>NC_090662.1:81583892-82954964 GCF_013368605.1 Nyctibius grandis
GACTTGGTGCTATATTTGAATACTCCTACAACCTGAACCAAGACTGATACATCCACTGTGAGCATTTAAAATGAAGCATTTAAACTGCAGCATTACCAGCCAAGAACCCCCGCCCACACATTTAAGGAATAACTTTTGGAAGATGCAAAAGGTAGAATATCAAATTAGTTCTTCAGTGTGAGCACATCATTAAGCAATTCTTGCTGACAGAAAGTTGGATTCATTTGAATCTGCACAGTAACCATGTGTGTCGTCCTTCCAGACTGCATATGCCAACTGGAACCATCAATGCATGGTTTCTTTCCCTGCCAAGTGTGGCATCAGTATTACTCTGTTTCTTCATAATTTGCTAATTCCAGACTGACAGGGCCAGATCCTGAGCTGTGCTGGATGCTTGCTGTCTCTGACTGCAGAAGGTTCCCTGATGCTCCAGGGAGGAGCTTAGTGGAAGTATATGGATGGATCCATGCGCTGTGGATGCATCTACAGTACCTTCCAGGGCTTGACCCATGCAAGACTAATTTCAAAATATTAGAGCTGTTCATCAATAATCAGCAGTTATCTGTTTATAGGAGGCAGAAGAAAAAGAGGAAGCAAACTAGCGCTGCCGCAGATGTGTTTGGCTGCATATGACAGACTAAAACTTCAAATGCCACCTTGGGTCTTGCCATCCAAATGCCATTTTGTGCATGAACAGAGTCCTTGGTGTTTGACCCAAGGAAGGGAGAAGTGAATTTAGAAAATAATTAACATCTCAAGACTGTTTTTTTCAGCAATGTTGATCGTATCCCAGAGAGTGCAGCTGATTGCCTTCCCCCTCCCTGTGCACAGCAGCAGCTGAGGAGTTGCAGGAATGTTTGTGCAACAAAGCCCTTTCCTCCTCCTCTCAGTCAACGCGCCCTGGAAAGCTGGAGTTTTCTTCAGAAAGCTTTTGTCCACTTGAGTGCTGCCCTGTTTGCTGGCAGTACAATGTACTCGACTGCCACCACTCCTCCTGGAGTGAATGACACAAAAAGCAGTTAAAAATAATTTTAAAAGCCAATTTTGCCAAAGATTGGGAACACTTGTATGACAAATCAGGATTTAAATTGAACCAGTGAAACTGAAAATGTTTTCCACCCTTACCTGGACAAACTCCTTCCCTCACAAGCCTTACAAAATTCTCCACTCAGAGCTGTGTACAATTTTTTCTTCAGAATAATTTCTGTTCACCTTCCTCCCCGAGGGAGGCTTGAACAAGGTTTAAGAATAGGGACACTACAAAGCTGCTGGCACAGATGTGGGGAGAGATCTTAGCTACATTTGAAGTCAGTTAAGTTTTGCCTTTAAAAGGTTTGCGTGTTTTGTCTGGTCTAGCACCACATGCCATTCTGCTTCTAAATTTTAGGTGCAGCATTTCCATTTCTACTTTTACTACATTATCTTAACCGTGTCAAGAGGTTGCCTGTGGATACCCCAAGAGGTTACCAACTTCTCCAGCTTCCTGTAGCGTGTTACCGTCCCAGATGATTGCATACCCATGAGGTTTAAGAATGAAGTGGCTTAATAATTCACAGCAAATGGAGTATTTATGAAAGACAGACATCATTGTAGAGAACTGGAGAGCACAAGTACCATACCTGTATTTTAACAAAAGCCTGAGGGTATGATCCAAACGCTTACAAACTAGCAACATTTACATCTGTATCTGGGAAAAAACAGTTTGAGTGATCATGAAGAACAGAACATTATGATCTCAATTTTCCACAAAACTACTGCAAGTGGGAAGATAAATTTTCCTCTTCGGAAATCAAGCCTATTGCTTCCATTTTTTTGATTGGAAGAGATAGATGAAGCATGAAGCAGAGATATTTGCTCCTAGAGATTACTGAGTTCAGGACAGAACACGAGGAATTTCAGAGGGACCTAAACTATTCAGAATAATGGGCAATGAGAAGCTTGATGCTGATATGAACAAGGTAACATGGACTGAAGGAAAAAAAAACCACCATGAAGTGCTCAAAGCTCACAAAGTATTAAAGAGGTAACATCAGCTAAAGAAATGGAGCATAGTGTTATTGTAAACATGTCAGTAAAGATTGCTGTTGAGGAGGAAAGCCAAACAAGGCATGTAGATAGGTAGGAAATGGACCATAAATAAGAATTAATTAGCATGTATAGACCTAAATCAGCAATGTAGCTACATTGAAAGAATATGACAAAGGTGAATAAACAAAAGTTAGGGTTGCATTGCTAATTTCCATTCAATCATTCTCCAGTACACTGCCTCCTGTCCTCTTGTTGTGCATGCTTTATAATGAAACCTTCAAGCAACAGACAATCCACTCAACAATTTAAAATGTAAGAAAGACAGATAAGAACATTATCCCCATGTTCTGAAGAGGTATAGAGCTATCAAGTGACTTAAATTTATGCAAAAAGCCCATGGAGGACATGGAATTAAGCCATCCCAGTCTCTGAGTTCCAGCCGAGCAATCTGATCCCAAGACTGATCTTCATTGTAAAGACAACAACAATGCCCTAAGAATTCCCTTCAAATCCCAATTTCCAAACCCAGAGTTAACAGGGCTAGGGTTGATAAAGGGAATGCATTTTGAAATCTAGCTAAAACTCTGCCTAACACTATTTGCTTTTGCAAGAGAAAAAAATATTTCATCCTAAAATAATTAGGAAATAAATATATTGTGGAAGAGTTAGCAATCTTAAGGTGAAATTGCTGATGCAGACCCTCAGTAATAGAAATATAAGCTTAGCCTCAGACACCTCATTTTACAAAGGCAACTAACTAACAATAAACTTCTGGCAGGTTTGTTGGCCCAGCAGTTCCACGGCTGTTCACACACCCAGTTTTCCCTTCCCTCTCTCCTCTGGCTTTGGCAGAGCATCCTGGCAGTTTGTCTCTCAGGCAGGCAATCCTGCTGTAGGCAGGTGAGTAGCCAACTTGCTAATCCAATTATGCAACACAAGACCCGAGGGGTGCACCATTTGTGAAAGAATAGGCTGTTTTCATTATCTAATTACTAGTCAAGTTACCTGCCTGAAGAATATTAAAATGCCAGTGTAATTATGACATTGAGATACTAGATCAAAGCTAGCTCCTTTCTGCTGATCACCCCAAAAAAATGCCTTCTGAGAGCAATACAGAGGAGTAAGCAGCAGATTTAAGCCAGGTAGGGGACTTCAGGGAGACAGCACATTAGCCTAGTTCTGAGTCTGATGAAACTAGTCAAGTTTAACCACCAGATTTCATGGAGCAACTAGGCCAACACACAGCATCTGGGAGAGTTCATGTCCACTTGTTTACAGTGTCCTGGGATCATACAGAACACTTGAACCATCTTTCCAGGGCTTCTCTAAATAGCTTGGGGAATTCAATCATTTAGTATAATCTCCATCCCTCAGAGATCCCTATCCGTCGGTAATGTGAGAAAACAGGCAGGAGCCTCAGGTCCTTCAGGCCATACAGAAGGAGCAGGAGCCACCTTGGATGCCTCCAGTAGCTATTCCCTGGCAGCTCTTCTCCACATCACCCTCCTGGGAAGGGTGGGCTGGCAACTGAGCTGCAGCAGATATCTGCATTTCTGCTCCCCACCTCCAAAATTTGGTACTTTGAGAAAAGTTCTGGAATGACAGTCACACCTCTGCAGACCAGAGTTCAAAAATAACACTACAGGCTTTCTGTCATCTTAATTTCCAAGGTGTTCTTACAGCATATTATCCTAGTTAAGGGGCAATCCATACATCTCCAACCAGAGCTTTCAAGTGATACCAGATATTTTCATATACTTGCATGTCTGTATGGTGGCCCTAGAAGGAGCTGGCCCATAGCTCTTCTGTCACCACAGCTTAGTGGTTCAGATCGTATCAGCAAGCGTGTTTGTTATAGTCAAAAGTACTGTCAAAACCAGCTTGCCAGGAGCTAATTGAATAATGGAAAGTCATTTTCCCCATTTCTACCAAAAAAAAAAGCCCTCTATTTGGGCAGCATTATTTGCAGCCAATTATTCTGCTATTTCCAGTTGTGCGCCAGGGAGCTGTATTACTTCTCCACAGAGCTCAGCAGCTGTTCATTAGGTTAGTCTCCCAGTTCCTTTTGCTTGCATAATGTTCACCCTGCAGTGCCAGATGACAGGAGCTTTAAGTGCTATCTGTTGCTCTGTGTTATCCCCTGTAGGGTTTTGGAACCCATCCCAACCAAGGAAAGAGCAGAGAGCTTTTGATTTTTAGATTAGGATACAAAATGCCACAGTTTATCGTAACAAAGGAAGGGTGGAGAGGAATAACTGGCATACTGAGAATGCCACCTTAGGGACAAAGCTTGTGTACCACTGGTGCACTGCCAGTAGCAGCATTTGAAAGCTGAAAGCCATCACTTCATAAATATATTTTGGCAAGAACCTGTACTATTCTCATGGATACACATTTTTCCTTTGTAGAGACTCCTTGATTTGTCTCTAAGAAGACCACATCCCTGACTTGTCTGCATTGAAATCACTAGTAGAAGGATCACAAATTAGGGTAGTCTCACATATGTGTGGCATTTAAAGTCACTGAACACTGGGCTTTGATTGCCTGCACAGGCCTGGCTCAGAAACACACACATGATCAGTCCTCCCAGAGCTACGTGTGACTCCATGCCCTTCCACACCCTGCACATTCACACACATGATCTTGCAACTACAAACCAGACCTGCACAAAGGCTCGAAGCACAGAATTAGAGCACAGCTCCACCTACATCTTTCTACAGAGTACATAGTGCCACCAGTCATGCCATTTCTTGGGGAATGAGTTGATGAGAAATGTCACCTCTGAAGACAATGGAGATGGTGGCTTTCACAGAAATCAACTAGACCACCACACCTAGTTTTTCAATTTACAGTCATATCTGCCTATGCATTTTAATATAAACTTGGAGAGACAAAATGCCACCCTATCACCATTGCAACAATAACTCTGACTTTGGATTTTCAGGCTCTTTATAGCAAGCCTGCTGAGTTTATAATGTCTTCTTTAATTAAAAAAATAGCCCTGAAACTGCAGCTTGAACCCTTAAAGTCAGAATGCATTTGCTCCTTCTTTAGCCATTACAGCAGTAAAGTTTTAGCATAGCAGACAAAACTCTTTTCTCAATACCACATTTGCTAGCAGATCAGCAAGTTTAGCTCGGCAAGCTCTAAACCACAGCAACAGCAGAGCTCAGCCTGTTCCATTACAGCATCATCAGGTTAACTTACTTTAACTGAAGCTAGGCTGCAATGCTCTGGAGTAGCTGGCTCCCTCACAGTGCACCTGAGAAAGTGAAGTGTCCAAGAACAGGCTTTTACAACAGGCACCAGGCTGCCTTGGCCAACAGGAAACACTGAAGGCAAGACTGTTTCCTAAATCCTCCTCCTCTGTGAGATTTTCTGAGGTGGCTGTTAAGAATACTCCTCTTATGCAGTCACTGAACCCATCTTTAAATAGTCTTTAAAAACAGCTGGAGGAAGATTTTCCTTCACAAGCTCTATGCATGCAAGGTGGGAGAAGTTATTTCATTGCCAGCATACCAGGTGATTCAAGGTCTCTTATCATAGGAGAGGGCACTAACCATGCAAAAGCTGGTGGGAAGGGTCCTAGCAGTCCCTTTCTCTTAGTTGAAACTGTGCTTAAATATTCCCCAATAATTAACTAAGCTTATGGCTCTTAATGTTGCCTAAGGGAAGAAAGTGTGCAGAGGCCTTGATGAACTATATTTTTAAAATTTTCTTGTAGGGGTTTGAATTTATCTTCTCCTCCCCTGCACTGTGTTCTTACAAGGCTGTGGATAATCTTTTTCTCCAGCCTAAACAATAATTCAGGAAACAGAACAGCATTTGCCAGGAGGAATGAGGGTAGAGGCTAAGGGTGCCAGCCTGGGGGCTTGTACCACTTTAGGACACTTTTGGAAATCACCGATCCTGTCATATATCGGATCCAAGTTCAGCAAGACCTTCTCTCTCCCCTGTGGTTTGCACAGGGCCAAATGTGGCACCAAATGTACCTTGAGACTGCGGGCTCATCATGCCTCCCAGCTAGGAGAGGGT
Source organism: Nyctibius grandis (assembly GCF_013368605.1). Lineage (NCBI taxonomy): Eukaryota > Metazoa > Chordata > Aves > Nyctibiiformes > Nyctibiidae > Nyctibius > Nyctibius grandis. The sequence continues at coordinate 81,589,956 of NC_090662.1, forward strand.
GGGCAAACACCCGTTGGTAGCACCAACCAGTTGGTAGGAACCTGATAAACCTCAGGTGTGAGCAAGCTGCCGACATACTCAGCCCCAACAGGAGGGAAGTACTCCTGGGTGTGCCCTGGGTGCACAATGGCAGGATTGCACAGGCATCGCCATGGCCAGGAAGCAGCCAAATGGGTGCCCTGATAATCTGCAACTCTAAGTTACACATCCAGAGGGCTAGTTAGGTGCCTGCATCCTAAGCTGTTTCGTTTATTGGACCTCAAAGATCCTCCCAGGCACTGGAGTTGCTCTCACTGAGGGTATGTTCTGCTGCACCTGCGTTTCTGCCAGTTGGTGTTAAGTCCCTCTGCACCAACTCTGCCCCACATCGGATGGTCCCGTCCAGATGTGTTCCCAGGCTGTTAGGTCTGAGACTGTTGGGACATAGAAGCAATTATCATCTCAGTGTAAAAGAAACTTTTAAGTATGACCTAACTTAAGTGCCTATCTGTAGGGGACGCTGCACAGCTGAACGTACCAAAGAAAGAAGCAAAACAGACACCAACCACCTGTCTCATTTATCGGGCTCCTTCCTCAGCTGGCTTCTGAAGTTCTCAAATCTCTGTGTTATGGGGAGCCTGCACATCTATCCAGAAGCCGAAATCTCCAGCAGTGAAGCAGGGCAGTAGCAAAAGATTGAACTAACACTTTCCAAAAGATCAAATAGTGAGGCCAAAGGAAATTAAGTATCAGAAGTGGGGCCCTGAGCCTAGAAACATAATCAAAGCCTGGGGAAGAGTTTGGCGAATGTTGGGGTCAGCAGTGCAAGTGCAGAGTGAAGCTGGAGAGTCCTTGAGCATCTGAGCAAACCTCAGGTGCTGCCAGACCAAACTGATGATCAATCTCTGCTGAGCAGCTCAGGAGTTACCGACTGACTCTCCCCTCCAGAGGAGATGCCTAGAATCGAGTGACCTGAAGTAGCTCTTTCTTCCCTGTAAAACCATCTGTTCAAAAATCGATCAGGCATCAGGATTTCTACTTCACCTTAGTATCGTGCATCAAACCTCTGTAAAACCACTGACACAGCTCTTACAACACCATGTTCCTGCAAGGGAGAATCAAAGAGCTGGGAGTGCTCAGGATGAGAAGAGCTGCAAGGTTCACACTCCCCAAATATCAATACATAATTGACAGTATATGCATTATTGTATTTTTTTAAGAATACGTAATGAAGATTTCCACCGAGAGGCCATATTTTTATTTATTTAGGAAACAAGTAAGTTGCATTCTGCTGGAATCTCTCCATACAACGGATACTCCAGGAGTCGACAGTGCACAGGTTTCTTGGAAGTGCCACATTCAGAGCAAATCAACATGGCCTTAAAAGCCAGTTTCAAGACAACTCTCTCACAGACACAAGGTATTGGCTGTGAAACAGAACATGAGACATGAGGCATCACGTGACATCAGGTAGCACATTTCTGTTTATTTGCCTTTCTTCAAGAACTCTTAACTCACCATTAGGCAAAGGAGTGCATACAAGATGTACAAGAAAAAGATTAAAAGAGACTTCTTTATCACTTTATTCTGTGGCATGAAGGCCCACAGCCTCTGGTTTTTTTTGGTTTTTTAAAAGCATATGTTTTTACTCTGGCTGAGGTGTTACAGTTCAGAGAACAAACTGCTGTCTACAGGAATTTCTTGAGAAAATTAAAAGTGAACACAGCTATTCGCTAGGCTGTTTTACTGAATGAATGTTGCCAGCTGCACTAATAGCATTTTACCAGACACTTGTCAGCTCGTGAACCCCTAAGTTTATAAAGACAATAGGAAATCTGACTGCAGAGTGACGGGGACAGGGAGAAGTCATTGAAGTTTCTTTCCCCTCGCAGCAGATTCCTGCCTGCTGTAAACTTGTGTTCGTGTACTTCAGTACAGCTGTGATGACCTACAACAGAGGTTCTGCCCTAGGCATATATAGCTTGCCCATAGTCCAACTCAAGGCGTTAGTAACTTTCATATATAATATTAAACCCCAAGGTTTGTCTCCCAACGTCCTTCACATGATGCTCTGTCTGTTCACGTCCACATTGTATGCTGATGAATTGGAACAGCCTCGGCCAAAATCAATAAAAATGCCTTCAGAATCAGAGTCGATCGACTCCAAAATCTGATCTACTATGTTCTCAGGGCTGGAAGAGGGAACTGGAATCAAGGAAGGGTCCCTGTCCAGCTCAAAAGACCTATGTGGGTCGTCCATCGAGTGGAAGAGTCCTTTCTGTTGCTCAACTGCGCTGAGTTTGCTAGAGCATTGCACTGACCCAGGGCTGGGCCTCTCCTGGTCTCCTGACAGCGAGCTTTTCGTGGCCGTCATGGAGCTCTTGGAACCGTTGTCCATGATGGTGGTGAGGTTGGAGTACCCCTGTAGCTCCAGGCAGGAGGTCATTTCCGAAACAGAGTGCCTTCGGATGCCCGTTCCATTGGCAGCCATGCCCTCGGTTTCATACTCAGCCACTGGTGTCAGCAGTGGATTGTTGTAGCTTTTTGATCGCACCACGGGGTTCTTGGCAAGGATGTCACCCGATTTTGAACGCCTGAAGAACCGCTTTTCTGTAAATAGAGAAAGATCCAGAGTAATATCCACAGTCTCCTATTTTTGTGGTACTAATAATTACAAGTGTTCAAAAGAAAAGTCAAGGCCTGAATATTCATGAGCTTTTCTTGAATGACACAAACTTTTTAAAAATAATACATTTTGCTGGATTTGTAGATCCATAGGATTCAGATCTCCTAGATTTCTTTAGCATATTGAAGACTCCAAACATATCTTTACAAATAATAGCTGAGATACTCTTATATTCATACAATTTCAGCAGCTGGAGTAAAACAGTAAATATTGTGGGAGACCTGAAATACAATTGCAAATAATTTCTTTAGACAAGAACAGAAAGCGCAATTCTGTTCTTGTTCAGGCTATAAAAGTCATCACTAATTTCTAGTAGTTGAAATCTAACTTTCCCACCCACCCTGGAAAAATCAGGTCTCTTCAAATTTGGGGCACAAGGATTAAGACAGGCAGTCTTACTAATAATTCTGGAAAATCTTAGATTCAAAGCATCGTTCGAAGACCATGGAAGAAGAGAGCACCAAGAGTGTCTGGAAATGTTAACCGGAGGGCAGTGCCCACAGCAGCCTTTTTTTGGGAACAAACCTGCACTCGATCCGGCAGTGATGGTACGAAGGCTGCTGTTAACCAAGTGGGCTCTTTCCAAAGAACGAGCAGCAGGTGGCAGCAAGAGATCCACCACCAGTGGGTTAGGGCTGGAGTGCTCTCCAGCAGCTAGATCAAAATGATCATCATGCAAACTTTTTGCAGACTTTATTGCTCTTAATGACTTATGCAAAAAAAGAACCCCAAAAGTGGTGTGAATAATGGATCTCACTTTTTGAAGCTTTCTTCCTGTTACTCTCACTTTGCCATCCCCAATGAAAGGGGCATGGCTGGAGAACGGAATTCAGTTACACTCTGGAAGTCAACCGCAGCCACTGCATATAAATTGTCTGCTTTCAATTGGGATGCTAGTATACGTTCCCTTCCAAACCATGCCCTTTCCTTTACAAATGCCAGTCTCTTCTAAAATTATACTTATATATAATTATGCGCTTACCTGGACATAAATTCCAATCATATGCTGTACCGATAAAAAACTTAAATTTCTGTACTTAAGATTGTATTTTTTGCAGTTGTTTCTGCCTCAGTAGTGAAATCAACTGAGTCAAGTTCACTTTTGGACCTTTTGTTAAGAGTTTGACCTGGCAAACAGAAAAGGTTCCCTGGGGCTGTCCTGCCACAGGAACTCTGGCTTTTTGGTCACACCAAGGTTTGGCTGGAGGACAAGGCCAGACAGGGAAGAAAAGGAGTCAGTGGCCTCACCAGTCTCAAGGAAAATATGTCACAGCTTTAAATCATACCACCAAAATAGCTGGACAGAACTAGATGCATTAGCTTAAAAGCAGCAGAGACTTAAGCACTCAACTCCCTTGGATCCAGGTTCATTGACTACAGTAAGACCTATTCAGGGCTACTGCCACAGACCGCAGCAAGGGGAAGTGCTCAGTCCACCAAAACCTTCCTATCTTCTGCCATTTAATATAACATTTATTTTCTAACAATCCATTTCACTGCAGTTTTATTCTCTTTGGGTGCATTCTTTCTCTCCTGACATACAAAGGTTTGTATTCAGAAAACCTTTGTATGGTTTGTATTCAATTTGGGGCCCCATTTAAATGCTTGTGGCCTTTTAATGGCAAGCAATGAATACAAAGCAGTAATCCTGAACCATTTTCCATAAATAACTGGCCTCTATTTATTCACATAAACCTGATTTGTTTCTTAAATGCCTACTGCAATACAACCATTTTTCCATTCAGCTTCAAGGGAAAATCAACTGCTTTATTGACCATTTCTGACAAGCAAACAGATTAAATTTACTGCATAGAAAACACACAATTGAACTTATTTCCCCCTCTGTTTTCTCTATTCAAGCATGCCATCATAGTATTTACATTAAAATACTCAGGTACTACCACATTTCCTTTTTGATTTATGCTCGTAGTATCCCCCTCGCATTTTCAACAGATTGAATTACTATGTGGGATATTCAAAAGACCTTCATCTTGACCAAATCTTGCCTTCACAGAAGTCACTGAATGCTTCAGAGCTCAAAGAATCATAGACAATAAGCTGGAAGGGGCTCAAGAAGGTCACACAGCCAGCTTCTGCCACCATGTTTACCCACCTTGCTCCTTATGGATGCCTATGTATGTGACATGTACATTAGCACCCCTAGCAGTGAAGATTCAACAACCTCCAGAGGCAGTTTATGCGACATGAGAGATTTTCCCTTCCATGTAATCTGAATTTCCCCTGCTATGTGTGGTCCGCTCTATTTTCCTTATCTCCAGTGGGATGGAGAACAGCTTATTACCTTCCAGCCTACAGAAAGCATCCTGTATTAAAGCACTCTCATTAAAAGGTAAAATGGGAATGCTAAACACACTCTAGATTCACAGATGTACTAATGAGCACCTGTTATGATGACCTCTTTTCATCTTCTGCCACTGGCAAGTTTCACTGTGACTTTGCACATGCAAAGAGCATGGCCTTAGAAAAGGAGCTTGACTGCGTTACATTAGTACTGGCAGTCTCCTCTCATGTGGGCCCTGGCCCTGTGTGGACCAAGGTTTTGGTGAAATCCTCTGTGCTGTCTCAAATTGAGCCTCTGTTATTCTTACCCAAGATACAGGAAGAGTGCGTGAAGGGTCCGTCACTGGAATACAGACCGTATGTGCCCAAGTAAGGAGAAACGACTTTCTGGATCAGGGATTCCAGTTTCAAATAATCTTCAGTCACACCTTTCGACTCGTGAACCCCCTGAAAGACAGAAAATACCCAAGATGAGAACTGTTTTCTCCAACCACAAGCTTTCCTTGCTCACTGGGGCAAGTAGAGAGGCAGCAAGCATTTTCACTAAGCTATATGGCAAAGGTGCACTGAGATGTGATACTAGTTTGTTACCACAGCTGATTCCTCTTACAGTAAAGCCAAGAGATGCGAGTTGAACCACAGAGACTCACCATGCAGGCACTGCACAAAGGCTCAGAAACAGGCAGTAGCTACTTCCAGGACATTTAAATCCAGAAAGGTACATCCTACTTAGTGCAAAGGCAGTCAGGGAGGATGGAGGATGCGGTCTGTGAAGATGAATTAAAAACCATCCCTGGACTTTTTGTTATGAAATCTTACACTGACTTCCTGAACTACCACCGAGTGCTGCACCAGCGGCTGGTACCACAGGGTGTCACTGCCCTCTCAGCAATACCAACAGGGTTAAGAAAAAGGTGAAACCGAGGCACTCAGAAATATTTCTTCCAGGATATTTTCAACAAGCAATATTTACAGTGAAGAGGTTTGTATCTCTTTCCTCATCCCCTCCCTGGCACTTGCCATTATCGAGGCAAAAGTCACATTATAACTAGCACGGTAAGATTCACCCATAGGCAAAATCTTTTGCTCTTAGGTGTTAACTCTGCACTTCTGCTCACAAATGGGCTTATAAGGCTGCAGAGGTGACAGGAATAATACTCTCTGGAGCTGTAGACTCCCTTCCACTTACAGCTGCAGCATACGTGCTCCTGCGTTGTCTGAGCAGAGCCCTGTATACTCGTGTGTAGGATTCCTCCTGCAACACGAAGTAATTCACATTTCAGTGTGTTGCTATGTGGCCATATGTTTGATGTATCATTGCAGAATTAAGATCCTAAATGTCATACTCAGCAAGAAGTTTGCTTGAATTTAGCAGACTTCCAGATTTCATAATACGTCCCTGAATCATTGTAAAAAGAAACATGTTGGGATGAAAGCCTCCAGAGAGCAATATGCAGATCAAATGAGTAAAATTGCAACACTTCCTTCAGCATGTGAAAGGGTCCTGATGTTCAGGATGTATTCGCTGCTCAGTATGACTCACCAGCCAGTGTCTATGGGTGACTATCAGCCTGCAAAGTGTTTGTGAACGGCTTACTTCACCTCTTGGCTGCTGTGCTGCCTGAATGCTGCCTGGCATTACTTGATAAAAGTTTATGAATGAAATATAAATAAGGGTCAGCAGAGAAAGGACAGAATTTGGATTCCAGTTCAGCGGGTTTTAAATAATGAATAACAAGCTCTGGAGATGCGATATGACCTGTAAAACTTTGGGAGAGCCACAAATACAAAAACAAATACAAGGGTATACGCAGTGAATTTAAAAGCTTGCAAACACTAAAGTAACAGCAGAATAACACCATAGCTATTCAACCAATTTAAACCAGACAAAAATAACATAGGAATAATTCAGAAGACTTAGTGAAGGTGCATGTATTACTTCCAAGCCATTGTTGGCCTATATCAGAGAAAACATTTCAAATACCAGAAGGAAGGGTCTCAATTTTTATTGTGTTGAGATCTGCTCTGGGGGTTCCCCTCCTGTCTTGCTGGGATTTAGCCAAGATCTTTTTAGCCCCCAGAAGGTAAGGTAGTAATGCCTGCTACCTTACTACATATTCATGATCACATCAAGCTCATAACTCGTTGGCAAAGGCCAGCACGTTAGGCCATCCATTCCAGGCTTGCACTTCTATTACCTCCGGAACCAGTCTCCTAAGCGTGATATATCATACTAGTGGCAAAAGCCAGTGATATTTAGCATTGCTCGTGCCCAGACTTTGTGGTAAGGCTTTATTTCTTTTTCTGCCATTTAAGTGTTTTTGATACTTGTGAAAGAGGGTAGCTAAATATCAACTGTGGAGAATGAAACCCAGTAATTCACTAGTACCATGCTGCCCACAAAATAGCTTACTGCTAGCAGAACGGCGACACTGTACGAGTGATGAAAGTGTCCTTGCCCAGTGCCATCTTAACACACACTGATTTCCCATCGGCCTTACATGCCTGAAAAGTTCTTTTGGTTTCCCTCTTGGTTATGAAATATCTGTTCTGCTACACACTCCTTCTTCCCTGATGAACATCTCAAAAGCCCGAGCTGTATTCTGCATTGACTACTGCTCTGGCAGGGATATGAGGAGGCTTCCAGCAGCTCTGTTGGGTTGGGGCAGGCTCCTGGGGTGAGCTGAGAGGATGGCAACTTGACTCCCAAGCTGCAGCTGCTGCGACACACCACACCCCCCCTATCACGGGGCTGGGGAGCAGCTGTGCTGGGGCCTCAGCCCCACCACTGCTGCCCTGTGGTTGCTGTGCCTGGAGAGCCCGTGAGGTCACTGCTCCTGAGAAACACCCTCATCTCTCAAAATTCCAACTCCCTAACCACTTGCATCAGCTTATTCTTCCGTGTTGCCCTCAACCTTTACTCCTGCTCTCCCAAGAGCAGTGCTAATCTCCACCCCTCTTTCACTTCAGCCTCTTTTAGTTCCCACCTTTGAAGTGAAGAGGCCACAAAATACCAGCTTTACAGTGTAAAACCACCCAGTATTAACACAGCCTGTCACTAGTCCTATTCCTCAGCTCTGCACTCATCCACGGGATGCTTTTCAAAACATACTGAAAAGTCATAAAATTTCTGGCGTCCGCTGGAGCCATGGTGACTTCTCTTCTGCTCTGCACCTTGGCACAAACGTGCTGCACCCACCTGCAACATCCTTCCTGCATTGGCTATTGTTCCAGGCCTTCCTGCAGGCGCTGGATGGGGCAGTTCCCTTAAACCTTTTTCTCAGTGTGGAGCTTCTGTGAGAGCAGGAGCGTAACAGGCTGCAGACCACATCCTGAACTTGTAAAAGAGTGTTTTTCCTGCATTTCTTTCTGCTGTGTTATTCAATGACAAATATCCTCCAGGCCTCTATTTAACCAAATACAAGTACATCCCAATATTCAGCAAGGACTATCTCAGCTTTCCAAACCTAAGCTTTCCATGTGACCTGAACAACACCATCACTTATTTACAAATTATCCCAGCCCGAGTGGCCCAAAGGAGTGTCTGCAGGCTCAGAGCAAGCTGCAGTCACTGCATGCCGCTCACAAAGTCACACGTCCCCTGACCCAGAGCCAGACCCAGACACGGCTGGGAAGTGTCCTGACCTTGGGGTCCGAGCTGTAGGCTGTCAAAGGTAAGGTCATGGGGTGTAAGGCAGCCCCTGCTCCTCTTCATGAGCTTTTAAGATCATGGCCCAGGAAGAAGGTAGCTGCAGGTTCATACATCAGCCCACAACAGGTTAGCTGAGATATACCAAAGGTAGTAACAGGGGCAGAGGTGCCTCAAAACCCTATTAAGAAAGTGGGGCTTTCCAACCCTGCAATTCTTCCAATTTTGCTTCTTTAATGAACCCCAGGCGTGGCTGGTGCTGCACATGGTGCAGCTGAAGGGCAGCCAGAGTGGGGCTTGCTGTGGCACCGGTGCCTCTGAGCCAGCCGGGAGCAGGACGCAGGGAACAGCAAGCCCACGGCAACGGGCTGCAGCAACCAGCAGATCCCATGGCCCTGGACGGGCTGCAGAGTCCCAGCTCTTACTGCCTCACAGCTATTAGTATCCAGCATAGCTGGGTTAGAGAAGGGGTCTGAAATGGTGACTGACCTGCCAATTCTTGTTACCACAGCAGTGTGCAAACCTCACTTCAGAGGGTACTGTAATTCAGCACCGTATGGGGCTGAGGGGGGCAAGGAGCTTCAAGGGGAAGGATGGACACCTCCTCAAGCAGATCAGCTTTAGGAGGCCAGGGGAAGCTTCTGTTTTGCTTTAGCTGCCAGTCCCAAGGGTGCATTTAAGCTCTTCTCTCCACCAGAGGTTTCCGCCCCATCCGTTGTGCCACATGCAAAATCACCTGTTTGTGTGACACCAAATTCAGTAGGAAGACACTTCTGGGGGAAGTTTAGGATGGAGCAAAGTATGGTTATAAAGGTTTCCTGTATCTATATGTAAATATAGATAGATGGATCTACCTGTATAGACATCTATACATTTATCTACATGGATATCTAGGTATACTTAAAAACATATGAAGTTCTTTTTAGACTCTTCCCCAAATTTCTAAGTGATAGTGCTTAGAGGCAAAATTAGCTTTAACGCAAAGCTAACTTGGGATTGTTATCTGTGTCACAATAATTTCTGAAAAACTGATGACGGGACTTAAAAGCCACCAATAAAATAATTTTTTTAAAGTTTTCCTGTTATTTTGGCAGCTCATGGTTCTTGTACTTACTGCTTGGTGCCTTACTAGTTTGGTATGTCACTACATAGCAATAAAGCAAAAGTCGTATCTAGCCGGCTGGCTGCTTAGGTTGCAGGAAGGTATATCGTAATTTGGAGGAAAAAAGAAAACCTGGAGCATTATCAGTAAAACAGAGACTCTATCCTTATCTTTAATGCAATATTTGCTCTGCAGACATGCAAAAACTTTCTTTAAAAGATAACCCTGACCTTTCATGAACCCAATTTCATTTTAGCAGGAGAGTTTCGTGCTTCTCTGCAAGTGTGAGATTTATCTATTAAATTCCTTTCAAAGGCCTTGCCTGACCTATTTATTTCTCCATTGAGGGCCAAAATAGCTCAATATCAAATAGCTGCAAGTACCTTAGTACTTCTGGAACAGTGTAGCTGCTGGATCAAATCCTCATCTTGGTCACACTGTTTTGAAATGCAACCAGAGTCACCTCATTATCTTTGGAAGGATTATAATATAATATTATGACAAGAATCTGCCCTACTCTCAAGGCATGGATAATGGGGATTTGAGTCCCGAATATGTGAATACCGTGGCAAATGGAAAACGTCTGTGTTCAGCATCAAGAACAGAGACGTGTATTTCTGCACGTAACACAGTATCCAAGTCCCTTAATTCATTAACCTGTAATTAAATCATTTAGAAACAGAGAATTGTAGATAGTAGTTCAAAAGCATTAAAAGGACCCTATACACTACTATTTTTGATATGCAAATCTCTGAGCACTCCCAGAAGGGCCATATACCCTAAAGACTACAGGTTATTGAGGTACCTACTTTATGAAGTTACTGCCTCGTCTGCTGAACTGTGGCACTGGCCACATGCATGCCCCGCATTGCTGCACTCCAGTATGTTGCTGGAACAAAACATTCCTTGTGTTTAGGAACAAAACCCCATCAGTCAAAACCATAAGTCATTCCAGCGAGAATGGACGCACTGAACCGCTCAGGTTTCCATCCCTGTTAATTCCGTAAGTTAACCACAAACTCACACTGAGTTTTTAAAGGGCACAAGGGCTTCTTATGAAAGCACAGGGGAAAGAATAAACTCGTCTTTTGGCACTGCAAATAAACAGATACGTTCAGAAGAATAGCTGGGGGTTTTGTAACCCCACGTAAGGCCACAGCCTCCTTTTTCAATATACAGGACTTCTCTAACCCTCAAAGCAGTCCTAAAGTGGAGGCCACTCCAGGTAGGAATTTAAGGACTTGAAGAGTCCTCTTCAAACACAAGCTTAAAACCTGTCTGAGGCTAAAGTTTATTACTTTAACCTTTTGCATGATGTAAAACAAAGATGGATTGCTTTGAAGATCTTTTAATGAACTTATATTTTAACAAAAAAACTATTAAGCCATTATCAACATTGTATCTAAGCACAGGCTACATGACTCCCAAAGCTGCCAGAAACCTAAACTCTATTTTGATAACATATGCCACAATTTGTCTTAAAAAAGAAAAAGGTATCAAATGCCCTTGCTTTATTTTACCACGGCAATGAAATAACCACAATCACAACTCTTTATTACTACAACCTATTATACTAACTTTTAACACTGTGCTCTTCTCTTCATACAACAGTGATAGTGGCACGCAGGCGGGTAGACCTGCCATTGATCCAACTCGGTGTAGCCAGCCTGCAGCCTCTGCCCCTGGGCAACTAGGAGGTCATTGCTGCATACCCCCCGAGGCTCTGTCTCCATCTTTTTATTCACCACCATAACTGAAATCCTTTAATTTTTGGTAAAAAAAAAAAGACATCTAAAACATAACCAGACAGTATCAGCACTTCCCAACGAATGCTCTGAAATGACCATAAACCTGGCTGAACCAAGCCCAGCCCATCGGGGAGGCGTTCAGGCTGTGAGTTGCAAAGGAGCCCAGAAATTAATCATCTGCCTCCCACCACTTTCCACCTAGTGTTGGCTATTTCACTTGCTCAGAGTCTGGTAAAAAACCCAGACATGAAGCAATCCCCAAACACAGTCACAGCCATGAAAAACTATTTAGGCTGCTGATGGTCCGGTACGTCTCATTAGACAGCCCAGCTAAATGAAGATGCAGAGTTTTAGGCTTCCCATGCTCCTGTGAGCAGATGTAGGACATCTTATGGAAAAGACCTGGCTCGTGAAATCCTGGCATGTGGCAGAAAGGGAGTTGGTTTTGAGTATCGTTTGCTGCTTATGCCTCTTGCTTCTCACCCCAAAAACTGGATGCAAAGCTGCACATCTCCTTTTTACCTGTATTAGGGGATCAAAGGGGTGGCAAAACCTCACTGTTTTGGTGGCAAAAGTTAGTGGCAAATCACTACTGTTAAAAATCTGCCCAGGGAGACTAGTACCAAAATACAGCCCTAGCAGCAGAGACTGCTCCTGGGCCATAGAACAGGCAGCATGAGTTTCTGCCCCGTCGTTCCATGAATTACAGCCCCGTCACAAGTGCTTGCTAGCACAGCACTAAGTAGAACAAAGATGAAATTTTCTTCTCAAGTGCTCCTGGTGGTCAGAGCAGCCACCAGCACAAGAGTGGTATATTCACCACTTCATCCAACTGTCTTGAAATCTTGGGAATTTGTGAGTTACACTGACTGAAAAATGACTTAGCCAAAAAATCCTGCAATGCCTCACTCTCTTGATGGCAGGCGATGCACCAGCCCAGAGAACTGAGCACATACATAAATCACAATAGTTGGAGACATAAGAGCTACAGCTAAAGCTGTCACGTCCTCTGGCTATCAGGCACACCTGAAGGGGATGTTTCATGCATGCCAAGAGGCTAGAAATAAACCTAGCTGCTGGCTGTTCTTTTTGCTACCTGCTTCTCCTGGCTGCTTTTCGTTGATGCTTGTCTCATGTTATTCCACTTCAGTGTCTTAGCTGGATCTCCACGTGGCCATCACTCTCTCATGCCTGACTCCTTCGTTTTAACCCTTTGCTTAGTCCCCTTGACATCTGCTGTTTCATAATACTCCACACCCATCCTGAGATCCTCTTTCAGGCCCTGGGCAAGCCTCGTGCCATCTGCTGAGCTCCTCTGCTGTACGAGCCTCCCTGTATTCATCTTTACCACAGGCTGCTTCAGTTCTAGCTGAACAACTGCAAGTTGCCCCAGGTAACTCCTCACTCATCTGTGTCTGAAAATAATCATAAAACACTATTAAACACCAAACTGCTTTTAACTGACCAGCAGTAACTTAGTGTTTTTCTGAATACTTATAAAAGGTCATAGGTCCTTTACAGTTTCCAATTCTGACTAATAGCACCCACCACTAGTAACATCCAGAAATGGTGGTTTCACTCAGTTGCTTTTCACTTCCCTCTTTAGCACAGAGTATTATAGGACTATTTATCTAATAAATTATACATGAAAAGGTATCTCCAGTGTTTAAGTGTACCCTAACAACTGGACATAATAGTGGGAACTACTTCACCCCACCTGCAACTACAGGTGTGCTGAAGTATACACTGGTCATTGATTAAATGATGTCACACTCAACTTTAGCTTTATTGCTTCAGCTGATTAGTTTATTTACCTGAGTAAGTACCGGTATAGAAGACTGCCTCCTATTTCAACTGGCAAACTGCTGGACAGCTTTTAAATGAAAAGTAAAATAAAATAGAATAAAATAAAAATTACATAAAATCTGTCTTTACCCAGGTGAGGGTGGGCAAATTAAGCAGGCCAAGCACAGCGCCCTGCCAGTGTGGACACGACACCAAGGGAGGCACAGTACATCTTGGTGCTTGATGTGGGAGCAGCTCTACCACAGGGAACACGAAGCAGGAACAGCCGCAAGCCAGATTCTGGGTTACTGACTTCTGGACTCAAGAAAGAAAGGAGTAGAAGCGAGACTTCTGGATGGCTTAATGAAGTCATGTCAGCAATCATTACTCTTGGTGACTTGATGGCCCAGAAGAGCGAAATCCTCTGCCCATGGGACATGAAGAGGCTGTGTACAGCTCAGCTCACGGCCAAGTAACACACCTTGAACCTCAAGTCTGCTGGGGTGTCCTCAGCCTGGATCTGCTGGGGCATCCTTACCAGCTGGCCTCCACCCTGGTCTGCCAACAAAAAGCCATGACCTACTGCTGACCTAGTGCTACATGAAATGAAACATGCTGCAGGAAGAGTTTACAGGGTCAAGCCCAAAGGCAAAGTGAGGTCATGGCCTCATGTACTGTCTTAACCACACAAGAAAACAGCTAAGAAATGTAACTATTTTCTGCTTAAAAGCAGCAGATTCCTTGGAGGAAAGAAAAATGCATTAAGAAACGCATTTCTTTCTTTAACTGACAACAGGTCAGATCAATATGACTGAAAGAAACACACATGCAGCAGCAATAATCTGACAAATACTGGATAATAATAGTTGCCCAACTACTCCCAGGGAAAACTGAAATTAAAAGTCACAAGACATACCGCAAGGCAGACACAGAATAATAACTATAGTGAAAACACACATTACTCAGCCAACACTGCTGGTGGAGAATTGATAAGGGTGTGCAGACTGCAGTGCACACCCTGGTGACCACAGAAACAGCAAGATCTGCTTCTTATTTCAGCCAAAGAGATAGCAGCAGCCTTGCTTGTAAGAGATTTGGAAACCAGTGCCCTTACAGGCCATGACTACTTGTTATCCCACTTTGGCGCATGTAACACCTTTCACTGTGTCATATCTAACCTTCTAAAACTTGAGCAACACAGAGCAACCCAGACTCAGAGCGGACATGAAATCACTGCAAGGAGGAGTTGGGGACAAATGGGTCACCAGTCCTTGCCATGTGCACCACTGGCAGCACAGCACGTGCTCCCAGGTATGCTATGGGTCACATTCTGGATTGAGGTCTGCATCCCTCCATCTTCCTTTGAATAGACACATGCACATACATAATATCATCTAATATCTAATAATCTAATTTTTACTGATCTTGCAATGCTCACACACAAACCTATAGCAATGAAGTTACGTTACAGTTTACTTGGTCAAGAAGAGGGTTCAGGAGTGGTCCCCAGGTGTGTAAAATTTTTGTTTTCTCTACAGCACTGTGGCACTTTCATTGACCAAGCCCACCCAGCCTCATGCTTTGGAGGAGACCCCGGTGGCTCTTGGAGCAGCAACTGTTGCCCATACAGCTGAAGCTGTCTTCCTGTGCAGAGCTGTTCAGAGCTGCTGCTCTTACTGCAACAAAGAGCATCATCGTGGGAGTCTCCCGCTCACATTTACTCCATCTTCAGCTGACGTGCACAACACTCTACTGAAAAACTCAAAGATCTTGCTCTTATACCCCCTGCAGGAACTCCCTACGCTCCAACATCAGGAAGCCTAACTAGGTGGAGATACTGGGCTCCATCACCCTCAGCTGCCCACCTTGTTCCCTGCAGAGCAGATCCCCAGTATTATACAAATGGAATGATATTTGTGGAGCAGCATCTGGCCTCCATTTAAACATGGAGTAAATGCAAACTCATGAGTAAACTCATGGAGGTATTAGATGTGATAATGGATTCTTCTCAGCCTTTGCGGTCTTAACACCAAGGGTAACACAGTGCATAGAATCAGCCATGCAGTGTCAGACCAAAAGTTAACTAAATTCAACATTTCCTTGCTAACAGTGATAGCAGGAGAAGTGCACAGGCAAAAAAAAAGGAAATAGGGCATGCTCAGTGTGGGCTTTCTTGTAGAATACATTGGTGCTTCTGGCAAATAGCGATGTAAAAACTTGCTGCACGGGACTTTGCAGTAGCCCTTAAGCATATACAATCTGTGATAGAAATTATTTAACCAACAAGATGAAGATGGTCAATAACTGACAGGATAACTAGTTTCCAGAAACAAAGAACCAGACTACCGAGTCCTCTGAACATGGGAGAGCATGGATTTCTTTGGTACTTTTGCTAAGTGCTTTCCTTGTGTAGTTGCAGCTTTCCTATTTAAGAGGTGAGCGAGTGCAATGCTGAACCCTTCTGCTGTCTGACAGAAAGACAGGACCATTGGCAACAATTATTCAGCTTAACTCTGAATACTAATTGCAGTTAAGTGAAACTATCCTGAGTGAACATCAGCTGTCGGCCCAGCTCAATCCAGCAAGGGTGAAAACAGGGTGAAAACAGGTCAGACATGGAGAGTGACTAATTTTTCCACTTATATTGATGAAATCCTGATGCTCGCAGAATCACAGAATGGCTGGGGCTGGAATGGACCTCTGGAGTCATCTGGTCCAACACCCCTGCTCAAGGAGAGCCACCTAGAGCCAGCTGCCCAGGGCTATGTCCAGACTGCTTCTGAATGTCTCCAAGGAGGGAGATTCCACCACCTCTCTGAGCAACCTGTGCCAGTGGTCAGTCACCATCACAGCAAAACAGTGTTTCCTGATGTTCAGACGGACCCTCCTGTGTTTCAGTTTGTGCCCATTGCCTCTTGTCCTGTCACTGAGCACCACCGAAAAGAGCTTGGCTTCATCTTCTTTACATTCCCCCTTCAGGTATTTATAAACATTGGTAAGATGTCCCTGAGCCTTCTCTTCTCCAGGCTAACCAGTTTCAGCTCTCTCAGCCTTTCCTCATACAAGAGCTGCTCCTGTCCCTTCATCATGTTCATGGTCCTTTGTTGGACTCTCTCCAGTATGTCCGTATCTCTCTTGTACTGAGGAGCCCAGAAATGAACATAGCACTCCAGGTGTGGCCTCACAAGTGCTGAGTAGAGGGGAAAGATCACCTCCCTCGGCCTGATGACAATACTTTGTCTAATGCAGCCAAGGATACCATTAGCCGCCTTTGCAGCAAGGGCACACTGCTTGCTCATGTTCTTCTACTAGCTTCAATGGGGCTCAGCATTTCTGGAGGACTCTCCATCTGAGAGCTTCAAGTCCCATAAAACATTGAGTTAAACTCCGGGAGTTCACTGAGAGGGACTACAAGATCAATTGATCCATTTTGAAGAGACATCTGGGTAAAAAGATGCCCTGCATCAAACTAACTGGGACCAGAAAGCGGTCAAGGACTGGGAGTTTAATCTTCCTGTTCCTGCTTCTAGCCCACTTGTCTGTGTTTGCCAGGATAGAAAATTTCAGGTACTTCCTCCTGGGTTTCCCTGATGATTCATGCTACTTTCATCCCAAGCAGACAACTCAAGTTATTTTTTAGCCTTTAGGAAATAGACTCAAAACAGGATCAAAACTGCTTTAAGCAGGGACTAAATTTTGCTCTGTCCAAGCCTGTGTTGACTAAGCTGAACTTGATCTGCTTAGAACTATGTGTACCCTCTTACCTGCAGGGCTTTCTCTGCAGCAGTCCAAAGGCAGAATGAGAAAATGTGCCTGGGCTAGGGGAAATGGAGACCACACCTTTGCAGACTGGAACATGCTGGAAAAAAAGCAGTTTTACCTCTCAGAGGGCTATCTCAGCCCAGTGGAGGGGGCTAAGAATTCAGAATGGACTCATTTTCAGTAAACCTCTAAGACTATGCTATGTGTGTTTGCAAACAGGTATATCTCATGGTGGGAGGAAATGTGAAAAGCAGAACTTGTACATCAAATTCCCAATTGCTTTAAGTCAGAATAACCCCTGTTAGGTTAATAATTTTATACTGGTTTACAATCACTGTACGCCGTGTCCTACGCATTACATGTCCATTCCTAGGCACTGGTGTCCTTTCTGCGTGTTTTGGACAGATGCAGCCACACAATTCATAGTTGTATCATTATGAGCCCCCAGCAGTGCTCCCTCACATTATTTTTCCCTCACTTCATTTTATCCTAAGCCACTGGCATACTGGTAAAGCCTAGAATATTTGAAGGGTTAAATCACGTCTTGTCTTATCTCTGCCTCTTGCTTTTCTCATAGCAACAGCATTCACAGGAGGGAGAGGCAGAGAAGCTTGCCATTGCCATATTGACACAAGTCAGCACTTCAGATCCCTGTGACTGCCTCAGAAATAAAGATCTTGTCATATTCACTTTAATCTCCAGCAAGTGCCAAGTTATGTCAATGTCAGCATGAGAAGCTGCTCTGCCTCTCTCTTCCTTTCACTGGTAGCACTGAGACGCAGACAAAAGATAAGGAAGACAAAACACCCAGACACGGTTTGTGTTCAGCTGGTGAGAGTTTTTCAAATGGCTCGGCTGCAGAAAGACAGCAATAGGATTTTTCTTTACAGAAAGGATCAAACACTAAGAACAGGCTTTCCCTGACCCACAGAAATCCAATGTGTTGTTTTTCTTTAAACTGTAACTAAACATTTTATATGAGACTGCAAAAGAAAGCAGAAGATGAAGGCTGAAGATAAGTAAAAGATATGAAATGATTAGAAGTAAGGAAGTTACTTTGAGGCTTTAAATACAGTGCTTAGGATCCTGCAGAAGCTGAACAGCCAGTGTGCTAATAAAGATCCACCAAAACTAATGGTATGCATTTCTGCCTTTCATAGTTTTAGGGCTAGAGGTTGTCTGATTCCCAGCTAAGTGACTCCCCTGGGCACAGACGAGGGCTGCAATCATCTCA
Organism: Nyctibius grandis; assembly: GCF_013368605.1. Lineage (NCBI taxonomy): Eukaryota > Metazoa > Chordata > Aves > Nyctibiiformes > Nyctibiidae > Nyctibius > Nyctibius grandis. The sequence continues at coordinate 81,608,202 of NC_090662.1, forward strand.
GTCAAATAAGCTAATGTGACTTTGAAACCACCCACCAAATGAATCTATGCAGAGGTGAGTGTCTCTGAAGAGCTGTTTATGGAATAAATTTGAGCTGGAGTTAGTTTATCTGCATTTACAAATTCTTTGGCACTACCACATTACACTCACAGGCAAACACACACGTGCATGGAAGCGCATGTACAGCCCCATGCAGAGATCACCCTGTGAGTTACCAAATAATTAGATGTGCTGTTTAATGTCCAAGAGAATAAAGATTCTCATCTCTTTTTAGGCTCCCTCCTTAAGTTCTTGCTGATCTATACACATTAAGCTCATCTAACCTTGCTGGGGAATTGATGACTTTTAACTCTGAGCATTCAAGTCTTTTACCTAGTCTTGGCTCTAAGTGTTTTCTCGTTTAACATTTATTACAAGAAAATCCATCTTGCTTTTATTTTCAGGTGTGTACTGAAACAGAAAAAAAGGATGGCAGAGCCCTCCCTCAGTGCATCCAGGCTCTTTTGAAGAGACATCCAATAAATGCTTTTGAAGAGCTGCAAACATTAACTTGACTACTGTTACCTACTTGTGAAGATTTCCGATACTGCCTTTCACAGCCACGCTTCCCTTTTTAAATCATTAATGAACATTCATCCCTCAGCATCCCCCATGCTGCTTCATCCTTTGCAGGTGACTGAATCTACTCCAGGAATTGTCTTCTTTTCTGGAATACACTTGAATACACTGAGCAGATGTGTCAGCTGTGCCTTCTGGATTTTTAAAATTTTTGCTATTTCTGGTAGTGACACAATTTTCACCGCCACCAACTCATCCCTGTGAGCCAGAAAGCAGATCACCTCCAGATCACCAGGCTTAAGGAGGTGCATGGTTCAGACACCACCTGCGGGCAGCTGTCTGCTCGGACAACCAGCCGCTCAGGACAGCTGCTTGCCCTCAGCCTGCTGCTTGTGCAGGCAGCGAGCAAGCCACCAGTACAACTGGGAACTGAGCAGTGCACTCCTGAGCGAGCGCTTTGTAGTCATTCTCTTGAACAAGGAGGTCGAGCTTCCATCAATCCCAGAACACAGAAGTTTTGGAGCCCAGGTGTCTGGTGGCCTGGGCCTGTGGGAGCCCTCCTGGCTTGCAGCTTTACTGAAAGCAACTCATTGCTACAGAACAATTCAATCTCAATGAAAAAGTCTTTGCCAATTCAAAATACTTGGAAAGTAACGGACTGGATTTAGAGCAGAAACCCTCTCTCATCAACCCAAAGTGTAGAGGATAAAAAGGAAACAAAGAAATACAAGCACGCAAAATCTGAATTTACAGCCAGAGAGCACTGAGCTGTGTAGTCCCCAAATGCAAACAGTACATACACTAGGGATGTGATTGTAGCAGTGACTCTAAAGGGCTGACCTTCCCTCCTTCATCCCCATCACCTGTCAGGGACATGCACACTGGCAATTCCACGCTCTGGCAAAACTCAGCAGCATTCAGCAATTCTTGCAACAACTGTGGTAGATCTACGTGTAATGGAAACCTGTGTGGCTGAAACCAACAGACGCCCTGACCTACCTCTTGTTGATATGACCCTACTACTGAAACAAAATTCTTCCCCTTCCAAAGCTGCCTGATGCTTTAATTTAATTCACGTAACATCACACAGCCACCTCCATGGAGCAAGCCTTCTCCTTGCTTCTCTTTTAAATGTTAACAACACTGCTAAATATATAACCATATTCCAGAACTTTTCAGACAAAACTACTGCCCAGTTCCTCCTCTAGTATATACAGGCTTTAGCAGAGCTGTATTAGCTTCATACTGCCTATATATCTGTCCTCATGTGATTCAGACATTTTGAGAAACAATGGAAATACCCCACTGCTTCTTCCAAGGTTTTGTTCTCTTCAACCAAACAAGGAAACCACAAGAAAGGCTCATAAGTGATACAGGAGGAATGAGGGATTTATTTTTTTTCTTGGAGCCCAACAGGCAACCTACAACCAGAGGACAAGGACCACATTGCTCTTAGTCTCTAGAGGACATTTGGACCTCTAAGGCCAACATTATTTGTCATAAAATCACTTCCAGTATGTTTGTCTCCTTGTATTCCCCATTTGTCTGTCCAGATACATCTACCGTCTCTTGCATTAGGCTGCATGATCTTCAGTGCAGAGACCATATTTTCATTGTGTTTATACAGTGCTCAGTGCATGAAGGCTCTTGTCTATCCATACTAGCAAAAAAGAAGGCTTGGAAATACACAGCAGCTGGTAACAGAAGCAGCTGACAGCTCTTAGCTACTCAAGGAGAAGAAATCTAAATGGCTTTATGTGAGAGCCACCTGAGTGCAACAGCTGTATTTTGCAAAATGCCTTTCTGACAGATTTTAGCCAGGCTTAATGAGGGCTTTTCTGTCTTGCCAGCACCTGCTTGATTGCAGCACACTTGCTTTTTGCTTTGCACTTGGATCAAAGAGCACTAAAGAGCAACCCCCTGCCTAATCACTTCAAACCAGAGGCCTCTGGATCCATTTTGAAGAGCACATGAGTCGGAAGCGGTTCCCTCCTCTCCCCACACCCCTGGCTTGCCGCACTGCAGCTCCCACCCCCTTTCTGATGGATGGTCGGTTCTCAGCAAAGCCATACTGCCACGGCCAGCCAGTTCACACGCAGCAAGGCCATAACGTACCACGGATGCTCGGCGCAACTGCCCGCACGCCTGACTCCCAGGCACAGCCTGTCATATCGTTGCCACCTCACGCTGCAGAAGTTTTGCTGCAATCACCTGGTAGCAAACTGGAAACAATCTAAGGCTTCCAACAGATAACAGTTTAAATCGAAGAACATCATCTGAATCCTGCTCTGTCACATCATTAACTGTTTACCTTTTAATTGCCTGTAATAATTGGGTGGTGGCGAGTTAATGAATTTCACAGTACATGTTGCATATCACTGTGCCACATCATAGTTGTTTCTTCTGCAGCCGCAGCAGAGCTAAGGGTAAGACTGTGGAATTACTGACAGAAGACACCTAACCCTGTCCACTCACCATGGGAGAAAGGATGCCTCCGAGAGACTCATTCACTCCCCTATCTTTTGCAGATTGCAATGCACAGGGTTTTTTTTGTTGTTTTGTTTTTGTTTTGGTTTTTTTTAAAGAAACACACCAGAAAGCAGTTACCCTCTGCACAAGTCCCTGTGCCATCAGCCTGGTATGTGCTGTCCCCATGGGCTGCTGGCTCTGGCACAAGCAACCACAGACCAGGAGAGGAGAGGCCTGGGGACAGGGGTCGGGTGGCATTGCAGAGAAGGAGCTTCCATACCTTTCACAACTCTTTCCCATGTCAGTGCACCTTCTGGGGAGAAGGTGGCGGCTAGGACATTTTATGTAATTTGTTTTAGTCACAATTTTATGTAATTTGTTTTAGGCTTCAATGGAAACGCATCTTCCCATAATAATCAAATTCTATAGCATAGACAGAGAAACAGGCAAATACCAAATCCCCAGGAGAAATCACTCCTGATGGAGACAGAACAGCTGCCAGAGTTGTTTCCAAACAATTCACACAGGAAACTATTTGTTTAGCTCCTCTCTAATTATAGGTGATGTTTACACAAAGTTGCTGTTCCCATAGGTGTGGGCAAACCGCTCGGTGCCTGCTGCACGGGGACACCCTCCTTCTAGGGCAAGAAGTGCTGGCCATACCCCTGTCTGTCCCCAAACCAAACGGGCAGCTGGCTGCCTGCCAGAGACTGCAGCCAGCTCCAGCTCCGGCTGCCTACACAGCAAACAGAGGTTCACAGCATCTGCATTTCCACTGGCTGCAGCCTGGCTCCCCGTAACTGAGGTCACTGCTGCCTCTGGGAGGACTAAACAGTTCAGGCATCGCTGAGAGACGCTCATCAGTCCTAATGGGCCCACAGAACAGGCAGCTCCTCCCTGCTGTGCGTCCTGGCAACTCTGCAACCGTCTGCTTCTAGGTCTTGACCTGATTTATGGGCATCATCAAAGACTAGAGGGGGAAACAGATCAGAGAAAGAGCTGCCTGCAAGGATGAGCTTCCAGCTGTCCTCCATGTGACGAACACGCTGCCAGCTACTCCCCTCTCTGCCTTCCTCCCTTCTGCCCTGTGGGAAAATAAGATGGGTTTGGGGGAGGAAAAGAGGCAGAAGGCAACATATAGGAAGGCAGAAGGTGACGAAGCAGCCAGCAAGATGATGTGAGAAGAAGCTGTGCTACCAGTGAGCACCAGTGTTCAAAATCCATCGCATTGCAGCATCACGCAGTCCCGTGTCTGCCACAGGAACGGCTCAGGGAGCAGGAGGAGAACAGGTGCACGGGCTGCCTCTGAAATCTCTTGGCGGAAAACTACTCTGCCAGCCCTGTCCTCAGCTGGAAAGCTTTAGGCAGTGAGAAGGCAGGGGCACACACGGTCCGGCACAGGGGACTGACTACCTAAGGCACTCCGCACGCAGCTGCAGCTTAGGGCAGATCTGACTGGAAACTGATGGGGACTTGTCTCCGAAAACCACGGGGAAGCCCACGTAAGTGACAATACAAAACAACGCCGCACGGTCTTTCTGTTGGAAATGTGACCTTTGCCGTTCTTCTCATGAGTGGGGCCAGGTGAATCCCAGCAGGGCAGAACAGGAGGTGCTGCACCCAGCGACTCCGACCACAGCATCAGCTGACCTTGCTACCTGCACGGAAACAGCTCAGTCACAGACAGCAAACCGTCCTCCCCCTTTGTGCCAGGTGCCACCACTGCCGTAGCTGGCAGATACCACCCACAGTGCTGGTGGCACTTGGGATGGCTCCCAGGTCCATGGTCAGCCGTAACAGCCAAGAAGTGACTGCCACATCTTGGGGACCCTCCCTGTAGAGCCCTGGGCAGTTCAACAGCTGTGATTCCACAGTGGCTTTGTCTACCTGGGGACATCCAGAAAAATGAAATAATATTCACTAAATTAAGAACAGAAATCTGTTTAGATAAACTGTGCTTAAGCCTCTGATGTAGAAGTGAAGTGTCATTAATTTAACTCGCCTCCCTTCCTAGCCCTTTAATTCTCAGAATGAGTGTCCATACAGAGTTTTAATGAGGTTTAATTAATCTTCTTTAAAAGGTAGCTTAGATTAACTTTCTTAAGTTCCCCCTGTAGACAACCCATGAATTACAGTATTAAAGCACCCTGCCTCAAAGGATTCTTGCACCGTGGGAACATTTACTGCTCAGAGTTTTTCAATAGTCAAAATTTCTATAGTATCTTTTATGCCAGTTTTAGTCTACTGGCCCAAATGGGTCCACAAAAGACATTTGTACAAACTAATGCAATTAGTTAAAACCTTCTCACTCTTACTCAATAAAATTACAGGGTCTGCAGGGACATTCTAATTCAAGTTAAGAATTATTTTACTGATTTAACTCTATTTTGTTAAGGATTAAGGATTTGCCTACCAATGAACTTGTACTGGTTTTAATAGGCCAGTTTCATTAATGGAGGCAAACTCCAGGAGACAGACATATATTTTAGTAAGGAGAACCTGGTTTAGTTGAGGTTAAACATGTGTCTAACTAACTTGACCTGAAACAACTCATGCTTACGTTGCACAAGTAAATTGTTGTGGCTAAGGTAGTCTCAGGTGCCATACGCAGCAGCTACACCGTAACTCCATTCACGCCCACTCTAGCCCCAAGGCAAGTGTTGGGTAAAATTTGAAAGAGGACAAGTAGGCGCTTCTCACCTACCACAGTGCAAGACAGCACTAATGGGCAATGTAACTGCAGGGGACCTGATGGATATAACAGCATAACTCAGGGCAGCCTAGACAACTGCTGCAGCGTTTGACCAACTCCATCTGAAGCCACACCTTTGGTTAACTAACTGTCATCCTTCACAGAAGTGACATTTTACTTAATGTGAGGTACTCTTAAAATGCACTGTGAGCATACGCCCAAAGGGAGTTTGCACAATGCAAATTGCCTTCTAAAACAATTGTGTTTAATTGGTATGGACAAGGTTGTGGTCACGTTCCCTTGAATGCTGTCTTTCTGTTACGACGAGGGGCAGGACACACATCTGAATTACTACACCATGGTGTTTATGAGAGAGGTTCATATATAACAAAGCAAAACTGAAACATTTTATGTCACTTTCCTGTTTTTCTGCTGCTTAAGGTTATGGAAGCGGCAACATGTAGTGTTGTCAAATATGTTGAGAGCTAGTTTTGGAAAGTACTCGATTTCAAAACGAAATCTGTTCTTTTCATATGGCAATAGACTTCCATTGGCCTTAGTTACAAAGAGGGTCCACATGAGCGCAATCTTTCAAGGTCCGTGCTGCAGAAACGCTGGCTGCATTGGAGTTACTATTGAAAAAGCCCCTGTCAGTCAGGCTTACAGAATGGTTAATAGCAACCACACTCCCCCTATCTCTGCCCCTAGAGAAAACATACTTGTGGCAAGCTGTGAAGTAAGTGCCAGGTGGAAACAGAGGTAAAAATATTATAGAGGGAAAATGCCTCTGATGTGGTTTCCCTCCTAAACTAGAAGCCTACAGCTCACAAATGGAAAATGGATAGCCACTGACTGTCACTGACTCATGTCCTTACCATGTACACCAATGCCCCTTCTGTGTCAGGGGAGTTACTCTTGACTGACAGATGTGCAAGCAAGTGAAGGCAGTGCTTTGGTTAGTACAAATAGCGTATTTAGCACTCCTGCCTGGCACCAGCGGCCGACCAGAGCGTCAGCACTGCTGTAATGTACGTTTAGACCTTTCTGGTTCCCCTGTGTTGCACTCAGGCTACTGCTGCTGCTGCTTTTTTGAACTCTCTGGTCAGTTCCCAGCTTCCTGTCTCACACTCATTAACACAGCACATCCCAACCCGCTTGAGGCAATACCCCAAGAGGTAGATGAAATAGTTCTAGCATTTTTGCTGCTTCCATGCACAAATGATTCCCAGGCACCAGAAAACTAGCACAATAGTAAAAACCATATGAAGAAATTCAAAATCAAGTATGACAAGAACTCCTCACTAGCAAAAAGGTCAAGATTTTCCTTCAAAAGGATCTTTTTCCTACAACAAATGAATGTTATGCCTGGTTAAAAATTATAGCAATACAAATTCATTCCAGGATAACAAACCTGTGGCAATTTAATTACTGCAAACTGCACTTGCTGATAGAGACAATAAATAAGACAGAATAAGAAAGAGGATATTGCTTAGAAGCGAGCATTGTTTCTGCAAAATACTCTGAGGTGTAAATCTTGAGGGCCAGATTCTCAGTTTCACATATGTCAATACCAAGCAATGGAGGACTCTTCCCTTTGTGTCAGGCAGTGTCCCAGCTGTAAGATTTCTTCCCTGACTCCTTACGTGGCTATGGGGCTGATGCAAACGACGCAGACAAGCCACCATTTCACCAGGAAGGAAGAAAACACATTTATGCACAACCCAGGGGAAGCACAGGTTTTTTGTATGGTGATTTATATTTAAAGAGGGTCTACAATACATTTATTTATTAGTTTCTAATTTTTTTGTGTCTTATAAGCCAGGAATTCAGAAGAAGGTAAAGAGAAATCAAAAGCATATTGAAACCTCACGCCCCCACCACTTTGTTCAACCTGTGTTTCAGGTCTAAGAGACGTACTAAGACCACCTCTCAAAAGCAACAACCAAATTCAAAACCCTATGGCCATAAAGAACTGACCCCAGTTGGCACACACTGCAGTGTTACAGCAAATCTGTTGTTCCACAGGTAGGACCCTGCAGTTTTTGACAGCGAAGGGTATTTTGTTTTTAACCACTACGTTGTCTTTGGTTTGATGTGTGGCTGCCAAGATGGAAAAATAGCACTTTTTGCGCTTTCTTTCAGCTCTTGCAATGTGCTTCTCCACCCCTTTAAAATGCAAGGAACTGAACGTACATTTAGGAGCTTTCCAGCGATAACAAATAGGTCCCACCAGCAGTTTTATGTATTTATTTTATCTTTCTTTACAAAGAAAGAAAACGGGCAAGGGAGTTCAAATGAAGCTCAGAGAAGCCAAAAAGGAAACCACAGGTTTTATTTTTCTCTTCAGAGCTTATGTTTAGTGTGGCCTCATCCCTCAGCACAAAAGATACTATGCTATTTCTAGGGGTTTTAAATACCTCAGGTCACTCAGAGAGATTCTGTGAACTCAAATAATCCTGATGTTAACTGAAAGATGCAGATAAACACTCTTTAATTCTTCTCTTCCAACTTTCTCAGACCTCAAGAGAGATATCTGGAGATGTTCCAGTTTCAGTAGCAAACGTCGTCTTTGACAACAGGTTTTGGGAAATAAGTCGGATTGTTTATCCTCCACTGGTAGTTTTGCTCTCTTTGGTTCACAGAGCATAAAGGAGAAAATCATTTTCTAATCTCTCCTTCTGTTTATACCTCTCCCTCCAGCTTCCTAATTCCACCCAAACAGAAAGGTCATTGAGGCAAGACTGACAACTCACTGTAGTTACATGAGCTCCTCTGCATCACCCTGTGCTCAAAAGCAGTTTCAGTTCTTTTACTTCCCTCAGTCATGACTCTGCTCTTGAAGGCCCTGCAACTTAAGCTGAAGTGCCTCCAGGACGCTCCTGTTTATGTTGCCTGTAAACAGCCACAAAGGATTAACATTTCAGTTTGTGCTTTGTAACTGGGTCAGGCTATGCTGGCAACAGAAAGTTTGAGTGGTATAAGGCCCTTCTTCCAAGCCCTGGTAAAACTCCCACTGACTTCAACAGCACAGGAATATCACTCCTTCCCCCGGTTCTGGGGGTCTGACTCTTTCCCAATAGATTACTGGTTTGTAATTAGACCAGGTCATAGCACTGGTGAGAAATGGGTCTACTGGATTGGAGACCCCAAGTCCAAATGGAGGGTATCTTACAACAAAGCTCCAGATACAGAGTCTCCTATTGCAATACTTGTAAGAGCTTTATCCCAGAAATGGAGGTTCTTCTTTCCTTCAAAGCCTGACTGCATAGAGAAGATACAAGATTTTCCTCCCCTACACCTTTTTTTTTTTTTCAATCTTTCATGTCTTAAACACAAAGAAATGGAGGTATCTGGCTCTCTGGGCAAATTGTGAGTTATGTGTCAGGTTGGTGATCCCTTCTGTCCCAATGTATATCCTCTATCATGTCACTGTATGCCAGAGGACTGCTGTGGGTGCTGTATCACATGCTAGGGTATTAAATGCATGGCTGGTAGGCATACTTCCAGCAAATAGTTTACTGTGGACAAGATAAAAGATTTGATGCAAAGAAGGAAAAACAATCACCCAAACAATGAAGTAAGGAGTGCAACTTCATTTCAGGCCCTTTTATTCAGGAGGTCTTTGGCAGGGACTGTTTTATTCTCCTTGCCCGAGTGCGGCCAGCTGAGCAAGCAAGGAATGTGTGCAACTTGCAATAGGTCAGTAACTTCACAGAGGTCAATGAAATCGCTCACGTGCTGAAGCCAATGAAGCTAAATCACGCTCAGGTAAAACGTGTGCTTACTAAGCTTTGCCAAATCAGCACCTACCTCCTGAATAAAGTCCAAGGGTTGCTGCAGCTTCCATTTCCTCTTTAAAAAGCTTCTCTTCCCCTCCATAAGGCATGTGTCTTCTCCTGACAAACTGACAGAGCTCTTCCCCTACACCACGACAAGCTAAAACATGAGCAATAGCAGTTGCACCCTGCATTAGTTACCAAATCTCTGCCACTTTAATCCAGTCTAACAGGACAGACTGGTGCAAGCCAGCATGGGCCTTTGTCAATCTGTGACCTTCAGCTGACATCAAAGTTGCTCCCTTGAAGAACATGACCTACTCCTTAATTGCATAACACAGCTGCACAAGGCTGTCAAGGACAGAAACGGGGAAGCTTAGTGCCAGGTTCAACACTTTGTCCCGGGTCGACATCACCAGACTCATCTTCTAGCCAAGGGAATCTGCTGCAGTGTCACCGAGTTTGTTGTGGAAGAGATATCCATAGTAAACAGAAATAGGGATTAGACAGTGTCCACACCAAGACATCGTCTCTCCATCTGGATAATCCATGCACAAAAGACAACCATGTGTTCTTTGGAAGGCTGAATTGTTATCTCTCTTCCAGCCCTATTCACATATTGAGTTAATCTAAGTAAAGGAAATTCCATTATTATGCCATAAATGTACAAAACTTGCTTTTGTTTAACATAACATTTAAGACTGGGGAAAAAGTCTTTGCTCTGAAATCCAGTTATTGACTAACATTGCTAAGCATGTAAATAGCTCATCCCCAGATCCTCTTCTGACCTTTTCCTGTAATTTCCATTAGATTTTAAACCGCAAGTTTGTCAGAGCTATTGCCGGGAAAGGACTTTCACCATCCTCACCACACAACCGTAGGTAACATATGCAGAAATAGACACCCAGGGGCAAACTCCCTCTCATTTTGTTATTGATTTCCATCAACAGCTTTGCAATGAGAATGGATTTGGCCTTCTACCCTAAACAGGCATCCACCTTGTTAACACCTCCGGTTGTTGAAGAAAGCAGAATTGCAAAGAAGCTGTTTCTTGTAGCACTGATCCTGGCAAATGGCTCCACATCACCTCCTATGAACTTTCAAAAGCAGGATGTTATTCAGTTCCCAGCTCACCACTGAATCCATTCAACGCCGGATCCTGCCCATAGCCAACACAGATTCTCTAAAGAAGAAACCACAAAAAAGCTAGCAGATCTGTTAGCAACAACTCTTCTGAAGCCTGATTTACAATGGATAGCTTACCTCATGTCTAAGAAGGGATGAAGCCTGATAGACAACCTCCCTGTGATTAAGGTTTTCACAATGGTACTGTCTCATGTGGAGTCTCTGGTGTCTGTTAATACAGCTGGGTTCACAGTTCAGTTACATAAATTCTTTGATGTTTCATTATGCAGTTAAGCCCGTGCTCCAGTTTTTCCCTGAGGCTCCTCTCCTCTCTCCAGACACTAACTTCCATGAAACTCCTAGGAATCTTAGTATCTCTGATATTGCTGTCGTTGTGCCACAATCAGCCTGCAGTTCCAAGAAACATTTGGCAAGATGGAGGCTAGGGAGAAGGGGCAAGCAGGCAGTCCTATCGCATAAGTATCTTTTTCTGAGAAAACTAGGTTAAATGCACCATTATACACTCTAGCAAACAGCAGGGAAGAAATACCATTCCTTGACCCAGCAGAGAGAATCTTACTCCTTGCTCCGTTTTCATCACTGGCTTTTAGATTATACTGCTCTTTAAAACAATTTCAGACACAGAACTAATTCATATGGTGATGAAGAGCAAAGAAACATTTTAAGTGTGAGAAACTATATCCTTTCATTTGCTGTAGGCCTGTTTATTAAAAAAAATCCCCAGCCAGGAAAATCTCAACTTCCTTACCGCCTAGGAATCCACTCCTGTCTCTCCCCAATCTTCTGCCTCATCCCCCTTCTCCTCAACACAAGTTCATGCTTTTTTCTTTAATTAAGCAAAAAAAGATATTAAACTTGTCTTTTGCCTGGAATTCCTCTTTTTGTTTCTCCTCACTACTACTTTAAAAAAAAAAAAAAAATCTAACACTGAAGGCAAATACCAGTATCTGGTCTGAATGTTTTTGTATCAACAGCTTTGATAGAATTTGGTTTCAGTGACCAAATATGACCATGATTCAACTATAAATTGCATATTCACTTTGTTGCCTACTCCAGATGTGAAGCTTCATATCCAGAACTGCTAATGCAGCAGCACACAGCATTTAATGGAAGTCATGTTATTACCATATACACTGATCTGCTTGCAAAACTTCGTATTTCAAGGCCCACAGTTTCAAAACGAGTCTTGACTCTCAGACCCTCTGGATATAAGGCATGCAACCTGAACCTCTACATTCTCTACTTTTAGATATTAGGACCACATTTAACTGCACAGAAGCTCTGGCATTCTGGGTAAGAAGTTTTCAATGAATGAGCAAAATCAGAGACTGCTTAAGAAGACTTCAGCAATACAGTACAGGAAGACAGATAAAGAAAATAGCCTAAGAAAAGTAACCAATTTACCTGGAGTATTAACAGCATCTGAATAATAGAAGGTGGAACTCTGGCTCTGGAACGTGACAATGCATCTTCCAATTTAATGTTGAGGGTAATTATATTCCTGAAGTGCAGAAGAGCCAGCTGCCGAACCGAGGGCTCCTTCCCCTTAGAAACAGAAACAAAGCAAGAAGGATTATGAGCAGTGTGAAAATGAGTTTCAAAATCCTCTGTCAAAATTCCTTCCTCCACTTCTGAGAAATTACAAGAATGGTAAACCTGAATGAAAAGCAAAGGAAACATAACAAAGGACACAGAGCAGCCTACAAGTCTGCACAGTGAATTTGATTTGGCAGTAATGAACACTGCACACAATGACAGTCTGACCGTGTATGAAGATGATGAGGGGTTGGGGTGGGGTGTGGGGGATCATACCTGAGTGCAGGAGATACATGAATATTTTGTACTTCAACAGTAATGAAATGTATCATACATTTAAAAAAAAAAAAAAAAAGGCAAGGTTGAAAAAGGGTTGAATTTCCATTATTTCTCAAGATTTTGAGTACTGGCTGGGTACTGTCTTCAAATGATGGTGACAATCCTGACTCAGTCCACCTGTGGAACCTCCTTTTCTCTGCAGTTTGGGAGACCACTATAAGGCAGGAGCAGAGCTGAAGTTTCACACTGCATTTTCCAAGACATCTTTTTGCAGTTCAAGAATACCTTCTCATTGAAGAAAATCACATCTGAAGAATACAATGCTATCTCTGCCCACAGAGATTAACACTGCTTGCCTTATGAGGAGTTGTAAAACTGTTGATGTTTCTGGTATCAGGATTCTTTTCTTGGGTATATATGGCTGTACATATATAGTCTTGCCTGCAGTTATGAGTGGTGCCAGCCAAATATTAACGCTTCTGGAAGGTCTGGTATTCAGCTGGTATTGACTTATCTTAGTTTAGAATAAAGAAGCCTAGCCTAACCTAGCCTAGCCTAGCCTAGCCTAGCCTAGCCTGACCTGACCTGACCCCGCCCCACCCATTCCTTTTCACTTTGTTAATTATTTATACTGAAGTAAAGAAGGCCCCAAGTCTGCTTCAATTGCTAATGAACAGAATTCACAAGAGCACATAAGCACCAGCTGGGCTTTTGGAAGTAAACTCAGAACATCAGGCACCTAGATCTATTTGAAATTACATGGGACTTGGGGCTCTTACCCCCTCTAGGTTACTTGGAAATTTCAAGCAATTATTTCCATCTGAAAGGTGAGGAGACTTGTGTTGCTAAATTATTTTCAAAGGCTTCAGGAACAGTAAAAAGGGATATTTGGTGCAATTTTCAAAAACATCTGAGTTCTAATTTAGTCAAGTGCTTTGGAAAACCAGGTTGAGAGCCTATCTCTAGGTGCCCAAATGCCCTCAATTTAAATTATGTGGCACTTGGAAAAATCTCCTATCATGTTCTAATAGGTTTTTAATACCGTCTTATTTCTATTCCTTTAAAGTTTCTACTGATAAGACACAAGTCAATGGGTGAACTAGCCCTGTATATTTTTAGTGTTCTTCTCTTTCAGAATCAAATTCTGTGTAAAGTTGCAGCTTTTCCACTGAATTCAGATATCATGCCTGTAATTATCTGCAGATGCAAATGGTAATATCATTAACATTTGGACAATCATTTTAGGCATAGGTCCACTTGGAAAAATGGAAGAAGGTTTCTGAAGTTTCCCCAAATACGTTTAGGCAGCAAACTCCCACTAAAATCTGTAGGCATCTAGGAGCAACTCTAGAAGGTCACTTATACCTATCTGGTACAGATTTCCTTGGGAGTTAAGTGATAAACAACAGTCTGTGGCCATCACTAATTTAGAAGATTGAGCCTTCATCCAAATCAGATCAAGAACCTATTGTGAATTTAAAATTACTGGAGTCAAATTCTATGCTCACGTAAACCGGTCTAACTCCACTATTGCTGTTCCTTTATAGTAGCATCAAATCTGACCTCAGAAATGCAATTCCTTTTCAAAAGTGGAGATACTTCGAAGACAAATTCACATTGCAGAGAACGAAATGCATATATGGAAGTCAACACAGCTCCATTTATTTCACTGTGTGCATACCTCAGTTTATTGTTCATAACCTTTTTTGAGTTTTAGTGTGAGCTGACATAAGGACTAACCATCCTCCCTACACTCCACTCCTGTTTTCAAAGTTCCCCTTCATCTTTTTCACCCAAGCAGTTCAAACCCCTGTTTGCATAAGTAACTTATTTGCATGACATGACTATACAGAACAGCTACACTGGGAGGCTGGCCCAAGGAGAGAGTTAAGGTTTGCATCAATCTGTTGATGAACCAGTAAGGTTGCTTTTTCCAGTTTTTCAGGATTCTATAGAAACAGAGTAATTTTTCACCTGCACAGGATAGAAAATAGCCTGAAGCATGGGCAGGACATCACTGAAGAAAAAATCCCAGGTTTCAGCTAAGGTATCCAGTAGTTTCTGCCCTGCAAAAACACAAAACAAACTAGTGAACCATTTAGGCTGTAATCAGCTAACTGCAAAGACAAAAACATACAGGAAACTGTGGATCTGCTGTTATACACAAAGATGAATCATGTAACAGCTACTATTAGCAGGATGGAGTAAGTATTCCTTTCACTTCAGTATTTGTGTCTTTTCAAACGACAAATCTAATGTTCCTAGTAAACTCGGAAACTTTGATGTTAAAGCTTACTCAGAAAAACCCCATGAAGAATAAAGAATAATAGCTCAGGTTACCTCCTCCTCTTCTTGCAGTAATACCTACTGGACAAGATTGCAGAGGAGAGCAGTAGGAGGAGGACACAGCAGGTTAAATGTGGAAACGTTCCTGCAGAGAAATCTCCCCCCCGGTGCTCCCCTCTGCCCTTTCAGCTGTAAGGCAGCAGAGCAAACTGTGCTCTGTGGATATCCTTCACAAAACATCCCCTCAGACTGATCCCTTAACTTCCCTGTATCTCCACTTACATAGAAAATCTCAGCCAAGACCGATGGAAAAAAAGAATGGTGTTGCAGCTCCACTTTTTACTGTAACTTTCAAAGGGTGCAGTCAAAACCTGATATGACATGAGTTCCCCAGGGTCCTCACAGCGAGGCCACCTCCCTCTCTATTCCCTCCCCATCTGCAGCCAACTGGATGCCTCCCCAGTGGACACTGGAGAAGCTCTGGCCGGGTCCTACAACCAAGTTGGACATGGAGCTCCTCACAGATCATTTTGTAAAACATAGAGGCAAATGCAGGAGCTGAGATCTGCGAGAGAGGAAGTCTGGTTCAATAGCTGAATGCTGGCTTCAAATCCCTGTTCCCCCAAACAGCCTGTGTGACCTTGGGCAAGCTCTTTAACATCCCTGTGCCCATAACGCAACTGTGAAATGAGGGCAATACCACTGCACCTCCACCAGCAAGTATTATGGAGATAAATACATCAATGCTCATGAGGCATTCAGACAAGACAACATGACTATCAGGGAGGAAATTCAATAGCAATCAATCAATATTACTACAGTTGTCAAAATCAGATACTATTCTTAATTCTGGCATTACAGCATTACTTAGGGCCTCAGCCAGGGAACACATTGCCCAGAATTGCACACACATCACAAAGAAACTCTGCATGAAAGCGTCTACACTCCAAGTTAGCCAAGTGCCAATCTTTATTATCTTTATTGAGCTCCCTGCATTTTTAAGCACATGACAAATAGCACCAGCTCTGGCCCATCTGCAACTCCTGAATTATTCCTGTGTTGATGACTTTAAGTGCTTTCAGTGACAAACGTGGATCACCATGCTACACTGCAGCTGCTGGCTTGTGAACCACATCAAGGTCTTCATTTCTGCACCACCAGGCAGGAGTTCTCTCTGTCCTACACACTCATTCACAAGGCTAAAAAGGGTGTTTCCGGCTTCAATTTAAAAAAAAATTGTCTTGCATTAGTTCTAGTGAAACACAGCAAGGAACCAGGTCCAAAATTTCCCAGCAGCTGTAGCAGTAATAATAATAATAAATATCATTGCATTATAATTTCAGTATACTAGTGTCTGAAACACTAAAAGTGTTTCAAAGATATCAATCCGATCATGAAGAAGAAGCCCAACCACTCTATGCCTTGAGGGCTGAATTTTAAATATGTTAGAGTTAAATATGTTAGTTGCCCACAAGTTGAGGTTAAGTGGAAACTAAGCCCTTACAAATTTGGCTCCAATGTGGGTGCTGAACATTGGTCCTTTTCAAATTTTGCTGCTAGAATTGCATGAAGTCAAATTACCCCATTGAGATAAACACGCCTTTACTGTCGCACACTCCTTTCATCTTGTGGGCAGCTTGTTTTGTGAAGTGATGGATTTCTGTACAGCAGCTCAGAAAGGCTGCAGAGATAACTGCCTCTCGCCAGGCAGGCCTTTTACTGCGGGCTGTGGAAGAATTCCTATGGTTTGTTGACGATGAGCATCTTTCACACAGAGGAACCTGACTTCAGTGTCCTTTCAAGAATATGTTTGTTTTACTGTCAGGCAAAGATCCCTACATTTACCATAAGCATTTGCCGGATTAGTAAGGAAGCTGGGTTATCTAAATGCTCATTTTAATGAAGCACAATATAGTCAATTTTGTATGACATCAGAATGTATATAGTATTCTTCACAGTGCTTCTAAAAGTTAATTGAAACTCCTGAGAGAAATATAAGAATAAAAAAAAAATCATTTCAAAACGAAAGCTAAAATTTTCAAAACCTCCTGCAGGACAAACACTGTCCAAAGTGTGCTCTGAAGTGATCTTTTTTCTCTTTTGAAAACATCAACACCAATTGGATAGGGAAACTCAAACCATAGCACGTGGGACAACCTGAGATTTGAGGGCAGGACCGCTGCTGCTGCAGACCCAGGAAAGGAGCCCTGCTCAGAATGGGAGCTCAAGATTTCCATGCTCTCAACTTTGTCTCGGGTGTTTCGGGAGCCATGGGGTCACTGACTACAGGATCACAGAATCACAGAATGTTAGGGATTGGAAGGGACCTCGAAAGATCATCTAGTCCAATCCCCCTGCCGGAGCAGGATTACCTAGACCATATCACGCAGGAACGCGACCAGGCGGGTTTTGAATGTCTCCAGAGAAGGAGACTCCACAACCTCTCTGGGCAGCCTGTTCCAGTGTTCGGTCACCCTCACTGTAAAGAAGTTTTTCCTCACATTTAAGTGGAACCTCCTGTGTTCCAGCTTGCACCCATTGCCCCTTGTCCTGTCAAGGGATGTCACTGAGAAGAGCCTGGCTCCATCCTCTTGACACTTGCCCTTTACATATTTATAAACATTAATGAGGTCACCCCTCAGTCTCCTCTTCTCTAAGCTAAAGAGACCCAGCTCCCTCAGCCTCTCCTCATAAGGGAGATGTTCCACTCCCTTAATCATCTTCGTGGCTCTGCGCTGGACTCTCTCTAGCAGTTCCCTGTCCTTCTTGAACTGAGGGGCCCAGAACTGGACACAATATTCCAGATGCGGCCTCACCAGGGCAGAGTAGAGGGGGAGGAGAACCTCTCTCGACCTGCTGACCACACCCCTTCTAATACACCCCAGGATGCCATTGGCCTTCTTGGCCACAAGGGCACACTGCTGGCTCATGGTCATCCTCTTGTCCACTAGGACCCCCAGGTCCCTTTCCCCTACGCTGGTCTCCAACAGGTCTGCCCCCAACTTGTACTGGTGTATGGGGTTGTTCTTGCCCAGATGCAGGACTCTACACTTGCCCTTGTTATATTTCATTAAATTTCTCCCCGCCCAACTCTCCAGCCTGTCCAGGTCTCTCTAAATGGCTGCGCAGCCTTCCGGCATCTCAGCCACTCCTCCCAGTTTTGTGTCATCAGCGAACTTGCTGACAGCGCACTCTAATCCCTCATCCAAGTCATTAATGAATATATTGAATAGAACTGGTCCCAGTACCGACCCTTGAGGGACTCCGCTAGACACAGACCTCCAACTGGACTCTGTCCCATTGACCACCACTCTCTGGCTTCTTTCCTTCAGCCAGTTCACAATCCACCTCACTACCCGATCATCCAGACCACACTTCCCCAGTTTAGCTGCGAGGATGCTGTGGGAGACCGTGTCAAACGCTTTACTGAAATCGAGATAGACCACATCCACAGCTTTACCATCATCTATTCACCGGGTTACATCCTCATAAAAGGCTATCAAGTTGGTTGAGCATGACTTCCCCTTGGTGAAGCCATGCTGAGTGCCCCTAATGATCCCCCTATCCTTGATGTGCCTAGAGACAGCACCAAGGACAAGTTGTTCCATCACCTTTCTGGGGATGGAGGTGAGGCTGACCGGTCTATAGTTACCCGGGTCCTCCTTCTTGCCCTTTTTGAAGACTGGAGTGACATTCGCTTTCCTCCAGTCCTCACGCACCTCTCCCGTTGCCCACAACTTTGCAAAGATGATGGAGAGTGGCCTAGCAATGACTTCCGCCAGCTCCCTCAGCACCCGCGGGTGCATCCCATCAGGGCCCATGGATTTATGGACGTCCAGGTTGCTTAATTGGTCCCTGACCCAGCCCTCATCAACCAAGACAGATTCCTCCTCTATCCTGACTTCTTCTGAGGCCGCAGGGGTCCGGAGCTCCTCAGGACAGCCTCCAACAGTATAGACAGAGGCAAAGAAGGCATTCAGTAACTCCGCCTTCTTTTTATCCTCTGTCTCCAGGGCCCCCACCTCATTCATCAGTGGGCCTACATTGCCTCTAGTGTTGGTTTTACCTGCAATGTATTTGAAGAAGCCCTTTCTGTTGTCCTTGACCTCTCTTGCAAGGTTTAATTCCAAGGAGGCCTTAGCTTTCCTAGTTGCCTCCCTACATCCTCTGACAACAGACTTATATTCCTCCCAAGTGGCCAGCCCCTCCTTCCACGATCTGTACACCCTCTTCTTCCACTTGAGTTGGCCCAGCAGTTCCCTGTTCAACCATGCAGGTCTCCTGGTACCCTTCCTTGACTTCCTACCTGTTGGGATGCTCTGATCTTGAGCTCGGAAGAAGCAGTCCTTGAATGCTAACCAACTATCTTGGGCCCCCTTACCTTCTAGTACCATGTCCCATGGCATTTCCCCTAGCAATTGCTTGAAAAGGCCAAAGTTGGCCCTCCTGAAGTTCAGGGTTGTGATTCTGCTAGCTATTCTGTTCCTGCCACATGAGATCCTGAACTCTACCATCTCATGGTCACTACAACCAAGGCTGCCCTCAACCTTCACCTCTTCAACCAGACCCTCCTTGTTAGTGAGGATAAGATCCAGCAGCACTCCTCGCCTAGTTGCCTCATCCACCATTTGCATCAGAAAGTTATCATCAATGCACTGGAGGAACCTCCTGGACTGGGGATGGCTGGCTGAGTAGGCCTCCCAGCAAATATCAGGGTAGTTGAAATCCCCCACGACAACCAGGCCCTGTAATTGAGAGACTGCTCTCAGCTGCCTGTAGAAGGCCTCATCACCCTCCTCATCCTGATCCGGTGGCCTGTAATAGACACCCACAACAGTATCACCCCTGCCAGCCTGCCCCTTAATTCGCACCCACAAACTCTCAACTCGCTCCTGATCCGCCTCTGGACAGAACTCAATACATTCTAGCTGCTCACTCACATAAAGAGCAACTCCACCACCTCTCCTTAGCGGCCTGTCTTTCCTGAACAGGACATAGCCATCCATGACCACATTCCAGTCATGCGAGGCATCCCACCAAATCTCTGTAACTGCCACTAGATCATAGCCCCCCAACCGAACACGGATTTCCAGCTCCTCCTGTTTATTCCCCATGCTGCGTGCATTGGTGTACAGGCATTTCAGGCTGCATTTCAGTCCATTCAGGATGGACTGTGGGGTGCTGCCTCTGCTGCCAGGAAACCCAAATTCCAGCCTTGGAAACTCACATCCATCAACAGCTCCCCAGGCAAGCTAACAGAAAGCTGTTTGTCAGAACGACCTCTGCCTCTGAATGAGATTCCTAAATTACAGCTACCCTCCTGCAACTTGCCAATTTTAGTGAGCTGATGTTTCCAAGGATGGACTTGGAAAAAACATGACCGATTTAATCCTCACGTTACCAGCATTTCTGACCATATTTTAAGGGACAACCAAAAAATGACACACCAAATTCAAAACCAAAATAAACTTAACAGCTTGCTGAAATTTTGTATTTGCTAAACATGCTCATACATTTGAAAGCCATTTAGTGGTCCCACATTTCAATTTTTCATCTCAGCTTTGATCTGAAACATCAGAGATAGTATTTCTGATTTTCAAGCTAGTAAAACCAGAAGAAAAAGGGGTTGGACTTCAGTAGGTCTCTGCATCTAATTTGCCAATCCAATACTTAAAAACCAACTTACTTTGTGATTTACAAAGCACTATGAAGGCCTCAAGATCCTTACAGCTCCCCTTGTGCTCTCCAAGCTGTTATTTTATATAACTGAGGAATTCTGTGTTCAGCTTAGAAGAGTTTAGGTACTTTTTTGGGGCATTTTTGTAATGTGAAATTTGTTCTCTTTTTGTGCTGGTCAGGGCTACTGTCTTTTCATCAGAAAAGCTGGGTCCCATAGCACCATCCTAATCTGATCAACTGTAATGTCAGTAATGAAAGGTCACATTTAGGATTTATAGATAGCTGAAACTAATGGAACCAGTTGTCTCCAGGCTACTGCTTAAACAGTATATTCAGACTAAGTGGTATTATGACTGCAGCTTTGGAAAAAGAAAGGTGCATTTCTTTAAAATTGCCTCAAGACTCCCCAGAGATCTTCAGACTGTTTACATAGGCAATAATTCTTGAAGATATTCTGAAACCATTTCACCCTCTGACGACATATACCTACGTCTAGGACAAAATGGCATATTTAACAGCACATCTAAATGCCACACAATAGCATAGGACACAAAACGAGGGTGACTGTAAAAGGACACGTTGGGTGGAGGTTATCCTTGATGTTTACTTCCATAAGGTGACACCTCCAGAAGGTGCAGACAGACAAATGGAACCTTGATTGTAAAAAAAGAGACAGTATCTGCCCTCGTTTATGTAAGCATGAATCCAGAGTAACTCTTAAAACAACCTACAGCAGTATTTTGGACTTTGGACTTATTTACAGCTTCAAATAACTGGGATCTTAGTGCTTTGTTTTTTGTTTGTTAAGATATCTCACTCTATTTTTCCACTTTTCCTTAACATTGAGCAGGCTATCATTGAAGAAGGAGGTGTCCATGATGGAGGTAATCTTTCCTTTACTCCCTCGCTGCTGGTCTAGGAAATCACCTCTCCTTGGTGAAAGCCAATGGGAACACCAAGGCAGGACACAACAACACACTGCAGGAATGCATTGATACAAGCTAATCCATAGTCCCGAGAAGATAGTGGAAAGCATCACACTGCCTCCAGAATGCATTTGCTAAAACTCCTGTGACAGACATAGATAGCCATGCTAAAATCCAAGTTACCTTCATAAAACCGGATCTTGTCCCTTAGGATCACCATGCCTTTTGTGAGCAGCTGATTCTGTAAATAAAATATAGACTACCTTTACTCAATTCTGTACTTCCCTACAGCCACCATAATTCACATTTTGTTCATTCTTAACTTCTGACAATAAAGAAGCTCTTTTATTTTAATGATCAATCATCATCAAAGGCCTCCTCCTGTGTCCATCTCACGTAAATCACTTGGGACACTTGTCAAATGATGATACAATCACCTACTGCTTTCAGGATACAGCACATATTTTGTGCAATGCAAAGTGCTTCTCAAACTTCAAATGGCTGACCAACAAAGAGTGTACTCTGTCTTACAGAAGCAGAAAGAATACTGCTTCAATAGACAGTGTATACTTAATGCTAAATGTCTTTCCTATTAACTATACTACAATGACCTTAACTGGTTTACTCAGGAACTTAAATTTTAAATTAAAAGAGAATGTCTGAAGTCTACCGAAAGACAGCAATGTCATACAGAAACACAGTGACTGCACAAATCTATTCCACGGCTTGGGCTTTCACTATATATATATATATATATATATATATATATATATATATAAAAATCCACATCTCATTAGTCCGTAAATGACAGAACACAGAGATGTCAGTGGACATCTCTGAATGGTTTCAAGGGGCTCCAGATCAGCATTTAGAGTGGGTGAAATTATTTTGCTCAGTAGCATATAATGAAATCTGATTTAAATGGAAGAAAACACATGCCTACCTGTAGATATTCAGTGAAAAAGGATCCCAGTTCTGTTTTCAATAACTGCCTGTATTAAAAAGAATAAGAAAAGGATCTGTGTAATCAGCAAATCCTATTAGCTGTGCACTGCATAGAAAAGAGGAAGTCACTAATAGCAAAATATTTTCATATGAGCACAGAGCCTGCCAATAACACCTAACTACAAATAGAGCAAACAGGGTCAACAATACCAAGACTCCCAACCAGCATTTCTGTGTGTTGAAAAATATCTGCTGTGCTTTTAGATGGCTCAGTTGCACGAATACATGTGAAAGGAAATCGAGATTTGACGGAAAGAGGATGTTTTCCATCCTACATCTAACCCTTTTAAAAATGCTTGAGTTGTTCTCCTGCTGTGCCAGGGCTTCACTGGTGTCTGGTGTTGCAGACGTGGGAGAACTCCTGGAGCTCTTTGCCCATCCGTGGGTCTCAGCCAAAAAACAAGCACTTGACTTGGCTGAAGTGTTTAGAGCCAAATCATCCCTGTCCTGTGTAAGGCTGAAAAAAAGAACTGTGACAAAATGTTTAGAGAGAAACTTGAAGCAGGATGATATTCTGTGGGTTTTGTTGCATGTGTGAAACTTGGCCAGTTTTCATTGAAAGGGTCATGATCTTCCACTCAGGAGACCCATGACAGCTGAAGTTTCATATGGTTTCAGTAAAAAAAGAGGTAGGAATTTAACAGTTTATCTCTGCCTTTCATGATTCCTCTACACTAAAACCTACAAAGCAATCTCAGAGAGCAAACCAAACTCACATGCAAAAAAAATCCCACAAACAACCCTCAAATTCAGAAACTGAATTCAACCTGATCCCAACAAGCCCAACGTTCGTATCCAGGTAAAACTCACTACATTGCTAAAAAGCTGTATGTCATTTAAGTCTCACATGCTGGATGCTAGATATACTTCTCTGCACTCAGGTCGCTATTTATATGCATAAATGAGAGCTCGGACCTTATAAAAATGTAGCCCCAGCTGGGCTTTTTGAACATTTGCAAATCTGGCCTGGAGCTCTTCTGAAAACCTGTCCCTGTGTGACCACCTCAGGTCCCATGAAGAAATAAGGTCAAATTCGTCTTAAAATCTAAACACCCAATTCAATTAGGGTAGTTATGTAAATTATACATTCAGTAGCATGTTATAATCTATCCCTTTGGGTTGTCTTTTAACTAACAAATAACTAATTAATCAAATTATTGAACTAGTAAGCAAATACACATCTGATTTAGATAGTCCAGCATATCCCTATGCTCCATCAAAAAGTCTGCAGGAATTGGATCTGATGCTTTTAACACCACATTCTTCAGCACAGCCTCTGGAGATCTTCTGAAAGTTCAAGGAAAGGAGGAGCAGGTCAATCTTTAGGAGGCCATAATACAATACCTTATTTATTTATCCTTAAGCACATGTCCACACTGACCTCATAGCACCCTGCAGAAACACTCTAGGTATTAATGAAATAGAAAAGAAACAAAAGGAAGGAGGTTTTCAGATGCTCCTAAGCATCAAAATCCTTTTCTGCTAGAAACCTGACTAATTCAGACAAACTATCTATGGACAAAAATTTCTAAAGCCAGCTCATGCTTTAGCCATAGGTCTCTCACTGCCATGAATGGCCACGGTATGGCTAGACCTCTTGGCATGCTGTTGCAACATATGGGAGAGGACAACCCTTGCAGTGCCCTGAGACTCCATCCACAATGGTACCCACTGACAAGCCCTTGGCAGGGGTTAAATCCCACCTCCCCCAGAGACTGTTAAAGTCTTAAAGGGTTAAGAGTACGTCCATAAGTACAAGGATGCTACAGCCAAAACGTGCCATGCTCACTCAAAGTGGGAATTTACTGTCCAAGTGGTGTGATTTTTCTCTGGATCATAAGCGATGGCCCTAAAGGTTTTTCTTACTTTGAACATGGACAGATAAACCATTTTTATATTAAAATAACAAGAAAGTTACAGTTTTGAACTCTCCTATGATAGAGACAATTTATTCCCAGATATTTCTCTGTGCCACTGTTTCAAAAAAATACTGATACTTTATGCTGACAGGTTTTGCTTAATTTTCTACCCTCGCCTCAAGCTAGCAGCAGTCTGAAGTCCAGTCCTGGATTCCTCATAGTCTTGAACAGGTGATTTGCAAATACCTTCTCTTTTCATATTTTAGGTTCTACTGATAAATCCTGGCATTTAGGGCAGGAAATATAAAATAATGTCCTACTTATCCAATAACTAGCACTCTGATAAAACAAAATCCCACCACATTTCCATTTTTTCAGCTGCGAATGAACTAAACAACCAGCCTGTAGTTAATTATATGCACTGGACTGCATCACACCAAGCAGCACTATGGCTACATTAGCATCTCTGTTTACAGGGTGGAAGAAGAACTGACAGCACAATTAATGCATCTTGTTCTTTGAATCCCTAATAATACAGATACTTCACGCTGCTTAATTAATTTTTCATGAAATAGTGAGGCCCTCAGGCCACATCAGCACACAGGTGTTTGATGTTCTCTGTACCCATATTCATTTAAGAGAGATCCACAACAAAACTGGATCCAAGACATTGCTGCAATTTTTTTTCATCCTTGCTTAATTTCCTGTAGCAAAAATCAGTTAGGTTGTCACTTGTCAGATCCTGGGTAATTCAGATTACTGAATAACATTATCTAGATATGTGGACATCATGGTGGAATCCAGGTAAAAAACTGATTAAACCTAAAAGAGATCCCTGATCAGATAGCAGACCCCATTTCAAGCGCATCTGATTTTGAAGCCAGTCATTTTGCACTTGTATGAAGCTTGGGTATCATTGGTATCAGGTCTTCATTGCCTGTTTAATGACTTCATAAATTAAGATGATAATATAAATTCACATAAAATATGCTAAAATAGCTCCCAGCGTTTTTGTGTCTTCCTGCTGCCACTTTTTTGGTTCATTTTGAAATTAACTCTTGCAACATATTCAGAATGGAAAGTCTAACACTGTATAATATCTGTTAAATAAAGTTAAATGAAGCAAATGGAAACAAGTGACTCTATTGGATTTGAACTCTTGCTACAAAAGAGGAAATGCCACTAAAATGTGCTTTGTTTGCATCGAAACAATATCCTGAAACTCAGAAAAGGGGGAGCTATAAATATGTATTAGCTTCAATACAGGACATCCTGCTTCCACTGTGTTTCCCTTTCCTTCTTTTTCTTCCTTGATTCACAAGTGGTGTAAATAAACACTTGGAAATGACATAGGGTGCATGAAGTGAAAAAGGAAAAAACACTATATGATTACTAATATCACACATATACATCAAGAGAAATACTAAAGAGTAAGCATATGCATATAGATTTTTATTACCTGACTTTTGAATCAATCCCCTATTAAATCACCCAGTAAGCGCTCAGAAGAAGTAATGTATAGGACAGACACTGGTGATACTCGCAGTTACTGGAGTATTTCCTCACCACCTTACTGTACTTCATTTGCTTTAGCAGAGTTATTCAGGAGTTAAAGCAATATGAAAGAGACTGAAGTCACACATTGATTTTATTAGCAGTAGGGCTTCTGAGCGCTAGATAACTCCATATTTCAGGCCACTTTCTAATGCCAGAGGAATGCAAGAACGGTGTCAAAAGGCATTGGTGTAAATGAGTGGCAGCTTTTATGAGCCAAACCTAGAAGAAAAGTAAATAGTACCGTACCGATTTGTACCCACTGATGTTTCCTTAAATAATCAGTGCATACATAATCAGGGTTCAAAGCCTCGAGATGTGTGTTCAGAAGAGGAAGTTATACATATTTGTTTCCATGTATGTACATACAGTACTTGAATATACGTGACATTCCCGAGTCAAAACGATGGTGTGCAAATATTGCGGGCATAAGGTAACTGTTCAAATATTTACACTTGGTCTGTGAGTCAACTTGGATATCCAAGGTTTAATTATGAAAAGTATCCCAGAATCTGCTCTAATTAAACTGGTAAAACAAAATAACTTCTTTTACTGTCCTGTAACTGTTGAAAAAAGTTACGGATACCATCCATTCCACACTAAAATTCTGCTCAGTGGAAATAATGGCTATTTGTTTCTTCTTATTTATGTACTTATGGGGAAAATGCATCTAAAACAATCGTAAGGCAAATATACACTTGTTCCATTTCTGAGGTCATGTTTATGAGTCAGACATTTTTGCATTCAATAACAACATTAACCCAAAGAAAGTTATTTTGAATTAAATAACAATAGTAGCAAGCCAGATATTTTTGGCATGTGTCAAATCAGTAATCTCTTAGTTAAGTTTTGAGGTGAATTTAAGTGAGGCAAAAGGGCTTTGGTTGCAAATAAGAGGCCCTAAAACATTGACTGTGGTCGGCAGTAAAATGAAGCACACAGCAGGAGTGCAGTAGCTTCTGGAAAGAGGACGTGGCTGGATGTGTGAACAGGCATGTTTAAAAAATACCACTACCACGCTCTCCTCCAGAGACAGATCTTTCGGCTGTTGTGTCCTCTCTGCCCACTTGCAGTTTTCTCATCTTAGCTTTTTTCTACAAATGAAGGAAGCAGGACAGACACATAAGAAGCTTCACAAAAACAGAGAATTGTCACCAATAGGATGGACTCCTTTTGGCAATAAATTAGGATGTTCAGGCCAAGTTGGAGGCAAGAGGGAACAACCTCAAAGCAGCAGCAGACAAGAACCAGTCTCGAAACACATGCTGCATCTCACCAAACGCTCGCCAATCCCATGAGAGTTACGTTGCTGATGCCTCATTTACGACAGCAGCTTTCTAGCTCGGTCTGGATTTCACAATATTTTGTCCATCAGCTCAGGTATGAGTCACCAAGCGTTGCTCTCCCTGAAGCAGAGCAAAACTGAGCTATCAGCTGAGATAACAACAAAACAGCGTTATCCTTACGCTAACAAAAAGAAATGGGCCTATCATGTGGCAGCAAAGCCCATCATAAAATGGAAAAAAACCCAGTCTATTTGTAGTCAGCTTGCCTGTTGGGCTGCCTGGGACGTTGCAATAAATTAAACACAACTGTATTAGCAAGCAACGTCATGGTGCAGGGTTTATACCCAGGTAAATGAAAGTAAAATCTGGGCACAAATTCACCAAATAACATCCATCCATCTACCTATCTATCTATCTATCTTGTTTGTTGGTTCTTATAAGATTATATTTGTCTCTGTCACATCAGCAGATGATTTTTCCTCTTCTGTCCCTCACCAGCAGATGAGCATCCTGAGGCAAATGAATTGGGCCAGGAAATCTCAGCCCAGAACTACCATTTTTTGTCATTCAGATAAAGCTGAAGAATCCTAACTGCACTTACAGTAATAATGATCAACCATTATTCCAATAACTAACTCAAAATGATTGATGGATCATGCTAACTGACAACCATCCTAGAAAAGCTATTCTTTGTATGTCATTTTCTCCCCAGAGAAGTAAGAAATAACTGGAGAATAAGTTTCTTTTAATTTCAAAAAGAGAGAGAGGGGGGAAAAGAGAGATCACAGGCCAAATGTCATTCACCTGGGCTTCTCTGAAGATATTCCCACAATTAAAGGAACCAGACTGGGCTAGCTATCCCAGACTGGGAATCAGACAGGGACAGATAATCCCAGAATATCTGGATATTCTGTGGATTTTGTCAGACTCCAGTGCCCAGATAGAATGGGAATAAGCAGTAAGGGAAAGAAAATTACGGAGGCTCTTATCTGAACACAGCCAGGGAATGTAATATGCTGTCTGTCTTTTGTAAGCACAGCTTCTTTTCCACCTTTTATTCTTCATAGTGTTGGGACAAATTTATAAAAGGAAATCTGCTACCTTGCCCTTGTCAGTGAAAGAGAGTTTAGTAAGTAATAAGTGCTAGAAAAAGTATTAAAAAGTGCTGTAAATCCAGATATCAGCTTATCTCTTGGTAAACTTTTCTTTGCAACTGTAACTTAAATTACTCAAATGGGAGGATTTTCACCTTCTCTTTTTTTTTTTTCAAGAAAGAAAGTTCCCATTACACATCTCACTGGTCTATACTTAGTCTGTTGTGAACAGTATCATCACAGTATGAGAAAGAAACAGGAACCTTAAACTGCATTACTCAGGTCATTGTGCTGACAAGGCAGCTTTATAACATCTACAGCATATTCAGCCTGTGCGGAAGGAGGCAGCTAGATGTAAGCGACCACCAGGCAGGACATCTTTGCTGGCCGTGTCACACTGAGTGCTTGGAGGCTTTACATCCTCCACAGATGCAAGGGAAGCACCTCCAAGCTAGGCCTGGCACCTAAGGAAAGGGCATCAGCACTGCAGTGGTATAAGGCTGCATTACTAGAGAGGTCCAGGTTTTCCCTTCCTTAGTTTCAATCCAGTACGTCAAGACAGACTGAAATAATCCATCCTCCTCACAGCTAAATACCTCCTCTGCAGAAGGAGGAACCCAGCTCTTGCTATGCAGCGAGGTGTGGACACACATCAGCAACAGCTATTCACTGAGGCCAAACTGACTGTACTGGCTGAAACTACCACTGGGAAAAAAACCCCATAATACTGCTGCAGAAGCTTTGAAGTGAGAGTGCTAGCAAACAGTACTGTGCCCGCTGGCTAATAACGCCTTGCACAGAGTCGCGCCTCTTACCTGACTCCTTCATTGAGGTTGTAAAGTTCGTGGTCCGGGAGACCCTTACGCTGGAACACCGCTATTACTCCATTGTGTATACTGAAAGAGGACATCAGGAGTCATTAGCATCCAATCACATTTTAGAAGGGTATCACTTCCACAGTAAGTCTAACACCTCTGCCTAGACACTGCAGAACCTTTTTAAAAGTCATAGATGACTTCTAGTATCTCATCCCAGATGCCTTAAAGGGAATTATTGCCTAGAAAATAGACGACATCTTTGAAAATCAGTTCTTTTTGATTTGTTCCAACTCGGAAACTTCAACAGTTGCACATCTGAATCAGTCATTTCAGAAAACTTAGACTTACATATTTTAGGTACTTTAAGTATATGAAGTATAACTTTTAATATATTCATATATTAAGTGTATTTGAAGTATTTTAAAGTATATTTTTGTCTCTATGGCTCACCACAGAGACAATTAACAGCTTCACTATGAGATCAGTAATGATATACCCGGCAGCGTTGGCATATATTTGTCTGAGCTATGGTTACTTCATATCTTTATCAACAAATCAACATTTATACAGGCTGGACACTATTCCTGAAGTTTAACCCACAAATATAGCATCCCTTTACTAGAATTTAATCTCAAGAATGGTTAGTTCTTTAAAAAAAAAAATAAAAGAAATACTGGACAAATATGAATTTTAAGTCAATTTAACCAATCTCTCATTCATTTTCAAAAATTAAACAACAGAAAAGGGGCAATTGGTTACAAAGACTGTTTCCTATTACCACTTACTCATTTCTCAAAGATTTATGCTCTTGCTTCAGCTAAAGGAAAACCAAGGCCGCACTGAAAGAACAACAGGTTTCTAAGGCAGACAGCAAGAGAGGCAGAGATGTGCTTGGCATACGCCAACCACCTGTCCTACAAAAATGCTCCCTTTTCATTTTCAGTGCCATTTGTAACTGTTCTGCAGGCAGATGTTGCTTAGAGGTGGTGACTTTCTGCTGCAATCAGACGCAACCAAAGACAGGACTGAGACCACAAAATTCTCTAGCTCAACAGAAAGTCACACACCCGACGCTGTCCGTCCCTGGGGCGTGTGGCCACCAGCCCCATAAATTCTACTACACTGAATGGCAAAAACCTGTCAGGTACTGCAGGTACCTGGCAATCCACGTGCATAGCAGGGATGCTTACCAGTCTCATGAACTTAACGAGACTGTACCTCAAAGGGTTACTGAAATGAGTATGTGCTTCAAGATGAAGCCCTGAAATGCTCCTGAAATACACCTGACGCTATTAGTGTGATGATGCATCAGCCGAAATCACTGAGCTTAGGTCTGAGGACAAAGGTAAAGAAATGCCAGTGAAAGGTGAGACCAAACCTGTTCCAGCACTAGTAGAAGGGAGTAGAAGTCTCCTTCCCCAGCCCAGTGCCACCTTTTATAGCCTCACAGCTTTGACTCCAAAAGGAAAGACATCTCACGTGGTCCCTCTGTCTGTCAGCTCACCCCCACTCCTCCACTCTTGGAACCACTTGACAACTTCTACCACATTTAACTATGAAGTGGAAGTCCTCAAAACATTAAGGTCTTTTAGGTTTCAGCTGGGGTAGAAGGAGCATCTTTTAGTGACGAAGAACATACTGCAGGGTGAGCTCAGCCTTTATTCGACATGCACACAGATGCTTTAGCTTCCCGACGCTAACACACAGGAAAGCAGCCTTTATCCTCTCCACTGCTCGTACTACTGCCAATCGGTTTCTAATATGACTGCTTTTACTGAAACAACCATTCCCACCACTGGCAGTGACTGCAAGTTGCTTCATTTTTGTCTGCCTCTTTTACCCCACATGTAAAATAAAGATGATGACACTGACCACTAAAGGGTGTTTTAAGATATATTTATGAAAATCCTAACAAAAGCAATGAGTGTGATTATCAATAGCAGTATTACACGCCATCATTGTCACTGTTTTTAGTTCTTCCCTCACAATCCTACTGTCTGCAAAGGGAAAATACAGATTTTGGTGTGTGGCTCTTCCTATTCATTGTTGCACCTGAGAAGGGGAGATGACATTGTAAGGCTTATTTTAAAAAAAGCACAGGGCAGAAGTCTTCCTGCGCTGCATCATCTCCCTGGGTGGCTCCCATTGTGCATGCAGCCTCACAGCCTGTACTCAGCAGGAGCGATGAACAGCAACAACCAGCCACAGGGATGCTCAGGAGGTGTATTTGGGGGCCACTGACTTGCATCTCACCCCTAAAACATCTGATGAAAAGATCTTATGAAGATCAGAAGATACACCATGCACATCCCTCCTGAGGATCTGGTTTTACCACTGACTCTGCAACATCATTTTTCAGAGCTTTCCAGCTGTCCTCCCCCTGCTCACACTGCACTGGATTCTGGTGCAATGGAGCACGAACTAGCTTCAGGGCTCTGGAAAGCAAAACCAGGACCAGATTTGTCCACCCCAGGTACCAGGATTTGCAGTTGCCCTGTCTTGTGAAGAAGAGGTAAAGGTGATATCTGTTCATAAGGTCTCCAGAGGGAGGAAGCCTGATTCCCACTGGCGGATGAGCTTGGTCAGCTCAGGGCCAAATCCAGCCACATGCAGCTGCTCCCACTGAAAGGGGATGTCATTGCAGGCACTATGCCAGTGGCAGCGGAGTGTGCCTGGGAACCTCAGGCGCCCACCTTAAACCTTCCCAGGTCCACGGTAAGACAACCCCTTTCAATGCTTGCTGGGAGCAGAGGACCAGGCTGGAAGGTAAAACTGCTGCCATTCACTGAGAGATTCGAAATGTGGGCACACAACAACGCTCAACAGCAAAGAGATGCACTGTAAGACAAGCTCAGCCACGTTCATATGTGGAAAAAGGAAATTAAAAGTGGCAGGTGAAGGACATGACCCGCTGGGGAGAAACGCACAGCACATCAAAATAGGAACCACTGTCCTCTTCTCTCTTTTGCTCCTTTGGTGACATTTCCAAGGCATTAAACACCCCCCTCCACCCATGTTTGTCCCTCTTTCTCCCCTACACCCATGTGCACAGACATACACTCATGATCTAGCCCAGCTTATTTTGGCTGGCTCAGACACACTCAATTTACGGTTATTTGAAAATTGGCAGCTAAATGTCTCTGCTATACAGTGAAGCGACTTGGGTATTTTAATATTATGAGTAATATGTGAAGTACGATTAATGTAGTGAATAAAACAAGCAGTCTTTACACGCTCTTCTGATTCGGAAATGAACTTTGCAATGTTCCCTGCCAGCCTTCTGCAGAGAAGAATGACTAAATATCTCTCCTAGAAGCCAGCGTGCTCTCTCTCTTCTCTGGCATTCCTTTCTAAACGAGGGGGAGGTTTTCTCTTTCCGGCTTAACAGGTCCATTATTATTCATCAAAGAACTAAGAAAGAGCAAGCTTTTTTAACAAGAGCTTAGGGGGACAGGTTGTGAGCACGGAAGTTATTGCTCGTGTAGTAGAACTGCACCTACATAAAACATCCCAGTAGTGATCTTTTAATCTGTCTGGGATCTCCCTTGTAAGTGAGGAACAACTGCCTTGTCTGAAAAACAGGTCTTGGACCTGCTACGCTGACCAGCAGCCTTTCCTTCCCACCACAGACAGCAGCGCTTGTCTGCACGGTGCAGGCATGCAGTCCCAGGAGGGCCATGGAGATCTGGCCCTCCACACTTGCTCAAGAGTCATCAAAGAGGAGTTGGAATAACTGGGATGCTATCAGTGGCCTAAATTACCTTAAGCTAATGAAAAATCCAAACCCAACCCTTGCTTAAATCAAAGTAATGATATGGTTTCTATAATGAATGATTGTTTAAAAGGGTTTAGTCAGAATGGTACAATCTTTTGGTGCAAAGAAAATCTGAACTGCTGCTTACACACAGAAGTCCTGCAAGATGCTTGAGGTGGGTGAATCACCTTTACTTGTGCCTGTGACCAGCTGCCACTGAGGCTTAAGTCAATAATGTATGTAATTAAACTTACATTTTAATAGTTAACCTGAATTGGAAATGCCTTGTAAACTACCTTCTGTAACTCTTTTAGAACATGAAAGTTAATAATGGGCATGCTCATGCACTGATATTACTCTGAACACCTTCCCTGTAGTTGCTGTGTGTGTAGATGTGCACTCAAGGTGCACGAGAACAAAACAGTGCAGAGGAGAGAAAAAAAAGAGCCCAAAAGAGACTGAAAAAAAAGGTCAGTACGGATTAAGCTTCCAGTCTCCAATCAAAACCAGACCTCACGCTGTATGGCCCAGGTTATAAATGCTTCTGGTTTGCTCCATTGTACCAACAGTCACATTTTCCACAGAAGCGCAAATGTAACCTCCTACTCCTGCAGCGCTGCACTGTCTCCTGCTTAAGGAAATGAGCAATTTCTAACACTTCCCCACCAGTATCTTCTGCTGGAACAAGGGAGACCTGGAAGCTCTGTGCACCTGAGCAGTGCACCTTTGAAACAAGCTACAGCCACCCTCACACTGCGAGAAAAGGCAAATCTCTTGAGTTACGGGATTAGGGCATTTCTTGAAAGCACAACACAAATTCACTAGCCCGCCCTCACCTGGTATGAATTGGCATAAATTGCTGCGGCAGTATAATTTCTCCTGAATCCAAGCACTAAGATACATTGTGCAGGCACCTTTCCATAAAAACATATGCTGTAGGTCACTCTTGGTCTGAAGACTATGGCTAGAAGACATTTTGGGAGACCAGCAGCGGGACAGAAAGAAGCCTGGGAGGAGGCTTCTCACGGGTCAGTGGGTGGGCAGGGAAGAGAGAAGCATGGCCAGAGCAGGCTGGCTGTAGGAGGTGAAATCAGGATTGGAAAACTGCAGAGACCAGGTTTTTGGAGGGGGTTTGCCTTTAGAATTAAGACAAAATGTCAGATGGCTCAAGCAATGTATTGTACTTCTCTATTGCACAGTTGCCATGGATTGCAGTTGGTTGCCAAAAGAAAACTACCTACAACCAAGAAGGCACTCACAGCAACAAAAATCAACCCAGCAGCCTAAGAAACTTTACATCTTTGAAGAGACTACTCATTCTAGATTTGCCTGATCCTCCAGAGAAGGCAGCGCTCAAGGACTTGCTATTCGGCTACCTGAAACATGGGGAATGGCAGCTCTAGCACACACAGCGCAGACCTTCCCCACTGTTTGCTTTATCACAAAGGGATCTGGAAGGTGTAAATCCCCAGAGCACAAAGTTGGATGCTCGCTGACGGCACTCCCAACCAGCCTAAAAGTGCAAGTGCCAAGATGGGGAGGGTGGGGTTTATTATTCTGATTTTTGCATAATAGAAACCACTGCCTAAGTAGCTCGATACCACCAAAACATACATTTCCCTTGAGTCACAGTTGTCCACCTAGACACCACTGCCTTTGGTGGGTGGGAGGTTGGCTCCTCACAAGCACTGAAGTACCACCCCTGTTCTTTCATTGACATTTTTAAGAAGCCAAGAAGGAAAAACTTGTCATTAAAACACTATTTTCTGCCAGGTCAGAAACAGGTTGTCTGCAGAGTTGGGGAACAACCGCACAATTGGGCTCGCGAGTCTCTGCATCCTGACCTGTTTGCTTTGACCGTGGCCGTGGCCCTCTCAGCTTGGCGTTTCCTGGCAAAGCAGGTGGAGCGGCCCACATTGTCATTCGTGCACAACATGCAGGTAATTTTGGTTCTCTAAAACAGTCACTACCTTAGCATGCAAACAGCATGGGTGAAAATACCAGGTTTTATTTAGTCTTTGCAAATTCTCCCCTTTCCAGAGCTCCAAGTGAAGTCCACGTGCAAAAACAATGCTGTGTGAATAATCACACCCTGCGAGTACCAGGTAGTTAAAGGCAACATTTTCATTTTCAAAAGGGACTAAGTGATTTAGGGCTCATTTCCTCTGGACGGTTATGGGAATAGCTAATTAACAATAATTAACCTGATATACTTGCATCAAAGCCTCCTTGAAGACACCCTTGCTCCAGAATAAAACCTCATTTTTCTGAATTAGCTTAATCCAATCTGTAAGAGCCCATTTTCAGCACAGCTTCAGCCCAGCTGCAACTCCATAGGCTTTCCATGAGGCCCTGACCCTTTCAAAATAAGCTTGCTGCTGCTAGTTCACTTACGTTTCTGAAATTTCTACCCAAGGTAAAGCAATCTGCAAAGAGGGATGGGCTGCAATTATGCACTGGATCATACAAGTGAAAATAAACTGGTTTGCAAAACTCCATCTTCAAAGAGTTTTAAAGGCGTTAGTTCACGAACTTCAGCAACTATAAACACTGCTCTTACATATTAAGAAGTTGAAATAGACAGGTGAAGGGATTTCCCTGAAGTGTTGCCAAGAGTTAATAGCTCTAAAGAGTGTAGGACGAAGGAGATTTTGGCTTCCAATTATACCTGCATTCAAGCAAGTATAAATATGTCTGGAGGGCTACAGGGAGCAGCAATTCTCCTCCACCACCACCACTTTCTATTACTGTAGTCAAGGCTGGCACATGCTCCATGGTGCAGTAGTGGCTTGGCCAGCTGGGAAGTCCCCTTCACACACCCCTGTCCCTCCTCCCCACCCTGTAGCTTGGCTCTGTCTGCCCCCCATGCACACACACGGCCAAATGCTCCACAGAGGGCTCCAAATAAAGGGTCAGGAAAAAGAAGGTGATCCTCAGACAGGCAGAAATATTTCAAAATATTTCTAAATAAATGCTAAATATTGGAAGAAATAAAATTTCCAAGTAGAAGTAGTAGATAAATATGATGGTCTGGAATGTTTTCTCCACTAGAAAAGCCTCCCTGTGATCTGAAAAAACATTCCTTTTTAATTAGAAGATGACATATGGTTCCCATGACTATAAAAATTACTTTACAGCAAATTATTGTGCTTATTACAACCCTGTAAAAATTAGCCCCAACCATAAAACTCCTTCTGATTCCATACGTCTCCTTGGATTTACTGCTGATTTCACTAATGTCAGAGGCATCTTATCTGTGTTTTCTTCACCTTTTCTTTGCTATCTCCTACTCCTTCACATTGCCCTGAATTTTCCCCATTTTCTTACACCAATGAGGATTCAAGTGTCTTTGACTAGAGGCTTTCCCACAGCACAATTCAGACAGTATCCACTCCTGATTAGGCAGTTTGTGCTAGCTCAGTCAGAATGAAAACCTCACGATGGATTTTATTTGCCCTGAGAGGGCCCCCCCCCCACCACTCCGCCAGCTTGCAAGCTCAAGATGAAAAACGCTGGGTTTCTCAGTCCAATTGGTTTAGTCAGCATTCAGCCCTCATTTTTTGCCTGAAGCAGAAAAGGGGGGGAGAAAAGGAATTGAAGACAATGCTAGTGAAAAAAATCTAAGCTATTTTAATCCAATGCAAATTCTGTGAGCTGTAACGAAACTGTATTGTTCCACTATGTTGCTGTTGGTTGCTAGTTAACGTGTACTGCCGGTGTGTTACTCTACAGATTTTTGGGGGTTCATGGGAAAGCAAGCTCAGAAAAAGCCACGATATAAAGTCTAATTTGCATAGTAACAGACAGCAGCTTGGCACCGATTTCCCTTTGATCTAACAGTGTTGAGAAGTTTTACAGCATTTTAGTTTGGAGGTGAAGGAAAGTTATCAGGAAGAGATCTTCCTCGCTAGCGCTGAGTGCTACGTGCCCCTGCACACTGAACCCTGTGACTAAGCTCCTGCAGTTTACACTCCCTTGGTGTCAGAAAGCAGCAGGCATCCTCTGGTATAAACAGTCTGAGGGCTGAGACAGGTCTGAACAGAGCGGAGGTGGCAGAGGGGACGTCACTGGGCAGCCAGACTGCAGAAGGGGAGCTGCACATCCTCCTCAGAAAAAGCCCGCGGTGACAGAGCTGCTACCTTGCAGAAGACCCCACCAGCAGAACTGCGGCTCGGCAGCGTTTCAGCGCGGTCCTTGGCAGGGCCAAGGCAGCATCCTTGCTCCACCTCAAAGGGCTGACTTTCAGCATGGGATCAGCAGCCTCGCGTGGGGCAGGGTCTGCCATGGGGTTGTGCTTTACCTCTCCCCACAGCAGCTGTTGATGAGCTTGGTTCAAAGCCTCTTTCAAAAGCAGATAGACACGTGCCACACCCAGGCACAGCTGCTAACATTAGGCAAGAAACCAGCAGACATTTAAATATAGAACAGTCAGGCTTGGTGAGAGGGAAGAGCTCTGCTGGTGCACCTCAACTTCCTTGATCAGCAAGTTCTTACACTCGATATTGCACGGAATGAAACAGCACAGGCAATCCTTCTGTTTGGAAGAACAAATACTCCCATAAACCAAAGTATGGTACACTAGTCCTCTGTTGGGGTGGTTCAATTTTGCAGGGGAAAAAATAAAAAAGCACCCACAGCCCAAGATTTTCAAAACCAAACGAGATTTCTGGTGAGTCAAAGTTTAGACGGCTGTTTGTGACACCAGCATTACAGTCTCTCCAGGAGGGCTGAACATCGACTCCTTCACGACCAGCCCTGTTACACATGCCAAGATTGGCACACGCTGGTGAGAGGCAGAAGCTACAGTGGATAACTTCTTAATACAACGAATCCAACCTCACTTAAGCCCTGGCTTTCCTGAGGGTAAGCTCCAGTTTTACAGCCTGTAGAATAGCTGAGTTTCTTAAAACCAAGAGAAGATACCAGCCTTTCTGTGTCTGAAAGAATAATTACCCTCACTCTCTCTTCCGTTCAGGAGAAAGCCTTGCACTATAAAGTAAGAAATAAAGGGCCTTCCGCTTGCCCATGCAGCACAACTGGCTCGTAATCTGCATTACTTGTCATAGCTTTAGGCAGCTGTTAGCACAGCCATGCGATGCCCACTTGACTTGCCACCGCAAGTAGCACCAGCCTGCCACCGCACGACAGCCGCTCTGCCAGTGCTCCCAAGGGGTTTTGGAGGCACGTGCCACCAATGACAAGGACAGCCCGGCGATCCCTGCACAGGGAAAAGGCAACCCGCAGCAGTGAAGCACAGTGAGGCCTGAGTTCACACAAAGCAGTGATAGGGTGACTCGCAAACACCTACTCCAGGAACAGGCGATGGGACGGTTGTCTAAGCGTTTGGATGAAATGCGCAGAAGTCTAGCTCGCTGATCGGCAAGCACTTCTGGCCGGAGCTATACGTGTCCTGTCCGAATTAAAAATAACAAACCCTCGCTCTGGCTCACTTAGGAAAACCCTCTGGTTTGAGTATCAGCAGCCCCTAAGCCTGGAGCTCTCCCTCTCCCAGCAAGCCTGGTGCCTATCCTGCTCTCCATTTGCATTCGCCTCCGTGGCTGCCTCCCCGCAAGCAAGACCTGGAAACACTAATCCCTGCCAACACAAGCTGTCAGCACATCATCACAAAAAGGCTTTGGGGACCGTATTCTGTCACCTTGGTTCACACCAAGGAGTATCGTACTCCCTGCTGCTTCCCGTGGGGATACCGGCCAAGCGAAACCCCAACTGGCACTAGCCAAGGTGGCCCAATCTAGCCTTTAATTACGACCACCATCCAGACCTTGGGGGCAACACCAGGTCGTATAAATAGCACGGTATTTGAGCAGAAACTCGGTCTCTTTTGTCACTGGTACAGTTTCAGTGCTTGGTGTGCCACTGGGAATAAACAACTAATTCGTAACGCAGCCATGAAACCACAAATTGAGTGGTGAGAGGGACAGAAGATGTGATACTTTATAACTATTTTTTTTTGCTCAGAACTCAAATATTTTTAAGAAATGTGTCTATAGTTCACTGGTATTTTTTCTTCCTATAGCTGTATTGCATACAATTATAAAACATCATAAATTATGTTTTCCAAGGTGTGACCCAGGAGATGACACTTCAGTTTCAAAAAGGACATCATATAATTCTTAATAACTTGGAGACTTAGACTCATCTTTAAGAGTGTCACCAAAACGGTCATTAACATGCTTTCTGAATATCTGTCCTGACATATTCTGAACAAAATGTTTGCATGGATTTTTTTTGGTCAAACTAATAAAATTCAGATGTATAGACACAATAAAGAAAACAATCAGGGCTTATTTTTTCCTGTCCAAAGTGCATGTGCTTGCGTGCGCACATACACACACAGAGATATCTGTATTAATGTGAGTAAATTGATTAGACTTTGTCATATCTGTATCAAGAACCAGCAATATATATAGTTATGCAGATAAAAATGTATTTTAATAGTTGTGTATATGTAAATTTTTTTTAACTAAAATAAACCAAATCAACCTCGAATATCTAGATAGACACAAAGACATATTTGTAGCTGGACCCTTTGAAATAAGTCCTTGTCCGTCACATGGAAGAGCAGGCTGAGCCATCTGCAGGAAAGAGTCTTTGCTATCAGCCTTCAGAGAAAGGTTAACAGCAATGGGAAAAAAAAACGCGCCTGTCTTTTACTTGAACACAAACTCTGGTACGTGTAACACACTAACGCAGAAGCCCAACGTACTGTAACCTTGCCAAGCTGGGAGAAAGGCAGCCTAGCCTGCAAGCCGACGGAGCGGCTACCTGCACGTTAATCACGGCCGCGGGAGCACGGAGAGGCTGCAGGGGAGCCGGCACATCGTGCGAGACCTTACCTGTTCCAGGTAGCGTTGGAGCAGGCCCGTCGCTGCTGGGTCCCCCGCTCATCCAAGGCTGCCTGCTCTCTCTTGCCCAGATCACTGAGGCTGGGCGAACTCATGAACTTCAACCTGCGAAGAGTCCTCATGGTCAAATGTGTGTTTGTGCGTGGCAGCTACAGATACACCATCCTGTTTACACACACACACACGCAGCTGGAGCAGCAGCAGTGGCAGCAGCAGCAATGCGAGCAGTTCCCTCCGTTTGCTGTTCGAAAAAGAAACTTAAAAAAAAAAAAGAGAGAACCAGTCTCTACGGAGCACACCTCTGCCAGCAAGAAAACAAACCTTTAATCAGATCAACTCTGACGTCATCAACTGTGGTTAATAATTTCTCCAGTCCTTTCAAAAAAATAAAAGTCGAACTTCTGGCTGCCGCTGCAGCGCTTTCAAGGGGCCCCTTGCGACCAGCAGCTGCCCCAAGTGCGAGGGCTTCCCCTCCCCCTGTCCCCGGGCACCACGACCCGGGAGTCTCGCTCAGCGCCGCCGCGGTGTGCTCCACCTGTCACGGGAACTGCTCGGCTCCTCCAGCGGCTTGGGGGAATCTGCTAGTGTTTCTCAACCTCTCCCTCTCCGCACTCATAAATGGAAATGAAACTGGAGGGCAACGGACAGGAAAAAAAAAACAAACCCGAGCAACCAATACTGACGCACTGAGACTTTATTGGAAAGTTTCATAACTGCCTGTGCCCTGCCACGTTACGACACTGCACACACACGCTCTCGCTCCCTCGCTCATACATATACATACGCACACTCCCGCACTCCCTCTCTCCAGTCCGCACACAGCACAGCCTCACGGCTCGCAGGGGAGGCTGCTTCGTCTGAAACTGTCACATAAGCCACAAGACAGAAAGTATTCACAAGCAACTCAACTGCAGAGTGAAAAGTGCTAGTTTGGGT
Organism: Nyctibius grandis; assembly: GCF_013368605.1. Classification (NCBI taxonomy): domain Eukaryota; kingdom Metazoa; phylum Chordata; class Aves; order Nyctibiiformes; family Nyctibiidae; genus Nyctibius; species Nyctibius grandis. The sequence continues at coordinate 81,648,721 of NC_090662.1, forward strand.
TTTAGCATTTTGAAGAATTTTTGGTGGTGCATAGAAGAGCCACATGCTTTGTCTTTCTCTGCCTTTTTTTTTTTGTAATGGAGATAACAGCTGCACAACTCGGGGCATACTTAGTTTCTACAAAAGCCCCAGGTGTCTTATCTTCAAAGGAGAAATCTTTCATTCTCTCTCTGACTGCAGCACTAGAGCTGAAGGATATGCTGCTACAAGATTCCAGCCCGTGCTTAGCTCGCTGTCACTCACTCACGGTTTTGTTTTAAATTCGGGAGTGCCTGGCTCATCTGCTGGGAAGTAATGTAACAAAACAGTGATTAGCTTTCTCAGAAAATAAATTGTTTGCAATAGACTCAGACAGAGAATAAGAACTGCTCTTCTGTGGCTACGGCACTGGTCTGCAAATAGTCTGGTAAAAGCCACGAGGGCTCCTCGCAGAGTAACCTTCCACTCACTGGAAGGGGGCTGCACTACAGACAAACTTATCCTTTCTTTTTTTCCCCACTTTCTACTTACTCTTTTCATCTGTGATAACCTATTGTCTACATTTGGGCTATAATTGGATTTGATTGTGTCCAAATAATATGGCAAAGCTTACATGACAGGAGAACTGAATTTCTCACAGCAAGATCTGCCCTACGTGTATCATTTACTGACATATTTTAGTAAAAAATGATTCCTCTCAGTACTCGCCCAAACTCAGCTAAGCTTATTGCATATAAATATTTACTTCCAAAATTTATACTTCCCAACTGTGGGAAGCAGTTGCAGAACTACCTAGGGAAATAAATCCATTTTTTACCTTGTACTCGTTTTAGCAGCTGTAGTTTTATCCAGATGCTTGGATTAGCGTTATATTGATTGTCCTTCCCACATCAAAACCCTCAAGTATACAAATGAGCATCACAATAGATGGCACATAACAGTTCACTTTGGAAGGGACCTGCAGCTCCACATCTAACCTAGGTACAAAGACATCGCTATCCTCGGGGTCTCTTCCCGATGTTTAAAACCTTCAAACAAACGAACAACAATCCACTATGTACACAGCAGCAAAAGGAAAACAAACACGACAATACATGGCTGTATTCTAAGGAATGAGATGGCTTCTACAGCATACAAATCAGTGACCAAAAACAGATGCAGCAGAGCACTGCTTTGTTCAAATCAGATGAAGGGCACTCCATTTCTGTGGGTAATAGAGCCCGGGAGAGCAGGGCAGCACAACTCGGTCTGAGCTTCTGCTGAGGGCTCAGAAAACGTGTGTCTACCTTGTTAAGTGAAACAACTAGTTAGATAAACCTGCGGCAATATCATTCCATCTAATTTCATCTTCCACCTAGCTCAGTTGCTTTTCTGCTTCTCAGTTGCTGTGAATTTGATAGGCCTTGCAAAATGTTATACTGGATTAAACCCTTGTAATTTTTAACTCTTTGATCCCTCCCTCAGCAGCACCAGAGACTTTATGAACTGTACCCTGATGACACCAGCATGTCAGCAGCTACATAATAACGTTTCATCTGCTTTTTTCCTAAAATCATCAACTTGCTAATTGGCTGAACCCAAGGATCTGCTCTGTCAACCTTGGATACACCAGACAACACTGCAAAAAGCAGTACTTCACTTCCTCAAAAACGCCGAATCCCAAGAGGACGAAAAAAAAAAGGACCTCTCTCCATCTGTATGTTGAAATATTACACCTATAGAAGTCTGACTATTTTTATGCCACCCCATCAATCTCATTAACCAGTACTACATTCAGAGCTGACGCATGCACAAAACAGATGGGAGAGGCAGCATTCCAGTTTCCTGAAAAATTTTGGATTGAGGTAACAAAGGACAGGCTTTCTCTACACTTCTTCCTCCTTCCTACGATTCCACCCGATCAAATGTTGATTTATGATAAAATAAATCATTTTCAACAAGGGTTACCTCCACCCATAATCACAGAGTAATACTTCACATTTACATTGTGGGGTGCGTCCACGAACATCCTTGACTTCACGGCATTCATTAATTCAGCCCTGAGCAGCTCTTGGGTATGAAGGTAAAAGATACAATCCGCACTTCAAGCTTTAAGAGTGAAGAAGAGAAAGGTGATGTGACTTGCTCAGGCCACCCCGTGAGCAAGTGGCAGAGATGTCAAGAGATCCCAGGGCCTCCACCTCCTGTTCCAGCACGCTACGGAGGGGATGCTGCAGGGACTGGGTAGCCGGGGACTCCCTGGGCCTGGGCAGCCGGAGGGCGATGCAGAAGACAGAGCTCCTCGCCAAGGCTTGCAGTGCAGCCGTTCCTCTGTAGCCACTTGTGAACAGAGTTGTCGCAATACAGCACTGCTTCAAGATTGAGAGGCAAATCGGCAGAGATTGCTCGCTATTGGTCATGGAGAGGGATAAGAGCATTGACCGGACTAATTGGGAGGGAGGGAAGGACAGGGGATTGGCAGGGGCCCTCCCGTAAGCTCAATAATGAGCACTACAAGCTTCTTAAATAGAACAACTGCACTCAGCACATTTACAGAGCTGAGACTGTAAAGTACTGTTACGTTAATTCATTTAATCCCAGCATGCCGTACCCGATGCTAATACCATTTCACTCACAAGAAACCTGCAGCTCAAAGGTTAAGTGATTTAATCGAAGCCACACAACCACCTCAGTGTGGAGGGCACATCCAGCCCTCTCTCTTGCTCCCTCCCTTCCCCTCCAACATCTCTCCTCATAAAAACAGGCCTGTCTCTACTAGAAACTGTACTTTCATCTGTGGGGCCCACATCCTGCGGGTGACTGCACGGCAAGTCCCAGAGCTGACACAGTGCCGGAGATGTAGGGGAGTTCTGCTCACCTGGACTTGCTTGCTATCTTGAGGCCTAAAACAATGTACAGGTACATGAACATAGGCTGACAGCCCAAGGGGTTTTATGCTGTTATTACAAGACAACGTTAGCATGCAGATCCAGGACCTTGTAGCAAACGCAGCTTTTAAAATAATCACCAAGGGTAACTCTGTAGTTAACGCCTGCAATGTTCTCACTGGGAGCTGTGGTTTAAAGATCGCATTGCTGCCCTTAGAAAATGTTAAAAAAAATCCAAGCAGACCTTCCCCAGCGTTCGCTTGTTTCAAAAGAATGAGATTTGCTGGGGGGAGAGAAAAAAACCCTACATTTTTGTTATGTAATGCTATGTAATTTTTACCGTACAACCGTATCATCGTCTTACAAGTTTCTTCTTGACCATGATGATGAGAGGGGAAAGGAAGCAAAAAGTAACATTGATGAACAGGAACATTAAGAAATTCACAATGTAAGAAATTCATAATAAAGCTGCCAATGATGTGACTGCTATGGGTCGACGTGTCTTTGGCTACACTGCTCTGCTACTGCAATGACAGGTTAACACTGCAGCAATATTGGTGCCACTGGGAGGACACAATCAGCAAGAGAATTTGCTATCTCAGCTTTATTCACAAGCGCTTTGCCATGTAAAAAACAATTCAATAAATATAAATTTTAACTGAAAAAAAAAAAGCCCATTATTTCACTTTATCTCTCCTCCTCTTTTGGAGAAGAGTGCAGAAATCCCTACGGAAATTCTGAATGGTGTACGCTCTGCAAGCGAAGAAAAGGTAAAGCGCATCTATGGCAGAAAGGAGTTAAAAACCTCCCTAGACAAATGCACTTTAGTTTTTCATAAACCACACCACAAAACTTAGGGCATGCCTCAACACATGCCAAAGCTCAGGAATTAGTCTTCTGAAAAACCACACTTCTTAAAGGCATAGCACGTCCTGCTGCGCCAGCAGAGGAGGGGCAAGGCGGGAGGGAAGAGGGAGATGCGAGTATCAGGAAAAAAATAAAAGAAGCGGAGGGGGAAATGAAGTTGCAAACCTTATGACTCATCAATTCCTTTGCTACAATATCCCCATAAAGCTCCTTTATCATCAGAAAGCAAAGAATAAAGAGAATAAATAAAGCATGAAACCAAACAGGCGCTATTTGCATCCTTCCCCCCCATCCCACTGACTCTCTGCAACCTCTGGAGATAAAGGCACTTTCAAGGACAGCTTCTGCCTGGTGTTTATTGAGGCTGGTCACAGGACAGCCTTGGGTTTGCTAGTCCTTTGTATTATTTCTGCCCTCACCACAGCCAAGCTCTGCTTTATAGGAGAGGACGTGGACTCACTGGGCCTTCTCCCCAACCTCTGAAACACCTCCTGTGTATTCCTGTACTTCTGCATCCTGTGACCAATAGTGCCCACACGACCACAGTTGCCCCCTTTAGACAGAATTGAGGTTTCTGCTCCTTCAGCTGCATGTAGGAATCACACGTGGGGTTTCGTTGTCTTCTATGCTGTGAAAAAGAAGAAATGCTCAAGATAGTATCTCCTTCTTAAGCAAGCAGAAGCCGACACCCAAGAAAAGTCCTTCGACTACCACTAGAAAGGGATGATCTGCCCCCCTCGCCATTTCTGCAGTAACACCCGCAAGCGCAGTCCATCCTACAAAGCTTCAGAGCCAAGCCACAGACAGCCACAGCCACTGCAGTTCCACTGCCTGCCCTGGAGATACACAGGCTTGCACCAAACACCGATACCCATAATCACTGCAACCTGCAGAGGATCAGGGCCATTTTCTTGGACCCTCCTTTCTCAGTTTTGTTCAGTGTGAAGCAGAGCAGCGTGAATGTGCCTCGGAGACTTTCTCAGCAGAGAGACCTGCATCTGAGCAAAGGGCCACCTGGACTGCAGCAACCCTCAGTGTGTAGTTTCTTTTCACAGTTTTCTGCTGGACAACATTTCTTATCTGTTCACCGACAGTTTGAGCCTCTTGGTCTCCCCACCTTGCTCCCTTCTTGCTTCTCCATCACCCTTTGCTCCTGTGCTCTCTCTTCCTTTTTCGTCTTTCTTGGTTAGTTAATTCTTCCTCAGGCAAAGCTTTTAAACATAAAGGAAAGGAAAAGGAAAAAGGAGACCAAAACGCTGGTACGTTTGGTCTCTTGATTCCCTTAGAGCCACTCTTTGGCTGGCTCTAAGGGAATCAAGTCTTCATCTTGCCTGTTTGGACTGTGAGCTCTTCTTTAGCTCTTCTTTACCCTTTTCACTCAGTGTTTGTACTCTATCTAGCAAAACAGAGCCCTGTGCCCAGAATAAGTCCCCGGTCACCAGCCTAATCTAACACAGGTCATGACTCTAGCAATACCTGTAAGGAAACCTTTGCTTAAAGTATCCATGAAATCCCATCCCCTTTGCCAGCAGCAGTTTTTGGTTTACAGAGCCTAACAATATAAGCAGTTCTTAAAATACAGTAGGCAGCTAAATCTTTTATCCTTGTCCTTCAGGAGATAGGAATTAGGAGAGAATTAGGATAGGAATAGGCCTGTTACACCCCCATCCAAAATACCAAGCTTTTCATCAAATGGCAATTCCCCTAGCTCGCAGCATTGTTCCTCATTATCTCTTTACAGGTTCTGGGAATTAAAGACAGCACAGTGATCTGAATGAGCATGATGGTTATGTTGGAGGAGGCGAGAATCAATGCTCTGGATCACAGGACCCAACGCATTACCATCTTTTCTAGTCACATCACCTCAGGGGAGGAGGTGGGTTTCCGAGCATCAGACATGCCTGTTCGAGGTTTCACTGTTGTCCACTCACCGAACTCACAACCCATTGCAACCCATTGCAAATACTCCAAGGCAAGCCCACAACTTTGCTATTAAATGGAAGTCAAACCTATAACTGTGATTTAAAAAGTAAGGTCTCAGAGTTCTGACCAATAAGCAAATCAAAAGTTTAAAACACTGTGCTCTTATTAAAAGATCATGAGATAGTGGAAAATTAATCTTACAAAGTAATGGAGCTCATAGTGCATATGACGTTTTTTCCCTCCCTAAGCTCTATGTGAATTCTTTCCTAAATTGCCTATCTTGCATAATTTTAATTGGATCCCAGAACACCATGACCTTGATGCAGCAGCTACAGTATCTCAGTGCTGTCTTCTACAGTTATATATGGTACAGCACCTTCCAAATCTGTGAACCCTGGGAGATCAGAATTGTGTGCTGCGCAGTGCTATTTTTCTTATACCCAAACATTTCTGATTCAAGGTCTCCCAAGAAGGCTCTGATTGCCTTGGAAGGTGATCAAGATAAAGAACCCACTTCAGTAACTAGTTGAGTTTCTCATAAACTGCACCAGTGACCAGCTGTTAATTACGAGTGGTATCCTGGCTTTACTCTCAAAGCCAGGATATTGCTTGTATGATATTCTCTCTCTATGAGAATACAAGCATAGCTGGAAACATAAACGATACCTTGAGATTACTGCCACCTCCTGTGTGTAAGTCAGGGAGGTCACTTAAGTACTGAACAATGCAAGAGACAGCTCTGCAAATTTGGGGGAATCTTTAACTCTGGTGGTGCTACGCTGCTGTTACTCAAACAGTACTATGGCTTTCTGGAACAAACCTTGTAGCCCTGTAAAAGTCAGAAAAGCCTGGCCTTCAGTTCAAAAGGATTCTTTCAGAAAATGTATCATTCTCCCTTGGCATCACGATATTTTTCGTAATGGAAAAGTCACCAGAGATATTTTAAAGAAAACCCAAAATTGCAACATCTAGCTGTGTAGTTGGACTCCAGCATGCAGGATGGTGGAGCTTTCATCAGGAACTTAAAAATGGGGACCTTTTGCCATCTTTTCATACACATGTGCTGAGACAGTCCCTGCAGACTGAGATACCAGGCAGTGGAAACAGCAAGGGTAAAAAAGGCCTCCATCACACAAATTATTTTACACATGTACCTTTAAAACTTCGTTTCACCAGGTCAGCAGGTCCAGCACTATGACCTCCCAGTATGTATCACGTCAGTGTTTTCTCAGGATGCTCTGGCAAATAACTTATCTCAAAGGGCAGAGTGATGGAATTTTTCTGACTCCACGGCAAGGTTTAGAAAAAGTCCTTTCACTCTCACTCCAGCTCATTAGTCAGTCTCAATCTTCAATCAGACATCAACATGACACCACTGTTTGAGCTATCATGTGGAAGGAATGCCTCATTATCGAGGAGGTAAAGCAAATTCCATTACATTTCCTTCCAGAAACCATTTTTTTTTTCCCCACAAAGTAGCAACAACTAGATAACTCGTCAAAGTACTCCTCCCTCCCTAAAGTCAGCATAAACACCAGCCTCCTCAAGCTACTGAGGGATACGGTGGAAAAACAGAGGTGTCATTCAAAAGGTTTGTGCACCTTCAGCAGCTTTGTGGCATCTTCTCCTGTGGTATCTTTCCTGATGAGTCCTGATGCTTCACTTTTCTTGTTCACCAGGCTTCCTTTAGTCATTTCAAATAATCTCTTCTCCATACTCAGGCTATATTAACCCTTCATTGAAAAATAGTTCAAGTTCTCTAAACGTATGGAAAACTAAAATTCCTTTTTATTTTTAATTCCTCAGAAAACTGCTGGGACCACAAAGGTTTTAGGCTTCATGGCATCTGGACCTGTGAGCCACCCAGGGTCTTTCAGGCTTGCTGCTCTAGGACCAGCAGTTTGAAAGCCCATGCACACTGAGCTCCCCCACTCCGAAGGACTTATCTCAAGCAAGGCTCCCAGATGCTCTGCTGGACCCCTGCAACCCTGGTACCAAAAGCCCTGGGCCATGTTTCTATGATGCACGGCTTCTTCATATAGGAAGGCAGTCCCCCATATGTAGGCCAGGTAGTCCCAGGCTTTCAGCCAGCACTTGCTTGAATTGCTTCCTGCAGAGCATACTTCATTTTGGGAATGTCATTGGAAAAAATAAATTGAAAACCTCTCATGAGCAGAGAAGCCTGGACAGTGGTCAGCTCCATGCTCAAATCTCTGTCTCCAGTCCTTTTAAGATACTTTGGTCTCTATAAATAGGTTGGTACCAAACTTCACCAACTTGACATTTTCACGGTGAGACACAGTGATTGCTGAGGGGAAGATCACAGGAGGACGGACAAGGCTTGGCCTCATGGAGAAACTGCAGCCTTTGCTCACTCTGACTCTTAAAAACTGACAAACCCATTTGTGTCAGCCTTTTTTTTTTAATTTTAAGCCCATCTGAGCTACATGCCAGGTTTCAGCCTGACGATACTTGAAGGGCTGAAGACCTGAGGTGATGAGGATGCCAGGGAGGGCGGCTGGGCCAGGCTGGGCCTGTGTGTCCCCCCTCAGAGGCGCGGGGGGCTGCGGTGGCGGTGCTGAGCATCCCCACCCACCGGGTGCATGGGGAGGAAGCCCTGAAAACAGCCATATAAACCACAAAAAAACCCCAATAAAAAAGGCACCGTAACGTCTGTGAAGGTGTGCTCTCAGGCACGTTGCTTTTAACCGGATTTTAGTTTTTTGACAGAGCCCCTCACGGCTTGTTAGGGCCTCCTTCGGGCGGGATGCACGGTACCACCGCCCGACCTGAGGAGACGCTGCCAAGGAAGCGCTTCCGTCACCGCTCGCCAGAGGCGATGGCTCGATCGCCCCCCGTGGGCCCGGCTCTGTCCCGCTCCTCGCCCCGGCACCGGCACCAGGGGCAGGGCGGGCAGCGCCGGCCGCCGCCGCGCCCCCTGCCGGCCGGGGGAGGCGGCACAAAATGGCAGCCGGGGCGGCCCGATGAGACCCCGCTGCCTGACGGCCAGGCCGGCGGCCCCCTCACTGAAACAGCTTTTCATTTATAAATCGACCACTGTTCCGTCATGTGTGGGCTTTTTCTTATAAAAGATGTCCATCTTTTGGTTTTCCAGGTGGCATTTAAGGGGCCGTGGCAGCAGGGCAAACACGAGAGGCAGGGCCCGTCCCTTCTCCCCTGTTCCCTCAGGCAGCTCCCTGGAGCAGTGGCATGTCACCCCCTGCTTAGAGGGGGACAAAAAAATCTGAGGCCAGTACCCCTCCTTGGTGGGAGGTGATTCCCGTGGGACACTCTCATGTCCCAGGCAAGCAAATAAAACCTCCTTGCCTCACACTTTTGCTCTGTTCTCCACAGCCCAGCATCACAGAATCACAGATCAACCAGGTTGGAAGAGACCTCAGGGATCATCGAGTCCAACCGTTGCCCTGACACCACCCTGTCGACTAGACCATGGCACTAAGTGCCATGTCCAGTCTTTTCTTAAACACATCCAGAGATGGTGACTCCACCACCTCCCTGGGCAGCCCATTCCAATCTCTAATAACCCTTTCTGAAAAGAAATTCTTCCTAATGTCCAACTTGAACCTCCTCTGGCGAAGCTTGAGGCTGTGTCCTCTTGTCCTATCGCTAGTTGCCTGGGAGAAGAGGCTGACTCCCACTTCACTACAACCTCCCTTCAGGTAGTTGTAGACTGCAATAAGGTCACCTCGGAGCCTCCTCTTCTCCAGGCTAAACAACCCCAGCTCCCTCAGCCGTTCCTCATAGGTCAGACCCTCCAGACCCTTCACCAGCTTGGTCGCCCTCCTCTGGACTCGCTCCAACACCTCAACGTCTTTCTTGAAGTGCGGGGCCCAGAACTGGACACAGTACTCAAGGTGTGGCCTCACCAGTGCCGAGTAGAGAGGGATGATCACTTCCCTAGACCGGCTGGCTACACTATTCCTAATAGAGGCCAGGATGCCATTGGCCTTCTTGGCCACCTGGGCACACTGCTGCCTCATGTTTAGCCGGCTGTCGATCAGCACCCCCAGGTCTCTTTCCGCCGGGCCGCTTTCTAACTACTCTTCCCCCAGCCTGTAGAGCTGCATGGGGTTGTTGTGGACGAAGTGTAAGACCCGGCACTTGTTCTTGTTGAACCTCATGCCGTTGGTCTCGGCCCATCTATCTAACCTGTCCAAATCCCTCTGTAGGGCCTTCCTACCATCCAGCAGATCGACACTGCCACCCAGCTTGGTGTCATCTGCAAATTTACTGAGGGTGCACTCAATCCCTACGTCTAGATCATCTATAAAGATATTGAACAGCACCAGCCCCAGAACTGAGCCCTGCGGAACACCGCTAGTGACCGGCCGCCAGCTGGACTTTGCCCCATTCACCACCACTCTCTGGGCTCGGCCATCCAGACAGTTTTTAACCCATTTAAGAGTCCACACATCCAAGCCCCGGGCAGCCAGTTTGTCTAGGAGGATGCTGTGGGAGACAGTGTCGAATGCCTTACTGAAGTCTAGATAGACTACATCCACAGCCCTGCCCTCATCTACTAAGCGGGTCACTTTGTCATAGAAGGAGACCAGATTGGTCAAGCAGGACCTGCCTTTCATGAATCCATGTTGGCTGGCCCCGATGCCCCGACTGTCCTGCATGTGCCGTGTAATGGCACTCAGGATGATCTGTTCCATCACCTTGCCTGGCACCGAGGTCAGGCTGACAGGCCTATAGTTCCCTGGATCATCCTTCCGACCCTTCTTGTAGATGGGCGTTACATTTGCTAATTTCCAGTCAGATGGAACTTCTCCAGTTAACCAGGACTGCCGGTAGATAATAGAGAGTGGTTTGGCAAGTTCATTTGCCGGTTCCTTCATTACTCTGGGGTGAATCCCATCCGGGCCCATAGCCTTGTGGGTGTCCAACTGGCACAGCAGGTCACTAACCGTCTCCTCCTGGATTACGGGAGGTTCACACAGCCCCCCGTCCCTAACTTCAGGCTCTGGGGGCCGAGTCTCCTGAGGACAACCGGTCTTGACATTAAAGACCGAGGCAAAGAAGGCATTGAGCACCTCTGCCTTTTCCTCATCCCCTGACACTACACTACCCTCCTCATTCAGCAAGTGGTGGAGGCTCTCCTTGACCCTCCTTTTGCTGTTGATGTATTTGTAAAAGCTTTTTTTGTTATCTTTGACTGTAGCAGCCAAATCAAGCTCTAATTGAGCTTTGGCCCTTCTCATCTTCTCCCTACACGACCTGGCCATGTCCCTATAGACCTCCCAAGTTACCCGACCCTTCTTCCAGAGCAAGTAGGCTCTCTTTTTTTCCTTAAGTTCTAGCCTAAGTTCCCTGTTTAACCAGGCCGGTCTTTTTCCCCGACGGCTTGTCTTCCTACACACCGGGACAGCCTGCTCCTGAATATTTAGCAATTCCCTTTTGAAGCATGTCCAGCCTTTCTGGACTCCTTTGCCCTTCAGGACCGACTCCCAAGGGACTTGGTCCACCAGCCTCTTAAACAGGCTAAAGTCTGCCCTGCGGAAATCTAAGGCAGAAGTTCTGCTCTTGCCCCTCCTTACTTCCCCCACTATCGAAAACTCTAACATTTCGTGGTCGCTGTTCCCAAGATGGCCACCGACCCTCACGTCTCCCACTAGTCCTTCTCTGTTCACAAACAACAGGTCAAGCAGGGCCCCTCCTCTAGTGGGCTCATTTACCACTTGCATGAGGAAGTTGTCCTCCATACATTCAAGGAACCTCCTAGATTGCTTCCTCTCTGCCATGTTGTATTTCCAGCAGACATCCGGCAAGTTGAAGTCGCCCACGAGTACAAGGGCCGGCGACCGGGCGGCTTCTGACAGCCGCTTGTAAAACGCCTCGTCCGCCTGCTCATCCTGGTTGGGTGGTCTATAACAGACTCCCACCGTAATGTCCACCCTGCCGACCTTCCCCCTGATCTTTACCCATAGACATTCAACCTTGTCATCCTCACCATCTTCCTCAACTTCGACACAGTCCAAGCACAATCACTACACAGTCCAATCACCAAATCACTACAAGGGCGTGTAGTGACAGGACGAGGAGTAACGGTTTTAAACTGAAAGAGGGTAGATTTAGATTAGGTATTATGAAGAAATTCTTTACTGTGAGAGTCGTGAGACACTGGAACAGGTTGCCCAGAGAAGCTGTGGCTGCCCCCTCTCTGGCAGTGTTTAAGGCCAGGTTGGATGGGGCTTTGAGCAACCTGGTCTAGTGGAAGGTGTCCCTGCCCATGGCAGGGGGGTTGGAACTAGATGATCTTTAAGGTTCCTTCCAACCCATACCATTCTATGATTCTATGAAATGAGGGGCAAATCAACATTAAATTTTTAAGCGCTGCTTTTCTCGTTCCCACTCTTTTGAGCCACAGCCACTACAAGTGGTGGTGGTGAGGTGGGTTGGCACGGCAAGGTGCACCAACAGCTTCAAACCAGCCAGGGCATCCGGGCATTTCCAGGGGGCCGCAGGGGCTCCCCCATCACACTCCGGGTGCACACCTGAAAAGCATCCGTAACACTGCAAGTCTTCCAGTTTTGCCATTCATCTGCTTTTCACCAGGACATGCATCCATACAGCTTTAGTCCCTGCTGTGATGTTTTGGTGCTTGCGAACTGCAAGGCACTGCTCAAAAGATAGAGGGAAGCAATCTTTTTTTCTTTTCTTTTTTTTTTTCCCCCTTCTAAGACTCAGAAAGGTCAGATTCAGAATTAATTTTGTCCTGTGTAACATTTTGGCTTGGTTTGTATTTATTCCAAGTGAGTTCACCCATTTCTACTGCAGAAATAAAAGGTCATGAAACCAGTAAATTCCCTCTCTCCTAAAAGGGGTGAATCCCTTCTAGGGAGTGAATAACCAGTGAAGTGTACTGAAACAAAAGGAAATGCAAAAATATATTCTGTGGGACTGTAATCACAGCTGGGTGCAATTACAAAATACACAAGGGCACTCTGGATGCCATTTGCTTGCATGAAAAATGTCTGTTTAATTTGATTGATGAACATAGGGAGAAAAAGTAAGAACCTTTTACCTTTTTGGTGAAAAATTAAAAAATAATAATTTTTAAAAAGCCATCTTCCCTTCTGCAATATTTGGCTATGTAGTAGTAGGAGCCAGCACAAAGATTTGGCCAGACTGGGAGAAGGGAGAGTTGAATCACTTTATACCTAAAATAAATCTAAAACAATCCTGTCCCTCAGCTAATACCCTACATGTTAAAAAGGAGATATGTGCATGTATATATGTGAACGTCATTATGTTAGTTTTATTAGTCATCTGTTTTAGAGATTGGCTGCAACAGAAACTTTTGGATCCAGATTTGAACACTCTGATGAAGGAGAGTATCCAGAACTGAACTTTTGACTCAGACTGGCATAAAGATAAACAGCTTTTTTAATCCAGGTTTTTGGTTCATTGACTCCATTTGGGTCTCCTTGGTTTTAGTACAAGAATTTAGTGTGTCATATGAAACGTAAATGCATCTAAACTTATTCTGCTGGAATAAAATAGAGATTTTCACTGTTCATCTACTATAGTGCATTGCTTCCTACCTATGCTTTCAACAGAAAATCTTCTTGGTTCAAATGTTTTGTGGCATTTTTTTTTTTCAAATGCAAAAGGCTTTCCAATTCTACTGTTGGTAGCCAGTAGTGTTAAAAAAAAAAAATATGAGCCTTAATTTTTAAAGACTGAATCCTTAATACTGTGTAACAATTTTTCCCTATGAGAGGGTCAAAACCAAGGGCATCCAAAATTATTAGATACTTTGTTAATCCTAGTTAAGAGGTTTAACCAAAATGTGACCAGAACTCACTTGCATTTATCTACATACTTTTCTTACTACTTTATCAAGAAATGCGATTTAGTCTTCAACATCAGGTGCTTAAACAGTCCCATTTCAGTTCAAAGCAGAACACAAATTCTAAAGAAATAAAAAATAATCCATTTTCAAGCCCACATCATGATTTTTTGTGCCTGGTTTTTGATTTTTAAGGCCTTATTTTGGTAATCATCATTATTTTGCTCTTGGAAGATCACTCAAACCTCAGTGAGGTGACCTGTCCTCTTTTGCTGAGCTCTATGAAAGTTGTTTGGGTTGAAATATACTATTATCACCTTCCTTCACTTATGGCAAAATTATATTAATAAACATAAGACTTCAGCTGTTATATAGTTAATAGTTAATTTACGTACAGTTAGATAGGTAGATCAATAAATAGAATACTTATGCTTTTATCTACGTTTTACTACTATTTGTATTTTACTGAGATGGTAAAGAAGTAACAGGAAGACAACTAGAAGTAACATTTGAAATAATTCCTTCCTTTTGATTAAATTCTCTGTAATTGCCGTGGAGAGAGAGGAGACACTCATGACCACAGTGACAGCAGTGTAATGACCTGGGAGGGCAGAACTAGAAGGTGCAATTAAGATGCTCTTGTGATGAAGTTCAGTCACTCTAACTTGGCCTTTCCATTTCTTAAGCTCGTTCAGCACTAGCTACTAGGAAAGGGTGTAATGGACATCAGGAGTGGGATGTGTGAGATGTGCACAGTACAATTAGAGATGTACTGGAAAATCCAGGCCTTATTCATAGAATCATAGAATGGTTTGGGTTGGAAGGGACCATAAAGATCATCTAGTTCCAACCTCCCTGCCATGGGCAGGGACACCTTCCACTAGACCAGGTTGCTCAAAGCCTCATTCAACCTGACCTTGTGCACTTCCAGGGAGGGGGCATTCACAGCTTCTCTGGGCAACATGTTCCAGTGTCTCACCACCCTCACAATTCTGTAGTTGCTGGGGAAAACTGGTCACATCCAGGGTGCACTTCATAGCGTTCCTATAAAGGATATTTAAAACTGGTCAGGTAAGTCATGCTCGGGACATGTCTGTTCTCTTCGCTTGGGACATGTCTGTTCTCTCTACCAACTATAAAAAGAACATAATGTGAGTAGTTCAGATATGGATACAGTATTCCAAGCTGCAAATATCTAAAATTAGATGAGATTAATGTCATCCTCAGTCTGTTCCTGCCTGGTTGATCATGACACAAATGTAAATAATGTGTCTTCCAACCAATGAATGTTTCACTTCTTCAAGTACGTGCTCTGACCCTAGATGAAGAGACCTTTGGGAGATGTCTTTGGTTTACAAGCTCGGTATTTCAAGTAGGGAGACATTAAATTAGGAGTATTTCTAGGAGAGTCTGCTGCTGACCAAAGACATTGTAGGACTGAGAGAAAAGGGCAAAGTTTGCAGCCTTCGCGGGACAGCCTCCACAGAAAGGCAAATGGGATTTGCTGGTTAAGACCATCTTCTGGCTAGGGAATCAGCTGAGACTTTAGGGAAGAGCTGAGCTGAGCTGAGAATAACACCCACTCCAGCAGCGGACAAGGAGAATTAAGCAATAAATGAAAATACTGTCAGGGTCTCCTCTTTGTATTGGAGGAGGAGAAAAAAGGCAGCAAAGAAAGAGTTACAACTTTGCCAGGAACTTCTCATAATACTAATTACGAAAAGACTGAGTGCTTATCAGCTGTGACACAGTAAACATTGCTAACCTCCTTTATTATCTCAACACTCCTAACTGACTCCTGTCTCCTTGTAAGCACAGCAAACACATTACTTTGCTGTTTCTGATTAGGCCCCTGCCACGCCAAGGCTTCTGTATGTGCTGGATTTGATACCTGTGATGTTTCCATGGAATAATATGGGACTCTACACATTCAGAAAGTAAAACCTATGCACAACCACTTGCAAAGGCCATGGCCTGCAGATGTAAACTAATGGGGGGCCTCAAACCTTCCATATGTGTTCTCTATGGTCCCTGTTACAGCAGGACCAGAACCCTAAGACCTTTAAATTATATCATACCACAACAAAGAGCAAATAATAAAAGTAACTGTGAAAATATGCACACTGTTGGAATATAAAATTTGAATACAATGCTGCACTTAAAACTGTAAGCATCACTTGAAGTCTATTATATTGCCAGCAAGTGAGAAGATGTTTTTCGCAATGAAAAAAGCCCAAGTGGTTATAAAATGCTGGGTTTGCAGCAGGCAGACGTTGTGTTTTCATAAGTTATTGGTATTTCCAGTCAGAAAACACTCTGTCAGGGTGCTGGTAAGTTGCTCAAGGCATAACATCTAATAATGCTTCCTCCCGTGGTGGGAACTCTGATCTGACTGCCCATCATAGTAAGGTTACAGATTACACAGTAATCTATAAACAGTTTACAGTGGAATAGTTTGCAAATGTTCTGCTGGAAACAGAAGGCACACACACGTCTCTCTGTTTACTCTGAGGGTCACTGATTTAGAATATCAAGAATAAAAAGTTTAACAATGAAAAAAACAAAGAGCATTCACAGTGAACTTTTCAAAATATTTCAGTGAAGCATTAGAGCAGCTTTTAGTTCTGCTTGAACCCTCCTAGCAGCTGTATTTGGAGTTGCTGCTGACAAAACTCATGTTTGGTAACAAATTAGTTGGTAGACTGCTAACTTAGTTAACAGCAGACACAGATATTTGATTTAGAAAAGGTTGTAAAGTTCAGGAGCAGAAATTTCCTAGGTATGCTTGAAATAACGTGGGCAGAGGTAGGGGCTTCCTGACTGAGTTATACCCAGATTCTTCCCTCAACTTTTCCAGGGGAATTGCTTATAAAGAGAAGAGTCATGCCCACATCCATACTCTTCATGACCTGTGACTATCAAGTTCCTGCTGTACAATGTACAGCTGTCAAATACCCCCTCTCTGCTACTGGTGCTGCTAATTCACTTCTCAGGGAATCCAGACTGGCAGTAGGTAACAACACCCCAGAAATCCTTGGGGAAAAAAGTGCAATGCAAGTGAAAATAATTTATCTCCCTTTTAAACATCTCTGCTCAGTTTAATGACCAAGCTAAAATCTGCTGTAGGTCACAGCCTGGACTCGGTGGGAGCTGCTGATTATAGGCGACCATTTACCCCTGCACCTTGAGATGAGACCAAGTAACCACTGTAGCAAAATCCAGCTACCACTGCAATGAAGTAGCATGGAACAGGCATTCCCATCATTTACAGCTTGATACAAATTGGGAAGAAAGCATGCATTACCACCAAGTAAATCAAAACAGGAGTCTTCAAAAGTGAACCCTTTAGAAAAGACCTCTTTGCTTAAAAACCACAGGAAAAAAAAGTTGAAGCCATGTAAGAGGTTAGATTCTGCAGCTTAGTGATAAATTAAATAAATCTTTAAAAGAAAATAAGTCTCCCAATATGTTCAGAAAGAAAATTCTTTTGGAGGAGAAAACTGGCAAATGTTTTCTGACAAAATTTCTAAGAAATTTTAGAAAGAATACTTCTAAAATTGCTTTGAAAAAATAAGAGCTACTACATGCGATGACAATGTTAAAAGAAAAACAGAGCAACATCAAAGACAGATTAAGCACATTTACTTTCCTTTCACATAAATGCACACACACCCTCCCATACACACTCTCCATTAATGACTAGCATTTACTAAAAGTGATTTCAAGAAATCTGTAAAATTTCCTCCTTCCTAAAAACCTTGAATCTCAAACGTGTATCCAATTCTAGCAATGAATATTAAGGAACTCTAGAGGGTTGTGCCAAGCACCTCCACACAAATAGCTGCAGCTGTGTAAGACATTACTACCACTCAGCTGTTTGGTGCCACTTCTTGCAACACCCACATATACATCAATCATATATAGGTCATTTGAGAATTCCTCATATGCTTCAGTGCACAGTCAGCCGGGGCGGCTTAATCTGTTTCTGCAACAGACGTCTGGCTATGATCTTGGTGAACAGTATCTGAATCCTCTCATTCAGCTCGAGGTTGCCGTGGTGGGTAACACCTGAGCTTTTGCATCACCCATTCTGGCTCTCTACTTCAGGGCTTTTTTCCCCAAGGACATAAAGTTATTTAGAGGTTCCTCTCGGAGAGCAAAAATTCAAGCAATTTTCTATATTGCTTGCTCACAACCCTGACTCAGCTGTAAATAGATTCACAGCTGAAAGTTCATGCATACCATTTTTTAAGCTGCACTGAAGTTAGAGGGATGTAGACTGACATGAGCTGATGTTAAAAATGCGAAAGTACTGCATTGGTATTCAGATATTTTTCTATGGCAGAAAATACAGTCGGTTCTGTGGGAAATTTTGGAAGAGAGATGTTAACCCTAGTGAGTCCAACAAAACAAACTCTCCAGGCGTCTCAAATTGGAAACATTTTCCAGTTGCAAATAGCATTGCAGAAACATGCTTACCTGCTAAAGGGAGAAGAAAACAGGACTGAATAGCAAATAGGGAAGACTCTGCAGCAGGTTTCCGAGAGTCACATGAAAATTCTTGACAGATGATGCAATTTGGTTGAAAAAAGTCAGCTCCTTGCAAAAAAGGCAGCTCTGCAACAGAAGATGAACAAAAAGTATTGCACATATTGCTATTCTAGGAACTGTTTCTCAAGAGTGCACGAATAAGCTCATACACCACATGCAGAAGTGAAACAATTCCTGTTCCATCTCATCACTGATAGAAATAAACATTTCTTCTGGCACTTTTCCCTTTTCTGTTTGTTTTTCTTTGGGGGGAGCGACTCATTGACACCAACACTAAGAGCTACACCTATCACTAAAGAGGGTAAAAGAGCTTCCATCAGCACGCAGAGTGCAAGTAGTTCTGGGTTCCAGTACTAAAGAGGTGACGGAAAAAGGTTTGAAATATGCTGCATGATCTGCGGTGATCACCTTTGGAGAGCAGCTGTCATTTAAAGCCCAGAAAAGTCTTAGACGCATCATTTAGAAATACTGGAAATTCTTTCTTTACGGCTTCAAATGATGGCCATAATATCACTGCCTGTCCTGAACTGGTCTTAAAGTGCCTCTCTGAGGTGACTAGTAATACAATAAACAACCCCAGACTGAATTTATAATAAACTCAGCACAGGATTTATAATTATGTGACTTACAATACAAACATCTTTATAATGTAAAGATTTTTTCTTTTTTTTTTTTTTAAATCACTGGTCAATAAATATAAAACACTTAGGAAAAAAATATATATACACACATACATACACACAGCAGTATTCACACACATCTGCATCCACATTCTCAGTACGGTTCTTCATGCCTTACACTTTGCTTAGTCATTAGTACCAGCCCTAACACACTGCTAAATTTGGCTAGGAATATATAGATGTCCTTTTTGGCTCAGTTTATCCTGGGTACAAACCACTCTGCTTTTGTTTTGTGGCATTTCATATCCACTTTGCAAGGATGTAAATAACTGCATGTGTTTAAAAAATACATATTTTAAAGTAAATCTTCCCTGCATTTGAGAGAACTAAATAATCACCTTATACTCCCACCTTTTGTCTGCTCTATGGGTGTGAGATTCATTCTGTTACCGCTTGTTTTAGTCAGAATCAGATGTGTTAGCTTAAATAACAGCATTGTGCGAAGTCAGTGCATTTTGACTGCAATGCGTGAAGGAGCACTCACACAAGCAGCTCACCAGACAGCCTGCAGAACGGGAGAAATTACCCGCAGCTTGTAGGCTACAGAGCCATGAACTGACATTTTTGAGTACTTGGGGGCAACGTAGGGAAAGCAACCTTTCCAGTGATGCGCGTGCATCTGGAAGATGACACACAAACAAATTTGAAGTGAGGGATGTACAGCAAAAAAAGAGGTATGAGCATAGTACACTGGATATGAACATGCTACACCAACAAAAACTCCTGTGGATGCAGCTAGATGTTGTACTAGTATACAAAAAAACACTAAGCAAAGCAAGCTGTATCGCAGTAGAGCTGTCTTGATATAGCTGGGTTTATATTAGGAGCATCTGCCAAAACTCCTAGAGTGGTCAGGACACTGAGGTCTTCCAAAAGCTATGACCAACTGATCTCAGCTGGAAGTGGATACTATCAAAGTACGTATCTACAATAACAGGCCTTGTGATGAATTTTGGCTTTTTTCCCCTCCCTGCTTAAAAGGCAAACGGAAGAAGATTCTTAATCTTCTAATTTAAAGTATATGAGAAATCCCACTGATTTTATACAGATATTATGGACAGAAAGTGTAATAATAGCTATTTGGTTCTGAAAAATTAGATGCTTATGGGTATGAAAATACTGTTTTGCTTGGAGATCCTGCTTTGACATTTCTGTGCTAGCAGATAACAAAAAAACACCTCCATTTTGCCTATAACCTGTGATAATTTGATTAGTCAGGAGAATAAACCAACATCACAGTGACATTCTTCAGGATTTGAGGGAGTTATTTCAGAATAAAACTCCACTGCCTTTTTTTATATAAATCAACCTAACTTTGATGATCAAAGCTCAGCTATTCCATCAATGCATGCATGAAGTGTAAATTATTATTTTTTTTAAACTTGTGAATTACATTTATCTTCCTTTCATCTAATACTCTGTATATCTTAAACTATTTATAGGTTCAGGGGAAAGGGAAAAAGAGAACGCCTGAAAAAAAACCAACTCATGATGCTGTTGTACAGAAGTTCCAGGAGGCTGTAATTAAGCATACTCCTCACACCAGCTGAGCAATCAGTATGTTATTTTGGCAGGTAAAGCAAATCAAGAATTCATATAGCCTTTCGTTATCAAGTATTGATACCATGCCTTAAACCAGGCATTTCCCGGAGGCAGAATTTCAGAACTGCTTAGCAGTTTCCTCAGGCACGTACTACTTACCCATCCCTCCACCTCGCTACAGAGAAAGCGGCAATACAACTCTGAGGGGAACCACCCTGAATGACCCAAAATACTTTTGCAGACATAACCGTCACGTTGTAGCTTTAGAGACCTCCTGACCAGCATGGAAAGAAACACGACTCCAAAGGTTTTTGGACCCCAAAGCTGCCACAAGCCCAGATTCAGCTCAAACTGCTCTGAGCCACAGGCCAGTGTAATTTCCAGGTATATTCTGCGTGTGTGAGGCAGAGGATGAAAAGGTGTAGCATGGCTGGTGGTGTCACTTGAAAGAGCAGCTATTTTTGAATTTGCTCAAATCCAAAATGCTACTCCTGACAGAGAGGCTAGTTGTCAAAATACTAGTGAGCATTCAAAAATACAGAGTAAAACACAGGATCATGCATGACAGGTGCATTATAAATAACACATTAATATAAGTGCCCTCCCTTTCTATGAGACTGTATTTTAACTTATTTGTGAGCATGAGTGAAATTAATTTTTCATACAGCATGAACTTGCTTGGCAAAGGGACTGTCAGTTGCTCCTCAGAACCGACAACAAGAGCTGCTGTACATCAGTATTTCACTGGAGCTGACACAGTTGCCCCACTTATACGTACTGCTTAGCCAGCCACAGCCAGAGAAATCAGTCACACAGGCTCTAATTTCGGGTATTACTGCATATGTCTTTCAATTCAGCTGTGAGTGCCCAGCAAATAAGCTCTGTCATTTCAGTGACTGCAGTCTACAAAGGCACAAGCCAAGAATCAACACACTGGCTTGAAATGGTGATTGCAATTAAACTACAATCAGCCTGGCAGGCTGACGTGCTCAAGGTCTGTTGTGTAAAAACCCACGGCAGCACCATTACGGACCTTTTTCTATTGGGAGATTTTAATTTGGGGCTGCAATGATCAGGAAGAATATCAATGGCTGGAAACTGCAAAGGCTTGGTCACTATTTCAGAGTTTTGCAAGCTCAGCTCAATGAACCAGGAGCGTGGAAAAAAGTGCACGGGAAGAAAGAAGTGAAAAGACATTGATATAAAATATACCATCTGTACTCTTGGCTTCATTCCTCGAGTTAAATACGTGTAGATTTTCCTTTGCACTAGCTAAGCCTTATTTCAGTCTATGAAGCAAGTAGCCTTTTGTGCTCTTGGCCTTCCCCTCTCCAGCCATTTAACAAGCCAGTCTACAACTGGTGTCAACAAGCAAAACCATGGGGTTCAGCCTATGCAATAGCTGGCTTCCCAAGCACCTTGGTCCACTCTTTTTTCAGACTTGTGAAAGATTTGCAGGTATAAAATATTTTTTTCTTTTTTTTTTTTTTTTTGTTAGAGATAAAAAGATGGCAGTATGTCTTCTGGGCTTTACTTCCCTGATCTTTCTCCTTTAAAAAAACATTTCACTTTAACAGAATTAAAACTTGTACTACAAATTCAAGTTATAACTAAAGGATGAATTCTGATTAATTCTGGCTACAGAAATGGATAGGAAAGCCCCTGTTGACTTTCCCTGGGGCAACATTGTACCTCAGACAAATAATACAATTGTTTTTAATGCTGACTTCTCATACCTGAATTTTTTTTTGCTGACAGTCTGTTTCTGCTGCACGTATCCCTGAGTTTCTTTTCTGCTGCAGTAGTGACACTTAATCTGCTTTTATACCTCTGAGGACACCAACTTATGAAGATAGAAACCTAAAGGCGATAATTTCTCCTGAAAATCCTTGGTGTTACTCTTGTAAGTAGGATGAAAAAGTCATAGAAAGCTCTGCATTAAAATGTGTCAAATTTTACTCCATGGATACAAAGAAAGAGCTAGAATGTACCAAAACCAAAAATGAAATTGCAAGGGGCTCATTACATGATCAACTGAGTCTAAAAACACCAGAAGAACTCCCCTCTTATCTCAGATTATGACTTTCTTCACACTCAAAACTCCTACTTAAAACCTCTCTCCACACTCAAAACTCCAATAATTCATATTTAAAACCTCTCTCATTCTTCATTTTCCGTAGACCGAATCTTAAACGTAAGGACTAACTGATGGCACAGACAAGTGGCGCACAGATTACTGTGAGGGTGCTTGCACAGACGTAGGTGGTGATGCTCCAGTTCATAGAGAGCACCTTGTGAACTGTATTTCGCAGCACCCCAAGTTTAATTCGTATTCAGCTAAGTGAAAACATCTCACAAGCAAAGCTTGCAAATACAACTGCATCGCTGCCACCGTTTTCATGCTGCAAGCAAGCTGTGAATTTAATTGTGGAGGTAGAACAGTAACACATTTTTCAAGGGGTGACTAGCACTTAACAAAATAGACAAAAAAAGATCCCTTTAAATCTTTCTGTACTGCCCTGGCTCTGCTTTAATGAAATTATAGAAAAATATTCAACAATTTCAGCAGGAAAAGACTGGAAAATACTATTCATAATGTGCGTTATTTTAAGCTAAATTAATATTTGATATATTAGTACCCTGGTTTTACAGGCTGCCCATTTACAGGTCTCTGTGAAAGCCAACATCCCCCAGCAACTTCAATAAAACATTAAAAGCTTCACATTACTCAGGGAGAAGAGTTCTTGGATGGGTGAATACAGCATAACTAAACACTGAAAGTTCCCTTTGAACTTTCCACGGGCTTTTTCAGGACGATACAGCAAAGGTCACTCCTTTGCTTCCATTAAAGCACTCAAACGCATCAATTTTTGAAGCAGCATTTGAAGGGTTTTACTGGGAAAGGATGCAGTAAGTGTAAACGAGGGCATTTTGGAAGAATTTCATTTGAGCACTTGCCGGGTCCCCTTTGCTGGCTCAATCACTTTCAGCAATCTCATGGACATGGACTGTCAACTGCTTTACCCTTGTATTTGAAAATCGAGCAAATGCAGGCAGGATTTTTTGCACAGCAGCGTGGCACACTCTCTGCAGCAGCATTTCTCCTCCGCCAAAAAAATTTTTAAAAAATTTAAAAATTAAAAAAAAGAGGCATTCCCCTTCAGCTGCCTTTGCTTTTGACTGAAATGCCAACATTTCTTATTGGCCTCCTTCCTCATTCCCAAAAACTGTGGGAAGCAGAAAACCAAAAAGGGAACATTTCAATTTGTCTTCCTATTTATAAGCAATTCCTGCTCCGCGGGGAGGTCCTGCCCACAGCCATCCTCACCCCAGCCCTTCTCTGTGCCCAGTGCTCAGTCACTGTCTGCAGAGGTGCCAGACCACATTTAAGGCAGCTGCTTCTGAAGCCTATGTGAAAAACATCTGCCGTGAACAGTAGCTTCCTATTAAGAACAACAGCAACCCTCTGTGGAGAGATGAAGAGACTGATGGATCCTGGGCAACTGAGACTCCTAGCCGGCTTAGAGAAACAAATCACACCCTTCTCATCCAATCCATCGCTCCTGGCATGGCCAGCGATAAGGAAGCTTTGGAAGAAGCAACAGGAGAGGGAGAGAGAGGCATCTGACAGCACAGCGGAGCCAGAAGTGACTTCCAATGCAGCAAGCATTTAAAGTCTGCACGGCAAAAAGGAATGACAAGGTCATGACCCACAAACCCCCTTGACAACTTTGTCTGTCTCTTTTCACAAACCTGTAGGCTTTGCTGAACATGCTCTAAGGTCCACCAACATTAACGTGGACTTCTCCACCTCAAATCACCAGGCCTCTGGCTCAGCACCTTTCAGGCATACACCAGAGCAAAAGCCACTCACATTTCTCTACTTTTAGAGCAGAGCTGGGGTTACTGATGGCCACAGTCAGGATAACCAAGCCTAATGATGCCAGCATTGGCATCAGATTAGACATGTATGCAGGAACTGTAGCAGAGTCTTACAAGAAAAGAGATGCTCTCAAGGCCCCGGCCGCAGAAGGAAATTTTGGCTGAGTGGCATGGATTGTGCAAAAGGGATGTGAAACATTGTAATTCTGTTTCCAGGATCACTATGACTGCAGGGAAAAAAAAGAAAAAAAAAAGAGAGAGTCCTATCCTTGCATAGGCAGTACTCCCCAATCACCATCCTGAAAGCAGAAGGAATTGCGACTTGCATTTAATAATGTGAGGAAAAAGGGAAAAGAAAAAGAAAAAAAAAAACCAACAATAAGTAGGCAGTTCATCCTGAGCTCATTACACCGTTTTTCCACGTCTGGAAAGAGAAATTTAAGAAATGATGACACTACCACCCTTCTGCTCCTTCCCCTACTCTACCAAAGCAAAGTTGGCAGAGATGTGTTATACTCTGTATTTGTTTCTGCGGAAACTCCAGTGATGTGAGGTACCCGCCAAGGAAGGTAAGGTTCCAGTCAAGCTGACAGATGCAATACTGAGATATTTTCTGCTCTCCCAGCCTTGCAGATTTTGAAGAAAGGTAGTAAATAGCTGGAGGCAGCAACTTCTTGTATTTCTTCTGACGTTTCTACTATGCTCTCAGACTCAGCTTCTGACTACGCATGAGACAGCAGCTGCTTAGCCAAAAGCTTCCAGAGAAAACCCAGTAACAGGAGAATACAGCTCCACAGCCTGCGTCTGCTGCCATTCTCAAAGCAGGTACTGCTGCCTGAACACCTTAAGAATAAAAGGAGAAAAGGATATAAAAGAAGTCTTTGACTCATCTCTAGTGAGGATGACATGCCTGGATAGCAGAGGATAAAGTACTGTTGGGAGAAGACCGACCGGGTCTCTAATCTCTCAGTTGCCAAAGTCTGGGGAGATGGGAATGTTGGGCTTGGACTTATACAGAAGTCTGCAAGTTCATGGCTCCATTGATACTCCACCACAGAAACCAGCCAGAGGCTAGATAAACTGTGCAGCAATGTCAGGACTCAGTGTGCTGGAGGCAGTACGTAGGGAAGGGTTTTGTGGGAAATAAACTGACTTCAAAAAAGAACAGGTAAATAGAAGTAGCAGCAATTACAGGACTATCACAAAAAGCACATGGATTCAACACAGCTATCATTTTGTGCTCCTGCCATTAACAATTTGAAGTCCTACAGCACAAACATTAAGGAGCTTTTATGTCACCTCATCATCACCCCTCTGAACAGTTATGAGAGACACACTGAGCCTCTAAATAGCATTAAATTTTTCAGTAATGACTAAAGTGCAGAGCTACTCTTGGGGATTAACCACTGCCTGAATGGTCCTTCAGGCTCAGGAAGCGACACTTGCCAGTGACTAATCTCTGGAAAATCTCTATGATCATTAGTAACACCAGGAGAGGAAAAACAAAAATCATGTTGTAATGGATTTTTTCATATTGGGTACACAGGGTGTTTTTCTATTGATGTCAACAGCTACTGGACCAGGACCCAGGTTGTTATGAGACCCCCCCAAAGAGCCTCCAGGAGAGGAGAGGTGGACCCCACATATGCCTTGCGCTGCGGGAACCCCTCAGACACCTCCTTAGTGCCTGACTGAGATTTCAAGAGAGATATCTAAAGCCATTCACAAAATCACACTACACCCTTGGTATTTTTGCTTAGTTTCTAGTATTTGTTACCTTGAAGTCCATGTTTGCCTGTTTGCCATGTTTCCACAGCAATAGATGCAAAATACTTATTCTTCACAAATAAAAGGAGGGCATCATCCACATGCCTCTGGAGCTGGGACTGTCAGAAACCATGCAGCCCCAGGCAGCAGATGGAGGCCCTGAGCTAAAGAAGCATTTAAGCACATCCTTAACTAATTTTAAGCACAGAAGCAGTCCCAGTATAGTTCCAACTGGCCTTTCCCTTTGCTTCTAGATAACCTTTTCATGTTCCAAAACTGATCGTGCTGCATTCAGATGTTAGGGATTTGATCCAGAAAAAGCACATGTACTGAAATTATGCTTGGCCTCCAAATTCTGGGAAAATTTTCAGT
Source organism: Nyctibius grandis (assembly GCF_013368605.1). Lineage (NCBI taxonomy): Eukaryota > Metazoa > Chordata > Aves > Nyctibiiformes > Nyctibiidae > Nyctibius > Nyctibius grandis. The sequence continues at coordinate 81,674,967 of NC_090662.1, forward strand.
GGGGAAAAGGGAGAAATGACAGAGGAGAGGGAGAAGATACCTAAGGTTTTAAAGGAGCTAGAGGCTCTGCCTCCCGGTACAGTTTATTGTGACGAGGCTATTTTCTAGTATTAATCTTCAGTGATTTGTGTTCACCATGCAAGTCATTTGGCCGTCTGCACTGGGTGGAGAGACAGCAACCTGTCAATGGCAGAGCAGCTGCACGAGTCGCAGTGGACAGATGGCGACAACGCAGCTTGATTCCTTCCTCCCTATATTTCCCTCCCATAATTTTCTTCCCTTCCCCCCAATTCTTTCGGCGGAAGGAGGGAAAGCTACTTGGACCTCAACGTGCTCGAAGAGCAAATTAAATTTGCCTTATACTTACTTCCTCTGTACTAGCAATCTGTCCTCATCCCAGCCAGATGGCAACTGCTGCTGCACAGCTGGTCTGGCACCGGCAAAGCCAGTGGATGAATGGCAGGCAGGTGTCACGCTGGTTTGGCTCACCAGCTGCAAAGAAAGCAAGGAAGAAAACCCTGCCTATCGGCTGAGGGGAGCATGATTTGGAAGCTGTTCCTGCAGGATGGCTGGTGGTTTATCAGAGAAAAATATAATATATTCTTGTCCATTAAGACTTAGACCATGCCCGTTCACACTGGGCATTTATCAGGTGACTGAAGGATGCTGTAGCATCCTCACTGGTGCTGGCTCTAGGTATCTCCTCACTCCAAGGAGTTCTTACCAGACCTCTCATTTTTTATTAACTTAGAATGTGTATACACATTTTAAGTGTCTATTTCCATGTACTTATGCAAACCTTAATACAATGGTCCTGCTAATAAGTTGCTTAAGTACAATCATGATCAAGCAACTGCAACAGCAGCAGTATCACTAAGAGTCTCCCTTCGGTCATTCTACAGCCAGAATACAATGTCACTTCGTTAACCATCATGGCAATGCTTTGTCCCAACCTGCCATTCTTGTGAGCATATAAATATGAAAGCCTCAAGATAATCTTGAGGGCTAAACTGGTTATCAGCTGAACTTGAAAAGAAACATCCTTACTACAAAAAGAAGAAGAAAAAAAAAAGGAACCCCGATTCATCAATGAAAAGAAAAACCTAAAACTTCTTCCCAATTCTCCTCCACTTGGTAAATGCAATGAGTTATCCTGGACTACCCAAATGGTTCCCAACTTGGCTAAAGTTCTACACAACTTTAAACTTTTTAAAGTAAGACCCTTTTCAGTCTGGGTGGTGGTGTTTTTCTCTTCCCCATTGTAATTTGCCAGGTTGTTCTGAGAGACTTTCATTGTCATGTCTTCATTCCTACCAAAATTTCCATGACTGTTGAGATTTTTTACACATGAACGGATGGATGAGTTTGTTTCCAGCAAAGGAAGAGTTTACCACCTGCTGAGAGACCACAGGCAGACGGCTACCTGCACAGCACTCTATGAGCATGTACCAAAACACATGGACAAAAAAAACACTCACAAATGAAAGCCCCAAGTGTTAGCCTCTCACCAGGCAGGGGAGAGGAAAAAAGCTGCTAGAAAAACAATACCGGGCAACTTAAACGTGAACATTTTGCAAACTAACATGTTATCCAGGCTCACAGGAACACTCCAGTTCTGCCAAAACACAATTGCTGCACTAGTGTTACATGGATTTATTTAAACCAGTTTAAGCTTCTGCTTAGATACCATCACACTGTGCAAACAGATCCCTTTGCGGATGCAAATGGGATGGTTAAAGCAGTCCCCAAGTCCAGGGATCCCTCCTGCCCGGGGCAGAGGAGGAGCAGCCACACCAGCACTAAGACAGCCATCTGCTTTGAAGCAGCTCCCATTTGCAGTTTAACGTGAGCCTTCTGATTTTGCCCGAAGTGGGTTAGGGAGTGCTCATAGTCTATTCTGCTGAGCAGACACATGCAAGACTAACTGCTGGCAGAGGGGCAGGGGCAGTATCAAACAGCTGGGGCAAAGGGTGCCTCTCGTATTTTAACCAGCAACAGCAGTTTGTAAAGTGGACGGCAGCGCAGCATCTTTGCTGTGCCTTATCTCAGTCATCCAGCAAAAGCCTCAATGCAATTTTCTGCTGGTGCAAGGAGAACACAAACCTACCAACTTTTTTAACACTCTTTCCACAACCTTTTTGTAAGCAGGTAACAACCCTATGCGAGTAGGAGTCATCATTTAAAACCTGAACAAAACTGCTTCTTCAACAAAAGACTATATAGTTGGAGAATTTTCAAGCTTCCATGAAAACAAAGGAAACACTGGAGATCCAGTATCTCAAGTAGTTGAAGGGCAACACAATTTAGATTTCAGATTCAGCAGCACAACCCAAGCAGAAGATCTTGCTACATGTGAAACCAAACTCTGGGAAATCTTATGAAAACTCTGCATTACAACAGCAAAAGTTACGTGATAACCAAAGAGAAGGAATAATCTGGATATTAAGGCACACTGTAGAGCTTATCAAAACCATGCTGGTGGACAATACTGGCTGCTAAGTGCTTTGATGATGAATTTACCTGGAGTCTTGTTTATCACTGTTCCACATTATACAGAAATGCAATCATCTGTATAGCATCTATAATGAAGGGAGAGAGAGAGGCTTTTGCCAGGGCCACAGTATTTACACGGGAGCATCAGTTATTCCACTTATGCAACAAAAAAAAAAGAAAAAATATGAAAAAAAGTAGGGAATCAGAAAAATCCTGAAGGGCAATGGCCAGCTTTGGTAGCACTTACCTTCACTGAGCAAGAAACAGGCACATACGACAGGGAGGAACCACAAGCTGACGCACGTGGCCGGGTGGGTGACTCTGAACCTATCCTCAGCCGCCGTCTCTAACCTTTACCAAAAGTTATCGCTCAATCTCTGCTGAATTAGTGTCGAGAGAGCACCGCTGCTCCACTAGTTCACAGCAGGTCGGAGAACAATGCTGGAAAGCTGCCAAGGGTTCAAGACGCAAAGAGAAAGAAGAGGGGGAAACCCCAAAGAACATAAACCCCAAACCTGAAAGCTGTTCCAGAGACTGCACAAGCCTAAGCATAGCTTCTCAGACTTTTTATTCATGGAAAACTGTCTCTGAGCTTCAAGGGCAATCGCACCTCAATAAAAATTAACTGCAAGTTGGAGAATTTTGCCTCTGAGTTTTATTGAGCAGGCTCCTAAGCACCTACAAAACAGCATAAAAGTAGTTGTATTTAAGGATTTTGAATTATTATTTGCTGGGTTTTTTTGTATTATTCTCAAACTATGGAGCCTCAGACACAGACTCACAGACCAAAATCTGATTGAGGTAGGTGCTGTGGGAAGGCAGCACAAAAAAGATAATTAAGCGTAAGCAAAACCAGAAGCATATGTTCTCTCAGGATATGTTCTAGGCATAATCATTCATGGGTAACTAAAGAGTAGCAAAAGCATTTCCACATAATCTCAAAGCAGCAAGCTAGATTCCTCAAAACATTCCTCCCTATTTCCCTTCATTTTTAAACGATGAGGGAGAAAAAGGCTTTTACAAGACACCACAAAGGGCTGGCGGACTCCATTCGTTTCACACAGAGTTGGTATCCGACTCTGAATACTGAAGACCTCACCAAGACGACTAAAACGCAGCAGTCCCCCCCCAAGCAAAGATGGTGTGGGTCGCTGTTGCTCCATTCCCCACGCAGAGTCAACGCAGCTTTTTTTACTCCTCAGTGCTCTATTTAAAGGTAATTAAAAAATTACTTCCCTGCCTCAAAATTAATTCTGAAGCCTCTGAAGAAGTTGAAAGCCTACTATTAACATTATATGGCTGCTATAAAATCCTTGGTTTTTTCATTCCGTATGTTTACCTTATTATATACACCAGGAATGTCTTGGTTTTGCTGAAATATTCATGGGATGATGTTTGGTAGCTCTCATCTGCTAATTAAAGGGCCGGAGAGGAAAGATACTCTAAAAAGTTCATTTCTGATATGATAGTGATACTCAAGGAAGTGAAAAAAAAACACAAACAAAAATAGCCCTCAAAAGTGAAAAACAAAATCAAAGACAATGGAGCATTCCCTCCCCCACAGCCCCCCAAGTGCATTTTCTTTTGTGGTGGAGCAGCCTGCAAGGCGGCCCTTCAAGGGCTGAAATAATCTGCTGCCTTTATAAGGTGGTGGGATTTGACCAGAAGGCTACAGGTTTTGCTAAAGAGAGAAATGCAGGAGTCCCTCTTGCCTCGCCTGACTTACTACAGTCACGGAAACTCACAGGCTGAGCTGGATCTGAATTTCTATACAAAAAAAATCAAACAGAAATAAAGAAGGGCATAAGCCTATCTGGCTTCCTTCCACAGTAATTTTCAAGTCTTGAAAATTTGGGTCAATCCCCCTTATACACATTTGTTCCTCATTTTTACCAAATTTTACTTCCACCTTATGAAAAATCTCAGACAAAGGAGGGGGCCAGAGGCTGGAAGAGAACGCCGAATCGCCTGGAAAATAAGAGATTAACACAGATGCCTTTGTGTTCACAGAAAACATACAACGAAATGTGACAGCGCAGAGCACTGCCAGGGAGCCACAAAAGCACAGCGAGTAAGACACTGCAGCAGTCGGCCGGCGAATGCACCGGAGACGGGGATTTGCGATTCAGTAAGGAGCTCTGCTTGCTTCTATTTTAATATAAACATCCTCTGTGGAGCCAGAGGACTCTCCAGGCTTGGTATCCCCCTTAAGAGGAAGGCTCTTCCCCCAAGAAGGCGTTAGCCAGACTGGCTCTTTAAAATAAACAGCTGGAATATCACCCTATGGGCCAAATACAAAGGGGTTTGGATGGCTGAACCAGAATTAACTGCAATGAAGATCAGATTTCTGCTCTCTGCAAGGGTGGTGGGTCGACTTGGTGACTTTTTAAACTGCTTTAGCTTCAGGGTGACTTCACGAGGCCAAGGTTTTCCTGGGAGGGAGGAGAGAAAACTGGAAGGTCGTTTCCCTTCTGTCCTCGTTCCCTGCCACAACTGTCACCTGTTGGACAGCCTTGCTGGGACAAGGCACAAGGTCACAGCTGCATCACGCTGTGCTGTGCCAAACGTCCATCTTCCACTTAGGTACCAGGGAGCTGCACTGCCTTTCACTTCAGTGTCCTGAGGTACAGCAGGGCTGGCAAATCTGCATCCTCCCTTGAAGTTATTTCATGCATAGAGGCTGCAGTAACTATTTCCCTTATATATCTTCAAGCTTGTAATATATGCTTTTCCCCTTAGTAGAAACTAAAAGCCCCCAACATGACCAACCCAGTATCCTAATTCACATGGTATTATCTTTTAGGCTGTTGCATAGTTCCATTCAGTAAAATTAGCAACAGATAAACATAACCCCAGAGTGTAATAAGTTTACTGTAGTAATTTACAGTTCTTAAATAGAAGAAACGGAAAAGTAATCGGAGCGGGTGGGGAAGAGGGAGGGATGGGAAATAGGACAGCATACAAGACACGGCTGTCAGCACTGCAGGCATCAGCTACAGCACGAGATAGCACTGCTGGCATGGAAAAGCTCCAAGGAAGAGGGCACATGGTGCTGCTTATATATGCTTATACCTAAAAACTCCATGCAAAATTCATCGATACCTTTAGCTACTCTAAATGCATGGGCATTACTCGATTTCTCCGCATTTGTTCACATAAGCCCTGCACTTAGCTTTCTTACCCGAGCACTCTCCCAAAATTCGTTGAACTCTGTAACACGACAGTGTAAGCCCCGACTCATCACACCCCGCTTGGCAGTTACAAAACAAGCCACGAGCACCGTGATTTGATCGCAATAGCGCCGGACTCACCATTCCCAGTCACCTCCTGCCACCACTCAAAGCGTCACGATCCATTTGACTTCCTCTCAGTAAGCAAAAAAGGTAATAAATTAAGAATTAATTGAGCATTGGTCTGAAAGGGACCTGCATCACTGGTGTGCTAAAGGTTTTGTATTTTGTTTCCAAGGTAGGAAGATAGGGGCTTTGCTGTAGAGTCAGCGAAACAACAAGGTGTTTTTCAAACATAAGGAAAGTGAGTCTCTCTTAAATGACTTCAAATATCTCCCTTGACTTTGGACACCCTGACCAAGGGCACCATCTTTCTGCTTTAATCCAGCACACCATGCTGTGCTCCTCAGAGGTTAGAACTGTCTTCAAATTCCACTAAATCCACTGTTATTTCCTGTTCTTTAATCTACCAGCTTAACAAATCTGCTCCATTACTGTCTCACTTGCAGAGGTAGGCAGGAGACTCTGCAACACAGCAGATGCAGGAGTTTAAAAAAAAAAAAAAAGGCAATGGAGGGGGAATCTAAGCAAATGGCTTTTATTTGCTTATATCTGGAATCTCTGAATGTGTGCATGGAGCTGCTGGGGCCAGCCAAAGCAGTATCAATGGCTGCCTAAGCTCCCCATGCCCCTCCAGGAGTTTTCCTAATCACTGTAGCCATCCTAAACCACAACACAGCCCTAGACTTTATATGGGATCATACAACGGTAGAGAGTTGGGTCATACCCAAAGATCAAACCACAGGGGATCCTGCCCTCAAATATTGCTCAGTAGGATAAAATGGGTAAAAAGCCATTCTGAGCTCTTCAGGGCTCTACCAGATATATCTCGCTAGGCTTTGGAAAGCTCAGGTTGAAAGAGCAGGAATCCCAATAGATGTGTCAACTGTTTCATTGGTCTTCATGACTACGTAGCATTTCCCACATTCCCTACAAGAGCATGAAGCAAGGAGCATTCAAGGTTACATCCTAGCAGCGTAAAGCCACATCCATCCTTCCTAGCACCTGCTGGTGATGGGATCACCACACAGAAGCCATCTGGGGTCTGTCTGGAGATGCCTTCCCCTGGATCAAAAGAATGGCAAGCCCCATATACTTTTTCCATCAGCTGTGTCCATCCAAGAAAGGCATCATCTAGATACCCAATGTCTCCTTCTGGGAGTCATATTCCATTTAATTCCCCAAACAAGGTTACACAGGGCACTAGGGAGGACACATTGCAAAACCTGCAGAGTGGTGGCTGCTGTTTTAAGAGCAACGGGTCAGCCTTCATGCTCAGTCTGTTAAACATCGCGCACGTGTATCTATATATGTCTGTGTACATATAAGTACCTGTATGGAAAACCAAAGAAAAAACAAGGAACGCTTAGAAAAGAGCCTAGTTCAGTTAACCGCCCTCTGATGTCCCCAAGCTCTGCCTCTGAACCTCTGCGGCCTACAAAATCACACTCCAGGCTGTAGCCTTCAAAGGGTACAGAGCGCTCTGCGTACAGCAGCCTGCGCTCAGCAACGCAAAGCTTTGTAACGTCAATGTGCTTTTACCCTTCTTCTTGCCATCACAGATTTTAGGGCCAGCAAGGAACCCTTCTAGTTCGATCATTTGTGAGGGAAGCAGAACATCCTTCTTCACAGCATTACATGATAATAGAATACCTTCATTTTTAGTAGTGGTTTTCTTCTGTTGTTTAACACTGAACAGAGAAGCTGCTGAAACAAGGCAAGCAAACAAGACAGAAAATAGGAGGGGCACATTTCGCCTAAGCATTCATCAGCTCATTTTCTTGAAGGAGAGGAAAAGCAAGGCAAAGAAGAGAGGCAAGAGCATCATATTTTTGCCTAAGCACACAGATGATAGGTAGGCTTTATAAACCTTAATTTTTACAGCTTCCAACAAGCACAACGCTTGTTTTTGCAACAGTAGTGCTCAGTTTTAAATTGTTTCCCCTAAGCTGGAGATTTACTTTCCAGAATATCTAAACCGTGCCGAAGTTGCAACTGAGAGTCTGGAGAGGTCTGAGCACAGATCAGTTAAGAGGAGTCTCCCTCATTTAGTCATAAAAAGAAAGTGTTAATGTGTAGGGCAGGGACTGCACTTTGGTTTGTGTTTGTACTCTGCCTAGCACAGGGTGGTCTTAGTTCCTCAACCCAAGGGTTTAAAGGCAGAAAAAAAAATCAAATCACCAATAAACAATAGATATTCAGGCAGATAAATGAGGGACTGGAACTATTTGTTAAATAAGCACAACAAAGGCTACCAGAATTAGCATCTACGGGACACATTCCATATGCTACAAAATAATTATGAGGGCCAGGATTAAAATGTGAATGACCAAGAAATCTTCACAGGAATTCAAGACCTCGATGTATTCAGGGGGAGACAATAGCTCTGCAATTCAGTTGCATCTCTCATTAAACATTGTTAAAAACTCCATGAAAGGGAAATGAAGTTAATTGAATTTAAGTCAGCTAATAAATATTCTTTTGGATACTCTTTTCCCAGCAAAAGAGTAAAAAGGGATGATGCCAGTAGTGTATTATCAACGCTAATAACTTGACCCTAAAAACAGCTGGAAAAAGAGGAATTTACTATACATGAGTATGCTAAGCATAAACCTTGCATCTTGTTCCTGGCTGGGACCATTCTTCACATTAAATCTTCTGGTAAACTTTGAGAAATCCTTGATGACGGTAACAAGGTATACACAGTGCTGTAGATGGGAAAAATCTATCTTCTAACCTGCATTAATATTTTCTGTCCTGTCTGTATAACTGTAGACAATGCTGGTAGTCATACAAATACATACTCAAGCCTGAGTATCTCCAGGAAATTGTTTAATAATGATAAATGAACAGAAATCATGCAGAATAAAATGGAAAATCAACTCATGCTGGAATCATACATAACAGAATTAGTTTGGGAAGCATGCTGTAATGCCAAATTTGATCCATGCAAGCAAGTCTCACAAGTTTGGGCCAACTTCTGGCTTCTTATCTGAACTTTCCAAGCTGCTTCTCAGTTATACAAAACTAGCTTGGCTATTTCATGAGAACAAGCTCTCTCTCAAATTTTCCAATACTTTCTATCTTCAGGGATGCCAGAACTACCACAAGAATGTCTTTTTCCTGGCACTTTGAATTGCACTGATTCAGACCTCACTGATAGGATACACTGCAGGATAATTTATACCAGGAACACGCTTTATTTAGGAGCAGAGCTTTTGTTATGCCAAGCCTACCCAATCACCTGTTAAGTCTGATAACCTGCTGACAGCAGCCTTTGCCTAGTCCTCCAGAGCAAAAATTAAAATAAATTAAAAAAAAAAAACAGAAAACAACAACAACAACAACAAAAAAAAACCATCACAAAAACCATCAAAACCATGACCACAAAGTCATGGTAACCTTCAGTGGAGCACTCAGGATTGAACCAAGACTCTTTATATGTAACCCTTAGTGCCCATACTTTAAAAAGTAATTGATATTATAAACCAAATTCATACCTATGAACTAATGCAGACAACAGTGGGTGTTCCTCTTACAACGACAATTTGACATGAAATTAATTTACTCATTGCAATTAATGAAAATTGCCAAATTCAAAGAGTTTGCTGGTATTTCTCTAGATCAGGATAAAAGTAGTTAATCAGAAGTGGCCCTCCATTCTTCCTGGAGAGAACCTTGACAGAATATTTTACAGAGAGAGAAAAATGAATATAGTGGTGAAAAGAAAACCAGCAGTACTGGCGTACAGAGAGGCTGGATGAGCACATCCAAGCTGGGTTAATGCACTGCCTGGAAGAATGCTTGACTTCTCTCAGCTTTCTGATTTCCTTTGCAATCAAGGCAACAAAATTTCAGTTTCTTTTCTTCTGACTTTCCACTTCAAATGGACAACACAGGAAGTAAAAACCTGGTACCAAGTCACCAGATGAGGAAATTTTGGGACTCAAGTTACACTTAATTAAAGGAGAGTCATCCTTAAGCCAGCATTGTAAATGTTTGTCAATGTTTTCCCTGCCTGCCCTCCAATAAACCATTCATGCTGAAGACAGTCAAACTGCCTCTAATTTTTAAAGCAGCCACTATGAATCAGAATAAAAACATTCCTCCTTATCTAGCAACAACATACCATCTTGGAGCACTTATAATTCCACCTGTTCTGCAGTAAGAGCATGTCTAATTTATATAAACTCTGGTTTATTCTGGGATGCAACAAGAAATCCAGTGGAAGAAAGATTACATTAAGACATCAAACCACCTGTAAGAGTTACATTATTGTAGTATCACACGTCATACTATTTGGTGGTCTCTTTAATCAGACTTTTCATGAACCGACCGACCTTGTATCTGAACAGAGGAACAGGACACTAATCACTAGTATACAGTAATGCCATAAAACTAATTAAGTTCAAAACTGCATCCTCTTTATATTCTTGGAACCATACTCTTTTAAAAAACACCTTAATCCCAAAGAAATTGATTAAATCCAAACATAAGCAAACAGGAGATCTTGGACTGAAGAACTGCTGGAGCTGATCCAAAGCAGCAGTCTCTCCCGACTGCAGCGTGTTTTGGATCATGGCTCTCGGCCCTTCTAATCTGCTTGTGCATCGCCTGTGACTTCAGCAGAACTGCACACCCCTTTGAAGTTGCTCTTCACACATTGGTAAGTACGCAATGTTGTGTCTATCACAGGACTCAGCAAAGGAAGAGGTAACTACTGTCCAAGAATATCCTTTTTTTTTTTGCCAATAATGGCTGGAACTTAAAGCAGGAAAACATCCCCAGCCTGTTGCTTTCTAGCTTTTCCTCAAGAAGAGAATTCAACATGGATCCAAGGACACAAAATAGCAGACTCAATGTAAACCAAGCAATATTTCTAAGCCCAGCCTGCTGTGCTCACTACAGGAAAGCGTCTTCCCTCACATCTCTCCTTCCATTCTCCCTTGCCATGTGACCAGAAAGGCATATGAGATGCTACAGCATTTGTTTTACAGAATAATGGTGTGCACTTCAGCTGCCAGCAAGATAAGTGTTCATATTTTCCTGGATCACAGGCTCCTATGAGCTAAAGATGGAATAAGATCTATTCATTCATGCAGTCCACCTCCCTCCCTATCAGCACCTAATCCAAGCTTCCAGAGAATGACCCTGTCTCTCCCATCAGATCACAGGAGGAGAGCTGAGAAGTTGTCTCCAAGCAGAGGAGTTGGCCTGCTAACTAAAGAGCCTTGTTTCTAAAACCTCCACCCTATTCCCCAGGTGCAGTTCAGCCAGGGGAGATGTGACCCCTAGACACCAGCCCTGCAGGACATTTTCCGGGGCTCTCTATGAGCTTTACAAAACCCCAACCAACAACGCTACCAGCATTTTTCATGGAAGATTATTTAGCTTCATTCCATCAAGAAGCTCTTCTTTATGTTCAAGTTACCTTTTCTTTTGCAGCCCGTTGTCTAGTTGCATCTTCTTGCAAAGGTTAAGTGATTATCTCTTGAGTACCCACACCTGAAACTGTTGGTATCTTTGCTTCTTAGATAATCTATCTATATTAAGCATTTTTAATCATTCCTCAGAAATCAGTCCCTTTGCTCTCCTAACCAGCTCTTTCCCTTCCCTCTCAAATTTTCAAAGGGCAGGTGTCCTATATTTAACCCAGGGAGCCAGATGCATCCACACTGCACACGTAAAGCCTGGTATTCTTCCATTCATAACTGGGATATGGACAAGGGAGCTGCCTTGTGTTACTGCCTCACTGCAGCAGCCATGCCTGACCACAGGCCGTTGATTTGTTTCAGTCCTGTTACTTTGCGTGTGCTCTTTCACACCCAATACACACGTTAGCCTGTCATTCATTTTATTTTCTTGTTTCCATCCCTCAGTCTCCTCAGATTGTTCTGCACCGTTGGTCTGTCTGCAGAGGGAGAGTTCATTGCCAATAACTGCAGACACCCAAGTTTTACACATGAAAAGATAAAATGCACTGAGCTCTTCTGATGCCTCTCATGTTCTTTCCTTGGTTGTCATCATCCTGGCTTCTACATCACACCACCACTAAGCATAAATACATTTTATTCTTATACAGGAGATGCATCATCACGTTTCCCCAGAAGAGCAGCTGCTTTGTCTGCTCGCACAAGCGGCATAAAAGGTACCTCCCTGGTGATACCCAGTATCTTTCAGATCACAACTGCACCCCAAACCACTCGTCCGCTTCCCAAGCAGAATGAATTCCAGCCAGAGCAACACAAAGGCGTATATTGTGCCTAACTGATGGGCAGGAAGGGATTTGGGGTTTACAGTTTCTCTGAGTCTTCTAGCAGTCACAGGGTAATGTGACAGAAAGTAAACATCTTTCAAGTGAAAATAGCTCGGAATAAAATTGATGTCCCATTTTTTTCCTGCACCTGTGTTTGTTGCAGATCCATAATCATTACAAGAAACAATCTTCAACTCAATTGTCCGAGTGAGGGAATGCCCGACATCGTTATGTGGTGTTTTCAGAGTTAGCTGTCAGGTTTTGTTTAGCATTCTGCGCCAGTCCTACAGTTTGGCTTGCCTGGAAATTTTAAATGCAAATGTATTTGCGAGGTGGCATGAGAGAACAATATCAGAATTTTACCTCACACCACAGCTCCTTGCTCGGCTCCATTCGACTCCCTTTTCCTCTCTGCCATATACACAGATTTTGCAGCTACTAAGAAAAAGGCTTAAACAAGAAACTCTTTACCTATTATTTTTCCTATTGAAAGACTTTCCTTGGCCTTTCTGCTTTAACAGACCTAAGCCAGAGTTTAAACAATGCTTTAAAATCGCCGACTCCAACTTGAGACACAGAGCAGGCAAGCAATTTCTTTAATAGCAGGGAGTAACAGTACTTAATTCCAATCATCCCCATACAGTATTTTCCATCATCCAAGGATGACATATGCACTAGCTAATTAATCACTGTTTTCTCCACACCCCAAACTCGCCAGTCTTATCCTAAGAAACCAGGGGGAAAGCAAATGCCACCGAGAGGACGCACTTCTGGACAAGCATTTGTCATTTTCTTCTCTTCTTTGTGCTCAGTGCCAATGAGTCTCGGGCCGCAGATGTAGGCAGATAATTACCAGCTCTCATAATTTAACAGTTCCTTGAGGGGCTGCGGCCAGGGCTACCGGAGAGGCAAATTTTTCATCAACCTTAATATGAAGGCATTTTTCTAGCAGTGCTATTGAAACACTTCAAACACTGTTAAACAATCAGAACCAGACCTAAGCGCTTTCTTTCTGGTGCCAGGATGCTCTTGCCCACGCGTGGGATCAACCACTTGTGTAAATCTAGGCACAACCCGAATGTAGCTCAGCAGTTTGTGCTCAGCTACACAAGATCAGAACACGCTCCAGAAATTATAGTGTACTATTGTGCAGCAAAAAAACTCTGATTTCCCCTTTAAAAAATAGCTTTTTGGTTTGCGCTTGTGGTTTATTATCAAACACGCATGCAAGGGTGATACTTGAAAGGAAAACAAAGAAGTAGGCCAGAAGGTCAGCTGGTACGAACGGTCAGAGCCTCCAGCTTTGGACCAATCTACCTTGTTGCAGTTAACATCCATTACAATATTTAACTCTATTGTTGAGACAGGAAATACTATTTTTAGCCATTACCTATTATTTTTGTTCAAAGATTAAGTGCCACTTACAGTTCTATTACCGATCTTGCATTTTATCGTGTATTTATGGAGCTGTTCATTAATCTTGTTGGCTTCTACATTAAAAAAAAAGAAGTAATTTTACTGGCTTGCTTTATTGTGGCAACACTTTACAACTATAATTCTATCATCTGCCATAAAAATTAAAAGGAAACCCCTGTAGAATGGAAATGGGGGGAGGTATGACTGTAACCCAAGGATTGGATTTTTTGAAGTGCTCAGGGCTTGATTTTCTTAAGTGTTGCAAGACTCAGAACTTGGCTTACACAGGTACATTTCGAGAACTAACAAGAATGAACTGAAAATCTAGAAATTTACTCTGGAACCTAAACAGAAGCCTAGGAGCGTTCAAAATCTGCCTCTGTCTTGGGTGAGGAGTACTTTTAGAAATTCCTCTTACATTGTCTGCTTTGCAGTGTCTTTTTTACTGCATATCCACTGGGAACGTGTCTGAATTCCATATTCCTTCCAGAGTCTTCCCCTAATTAGACCATTAATGAGAAAAAGAAAGATGAAGCATTAAGTCATTCTATCAATGGTGTATATTATAAATACGAAATCCCTGTCAATACATGTTTCATAGTAAGTCACGCATTAATAGACTACCATGGAGCAATGTTACACGCAGTATTCATCCAACTCCCAGAACTAAGTTTTAGATAGGCTGTTCTTTGGCTACCGGAGAAGTTATGAATGAAGAAGAGTTTTGCTAGGCAGCACCTCAGCTCTACATTCAACTATGCACTAGATGCCAAGTATGTCCATTATTCTATAGCCGGCCTATACTGAACTACTTCTTTTATTCAAATTGTAAGAAAGCTGCCTAATCATCACCTACTGTTCCTCTCTTTCCTAAAAGCGAATAGGTGTGCGAGACAGAAGAAATGAAAACCATTTATTTTAAATGAAGAATCAAAATTTCATTTTAGACCTATCTTTCCATTATTAATCAACATGCTGGTAAACGCAAAAACCGACTGTTTCCTGTAATTTCAAATGAAATGCTTAAAAGTACGCTGGCTGGAAATGATGAACATTAGAAAAGCTAAATCATTTCCTTGATCGTTTTTATAAGGCTGTCTCTCCTGTTGCTTTTGCAATATTAGAAGACTGGCATACATCCAACTTAATGTATTCTTGAAGAAGAGGAAGACACCGGACCTTTACCAACGATCACTTATGAGCTGCCAAAATTAACAGCGACTGCACACACACCCACAAAAATTGAAACGGACACGGACAAGCCCATCTTCTGCAAAAGCTATCAGAGATAAACACTACAGGGTGGAAACATGCAAAATCATTCTGAAAAAAAAAAAAAATCTTACTCGTGCATATAGATCTTACTTGCGCGAATAAGGCTTACAGCAGTCAACCCACAGGAATCACGTTTAGAGTCAACTCCAGTTACCTGAGAGCGCTGTTTCAGACTGTAAAAAAAAAAAAAAAGAGATGAGTGCCTGCACAAACACTAATTTAACATTCACGTACTGTGCAAAACCTGCGAGCCCGAGCTCTAGAATTAGCAGAAATCATCCTAAACGGCTACGAGGGCTCTATTTTACGGCACTTCACAGGAATAAACAAAGCCGGGAGCCCCCCTCAGACCACGGAGCCCGCTCCCGCGCAGGCTGACCCCCCTCACCAGCAACCCCCGGCTCCCCACTCCCCAACGCCGCACGGTCCTCGGGTGCTAAAAGGGGTCCCCGGAGACGCCCCCCAAGCCCCCAGCTGCCAGGGGACGCGCCGCACCCCCCCGCAGGCGCCGTCTCTGCCCAGGGGGGACGGGGACAGACCCACGTTCTCTTCCCCAATTTTCCAAGGCGAGCCCCAGGCTGGGCACAGACCCGGCCGGTCCCCCCACACCCCGCCACCGGGGGTGCGCGGCCCCCGCCGCCCCCCACTCACCGTGCGCGACCCCGGCCGGCGCCGCCGGGGGAAGGAGCCGGGGGCCCAGCCCGGCCCGTGGGCGGGGGGGGTGTCCGGCGGCCCCGCACCGGAGAGTGGCCGGTGCCTGTGCCGCCGCCCGGGCAGCGGCGCGATGCACAATGCGCGGCTGCGGGAGCCGCGCCGGCAGGGCGGGGCGGGGCGAGCCGGGGGCGGGGGGTGCCCGCCTCGCCGCGGGGAGGGGCAGCGGCGGGAGGGAGCGAGCCAAAGGGGAAAGAAAACCTCAAAGACCCTAAACCCACCAAGCCCCACCCCGGCCGCGGAGCCGCGGGGAGCCCAGCCCTCCTCCCCCTGCGGCTCCGCCCCTCTGCCCCGGCCACGCTCCGCAGCCCCCTCCCCGCCCGGGGATGGACGGACGGACGCCCCTGCTGCGGTGGCGTCCCTTGGCGCTGGGCCGGGTTCGGCCCCCGCGGCCTCTCGCCAAACCAGACCCCGGCGAGGCCCCCGCGTATTTATGGGCAGCCCCTTCCCTCCGCGCCGGCTGCTGCTCGGCGGGCAGGGTCCCCTCGGGTCCCCGCCGCCCGGGAGCGGGGCTTGGCGGCGGCGAGTGCCGGTGCTGGTTGGGAGATGAGCGGTGGCCGGTTTGGGGCAGCTCAGCGCTGAGCTCGTTGTGCAGCCTCCGAGTTGTTTTGCGGTACAAACGCCGAGGCGCAGCCGGGCAGAGGAGCCCTCTGCGCTCCAGCGCGGTGCTGCATGGCAATGGCGAAGGGGAAGAAAAGGGAACAGTACGCAGGCAGCAAATCAAGCGTTTAATTCCTACGAGAAAGGTGCAGATTGAAGCAGGAGTTTGATGGAGGCAGGAGTACAAACAAGCCCTTCCAAGGGTGTCAAGCAAAGGTGTCATTTCTTGAGGAGAGCTCATGCTGCTCCAGGTGCTCCGGTGCCAGAGGAGCTGGAAGTCCACAGGGAAGCATCACACCTTGTGCCAGGCATGGGCACAAGGACTCACCTGTGCAGAGGTCCCAGGGAAGGGTTTCACTGGAGCATGGGACAGCGTAACACTGGCTGGCTGAAGTTTGCTTTATGGCTGCATATCAATCAAAACTTGTGGTTTGGCCTGGTCTCTGGTTGGTAGTTTTGATCCAAGTTATGGGATTTAAAGTACACCCTGGAGGGATTTAAACCAAAGGAAGTTTTATACAAATCAATTCCACCACGAGTTTCAGCCACATCAAATCTTAGCTCATTCGGGGTATCTGGCAGGCACGCTGCTTTGGTTTCCTACCTGCTTCAGCTGTCCTGCCCGAGGGAACGACAGTGCCAAGAAGCAGCCTCAAATGATGGCTGTGTTTGGGTGTTAATGCCACAACATCATGTCACAGTACTGTAAGGCTTCAAAATACTTGGTGGTCTGATCTCAGAAGGGGCTGCTCATGTTTCTCCCCATTTCAGTGGAACCTGGACATCAGTGACTTACTCTATTGATTTGATCCACTATGTGTTCAGACTATAATTACTTTGAATGATAACACTAGATGAAGGAATCCAAGAGGAGAAGTAAGGACCATACAAAGGAGTCCTCCATTGCAGTGTTCAGAGCAAATTGTTACACTTTAAAAGCAATTAATAAAGTACATGTTGCCTCTTTTCTGACTGCAAAGACAACAGCAGCAGTACATGTGTTGTCACTGAGTATTTATACCAGCAGAATTCATGATCTCTTTTGCAATTAAATGGTGAAACAATCAAGTCCATGACTAAGTAGTCCAAGAGTCATGTAACCTGTAAAACTATAATACTGCATAGAAGAAAGCCATGATTTCTCATCAGCTTAACTGACCCAGAAATCTGGGGAAGACAACTTTGCCCCTCTAAACCTGTGGTGGAAGAACGAAAGGAATGTCCCTGATTGCCCTTGTCCCTGAACACAAAGAGGAGTTAATCTGAGGATCAGGGAGCAGTTTCTTCTCCAGATCTGGCATTTTTTCACAGTAGGTCTCTAGGACAAACTAAAGCCCTTGGAAGAGACATTTTCATCACCATCTATTTTCTTTTAAGTTGTCTTCATTTTAGAAAATCTAAACTGAATGATTAAGACACAATTAATTAACATGCAAAGGAACCTGAGTTGCGTCTTTGATCCATAAGTGTTACAGAATCACTATTAAACGGTGCTTTTTTGGTAGGAACTGATATCTGAATTTGTCACCAGAAGCCTCAAATACATTCACCGGTTTATTTAACAGAGCAAAAACCTACAGGTTACATTCTCTCTGGAAGTTTTCCAAAAGCTTTGCTTTAAAAGCTACATACTCCCTAGCAAGCATAAAAATGAGAGAATCAGTACTTACAATTGAGTTTAATGATGACTAGCAGGATCATAGCTACAGCCAAATGAGAAGCCTCTCTGCACCTGCCCACAGCCCAGCTGACTTCCATCAAAACTAGGATGGGCACAAAACCCCTTCTGTTAGGAACCTCTTATGGGATCAGAGCCTCATTTTGCATTATTAATTTGTCATTACTCTGAGTAGGTGAAATACCACCCCGATATGATATCTAGGAGTGCGAAATATTTAGTTATGCTTGGTTTTCACAAGAGGAAAAAATACCAAAGAATTCAAGATAATCTCAGTGTCAGTTAGAGTAACATCAGTCAGAATATGCTCAAATCCTTTGCTAACAGCCAAATGCATCTACTTGCTTCAGAAAAAAAAAAAAACACACATCACTAGCAACACCTTTCTACTAAGGTCTAATCTATATACTTACACTTTTTATTAGTGTAAGTACAGGAGATGATGGGCAGAGTTTAGTAAAGCATAGCTACACTGGTAACAGTTCTAACGTGGAGACAGCAACAGTTCAGAGAAAGCATCGACTGATTTTATTGCTCCCCATCAGTTCAATACTGATATAAGTGCGTGAAGCAGCAGACTAGGTGTGTTATGACTGTAGTCAGCCCAGGTGCACAGGGCAGCAAAACAGCCTGGTCTAGAACTATCTGTGCATAGGAACCAATTGTTAATTTTTTCTCTGTCTTAAATCGCACCCCCAGAGAGAAAGCAAGCCCTCTTCGGTACCTGTGTAAAACTAGAAATGACCAACCAAAGCATGCCCAGGAAGGCAGCAGAAGCCAAATCAACAGGCAGCTCAGTCCCATTCTCTGTGTTTCAGTTCTTCCCTTCCCAGAGAGGGTTTTAGATTCCTGTCCGAAAATGTGCTTCCAGCAAAAGAGGAGGTGCGTGGAGCCAGCTGGCTGGGGTGGTAATGCAAGAGGATCCCCTCACTGCTCTTCACCTCCTCGCAAAGACGGCTTTGCTAGCAGGCTGCACACAAGAGCTGGCAGGCTACACTCACCCTGCAAAAGCCCAAACTGCTGCCTTGCGCATGCAAGTACACTCTTGGTCAGCTGTCTAGGGATGCAGGAGCTTGTACGGCCAGAGTAGGATGTTTCTCTACCTGAGGGAGCTTGCCTGGCAGAGGGTCTGTGCTAAGCAGCAAGGTAAATATGCCTTGCAGGAGGGGCCAGGTCTTGGGGGCTATCCTACCGACAGCACCTCATCTAACTTCCATCTCAATTCATTTTCCTGCACTAGGTGACCAAAGGGAGCAGCAACATCATAGACAAATAGCCTGTGGATACAGGTGTGGATAGAGACAGCAGCAGCTTTTAAGTTAGATCACGAGGTTTATGAGCTCCTTTTCCCTCCCACAGCTGATGTCACCAAAGAGACTTGATTAGGTGGCAAAAATCAACTGGAATGTTTGCAAGGAGCAGGGCCACCACTGCCAACAATGTTAATCAACTGGGCAGCCTGAGTGGCAGCAGCAAAGGCTGAGGCAAGCAGCAAGAGCATCTATATAAGCCATGCTGAGCCAGGCTGCCAAGCTCTGAGACAGCTCTGCCAGAAACATGGTCATCCATGTGTTGTTGGAGACTGTGGTGCTCATATTCTCAGGCTGCCAAAGAGACAGGAGATTGGTAAAGTTAATTTTAAGCAAACATATCCTTGTGCCTAGTACGCTGAGGTGGCACATTTTTTATATGTCTCAGCTATGGCAGCAGAAAGAATACATAGGGCTTTGGGAAATGTAGGGCATTAGCTGTTAGCACTTTTTTTTTTTGTGCCCTCAGCAGTTCAAAATTATCAAAGCAAGGGCAAACCTCTTGCCTCCTGAAGTAAAAGCTGCACAACAAAGTTGTGGATGGAAGGAAATTCGCACTAGAACAAGGACAGGAAACCACAGAGCTGCAGAAAGGATGAGTTAATGGAAAAAGGTTGATGTCCTGATACTGGGTGAAGGCTGTGGAAAACTACCAGCTCACACTGTCAAAGCATGACTGCCAGCAAGTGTCCTCTGTTAAGCCACAGCATGCCCACTCCAGGCAACTTCATTCCACAGATATTACTGGAGGCAGAAATTTCCCTCCATCTGCAAGAACAATACCTCGCCAACCAGTTGTTTTTCTAAACAATGAAGTAAGAGCACAGAGAAAGCTCAGTTTTCACCAGCTGGTTAAAATTAATCCAAGGCCGGATTTACTTTATTGCACACAGTTATGGGTTTTGTGTGCACACTTTTTTTACATGTCCCTGCTGGTGCGTTTCCTCAAATTACACAAGGGATTGTTGTCAGAGGAGCTCAGGATGGGAAGCTCAGGGGAAATGAGGATGAACCATAATCACAACATTTTAAATAGGGCTTCTAGTACAAAGGTACAGTTGCAGACAGTGGAAAAGGAAACCTATGTAGGCAACCAAGGTGCAAGTAGATGTGATTATCCCAGCTGTCCCATACCTGAGGCAGCTATTTAAAGACCTCTGACTTCTGATTCTTAATCCAGCCATAGGACTTTGGCTTCCTTCATAGCTTAAGTGGCTCAGAAGTGGGATGCTTGTCTCAGCCTTCTTCCCACACCTCTTCTCTAGCCACAAAGTAATTACCACCTATTTAACTTAGCATGCGAAGCCTTTTCTTTATTGTTTCTTGGCTAGTGAAATTGTTCACTGCAGATGTCTTTTTCATCTGAAAAGGAAAGATCTTCTCTGATTAAGGATGTCCTCAGGCAACTGTATCTTACCTTTTTTTTTATGAGCTTGTTGGTTTTTGCTATCAGCCTTAGATAAAGCAAGTATTTAGAAATGGAGTGGAATCTGATTTACAATGTAAGGAATAATAATTTTTCCTGTAGTGTCATTTATCCAAGAATGCCAAACGCTTCACTAACATTAATTAGCTCTTTCAAAGCATCCAGTTGAGACACTGACAGCTATTTTGCAAAATAGCTGCAATAGGTAAAACACCAAAATACATGTGAGCATGCTTACACCAAAATAGATGTAAAAGCAGGTATAAGTTGCTGAAGGGCATGTAGCAAATCAGCGGTGTACCACTGACATGTCTTAGACATCCTATCTCTCATCTCATATTGCTTCTCAGTGGTCCAGGAACTTTCCAACCTCAAGACATCTTCCAGTGTTCTGATAAGTTAAATGCAAGTACAGCAGAAGATGGCTGCCACCAAGGATTCAGCATAAACAAACAGGTTTGAACATTAGAACCATTTTTTATTTTGGAATTGTTTTGGCCAACATTGGAGGATATATGAAATAAACCAGAGGTTTCAACTTGACAGTCAGCATAGAAGGAAAAGGAACTGCAGTTCAGCTGACAATTCAAAAACCAGCATCTTTGATGATGCAATTCAGTGCAATGTCAGCCCCGAGGACAATTACTGGTAGCCATACTGCAGTACTCTGCAGAGATGCCAGCTGGGATGTCTGCTCTTTTTGCACTTAGCATTGCTTAAACACACACTTGGGTGAAGTCTTGCAGGAACCCACAGTCCCAAGCCCACCATCCCAGATATGAGATGGTTATGAACCACATGGCGGGGGGGGGGGGAGGGGGGAGAGAGAGAGACTATCCTTCCTCCTGGTTTTATCTTATCTTGTATACTAACCAGGACTGGGTAATTTTTTAATTAAGCTTTCATTAGGAAAAGTCTCAAATCCAGCCTGAAACTTTTGGTCTAAATCAGTGAGGTTGCCCTGAGAATACATGATGCACCCGAGGACTGAAAATGCTTGCCCAGGATGCCAGGGACCCAAGTTCCTGCTTTGATTCAACTGTTGAATTTGCAGGAAGGTCTCCCACAGCTTCTGTAGGAGCAAAACTACAACTGTGACTTTGGCTGCTTGAGGGAAGACCCATCTCTGCCTTGTCTTTGGAACTATTCAATTCTGTGTGAATCATTTGCTATGAACTGGGCAAAGAAACAGGCTCTTGCCTAGTCACCTTCCTGTTGGACATCAGTGCACTGCACAGTGATGACATGAATCCTAGGAGTGCCTCCATCCGTAGCATGAGATCCACCAGCAAAAGGAATCTATCAAAGAAGCCATTGCTGCCCTCTCACCCTATTGGCAAGGGCTGCAGAGGGGCTCAGTCCCCCTTACCATGTAACAGGGCTGCAGACACTGCTGTCCCCTCTGTCCCTCCATTTCTCAAACCTCCCTCATGCTCCACATAGGTCTAGACTGCCCCTGCCTCTCACTGGTCAGCAGGTACTGTCACACTCCCAGCCCTGTGGAGCATCTGATGACTTCCTCAAAGCAGAGCAGCTCTAAATACAACAAAAAAAAGATAATACTTTGAATCTTGAAAAGTGTTGCAGGAAGTAAAAAGCTGTTTCTGCACTTCTCTGCTGCAGGTCCGGCAGGGAATGACGCAGGTGGTTTCTTGCTGTTATGCTCTTGCCATTCTGAATCAGAAACTCACTTTGGTCCAGGGAACTAGGTTATAGGACTTCCCTGGCCATCCTTTCTAGGATTTTAGGTGATGAATAACTTGGGACCGCTTTTTATTTCATCACTGGATCCAATTCAACTATTCCTTCCATGACTGTAACACCATGTAGCACATTTGTCTTGCTACTCAGCAGTTGCCACACTCCATGCAGTGCTGGCTGTGTTTCCCTGGTTGCAAAAGTGATTCTTACACCTCATAATATCATTAAAATTTTAAGTGCTAGGGGTCTTTGTCAAAGAAGAGATGTTACATAATTATCATGATTAAGTTTCCCAGAACAATGGGACACTCAAAAGCAAGTGTGAAATGACACAGAGACTTTAAGGAAAAATATTTGGCTAAAGACCCCACATGTATAATTTACAGTGATTAAGTTCTTACAAAAATATTTTCACTGTAATATTTTTCACTTTATATTTTCTGATGTGTTTTTTAAACAATTTGTTTAATACTGAGGCTTTTCCTTAAGAGAGTCCATTTTCTTTTTTTAAGTACTGTTTTTAATACCCTGAAGATCAAACTCACAGTAGTCCTATGTAACAGATTTTAAATATTAATAGCAGCACACTAGTAATGCTGTAGGGAATAATAGTATCTTCTTTAAAATCCATATACCAAAATGACTTCAATAAACAACATTATAAATCTGATGCTAGACTGAAAGTAATAAAATTATATTTCATACATATTTGCTCCCTTATACCCAGTGTTCTAACAGTTCTTTCAAAAAGATTACCATAAAAAGATCTGAAATTTCTGTAAGACTCCAACAGCATATCCTATTTGTCTTCGCACAGCCACTGCTGTTTCTAAATAAAAAAAAAACGTTTGATCTCTCTTAATGTATCCAGATACATTGCTTGCATAATGACTGGCTGCCCAGGACTCTTTAGATCCGCTCTATCTCGTTTATACACTTTGGCTAAGACTTGTTTGCAGCAGCCTGGCCTCTACTGGCTACATAAGGCAGCAAGGCATCATTACAGATGCCTTTATACAGTTCACTTTGAGGGAGAGAAGCAATAAAAGGTAAACTGGGAAAATTTCAGCTGTTCATGAGCATTATCTCCTTTGGGGAATGGCTGTAGACTTTGGGATTGTATAAACCAGAATGTCAGTAGGTAGTTTGCAACTCACTCAGGATCAAAGTCTGCAAGTTTTGTATTTTCAAAACTTCAAGTGGCATATCCATGTGGATAGGTACGTAGATAGGTATGTTTGGTCCCTGCTTAAAGGACAGCTTTTCTATTGTGAGCAACTCGGCTCCTTGGCCAAAACATCACGACATTTCCAAAGAACAGCTCTGTGGAAGAGAAATGTCCTTGATCATGGAGCAATGTACAGTCTTTAAGTTTTTCTTTTTGATAGCTTGAAGGGAGAAAGCTCAAGGAAATTTAAAAGAGAAAAAACATTTATCAACACAGAAAGATGAAAAACCTATGCAAGTAACTGGAAGAAAGGATTGTGTGCCACCAGAATGGTAAACACTGCCTATGTAATTCAATTTCTCTGGAGAAGGCCTTTGCACCAATATGGCTGTTATCAGGCAGCCAAAACATACATGGGTACAAGTATAATAATCCTTTCTGCTTTCATTTAAACTGTGGTTTTCCATCTCATTTTGTATGTGCAATTGTAAAGCCTTCCAAGTGACTCTACAGCCTCCTACATGCCAAATGTGAGCCTGCTTGCCAGCAGGATGGCTTTTCTGTTTGTACCTTTGGGTGGACCCCTTAAAATCGGAGACACTCAGGAGCCCATAAAAAAAAAAGTGAAAGGCACAGATTTAAAAGGCTGTCCCTCAGGAGCAGCTGGAAGCCCACCACATGGAAGACACAGAAAAATAAGGTAGAAAAGCACACTAAGAGCAACAGTCATAGAAGAACAAGGTGGGTGGAAGCAGTAGTAAGGCATTTGCTGGCTCCTAACTGCTCCAACAGTGGAAATCCTGTGTACTCCTCAGGAATGTGTTGTCCCTGCCACTGAAAGATCATTACCTGCCATGCACACAAAAGCAAGGTGTGTTCTAAAGAACAGTTAGAGCTTTTTTTTTTTTCCCCTTGCACTAGAGATGTTATCTGTGCCACATGCTGCAGTTTCTTCTCTAATAAATACCTTTGTTTAAAGAATAATATGTAGGGGAAGATTCCATGATGTAAAAGACTGGTTAGACCAGCTACAAACCCACTGAAGAGTTTCAGAGTGATATTGTATAACACTTTAAGATCAGCTGTGCACAAATGATGCTTTTTTTTTTTTCTGTGGGAGGTACCTATTTCCCTTTTACTGTGCTTCTTTCTCACATGGACAGTATGGACTTAATATACACCAGCATGTTCACAAATACTGGGCAAATTCCTCCTTCTCCCCAAGAAATTTTCCTCTGCCTTTGCCAAAGCTTAAGGCTCATGAGAAGTCTAAACCTAGAGAGGGGTATGGAGGCAAACCTTGTAGCTCTGCTGACTCCTAAAGAAGCAGGAGAGGATGTGCTTCTGCCTTGGTCAGGGCAGGTTCAGTCCACACAGGGCTGCAGAGAAGGGAGGGGAGAACAGAGATACTGAACCAACCTTTGGAGAGGTTTAACATGCACTCCTGCCTCACAGGGTTTGATTTGCTGGCAAGTGTCTAACAAAGGCAAGATATCTAATGCATCCACCTGGCCTGCCTGGGGCAGCACAACAGCAGTACACCTGATCTGCCAAGGTCAGAGAAAAGAAATGGTCCTCTCCCCTCTTCAGAGCATCTTCCAGCAGCCTCAATCCAGAGCAAGATCATCAATGTGCATCATACAGTCACACAGTGCAAGACAGTTCCTGCCCCAAGGGGTGCCGGCTGAACAGAGACGGGTAGAAAGAAAAGCCACAGAAGGAAGTGTTACTCTTTCCATCACACACTTTATCTGACCACTAGTCCAAGCCACTCCCAGTGCCCTCTACTCCCCAGGTCAGGGGACAGCGTAACCTACCCCAAAACGTTGCAAAACTTGAAGATACATTTGGGGGGGGGGGGAGGCGGAGAGGAGGAGGGGGGCAGTTTCTCAGTGTTAGAGGTGTACACTACCCTGATGGAGAGAATTGAAGTGTCCACTGCTCTGCAAAGATGAAGTCCCTCCACCCAGGCAGAGGCAGCCCAACCATGCACCTCTGAGCAGATCTGCAGAGACCACGCACAAATGATGGAAAAGCACCTTATCTTCATGGTGATCTGATGATTCACTCTCAGGATTTTCTGTTAAGTCTGGTAACATGAGAACAAAGTGTCATTTACTACTATGTGATTCAATTCAAATCAGGTCAGATTGCTAACTCATTTTATGAAAGCCATCAGATTGTGTGATCCCAGACTAGCCCAAGCTTTGATACAAAGCTGTCAAGACCTTTTCTTTCACAGATAGCTCCTCAAAGACAACCTAGAAGGCATTTAGATTTAGAAAAATCCAGTCTTAATAAAGACCAAAAACCTGACATGTTAACTTTTTAGATCTGAAGATGCCAAGTGAGTAGGTAAGTCACTAGGTAAAAGCAATAGTTTAAAAGGCTTATAAACAAGCCTCTCCCTGCACGTTGTATCCTAGAAAGGCAGGCCATTGGTCTCAAGCTGTATTTTGGAGTGTTTTGGTGGGTTGCAACTATCTACAGAGTCCCCTCAGCTCTCCGAGAAGTTCTCTTATATCAGCACAGGGCTTGACGCATGCTCACTGATTCTCTCAGTGGTGTCTCACTTCCTTGCTGTGCTGCAAATTGCTGCCTGGCTAAAGCCTTGCTGCTGCTTCCTCTGATCCACCCCATAACCCGGATGTCTCTCTCCTTGGGCAGATTCAGTTGCTCCCTAAGGGAAGGAGCATCCCTTCTCCTTCCAGAGGCCTCTTCACCCAGCTACTCTCTTCTTACAGTGAGATAATCTAGGAAGTGAGAAGAAGCAAAACAGATACTGTCTGTCATGGATAGCTGTCGCTGTTAGTCAGCAGATAGCAATTAATATTTGTTACTCTCTGAACTGTGCTAGGTGATCCAGTGACATGACTTGACTTCCCACCCTTTGCTTGTGGTGGTGGTGGTGGTGCAGGCACCCAGGCGCAATGCCCTGCTCACAGCACCAGCACCGAGCAACTTGCTTTCCAGCCTCGTTAGGACACACAGGCAGGCTAGAGGGGGCTGTGTGGTGAGGGATCAGCCATCAGGTCTGCAGGGCAGGAGCAGCTGATATGCTGCAGATGAAGACGAAAAGAGAAGACACCATCAGATCCTCCCACAAGCTAGACTTTAGTAAATCTAAAGAGGAACTTTCAACATGCAAAACTTGGAAAGAGGACATTTCTAAAGAAAGCCACTTGCTCTGACAGTATCTTGGGGGTGGTAGGTGTGAGATTCACAGTGTTGAGACACTGAATTTGTCAAAAGATTGGGAAGATGCTTTAACCAAGAAGGCCCAACAAACATCTGTTGGGAACAGACTCCTTGTCAGATCTGATTGAAGCTATCAAAAGGAGTCAACCTTAAAATGGTATCACCATATCTGCTGCCAGTAAGTGTTCTGGGAAAGTGATATAAAACTAAAATACATGTATTTAAAAGTAAAGGAACACAAGACTTACTCTATTAGATCTTATTTTTTGTCACATTGGGCATCAGAGAAGGCTGCAGAACCAAACACCAGCACAATCCTCATTTTTTCCAGGAGGTTGCATAAATGTATGGTCAATCATAGTGTGTGTTATGCATGCCAAAATAATTGCCAACAAAAGCCTGATGACTGAAGGAGTAAAGAACAGGCTCTTCCTTGTTCTGCCAATAGTTCAAGATTGTAGTACTTCAGAGCCCATTTTTTCCAAAAAGCACTTTTTTTTTTTTTTTTTTTAAACTTATGCTGTACTTGTGCATGAGGATATAATTCCCACTCAGGCAGCCACATCTTACCCAACTCTTAACTACACTCTGGAGCACCACTGTGGTAACTGCAAAGTGGGTAGAAGCTGTTCTACATACACATGCGCTGTGTTATCTCATGTTGAAATTGAGACTGACCAGAGTGGTCAGGAATTCTCCAGTCTGTTGTCCCCAGAAAAACACCGCTGTCCATCAGTAAAACCTGTTCATAAACAGTTCTTGTTGCCAGAGAGAAGAGGTTCTTGCTCAGCCCCAGCAGCGAGACTTCTGCAAGGTGTCCTTAAAAGAGCAACAAGACACAAGAACCTGTTAGCATGCATGCATGGACTTTCCCCCTAATGCCTGGCTGTCCTTCTCAGCTGAGTAGGCTCCTTATGCAGTCCATTGGGAGAGCGCATTATACCCATGCTGTAAGCCAGGCAAGGTCAGCAAAATCTTGATAGAACCACCTGAAGTAGCCAAACTAAAAGCACCCAGTCCCCTAGGACAATGTTTGGTGACAAATGGCCACTGCAAGATAAAGGCTGTGGATTCTTGCAGGGAAAATTCTTCACACCACAGTATCACCCCCATGTGCAATTGGTTCTCAATATTTCATTCTCCTGCACTAGCACATTATTAACACAGGCAACCAGCTCCCAGTCCTGCCAAAGTGCTGTGACCTTCCTCCTGCCTCTGTTCCCATTTCATCTGTTCCCATTTCATCCATTTGCCTCCTGTGGTTGTACAGCTTTCCAACAGGAGGGTTTGTGCTAGTTCTTTTAAGGATGCACATAACTGTCTGAAGGCCTGGAGCAAAAAACTGTATGACTAAATAAAAACCATCCATGCCAGGAATTCAGCACACCTGAAACTCAGGAAGGCTGAAACCAGGGGCTTGTGAGTTCCACCCATCTTGCTCCTCTAACATTTTCACCCAACAACACTAAAGAGTTCAGAAAGCTTCGGAAAAAAACCTCTGCAGCACATAACCTCACTGCAGAAAATTATTCCTTGCTCAGCAAAAAAGGAAAGTGAGTAAAACAATGCAAACGATTTATATCATTCCACTTAAACAGCTTTTCAAAGGGCGGTGTGTGGGCCTGCCACAATTCTTCATTTTAAAGCTGTATCTCACTACTGTTATGAAGTGGATTCTGCGAACTGGCTGGCTGAGACGCCGCAGGGCTGAACCCGCTGGCCCATGACATCCTCCCCAGCCCTGCCTCGCAGAGAGCCTCTCTGAGGTTAAGCTCAGAACATCTCTTCATTATATCGTGGGTGTCATTTTCACAACAAAAGTAACCACTATCTTATCAATAATGCCAGTACAGCTGAAACAGAGAGCTGTGGGCATTTTGTGTGCAGAAATGATGGCCTTCACTCTCACAACATCCAAATTCAGTTTTTTTTTATATCAGGTGGCCATAAGACATGGGGATATAAGGTGAAGCTTGTACTTTCAGAACTTCCTCAACATATCCTACACCTACAATGGGGACACCACCATGGAAGAACAAAAGACCATGGCCTTGGAAAGATCTTTTTCTTAATCTTGCCATATGTTTGATAAATCACAGAGGTATGATTAAGCACACACATGTGCAAGTGTCTGGACCCAGAGGGCTTAGTTTTTAGTGAAACCATCAGTGGAGAATACACACACACTTTTGAGCCCCTTTTCACTTCTGGAACAGTGTTTAATAGCCCCAGTGTAAACAAAAGTTTTCTCTCTTCCTGAACTGCTTGGGCAGCAGGTCACAACATGTGTTATGTGAAAGGCGGTGAATATTTAATTTTCCTACATACAATCTTGGTTATCACTCGTGGGTGTCTCTGCTCGATAATCTGGACTTTCTGTAAGCACCCTGTAATGAGCCCCTCTGCTAACATAGTGCAGATTCCAAGCATACATGAAAGAACTGATCAGAATCTTATATTTTTGCTTGATCTTTAACTGATCTTTTGCTTAATTAGCGCATTCTTTCATTATTTTTTTCCCCCAAATGTCAAATCTGGTTGCTTCAAAGGATCATTTCAAGCACCCCTGCAGGAAGAGAGAAAATTGCTCAGAAAGATTAAAGAGAGCATGGGAGGGAGGTGCAGACAGATAGACAGAGTGCAGAACAAAATATCTAATGAAAGCCTGATCCTACTCCCACTACAGTGAATATGCAGAGAAAGTGGAAAGATAATATAGTTTTTGCATCTAAGACACATTCATGACAATATACCAGAATAGTAAATGTGACTTTTGTGATATTCATGAAGAGAAATTTTAGATGAAGCTCCTCTCCTTCAACAAGGAAGATCATAGCAATTCTGTGCTCCAGATATCATACTGCTGATACGCATTCCAGCTCAGAAGAACTCCAGAAAAGCCAATTTTAATTCCGCATTCTCAATTCCTTTCTTCTTTCCCTCAGCAATTTAACTTAAATGAGGTAGGCCTTGAATTAGAATACCTTTTTTCCAAATACACACCACAATGTGTTAAAGCTTTATGACAGAAATGTACTATTTGACATATTTCTGTAATATTTTCATGCTCTGCAATCACTTCAGTGTGTTTCTGTTGTAGGTCATACTGACAAACAGAGAAACGTGTAGATGTAGAATTCAGAAGAATGAAGTCTAACTGCATCATTATGCCATCATTATCAAATGCCAATCTTGCTTCGGCCTAGGCTACAGTGAAGCATCTATATATTTTAACAATCAAAGCTGAGGAGCTGATGCTTCAAACAGTCTGTAAATACAGAACCACTGGCTTCAGTGTGACTCCTCATGAAAATAAGAATGTCTTTACACATCACTGCACCATGCCATGCAGTTGTACCCATAAGGGAAAATTCACACCAGCTTCTTCAGGCATTTAGCTTAAGCTCCTTTCATACTCAGAGTAATGTTTAGGCTGCCTATGTAGCTTGTGAATAACAGAGGCTACATTTCGTGGTGGGGGGAGGGGATGATTCAAAGCACTGAGGTTTAATGCCAAAAGCAGATAATTTGATTAGCCCTTCCCAAAAACATTCAACTAAAGTTCTGTGAAGGACTGGGATCTTTTAAGACACTAAATAGACACTGACATCTCCTAGCTCTTGGAGGAAGTACCTACCCACTTTTAAAACTGTTCTTAGAAAAATATATCTGGATTAGATTTACTTGTGTGTCTGTGTGATACAAGAACCATGGGTATTTCTAGCCTAAGTCTAAAATTATGCAAATATCCAGAGTCCTGTGTGAAAGGAAAAGAAGTTCAATGGCAAAAATGAAAAAGTTCAAAGATCATTCTCTCTTCACGTTTCCCATTCCGAATTGTAAGGCAGCAGATAATCTGCTGGTGTCCATGTTTCAAAAAAGCCAAAAAAGATGGTAAGAGGATAAGATAGATGATTTGAGTACTGGAAAACCTGCCTTCATTCCAACACACAAGATAAACGTGAGGAGACCTGATAGCGTTCTATTAACAAGCTCCATACAGAAAAGACTTGGGATATTAGATGAATAATTAAGCTAGTAGTAAATAGTACTTTAAGATGCATTGACTGGGAGTTAAAAAAAGTTCAGAGCCAGACAAAAGACACCCATCTTTTTTTGAAGTATCACACCATTAAAATTGTGACCAGTTAGGGAACCATTACTCTGACATCACCTCCCGAGTGCCTGCTCTGTAGTGACATAAACACATTCCAACCCTAAACACATGATAGAGATGCAATTTATTTGGCTTATGATTAACTTCTTGGATGTGTTATAGGTGTAAACAAACACACACACCCAGTCAAAGGCACATACACAGACGTGTCACATGAATCTCACAAGACTGCTTTTCTTGACTCTTTAGCCAAAGAATATAGGAAATACATGGTCTAGGCAAATTAATAAGCCTAGTAAACATCCTTGCCTCAACTTCCTTGCTCTCTTATGTGTTCTTTAGTTTGGACCCATGTCCTCTGGATAGCCAGGGCCTCCTACTCAAAGCTTTTTTTGTGACCCTGTGTTCTTCCATTTCACCTGAGCATTCCTGGTCCTTCAGCAAGGTCAGAGGCAAAAGTCTCAACTCAGGGAATATGTATTTCATTCAATGTATTGGCAATTAACACTAACTTCTGATCATGAAATCAGGTAATTTATTCGAGGGAAAAAGGAGTGCAAACACTTGAGACCTTTTCTTCCTCCTGCCCTAGGCTCAACTTAAGTCAACTCTCTCTCTCCTTCCTTGTCCCAGCTTCCCCAGTTTTTGCAGCCGGTCACTCTCTGTCCACCTCAATTCCTCTGGTAAGGAGTTGAGCAGCTCTGGAGGTTGAGATTGTATACCTAACACTTTTTTCTGCTACACTTGACTTTACTTCTCTTTCTCTGCTCCAGCACAGGCCATCCACAGTCCCTTTGGGGGCATCCCTGCCCTGGTATGGACCACCATCCCCTTCAGGGGCACCCCTGCTCTTATAAATACATTTTAAGCTCTACTATCAACACCAATACAATCTTAATACATTTTCTTTACAAACTCCACGCTTTGTCCTTGGGGATCAGGTTGTAAGGGCTGGTGACAACATGGCAGCAAAACACACACGTGCTTACACTCCCCTCACCTCTGGGAAACAAGTTACTGGGATTAACATCACCACAACCTGAATTTACTACCTATCTCAAGCACCTCCTCCCCTTGCCCCTGCAGACCAGATTATTGGGGTTCACATTATACCAATCTCAATCTGTACTCATTAAAATTCAAGCCCTTGCCCCATGAACCAGTTTCTAGGGGTGGGCACTGTAGCTGTCCGAATATAAATCGATTACATACTCCACCCCTTGCTCCTGTCAGCTGGATCATGAGGGTTAACATTATCATAACCAGAATATCTAGAGCAAACTTTGTGTCTTGTCCTCACAAAACATACAAACAAGAACATCATACTAGTTTAATCTATTCACTACACCTTAGCATAAAACCAAACTTAGTTCAAAGATTAACATAACTACTGAGGTATTAAGTTCATAAGTCCAACAGGGCTTCATCCAGGCCCCAAATGGATGGTGAACAGTGTTCACCTGATAAGCATGAGCCTTTCTCCTTTTGGGGAGTGAAGTGATGCACTGGGGGGTGCAGTTTTCTGGAGCTTGCTCCATGTCCTGTAACATTAACTGAGCTCTCACCTTGCTCCAGCACTTGTAATCCCGTAATCCTCCCCCACCCCTTCCTTCAGGAACCTACATGAGTCCCCCAATGTTAAAAACACCCCAAAAAGTGCAAAATACCAAAAAAGCCAAAAGTGCAAAATAGTTGCTTGCATTTACAATTCCAAACAGAGGAAAGGTTGAACAGAGAGCAGCTATGGTGTTCCATTTAATTTTTCATTATCCACTATTAAGCTGAATGTGGTAGAACTACACTTGCTTTATATAGCCTAGGCTTTTTCATTTGACATGCTTTCAGAAAGACATGTGCACATTTAGTTAATATTCAAATTAAACCAAATAGGATGTCACAGACAAAGCTTTGTAGAAGGCTACCCAGGCAATGCAATTAGATTTAATTAGGCTTACAGCAGAAGAAAGCTACATAGGCACCACACACAAACATACATGCAAAAATAGAACAATAATGGGGAGGGGAAAAAAGAGAAAACACAGAAAGCATGTCAGAAAAATGAATGGACAGAACCAGGAGGGGAGGAGGTAACCGGGGCAGGCCTAGAGCCTTGCCTAGTTAAACAGCACAGGGAAGATCAGGCTCATACAGAAATATTTTTACCAAGAAGCAACATCTTTAGCTCTTCAGGGAATTTTGAGCACAGACGAAGACAGATTCCTGGCTGGGATTCATAACACATGTCTAATCTTTACATCTTTTTTGCCTCTGCAAGAATTGCATTGAATATACAGGATAGGTTTGCTAGGTTTTTTTTCTAGTCTGAGGACAGCACACTTTTCATAAACTGGAAAAAATACATAGGAAAAGCAGCTGTAGATTTTCTAAGCAGTAGCTTGAAAAAAGTGACGCCTTTTGATCCATTCTCTTGCTGCAAAAAACTTAGGCTATTTTGCTTGGCCACAAGACCTGAAACCATCTGCAGCCAGAGTGGAAATTCTAATGATATTCCAGTGAAATAATTATTGTTTGCTCCATAGTTACCTGCATTCGTTTCTGCTAAGGAAGGAGACAAGTAATCAGTGGGGACAATGGGGTTTGTAAATCATTTTCTAAAAAAAACAAAACAAAAACAAACAATAAACACACAACAACAACAAAAAAACAAAACAAACAAACAAAAACCAAAAAAACCCTACATGCTTGAAAACACAAGTGCACCAGAAGAGAAGCCAATAAGGGTATCTGTCCTAAAACAACCCCATAGCTAACAAGGCAGAAACACTTTGCTACATTTCTTTACTCAGCATGCACATATGGCAAGTGACATTCCTAAATCTTTGCTACACTTTCCAGTTCTTTATGTGTGCCAGCTTTTTGCTTTTTCCTGTACTCATAGGAACTCTCTCTGAGGCAGCCCTCTTTCCAACATGCCTCTTCTAGAAAGATTTGCAGATGAAAGGAACACAATATATTTTTAGGATACCTACATCACTTCATGCAGTGCTCTTCCAAACTCTCCTAAACCAATGCATTCTTTGTCTGAGCTGTCTGTTATTAGATTAGGCAAAAAAAAAAAAACAAACCAAATCCAGAAAAGCAATGAAGAAATATGATCATGAATGGGAACGCTGACTTCGATCTGCTTGCAAGGTTGCACTGTTAATCCCTCAAGAATACTTAGATGACCTGAGGGTATACCTACTTATCCAAAGAGAGGCCAGTTTGAGATACATAAAGTCTAGATTATAATAGTAACAAAAACACTTGCTGATACAAAACTTTCCAGAACTGCAAAAGAAAGGATTGCTTTCTAGAAAATGAAGAAAGTCTTCTGTTCCCTGTTTGGGATGAAATTCCATATGAAATATAGATTTCATACAATGAGCTCCCCCAAAAGGAAGGACATACACTTTACACAACCTTTCCTTTTTTTTGTCTACTTGTAGCTTGGACTTTAGATTGCATTCTGGAACCACCATTATAAGTAAATAATTACATCAGTCACTTGTTATTAACTCTTTTTCCATTTCTTAGTCTCCTATTCAAGGATTTAGGAGCAACTCATCAGAGCAATTGCCTTTAAACCCACAAATAATGTTAATAATCTCGGTGGGACTTAGTAGTATAGTTTAATGTCATTCCTAACCTTGTCTAGCTGCAGGCACTGGTGTCTTCTCTCATGGCTGTACCCTCCTACTATTTTCATTGCATCAAATACAGATTTTTCAGCCATGGGTTGAATCAGATCAGTATGCAGAAACAAGAAAAGGAACTTCTTATCTTTGAGATGAGTGAGGTTCTCTCCTGCCAGTGAGACTGCAGGCCACCATATTCGATGCAGAGAGGCTGATGGGGACAGGGCTGCCGTTATCAGCAGATCATAAATCAGAAGGGGCATGATGTGAAGTCACACCCCTGGTTATCCAGGGGGGAATGGTAATTGTTACATGGCCCATCTACCACCGCTCTTTCATCCCCATGAAAGTAGCAATGTAAATCCCAGGTACAAATATTAATATCAACAACCAATAAACAGAAGACTGGCAACGTAAGCTGCAGAAGTTATGTAGTGAGTAGTTATGAACCACAGAGCCAGTGTTATAAAACTGAAATCAGTTTGTCAAACATTTGGAAGCCAGCAGAAAAAACAAACCCAGGAAGGATTACTTTGATGACCATAGTTAATGCATTGCATTCCAATCTGTTTTCAGTCATAAACACCTTAAGACATCTAATATGTCTTGTCCTATTTACAACAGAGCAGTGATAATGCTATTAGCTTTCAACAATACCTAAATGATGAGCATGAAATTAAAGCAATGAGTGAACTAGACTGGAATAACAGTTGTAATCACAAAGAAATAAAAAAGAAATTATTGCAGGTAAATTGTCAGGGCATAGCTCAGACAGGCATGGATCTGCCATGTAAAATGCCAACAAGTTTTAAAAGGGAGAAGCCTAACACACTATGAAGTTGTAATGATGAAAAAGATGAAATAAACTCCCTATTTTATTGCACAGTAATATTTAACTGCTGAGGAATAGTAACAATCTTGCAGGCTACAGCACACCTAGCAAATACATTAATAAAGACCATGACTTATAATAAAAAATACTAAATACCCTTTTTTGGGTCACAGAAATAATGGTTATAGCAAATCCATATTATTGATGATAAATCCCTTTATCATTCATCTTAAATTGAAATATAGAATTAGGTGTCCAGTGCATTTCAGAAGAGATGCATTGAAAGTGTATTGCTACATCTGTTTTGTGTGACTTGCATGCAATGTATGCAGTTAAATATTTTTCTTTTATTAAAAAAAGCTTTCTAGAAATGCCTTTTTCTTTTCAGATGATTTTTGAACAGATAGCCTGCCTGCATCCCATAGAATGATGATACTACATCATAAGGAAAGTATTCACAGGACATAGTAAGGTATGAATATTGCATCAGTATAGCTGTGATTGCATCAACTACATCAGATTATCACTGACAGATCTTTCCTGTGTCTGTACCCATGAGAAGCTGGCTGTGAATACCAGCACTGCTAGAACCACCATGGCAATATGAAAAGTCTATAGACTATATACAAAATGCTCAGAGGATAAACCTGATGTATAGCATTTTGACTAGTAATAGGTACATGAAAGACCCCAAATTCTCATTTTTACCTCAAACATTTTCCAGTTTATGGGTGCTCTGTGAAGATGATCAGGCTGTGGATAAAAGTTTTAGAGTTGGCTGGTGGGACATAGTCCTCTGTTGAAGCTGTGAATGTTACTTGTATTGTGTAAAGGAACAGTGGGCTAAAAATCACTTAGTCCCCTTCTGTTCACAAGCAAAGACCAATGATGTTAGAACTGAAAGTTTGGCCATAGGCTCAGTAAGCCCCCTAAGACAAAAGCCAAATGAAATGCAACACTTAGATCATGAATGGACTGCAAGTGATGAGCAAGGTGCTTGACTCAACTCAGTGGAGGAAGTGAGGAATGGAGAAGTTCAGGAGATTAAAAAAGTTTCAGTTATAGCCCTAAGTGAAAGTAAACCTCTGTCTAGAAGAGAGGAGAAGAAAATCTGGACTTTGTTGGTGCCAAATTTAGAGTCCTGCAACCCAGCACAAGTATCAGAGCAGTGGTTCTGCCTCACCCTGTTTGCTCATTTCAGCATAGCATTACACTTACCTCCTTTAACACTCCCTTTACTTATATATTTACAGCAAGTAATCAAGTGTTCCCAGCATTCAGCAGGATGGAGCATTCTGGCTTTCTGAGGATGTCTCA
Organism: Nyctibius grandis; assembly: GCF_013368605.1. Classification (NCBI taxonomy): domain Eukaryota; kingdom Metazoa; phylum Chordata; class Aves; order Nyctibiiformes; family Nyctibiidae; genus Nyctibius; species Nyctibius grandis. Next base: position 81,711,393 of record NC_090662.1, read on the forward strand.
GACAGTCATTGGCACTTCCTTCCAAAATGTCTGGAACAAGCATTTGGCTAAATGTCAAGTTTGATGTCTGTCATCATTAAGACAGTGCAGTAAGCTGCTGTTTTAACTGCTTTTCTTGACTCCCATGGTTTCACATAATGTCTACAGCTGACCTCTACCAGACACATGGTCCTGTTACTTGCAAAACACAGATGGATTCATTCCATCTTCTAAAGTGTAAACAGTTATTTGGAAGGTAAAAATGAACAGCAGTGGCAGGAGAAAACAGCTATATTTGTATGACTTGGTACAGAAATGTCATTTGTAGCAATAACATTTGTTCTGACAGAACATATGGAGAATGAAGATAATATCTTTGCATTGCACCAACATTAATAACAAATTTGGTACCCTATAATTACATAGTGAAATATTGAACTAGAATGAGTTATCCTGAGTCACCCATATAAGAGTTAGTCAGCAATACTCCACAGAGCTAGCTGGAGCAGAAGTAGGTGTGGGAAGGGAGCAAGATGAAGCTATAACAGTGAAAACACCTGACAAATCCGTCACTCAAGTGTTTATCCCTTCTTTATCCCTTCTTTTTTTCTAACATGATAGGAAACGTAGGATGCTCTGAAGTCTCATCTGGCAATGAGTTAACATTTACAGAAGCTGTTAGAGCTCACAGTCAAGCCTCACCATGACACACATCAACTCTCTATAAACATCAGGAGTATCACACAGACTGAGTCTCCAGAGCCTTTCCCTATACAAAGGTAGGGATGCATGGCAGAAAGGGAATGCAGGCTGGCTAGTCCACAGTACTACCAGCTGGAGAGTTTATAGGAGATAAGTAGGAAGTGTATACTCAGTTTGTATTTGCTTCATTGCCCATGAAGTGTCTAGTACCTAACCACTCTTAACAACTTTGACCATTCTTTTGTAGATAAATTGTTTGAAAACTTGCTACAGTCACTGTTGAAATACTTTCCCTAAAAGAAAGTCAACTGTAGAGTAATTTTTCTAAGCTATTCTCTTAGCACACTTACACATGTTTTTGCTAGCACTTCATCAGAGGCAATAGCTGCAGATCAAGTTTTAAAGCATCACTAATACAACACTGGCTCAAGTCTCATCCATAGATCTAAAGAAGTTAAGCTAAAAATTCTAGTTCCAATAATTTCACCTTTTATTCAAGAGCCCCTATCCCCCCAAAGAGAATAAACAGGCTGATATACAACACCTAACTCCTCAAATACAGCTGTAAGTGTCCCAGAGCTCTCTCCTCTGGAGAGACAGCTGCTATGATCAAGTTGTTTCCCAACCCTACCTGTGGGAACTGCTCTACAGTCTGGGACTATCAAGTGTCACTTGGTATGGAGACCTGAATCAAGATACCACTGGTTTGGCTGTATGAGCTGTTTCTCCTGTGTTACTCACTCCTTATCCTACTAGCCCATCTCTCCCAAGAGCATCACCAACTGCAAATCCACAGAGACAAGGCAGGTCCCAGGTCAAGCCAGGAAGTCAGTCCATGGGTTGAGGTCCAGAAAGTGGTTGTAGCAGCAGCTGTACACTAGCACCTCTCCAACATAGTTCACATATAAACAACTGCCTCAGGTCTGAGCTTAAATAGAGCCCATGGGTGTGGGTGGAGGCCCCAGGTGATGCTGGTCAGGGTCATTAAGGCCTATTACTGCCCTCAGGGCCCTGACAGAAATCCTCTCAAGTGCAGTAAAACCATAAAAGCTTTTCAGACTTTCCTATCTTCCTCTAACCAGAGCCCTGCTCACTTCTGGGCACAGGGAGAGGACATCACTTCTCTTTTAGGCTTCTGCTGAGGAGTAGTCATGCTTCTGTCTATCCTACCATCCATAGACCTGTGCACAGCTCTGTTCATGTGTTTTACAAATGATTGGTACTGCCTAGCAATGGAGTAGTAACTACCACAGAGATAAGGTGAAACTGAAAATATTCTCTAAGTGCTGATATGTAATTCCAAAATAACTATCTCTAAGGTACCTTTCCTTTTCCCCTGTAGTGCTGCAAACTGGTTGCTGCTGGACATGGAGCATAGGAACAGCTGGACCATGCTCATGGTGCCCAGCGGACACATATGCCAATTCTAGCATAATTCTCCATTGAGTGAGGAACATCAGTCCCCTTTCCTTGTGGGCTGGTACCCTTTTTCAGATCTAGACCTACTCAGAGAGTACAGCACCATTCAAAACATGAATGAAGCGTTTGCATTTAGAGCATGAATCACTGTGTCCCCTGTCCCAGCTGTCCTCCTAGTGCAGCATGACAACCGATGTCCTTGGTACATCCCTGTGGGAACACCTTGATGACCCCCTTCATCTGCTCTAACTCCAGGCTGATCCTGGATGCAGTATTTCCCCTCTCCTGTGAATGTCTTTGTACCTAACAAAGCTGACTTTTGGCCAGAAATCCCTCTCACCACAAAACTGCTGGTACTGTCACCAGTGGGAAAACAGGACTGCAGGTGAAGGACCACACAGTGCCGCAGCATGGATTTACATCCCCCTCAGCTGAAAGCGCCACTAACCCCTAATCTACCTTTCTGACCACTGTGAAAGGGGAAGAAGAGCTTAATGCTAGTGCTGAGATTCACCAGGGGTGCTTGTTTCTTCTCGTGTTCATGAACTTAACCTGAAACACATGCCCTGTGGCTGTACTGCAGAGGGTGGGCTGTAGCCTCCTCATTCTGCTCTTCCCCATGTCCTGCCTCTACAGAGGACAGAACGCAATTATGCCCACAAGGCTCATCTTCAGCCATGAGGTGTGATTCTGGTGCATTCAATCAGCATACTCAAGTCTGACATCCCTAACTTTGTTCCCTGGTCCTGACTTTGCGGTTCTGTGCTAAACAACACATTTTTCCTGTCTAGTACCTTGAGGAGCTATGATCTCCCTTACCTTAGTTGCTGAGATCTAGGCTTCTCAGATGGTTCTCCTTCTGGGGACAGTTAGTGAAACAGTGGATGTGCAAGCCTGCCCTTTCAGGAAAAGTGAAAAGATTACTGAAAGTGAGAAAAAGGAAGGAGGGCATATACCTGAAAAAGACATCATGGTTCAATGGCGAAGTAGGCTGAGTTTTTTTCCCAGATTTTGTACTGTCTATATTTGATCAAAACAGGCACAGCCACCCTTAAATGTAAAAACAGGGCACTGAAGTAAGAAAGTCAGTCTTTGGTCCAGAATGAAGCGTTTTGGCAAACTGGGAAAAATCAAATGAATGACAAAGCCAGTGAAGAGGAGGTATAGTTTTACTCATAGGAACATTAAACATACTTGAAAAAGGATGTCAGAAAGATCAGGTCACAGAGCTCAAACCATTTACTAAACAAACTCAGCAAACACATTGCTGAAGGTACCACTCCACTGAAATGCCTAATTGGGTTGTAATGGGAATAAAGATGATTTCCAGGGAAAGATGGATAATCTATTCATGGGTTCAGAAATGCTTTCTGTCCAGAAGTGAAAATATTAAACCAAAGACTTAGGAACTGAGAGTCATTATAGACTATAAAAGACTCACAGGAATGTTAAAATCTTTCTGGATTTTCCTTAAGTCCCAAAGGAGAAGCAGGCTAGCAGGACCCCCTCACTTTCCAAGCCTGTCAACTGCTAGAGCAAGAGGCAGGAACTGGAACAGCTTGGTGTTGGATGGCTGCCACTCTGGGTCACCATGCAAGGGCCGTACTCACCAAGGTCTAGCTATCTTTTTCCAGTAAAGGTAAAAACAACTCATTGCTCAAGTCCTTTTCCAAATTTCCCTCATTCTGAAGTGATGCAATGAAGTGGCTTGGCCTGACTGACTGTGGCTGGGGAAGCCCTCTCATTCCTGAAGCCTAGTTTTTACATGGTGTTAGTTCAGACCAGGTGACACATTATGAAGAGACTTGACCTCAATACGAATTGGCCCAGTGTCACTCATTTCAGGGTAGTTTTATTTACTGAACATTGGTAGTAAATGTATATTTGTGCTATTTGGATTGGAAACGTACACTGAAGAGATGAAAAAAAATAATCAGAGCTCTGATGGAAAAATTTTGAGCCTCTATCACTGTTAATACAAAGACAAAATATTCTTTTTGATGGTAATTAATACAGACAAAATATTCCTTTTGATGGTGAAGAACATTCACTTTCAGTAACAGAGCAATCCACAATAATATCTATTCTTGTGTTTGCAAACAACTGAACAACTCTTCTTAAAATGCAAAAAGCGCTAACAGTGCATGCAGTCCCACTCTTTTCTATACACTCCCACACATGTCTTGTGATCTGGACAAACAATTTTACACCACTGTTCAGTCATTCTGATTATGAAAAGAATTAAACAGTATTTGCAGACTGATTTGTTCCATAAATTTAAGTCCATTTTCCTTTAATTCTAATGCTGTTAACTCTTCCTCTGAAGAAGATCTGTGCTTGCATAGCATTGAAGTCAGATGTATGTTGTGCATAACAAATTCCAGGACACAATGTCTAGCCTGCAGGTACCTGAAGCAGCATGCTCTCAGAATACAAGAACTAACTATAAACTAAGAATAATACAACTTACTATGCATGTAATATGCATAGAAAAATATGACCAGCCAAAACCTGACTATCCTGTAAATACTCCGTAATAATATGTACAATAAGTTCCTAAAATGGCCTTGAGGCAGCAATGGGTGTTGAGAGCCATTCCTGGGTGATGTCTTTGTCCCCATCTGGAGGTGGAGGGGAGCCATGGCAGGGACATGCCTGCACTGCCTCTTTCTCTCATGGGTGGATGTTGCTGCCCAGCTGCAAGGAGTGGGTTAGGGGTCAATACACGGTTGCCTGGGTGCCTTTGGCCTCAACCTCAGGGGGGTCCATGTCCACTGGTTGTGTGGTGGCAGTGGTGGCTGCAAGGAGAATGGCACATCTGTCCCAGACAGTTTTCCCATCTTCCCTCTTCCTCCTCCTTTGCCAAAGCTGCTCTGCCTGGCTCATGGTATGAGCCCTCTCTCACCAGAGGCCCTGGTAACAGCCCTGGAACAGCAGGCAGTGAGGTCACTGGTGACACAAGGAGGCCTTCAGATGTCATAACTGGCTTGGTTCCCCTAACACCAGGGGAATTCTCCTGAACTCTGCCCCATGGGAGCATCATCAGGGCCAATGGGTGTCCCCTGTCCCTTTGGTGGTGATGCAGCCTCTCATCACCATTTGTTTACTCCACTACCACATGCAGAGTTTTAGGTGTTTCCTTCCATTTACAGATCATTACCATGAAAATTTCACATTTGCAGTGCTCAATATTTAATATTCCCAAATGAATTATTTGTGGTGAGCTCGGACAGTGGGACAGAGGGTTTCCAGATACCAACTCATGTTATTCCTCTGCAATACCCTTTCACATGCAGGGCTGTACACTTGTCTGAGACCTTCCTTTGCCTCTACTTTAATAATTATTCATCTAAAAATGTCATTGGAGAGCCTGGTGTACCACTGATCCATGGTTTCTTCTAGTCAATAAAGTGCAATGATATTTCCTGGCCTTTTTGTACTGCTGTTAGTGTCAAAAGTACCATCATAAAGCTAACATTGCAGAGGATGCAAAAAAGCAATGAAACTATTATTGCCTGCCACTTTGTAGATTTTGAGCAATTCAATATGAACTGGGGAGGAGAAGGAAAAAAAACCACAAACTATTTCAAAAAAACAAACTATATATTAAAATAAGACCCGCATAATAAACAAAGATTTTTTTGTGGCTTAAATTTTGGACAATATTTGCTTGAAACCCAGAAGAAGCCAGAACTTCCTTGACTTGCAGATCATATAACACTGGCTGAGTACACATGCTAACTTTTATATGGGACACATTTTTCATTGCGGTTATTTAAAAGCACTGTCAGTCCAAAGCATCCGGCAAGATGTGTATTAGGGAAGCCTGTGACTCCTTGGCTTAATGGTTCCCATTGCAATAGGTCCCAGTGACTGAAACAGAAAGGTCTCTGTGCTGGTTTCTATACAAGGCATGGTGTCCCTGGGAGAGCTCCTGTTGTTGGAAATGCAGAGGATGTCACTCTCCCACATGAAGAAGGAATGGTCTTGGATGTTTGCACAGTTCAAAATTTATGAAAAACACAGTTATTCAAAATTATATGAACACTGTCAGTATCAAAGTTAATGGTTCATAACTTTTGTTCATGCATAGCAGCTGGAACAAACAAGGAGTAAGAAAAGGTTTGATTCAGCTCTGTCCAGCCACACCAGTTGCAATTCAGAAGAATGTCAAAGTAGCACATACATAAAATTTGCAAATTATGCTATATTGGGAAGAACTGGAAAACATCCAAGTTAAGGAAATAACAGGCAAGAAATCCTAGGGTCTTCTAACGGACAGGATGGACTTGCCAATAGATACAATCATTACCTACAAGCATTTGAAGAACAAAACCATCAAAAGTAAAATCCCAGCTCCCCGAAGTCAACAGAAACATTCCTACTAATGAAAGTGAACCCACAATTTAATCCTGAACATGAAGATTAATTTCCCGTTAGGCAAAGAGGCCTAACAAGGTAAGGAAAAGAGAACTCACTTAAAAATGATGAGATTGCATCAGGCAAAACTTCCTGCTAGTGACATATATGAGACAGCATTATGCTCTGACAAAGGAAAGGCTCAAATCTTAAAACGGACTGGACTAAGCCCTGGAAAACATACTGTCTTGGTAAATCTTTCCATAGCAACAGATTGGCTTAGGAGGTTGAATTATTCCTTTATATTTCTAAACTTGTTTGACAAACATAAAAGAAAAAAGTATATAGGATTTGCTCCTAAGTTTATAAACAGGTTCCAAAATAAATGGTATAATTTTCATAGATTATTTCAGTTGGTGTACATAGTACTCGGCACACTGAAAAGCAAGCACTTGCTTAGGTTTGTACATTGAATCACAACAAATTTTTATTTTGGCCTTCAAATTTCAAATTCTGACTTGTCCAGTTTTTCAAAACATGTTGCTGCTAAGCCAAGCAGACTTCGGTGCTTCAATTTATTGTTCCCAGCTCCAGCCAGCTGAAGTGGCCATTATTGTATATAGAAAAATGTTGCATGCTACCTGTTGAGGAGATAGGGATCAGATGGAAAAACTAGGGACAGATTAGTACTGCTGGAAGAAAATCTTTCACAACAGTTTTCTGGAGTAGTCAGGATGCCTGGAAAAATCCTGCACAGGGTAAAAAAATCTGTTCTGAGATGGAAACTACTTACCAGCATTTAGATGAAAACAATATAAACATGAAAACAAAAAAAAAAGTTAATTAAAAAAGAAAAACATTGAAAAAAGATTTGGGCAGCACGTCTGTCCCTATTCCACTGAGGATGCAGTGAGCCGGCTCTATTGCTTGCCTATGCATTACTCATAGACATTCTTCTTTTGCACATCTTTAAGGACCATGGTACAAGTCTTGGGGATGTTAGCCATACAGAGAGTTTTAGCATGTGGCTTATAGAATGAAGGAGGCTGAGTGCTCCATCTAACACACCACGTCTGTCCTTCCATTCCTATTCCTACTCCCCCTTCCACTAGATACATCAGGACCCACCTTCCCAAAGGTAAAGTACAATCACACAAAAAATCTGATTGTTCTTTGGGAAGTTGTGTTTTCTCAAGCTAGACAGATGCATCTTATTACATACTGTTTTCCACATTTCAAGTACTTGCGGCCAAAACATCCATTAATCAAATTAGGAGAAACAACAATGCCATCCTGAAAATGTTCATTATAGTCCTCAGCCTCCTGAGGTCTACAAAATCTCTCTTTTGCTGAGTCTGACTAGAATAGTATTTTCTTGTACTTCTTGCTTTATGCAGGGTTGCATGTTGTAAAAAAGGAATATATTTTTAATCTAAGAAGAAAACTGCCTGCTCAGAAAAGAAAGTCCAAGTCTTGTCAAGGGGTGTTTTCCCATTGACAGCACTGAGCATTTGAGCAGCTCTGCTATAGTAATCCTGAAAGAATGGAGGTAGAACTGCATTTCCCTACAGGCCTGCTGCAGATTTTTTAACTTTTGCTGCTTGGATTCAAGATCAGAAAACTAAGAGAAGGCACTGAAGCAATGTAAAACCTCATACCTGCAAACCTCCAAATCTAGTTATGTCTAATATTACAGATGAGCTGACATAATATTTTCTCCTTATTACATGTTCATAAATAAGAACCTGAAATGGTTCCTTTTTAAAATCGGTGATAAACTGATTACTAATACTTTCTAAGCACTAAACCCACTTAGAAAATCTGTTTTCAAATTTGCAAACTTTTACAATGCCTTGAGTGTGGCTCACACCCATGAAACAGTTCCTTCAGCCCTAGGACTTACATGTACCTGAAAACCTGAAGTGCTTTGAAAATTTTTCATGCTATTTTGACTTTTGTTTAACTGAAATCCAGAAGTACTGATGATTTTAATTAGTAATTCATGTCAGCAGGCTCAGGATAATACACATCAGAAAATCCCTCTTTACTCCTGTATTGCATGGAAACAGAAAATGCAAACTCACTTCTGAAGATAAGTGGGTTTCAACACAACAGGCTGGAAGGTTATGAGCAGTGTAACCCAGCAAATAGGAGCTTGCACCTGGAATAGTTTTCTCAATGCCATGATGCTTAAGCGTAGCAGACCTTGACTTCTGTCAAATTTTGTTCCCACTACATGCTGAAAAGAAAGCTCTCTATTCCTCTGCTTACTTGAAGGTATTCATTGTAATGGAATTGAAAGTCAAATCTAAACAACCACTGTAAAAACTGAAGCAAATCACAGGGCCCCACAGTTCATGAGATCTGGAAAGGCATCAAGCTTTTGTAAACAAATATGATTTATTACTCTTGTTATTAGCAAATAACACATCATAGTTAATATTGTAAAATAATCTGTAATTGTAACTTCCTGTTTTCACTTCCCTAAAACTGTCTTCAAAGGATCAGTTTCACATCAAAAGTTTCTTAAGTTCAAGGAATATTTTATCACTTATATTTGAAACTGTATTTTAACAAACTATACCTTTAAACAATTCTATTTTCCAAACTTTAAATGCTTGCCAAATCATTCTAAGATAGGAAGTGATTGAGAGAATGAACTCTTGGATGTGTTAAACGTTAAAAATAGATATCTCTGCAGCTGGCCTTAGCTGTAAAACACTTGCACCACATTAGAAAAAAGGCAGAATACCACCCCATACCCCTCCACCAAAGCGCATAGCTGAACACTGCTTAGAGAGAAAAACTGGAAAGGAATTGTCCAAAAATAGTTGGAAATGGCAAAGATGGCAAAGATGTTTGCTCCTTCAGGCAATTCTGATGATGCATGGGGGATACGCACCAGCTGAAACAACAAAGCAGAATGCAAACAAGCAGGACACCAAAAGCCCAAGTATACTCACAACAAGGTACAAACTTCCCCAGCACAATGCAAAAGAAGAAAACTAAATGTATCCAAGTAAAACCAAGCTAAAATGATGAGACTGCATGTTCCCAGTATTCCTACAGCAGTTTAAATTGTAAGCAGACTACCTGGAAAAGAGGCTGAGATTTCACTCAGTGCTTACAATGCGGAACTTAGCAATGACAGCTGAAATAAATTAATTTTTTTAATTTGGTGGCACTAAAACTGGCACAAATGACTCATAGAACGGATGCACAAGGGAAACCAAAACACATGCCCACAACAGATAATGCACTGTCACATCCTTGCAAGAGTTGCTGAAGATTATCAGGATGTTTTTGCATAAAGATAGTTTCCAAACATGTTTCAGCTGGGATAAAATGATTCAGAGGGTAAAACAGCTGCTGCTGAAAATAACAATTACATGCAAAGAAGTAAGTAATGAGAGTAATAAAGCCAATGGGATAATTAGAAATCTTTCCTGAAGTCTATGGCCCATGTTAACCGCATATCACATATGGAGGAGTCGGGCAGCTTCACCTTTGCAAAGATCAAGCAACTCTGTGCCCTAAAAAGAGCTCATTCCCAAAAGTCAAAGGACTATTACAGAACTTGGACCAGCCCAGAATATTGTCAGAAGTTTGTGCCAAAGAGAGTTAATGGAAAAAAAATACAGTTATATAATCAAATTTGGACACCACTCAGTAGATACAGATGGTTGAGAATGTTGTTTAGAGATCAAATTGCCAGCAGAAGACTCTCAGAGTTGCCAGGAAGATATGTTAATAGGCCTCACAGGGATCACCATCATCATTTATCACATTCTTGTATAAAAACATGGGAAACAAAGGAGCATAAGCTACAGAAGGTCACAATCGTAGTACCACTTCTCCCAGAGAAGAGCCAAGGAACTAACCAAAAACTGAAGAAAGAAGAGGTAAAATTGTGATCAAATGTGTAACAAAGCTGTTCTGGCTCACTTTTATGGGTTACATCTTAGCCACTCAAAATTTAAAAACTGCAGAACAGCTTTCTGTAGCTAATGATACTAAATCAGTTAGGGACCATTGGAGTTTGTAAATTATCTGAGAACTTATCTCCACAGTCTCTTAGATGTGTGTGATGACTGAAGCAACCCCTAGATGAAGGTGCTCTGATATAATTAGTTTAAATAAATGCAACCCCTAGTAACAGCAACAAACTGGTGGGAAGACAGTTTAATGAGAAGCTAAAGGAGACTCCAGTGAGATGGGACATCTCTCACATCAAAGAACAGCTTATACATCTAGATCACTGCTGTCAAAAAGCCAGTCAAAATAGCAAAGGGGCATCTGTAAAGAAGTTGTACACCCGAGGTCTAGTATGTCCAAAGATATCATTTGAGGAAAGGGAAAGCTATTTTACATTACCACAGGGATTTTATAAAAGCCATCTCCCACCAAATGCCTTTGATGTACACTCTTGAGCTGTCAATGCTCCATTTAAGAGCATTGCCACTTCCTTACCAGTACCTACATGCAGCACAGAAATAAGGCAATTGCACAGGTGTAAGGTAGTTTTATCTGAAGCCCTTAAATAAGCCAGCTATATGCCATTTTCACAGCAGGAGCTGGAATGAATCATTTATAATGCTAATTTTCATGACTTCATGTCCAGGATGACATGCCACTAGGTCAAAATGCCTATTTGTCTTGCAGGAGTACTTGAACTGTTTGAAACAAATGGAGCAAACAAGACAAAAATCGTGTAAAAGAGCTGTGAAAGGCAGACTACTGATAACTCTTGACACACTAGATTGTTTCTAGAGCTGAAGACTTTATCTGGATAAGCAAATTGTGATTCAAGATCCTGGAGACAAATCCAAGTGGGGGAAATGGAGGACAACTGTGTCTCCAGTTGACCTTTACGCAAAGCAGAAATGGTCTTTTCCACTGAAAATTGTCCAAGTGATTTCATTACGTTACTTTTCTTCTCAGATGTCTGGGAACCAGGAGTTAGAGTATCCATGATAGTACAGTGCTCATTCATTGTGGACAAAGCTATGACGTATCCTAGCTGATGTAATGGCCAAGCAGTACAGTATTGCAAGACAGACAGACAGCTTTTTGGAAGTAGGAGCTCAGTCGTGTCCTCTCACCCCTAAGGCACTGTCAGTCATAAGGCTACAACAAAACTAAACTGGCAGTTTTAATGACCTTATTTTAGAAAGCTGTAGGCTGATCTCTTCTAGGAAGGAGACCAATATTGCAGATTGTTTGCTGAAAAGGAACAACTATACCTTGTTGCCTGTAGGAGCATTACTGAACTGGCATTGGTGACTTGCTTGTCAGGGAAGAGTAGCAAAGAGGTCTATGCTGCACACAGTATGCTAACAGATGAGCAAATCTCTCCAAAATCTTACTCTTCAGTTATGTACACATGCAGAAATTCACATATTATAATCCATGAAATATATATTCAGTTTAATCTGATCATTTATTGCAATCCATGAAATATATGTTCAGTTGAATTTCACCACTAGAAAGCAATGAAGAGAAAACAAAGAATGAAGATACAAGGATCAAATATACTGAAGAACAACAGAGCTGTGAATGCCTGCCATGACTGTGGCATAGGCAACTACCCATAACTGTCACTATAGATCAAACACATAAATGCAGTTCCCATTTCAGCCTTCCATCATACAAGGAAGCAGTGCCCAGAGACGAAGCCAGAGCAAAATTCTTTCTGACTCATAACAGTGCCTAAAGCACTGGACACATCCATAATCTTCCCAGCTGTGCTACTGATGTGTTGGAGCCTGGAAAGTTGCCCATTTCTAACCCAAGGAGTTATATTGGTTTCAAGCATAAAGTACTCTGAAATCTGCTGAAGTCTCTAAGAGTTGCACTTTGCAATTCTGAGTAATGACGGTACAAAAAAGCTATTGTAAAATTCTCTGTTCACATTTCTTCTGAATAGCCACAAAAATGGAAGAAGATTTAAAGTGTATAAACTTCTTATTAAGAAGAACATCATTTGCAAGTTTTGATTTTTTTTAAACTCAACCCACCCAGAATTAATTTTTCCCAGAGCCCAGCTAAGCCTTGCCTATACTGTCAGCTCTGTGAATTTTTTTGTTTCCCAACCTGTGGCTACAGCTGGAACAGTTTCCACAAGACAAAAGAGGAGCTCAGAAGCTGTAATGCTTCATATTTAAACAGTGACACTTGCCTGGCTCCATTGCTCACATCCCTTATTTTCTCCTCCTCCTTTTAGTTATTTCTCTAGTGTAGAAACACCTCTTCATCTTTGCTGAATGCTCACTGTTTGTGGGTCAGAGGCCAGTTTTCTCTTTGAAGCACAGATCAGTGCTGTGGAGACAGGTAATTTTTAGGAAGTGTTAAAAAAAAAAAGTGGACACATCTGTCTCTTAAATGGGGCAGTAGCGATTTGCAGCACAGACAGTTTTTCCTTTTTGAAGAAACTTCAGCTGAATATTTCTGCTTTCTCCTTAGAGCTACTGCCCCACACCCCTTCTCTGTCTCCATGGCATCTCTCCAGCGTGACCACTTTTCTTTCTGCTCCAGTGCCAGTCCAGTGTTGCTCCTCAAGGACATGGCTACTCAGTGCACACAGTACCTTGCAGATACTGGAGGCAACTTCACTTCGACCAACCTCTTAACTCCAGGAGAAGTCTAGTCACAGCAATGCAGCACTCAGACAAGGCCACTGCCTCGGCATCTCCCCAGGCTCTCCAGCAGCTTTTGCCACTTGCACCTACAATGTTTTTACAGAGGGCAAGGAAGAGGTAGGAAGAAGAAGGCACCAACAGCCTGAGAAAACAATTACTAGCCTTCAGTGCAATCTGTGAACCCGCTCTTTCTTAGCCAAGTCCGTCCTTTCTCCTGGAAATTTGTCCCAGTTGTAATAAATGCAAAGCCATTTTTTGCTTCAGAAATCTGACTGTTTACAATTTAAATAATTTGTTTCATACGAACAAAATTATCTAGGAACACAGAGAAAAAAAGAGAATACTAGAGGAAGTGTATGTGTAAGTTAGTGGTCAGAGATTTGAGTCACATCTGCACAACTGATGTGACATAGTCAGCACAAGCAGTCTAGCCAAACAATCTGTTAATATAGACCTTCCTATAAGAGCTATTAGAAAAGAAACAAAAAATTGAGTCCAAAAAGATTCTAGATGCTTTCTCCTGTTTTTTGGCTTTGTGTTTTTTTTAAATTTGACATTTCCAAAGAAAATGTGAGTTCACATGTAACATTCAATGACAATACTCTTCTGAAATGTAGAAAGAAGAAATAGTAAAGAAAACAGGCAATTGACAAACAAACCTGATGCAGTCTTTCTTCTCTAAGTGTAGCAAAATATTTTCAAATGTTGTAAATTGACACTTATCATCTGTTTTGTCTTTCCTTACAGGATCTCAACAGGCTTTCACAAACAGTAAACAATAGGATGTCTCAGCATCTTAATGAAATTCATAACAAACTGATCTTTACACATCCAGTAGAGCTAAATACAGCCATTTCTTGGATGGAATATGGCATGATTTCAGCACATAATACTCCAGTCCATCTAGTGAAAATGCAGAATACCATGTCCTAATGAAATTTAAAAGGGAAGGCATATAGGAAGATTACATTCACCCTTGCATTATTATGTGTTTAGGTAGCTAATGTTAACATTCTTGTTATTAGTAATGACTACAAAATCTCAGTTCCAGTTTCACTCTGGAAGACTAACTCCTGGCACCAGAATGAAAATACAGTTCAGGAGAGACTCTGGTGGAATCTGTGTCACTATGAATACACCCTTCAAGCATAGATACTGTCCCAGAACCTCACCTGTCCTTCTCAGCCTGCTTGTGCATATTCTAGACCATAGCTCAAGACATGAGATCACATATGCTTGCCAGATCCTCCATCAGGAAACCTAGGTCTAATTAGGCATCTTTACTCCAACCCTTCTGTGATTGCTTTCATCACAAGGTTTGACTTCTCCTCACTGCAAAAGTCAGACTTACCTTCATTTGATCATCATTAATGGGTCAAAGAGGAGTAGATATAACCTCCTAATCAGGCTGGGAGAAACCTGGCTCAGTTGCCCTTAGGGACTGAAGTTAAACTTTCCGACCATAAGCACACAAAAGTGGGAGCTCCTTAGACAGATGCAGTCTATTGATCTCCTTTCCATCTTCAGGAGACAATGTGCAACTTAGACCTCCAAGCTTGGTGTAAAATGGCAATAAATAGCCATGCCTCATTGCTCACACCATGGGGGCATTCTTTCTTCAGTGAGACAAAAAGCGGGGAAGGAAGCATGGTGATGCTTTTCTCCAGTCACTTTTGAGGATAAGGGATATGAGCGAAATAAAGCTGCATACACACACGAACATTGCTAACACTGGAAAAATAAATTTTGGCTTTGGAAATATTCCTGACTTCATGTAGAAGTGCAGAGGCATCACAAAAGCGTCATCCATATACCCTCTTTTGGAACACATATCATCTTGGGACGGTACATAATGTATATGACTAAGAGCACAGTACACAGGGAATGTAGATAAAACACTCATCTTATTCATTACTTCTGTGAACTTTGTAGCCCGCAAAAAAATGAGATTGTATTTCTTGCCCTGTTCCTGACACTACAATGTACAACGTGATGTCTGTTTATAGGTTAGAGAAAGCATAGCTCCAAGTAGATACTGAAGCAGCCATGCTGTGAAGCACAGATACATTTCACGTTCTCACTCTGCTTAGTCATATGTTATTTTTATATTGAGTTAGAATGAAATCTGTCCTGAAAATCATTGATGTGCAGTTGCTGTTGCAAATGTGGTCGTATGCTGACAGCACCCTTCAAAATGTCCCTGAAAAGGAGCAGGATGTAGGAGGAAAGAGTAAGTTAGAAGGATACAAAAGGCACAGGAAGGTGGCAGGTGACCCAAGAAAGTACTGAGAGCCTTCATGAGTGCTGCAGCATGATTTCTTTCATTGCAATGAAGAAGAAACTTGCAGCACGTGATCTGCTGTGTCCTTCTGAGATCTCAGGATTGCGGCCAATATTAAAACTTCCATTGACTTCAGCAGGATGAAGATTTTACCCCGAGCCAATTTACAAGACAGATGTATTTTGAGTGAAGTGGAACTAAGGACAACAGAAAACAACATGTTCCTAGCGTTAAGCAGCTAGAAGGGATCCCCAGCCACCTCAGAAGAACCGAGGAATAACCATCTCCCTTTTACATGAATGCACATAGGTTAGATGTGTCTTAATTTGAAATGATGGCAAGAAGAAAACTCTCTGGGAAAAATAAATTCCACAGGGCAACAAGAGAAATAAACAAAATTTTTCCAATTAAACTCTTCTGAATATTTTCTTCTTTCTGGTTTCAGAACCCCATAAATATAGTCTGCCAGACTTCTAGAGATCATATTGTGCACTGATAAAAACTTGGTTTGCTTGTCTCTTGTGCATAAATTCCTATTTAATTTAGCTTGGTGTAAACTTAGGATGAGAAAACACAAATTATTTTCATCATGAATGTATAGAATATAGAAAGTAATCACAACAGCCTTTCTAAAAAAAAAGAAAACTGAAAAAGAAATACATGGAGAGAATAACATTGGTTAGAATTGGTAAAAATGAAAACTGAGAAGGTATTTGCTTCCCTAAAAATAGAAACTATTTTGATTAGAAAACTGAAATATTCTCAGTTTTATTCTGGCTTTTTGACTTGTTTTAATATTGGGAACAAAATACTGCACCCTCCAAATGGCACCCAGTATTTAACACTGCATTGCTTATTACATTTTCTATGTTTTCCTCACACAAAACAACCCAGAAACAACTGAGAAAACAGCATAAGGCAATACAGGCAGAAGTACCATCTTATCCAATTGAAATATGAGCTATCAGAGAAAGAAAATTTGTATTTGCTAAGATTCAACAAAAACGGCAGGTCCTGTGAAATAATTTGAATGCCTACTGAAGTCTTGTCTTTTTGTCATTGTTACTATTGTTCTCTTTTCTTTCTATTCCTTGCTTGATTTGGGCTTTCATGTCTCATGAGTTGATGCTCAATGAGAGATATCCCAGATATATAAAGAAATGCATATTAGATTATTGAAATGCATATTAGATTATTTGGATTATAATATTTAATGTTTAGGAAAGTTCTTGGGAGAGATTTTTGAAGACACCACTTCTGAAATCTGTGCAGCATCTGGCTTGATCAGGCCAAAATTACACAAGTCTCCCTGCTGATAGATGGGGCTAATTAGGGGGATACTACTGCATTAGAAAAAAAATGCTTACACCTGTCTTGTAACACTTTTCCTTGCTAATAGGAGACAAGGGCAACTACTATGGGGCTTTTCACTCCTCTAGTACCTGTTCCTGCCTGCCTGTAAGCCCTCACCCACAGCACACAAGGGGAAGCCAGAGCGGCATGGATGCCTGCACAGTGAAGGCTGCAGAAGAAGAGGAAGGCACTGGAGGTGGGTTACCTGCAAGAAGTTTATTCAGGCCATAAGAAAGCATGTCAGGATGCTAATAAGTTAGTTAATGCGGATCCAAAGTGTAGCACGTAGCAGGTTTTGGGAAGTAGAAGCTAACCTGTATAGCTAGGTCTGGGGTGTTTCAAGATTGAAGAAATCTGTTTTTTAAGGCCCTATTAAGTATTTCTTCTTACAATTGATTAAAAAAGGATATGTTTTCTGTGGAAATTATAGTGAAAACCAGCCTTTTCTCATAAAAAAACCCACAGTGCTTTACTCTTAAAAAAATTCATGGAGATATTGCCACTGCTCTCTGATTGCAGTAACTCTTGTTTTAGAACTTCTTCATGGTGATTACATTTTCCTACTGAACAAAATTAAGCTCATCATTCTTACTTTTCCAGATGTAAGCTGAGGTATTTAATGCTAACATGAAACTTACAGTAAACATGAAGTATAAATGACAGTACATGATCCACAGCAGTATAGAATAGAAAGCACAAACAATTTTATAGTGGACTTCTGTATTTCCTCTCATTCTTCATTTTTACTCACATCTCAGATGCTAGTCATATAAATTTGAACCTCTCATCAAGACTTTTCCTTCACTGCCTCTCAATAAAACATGGCTGTCTATAATTTTTTAAACTGCTTTTGTTTAAAAAATCTATAGCTTGAATGTGATACAAGGTCATAAATTTGTTTTTCATATTTTCTACCACAAAACTTTCACATACGTAAGACAAGATGTCTCATGAGAGGTTAGCAGTTTTTATTTAAAGAAAATAATATATTGTTTCACTGTAAGCCGCCTTGTCAACCATTTTATAATTTTTTCTTCTTGTTTAACTACAGGAAGCTCTTTGCTTTATGATTCCCCATAGCCTTGGGAATATTTACTACTGCAAGTTTCCTATTCCTTTTATGTTCCTGAAAGGAACCTTCTGAAGTGTGGTCCAAGGGGTCAACCAGTGAGTTCACTAATCCTACTCCTGCTTGTAGGTTAAATAAACATTGCTAAGGAATTTCAGGGTGAAAAAGCCGTTTGTCTTCACCAAGGCATTGTGAAGTTTGCACGTTATCCTGTCTGGGGACATTAAACAGCAGTGCTAATCATAGAATCATAGAATCATAGAATGGTTTCAGTTGGAAGGGACCTTAAAGATCATCTAGTTCCAACCCCCCTGCCACAGGCATGGACACCTTTCCTCTAGAGCACGTTGCTCAAAGCCTCATCCAACCTGGCCTTAAACACTGCCAGGGAGGGGGCATCCACAGCTTCTCTGGGGAACCTGTTCCAATGTCTCACCACCCTCACAATAAAGAATTTCTTCCTAATATCTAATCTAAATCTACCCTCTTTCAGTTTAAAACCATTCCCCCTCATCCTGTCACTACATGTCCTTGTAAAAAGTCCCTCTCCCGCTTTCCTGTAGGCCCCCTTCAGGTACTGGAAGGCTGCTATAAGGCCTCCCCGAAGCCTTCTCTATTCCAGGCTGAATCTGTAATACTAAAAGATATTGGGAAGACTTAAAAATTGGGTGGCATGAAAATGGTGAGGAAAGATTTCACAATTTGTATCTTGCTTCATGTACATTTAGAAAGAGGGAAGAATGTGAAAACATACATTCATAAAGAATTCTTTTGCCATAGAAAATACAATTTTTTCTTGAGGTTTTTTTCTTTTCCTCTGCTATTCAACCATTCTGCTATAAACAGAAAACAGACCTTTGGGGAAAAGGGATGGGATTGTGTGAGCTTTTTTAGGGAGGGGGCAAATATACTAATATTTTGATAGAAGTGTTACGACTTATTCCATATATCAATCTTTCTCTGGCATGTAGCAGGGGGGTTGGAACTAGATGATCTTTAAGGTCCCTTCCAACCCAAACCATTCTATGATTCTGTGATTCTATAGAACTAAGAAAATGGTATTTCTTCCAAGCTATGAAGATATTCCCAAACAAGAATAATGCTGGCACTAGGTATCAGTTCATAAATAAAGATAGACCATAATAACACCCAAATTCAACAGTTCACACCCAAATAGAAGAAAAAAATAACTAGCAGGAATTACTACATATTGCCAACTCAAAGAATTGAAAGCATAGGAGGCCTCATAAAGGTCATGAGTGAACAAAATACAATGGAGTCAAACACGTTTCTACTTAAGGTCATAGTTGAGCTTTTCAAGGTTCATATTGGCAAGTTCTTCTCTATAACCATGCAAATTAGAAAACTTTATTTTTAAAGGAAAGTTCATGTTGCCGTATTACCTGAAAAACTACAAAAACATTATACTTGTAAGACGTAATGTGTTATCTAGACAGGGATAGGGCTTGGTACATATGTAGAATCTCTCATTAAGAACCTTATATATCACACATACCCTGGCAAGACAAAAACTCTTTTATGTAACTGGAAAGAATTGTTCCTAAATTCCTTCCCATCAATGAACAACACACGCTTTGATATTTACAACTCATAAAAAATCCTCCAACAATAGCATCTGAAAATGGGGAGTGAATTGGAAGTAATTCAGTCCTTTCAAAAACCTGTTTACCTGAGTTGCTGTTCAAAGGTGTCAAGAGTCAGACACAGCCCTCGCATAGATGGAAGAGTGAGCAGGAAACAGATGAGCCATTTAAGACATGTGACAAATGGTGTTCATCAGGCAGATGCTACTGACACATACAGCAGTTCAATATGTGTAATTGGTCTGATGCAATATTTCAACGAGGCAGAGCCTCAGCTGATCTACAGCTGTCATAGCTCAGCTGAAGGCCCCTCAAACTGACAGCAGCACTCTTCACAACTCTGCTCCGGCTTCTGAACACAGCTACTGAAAAGTGTTGCTGAGGTGCCTTGAGTGCCTTTTCCCGAAGTAACTTCTACAATTAATTCTTTCTGTGCACCCGTCTGAACCTATGACTAACATTCACATAAGCAAATGAAACCGGTGTACCTGTGAGCAGTTGGTCGTTTTGTACATGATGGTGCATGAGAAATTGTTTTTGAAAATGAATCCTTTGCAAAATTTTGTTTTCAAAACAGTTGTAAAGGCTGAACTAAAGGCTGGTGTTGAATTTTCATGGGTTTAATTTGACCATGTTCTGGTTCACCACAGAGATTTTCATGATGAGTTTGCTTTCTATACCCCATTCCAGTTCTTGATCTTAATGCTTAGCAGGGAATTTGGAGTGACTGTGGAAACCTGAGAACCTCAATTATGAACAGAACAACATCTATTAAGCATTTTCTCTCCTTTTTGCATAGAAGCTGCATATGTAATATGACTGAAATGAGGCAGCTACGAGGGTATGCAAAACATTACACAGGCATAATTCATATTTCATGAGATCCCTTCACAGAGAAGGGAATGGTTAAAGGGAAGAGTAAGTTATATTAAATATTTAAGAATCTGCTACATTCCATAAAAGCATTAGCAATGCAGTAAGCAGCTAGTAGATGCTTATCGTTGCTCTTGCACTCTTAAATTACTCTTTAACTATTTAGATTAGGATAAAAATAATGCAGATGGCAGAAAGCAAGCAGTGGGATCTAACAATGGGGAAGAATGAGGTTGTATCTTCTGAGAAAGAAAATTATTGTTGAGCAAACAATTGCTAGTCTTAATTAAAAAGCTAAGCAAGTGCATTTTTTACTTAAATAATGAATTCCTTGGCTGAGAATCAAGCCAAAGGATCCTACAGAGATCGAATACTCTACCAAAAGTCACTGACACTTTTGCTTCTGTTTCACTTGGGCTTTTTGCAGAACAGAGATGTGACAGGTTCTGTTGTGTTTGAAATCATCCTCATTTTAATGGGAGCCTTTGCAGTACCAAAGACCAAAAATAACACATTAGGCTTTAATAATAATTTCATCATCTTTTCCTCAATTGATCAACCTGTGTACTGATTCAGTTTTTAAGAGCATGCCTTTTCTAACTCAGGATTTGATTTAACCTCTTCATTAAATACTTTTAGTATTACCCTACAATATTTGTTGCCCCTTGATAGTGTGTGCGTTATGTACGCCACACATGTATGAGGAAAAGTATTAACTGCCTGAAAGTAAACATTTTACAAATGAACTAGGTATAGAGAAAAAAACCCTAAGATTGGTGCTTTTTTATTTTTTCATTTATAGTTTGAAAGAAATATACTTTTGACATTGCCACTGCTTGCATATATGAAGCGCAAGGAATGAAGTAGCTGCAATGTTTATATGAAAGAAGAGCTATACACAGCTCTTCCTAGCCCCCTTGGGATAGTCACACGGGCAGCTGTGCTCTGGTTTCCCCCATGCTCTTTGTTTGAAACCAGAATTAACTGAAAGCTAGAGCAAATGCCTGACAAAGTGTTAAACACGTTTCATACTCTTGTGAACTTGAGAAGTAAATGCACGGATTTCATAAATGCCAGCTTCCTCCAGAGTCTGAGAACCTTTCTTATTTCCCCAAAGGTCTTGTTTATGTTCTTGCAAGAAGAGATATCCTAGAGTGTGGTAATTAGAATTAATAAAGCCAGCATAAAGATGGACCGTGGCTTTCTACCATAAGGGGACAGAGGAGCATTAAAAAAAAGCATTAAAAAATTGCTTCTCTCCACTCCCCCTAACCTTTTCTTTTTTTCTCCTTTCTTTGGGACAGCCACAAATTATTTTAACAATATACTGCAACAATAGTGCCTAATTTCTTTCTTATGGTCAAATGCCTTGGTGGAAAGGAATAGGAGGACAGGAATGAATTAACTGGCACTGACAGGAATGCTTTGGTAGCCTACAGTCAGCCATTTGTTCATTCCTTTGTCATTCCAACAGAACTGAAAGGCCTTTGCTGATCAGCCCACCAAGGAACCGCAAAGGTGGACCATGATGGTCTCCACAGACTCCCATGTCTCCACCTACCCATCTCTTTTTTCATACTGTATCATGGGACAGCCTTTGGGCTTAGTACCAGTATTATGTCTGGAGCACTGAAATCTTCTCTGAGACTGGGCTTACAGACACTAATATTTATATACATAGCAGAAAAATTCTTTGATTTGAACACTTATATGTTAGGTGAGGTACAAATAACATAGAAAACTACAACAATCTTGCCTGGGATGTCAGCCACAAAGAAGCAGCGCAGACAGGCAACCGTAGGTGAGGACAAACAATGGGAAGGCAGAGAGAAGAGAAGGATGGATGAAGGTGAAATCTTCAAGACAACAGAGTTCCTCAGACTAGCTTTTCATTTGAGAAGAAAACTTTCTATCCCATCCTCCAGTTGTCTCATTACTTCCTTCCTTCTCCCTTCCCTCTGTCCGTCCCTTTCTACTTAGGTTGCTACAGCTCATCCATCCGTCCATCTTCCCCTGCTTCCCCAAATCTCACCAACACCAAACCATGTCCTTTGTATTAGCCTTGTTTTAACTGTATTTTGACTGCAGATAAAGCAATCCAGGGCTATGGGACCATAGCTGAGGTGACTTTGAGAACATTTATATACACATCATTTGGTTTGATTAATCCCTAATTCTAGACTCGTATTTGTAGAAATAATATCTGCACCACAGTTATGTCAATATCATAAGGTTAGTACCACACTTATGTCAATATTTTTTTTGGATTTCTAGAGCTACAAATTAGAGATTATAATGACACAGGAAAAAAATTATTAACTATTTTCGTGCACAAACTGTCATTTCTGTTGGAGCTGTGGAACTTGAGAGTTAATGTAAAGAAGAAGACTAGAAGAGATGGGAATGGGCTAATATGCATTTATTCTTGGAATACCCTAAGGAATTGAAAATGAGGATTTTTATACTTTTTTGGTCCATATCAGAGATTTGACATTTTCTAAATAATTGAAATTGTTTTGACAGTTTAGAAACTGATAGCTGTAGAAAAAAAATATTCAGCAGTAGAGGTGTAATGTTATACAATATTTAGGCTGAGAGGGAAAAAAAAAAGTTACACTTACAGTTGCTATTCTGCACTGTAAATTGCCTGAATTACATCAGTGCAATCATTCACAGCGTGAAAAAGTTAGTCTTTATAGGATGGGGGTCCTCTTGCTGACAGGCAGAGCTGAAACTGAAGGAGTTTGTGTCCAAATGCAAATATGATTATATGCTCATTATTTCAATACTGCATGTGTGTTCTAGGTGGCAAATGCTTCTTGTGTTTTTCTCAGCTCTCAGTAACAGGAAGATGAGATCTCCAGGGGAAAAATTCGCAGTTTTGCATAACTCTTTAAAAATCCACACTTGGGGAAAGTTTTTTTTCCACAAAAATGACTTTTCTTTCCAATGTCAATAGGCATAACTCTTCTATTAACCTCCCAGCAGAACTAATAGAACAAGGCAACACACAAGAACAAAACACATGATCGATGAACAATTAGGCCTATCTATCTCACATAATTTATGTAGAAAATTGAAATTTTTCCAGGTCTACTTTAGAAATAAAAGTAAAATTTAAAAGATTTATCCTACAGTTGGAAAGGTGGGGCAAATACATCTAATACTTAAGTTCTTGTGACAAAGAAAGTAGTATAGATCAGGGAGAAATAGAGATCATCTTAAAAATGAAGGCAGATTTGCCCATCTTTCTCAATAGTTCAGAGAGGGAAATTATTGTTCTCTGGTGAATGATGACCAAAATGTGTTCATGGATGAAAGCAGCTTTGTTTAAGAATTTTGGAAAACACTTGTTAACTCTGTAAGAACAATATTAAGTGGTGGATACTTTAGGAAAAGATATTCAAGTAGAAAATCCAGACAAGTTCTGTTTAACTACAGCGCTAGAGAAAGTGAGAACAGCATTCCCTTAGGATCACAGAATGTTAGGGATTCCCTCGAAAGATCATCTAGTCCAAGCCCCCTGCCGGGGCAGGATTGCCTAGACCATATCACACAGGAATGCGTCCAAGCGGGTTTTGAATGTCTCCAGAGAAGGAGACTCCACAACCTCTCTGGGCAGCCTGTTCCAATGTTCAGTTACCCTCACTGTAAAGAAGTTTTTCCTCATATTTATGTGGAACCTCCTGTGTTCCAGCTTGCACCCATTGCCCCTTGTCCTGTCAAGGGATGTCACTGAGAAGAGCCTGGCTCCATCCTCATGACGCTTGCCCTTTACATATTTACAGACATTAATGAGGTCACCCCTCAGTCTCCTCTTCTCTAAGCTAAAGAGACCCAGCTTCCTCAGCCTCTCCTCATAAGGGAGATGTTCCACCCCCTTAATCATCTTCGTGGCTCTGCGCTGGACTCTCTCTAGCAGTTCCCTGTCCTTCTTGAACTGAGGGGCCCAGAACTGGACACAATATTCCAGACGCGGCCTCACCAGGGCAGAGTAGAGGGGGAGGAGAACCTCTCTTGACCTGCTAACCACACCCCTTCTAATACACCCCAGGATGCCATTGGCCTTCTTGGCCACAAGGGCACATTGCTGGCTCATGGTCATCCTGTTGTCCACTAGGACCCCCAGGTCCCTTTCCCCTACGCTGCTCTCCAACAGGTCTGTCCCCAACTTGTACTGGTACATGGGGTTGTTCTTGCCCAGATGCAGGACTCTACACTTGCCCTTGTTATATTTCATTAAATTTCTCCCCTCCCAACTCTCCAGCCTGTCTAGGTCTCTCTGAATGGGTGACAGTTTAGACAAATCCAGATTTCAGGAGCAGTGCGCATCCCTAGATCATGACCTCTTCAAAGGAGAGAAAAAAAAACTTGGAGAAAAAAATAAAAAATTAAATCACCTTCACTCCTGCCAGTCTGCAGTTCATTTTGGCTGATTGCTACAGGAGAGCTTTGCTTGCAGCGTCAGCTAGTGGCTATGGAAGAAACTGATTAAAGCATGAGAACGGAGGGTTTGATTGATTTTTCTGGAGTGAATACTTGAAAGCTGATGCCGTGGGCTTGCACAGGCAAGCGGCTGCTGATAAAACACATCAGCTGGCTGTAGCAGAACATCACAATCTTCCTTTGCTGTTTTTCACACAACCCCTCAGTCATTTCTGTGCAAAGTTTCCTTTCCTTTCTTTTGACATTCACTTTCTAATCTTGGGCAAGTCATGTAATCTCTCAGAACAAGATTTTCGGTTTCATTCGCATCTTTTTATTTCATTACTTCTGTGGCAGTTTCCATAGGCTCGTTCAGATATTCAGCTGAGGACCCAGCCCTTATCACAGCCAGTATTATTTTTGTTAATTGTATTTATGTCAGCTTTAAAGGAGAGCTTTAAAGATGCTGTCTCCCTTTTGCAGAGCTTTCTGTGTGAAAGCAAAACAAAGAAAAGCTGCTGTGCACCAATGAAATTTCAGGTTAAGCATAAAGGTTACAGGATTAGTATAGATCCTGAAACATAGTATTGATCCCCAAACATTTTAGGGAGAAAAATTCAAGGAACCAGCCCAAAGAGACTTGCCTGCCACAACAGCTGCTAAGAAATCTTGTGGAACGACTTCGCCATGCAACAAAGGTAAATAGGGAAGAAGACAGCAGGTATGACACAGGGCATTCACACGCTACAGATGTGAGCTGTATGCGAAATAGTTTTATGTATGTAGTAAGAAAATAAAAACAAATGTAGAAGAAGAAAGGTCAACATGCAAGATCATGAGTAAAAACGTAGGAGGAGGGTAATACTTGTGAGGGCAGACATCTTCCTTAACTTACCTAAGCTGAGCAGCTGACTTTCAAGAACTCTTTGGGCATCTCCAGGGTAAAGGGTCAAGGACAGAGGAATGCAACTGAGGACTAGACCTTTCTTCTGTTCACTTACATTACTGAGTAAGACAGTTAAATCTACAGAAGTTACTCAAGTATGATCATACCATCTTCTGCTTATTGGGGTAACTGGCACTTAATATGTTTCTTCTAACCTTTAGCTGTAGAAAGTCCTAAATCATTTTCATACCACCCTTGGATAAAATATCCTGTGACTTCATTTCAACATAACTCAAGCTAGGTTGATCTAATTTGCCTTACAATAGTCGCTCATATATGTTAAACTACTACTCATAATCTTATCCTACTCTAACTGCAACAATTAGCATAAAGAATTTCCTATATTATCATACAGAAAATTCTAGACGTGGGTCAGATGAAAGACTTAGTATTAAATAACAGAGGTACAGCAGGCAGCAATGAAATGCTACTGATCAGCATCTAAAGACAATCACAGCATAACACCTGCCTACTCACTGGTGAGTTTTTGCAGTCAAAAATTACGTGGACTGTACATACAATGACCGTTGCAATAGGGCCCACAAAAATATTTGAAGCTGATGATTGAAGAGGAAGCAAAATTATCACATTCTCAAGAGTCCTTAAAAATGGAAAAGTAATTTCTCATAAAGGTAATTTACAAAAAAACCCACTTTTTCATAAACTTTACAGTTGATTGGGAAATGGGCTGAAGTTTCTGAGACAATTTCCTACACTTTTGTGGTGAAAAATTGTGAAATGTGGAGATTGCTCTGTAAGTACTACTAATGATGACTACCAATACCCTGAGCATTCCCGGGTTTGACTCCTAAATCTTTATTCCTCTAGTGCCCTTGGATGTTATTGCTGACCCAAATTCCGGACTTTGGTCATTGCTAGGGTAAATGAAGGAGGAGGAGACCCTCTCTGTGCTGCTGTTGCTGTGACCTGTCCCTGTGACAGAGGCAAGTGCTGACCTTACCACAGTCACTTTCATATACGTACGTCTGTTCTCAGTTCACATTCAATGCTGTTATTTAATCTCTCTGGATTAGGTTTCTGCATGGTCTGTTTCTTCACAGAATCACAGAATGGTTAGGGTTGGAAGGGACCTCTGGAGATCATCCAGTCCAACCCCCTGTCAAAGCAGGTTCCCCTAGAGCACATCGCACAGGGTTGCATCCAGGCGGGTTTTGAATACCTCCAGAGAAGGAGACTCCACAACCTCCCTGGGCAGCCTGTTCCAGTACTCTGTCACCCTTAAAGTAAATGAGTTTTTTTCTCATATTCAGATGTAACTTCCCATGTTTCTGTTTGTACCTGTTGTCCCTTGTCCTGTCACTGGGTACCTCTGAGAAGAGTCTGGCCCCATCCTCTTGACACCCACCCCTAAGGTATTTGTAAGTGTTGATAAGATCCCCCCTCACTCTTCTCTTCTCCAGGCTAAACCGACTCAGCTCCCTCAGCCTTTGCTCATAAGAGAGATGCTCCAGTCCTCTGATCATCTTCATAGCCCTCTGCTGCACTCTCTCCAGTAGTTCCGTGTGTTTCTTGAACTGGGGGGCCCAGAACTGCACACAGTACTCCAGATGTGGCCTCACTGGGGCAGTGTAGAGGGGGAGGATAACCTCCCTCGACCTGCTGGCCACACTCTTCCTAATGCACCCCAGGATTGCCATCTTTCTCCTCCTTATTCCAAAATTTGGGGTGGGGGGTGGCGGCTGTGTGCCGCCCCGGCGCCAGCAGGGGGCAGCCGCAGACCTGCCAAGCGCCGCCGCCCCGCAGCGAGGGGGTGCGGGGGGGAAGGGGCGGCTCTCGCCCTCCCGCCGCCGGAGCGGGCAAGGACGGCCCGGGACGGGCGGGCTGTCATCCCCGGGGGCGGCGGTGTGGCCCTGTGCTGTCCCCTGCCGCGCTGGCGGGGTGGAAAGCAGAGCGCTGGCTGTCCGCAGGAGCACCGATTTGACGGAGACGGGGAATAAAGAATTCGGTAATCCCTGTCACCGAGAAATAAAACGATTTCGTTACTTAAGCTGTAAGTTTTACAGAAAAACCTAGAGAAGCCTCACTCGGGGTGGCCTGATCTACCATAGCCTTTGGATAAGATTGCGACATGTCCAGTATTTCCTGTTTGACTACAAGGGCTGCAGATTTATCTTTGGACCGTCTAATGCCTCTACCGTCTAATTCGGGGGGGGGGGGGGGGAGGGTCAGTACTCTGATTTACTGACACACATGTATACACACACCCTCCCCCGCCCCCCCATACTTATAAACACTCTGATCGCATAAGGTACTTGGGAACAGGGCCACACCATTGAATATGGGTCATCAGGAGAGGTAAGTGCCCAGCCTTACCTCTTCTTGGATGCTGAGGATGCCCTTTTTTGTGGCTTCCCTTTTTCACACTACATCCATTTCGGTCCTGCTTAGTTGGGCACTCTCTGTAGGGCCACATAGTAAACCCAGTCCCTGAAATAATCATCTGTGTTAAGTGACTCTTCCAAAGAAATTGATCTGCTTTTCCATTCTAGGTCGTTTCAGAAATGTGACTTACAGCGCAATCCAGGAAACTGTCTTGGCATAACTGGAGTGCGAGGGCAGAAATGAGAGCTGAGCATTTCAGGGCCTCTTCGGGCAGTTTTACCACTAGAAAAAAGGCACATGGAACTGTAGCCATAAGGTGCAACCAAATATATTGACAGTGTATTCTTAATCACATCTGTAAAGCACCGAAAGTTCTCCAGCTGCAACTGGACAGATGCAGCCTAATTGCGATATAATCAGCTTGCCTTGGTGCTAGGAGCTCTGTACAGTACATTCGGGCAGATTTTTAGCCCAAGGATGTCCTGACCTGGAATAATTGATATGCTCTGGCTACTTGACGCCCATACATATTCCACTACTCCTCTTGTGAATGAAAGGACTCTAGACGGCCCATTATCATGCTATTGTCTATCAATCAAGTCAATGTGATATACTGAGAGGGAAAAAAGCATTTATCAATACATGCAGGCAGCAGAGAGCAAAAGACAAAGACTGACGTTACAATTAGAGAGCAGAGACATTAGCTGGGTTAGATTCTTATCTCCAGGAAAGGGACAGGAAAAGTCATCCCTGTTTAAGCACAACTGCAGGCACATTTAGAATTGTACTTTCCCTCAGCTCTGGGGTTTTGTTCATGTTATTAAAGAGTTGAAATCATCTGAGGTGTTCAAATCCAGGATTTTGCTTTGGGTCTGTCTTTACCAAAAAGCACCCTAACAGCACATCTCTGCTGTTTACTTGAACTCCTGCTCTGCTACCTGGCTGCTGACCACAGAGAGCACTGGAGTTCAGAGAGGAGAGTCCTGGGTGAGCAGACCTGCACTGGCTTGACAGAGGGGAAGGGAAGCAAGGACTGCAGTGCTCCTTCCCAGCGCTGGTGATATGCTGGCACCAACAGCCACCGGGTTTTGGAATGGGCCCTTCTCCGCCTTTTGGTTATGTCATCCTGTAGTTGAGAGGAGCTTAAAAATTCAGTCATGACTTGCTTATTAAAAAGCAACAAAATGTCCTGGTTATTTATGTTTAAGGACCATACAGCCAGACCAGAAAGAAATTAAGTCCTTAAGCCTTTCTACCACCTGTAAATTCACAAGCATCATGTGCTGAAGAACAAAGGCATGTGGTTTTTTTTTTTCATTTGGCTCTGTCTAAGCCATTTCTCCTTTCACCAGCCAAGTGTTTGTAAGGAAGTTTCACTGGGAAGAATAATGCTACTGTGACTGCACGCCAAGGTACCTGCTGATAGTGATGTGTATGCACATAGGCAAAGGTGTATTGCGGCCTCCGTTCTTCTCTTGTCCTCTTGCCTCTAGAACTAACACTAAAGCAGACCTCAAATTACAGAGGGAATTAGATATGCAGATTTATTTGATTAACTGTGCCTAACACTGCACACATAAGGATGTTCTGAAAGACGGTAACATAGTTTTATGTAAACATATTGCTATTTGACATTTCCTTCCTCCGTGAGCAAATTATCCCAGCATCGTATTGTTAACAATCTATTATTTAGCAAAACCTGCTTTGCTGCCAGAAGCCCAAACATAGCTGCGTAACTTTAGGGGCTTTGTTAATATTAACAACAGCACAGTTTTTATTACTGAGAAAAAAAGCTATTCTGAAAGAACACTGAAGCTACAAAATCAAGCACTCATCTTGTAAGAAATATTAGAATTAAGCTTTCCTGGGTAACCTTGACTTGATCCTTTTGTTCACATGTGTTCTAATACAGCTTTAGTTAAGAGATAATAAGGCATTTCCCCTAACTTCTCCTGAAATCTTAATTCCTACAGGAAATTGCTTATACAAGGAAAACTATTTTCTAAAAATTAGTAAATGGCATTGACTCATCTTAATGCCCAAGCCCCTGGAGACTGATTTGCTTTAACTCACTGCAGTCTCACAATGAATTAATTTTAGCGATTCAACTTTCCTCTAAATGTCATGAGATACTGAGGAATGCAAAGCACCTGAAGGAGATGAGAACTTAAACCAATCATAGAATAGAATTTGAAAAACACTCTGAGAGCACCATTGATCTAATTTCGGCCAAGATCACGTGATAATTTTGTGCTAAAAATAGTAATTTTACTATTCTAGAAAAAGCACAAGCTGAATTCTTAATTTTACAAAAAGTATTTAATTTTAAAAGCTCAATGAGGAGTACTGCTCTGAAACAAGGCAAGCAGAAGTATAGCAGCAGAAAATCTGAAACCTGACTTCACAGTTATTGGTGCCTAAGACAGAAACATGAGTAAGATATTTGACTTTAATAACTTTATTATATGCAAGAGATAAGTGTTCACATTAAATCAATCTCCCTTACTTCTGATTCACAAGGAGTGTGCAGTAAGATACAACTTCCCTGGGTTCAGTTTTCATTTCTGTAGTCCTGTTCTCAATCAGAGCCAGCTTTGTGAAAGTCTAAATGCATTAGTGTACTGGGTCTGCCTGGGATGGGGTTAGTTTTCTTCCTCGCAGGCCACAGGGTGCTGTGTTTTAGACTGGTAACAAAACCAGTGATGATAACACTCCAGTGTTTTAGCTATTGCTGAACAGTGCTCACACAGCATCAAGGCCATCTCCGTTTCTCACTCTGCCCCCAAATCAAGGAGGCTGAGGGTGGGCAGGAGTCTGGCAGGGGACACGACTGGGACAGATGACCTGGCCTGGCCAAAGTGCTATTCCGTACCATCTAACTTCACTCTCAGCAGTAACACTGGGATAGACTTTTCCAAAGTAGCCATTGCTCAGAGACTTGCTGGGCATCAGTTTGCTGGTGGGAAGTAGTGAGTGATTGCCTTTGCATCACCTTTTTTTCCTTTTTCTCCTCCCCCATTAAACTGTCTTTATCTCAACCCAGGAGTCTTTCTCACTTTTGCGTTTCTGATTCTCTCCCCCATACTGCTGGGCTGGGGGCTTGAGCAAGTGGCTGGTGAGGGTTTAGTTGCTGGCCAGGGTCAACCCAGCACAATTAGACAAGATTGGATAGAAAACAATTAACATCTGAACATGCTAATGATTTCAGGATGGACAAAGACTAAAAATAGCAGGTTTTGCTAGCAGACGTGTGCAGAATTCCCTTTCAGCAGAGCTGGCATTTCTATATGGTCCTAGTAAGGCTGAAGCCAGGGTTTGAAATCAGGAACTTTGCCACTCTATGAATTTCTACAGAAATAGTTGAAGATTTCTACTATTTTCAAATCCTCTGTAGCTCTCCCACTAGCAGGGGATGTACGTCTAAAGGGACCTTTTTTCACTGAGGGTAATGAAGAGCTTTAAAATGTACATAAAGCACATCCTGTTCAATCCTTTTGGTTTCAGGATCAAATGGAAGACCTGTTATTTGAATTAATTATCTCTTGAAAATGGTATAAAATGTTGGTAATTAAATCAACTACTTAGGGAAAATAACAACAACCCCTTGGGTTACTTGACTGAACTATTGTTTTCTTCTAATAAAAATGTCTGGCTGTGACATTGTTTTCCTTTAGGGTCTTTTTGCACTTCAGATTTCTGTCCTTTCAGTGATCACTTTGCATTTCTGACATGGTGTCTCCTGCCTTCACTGATCAATTTAAGTTTGCTTAATGGAGGAAGAGCAACCATGCCCAAGTGTCCTTCGTAATAAAAATTAAAAAAAAAAATAAATCTAACTTTCCTTAACCCTAAACCAGTAGATCCCTTCCAAATGCAAATTTCAGAAAAATTGATCACAATGTATTAGTACCGATACTTTCATTGGTATGGAACTACCTATACAGAAGGCAATAGTTAAACCAGTAGTGATTTCTCATCCACTAACATATACCCAGGAGCAAAACTGCAGACTATGGTGACAATGAGTCATACAGTGCCTGGGATGAGCAGTAGAGTTTTAGCTATCCTGTAATTATTCCAATTGCTTTGCTCTTATTCTCTTAAGGCAGAAATGGCAGCAAAGAGGGCTTTCTCTCAACTCATCCCAGCAGCATAAAGTTCACAGCAATAAGTCTATGCAGCCTTCTTCCTTAATCTATAGCTGTCTTGCAAAAAAGTTTCTTTCTTATGTCTATTTGAGTTAGTTCCTGGAAGACACCACCATCTAATACACAGCCAGCCTCTCAGCAGAGGTGAAAAGCAATTGTTTATTTCCAGAAAATGTGTATATTTGAACTGTAAAATCTTGATAGGGAGTGTCTCAATCTGTATTTACAGTGTACTTAGTACAATGAGGCATAGGCTGTGGTATACTCCATGGTGCTACTGTAACGCCATTAACCAGGACTCCTTTTATACTATATGTTGGAACATGTCTCTATATGTCTCTATATGTCTTTTTTTAAATTGTGAGCATTTGGTCCCTCATAAACACCCCCTTGTACTACAACTATATGGCACATGCCTTACCCCAAGAATTTTGCACTTGGTCAAAATGTTAGTAATCACTACAAGAAGACATGGAATTTGGGAACCGCCACGTTGTAAGTAACCACTATGAAATTAAGGTGTTGTTGGCTTTTCAGGATCCAGCTATCTCAGCTCATTTATACAGATGTACCCATATTCTGCAGCCCTATTTATAATGCCTGTAGATCAGCAGCAGGCAGAAGAAAGAAGAGGCACACCTCTCCTTATTTCAGAAATCAGACATTTTAAACTGTCCACAGTACCATAATCATGTTCTGTGGCATGTGTCAATGTGAAACTAGATCTACTGAGGTCCAGTTGAGAGCCCAAGCAAAAAACTGTGTCTTTGGGGTACATAATCTTACCACAGGCGCATTCTGGAGTTCCCATCTGCTATACTGACAGTTAGGATGACAAATTTAACTACTAATGCTGAAGATGTTGCAAGATTTGGCCCACAGTCAAGTTTGGGGCTGTTCCGCTTAGCATGCATGCTCTGTTTGGATGCAGTAAAGAAAACACATACAAAAGTTTCTGTGGACAAAAATTTACAGGAGATGTCTTGAGAAAATTCAGTGCTCTACAGAAAATGCTTTCTAGTATATAGAAAGAAGAAAGCAGGGATATCAATATTTCTGAAATACAGGGCATGAAAGAAAGTAACCACATAGAGACAAAATGATTTGAAAGTTTTTAAAATGTAAACTGATGGAATTTGAGCTCTTCTGATTTAACATGTATTTGAAATGGAGGCAATGTGAATTGGTCTGAGCCCATTTTAGTTCTGAAATAACTATACATGATTTCCATCTATTTCTGATACATGATTTTTCCTAAATTTTTCCGCATAACTTTTGCCAGTCCTATCCACAACAGGAAAAGTGTGCACATGGGTTTACATCTGATTTTTATTGCTGGTGAATGTGCTGGGCAACATTTGCCAAGATTATAAAGCTATTATATCGTTCAATGTTTCATGGCAATGTTGGAAAGACAGCAGTGAACTGGAGGATTACTGAAGAACTGAAATCAACACACAGTGGTTACATTCCAGAGAAGTATTTGTGTTATTGAGGTACTATTAACAGTATTCTCCAAAGAAAGGTGAGCTTATGAGTCATATCATTTGTTGAATTTTTGATATTTGATAAAATACTATGTGTAATACAAAGGAATTGCATGTCTTCCTTTGAGACCACAGAATAATTTACCTTCTGCATTACTGTAGCTATACTCTGTTTATATACTGAAATATTTGTGAGAAGATAGGTACAATTATGCTTGGGATTAGGATCATTTGCATGAACAATTTGTTTGGTTGACATGAAATCTAGAGAGAATACCTCCAGTTATGCTTAAATTCTTAAATATTATTTCATGTTGAGTGTTTATTCTTTGGAGTAGCTATAACTTCATAGAAACATACAGTACACCTCCCACTAATGAATAAAGTGAGTGACATTTCAAAGAAATACTGTAGAGCTAGTAACTAATGCTTAGTGCTATTCTGCTAATTAGCTTGCAGCTTAGAGAGTAGAATTAAGCAATTAATTTCCTCCACAATAGCAGTTAGTGCTTCCAGTGGACACTGATGTATCATACAATCTACTTATTTCAGGAAGGGATAAAATAATGACATTCTACCATCAAATATTTGTATTTATATTCTAAATTTAGGCAGTTGATGAGACAGGGAGTTGGGTTTGTATAACAACTATCATAAGAAGATAGAAAAAGCCTTCCCACGTTAGTATTTTTGCCTGACTTTCTTTCCAATTAAAGCCTGATCCAGTAGAAGACACCGAAATCTTTGCTGCTGACTACAGTCTAAGGAGCCTTTGGACACCAAAAACTCTTCCTCAGTTATACCTTGGGGAAAAGCGTCTACAACTATACTGTGTCTTTGAGAGTGATGAGACTTAGTAAAATTCAGTGCTTTCAATGAAAATGCTAAAAGCATAGCAAAATAATATTGCTTAATGACCCAGAACACGCCAAGTTAACTTTAAGTTGACAGTAATTCATATTTGTGATAGCATTAAGGGGAAAGTATGACTTTTCTCACTTTAAAGGTTGACAGCAAAAGGCTTGATAGCTGCACCTGGGTGAATTAATATGGTAGTATTAAGATAGACATCACCTGAAGCTGCAGGAGGAAAAAGGGAGCAGGAAATAGCATCTTCAGCCAGAAGCTAATGGCAAATTGGTGGGAGAGGTGGTCACCTGGAGAGCCCACAGAGGGAGGAGAAGCAGCCCTGTGAGTGGTGAAGCTAACAGATGAGTACTGCCTCATGGCAGACTGGAAGAGTTCAGTATGACTTGGCCATTGCCTTGCATTCAGGATGCCGTAGTTTTGTCAGATTCTTTCATTTCAACATTTTCCTTAGAGTTATTAGAATTGCCCAAAATCAAGTATCTGCCTGTTAAAAGCTCCTTCGTAAAACACTTGATTTTTCTTCTGCTAAACTGCTTTAAAACCAATGGATTGCATGTGCATTCACTATTTACTGTGACATCCACTAAAGCCAGATAAACTCTGAGAACATGAAGCATAACAGTTACAATTTACTGTGCACAGGTAGTTTGATGGATAGGAAAAAATGCAAGAGGCACTTTTGTTTTCAGCCTGATGAAGCTTAGCTAGAAACAATTAGTTTCATGATTTGGAATAAATGTGTAAAGCCAGTAGCAAGACAACATCGATCTCGTTCCATTGCTGCATCTTTCCATTTATGGCAAACATAATTTAAAAGCCCATGGCATTATTCATTGGTCCTGTTCAAAGACAAAACATCTGTGTTTGACTGTCTAGTGCATTTGCTAAGATGACCCAATGCCTTATGGCACCAATACGGGTAGTTTTTACCCTTCAATCCATCTATATAAATTATTTTATTGAAAGCTTAAGTGTGCAGTGAGAAACTTTTAAATCAAATAATCCTGTAATAACTCTATGCTTAATGATGTCATATATTAGCTGTCAATCTCATCCTGCAAATACTTTGGTTGCAAAGCTTTTTTATTTCCTTCTAACATCCCAAGGGGAAAAGAAAGGGAAGAGGATTGCTTTCAGCAATCATATTATAATAAGTGATTAATAACCTAAGTATTATAAACCAAATAAGTGAGAGGAAGACCATATTCTCCTGATGAGTGTTTATTTTCCCTGAAAATACAAATGGCAGTGATTTTTCTGTTATCAATGGAAGCTTTTACTAGAGAAAAAAACATGTGGTAGGAAATTAATGCCTCAAATATAATAATGCTTTATTGGACTGTTGTTTAGGTGTTCCAAAATGCTTCACGGCAAACTATTCAAACCCTTTCTCTTCTGTGCCTTGGTATCCTTGATTTGTCTCTGCATTTAAGCGAGATGGTTTATAGTTCTGTAGTTAAGCTGCAGATGAGCTTTGCAGTTCAGGCAAGTGCTTAACCTCTTTATTACAGAGGAACAACACAACATATTCTCAAAATTACAGATTCTTCTCTTTCAGTAAAAAGTTAGTTTATGAGAATTGAAAAGTGAACTAAGTTATTTATGGATGAAGATTAAAATGTTTCTTCCATCAAAATAAAAAAATCTTTTCTAGAATTGTCTTCCTATGAGGTAACTAGAGATTTTGCACAGCTAAAACTCAGTGATGTCTTAGGTAATGCCTATGTTGAAAGAATTTTAGGATTATGAATTATTTTTCTTATAGTCTTCTTAACTGAACACTTTTCCTTCAGCTGGACTCAGAAATAATGTATTATGTATTAAATACATCTCAAGAACTTCCTCTTAAAAACAAACAAAACCAGGCTGAATTCACTTTTTGCTCACACTAGTGCTGTGAGAAGACTTCAGTAAGAAGACTTCAATTCAATCTAAGTTAAATTCCATGTAACTTGAAGTAAATACACCTTTTCAGTGAACTAATTCTTGCTCCTGCTAAAATCATCTGACTTAACTGCTGTGTGACTTGTTAGGCACTGTTCAGATTTGTACTTAATGAACAGGAAAATCATAAAATTATAATGGTGAACTTCTCTTTTGAATCCAGCATTTCCTTACCTTTCAATTCATCTATTTTGTTTTTCAAAACTGTCCTCCTAGCACTATTTGAGTGGTGACCCAATTCTTGTATCTGTGGAGGAATTGCAGAGTGCACCTACTAGTCCTTCAATTACCTCCAGGGATGGCCGTTTAATTTTATAAGTACAAACTTATTTTGATTTTCATGAAGTTTTACAGTAGTACAACACCGAGCACTGTGGATGAAGTCATGGAACAAGCAGATTATCAGGCTTTTGAAGTGTGCTAAATTATTTGGAAACAATTGCCACATCTGTGAGATGAATTTGTGAGATAGCCTCACTTGTGAATACTTAGAATCCTTTTCTAGTTCTCCTTCTAAGATTTTACTGAATTGTACCACAAGTCTTTACTCTCTGTTACTTAGAAAGCTATTAAATAATTAATTTACAAAAAAAAAAAAAGTATTCTCCAGAGTGCTATCTATTTATTCTTTATTCCTTGTGCCTCAAACATTGTGTCACCTGGATATCATACCCTTTGGATAATAAATTCTGACGTGTTTTCCATATAATAAAAGTGAATAGGAAGCACAGTTAATAAAATAATGTTTAAACAGTAGCATATAGGTAAGAACGCTCTATATTTAAAACTGGCTTAACTGTGATATTGCTACACTGTAGGTCATATAATGAATTTTTCTGTCCTAAGCTAAAGTTGTGCAAAAAATTCTATTTTATTCCACTCTCCCTTATAACAAAGTTCAACCATAAGACTTTAATCTCATCATTTCCTGTACTGCTGTAGACTTTTCTGAAAGTCTGACAGTCTTCTGGCTTGCTTTCTATTCCCAAAAGAGTTATTTCTGAGAGGCACAACCTATCGGAACAGTGCATGCATCTGTTTGTAATGTCTTCTAGTAGAACTACACTTTACTTTTTTTTTAACCTTGACTTACTTCTTCACCTTGATTTTGCAAACTAATTTTTCTTTGTGGAAAAGCAGACTGAAGATGTGTGTTACAGAACTGCAGAACTGCGTCCTATGAAGCTGTGAAACATGGAGATACCTTTCTTCCTTGAGATCATTTTTATATATGTATATATATATGTCAGAAGGGAAATGTACATAGCTCCATTTGTTTCTTGTGCTGTGCATTCTCTATAAATAATGTCATTTGTTAGTGAAATTATCCTTTTACTTCTTGTATGAGATCAACATAGTTTTATGTTATGAAATGCATCACAGGCAAGATCTAAGCTACCTGGGGCTCCAACCAGTGCTACGGTCTAAAGATAAAGCAGCACACAGATATGCCTCAAGGGAATTAAAATCTAAATAAGAAGGAAAGATGGAGAAAAATTAAGGATAGAAGAAGAAAAGATGCTTCCATGGATGGCATAATTAACAAAGGCTAGTCCTTAATATCTCTCTGTAATATCTAGTATCTTCTCTCATCTCTAAAACATAATTGGGTATTCTGTGAGAGGCAGCAATAATAAGACTTTTCTTGAAGCTACTACTGCCTTCATGAAACTTCAGGGAATGTAATATCTTTAGAGTCCACTCTCTATCAACCAGATGTGTTGGAAATTAGCCAAGGAAATTCCTGAGGTGTCAGACTAAGTGAATATGTCTGTGTAAGCTTCATTTTCTTAGGAAACCCACTTGAAGAAAAGGTAAATTACTTACCTGGTGTCTCCCAGCAAGCAAACAATAGCTATGGGAGGTTTCGCTGGTGTCGTCTGTTGCCCACCTCCATGCCCTTTCCTGCTGAGTCCTGTGGTGCAAGGCCAAAGTCATAATCTGACCCTTCCTTTTCAAGTACTGCTGTTGTTTCCTTTCTTTAGAACAAAATATATTATTTAATTGTATTTAAAAAGGTCTGGTAACTTCATTATTTCTCCCTAAGCTGCTTTCTGAATTTGATGTCACTTGCAACTTACTGAGAAACTTCTTTTTTTACTGTTGATTGTCCACCATTAATTGACTTAATTGATTCTGTCTTCTTTCTCTCTCTTTCCATCTTTCATCCACTTGCATTCTCTTTCGTGTGACTCACTTCATTTAATATCACTTTGAAGGAATGATGATGATATAGCAGTATTGGTGTGATTGGACAGAAGAATATGGGAAAAGATCATCGTATAAGCAACAGAATATAGAATACGTTGCATCTGTGTTTGTTAGTTGCCCTGTCAGTATATTGATATGCTAACCAACTGATGTGGCTTGATTTGGTGAGCTTTTGAGCACTCCTAAGTAACAGTTGTTATCATGATCACATGGAGCAGAAGTGAACCCATGAAGTCCCAAGTACTGTGATATACATAATCCCAAAATGTGAAGTTTGTTTCTCCATGGTTATTTTTATTGTAGACATTCACACCTGCACAGTATGGCTGCAAAATGTTGTCAAATCAAAATCTTTCCAACTGTTTAATGACAGCATTTTGCTATCTAGACATGATTGAGATTCACAGGTGTCAGATGTAAGACAACAGAGGATCACTCTAATAACCTGGAGTCATCACTGGTTTCAGTGGGACAGAATTTGAATGCAATTACAAATCCAGTCTTTAAAATCAACCTAACATAAACACAAGCCTTTCATGCATACCCCCTGTTGATATTTAACATCTTCATTTTTTTTACAGAATGCTGAGGGGGCTAAATGGATCATATAGAAAGTAAACTCTTATAACAACAAGTAAGAAGAAAAGTTAATCAGTTGCAAGGAGGTAATTATTATCACCAGAGTAATTAGTATCACCAGAGAACTCTGACCCTTCAAAGTATTTGCCAACTCTTTAAGGCTGTCCTCATACATAATAGACAAAAGGTAAAGTGATATTGCTCCAGAGCCTCTGAGAATGATGCATCCCCAGCTTGTAAACATTTGCATCAAAGTAATTAGTTCTGATTCTTTGTGACATGTAGCCTAATTAGTAAGCGTTTGACTTACTAATCAGAATTAGTTCTGATTCTTTGTGACATGTAGCCTAAAGTAAAGCGTTTGACACGGTCTCCCACAGCATCCTCTCAGCTAAACTGGGGAGGTGTGGTCTGGATGATCGGGTAGTGAGGTGGATTGTAAACTGGCTGAAGGAAAGAAGCCAGAGAGTAGTGGTCAGCGGGACAGAGTCCAGTTGGAGGTCTGTGTCTAGCGGAGTTCCGCAAGGGTCGGTTCTGGGACCAGTTCTATTCAATATATTCATTAATGACTTGGATGAGGTATTAGAGTGTGCTGTCAGCAAGTTCGCTGATGACACAAAACTGGGA
Organism: Nyctibius grandis; assembly: GCF_013368605.1. NCBI lineage: Eukaryota > Metazoa > Chordata > Aves > Nyctibiiformes > Nyctibiidae > Nyctibius > Nyctibius grandis. Next base: position 81,751,250 of record NC_090662.1, read on the forward strand.
GGAGTGGCTGAGATGCCGGAAGGCTGCGCAGCCATTCAGAGAGACCTGGACAGGCTGGAGAGTTGGGCGGGGAGAAATTTAATGAAATATAACAAGGGCAAGTGTAGAGTCCTGCATCTGGGCAAGAACAACCCCATGTACCAGTACAAGTTGGGGACAGAGCTGTTGGAGACCAGCGTAGGAGAAAGGGACCTGGGGGTCCTAGTGGACAACAGGATGACCATGAGCCAGCAGTGTGCCCTTGTGGCCAAGAAGGCCAATGGCATCCTGGGGTGTATTAGAAGGGGTGTGGTCAGCAGATCGAGAGAGGTTCTCCTCCCCCTCTACTCTGCCCTGGTGAGGCCGCATCTGGAGTATTGTGTCCAGTTCTGGGCCCCTCAGTTCAAGAAGGACAGGGAACTGCTAGAGAGAGTCCAGCGCAGAGCCACGAAGATGATTAAGGGAGTGGAACATCTCCCTTATAAGGAGAGGCTGAGGGAGCTGGGTCTCTTTAGCTTAGAGAAGAGGAGACTGAGGGGTGACCTCATTAATGTTTATAAATATGTAAAGGGCAAGTGTCAAGAGGATGGAACCAGGCTCTTCTCAGTGACATCCCTTGACAGGACAAGGGGCAATGGGTGCAAGCTGGAGCACAGGAGGTTCCACTTAAATTTGAGGAAAAACTTCTTTACTGTAAGGGTGACTGAACACTGGAACAGGCTGCCCAGAGAGGTTGTGGAGTCTCCTTCTCTGGAGACATTCAAAACCCGCCTGGACGCGTTCCTGTGTGATATGGTCTAGGCAATCCTGCCCCGGCAGGGGGATTGGACTAGATGATCTTTCGAGGTCCCTTCCAATCCCTAACATTCTGTGATTCTGTGATTATATCTGAATATCTTCTCATAATAAGAGAAGTTACTGACACCATGTCAAAACCACTAATCTGTTCTGATTACATTTGGTTATTTTTTCAGTTTGCCCTGTTTTTTTCCTCTTCTTTTGTATGACACTTACACAGCACACTTGAGCATCTTTTCTTTCATTGCTCATGATAGTCTGCTCACCTGGGACCTGTGAAGTTATGTAAATAACAAAAGCAGAAAATTGTGCTTGTGAGGACAATTTATTATCAACACTTAAGACTTGTTTCAGATGCTATCTTCTAGCTTATTGCACTGTAAAAAGGAAGCTTTCCTTAGTTAATATTTGTGCAGTATTTTCACGACAGAAAGGACCATAAAGTTGCTGTGTTATACAAGAACTGTGACCACTCAATAAATCTTGATTGCCTTTTGATCGTACTGTGGAATCCTGGAGCTTTGCACTATGATCAGAGACAAAACTGGGAAGAAGGAAGAAGCCCCAGATGCCTCTGTTAAAGGAAAAGTCCCAGTAGGCATTAGCAACGTGGAGTCCATGGTAGGTTGGTGAGAACTAAAACATTTCTGTCTTACTGACTATTCTGTCAACTTAACAGGAAAACTAGCAGCATCGTGCCAGGGGTTCATGAGCCCTTTTCTGTTGGTGTTGTGCTGGTAATCTTTACTGGCAGTGGTGTTGGGTGTCACCACTGGGAGCTGTGTAAGGTCAGGTTCTACTTCTGACAGAGGTTGCATCTCCCTAGGGTTTAGGTGGATGTCACTTCAGGTTCCTCAGGTGGTGTAGTTACTTCAGTTTGGTGCTAGGGTTTAGAATAACAGTCCTAGAGGTTGCAGCATTAACTTCAGGATGTAGAAAAGCCAGGTTGTATTCCTCAGACTGCCTGTGTGACTTTGGACAGGACACTATGATCATCTGTACCTCCAGTTCCTGCCTGTAAAGAGGGGTTGCAGCTTAGGGGGTATTACAAGGACTTCTGCTTCAGAGAAGCATGGAAGAACAGATGGTTCAGAACAGATAGTGGCATATAAACATCTGAAATATACGTGGTTTCCAGTGAATCCTTAGTGCTACCCAGGTTACCTCACTACATATGTGAATACTGGCTTTGCTCCAACTGCTCTGTCAGCTGTGCAGCACATCATCTCCACAGATGGAAATGTGGAAAATTTTTTCCTCCCAAATACTTGGAGGTGTGCCTTACTAAGAAACAACCAAATCAGCTTGAGGCAGATGTCGGGAACAAAGAGGGAGTAAAAGATCAATTTGGCGTTAAAAGTGTAAGGAACTTTGTCAGGACTTTATCAGGACTGGGTTGAGCATATGAAGTGGATGGTTAGAGAATCCATGTACCTCGTCTGGTGAGCGGTGCAGGTATTGCAATCCCTAGTTCCTGCTTAGAAATACAAGCCTTTTAGGAGGTCTGAAAATTCACTGTTCCATAAACATGGATCAGAAAGGGAGGAACCTATTGTTTATGCTGTTCTAGTTTTTCAGTTTGCTGCAGCAGTTGCTGATTTGATGCATCATAGCAGCCCTCAGGGTCAATGCGAATAGTGGGAATGTTGCTGAGGAAAGAGGAGTTAGTGCTCAGCAAAACTGATAGATGCAACTGAAGAAGATACTGCAGAGAGACGCCTCACTCTTCCAGGAATTATCTTTCCAAGCCAGATTTCAGACTACCTCAATAGTAAGACCACTTGCAAAATGGCGTACTATTTCTTTGCAAAACACCTACTAAAATGGAGCTTTGGACATTTTACCTGAAGTTTCTGTGTGTTCTGGTAATCCAGTCAGAGAGAAATATATCTTTTCATTTTTTCATTTTCTACCAGCTGAACAAATAAATGTAGTTTTCCTGTGCTCTGACATCTGGAATGCCCTTTTGTCCCGCACGTACTTTGCTCCACACACATCCTTTCTGCACCCCCTCAATGCTATTCTACTGTCTGATCTTCTGAAAACAGCAAGCGGCTAGGGATTAAACTCAAATGTCTGACATTGTGCTGACTGAATCGATTAGCAGATAACACCAGCTGCCTTCAGTAACTGATGTATGTGAAATTTGTCGTGTGCTAACTCCAAAGGATCTGAGTGACAGTAATGAGTTATGTTGCTATATCTTCCCATAGCCTGACAGTTGTTTTGCAAACACAGTAATTGGAGACTTGCATATTGAACACTAATAGTGAGGAGGGGGGTGTGTGTAGAAATTGTCAAGGCTCTTGGGGTTACTTATTTTCCTCAGAAACTGTGTTTTTCTTATCCCTGTCAATTTGCCTCATTGAAAGAAAAATCAAATCCCAGCTATGACTCAACAGCAGACTGAATAAATTAAAAATAAATGACATCCTTATCACTGAATTGCAGTCACTCTGAAAGACTGCAGAAACGTGCTAGGAGTAGCACATAATTCTCACATTATAGTGTTCTCTTCTTGGGTGATGTGGGAAGCAAAAGGATTTAAAGAAAATAATGGCCTTTGTTTACAGTGATGTCAGGTTAACAAAGCTTTTAAGCGTATTAGCGTGTTATGGGAACTATTAAGGAGAGCAATTTCCTAAAAGACACACATACACATCTATAAATAAGTATAACTATGTAAAAAATATATATGTATAAATAAGTACACTGTTGGTTCTCAACCTAAAATAATTTTTATCTCTACCAAAAAAAAAGAATTGTGGAAGGCTTATACTGAAGCCTATCTTTAAGCAGACAAAAGGAAATACTTTCATTTCAGACCATAAAGGCATTCTAGGAAAGTGCTTGCCATAAGAACATATCTGAGACATATTGTGCGGTGGAGTTTTTCTTTAAACAAACAAACAATGAACTAAATAGTTATAGGACAAAGGAGCTCTTGAAAACTACAGGAAAACTATGCTAAAGCAATAACCTAATAGTGCTGCAGAGCTCAGTCTGATTAGGTGCCTTCATTGCACAGCCAGATAGGTGCTTCTGTTTTTTCTGTTTGTTTCGGAGGGATTTCAAAGTCAGTTTATCAAAGACTTAGAGTTGTAGAGCCTCTGTTTCAGCCTGTGCCCATATTTTCAAGGCCTTTGCTGTTATTCCATGCCCAAACAGTGTATTATAAAGAGAAACACCAGGGATCGAGCTCTGGCTCACACAGTAAGTTTCTAAAAGAAGCTGGTAACAAGCCTAACATGTCAGGACTAGGGCCTCACACTGTGAGTATAAGACACAGTTAGCATAAGATGAGTGGCCTGTTACTAGCACTGACAATACTATATTTACTGGGCCACTGGGTACAAAAATGCTTACACAGTTATGCCGTATTAGTGTGTCTGGGTTTAAAACAAGGTAATATTAACAACTGTGTAGAGTAGTTCTCATTTCACAAGTGCAACAGGCCTCTGCTTTGGCTACACTTCTGCATAACCTTGGGTAAATCACTTTGTCCCTGGGTCTCAAAGGTTCTCGGCCCTTCATTATCGCAGTGCTTTTGTTGAATCCCAGCCCTGAATTAGGTTCTCTGTAGGAGATGTCAAGACAACTTGATATCTTGATCCCTAGGCAACAGCCAAACAAAAAAGCCAAGAATTAGGCATGAAATGGAGAAGGCATCTTTTATCTGTGGTCAGAATCCTAACTCATTAATGTGTCCCTCTGGAGTTTTGTCTATTTTTCTGTCATTAAATGAACAGAGAGAGAGAGAAAAAGAGAGATACCCAGTAGCCTACACTTACAAAGACACAGATGGGGTATGGTTGTTGTGAGCTGAAATCATCACCTGGTCTGACTCAATGCAGAGATCTGATTTCCTCTTGTGTGACTAGCAGATTTGTGCCTGCTGGGAAGCATTTCTCTTATTCACTTGTTGAGCTGCTTACTGAAACTGGTTGTACCAGTCTAAACCCAAGCCTCCATACTAGAGGTGGGTACCCTTGCCACCCACCCATGGGGTAAATGGCTTGGTCTTTCTTTGAATAGAGTTTGAGTGTGTAAATATTTGTATACATGCAAAAGCACGCTCAATGAATACTTCAGAAAAAATAGTTATTCTGAAGATCTTGCTCTCAAGAAAGTGTAAGAGAAAAGGTCATTTATCTGCTCATTTAGGGGTAACTTCTAAGCTCTGTGGAGGGTTTTGCATGTACTCAACTAGAAGAAATATAGGTATTTAGGCAGAAATTTTGAGGTTATTACTGGGATACAAAAGGTGAACTAGGCATCTGGAGGGCAAGTAGGTGCTTAACTACCGCTTTGTCTTGGCTTTCATTTTTGTCTTCTCTATAAAACGGCAATACCACTCTCAGGTTTGAGGGCTTTTAGTATTCCTCAGAGCTCAGCCAGGATCTTTCATTGCACCCCCCTTTTTTATTAGGTTGAGTTCTTTCCAGGATGGAAAAGAAACAGCTGCCAGAAGCAAGGCAGAATATGTGCTGGAGGACACAAATGCTGTCAAGAAGAATGTTGTAGTTTGGTAGTTTTGAGACAAAGTAGTTGGAGACATCCACCTTCCATGTTTTACAGCCTATAGGCTTAAAGCTGGATCTAAGCAGGGACTTATAGTGCCTGGCTGCAGAAAGAGAAGTACCGAGTCTGTGTTAAGGGATGAAGTTCTCTGTGTAGAGGCATAGGAGAATTAAGCAGGTAAATGCCCAGGGTTCAGGGCAGGCAGCACATTTTGTGAGAGGCCCTGCAGAAAACTAAGGGGCAACATCTTCAAGAGGAACATTTGTAAAACTCCTTATCTCTTCACCGATATAGGCACATATAAGTATCCACAGTTAAGTGTCAGGATAAGGGTAGGATTCACAATGTATCATTTTCTCCAAAGTCTCTCACTCTTTTCCTTTGAGTGCTGATAAATGATTTGGCCTTTCTTTGAAAGCATAAACAGTTTGGGTATTGCAGCTCCATCGCAATATGGGTAAAGTACTCCTCCAGGGAGCATGAGACCTGCATTCTTGCTCCTTCTGAGATCAAAAGGCTTGAAACTATTCTTCCATTTCCCATACCTTCACTGCCATGCTAAAAAAAAGAAACACTACACTAGGAGGACTTGTAGGGTTTCCTGTGGCACCCTGTGGTGATAAAACACCTTTCACGTGAGCAGAGGAGACCAGAGCTGCTGCCTGTTCCATTACAGCCAAGCTCTGTTCCCCCTTATGCTGGAGCTGATGTTACCACAACATCCAACCCTCCAAGGATGGCTTAGGCAATAACATTGGAACTGGGATAAAACCTCATTCCTTTGAGCTTAAAATATTTTGTTCAAAATTCACAGCCAGAAATATTTTAAAAAGCTTCTGAGAAACAGATTTTGAACCTCACTATTGTATGTAGCCAAACTATGTTTCACCGATTTCACTCCAGTGTGCTCTAATGACCCTTTGTGTGGCTGACCAGAGGTTTAAGACTGCAGCTTTAATTCCACTTGTAATCTGCAGCTTTACAGAATAAGTTTATGGAAATAGGTATCTGCCTGATCTGTCATAGTCTTTTTTCTTGGCGGGGTGGGGTGGGCAGCGCTTATTCTGAGAAGCAGCACTGTTTATTGTCTCCACTTCTAATATAGGAAAGAAATTCCCCAAATACACTAAGATCTTTCAAGGCCTTTAGAGACTAAATGGCCTGTCTAAAATAGCATAGCACCTTAAAGGAAAAGTTAGACTCTGAGGTACAGTCCAGTGACTTAACTGTAAACCCATTTTTTCTTTCAAGACAAAAGACTTGACGAGGTCTCCGGAAATATTTCAGTGCTTTGACTGAGATCCTTCACAAAACTAATCATGCATGGGTAGCATTTGCAACATACAGATACCAGAAGTTCCAGTTATCCCCTTAGATCCTCACTGGAGTCTTTTCCAAAATCTCACATCTTTGACTCTTCTACTCTAAGAAAGAAGGACCCACCAACCCTCTGGTGCGAGGAAGGAAGAGTTCGAGGAAGGAAGGTGCGAGGAAGGACTTCCAGTCCCATGGAGAGGAGTAGTTGGCAGTGTGAGCTCTGTAAATGTCTGTAGAGTACAACTGCAAATGCTAGAGACAGACTTTTCTTCACAGGTATAGCTGACCAGCTGTACGAAATGCTGTCAACGGCTCTCACATGGCCTCAGATGGCAGCGACTACACCAATTATTCCAAATTAGCAGCCGCTTCTCTTTAGTCTTTGACAATAAGGACTTTATTTACAAACAGAAATAGTCATTTCTACAAATAGACGTGGTAGAGGTCCAACAGAAAGTTTTCGGTATCTCCCTCCACTTCCTTGTCCTCAAATCAGATGCAGAGCAGCTGCTCTGAGTTCAACCTCCAAACTCCTGTGTGAGTGAAGAGCTGGCTTTGATCTCTCCTCAATAAACAAACAAATCAAAGGCTTTTGCAGTGGATGGGGGCAGTCCTGTTTCCAGGTAACCACATCCTTTCCTCATTGATCACTATGGAAACCTGATTCCCTCCTTCTGTTTCCTCTAAATGAGAAAGCATGTTTCCCTGCTAGCAGAGCGGGGAACTCTTTGATTTCCTATTCCAGTCCTTGACTCCGCAATAGCAGAAGGTCACTTTCAATTCTAATGTGAGGCGCTTAAATTTCAGCAATGTTGAAACAAACAGACACCCCAGGCAGTCTCGCAGCTGCTTCAAAATAACCTGCTCAAAATTCACTGAAAAGAAATGAAAGCCTTTTCTCTTAGAGAATTGTGCTATTATGCACAAACAAAGACATGGAACACAATTCAGGTCCCATGCCTTCCTCCAGCCCTTCCTGGTTGATCAGGCATTTCTGCCTTCACGTTAATTACTATCATTCTTGGCTGATGCAAAGGAGTTCTGGAAGACTTTCATCATGAACTTGAAATGGTCTAAGGTCAGGATGAAACTTTGCTGAGAACACGGTTCCCATCTTAAAGAGTGTTTCCCAAACCTCCTCCTGTCAGCATTCGTTCAGGTCTTCTCCTTACCAATTTGTGAGAGCACACTTGCTGAGAAGGGGTATTACAAAAATATAGACATACTTCACCTTTTGTTTTGGTCAAAATGCCCACCAGACAGTACTGATATCACTTATGCTTCTATCTCCACTTCAAATGTTCCCAGTTTAGAACAAAAAAGAAAGGCAGTAGCAAGTCCTAGGCTCCCAAACATGATCAGGTGCTTAACTTTTGTTGGAATGCTTTTGATCACAAAAAGCTGATATTTTTCTTTGTTTGTTTCCAAAGGTTTCAAGCATTCTGTCTCATGACGTTATATAAGTCCTGCAATATTCAGTGGTTTTGGTAACATAAATATCTGTGGTTTTCTTGCTTGGTAATCTCATCATGTGCATGCAGTTGTTAAAATATATGGTGGTATGTCCTATCAGTACCTCAGATGGGAATTTCAGCATTTTCCCCTACTTTCTAAGCTTGCATACTGAGACCTTAGCTTCCCACACATTTCAACTTGTATGTGTCTTTATCCTGGGATCTTTGCAGGTCTGCAGCCATAAATTACATTATCCATTCACCCTCAATTTATCATTATTGCTTTAAAGCTAAAGATATCTAGAGTTTCAGACAACCAAGTAAAACAAAACAGCCCTTTCCTGTTATTAGCTTCCATGACAATCAGAGAATTAGTTTCCAGTCTAATAGATTATTTCCAACAAAATTACATTGCTCTTTTAAATTGCTGCCACTGAGGCTGGGAGAACCATGGGCAGACAGTATTTTGCTCCTTTGCTTCATGTTGCTTTAATGTCAATTTTCATATTGAAACCCCTAATTTTAAGACAAGAAGAGTCTTCCAGTGAAAAACTTGCACTGAGAGCCAAGAGTTTCAATATTTTGCATAAAATTATGAAAATTTAATAGCTTGCTCTGGCTGGCATTTTGTTGGGTTTTCTTTTTAAATTTTTGAGTGATCTGAAAAAAAGAATTATTTTACCTGATCTTCCTCTGGATATTTTTAAGACTGCTTTTTATCCCTCTCCAAGTATGCTACAGTTGAAATTGGCAGAGGCCAGCCACACACTATGCACAGTATTGGTCCAGTTCTGTCTTTAGATACACCCAAGGAGAAGCAAATGTGGCATAAGCAAAAAGCAAGAGAGCGCTTTTCCTTGAAGTGTATTGTCAGAGGCTCTCTCTCTGCAAGAGAAGCCAATCTTGCAGGTCTTGGTAGAGCTATCTGTGTGAGTTTTGTTACAGACTTCAAAGGGCCAGGATTTCACTCCAGGTGAAAACCGTGGAAAAGAGCCTCACTTTGGCCACTGCATCAAAGGACTGGAGTGATGTAAAATGAAAGCTAAAAGCCCCTTTTCTGGTCCAAAGGATGACTCCCTCCAGCAGAGACACCACGTAAAACAGCACACATCTCACTCCAGATGCCTGTGCATTGCTTTCCTTTGATGGATGCCCATCCCAGTTTAAGAATAGCTCCAACTCATAGAAAGATCCATGCTTTGAATTTACTTCAGCATAAGATGAGACTGCATTCACTGTCTCTAAAGTATTGCGTCTTCTCAACACAAAGATCCAGTCCCCAGAATGGTACAAGCTTGTGAACAGCACTATAGAAAAATATTTGCTTTACTGAAAGACCTTCTGCTGCGGTAATCAAAGTTGTTATTTCATATATTATAATAATTAACATGCGAAAAAATACTCATTGTATCCCTCTAACTTCCAGTAACTGTCCCTCTTGACAGGCAGCAAATTCCCCTTTGTGATAAAACTAACCATGAGCCAGCTGAAGAGGAGATTGAAAAGGCGTTTCTGATTCTCTTATCAAGCCCCACTTCAGTTTCACATCAGACTTACTTATAGTTTTCAGTTTTACACTGCAGGAGCAAAACATGCAGGAACAGCAGCTCTGAAGGGTTCTTCGGGTTGCTCTCATCTCATAAGGAAGAGCAGCTGTTCACATATAGATCGTATAAACACGGGCTGGGGCTTTTGCAAACTGAATACAGCTGTAGGCTTAGAGAGTTCTCATTCCATGTTCAGGCTTGGAGAGGTATCAGAAACCCTGTTAACTGCTGCATTTGTTGTGTGCGGATATAAAAGTATGCATGCATGCACATATTTGTGTTATGGTATCTTATAGGCACAATTTTGTGTCATATTAGGAGGAAAAAGAACCATAGTTGGGTTCTTGAACGAGCTACCTAGGAGAGGTGGCTCTTATGATAAATGTCTGCTGACAGTTTATGCATGCCATGTGGAGATGCTCACCCTGCACCCTCCAGGTAAGCTCCAGGACCAGCACAACTATGCCCTTGCAGAATTCCTGTTAAACATCCATTATGAAAAACACTGCATTAACACAGCAGGAGTGCTCTGGGAGCACAAAATTGCTGCCTCTCAGTGTGTGGAGCTATGGAGGCATCCCAACACATTTACAGCTCACTGGCCTCTCTGCCCAGTGCTGCATCGACTACACAATATTCCTTCTGCCCCTGTTTTCGTAGTTGCAAAACAGATTTCACAACACAACTGAGGACTTGGAAATGCTTTTGCTCATGGCTGCTCTCCCACATATCTTTTCAAACCCCAGCATTCTAGTTTTAATGTTCCAGTGTTTTTTGGTAAAGGACAAAATAAAAATCATAGGAAGAAAAGCAATAAATCCATTTCTTTCCTCACAGAAAACATAAACTAAAAAGCTTCTTAGTACAGATCTCTTTCACTCCAATAAATAATGTTGATTGCAAATATCAAAATTTGAAATAGAAAATAAGTTTGCAGAACCAAAACATATTTTTAACAAAGCCACACAAATTATTTGAGGATATTTTCAAAATCTATTTTTTCATCAGTTCTTTGTGAAATAACTGTTTTGGCCAGCTTTGGAAGATGGGCTAGTGATTTGTGCATCAGAAAGAGAACAATACAGATGATCACCTAGACAGTAAGGCTTAGCTCAAGAATATTTGCAAAGCAGAACTGAGAATCTTAGAAGGAAGAACTATAGAAATAAAAGAATTAGTAAATCCTACAGAAATCTCATTCTGTAACAGGGCTAAAGTTTATCCTGACTGGTATGAAATATGAAGCTTTTCCAAAAACCACGACCTGAACAAAATCAAAGCAAGTAAACAAAATATTAAAGAACTAGTATAAAACAGTGCACTATATAAACCCAGAATGGATCACTGACTCTTAGCTGTTGCTGCCTTCATAGAAACTTAGCAGCACTGTATGCAATGTTTAAAAGTGCCAGCTCACTTGGGTGCTGCTGAAAATGCTATCCATGAGCCACCTTGCCATTTTTTACGTTTACTATTCATTAGAAAATAGGCCAGTGACTAACCCAGTCTGTAATAGCCAGTACCAGATACTTCAGAGGAGATTAATACCAGAGTAGGTCCTTAACCTACCTGTACCCCTCAATTAGTTCCCTCGATAAAGGCTGGTTTGTGCCCCTGAATACCTATTTCCAGCAGGAGTTGCGAGGAAGTGACAGGCCTCCGAGGATCTCAAGTCTTATGTCACGTAACACCAAAAACTTTGTGAAAATTTCTGCCATTGCAAGCAGAAGCTGAATTGTGGATCCTGAAGTCAAATGCATTATACACGAGAAGAACTTTCGCTGTTTAGGTGCATGCAGACACTTTTCTCATCTTTTTTTAGGCTCTTGGTGCAGTGTAATTTCCCTTTTTTCCGGCAGGTAGAGCTATGGCTTCAAATATTTTCCAGAAAAGCAGCTGGTCTATTAATTCGGGTTGAGTACTGTCTCTCCAGCTACATGACTTTGTGTTTCAGATTAGAGCTCTGAACAAACAAATCCAACCCAAAGCACAAGCATTCTGCTTTCACTTCCATAATGGGTAGAAAGCTAAAACTGGGATCCCACCAGCTAGACAAGCCTTAATCTCACTGTGACAACTGTAAGACTGCCCACAAACAAATACTTGTATTATATGGGCTGAAAAGCTATGCTAAAAGCCTAGCTATCGCAATGAAAAGGTGCACTGTGAGGCACCATGAGGTGATACGATTTTCTGTCATAAGCAGAGAGATGGAACATCCACTCCTTTGAACTCCTGAAGCATCACCAGCAAAAAAAAAAAACCCACTGATTTTTTTTTTTCTCCCAAGGAAGGGCCAGAAAGGAAACTCTTCAAGATGGATGGTAATCCTGTGGATTAATGTATTTTTTTATTTTTTTAGCTAAGATTCCAAATACAGGACAAAAAAGAATCTGGAAAACTTTCAGTTTTTTAAATCATCGTTTGTATTTAAACATTTTTTTTCCCTAGATTGTCTATATATTTCGTAAGTCAGTCACAACTGGCTGGTTTAGATAAAGCCTCACCACACCCATAGTACTGTTCCCATTTGTGGATTATCATGGATAGTTTATAACTCAAAAATATTAACAGTTTCTTGACCTAGTAAAAGATGGGAGCCTTTTCTGAACCTGGACCCGGCCTGCAGTGATATTACACAGATGTTTACTGGCTGGAGAGAATTAGATCTCTGGTCTTATTTCAGTTTCTGATGAAGAGCTGTCTGTAGCAGAAAGAGAAACATCCTGACTGCTCCTTCCCATGAGAGAGCTCACACTGAACATGAAGATTGAATCGCAAGACATTTTGTCTCCAGCCCAGCCCTGAGATGTGGTGCCAGACAAGTGAGGGGAATGGTTTCTGTATACAGAAACCTGCATGCAGGTACACACTGCCTGAGCGACATCTTTGGAGGCTGAATCAATAAAACATCTTGGGATAATAAATTAACCTCTAAACACAAGGAGACAATTATTTGCATTTTACTACTCTTTCTGGATTTAATTGATAGCCTTATGATAATTTGTTTATTCCTTTTGAAAAATATCAGTCCCACCTAAGGCATAATACTTCTGTAGCAGAACTGTAATTATTGAGCTGTTTGAAATTGCTTACAACTCACAGTCAGATGCCGTGCAGGAAAATATCAATATTGGGTATTATAAAGAGAAAGAATGCCACTCAGAATGCCTCCAGTGCTACGGTAAAGAGAAACTGAATTAACATGTTCTGATGTCAGTGAACAGTGGTGTTTTCAATGCAGGCAACATTAATTGTGTTGCTTTTCATGGAATGAGTGTGGCAAGTGCAATTTGTTGGGGCTGAGTTCTCAAATGGTAGAAATTAGTGTAGTTAGTTCCATGAAAACCAATGAATCTCTGTTTGCAGAGGATGAGAGCAGTAGCGTTTTGCATTTTTCCCTGCAGCCTGCTGATACTGTATGATTTTACTCTGCTATCTTTCATTATGGACATCAGCTGATAACAGTTCTTAATGTGTTTGGGTCATTCACACACAGCAGAGCTGCACACGCTGGCTTAGGCAACACCAGAGATGATGCGTTAGCCTCAGTAGTATGTCTTCCTTAGTCCAATATTAGAATTGCCATGGAAACCTCTTAGCAACATAGAAGATGAAAATGGAACGAGAAAGGAAAGATGCAGTCAGCTCAAATGATAGTTCTAGGGGCAAAAAGCCCAAACCCATATAAACTTACTAGCCTTGGGAAAACACAAGAAACAAAACTAAACTGCATCTGGGAAGTTCGTCTTTCACATTCCCGGGTGGATTATCTCCTCATGTCTTTCACTGCCTTCTGCTTTTTGTGTTAGCAAGCAAAATAGCCAAATTGTTGTGATACCTGCCCTGGACATTGTATTACAGGTTGCACTGGTGTCCTCCACTCCTTGCAGAGGCTTGCTTTTGCCTGCTGGGAAATGGCAGGTAATTCTGGTACTTTAGAAGTAGCTTATTGTTCCTCTGTGGCTGGCCATCCTTTTCAGCATAATCTTTTAAGATGCACTGTGCTTCAGATACCCACCCTATCTTTTAGTTTTAACAATAATCAGTTTTACTAGTGTCCTGGTTTGGCCTAAAACAGACCAATTTTCCTTTCAGAGATTTTTACTTTCAGCTAAGTCTCTTCTAAGTAACTGCACTTTCTGAAACTAACTGCCTGTTTTGCAGACAGTGTCTGCTTCTAGGACTGATAACGCTCAAAGTTTATAGTTATCACTGAGGCACCAGTAGGGATGTTATGCAGAAAGGCTCTTGCTGTACTTATTCTTAGAGAAACCAAGGTCACTGCTAAATTCCTCACTGCTTACGAGTGAAGAGCCGAAGGAGGGTTGCACCTCCAGGGAGAAGCGGACAGGGCAGGTGACCCAAAATTGACCAACGAGGTATTGCATCCCATACACGTCATTCTCGGTATAAAGCTGAGGGATCACGAGGGTCTCGCCCCCTTCTGCTATGGCCGGCGTCCAAAGTTTTCCTGCTGCCCCCGATCCCGATCCGTGCATCCCTGAATCCAGTTCCCATCCGTTGCTGGGCCCAGCCTGGGCCTTCCCGGAGCCTGCCCTGCAGTGCCGGGGGTGAAGTGACCGACATTGTTTGATCTTGGTTTTGTATATATTTGTATGCATTTAATTATTTTCATTATTATTATTATACTTTTTTTCATTATTATAGTTTATTAAAACTGCTTTAGTTTTCCAACCCATAAGTCTCTATCCTTTTTCTCTTTTCCTTCCCCTTCTGGGGCAGGGGGAGGAGGGTTAATAGAGAGCATCTGTGACCAGTTTAATAGCTGGCCCAACTTTAAACCATGTCACTAGAAGCTCAGCTTCAGGTCTTGGGCCTTTTTTCTTTTTTTAACTGGGTGAATTTCCTTCTCAGAGTCTGTATTATCCTATAGGATGCATTGAGCATTGAGCAATAAACATTTACTCAGTCACTGACAAATGGTTCCTCTATGTTTTGACAGATTTTGACTGCATGGGCAAGATTTAAAAAATGATTAATGAAGTCAGATAGCTAGACTGACAAATGTTGAAGGTGCCTGAGGAAACACCTATAACACAGGTGCAGATAAACCTCATCGCTGAGTTGGTCAGACATGAATCAGCTCCAGTCTGGGAACCATGGAGCCATGGTAACATCCAGGATAATATATAGGTTGAATATTGAATATATACATTCACTGGAGCACAACACTGAGACAGCATGGGTATAACAGCATTTCCACCCAGCTCAGGACTTCTGTAAGGAAACTTGAATTTGTCCTTTTTGCAACTTGGAGATGCCCTGAATTTCAGAGGCCCAGTGTTTACTGTTTTCTGAGAAATCAGCTGATTTTGATCCCTACTGTTAAATATACTTCTAACTCCATCCACCTGCATACACACACTTTAGTCTCATGCGTTCCTACCTATTCACCAAGTGCACATACAGTACGTGCAACACTGTTTCTCCTATAAGTGATCTGTGACAAGCTTGTGCAGCAGGCACAAAAAGTAGGCTATGTAAATGACTCAGAAATTAGGATTTTTACAGAACTGACAGCTGACATCATCAATTATTGTACAAATAGGTTCCACTCCTACTGGAATTCACAAGGGAGGCTCATACAGTGATTAGTGTTGCTTTCAGCAAGGCCAACCTCAACAGCTACATAAATGCCTAAGACAAGCCAAACTAACCATTGTTTATAGATGTCTGATGTCTAAATGTCATGTTTTAAATCACAGCAAAAAACTACTTTATTTACTGTAAGCAAAAAAAATACATTTTATAGGTCTTTTATAGTATTGAAGACTTTTTCTGTTTTTCATTTCCAGGAGAGGTCAAATAAAAGGCACAGGGAGTAAATGCAGAAGGACAAATGTCTTTAAAGATCAAACACAGATTACCTAATAATATCAAATTATGTTAAAAGGTAATATTGCACTAGTCAGATGTAAAATAAGACATCCCACTAGATGCCCAAAAGCTTCAAAAGCAACAGTGTGTTGTGTGAATATTGAAGAGGTAGGTATTTTCAATGACCAACAGGCTTCTGATATTCTTCAGTTTTATCAATGGACATTTATTAATGGATAGCTAAAAGCAATTTTGTGCAGGTGCATTAAAAAATAATGTTTGTGAAAATCAATAAAGCAACTTTACCTATTTATACCAGACTTATGATACTCAAAAGATTTACTGTCAGGTTAAACCTTTGGATATCTGCATAGAGTTATCATAAAAGTTGATGTCCATTGTCCACCCATACAGACAGGTAAAAAATGCTGTCCTTAAAAGTTATTGCAAATTCTACTTTAATATATTTGCAAATTATCAGTTTCATCTCTTACATTCAGGCATAGTACCACCTCGCCTTTTCTGAGCGTGTGAACTCCAATTCTGCTTTAAGACAGTTGCTAATCCTACTTCCTTTAAAGCACTGCTAATTATTCTCTATTCATTATATTTCATGGAACTTAAATCATTAATAAATAAGACTATTCTTATACTTCTAACTCAGTTATAAGTGCATCAAAAAAGGTGCCAGTCTTTGCAAGGAGTGAAGGTCTGAAACACCTGTCACAGACAAACTGTATATAGGGAAAACTGATCACCTATGAATGAGGATATACGATGTGGCTGCCTGCAGCAGCAGCAGGAGGCTAGACATGATGGCCCAGAAAATCACTGCCAGCATAACAGGCTTTGATTTCCTGACTCTTCAAATAAGGTGATGAGCACTTTACTTGTCGGCCTAGAAAGCAGCAAGATAGTAAACATTTAATATCATATTTGTGCAAAACCCAGCTATTCTGCTGCAATAGCTTAGAAGCCAATCTCTTTTGTGCTAATATTTTTTTCTTGATCTTGCATGACTTCTTCATTCACAATGCCATCTATATTTTTAAGTATGTGACTGCTGCTTATAATAAGGCTAATAAACAGACACTGATTCCAGAAAGGTTCTTAAAACAGAGAAATCCACATAGAGAACAGACCATAATGAGCTAGTTTTTTAAGGGAAACTGGAGCTAAATGGTGGCTGAATTATTCTTCTCTTCCAAAACCACTTTAAAAAGTCCAGTGGAAAAATAAACCCTCTAGAAATGTTTTGAAAAGCTATATTCGAGTATTATCTTGCTGTATTCATGCCTGTGGTGTTAAAATTAGACCAAATGAGATAGCATCAGTTGGTTATATTGGCAATTAGGTGTTATACCTCTTCCATGCAGTGCGTATACCATTTTCAACTTATTTCAATATGCACATAAACAGAGAGCTTCAAATTTTCAGGAAACAGGTTCCCTAAGTGCAAGCAGAAGTAAGGCTGAAGAGGCCAGTTTACAGGGTGGAAATCTCACAGCTTGATGACAATGTAACCTCATTTGGTTTTCCTCTGTTTATTTCACATACATAAAAAAAGAGCTGTTCCCATTAGTGCTCCCCTTAAGCTCTTGATCCACCTGACCTTGTATGCTATGTCCATAGGCTTTCTCCAAGACACACCAGAGATTTCCCACTAAATCCCTAACAACCTTTCCAGCTGGCAGTTCAATGCCTTGTGGCATGGGGTTAATTAATCACAGTGAGCGGGGGCAATAGTCTGGCAACGGAAAATCTTCAGAAGGATAGGGCAATTTAAAATGGTAAAATCTGACTCCTTTCTCTGCCCGCATCTGATCCTACTCCCAAAGAATCCAATGGGAGAAGAAATTGGCTTAATTTAATTAAATATAGCAAATTAACCTTAATTACTCTGCAGAGGATGTTTGTATGGATACTGTTTCCTGAAATTTAAACTTCCACAAAAAGCTAATGGAAAAACTTGATTAAAGCTGTCCATATAATTATTTATATGTGGAATTAAAATTGCAGTTCTGCATTTGTTAGGTCCTGATAGTAACTAGGTTATGAGTGAGTACAAACCCGCCTGGACGTGTTCCTGTGTGATATGATCTAGGTAATCCTGCTCCAGCAGGGGGATTTGACTAGATGATCTTTCGAGGTCCCTTCCAATCCCTAACATTCTGTGATTCTGTGATTCTGTGAACAGCACCAACACAGTATGGCACAACAGTAGAAGGGAGGATTTCACTCAGCCAAGGCTGGAGCTCAAGCCCTGCATCCTATGTGGACACAGGAGAAAGCAGCTGAATATTCAGAGTCAGCCCAGCAGCTGGTCTCCCAAAACTGACCCCATTTCCTGAAGGTGGTAAATTGTACAAAATTTGAATGAAGTGCCCCAGAGGATCAATATGTAACAGCAGAGTTGGAAGCAAGGCCTGAAGAAATCCTAAATGTAGTTACACTCTCTCTTTTGCATATCTCTGCAATTGAATTTCATGAATCGGAAAGCACTTGAAGAACAGTTTGCTTTGTATTATTTATTACCCACCACAAATGAACAAATTTCCAAGGAAATCACAGCTTGGCAAAAAGGACCTGTTAAAACAAAAGCAAAAGGAATGGAATTTGAAGCATTCCTGATCTCCAAGTGATTTTATTGTCACTGTATTTTATCATCATGTTCCCCCATGCGGTTGAAAGAGCGCTCCATGGAAATGGGTTCCTGATCAAAAAACATGGCATTGTTTCTGTTCTTTTATGTTTGCTTTCCATTTCTTACTGCTGAAAACATATGAATGTGACAGGAAAAATGTACCTGAACCACACTTGTACACTGGGGATATTGTACTATGAGGAAAATTGGCTAGAGAAGACATAAGTGGCAATTCTTCTGTCAGCACCCTTCTACTTTATCAGGTGTAAAGCATAGCACTGACTGGCTCCAGAAGGCTGCGGAGAAGTGCTTCTCCACTGGTGGGACAATCATTGTGTTGAAAGTTCAGGATAGCATGAACAATAAAAGACAGAGTCACCTGCAGGCTCAGATGCGCACTTCACAGAGAGATCCGATCTGTGGCTGAATGCACACTGATTTAACACAGGAAACAGTAATTCTGGTCCCTGATGCTCCATTTGGAGCTGGAGAGTTTGGCACAAGTCTGCCTGAGGATTTTAAAATGGTATCCCATCATGAATTCTATTTAAAAAGCAATGTAGTATAGCAGTCAACAAAGTGCCTCATTAGTTCTGCAGAGATGCTCAGCAGGGGATACTCTTCACCTCTAAAATAGCAGGAATTAGAGCGTAACAGAAGAAAAGTGGCTTTCTCTTTAAACAAAACCCAAGCACGTCCTTTCCATCACTCACTCTTTGTCGTTTCATATCTCTTTGCTCCTCTTAGAGGCTCGTGTCCTTTCATTTAAAGAAAGAAAATCTTTTTTCCCTATTCTTCTTAGTTTTCCTTTAAAAGTGCAATAGAAGGAATGAAGACTTTGTTTAATCTTTAGCTTTAAAGTGATCAGATATACAGAGAGAGCCAACACGGCCCAACTCTTACACCACAGTAAACTCAGCATAAAGTTCCTGGGGTAAAAAGGGCATGATTACATACATTTGTAACTGGAGGAGCTTGCCTACCACAGGATCCCACCGCGCTATTCCACAGCGCTTTGTTCACGTCTGTATCTGCAACGTGCCAGTACAGTGTAAGTTGAGTTATGTCACCTGGTATAGAAAAAGTTAACAAAAAGAAAAGCAAATAGATGTCTTGCTTTTATAGCGAGTAAGAGGTGCTTTAATCTGTATTAAGTATGGTTTGTTTTTTTTTAGATTTATAGCAGATTCCATCTCTTGAATCTGTCTTTTGGTAAATCCATCAGAGAAGAGCCTGACTGACTGGTGATATCTTATGCTAAACATTTTGTGCACCACTGCTATTACAAGGGTAGCACAAAGGGTGAGGTGAGGGCGTTCCCCTGCTGTGTTAAGCACTACTCAAAAGGAAAAATGGAGACACCTTATTTCAAGGAGGAAGGTGTGGGTGCTTAGCAGTGTGTTTTATACACACTTTTGTTGTGAGTTTGGGAAAGTTCTTAGATTTTGTACTTTCTTGAAAACATTTGCCAAAACCAGAAAGAAAAGAGAAAGAGCCTACCTTTTTTTTGGTGTCTTAAAAAAATCCTCATGAATTTTAAATTAGAAGAAATGCATCATTGCCATCTAGTGATCCCTTTTTTCAGTTTAATATTACAAAGAATAACCTTTCCTTATTTAATACTTAAATCATGCTATATAATCTTTGTCCCCAGCATAAGACCAGCTCGATGTTTCTCCCTGCAGTGTATTTACTAAGTTATTGATATGCATCCTAGTCTCACTCACTCACCTCCCGAGTTCATGTTGCCTATAAAATATTCTGAAAGAGCACCTAGCGTGTTTGGTTTTCCAGAGCACATACATCAAATGGATAGTAAGGCTGCTGCTGCTTACTATCGGCATCAGCATCAAAACGAATATTTTTGAGTGAAGGAAACAAATGGATGGCTTCAAGCCCCCCCTCCCCCAATATAGCACTTGCTGCTAAATTGGTCAACACAAATGCTGGGAGGATAGCATTGACTATCACAACAGAATACAACCAAAATCACTGAGGAAAACTCTGTCCCTTACGTGACAAGACACAGGATAGGAGTGGGCAAAGAAAAGGGGAATCCAAACTAAAGCATAGGTCTCCAGCCCATCTATTATCTTGTGGAGTGTGCCTCTTAATTATGCAGCTTCACCATAACATACAATCCTGGCTATATTTTATCTAATACTTGTGGGTTATTTAGCTCCTAAAGAAAACAGATTTTATATAAATAAAAAAGCATAAAGCATCTCTATGTGTACCTGAATAAAGTATATACTTCTGCATATTTGTACCCTTCTCCTGTAGCTACCTCTCATGGTACACAATGTGCCACCGATCTGTGCCACCTGTCTAGACAGCGAGACCTTTGCTTTATAGCTAACTGAAAATTGCCAAAATTGGTGAATTAGCCTATGCTGAGCTCCATTTTGCTTCAACACTCATGCTCTCTGTACCCGAGTTATCTCATTTAAAGTTACATCAGATACGTCTACACACTACTTACAGAAATTGCTGGGCTAATGTATATATCATATCATCTGAGTAATACCTTACATTTTGAGTAGTCTAATCTTCTCCCATGCGACCTCCTTTAAAGTGAATTGTCATTATTATGAAGAGTAATAGAGCCAGGTCAAATGTGGAATTACTGTATGCACTTACAATAGTCATTACAATAGCAACATATGGAAAAAAATGTTGGCAGCTATCAGCTGTGTCCTTTCTACTCTTGTGAACATCAGAAAACATTTTGAGAAGGTAGCCTGCTAATCTGCTTGAATGCCACATGCACTTAGGAAACAAAGAGATATGCCGAGCCCCACCATACATTTCCTCTTTTTTGTGCAGCTTCTTTCCTAAGAAATAAATTTCAGCCCTTGGCTGAACTAAGTCTGAAAAGGAATTCTTACTGAAGAGAACTGAACGGTGTTTTTATGCTGCTGTTTTATACTCTCAAGTGGATCAAAAAGCTTTTACTGATAATCGTGCCCAAACAAATTAACTTTGAGATTAATGTTTCTAAATGTTATTTTCAAAAAGGGCAATAAGAAAAATCTAGGCATCTTGATCTTCCTCAAAAATATTCTTGCTGTTCTTCAGAGCAGCTTATACTTTACACAGTGGAAGGTTCATAGCAAGATGATTTCCCGTGCTAAGGGGTCCACAGAAGGCTCCTGGTCCAGGGTCGTCTGCATCTCTCCAAGCTACCTAATCAGCAAGACACGGTGACTGCTACATGAGGTATGCAGGTTGGCCTGCCTCATATCCAAATAAAACAGACCAGTCCATTAAAAAGTGATAGCAGCCTACGGGTGACTTAGCAACTCCGTAAATCCAAAGATTTTGTAGAACACTAAGTCTTTTCCACTTCATGACTACCTGCTAAATGGATTCGAGTTTCATAAAGCCTACTAAAGACAACCAGCCTTCAGGAAGACAAACACAGTCTGGCAGTAACCATCTCCTTTTGGAGCTGATCTCTGTGGGCACCTGCCTAAGTGATCATGTTAGAGTGCATTTGCCATTTCTCATACAGTTTGATTTCATAGCTATATGAAGACTGTAATTCCCAGGACTATTGTCACTGTTAGAACTCTAAAACAGATGTATCTACAAATACCCGGAAACTGAGATTACTTGGCACCTTCCTGTCCATGTATAGAATTGATATGTGAGACAGGGCAGGGGCTGCTGAACTACATAACATCCGTCAACTTCTCTTATTCCACCCACTTTCTTGTACAAACTTTGAAACTATGTTAAACAGAAGCAGAAGGAAAGCTAGGGATCCTATCAAACGGAACTTATCAGTGTGCGTTAAATAACCAGTGTGAATGAGGGCCTCATTGCTTTTGCATACTTCACTCACCAGGGTCCTTCTGGGGATTTTTTTGGTTCAGACTCAATGACACAGGGACAAATATCACAAAAATTACTTTTTCAGCCTTCTGGTCTGCATCTCTCTTAACAACACAGCTTGATTGCTTGCTCCTACCCTGTACTGGCTCTAAAATGACATCTGGGTCTCTGCCTTACTAGTGGACTCATTAAGAAAATCAAAGGAAGCATCAGGTATGGGGCTTGAATAAGTCCTAGCCACAATGGGATACGTGACTTTTAGAGTGGATTCAGTCTTTGGGAATCATCTGATGATAACAGAATCTTGGCATCATTTAAAATACACAAGTGTGCACACACAGGTTTACAGAAATAACACACACACAAAAAGTGAAATCCAGATTCCATCAAAGTCAATGAGAAAACTCATTTTAATTGTGCTGGAGCCAGGATTTCAGCCTGTGAAGCTTATAATTGGAAACTTTAACTGAATGACGTAATACTGAAAAATTAATGCATTGCTGAGATATTTGAAGATCCTCATTATTCATAATTCTGCTGACCATTTATAAGCCTAAAGATATTTACCCTTCTCTAACAACATCTCCAATAAAATGAAACTGAGATTTGAAAGCCAACTGGATCCCTCTCTGCCAGTAACTCCTGTTGCCTTATCAGCAACGCATATGCAGTAATGCAAATTCTATTAACTCATAAATCCCATTATCTTCTTATTCTTTAAGATATAATTGAGGGCTGTATCCAGCCTTGCTACAGCTTAATTAACAAGTCTGTTTATAGACAAGCTATGAAAGAGCATCTGAAGATCTGCAAAGGAAAGAAGTTCAAAGAAGTAGCAGAAACATACTTGCATGCTTGAGTTAAACAGTTATGCTTTGAATTGGATATGGGAAAGTCCAATTTTAAGAGCAAGATTTCCCTAACATGGAGTTAAAGCAGGCCAAATGATAGACTGATGCTTTGTGATCTAACTTGAGTGTATTTGGCAGGCTTAAGTCCTTTCCCTTCCCCTGTGGAAGAAATGAGATGCATTAGCCTGCTCCCCAGTACATGTTTACATCTTCCATTTCTTAACTGCCCTGAAATTGTTTTCCCAGCTGCTTCCAATGCTTGATCTGAAGGAAAACAGCAGCCTAATGGCCATGGACTTCTCCCCTTGCATAGTTTCAGCAGGTGAGCTCTTGGGCTTTCTTTATGACATTCTTTACTTTGGAGCAGGAATGCAGCTTTTTATAGCTAATCTCAAAGGTGACTCCATCTTTTCCTGCTCCCTGTTAGAAGAAGTAGCTTTGAACTCAGGTAACATCAGAAAGACGTATTTGCAGGGAAAGGTATTTACCTTCGCCTGTTCTGACCATCACATCTTACAAAAAATAGAGGTTCTTGAGTGATTTTGACTTCCCATTTTCTAGCCACTCAACTTATCAGACACATCAAACAACTGCTTCATTGGTGTTAGATTCCCACATGCAACTCATGAAGGGCTGTCACTCACAGAAAGGAAAGTGGCATGAGGAATAATCATGAAGCCAAGAGAAGGCAGGCACAGTTCGTGGCTCACGCAATTCTCCTTCTGCAGTGGCTGTCTATCATCACGTTTTACCTGTTTGTATAAAGTTGTATCCATCCGCTGTAGTCTGGGCTCAAAATTTGAAGGGACAAAGGAATATAAAGCTCTGTTATAAACAATAGTTGCATGCAGCTGCCAGTCTGAACTCCATTGAAAAGGAGAACTCGAAGTAGGAGTTCCTTACCCATGTTTCCAGTCCCCGCAAGCTGTACAAGAGGTTTATGTAGTGACTGGATGCATTAGTTCTTTTGAGAAGCGCAGGCAAGAATGGTTGCTGACTGTTCCCACAGTTCTGCTCACTTTTTGTCAAAATAGGAAGTAAGCAGGAAGCAGAGGGCATTTTTTAATGAAGTGAATAGCACAGCTAACAATTAGGACTTCCTCTGAAGATGGGAAGGTTTTTGTGCAACAAGATGAAAAGGGAATCAAAGTCAAGAATATTTCTTAGTGAAAAAGACTGATATGACCATCCTGAGGCAAACTGTCATTGGTGTAATCAGAAGCAGCAGCTGTCAGAGGACAGGAATAGTGTCATAGATTGCCTGACAGAACATGACAACTTGGTTCATAAATAGCTGCTTCTGTGAAAACAGATCCTACAGCAGAGAGGCAAAAACATATTGTAAAGGGAATCAACTTTATGTTGTGCTAGCCTCATTCTAATTAACATGCTAGTTAGTCCTCAGGCAAAAGAAGCCCTCTTCTACAGCCCACATTCCAGATTTCTGGTGTCTCATATCTTTTAAAACAAAAAAGACAAGGTTCATTTTTCTGGATGAAATCGATCTATCAAATCAGTATAGACAAACTACTTCATGAGGACACACAGACTCTGCTCTAGCAGCACCGACTAAGCAGGAACTTCAGAAGAGGCTACTTTTCATCTCCACTTGCTGTTTTCTCAGAAAACTGGTATAGTATGCAAGGATATTTCTGAGAAGTGCAAGACACTGCTGGCAACTAGGTCTATAAAAAGGAAATGAAGTATGAATAAAAAATTGCAGCATATTAGAATGCACATGCAACATGAATACATCCATTTTTAATGACACTTTTTATAACTGTCAGTGAAGTAGAAGGTTATGGATTTCTAATTCTGAGAGAGTGATAATAGAAGATGATGTCTTCTTCAAACAAGGTCTCCCTTATAGACTGGGCATGTGCCCCAGCCAGCTAGATATTAGTCCAGTGCACACAGTACTCACAGTACAGGAAAACACTGCATGTTCTTAAGAGCTATGCAAAGAAGATCAGTAACTATTTAAGAAGAACTGATTAACTTTTGTGTGTACCAGGCTATGTTGTCACAACTGAAGCTTGTACCCTCAGCTTTTGGTAGAGCTGTAGCCTCTCAAATGGCAGGGATACCAGTCATGTTCCTCTCCATTTAATCTTTATTTTTCCTCTGTTTTGTTGCAGGTTAAATGCAAGAAAATATTACCTAACATTCCTGCAGTGTTAAATAACAGACCCAAATGCTAATGGAGGTAAAAAAGAAATGAAAATGTTTTGACATTTTATGCAATGGAGGTAACAATCAAAAGAATGGTTCCAGTTCTTTGTTGCTCCAATAATTTCCTGTGTTTATGCTGATGAATTTGTCCTTGATGATGACAAAAATAGTGGTAAGTTTGAAGATTACTGCATATCGAAGACTGTAAGAGCCTGTCCTGCTTTTTATTTGCCTTCTTGAGTTCGTATGTACATCTTTACTCCTCCACATCACAAATAAACCTGATTTAATAAATCTTGGATGCAATTTAGATGTTTATTCTTACAGAAAGGCAACAAGGGGTACCCAGAGGACCTTCTCCCCATGTTGGAACCCAGGCTTTTTTGGGGCAGCTCCTGCTGCCACCCCACACAGGTACGCTGGAGAGGCGATGAGGGGTTAACCTCATGGCTGTAAAAAAGGCTCCCGAGTGTGTGAGAAGCACAGGGAGAGGGGCTGAGAGGGCAGGAAGGGGAAACTGCTAACAGACCCTAGGCACCATCTGGGGAATGGGATAGAGGTAAGTGAGGCAAAAGAGACTTCTGAGCTGCAGAGATGTGACACGGGAGCCATCCCTCGGCTGGGGAAGCCCCACAGGCCTCGCCCGGTGCACCAGGGAGTGTGCCAAGGCCTGCAGGCACCGACACCCCTGACCGGCCCCGACCGCTCCCAGCCCACAGGCTGCGGCCGTGAGTTCCTGCCCCTGTGACACCGCAGCGCGGCCGGCCTCCAGCTCCCCACAGCCCTACCCTGACTGGCCACCGGCCCTGCCGAGCCGGGCCCACGCGCGGGCCCACAGTCCCGCCTCCCCTCGGCCTGTCCCCTGGCAGGCGCCCCCAGGGGCGTCGAGGAGGGGATGCAGCCTGTGAGGAGATGCTGGATGCAGCCCAACGCGGGAAAGCCGTGCTATTAGGTAAAGTTATTTAACAATCCCTTTGTTACTAGCCGTGAAGGTGGTGTTGGGGCTGCGTGCTCGCTGGCCTCTTGCGCACCGGGGCCGGAGCTCGGCGAGGCCGGGAAGGCGGGTGGATGTCCCAGGCCAGAGGGCCCGTCGGCTGCTGTCTGTGTGAGTCGTGGTGCGGTGGGACAGGCGGGGCCGGACCTCGCCCTCTGTTTCTTACAGTATGAAAAATGCCCTAGAAATGCGACAGCCGAGCTGACAGGACAAGTTCCGTGTAGAGCAAGGGAGGAGGTGTTAAGGGGGTGCTTTTAAAAAAAAAGTGAATTTCACACCTCAGTTTTCGTCTGCTCCGCTCCTCTTGTCCCAGCGGGCCAGCAAAAGGGTGGTTCAGCAAGGCTGAAACAGAGCAAAATAAGGGAGAAGCCTAGTTAGTTGCTGGATTGCCCCAGGGCTTGCAGACTCCCTCTGGCCACTCCATGGTCGGGAGCCCTAATGCACCGATTTACAGGGCAAAGCTCCCCTGCAATCGCAAGCTGAACGCACTCACCTGAAGTGAAGCTTTTAAGGTTTGAAAAAGTTTACCTAGTGGTTGTCACTGTAATGTTTTACAGAAATTTGCGTGTTCTAGTGCGGGGCACAAGCGAAGATGCCAAAATATAGCTATTCAAGTGCCATCTGTGGGCTCAGCTTTCTGATAAATATTTATACTAAAGAGAAGTTGACAAGCTTATGTGAAGGAACAGCTAATTCATCTCTCTAATTTTACAGTCGTCCAACAATTTCAGCTAAGGACTCTTCTTTCTTTATACTTTTTCTTTTTACAACTGCAAGTCCAGTGCTAACAGACATGTCTGCTTTCACATACCTTTTAAAGATGTTGCTGTAAGTTTATTTTAAACATAATCTGTGGTATTGTTGCTTGACATGGCAGGACTGAGTGCTCAGCATGTTGTGTGTTAAAGGATCTGCTGTGCACTTGGCTGCATGGCATAGAATCATAGAATTGTTTTGATTAGAAAGGACCTTTAAGATCATGAAGTCCAACTGTTAGCCTAGCACTGCCAAGTCCACCAATAAACCATGTCCGTAAGCACCACATCTTACACGTCTTTTAAATTTCTTCTTTCAGGATTTTGTTTTGAGCCAAGATCTGTTGGAAATTTGTCGGCTAGAATTGCAGGACTGTTTTGTAGTCTAATTGCTTGTTTTCTCTGTGACTTGGATTTCTGTGTGGAACTCACCTAATGGGAGAGCTGTTGGGATCATTTCTGAGGCCTTTTGAAACAGTCTCATGAAAAGCAACTGAAAAATTAAGCATAGTTATTAAATGCTTCCTTGAGAGGCTCATCTGTTTTTTACAGTAGCAGGGAGGGATGTCAATAGTGGTGATCCCAATGGGGGAAAGAAAGATTTTGGTTTATTTAAAAGGTGTTGTTGAATAAAAGATCAAATTGCAGTGATTGCTGCAAGAGAAAATCATGATTTTCAATGTTAATAATATTCAAAATAGTCTAATTAAACTCTGAATTTTGTTTTGTTTTTCTTTCTGGGAGAAAAACCTGGAAGCTTGGGACTAGCAATTATAAAGATGAATAACTGCATAATAAATACTAATGTGAGCCTTGGAAATTAGACCCTGCAGCATTTTGATTTTTAAAATGAGAAACTGGTTCTGAATGGGTACACAAGAAAGGCAAGCAACGTATAACAGATATAAAGAAGTAGCTTACAGTCATCTTTGTACAAGGCTGGTGTATGTGTGGTGTGCCTCAGTGCAGAATTTACACTGTTTTGCTACAGGGATCCTCATAATATTTATTTGTACTCAGCTATAATCTAAAGGCCCCTGTCATAACAGATAGGGCTTGGATGTGGCAGTCTCGGAACGTAGTCTAAATAAGCAAGGTGCCTAGGACCTAGCCACAACAGCAAAGGAGCTTAGAAATTGGGCCTAGAAAGTCTTGTCCCTCAGGTCATGCTGTGTGCCTTGCAATAAAATGCAGGACAACTAACGGTTCAAACTGAAGTTATATGTGTAGTCACTTGCCATTTCATACAGTCAGCAATGTTATATTTGTACTACTAATTAAGGCACAGAGTAAGATTCTTGTTAGGTTTTTTTTTTTTAACAAAACTTTAAATTCCTAGACTAGAACCTGGATCATGCTCTAATACTTAAAGAACAACGTCCCCATCTGAGTTTCTTAAATTCCTAATCCTAGAATTCCAGGAATAAGTATAGGAATTTATGTAAGTATAAAATGATTACTCTATATTATACTAGTTATAATATTGATATGTAAGGGAGTATTCTGTGATGGATCTGTTGAAGAGTATTAGAAATAAACTTCCTTCAGCTGCTTGTTCACTTAATAGCACCTCAGTTGATTAAATGAACCTCAGCAAATTACTGCCTGGAGGCTAAGAAAAATCCACAAACCCAGATTTGAGTTCTGCATGGAAGAGTTTATGTGCAGCGTGGATAGTTCTATTTTCACATCCTTTGTTGAAATGAATGACTTTCTCAAGGAAAAAAAAAAAAGAAATTTAATGAGGAATTTATGTTATTGATGTGTGATATGCATTTAAAGAAAAATTTTGAAGACAGAAAAAATAATGAAACTCAATTAAAAAAAAGGAAAATCTAAACTATTTTCTGTTCTGAAGCAACTCCCAGGAACACAGTAAATTCAGGGCTTTAAAACTGCCTGAGCCTTCACTTGTCAAACGTATGATGTCTTCCCCCCATTTAATGTGCAATTTTACAGCAATTGTACGGCGGATTTAAGTATAGTAGAGCTTATTTGGCTTAATTTTTGCTCCAATATTTTGTCTTTCAGCTTGTTTTAGTCTTGTGCTTTCAAGTTAGAACGAAGATCCCTCTTCTGTGGATAGAAGCAAGCCCCAAATACTTCAGTATTCACATCTTTCCTATGACCTCTTACCCATTTGAAAGCAAATCAGGCATCACTGATAAATGGAGCACAGTGACGGCTGTAGTATTGATTCATTATTTTCTTCTGCTTTTGCCGTTGTATCCATGTGCTGAGACTCGATTTAGACTAGAATTCTGTTTGTCAGGACAGTCTGTTGTGTGCTTGCATGCTCCCTTGAAGACCAAAGGTCCTACTTCCTACAAACTGCTGTAGAACAAATACCATTACACATGTTAAATCCTAATTCATTTAAGTGGAAATATATGAATAAGATTAAATGGATGGCTTGGTTGAGAATTACACTTTTAAAATTCAAGAGCACTGAGGTATCACTCAACCTCTTCTCTAATCAGAGCTCTGTGCAGATACCTGAGTATTGGACAGGCTTATGTTTGATGTATTTGCTTTGTATTTTGCAAGCTTTGTTTTGGTAAAGGGTTTGTTGACTGACGGGAATCCTGAGTGTTTACTCATTTAAATGGCTAACATTCAGTGCTTCTAGACTCAGAAAAAATGAGCTTATGCCAGCTCTGTCCTATTAAAAAGTAAAATTAGTCTGAATCATCATATGATTTTTATCACTCTTATTTCCATTCCTTATTTGGAAGGAGAACAATACATCTTATAGTTTCAACCAGTTTTTTTTTCATTTTCTGTGACCTGCAGCAGGTAACAGCTTCCAAAAAGAGGAGTTCCTCTGGTTCTGACCGACTCCTTTACCTATGTTCAGTGCTCCTTGCCTTCCTCTTGGCTGTATGCTCCCACTACTTACCTTCTTCAGACCATGTCGTCTTTGAGCTGATTCAAATAGCTAACCAGACATTAAACTAACTCAGAAGAATAAAATGGATGTACTTTTGCTGCAGTGGCAAGCTGAATCAGCTAACAAAGGGGTTTGAGTGCACTGGTGCACGGAGAGAGCTGGAGGAAGCAGCAGTGTTTTCTCCTTCCACCACAAAAGAGCTGGTAGTTGAGGTCAGTTCCTTTGTAGGATCACAACTTGGATAGCTTCTCAGTTCTTTGACTTGGCTCGCTAAGTAGCAGGATAACAAAGGATTTAAATGGGGGAGGTTGCTGTGATTGCAACAGCCAGCAGTGGGGTCAGGCTTGCGCAGACACCTGTGAATTTATTCTCCTCAGCTCCCTTTCTTGCTGTTACTCTCTGCTTTTTGCTGAGTTAATTCTCTGCTACCTTAGTGAGTTGAAGCCCCTTAGGGAGGGATTCACTGAATGCTGGTGCTGGGACTGGAAGCAAGCAAAGGGAAGGAGGTGGCTGTGGAGCGCTCTTTTTTCAGTGACACCATGTTACAGACTGAGCCCTCTCTGTGTGGTTGAACTACACAGTTTCATTAGCATTAGGCTGCAACTCAGTCTCATGAATTGTCGGGATGATAACAACAAACTGAGAAAATACATCTTGATAGTCCAGGTGCAGGGAAAAAGGGAGGAGTGGGGAGTTGGGAAGGACCTTTCACTTGCTTTATTCTTTCTCTATGTAGCAATATCCATTTCCATTGTGTTTCACACTTTGAATCTAATAATATGCTTCGTAGTGGCTGCTAACACAGATGGTAATGTAATAACTTGCTTTGTTCTCTGTCATCCGCGTTGGGTCTAACAATAAGTATGCTTCAATTTTGGTTACTTAATTTAATTCATTAGTTGGCAACCAACAAGGCAGAGCTAATATCTCCTTTTTTTCCATTTAAAGCATAGAGCCTGAGTTGACTTTGATGGATAATCCAACCCAAAGTTTAAGAACAGAAAATTAAATCCTGAGGATAGTCAAAATATTTATTAAAGCAATGGATCTATTTAAACCAGAAAATTTAATAAGATAATTGGAATGCATTTATTTGCATTCATCTCAGAGTCTTTTCCTTCAGCTTTAGCACTGCAAATTATTTTTTCCATGATATAGATAGATAGATACTTTGGTAACACAGGCATTTAAATCTAGATACCTTACCCTGTTCATTTAATTCATATC
Source organism: Nyctibius grandis (assembly GCF_013368605.1). Classification (NCBI taxonomy): domain Eukaryota; kingdom Metazoa; phylum Chordata; class Aves; order Nyctibiiformes; family Nyctibiidae; genus Nyctibius; species Nyctibius grandis. The sequence goes on from NC_090662.1 coordinate 81,782,077, forward strand.
ATTTTAACCTGGCATTTCCTGTTGGCCTTTTGGCCGTAATCAGTTAAGTATCCAGCACTTTTATGGTACATTATCTTTCAGGTGTATGAGCTGGGCTGATCCAATAGGTTTGTTCATCTTTGACTACAATACTGAATTACTGTCAAAATAAGATAACTTATTTGTATCCACTTAATGCTACATTAACTAATAGTATAAAATAGTGTGCTGGTAACTTTATTGTTACTGGTAAGTGGTATATGAGCAAGATTATGGGGTTTTAGTCCTAGGATAATGTGGTTTTATGGAGTAATCAGATGATGTGGAATGAGACTGAGCTGTTAAATAGATGATTCTTTGCTATCTTCATATCCAAGAAATGGTAAGAAAAAATTAGGTATGACAGACCAGGAGGTGATTACTAGCGGTGGGGGCTTACCTGTAGCTAAACACATATTTGAAAAAAAGTCTCCCTGACTTTTTTTAAGCCTTCTCCTATTGTTTCCAGTAGAAGACTAGGATTTGGCAGAATTCCTCTTGAAATGAATCATTACAACCTGTGCCTGAAGCCAAATGAAATAGATAAAAATTTCTTTGACTGCCCAAAGAGATAATTCCCTGAGTGTGGTGTGTATTCTTGGTGATAAAACCTGTTTCATCGGTAAGCTTTTTTTAAATGCTGCTGTCACACCAGGATTGGAGAGAAGCTTCAGAATTGTAATCACAAGCGAACAGACCTGTACCGCAGTGGGGCTCTTCTGCCTTTCTGTCAGGACAGTCACACTTCCTGAAGCATAATTTAATTTTGGTATTTGTTTCATACGTTGGGGTTTTTTCTCCATCTTTTTCACTGCTGATTTATTTTTCTTTTGTTACCCTTCTTTTATACTCAGTGATTTTTCTTCATGGCCTTTTATTATGTTTACACAGCTATGCTCAAAGGCTCCTAGGAATCCTAGGAAACTCTGCCTTCATGTAGAGAATATAAGATGTGCTATGAGGTAGCGGAAGTGCTTTGTTAAAACACCTGTTTCGAAAAATCACTATAGATGACTGCCAACGGCTTCTGTTTCACTTAAGTCAAGTGCCTTCAACTGAGACTCTGGTCTGTTATGTGACAATAACCTTTGTGCATCTGAGAACGCGATGCTTGTACATCCTAATTGTAATGAAATGGCGTGCTTTCCACTTTCCTTTTAAAGCAGTACAGCTACAGCTCAAGTTGAGTTAACCTAGATATAAAGTAACCCTTGTTTAAAGAGGTACTCCGTTTCTTCTTGCTGTAAATATAGCATCCAATATATACTGGATTGTATATTTATAAAAATCTATACCAGGTTGTCATAGCAAGGATAAGAAGGCACTTACCAGAATATTACAGGGAGAGAATCCAATCCAGATGATGAGCCCTTCCTCAGCCTAAAAGTAGAACTGTTCAGATAACCCACTTAATTTCAGTTGGAATCAGGAACAGAAAACGGGTAGCATATTTACCTTAAGGGAAGGTATGTATGGAAAGTTCTTGATGATTTATTTTAACTTGTATCTGGTAGTGGAAATGATATTTTTTCCATGATTGGAACGATGAAGTCCTTAAACACATATTTTTGATCTCATATATTTCTGGGATAAAGATACAGATTTTTGCATAAGAAGCTAATGCTTATCAGCTGATAAAAGTATCAGCTCTCACCTAATCATATCTTTAATTCCAAGAAATTCAGCTGTGAAATCTCATCTCTGTCCAAAGACTGATAAAGCTGTTTTGGTCCAGGGAGACATTCTCGGTATATGAAGGTATTAACATCTGTTATCTTGTCAAAATTAGGTTTAGACAGAGCAGATCACTTCTGTGAAAGTGAGATACCCAGATTCCCAATGAGACCTAGCATTTGTATCATGACCTAACATTAAAGTCACTATTTTCAGCCTAGTATGAGGTGGAAATTATAGTTGCAGAAATTGACTGAATGCCTAGCTGGCTTCATAGTTTACTATTGCAGTTGTTTGACTAATTGTTACAGGAGTTCTCCATGTGGGAATTTCAGACAGTCTAGGAGATCCCTGCAGGCAGCCCTTGAAGTGTATAGGACAGTTCATAGGTACTATTTGCATGCCTCAGTGTGTTGATTACCAACCCTGGGAGGACCAGGGGACAGCTGTGTTAAGCATTTGGCAGAATGGCAGTTCAGGGAGACTCACCCAACCCAGATGAAGACACCAGGGACCCTTATTGCCATCCAGACAGCAAACAGTCGTTCTGTTCAGGAGATTTTCCATGTAGGTGTTACTGTATGCAAAAGATCCCAATAAATTAGGGTTTTTAATAAACAATCTGTGTCGGTACAACACTAGAGAAAAGTTATATCAGGATATGAAATTATATTAAGATTTGAGGGCTTTGTCTGAAACCTTTTCAGTTTGATTTATGTACATTGCAGATGTGATCCTGCATGTGGCTCTTTTGAAACCAAATAATGCAATAGAAGACATATTTCTGTGTAATACATGTCGCTGATTATAGATGGCATATTAATATACATTAATGGAAGAACATTCATGAGTGAATTTTGATAATCAGTTGCTCAGTGCATGGTAAATATTATTGCTGATGCACTATAAGAAGATTTAATGTTATACTGGTTCATCAATAAGACTTCTGTTAACCAACCAAGTCTGTAGCCAACTATTTAATACAGCTTTTTTTCATTACGTTATTCCTGAATAACTGAAAGCCTGAGAACCAATTCCAGAACTCACAACTCTCATAAAGTATTGCCAAAGTCCACTAGTTGGGAATGTAGTTAAGTCTTGTTTTCATGCCCAGGTAGTATGGAGTCCTCAGCACAGGAAAGACATGGACCTGTTGGAGCAAGTCCAGAGGAGGGCCACAAAAATGATCACAGGGCTGGAACACGTCTTCTATGGAGAAAGGCTGAGAGAGTTGGGGTTGTTCAGCCTGGAGAAGAGAAGGCTCTGGAGACACCTTATTGCAGCCTTTCAATACTTAAAGGGGGCTTGTAAGAAAGATGGGGACAGACTTTTTAATAGGTCCTGTAGCAATAGGAAGAGGGGCAATGGTTTTAAACTAAAAGAAGGTAGATTCAGACTAGATTTAAGAAAGAAATTTTTTACAATGAGGGTGGTGAAACACGGGAACAGGTTACCCAGAGAGGTGGTAGATGCCCCATCCCTGGAAACATTCAAGGTCAGGCTGGACAGGACTCTGAGCAACCTGATCTAGTGGAAGGTGTCCCTGCTTATTGCAGGGGGGTTGGACTAGATGACCTTTAAAGGTCCCTTTCAGCCCAAACTGTTCTATGATGCTATGCTGAATTCTTAAGAGTCTGTACCTGTGAGTGGCATTCACCGCTGATACTTGTCTGCATGTGGTTCATCTCTTCTTAAATTTTGAGATAGGTGAGGTTCAAGACTTGGCCATACTACAAATCCTATATTCAAAAGTGATTAGCTGCAGTAATTAGCTATGTTCCTGCCAACAAACAATCTTTTCAGTGTCATATCACCAGTTTGTATGATGTAGTGAAGAAAAGATGCTCAGGACTGCACCAGTGGCTTTCATAGAATCACAGAGTCACAGAACGGCTGGGGCTGGAAGGGATCTTTGGAGTCATCTGGTCCAAGCCCCCCTGCTCAAGCAGGGCCACCTAGAGCCAGTTGCCCAGGGCTATGTCCAGACTGCTTTTGAATATCTCCACAGAGGGAAACTTCACAACCTCTCTGGGCAACCAGTTCCAGTGCTCAGTCATCCACGCAGTAACAAAGTGGTTCCTGATGTTCCCACAGACCCTCCTCTGTTTTAGTTTGTTCCCATTGCCTCTTGTCCTGTCACTGGGCACCAGTGAAAAGAGCCTAGGTCCGTAATCTTTACATACTCCCTTCAGGTATTTATATACATTGATGAGATTCCCCCTGAGCCTTCCCTTCTCCAGGCTAAACAGCCCCAGCTCTCTCAGCCTTTCCTCGCAGGAGAGATGCTTCAGTCCCTTTATCATGAGTGGTCTTTTGCTAGACTCTCTGCAGTAGTTCCATATTCCTCTTGTACTGGGGAGCCCAGAAGTGGACATAATACTTCAGGAGTGACCTGGGTTCTGCACAAAGGAACTGCTGGATCTTCTGGGGACAAGGTCCAGGGTTATCAGGGAACTCCTGGGCAGGAATTTCTCAAAGGGCAGCCAAGAGAGGTGGCAGTCTCTAGGTTGTGCTTGGGGAGCTTTTCTTCCAGGGTAAAAGCAACTTTTAACTACTTAACTAATTTTGGAAAGAGGAAATGATGTAGCAATATGTTTTCCTGGGATTTTTCTTGGCAGATGGGGCCTTTTTGGCTGATATCTTTAATCCTGCTTTTAGGAAGAGGATAGTGGCAGTGGAAAGCTGCGTCAGCGAAGGGCCTCAGATAGGATCAAGGCAAGAACAATAACACCGTCAGAAGCAGACTCATAGATCAGAAGTGACAAATGATCCCAGACTATGTTTACAGGCATGGAAATATCTTGCCCACTGTGCTTGGTTCAAGCTTTAAAAGCAGCTCAGCTGCTACTGTACTAGAAGACATTAAATATATCGTATTTACTCGTCAAGTCTCTTCGCCGTGACCCAAGTTTTCTAGCTGCAGGCACTGAGTAATTTCACCACAAATTCTGCTGCTTTTCTAGCACTCTTGAGTACCAGGTGAAGCTCATGACTTCATTTTTCGTATGAGCACTGACAGAGTCACAAGGGCTTATTCTGAAACATTTCGTCTGGGGTAATCAGCTGCTGTTTAATATAGCAACATGTTACTAGACTTAGCTACAGGAAGGCAGCAATCAAGTACAGAATCAAGTCTTAAGTCTCCTACTCCCTAGTCTTACATTAGGCATATCAAAATAATCAGGTTTATCCATACTGGCATTAATGTGTTTACCTACATACTGAGTTGTCTGAAAAATTATTGCCCCAATATGATTGGAAAGGCTGTTGTGGCTCTTTAATGATGTTGTAAAAAAAATGGTGCCATCCATATTTCTGCACCTAACATATTTTTTACATATTATTTTTGTTTTTCCTTAGAGTACCAATGTATAGCTTTTTTGTCTGCTTTTGGTTTTGAAGGTCTTGACTATAGTATATAAATGTACATTTCTAAAACACTTTACACACTGTATTAAAATATGCTTTAAAAGTTACAGGTATTACGCCTCACAAGAAAACATATCAGTAACGTGCATGTTAATTCCTGTGCTGTCTGTGAGGATGCAGTCAAACCTTTAGGGTATGTACTCCTCACAACAGTAGACCAAGCAAGTGTTCTGGCTACCAAAGTCCAAGTGTAAAAAGATCCAGTAAGATAATTCTACTGGTGAAAAAAGGTGGGTAAACTCTAGCTGGTTATCTTTTCAGGCAGCAGCCTAATGGGCATTGCAGGCAAGTTTTTAAATCTAATTAACGCAGCTGCCTAAAAATCATACAGTAGAAGACCATTTTGTTGAAAAATCACAGTAGTTAAGGAACCTTAAATGTTATGACTCAGCAATCTTAGATTCAGCAATAAATTTTGTTTTATCACCAAAGTCAAAGTAGGATTCCAGAATAATTTGCTCTTGAGCACGAATGTAAGAACTGATATATTGGGACGGGTCAAAGACCTGTGTACCTTCTATCTGGCAGGAGTTAACAGGAGATGCCTTAGTTAACAGAGTAGTCCTTCCCTAGGCGAACTCTTCAGCTTCCAACAGTCAGCAATTTAGGGACTTCCTGAAGTGCTTTCCTTTCTGTTTAATAGATATATATAGGCCGCAGTAGATATATAAGGCCTCAATACATCTGCATAATGCTACCTGTTCTCTGCAACACCAAATTCTGGAATATTTCCTATGGCTAACTTTAAATCTGTCATTTGAAGATTTAATGTGGTGTCCCTAAGTTCCAGTACTGTCAGAAACATGGAATTCATTATTGCCCTCACCATTCAAATTTACAGATTACCTTTACCTAATATCCTTTTAGGCATTTATTTTCCAGGCTGAGATGTTCTAATCCACTTAGTCTTTCCTTCTCCAAAGACCTTACTGTGCTTCTCTGATCATCTGTGTCACCACTTCTGCATATTTCCAGGTATGTCTGAGATGGGCTAATCACACACAGAAAGAGTGAATGACATGTGGGAGCCCAGTGGATACATACAGTGATATAAGGGAGTTTCCTGTTTCACTCCTAACAACTCCTTTTTCTGTTGCTGAGAGCTGAAGTTAAGTCTGGATAAAACTATTGTATTGGGTTTACATTTACTATCCACAGTGACTAAGATCTTGGTCCTAGCCTGTTGCCATGTACATATAGTTAAAATGGTATTTCCCACTGCTAATTTCTACTTTAATTCAATCAGCTATTTTTTCACCTGTTGTTGTGGTATCTTTATAGCTCTGTGTAGCCTGCTTTGTTCAGAGAATCCTGAAGAAGTCCAGTAACATTAGCCACCTTTTGTCATTGGAGTGTCCATCCTCTCTTCCAAATGTTGTATGAACATATTGAACAGTGTCATCCCTGAGAAATCCTGAAAATAACCTCACTTTACCATGGAACTTGATACTGTTTTTGTCTTTTAACCTTTTCCTCCAGATTTCTGGTTTGTGACAAATTCGGGGATGAAAACTGTTTTGAACAAATTAAATGCATACTTCTTTCCTGTTGAACTAGTAATCCCATAATTTTGGTCATCTATATAAAAATGCTTTGTGGGCTGCTTAAAGTTGTTAAAGAAATGGTGTTTTGCTCATAAAATGGAGTGATTTCTTTCTGCAATACACTGTCTACCTTAATATTTTCTTTGAGGGGGAAAAACAAGGGAGGGGGAAATAGACAAATAGGGAGAAGAAACTGTCAATTATCAAGTACCTCCACGCAAAGCAACACTTGAAATCAGAAAGGCACAACCTATATGGATAAAGCCATCCCAGCTGACTTCTCATATATATAGGCACTTAAGCTCCAAGTTTCCTGCCTTATAGATACTACTCTTAAGGATACTCTTAACTCTGCTGATATTCTGCTGTTGATATCAGAGAATGTCCTTGTTTCTTGAGATTTGCATCATTTCTCTGTTCTCTTGCCTGTCTTTAGGTGGCATCTGTTACGTCTTTATATCAATGAATTCAGAGCTCCTAAAAGCAATAAAACAATTGCACTAGATTGTATTGAACTGATGCAGCTGCACAGTTCTGGAGGAAGATGTGATCCGGTTTAGAGCATGTGATACTCTGGTCTGATTTCAGTCATGTTCTTTAAGGAGAAGACCCTTCAGACTTCAAACATGTATTGAGGACCCTTAGCTTACTGTGCTATGGTATTCAAAACCAATACACCAAGAAAACAATGGACTCACTTTTGTCATGGAGAAGGATGTGCATCAGAAATAGAGAATATGTTTATTTGAGATTGTCCTTGCACTTATGTGTGATATGAAGCTGTTTAATGTTCATTAGTGTTTTCTGTCAAGTCTTATAGTCAGAGAAGCCAAAAAATCCTAGATTTTTTTTTTTTTTTTAATGGATGCCTTGAGTATATGTCCAGTGATGCAGAAAAGCTGATGAAGGAAGTGCCTAGGAAGAAAGCAATGATTTTTTGGGAGGTCACAGCTGCACAATTCTATGGACATGTCTCTTAGTTTCTCTTTCATGCATTATTAGCATTTACTAAATAGCACAGTTGGTGAGTTTTGTGAATGTTATTAAGAAGCTAAGTGGATAATTCAGAAAGAGACTGTCTTTTCTCTGACAGTTAAGTCTTCTCTACAATAAAATTACCACAATATTGTCATGTACCTAATTTTGAAATGATATGTATAGTTTTGTACTCTAGGCATATAGCTTTAACTTTAAACATCAGATAATTTGACTGCTTCCATCATTTTTATTTAAAAGGTCCTATGTATAGTTTATTTCAATGTGACTAGGATCACTTTTTATGTAAGCTCTTGTGTTTAGATACAATATGCTTTTAAATGAGGATCTGAATATATTTGCATGAATGTTAGGGAACAACAGATTTCTCATATTATTTCTCATTATTTCATATAAATAATTTCTGCAAAAGATTGCGTCGTAGTGGAAGTTCTTCTCTATGCAAGATTTTGTGCAAGGTTGGGTCTTAATCTCCTTTTCACTTGCAACACTAAGACAGAAACTTATTTCCTAGCTTTGCACATGCTATAGCTACCAGCTGATTTAGCTGACCGCTCTTGTTAAGCTCTTCCCTGCATCTCTTGATCACTATTAAGAACCTTTCACAGATAACTTTCTCTCAAGGCTTGACAATTGTGTTGAAAGCCTTTTTGTGTGGTCTATAAATAAACACATGGCTTTTTTTTCTGGATTTGTTTTATGCTCACAGAAGATGCACAGATGTGTGTTCATCGGCCTAAAACCAGCCATCCAACATAAAGCTATGTTTATATTTTTGCTGCTTTATTTTTTTTTCCTGTTATTTGTAATGGTATTAATCTTTACTCCAGTTGAAGATGCCAATTTTTCTCAGATCTTATGTATAAATAGAGCTAGGCTAATAAAAAACACACATACACAACTCTCTCCTTTCTGATAAGGACTGTATAGAGCCTTCTCCTGGAAAATATTTCTTGCAACTTAAAACTGTCAGTTGCAACTTTTGAGATAGGAAACCCCCCAAAGTTGCAAATATTTAGTGGCTTGGACAGCCAGGACACTTTTATTTGAAATGTGCATGTAGCAGCCTGGCATTGAGCATCCTTGCCTGAAAGTTTGGCTGTGAGCCTTGATGTCAGTGGATAAAGACAAAGAAATCTGTCAGGTTTAGTTATCTGTGCAATATAATACCTTTGAGGGAGATATTCTCCTCTGGCTCCTAATCATCCTTATCTTTAGTACATGTTAAAGCAGAAAGGCTGAGTATCTTTCATAAATTCCCTGAAGCTTATTATCATGGGAAGCTTGTCACCCATGATTAAATAGCCATGCAAGTCTGCTTTAGGAATAATTACTTTGAAAATGCACATAGGTAACAAGGTTGCATTACATCTCATGTTTCTAAAATTGGCAGTAGGCACAGGGCCTACTTTCAGATGCTTCACTGTTGCCATGTCTGCTGCTTCTGAAAAACATATGTACCAGCTTTTATTATTTTTTTTTTAAAAATACAGCAGTAACGAGAATCATGTCAGTTGTAAGCAGTTAATTCTTGCTATCAGTACTTATATGTGTAATGTTTATTTTTGAAATAATTTTGAATTTTTTTTAGATTCTAAACCACTTTTTTTTTCCCAGGACTGCATATATTCTAATTAAATAAAATGCAATAATGGAAGCAGGTCTTTTTTGAAATAAGCTTTTCAAGAAACTATTGCAAAGGGAGAATATAAAAGGAATATGTACACTTTTTGAAGCAGTGTTATCAGCACTGAATAATTGCTAAGTAAGGTACTCTGAGACAGCACAAATGTAGAAGTGACTGAGTTAAAGTCAGTGCCCAATTCTTTGCGTTAGTAGGACACATAACTTGGATGGAGTTGTGATTTCACATTAAGAGGAAATGACTAGACTGCTTCTAAATATTCTAAATCATTTCCCCTGTAATGCGCTGAGTCCTAGCCAACACTGAACACTCAGCCCTTGAACACAAATTTGATGAAGATTCAAAAATCATTTGATGAGGGTTCAGAGGAATGAGCTATTCACCACCTTGGAAGCGCTTGTCAAGCTTCATCCCAAATACATCAGTGTCTGCTTTACCACATGCGTAAGGGAGCAAGAAAACCAAGTCAAAGTGGCACCTAAAGAAAGAAGGTTTACACTTTCATGTTTTTTACAGATTGAGATAGAAGATCCTTTCCCTTTAAGAGACAGGCTGATATTATTTATTTTGAATGTGAATTGCCTCTAGAGCTCACCTGACCCTGCAGACCCTTTCAAAGTACTGGTTTGTTAAAGAACCAAGAAAAGCCACTACCATGCATCAGTTCCTCTAAAAATGTTGTCCACTAGTGCAGACTTTGGACGCTGCAATCCTGGGCTGGAGCTCCTATTTCGCTTTAATGGGCTGGTGTCCATGTGTCCCTCTAGGAACACTGGGAAGATAAATACAGAGATTTTGCCACAGCTGTATATTAAGACTGGAATTAGAAAAGGGTAGTAGACAGTGAGAAATATGTCTATGAAATACCTATCAGAACAGCTTTAGGAAGCTTTCATGAGATCAGACACTGCTTTTCTTAATCACCTGTTAAATCCTCTCTTTAGTTTGTTGATATCCAGAAGTCCAAACTGATACCTATTTTTAGTTATTTATTTGCATCAGATATGAGGCCAAATAACAAACAATCTCCAGGGTTTACATCTACCTTGATTCCAGTTTGGACTGGCAACTTGACTGTTTTTAAGAGCACAATCTTTGAGCCCCTGGAATGCACTCCCAAAGGAAAACCTTGCACCACAGACATTTAAAATGGGAACTGCAACAGGTTCAACAGAGACCTTAGACAATAACAATCCTCCCCTGATTGTGCAGTGCACAAATAATGACTCCACTGGTTTATATCTATTTCTGTCTCCCACAGCTTAATGATTGTGGTCCCTATGCCCCTGCTGCTGTAGTTCATGGGGACTCTTTTTTTTTTTTTTTTTGTGCTGCTTGGAGCAGGGAGGGTGGGTGCAGTAGTTAATGGCAGGTATAATGTTCCGGTCACTACAGAATCAGATGTCACTTTGACATTTTTCTGACTCATTTTGTGCCTTTGTGTCAGCTGCCTTCATAAGCCCAAGGGGCAAAACTTGCTTCATTAGTGTAAAAGGAATTTCAGGTATATAATTAGCAGGTGCTATGTTGGCCTGGTAACCATTGAAGTACTGAATTAAGAATCAGCAGAAAATTTAATTAGTCAGACATATAATGGTTACAAGGATCACTTTTCTCACCTGTCAATTGCAATCTGTTCCACTGGAAAACACTAAGTTTGCTGGCAGAAGAATGCAACCTTTGCTGTTAGCTCCTGTTAGATGACATTGGTGGAATTCATCAAAAAGGGTATAAAAAAAGAAGAGTCTGCCCTTGTTGTTTTTTCATGTCACACCAGTATGTGTATTAGTATCAATGTATTAGTACCAACGTACTAATTCCAGTTCTCAAGAACACATTTATGCTTTGCTATTTTAGCTACCTGTTAACACTTACATGCTCTGGTTATTCGGTGCATAACAATTTTGGCGATAGGAACCGGGTAGTGCTCAGCCTGCCAAGAATATTTAGATCAACACTTCCATATTTGTTTAAATATCTTTCATTGATGACAGCACTAGGATTGTCAAATGTTTCTGCAACAAAGACTGTATGTGAAAAAGGTGACATTCTGTCCCACCTTGATTTCTGGGTGCTGCACGAAAAAAATAAGAGCTGTAGGCAAAGTATGCAGCTGTCATGTTGGACTTAGCTGGGACATATTATGCTCTTTCTCTTCACATTGAGGTTTGCTTCATTTTTCGATCATTTTATTGCATCCTATCAATGCTCAGGCAAATAGAGGCATCTGAAAATAGACTAGTCAAACAGTCGATGATGCCTGTCACAAGTAATTGTCAGCTAATGGGATTCTGGTGTTGGGCTATTTGCTGATGTGCACACAGGAGCAATGACTGCAGGTGATACAGCATACAAGCCAAATGGCATTCATTTGCAATAAAAGAAGGCTTGATACGTCTACTCCATCACTTGTGCTGGCAACAGAAAGCTCATCTCTGCTTTTTCAAAGACTGACTCTTGTTTCCGTTGTCCTGTTCTTGGGATTTAATGCTTGTAGTGATCCATGTTTTCTTCCTTCAGGAGAGGAAGAGAAGATCAGATTAAAATGAAACTCAAAGTAAACAGTCTTGGAATCTAAACTGGATTGTGCTAACCCATAGTGTGAATGCTTTAATGTAATATACTGTAGTTCTAGCAGTAATTTGTTGGGAAATGAAGGAAGAACTTGGAATAGTGTATAAAACAGATGAATGTACACATGTGAGGGAGGGCCTTGGTAAAGTTCTTCTCAGTTTCATGTGCTTTCTTCTTCAAAACTTGCAGAGGGGAAAAACAAAAATACTGCAATTTTAGTGAAAATTTCCCTGTGGGTATTATTTTCTACAGTAAGTAATATCTACATAAGCATCTGCATGACAGTCAACAACCTTCCGACAAAGGACAGGAAAAGTAGTGAGACACTGGAAGATTTCTGTTGCACTGCCAAGTGCCTGGGTTCAGAGTTGGCAGTCTGCACTAATTACTTGGCCGTCAAAGTTTTTCTCTTCACACCCTGAGGTCTGCCAGTGTTGAAGTTTGTGCGAGTTGCATGCAGTTTGTGAAAGAGAAAATGCTGTTGTTTCTAGCTGCTTGGAGACCAAGTGACGCAAAATGTCACTTTTAAATAACTGTTGTGCACAGGGAATGAGGATTTTCATAGGACTACTGTGCCCAGCAGCAAAGTTGGCTTTAGAGTTGAAGGAAAAGCTCTTGTGATCTGCGAGATACAAGTCCCTTGTGAGTTTGGAACTGGAGAGAAACTCTTTTCTATAATTCAAGAGGCATTTGTTATATTAAGCTACAGAAATGTGGGCACAAAGGTTGCCTCACAGGGATGTGAGGAAAATCTCTCATGGCTCAAAGACTCGGTTTTGACTGGATGTGGACCCCAGCCTTACTGCAGAGATTTGGTCCAAGTCACTGCCCCTGACAGGTGGGACCTGCTTTGCTATAGTTTAGGGCTCTTGGAGGAAGTCATTCTCTACCGAGGTCCTTCCTAGCCTCAATTTGTCCATCTAAGGCTGAAAGATTACTTACACTCTATAAATAAGGTGAGAAACTTACCACAGCAGCTCTTTTTGCGATTTCTGAGTAAATTTTGCCTTTAGCAGTGGGTTTATATGGGGGAAGCATAGAGGTAGAGTTTCTGTTACTAACCTATTATATACACACCTATATTTAGACTAATTATCTCTCAAAATTAGGAAATATATTCTACTCAAGGCCAACAAAACAAAGCTGGAGTTTGAGAAATTTAATAAATGGAAACATTAGAAATATTTTGAAAGGTTTAGATGCCTTCTTTATAAATTACTTTTTCTTACAGGCAGACTCATATTTAGATGAGATCTGCCATGGAATAATTGAGTCTACTCATTAAAAAAATTACTATTGGTAGTCTGACTTGTATATGTAGATATGGAATCTGATGTTTAATGAACATGGATCTTTATTTTTTGGTTTAGTGAGGCTTTCTTTTCCTTGGCCTTTGAAGGAAAAAAATATTTTAATTAGATCAAAGCTGTAGAAAACATCTCTAAAAATGAAGTGTTCATCCTCTGTGTAGTAACGGATCATTTTTAAAGCTACAATGTGCACCTCTGAAAAGAACAAACAGGGATAGCTTAGCACCTAGTTGAACTCTTCCACTTTTCCTTTTGGGCAAAATACTTTGGACCATCTTCCCATACTCCTTTTGGATATGCTGTTAACTTTTTTATGGCCAAGGATCCACGGGGTGCTATTTTTTTTCTTCCTGCATACCAGGCTTTTGCTGTAATGAAAACCTTCAGAAAACAACCACCACTCACTCATTCTACTCAAGGGACTGATCTTCCATTATGCTCACCTGGATCTACACTCAATAATTTAGTGTAAACAGCTTCCAGGTTAAACTGGAATAATTTTTTTCCATGGCACTTTTTCTGCTGTACTCTGCAGTTTTTCCACTATTGTAATTCTTTCAACTTCAGCTCATCCCACATCTGGATCTCAAAGCCTAACTTCATACTATAAACATCTTCATTTTCTGTAAATATTTGCATTTTTGTGTGCACTATCTTTCAAAGAACTGTCCTCTCCTACCTACTACTTTCTACATGTTTCATTTTGCATTGATGATTCTAGTCCATAGAATGATACTGGTGTGGGAAGTTTGCACTTAGGAACCAAGTGTGCTATAGTCAGTCGTTGCCTTTTTGTACAGTATGTATGGTTAAAGCCTATCTTCTTTAACATCAACCATCGGCATGGACAAAGCTCCATAGACACAGGTACAACTCTACCATGCTCTGATTTCACCACTGCTACTTACTGTCCTATTTTATGGGACATCCACTTTGTCATCTTGGCATTTATTTTAAGTCCAGATCTATTCTGCATGTCTTTTGAGCTAGTGAAAGGTATCATCAGAAATTTAGATGTCTGTCAGTTGTATAATGTCTCCTAGAAAAGCTAAGAGGCTTAAATCTGAACTTCTTTAGCATTCTTAACATGCAGTTTAAGAAAAAAGGTGAAGAAAATCTCTGGTCATTCAAGGTCTTGGCTTAGTCTGAACTTTGTCTCAAACCAGTTCTTTTGGTTCCATTGAAACTTATCACACAACTTTGTTCAAGAAGGTCTTTGTTCACTGTGTAAGACTTGGGAATCTTTGCAGACTTGCACAACTGGCTCTTTTAAACATTTAGTAACGTGGTTCAAGTGGGCTTTCATCAGGTAGCTTATCACGTGGTTTTGAGTTGAGTCTGAGTGCAATCTAGTGTTGGTTCATTTAGAAGCATAAGCCACTGGTGTGTTATGAGAGATGATAACAGCTGGCTGTTGTCTCTCCATCAAAGATCAAGCAAAATATCTGATTGCAGAAGCAAGACGATGTTTAAAAAAAATCAAAATGCTCCAAAACCTTCATTCAAACTGAAAAATGAAGAAAGATTGCAAAAGCCTGTTCAGTGCTGAAGTGATCATTTTTAGTGTTTGAGTCAGTGTTTGACAGGGATACTGGCAACAAAAGTCGCAATTAAAATGGAAGGGTTTTTTTCAAAAAGAAAGGGATGAGGACATTGTGGTGGCTTTTATAAACACAAAGAAAATGCAACTCAAATTAGCTGAGCAAAGTGTTAAGAACAAGGCTAAATCATCACCTTTAATGACAAGAAATCATCTCTGTATGAGGCCATTATACGTTAGTGTATAAACTGAATGCCTTATATGCATGGAACGAGCCCAGAAAATCTAATTTTGTTTCTTTGCTATTTAACTGTAAAGGAATAATTTCTTCAGTGCTATCTGTTGTATGTCACAGTTTAAAGCTGGGCCGGCTATTAAACCAGTGGGAGACGTTCTCTATTACCCCCGGCCCCACCCCCAGAAGGGGAAGGGAAAGGGAAAAGGGAGAGAGACTTATGGCTTGGAAAGTTAAAACAGTTTTAATAAACTATAATAATGAAAAAAAGTATAATAATAATAATGGAAATAAATATATACAAATATATACAAAACCAAGATCAAACAATGTCGGTCACGTCACCCCTGGCACTGCAGGGCAGGCTCTGGGAAGGCCCAGCCTGGGCCCAGCGATGGACGGAAACTGGATTCAGGGATGCACGGATCGGGATTGGGGGTAGCAGGAAAACAGACAGAGTCCTCTTTGGACGCTGACCATAGCAGAAGGGGCAGGGGCAAAGACCCTTGTGATCCCTCAGCTTTATACCGAGAATGACGTGTATGTGATGCAATACCTCGTTGGTCAATTTTGGGTCACCTGCCCTGTCTGCTCCTCCCTGGAGGTGCAACCCCCCTGCGACTCCTCACTTGTAATCAGTGAGGAATTTAGCAGTGACCTTGGTTTCTCTAAGACTAAGTACAGCAAGAGCCTTTCTGCACAACATCCCTACTGGTACCTCAGTGATAACTATAAACTTTGAGCGTTATCAGTCCTAGAAGCAGACACTGTCTGCAAAACAGGCAGTTAGTTTCAGAAAGTGCAGTTACTTAGAAGAGACTTAGCTGAAAGTAAAAATCTCTGAAAGGTAAATTGGTCTATTTTATGCCAAACCAGGGTGTGTATCAGAAAGCTATTATATTACAAATAATAAGAGACATTTAGACTTAAGTCCATCTTGTTTTTACTGCTAGTACATACTGCTTTAGGTGTATTTGCTGCTATGCTGCAGTTTGATCCAGAAACTATTTTAAAGCAAAAAAAATTGTTTACAGTGCGTAGCCTTAAATTGACTCCCCAGGTGCCAAAGTACTAAGAGAACAAAACACTGATATTTCCTTGTTTTTGAATTTTCAATGCTTACTTCTTTTATAAAATTCTTAAAATATAGATTGCTTTGGTTTTGTTTTGCTTTAACGTACTTTACTGAGAGTTTTAAAACACCCAAACCTACAAACAGGTAAACGGTACCATATGCAGCCACTCCGGCCTTTGTGAGTTGTCTGTATTTTGAATCCACGTGACAGATTGTGTAATCTTAATTGCATCATAAAGAAAATGACTCATCTTTTTCAGTAGCTCGCATTTTCATGGGGCATCTCGCACTGGAAAGCAAAGTTATGTGATTTTTAGGGAATTTTAGCCTAGTTCAAGGCAAACTATAGTCAATGAGATCTGCAACTTCCTCATGCATGACAAGTTTGTGCCTCAAAAAAACATTGCTTCCATTAATGTCTATGAAATCTTCACCTACCACAGAACCTTATTGGAAAATCTATGAGTAGAGATGCTGTCCAAAGCAAAGCCCAGCTTGGTCAGGAAAAAAGAGGTATGAAGTTCATGTTTTGCTATCCCTGTGAAACAATTTTATTGACAAGTTTCATGTAGATGCCGGGGAGAGAGTGGTTTTTATTTTTGGAAATTTACTTCAGTGAAAACTAGTTTTAAACCTTAAAACAAAGAATATATGAAATACCCCACAACCCCTACACCAAGTGTGAAAATAGAGAAATGTCCCAGTTTTAGTAAACCAGTCTCCTTTTAGAAGCAGCTGGAAAGGCAATAAATAAAAATGAGTTGCAATCAAACCCCTTGATATCAATTTTCACTGTAATGAAGCTTGATGTTTTTTTCTGAACTGTAGTAGACTAAAACTATAATTAATGCTCAACCAGCATGTGAATTGAATGCTACTTGTAATTACCTCACCTTGGTAATGCAGTAGGATATTGCACATGACTGATTTTGGATTTTAACTGCATTTTTCTATTGGATTCACTCCTTATCAAAAAATGTACTGAGGAAAACTCTGTATGTCTGCCTCAGGCATAAAGTGCACCTGAGAGTAGTCACGTTCATATTCAGCTCTGATATTGTTTCAGTATGTGACTTGGAAGAGTTGTTTGTCCTCTTTATCATTTGGCTTCCTGAAAAGTGAAATGAAGAAACTATGTGCTGGAGGCTCAGGAAGTAAATCAAGATTTTTTTCTTAAATTTTGCAGTGCCTGGCAGCCTATGTCTTGGAACTGTTTTGCAAAGAAGTAACAACATTTGTTCATCTAAGTAGTACTTGGGTGCCTAAAGAAGCAGATATCTAAGTGTTCAGAGAGATTTAGAAAATAACTAAATGGATTAGGCATTTAGATTTTTTTGTCTCTATGTAAATTAGGATGTTTGACCTACTTCTGTAACTTAAAACCGTGATGGACTCCTGCATAATTTTGCAGATCTGCTCTCAAAACTGCGTTTTAGCAAACCCATAAAGCATTTATGCAAACGAACTGGGAAAGTGAAAAAAAAATTGTCATTCTTCTGGTGAAAGTTGTTTTCATGGTTATTGCTGACAAGCAGTAGCCTGTAAAAACAGTCATGGTGCAAACAGCACAGGAACAGCAACTTGACTTGAATGGGAACATCTTGATAAGAAAATTTACACTTTGTCAAACACGGAAAAATGATCGTTACGGTGACTGGCTGCAGATTTCTAAGCTTACATGAGACCGCTGGGAACCGAGACGGTAAAGCTCCTTCCAGCTGGTGGGCTGAATCTCTTTCCTACAGCTATCTCCAGAAAATTGCCAAATTGTGAGTTGCCTGAGGTAGCACTGGGCATGCAATATGCAATATGGATCAATATGCAGACATTTGTGGATGATATTCCATGTTGGATATTGGAAGGTTATTTGTAATGGTAAATAAGTGTAGTTTCTGCCTTTCATAACTGAAAGGCATGAAATGAAAACAAGAATTAAATGTCTTTTTTAGTTTCTCTCACAAAAAAATGTCAAAACCCAAAGGATCCTGCCCCAACCTTAACAGCCTTAGTGATCTGCTACTAAGGTGGGATAGATCCCCAGTGTCAAAATCCCACTAGCTTTTGAAAGCTCTTTGTTTTGGTGCCACTCAGTTTCTGATTGCTCAAGTTGGAGCATCTGAAAAGAGCATAGCTTTTAAAGGGTTGCCTGCAGAATGGGTTTTTTCTAGAAAATTAAATCCTTTAAAGTTGGCCATACCTCTAGCACCTTTTGAAAATTGTGATCTGTAGCTACTTCTTGTATTTGCAATCCACAGTCTCTAATGAACATCTTTGCCACCGCAAGTCATATAAAATTCAATGGTGATGTTTGACAGTAGAAGTATTTGAGGCTTTCATCTTCTGAAACAGCTTGCAAAGGCATATAATGAAGAAGTCACACAAATAATATCATTGTTTTCTTCAGAGTTTGCCTGTAGACTAGATTTGAAATTAGATTTTTAAAAAATTATAGTTAACATATAGTTATATTTCCAGTAAAAATTTTGGTGGAAAAACCGACTTGAAATCCCAAACCAATCATCTCAAAGGACTGTGTTTAGGGTTTCTCATGGAAACAAAAATGTGGGACACTTTACTGAGCAAAATAAAGGGAAGGGTTTTTTTCAGGTGATGGCTTACAAGGAGAGACAGGGATAGGATTATAACCCTAACCACAAGGTAAAATAAGACAGTCGCTTCTTTTTTAGGATTCTGTGTAGACTTCTGGTACTAATAAATCAACTACTGCATGAAAGTACTTTTTTTTTTTAGAGATCAGTCTGGAGCATGTATCCACTGTGAGCAGATAAGACACTTCCTTTTCTAATATAGAAAAAAATTTGCCTCAACAGGCAGAGTAAATATGGCCTGTCTTTAAAACCTGCCTCAGCACAGACTCCTCAGGGTTTCTCATAGATGTATGCAAATGGTTTTGCACAGACAATTGTTAAATTGTCACTGTGTTTGGCATGCTTGTTTTCTCTTCTGATAGCTACTTTAATGAGATCAAGCCATACTATTTAGGAGTGTTTTGAGGGATTTGATCTACTGACAATATTTTGGCTCATTTGCAGAACTCAAAACTAGTTCTGACTGTTAGGAAGTTTGTGGGTGCTCACAGTAAGAGATGTGATGGAGCCCAACTCTGTATACTTCTGAAAATATCACATAAATGCACCACTTCATGCAGACTGTTGTATTATTGCCTTTTTTTTTAAAGGCAGGTGTTTCTTCTTCCACTAGTCATGCACTAATTATAAATTAGTTTCTTCTGTGATTTGAGTGTGCAAGATTTATGCTAAGCCAGCACAATAAAAATGAAGGTCTTATCAGTGAATCAGAAGTTGTCTGTAACACATACTTGGAGAAATGAATCTTAAGATGACTTTGACTGAAGTCTGTTAAAGAAGAATGAGGAAGAAATTGTGGCTTGGGTTGATGGCATTCATTTAGACTCTAAAGTAGAGAGTATTAGCTGATATCCGTTTTCAGCAGAAACATACAGATTTTTAAGTCCATATAATTTTTCTTTCTTTAGTGGAAACTGCTCACACCAAACCGCTATTCTCCCTCTGTCACTACTTATAAGGAATGAAGTGGAACTTAACATGTTAGAAATAATTTCAGCTGTTATGCTCCAGTACTTAGCTGAATGCACTGAAATGCAATAATCTATATCAATCTTAAAAATAAAATTATTTCCAAATCTACTTCAATTTAAAATAAACCGCTTTTGTTGGACATAGAGCATTGTGTGGTTTAGGAACGCAGCAAACACCACTGCTGGTATAGCTAATTCCCAGATGTTCACATTTTTCTTTGAAACATCTATGAAATGAAATAAGAAAGAAGTAATTCAAGTTACATGACTTTCAAAGTTCAATCTCATGCTAAGTTTTTTTGACAGCTGTAAACACTCATGAGGTGTCCACCTCCTCTATTACAGCCGTGATACTGTGCCATCTTGTGAGTCTTGAGTGAATTTTAACAGGAAGTGAAAAAATGGGGTGGAATTGAAAAAGCATCCTCACTGGAGAGGAATGGCAAGCCTCCAGCTGACTGCAATAGAAATGGAAACTTTAGAGAGTTTCTGCATAAAGTGCAGAATCTAGTGATGCTGTTGAGATGACTGCTGGTGTTGCTTGGAAATCTGAGAGTCATTGCATTTTTTTCTTGTCTATCACCACTCCACTTTATTTTTCTTTCTTCAGAGGTGATCAGATTACCTTAGTCCCTTTACATGTGTTTCTGTTTCTTCGATAAAAGCTTACACTTTGAACTTCCCCAACAACAGAGGATTACTTCTTTGGTGATTTTAGGTATGTGATACTCTAAGTAGCCAAAGCATTGGAAGGAATAAATGTTTCATTTCTGTATTGCTGCAGTTCCCTTAACTAGTACCCGTCAGACCTAAGGAATGGAGTTTTCTGAAACCACTTAATAATTTCCTTTACTCTTGGTAGGATTGCAGGTATGTGTTAAGTGTGAAAGGAAAGCAAGGCAAACATCAATGTATTTTAAGTTTTACTTTTACTGCTGATCTTAACTATTTTCTTATCCCATAGCTGATTTCACTTTTCCCTCAAATTAGTCCTAGGGAAGCAAGCGTGGAGAATAAATCCCTCATTCTGCTCTGTAACTATAGGCATGATCACTTCCTACTCAAAAGCTGTAATAGCTTTTGTTTGAAATGACCTGTTTTACAAATACATGCTCAAATGTATGATCAAACTTTAAGGTTTTTTTTAAATATTGCCATCATGTGATACCATAGATTGCAAGTTGCACACATTGTGCTTTGGATGATAAATTTTTCTCTCCACGCTGTAGGGATGAGCAGCATAACTGCATTATCCTTTTTTGCATTATCAATAAGATAAAGCTATAAAAGCAAACTGCTGCTTATTCTTTGGTAGCCCAGGTCTTAAGGGAAAGTACACAGCTTCTTTTGAGACTGATAACTACATCCAAAACCATGAGCACATACCCTGAAATGGTTAACGTCTTACTGTCATAATCAGTGAAAAATAGTTATGGCCAAAAAACCCCATTTCTTAAGCACCTTTTAAAAAGTGCCACTCCTCTAGATTTCTGAGGTGGGAGACAATTTTTTGGAAGATGTCTTGTGTACATAAAGGGAGAAAGACTCAATTATCACCCAAGCTCAGGGATTTAAGAGTTCTATCTTCGAAGTCTGGATAAATAAGGGTTTTTTTATGATGGAGGTGATTGATTGATAGAAAGTTAGAGAGTCTTTAGGCTGACTATATTCCACTGCTATTGTTCCTTACGAAGAAACTCAATTATGAGATGACTTTACCAAAACAGAACTGAGAATATGTCTTATTACTGTTACACAGGAAATATAATCCTGGATAATATGTTTAATCTATAGTTAATACTAATTTTGCAAACTGCAAGAGTAGATATAATTTTATACTAACCAATTAAGATTTTAAATGAGATAAATGATTATAATTATGTGAAAACCTACTTAAACATTTCCTGAACACATCACAGTTTGTATTGTATAAATGCAGAAAAATCCTTCAGACACTGAGACAAGTAGTGATTTCACATGTCATAAAATATTACCCAGATCTATGTGCTTTGAACGTGAACTTTATTTGTTAAGATTAAGATTTTGCTTTATTTGAGCTGACCTTGGGTTAGCCTTTGGTCTGTTTGCAGACCTAAGATTACAAGCTGGAAGTATTTGGCCAAGACTGCTAGTCTTTTATTGCTACTTTGTGTAGTACAGCAAGCTATATTACGGTGCTGTTGGAAAGAATGTATTTCTCCATCATTGTAATAATTTTTCTTAATGTACTGTTTAATGGTTTCAGAAAACTTTTTTTTAACTGGTTGCTCTGTTATTATTTATGGTAGCAAAATATTTGTTCCACAAATAAACTAGAACAGAGTTTAAAATGTAAATTTACACAGGGATATCAACTTTTCTACAATGGAATTTATTAATCAGCACTTAATGAAATTATGATATGAAGGACATTATTTGGAGAAAAAAAAATTCCCCATTAGCCCGAAGTTGCTGATAGGTAACAGTAAATTTTGCTTTTCTGTGAACCATATCTGTGTACATTTTCTGCACTAGAAGATAGTGTGAACAGCCTGTTCTATTTAAAATAGTTCCTATAATGATAAATGATAAATGGTGATAAATGGTGTTTAAAAACTCCTCTTTCCTTTTTAAAAGAAAAACAGCTTGACAAGAAGAGAAAAGTAATAGAAGTTATTAGCTGGTTGTGATTCTACAGTAAATTCAAATTAGCAGACCACTTTGAGTTCTCTTGAGGTGGGTGGGTTTTGTCCAGCACTGGTGCCAGAAAATGATGTAGGATGAGTCTGTGTGATGCTGCTCACCATGTCAAGAAAAGGGTTCCTAATCGCTTCACCTCAGCTTTCCCACCTTTGGGACGTCAATCTCTGATCTTCAAAGAGTGATCCTCACCACAGAACTGGGTTTCTTAGGTTCATTCTCCTCCTTCTTTTGAGGCTAGGGTGCTCCTCTGAGTACAGTAGAAATAATTTCTTTGTGAGACTTGGTTGTCTAACTGTGCTCCGCTTTGGTATTCAGAGGTCACACTGCTTATACTGAAGGAGGAAAATACATGTGAGAATGCTCTCCCAGGTATTGATTGCTTCTGGAAACGTAACAGGCTGCAGCTGCTGAGAGTAGTATGACAAAGAGCTTCAAATGATAACCTTCTCTCTTCTCAGATCAACAGGGAAAATGTTAACTGTTCATATTTTTTATTAGTGTTATTGGAAACCCTGCTTCTGAAAGGAGAAGTCATCTGTCTGACTCAGGACCTCAGGAATAAGAATGAAAACTGAAATAAGTATGGACTTCTTTTGCAGTGATTTATTAATATTCCTCTGAGACAACTAGCGCAGCTGAATCATAGTCAATGCCTGCCTTTTAAAATCCCACCAGTGTTAGATTTTACTTGATTCTGCAGTCCTTTTTTGGTTCATGCAAAGTGAAATGGTACTGGAACTGTTTATTTCTTTTTGCTTGGTTTGTTTTATTTCTGCCATTTTACTACCTGTAAAATATGGAGACTGAGCTAGAAAAAGAAGAGCCATCCTGTTGTATTTTCAGTGCTATCCCTGACATTTCTTTTGCTAAACTTGATACGGATAATCCCACTAGCATAGAGAAATTAGTATTATCAGTGCAAGGTTTTTGAACTGAAGTCTGACACATTAATTACATTTGATAAACGGTCTGGTCTAAAGACAAAATTTTCAACAATAGTATCCAGCAACCCATGTACAAATAATGAAGACAGTAAGTTAAACCATGATTATAACTAAGACCTCATGGTGTTCCCCTCAGCCTGGAACCTCAGGTTGTTCTGACAAGCACAGATGTGCAGCAATAAAAACCCTCTGATTTGGAAATCAAAGATATACTCTTGCTTCCTCTCTACCATGTGCAGTTATTCTCCTAGCTACCTAATGGATATTCCTTAATATTTCAATAGCTGATTTTGTGTTTTCGTATCATCCCTCCATGTTACTGTAGGTCTTGAATAGAAAGGCACAGGAATATATTGCAAGGAAGGGTTATTCCTAATAAATATTCTACTAATGATATTGTGGAAAAAAAAAAGATATAACTGTATAGTTCCCATAGAAGAGGGACACTATTTCTATCAGTGATAATATACTGTATATTCTATCATATACAATTCTTTTGACTAGAGACTTAATTCTGCGGGTTGAGTTTTTTTCCTGCTTCTGAATTCACACTTATTCTCTTGGCCTTTATCTTCAGAGAGATACAAAGGTAGATGTTTACTTGCCTCCTGTAGTTTGTTGTTGTTATTACTGTAGAAAAATCATACACTTAATGCACTTACTGCTGTAAAATACAAAGTGTTTATAGGGCATGTGTATCCTCTGCTGGTTAGGTAGGATAATGTAAAGGGTCCTATGCAATTGACCCTGCCTGGATTGTTCAATTGTCATTGAACATGGCAAATACTTACTGTTATTCTTTCACTGAAATCACAGCTATGTGGCTGTAATGTATACTTTTTTCCCTGATCATAGCATAAAGTTAACGATATTCTTATCGCAAATTTTTTGTCGCATTGCTCTGGCCCCATCAGGTCCCAGGGATTCCCCGTGTTGCATGTTTTCTGGATCACTAGAAAGCCCATCTCTAAAAACGTCTTTAATATACAGCGGTTTCTTATTGAGGGGAGACTTGGGACCTGTCCCCGTCTTTAAATAAGCATGAGTATCCTTGGGCATGAATTTTCTGCTCATCTGCTAATTCAGTAAATTTGCTTGACAAGCCAACAGAAAGTTTGTCGCTACACGGCCATATCCACAGCGGTGGCACATAACTTGAAACCCCTGCAGGTGCACACACCTCAGCTTGGAGCCGAAGCGAGCGCTCTTTCCAATGTGGGCAGTGGCTCGGGTGCTGTTTAGTCTGGGCTCATCATCCTGCCAAGGCAGAGCACTCTTGCAGGAGCTGGAAGGTGTTTCTGGGCTGAGCGTGCACCGTGTGATGCTGCCTGCATGAGAAGGTGATCCTGCCTAGTGTAATGCACAGACTCCCACCCTGTGTGTGTACAGCCCCTGCACCGCCGCGCTGCGGCTGTCCCTGATGTTCTTCCATCACTCGGGACCTTAGATCTTCTTTTATTATGTTTGGAAAGGCCAAACATCATCTTTTATCCTGTGTTTATATACCCTGTCCTTGTAATGGGAAGTGATTCCATGTCAGGCAGAGCTGTGCTAGGACGTGGTTGCTGTCACTGCATAGTCACTGCATGTAGTATGTAGCAAGTATCCCTGGCAAATATGTATGTCTCCTCAATCTTTAGATTATTCCATGAGAGTTTGCCTAAATTGTGCTTATCTACAAAAACACTGTAGTATCCATCTAAGGCTGCT
Organism: Nyctibius grandis; assembly: GCF_013368605.1. Lineage (NCBI taxonomy): Eukaryota > Metazoa > Chordata > Aves > Nyctibiiformes > Nyctibiidae > Nyctibius > Nyctibius grandis. The sequence continues at coordinate 81,807,033 of NC_090662.1, forward strand.
TTTATTCTCTCTCTTGGCGTGGCAAAGATGCTACGTTGTACCCAGTCAGTCAGACAGGGCAAACAGGACTTGGGTGGGAGCAGAAGGAGGCTGCTCAATCTGCCACTGCGCCAGGGTGGTTTCTTTACGCAGCACTTACCTTCCGCTGCCTTATCCGTAAGCTCTGTTGTAAATATTTTTGTGACGTTTAAATGGCAGTGTTTGAGGAAAGAATGGGTCAGACTAAAGGTCTTACAGGCCTGTGAGCCCATCTGGCAGCAGTCTGTGTAAGACGCTTGAGGCATGCCAATATGCACGTAAGAGTGTGTATAGATGAGGTGTCCTACTTGCATAGATTCTGTTTTTTTTGGTTTGAACAGTTTTTTTTAAGTTCTAACTCACAAAGCAATTGCATGAAGCTGAAATATTTCTGAAGGTCTTGTGCCTTTAGAGCAGTTCGAAACAGTTCTTGTGTCTCTCACCCAAATGCCAGCCTCTGCTTTTTACTTCTGTTCATATACATTGATAAGCCAAGACTCTCCGGTCACTGGAATCTGCCCTTGGTGCAGAGCCTGGGGGATTCGAGAGGAAAGGTATGAATTTCAGTCAGTGGGAGCAGTTTCACCCCTGCTGTGGGCTATGCGGGACACTAACTCTGTAGTGCTGGACGTGAAAATTTCCTGTCCTGCTGAGGATTGTTAAAGCCGGCATGGAAATGCTTTCCCCTTTCCATGGAAGACACCCCCCCCAACTTTGAAATTAAGTAAAAGGTGAGGGAGAAGGGGAAGGAAGTACCATGTCAGTGGAAATCTCTGGTGCAGAAAACTTCAGAGCGTCTGATTTTTTAGTATCTTATATTATAGATAGATTGTATATCAAAAACCACTTCACTTGAACTGGGAAGACAGGAACATTTCCACCTAAAAATGACAGAACATTGCAGTCTCCCAATCTTTAAAAAGCAAAATACCACAGAAAATGTATGAAATGCAATGTTTCCTGCGAGTTGCTATTTCATAATCAACATATTCAGAAAAATATTTATGCTAATACCACTCTGAGCCCAATGCTGATCAGGTGTAGTCTGAGAAAACTGCGATCTAGGTTAACATAATGTTTTTATGGTGCTCTCAATGTCTTTGGTCCAAAAAGTTTGTGTAGTAGACTTCCGGTAAGCATGAAAATGGAGACTAATTTTTGGTTACATACTGCACTATTTTATCAAGGACCCATTTGTTCTTTCAGTAATGTGATTCTCAGTCTCTGGGATTCATCAGAGGGATTTAGCAGTCTAATAAATACATCCACTCTGTCTGTACTTTTAATGTTTCCTGATTAAAATAAAGCTGTTTATCTCTCTTAGCTTCAATGATTGTATGTAAACAAGGATTACTTATCCAGGAATCTCATCCCCATTGCCAGTTTGCAGCATGTTCAGGCTTTCTTTGGGAATGACTGCCGTGTAAGGCATGTGTCTGCCTAAACATGTGCAACTAGTTTAGAGTTAGTGTGGACACAGGAAAAAAAACATAACAGTCTGTTCTACTATGTTTTTATGTATATAACTGTAATTTCTTATTAATCACTATGTAACACAAAACCAGATCTTGTACAGGAATGAAGGGTGGAACAAGCTTTGACCGTTCCAACACAAACAATTCCTTTTTACCCCTCTTCCTCTGAAGGGTAATAAGAACACTTATACAACGTCATTTTTATTTCTAAATAAAATGTTGATAAAATCTCTATGATGATAAAATAATTGCTCTTTTGGGAAACAGACCTCAACTGTGAGAGGGTATAAAATTAACCCACAAAAAAAATAAAATGCAAAATCAGCAGAGTGACTTCTTGTTAGAACAGAGGAGCAGCCTACGGAGGATATGCAAGGAGCCTCAGGGATAAACTTGGACCTTGTGTAACTTGCCACTGAGCAGAATCATGTTATATTTCACACATGATTAACAGCTTATACACGTATGAAAATATAGATATTTTTGCTTAGCAAGCCTCAGACAAATTAAAGGAAGCAAAATGCTTTTGGGGCTATTAAGCAAAAAGACTGAGCCATAAACCATTGATTTATGTTCATATGGAGAAATATCACTGCATCCTCTCTGCTTGTATTCTTTCATTAGCATGTGTTTCTGGTCTCTGTCAGAGATAAGACCTTCGAAAGGATGGTCTGACCCAGTATGGGCTGCCTCTAGTCATTTGTCGGTCCCATGTTTTGATATTGACAATTAATGGCATCTTGTGGCACTGACAGTCATCCTTGCCCCCTGCTCTGTTTCTCTTTTTTTTTGTCTATCTGCAACTCCTAAGGCAGCTTGATGATCCTGAGCTTTTAAAGCCTGTTCTACTATTTAAAGGAGGGCTTACCACACTGTGGCTCATGTGCCTTGAGTGGTTCAAGCACAGCTCAACTTACCAGCACTCTCTCTCAGAGCTGTGCGGATGCAGGGCTGCTGCTGCATAACCCAGATTGCTCGGCTGGGGGATGCTGAGCCCAGCATCATTGCTCTCCTCAGGATAACCCCACACTGAGGCAGTGAGATCCCTGGGGATCTGGTGTCAGCTAGAAAGTGAGAGTATTGTCTTCCCTTGATGTGGTGACAGTGTTCGTGTCCTATGTCTCGTGGCTTGTAGCTACACAAGGATTTTGGTGTGAAGATTGTGGGGTCAGGCAGGTTGGCCACACCTGATTTAAGTCCTAAGCAAAATAACAGCCCAAAAGTCCTTGCAGCATGTTTTGCCATCAGCTAAAAAGGACAAGTAGTTTTGTAAATACATTATTGAAAGTATTTTATGGAGAATTTTTTCATTCACTTAAAGACTTGTCCCAGTAGGCCTTTTTCCATCATCTGTCTTTTGTATGTGGACAGTTGATATACAGGTAGTCATTACAGGAATAGTGCATCATTACTTTTAGTAAGGGAAAGGAAATACCACAGCCAGTGTACCTTTGTGCTTGTATAACTGTCCATGTTACCAGCTTGCACTGATGTAGCTGTTTCTATAAAAATCATCTTTGGAAGCAAAATCACTTGAAGCAATGAAAATAATTTCTTAAAATCCTAGGACTGGGAAATTGTATTGCATAACGGTTTTGCACAGTCTAAGTTTGAGTTTTCCACTTTAAACACAGAAAAAATGTAGTTTTCAGTAACTCATTTGCACCATTTAGATGCAAACAGAATTTTCATTAAAAATTAACATTCATTTTGGTGGAAAAGAGACTTCAATGGAAAATTTTCATAATGTTTTACTGAATGTTTAAAGAAAGAAATGGTTATTGTTGTCTTCCATTTAATTTATCTGTGAGTTATGTGTATAGTTGAAAAGTAGTTGATGCAGGAAAAAATGATGAGTATCATTCCTCTCATGGCATCAACTCTGGCAGTTGGCGGTGGGAGGAAAGTGCCTCTTCATTGTCTGTTTTCCTTTGCTTGTTAGCTGCCTTTCATAAATAAGAAATGAAGAACAGCCTTCCTTCTGTTGATGTAGGTTATAAGACATTTCTGAAAGTATGTATTTTTGTCTCTTGTCATTGCCCTGCACTAATGGTAAAGTCACACTCAAAACCTCCAAAGCAAAACTAGAAGAGAGAGACAAGTACTTAGGCCATATGTTTGTTAGTTTTTCTTTTACTTAGATGGCAAACAAGTTCATAAATCCTTACTATCCCTGCAGACTGTTGTTGGCAATGAAAAATAAGAGTCCCTCTGCCAATGTATCCTACTTTCAAAAAAACTTTTCTCCTATTTTTTTTTCTGAGACACAAAGATGCAAGAAGTAGGAATGAGACTTTCTAAGGCAGATATTATATTTAAATGCACATCCTCTGGCAAAAATTGTCATGAATTGGAAGCGTATGGCCTGCCTGGTTCTTTATGTACTCTTACGTTAATACAACTGCCTTTGAGTTTTATTGATGCAAACTTTATCATTCAGAGGTCTCTCCATAAAAAATCAGTGACTGATTAGAAAGGTAGTTTCCTATAGAGGGGCTCTGACAATGCAGGAAACTAAGAACCTTGCCTTGACATTGTGGCTCCGTCATCACAAAATGTACCTGTTTAAACATACACACTTTTACATCACTGAATGCTTATGAAATGCTCTCACGTTTCATCTTTTACCCTCCTGTGAAGTTTAAAGCAAAACACAGTCTATCTGACATAGAACCTGAATAACTGTAGCTGAAAAAGCCGTTTTGTTGCTTGTTCTTCAGTTATTGCTCTCAGGAGTGCATGCAGAAAACGCTTTCAAGACAGAGAAACTGTCTTAAACAGCTCTCAGTGCTCTGTGTATGCAATAGCCTGCTTTTCTGTCTTGTTCCATTGTGTTATGTCAATGACAGTATGCATATCACAAAATGCCAAGTAATTTTATAGCCCTTGTCAGAACTGTACATAAAATGAAAGCAGTGCAGAAGATTAGGTGTTCATTCTGCCAAATGAACAAAGCCACCTAAAAGTTTTTGTTATCTTTTAAAGTACTTTAATTTACTTTTCCCCACATCACCAGAAAGTTTTGCTGTTTGACTCTCAAAAGGAAAAGAAAGGGAATAGCAGCTGCAGAGGACAGGAGGATTTGCATAGCAGTAAAACTGTAGATGTGATGAACAGGAGCCATGAAGTCAATTAAATCCCTACCTGTAATCTAAGCTAGCCAGACCTGTGTGAGCATATAAAACCATTTTCTTCGCCAGTACCATCTTTGCAGATGAGTGACTACAGGCATAAATGCGTCTCCATTTTATGCCGTTTATTTAATTGCTGGAGTGAAGAATCCATCAGAAAACCCCTCTGCTCAAGGGACGAGGGCTGATTTTATTGCGTTCTCCGCAGTATTTCTTTGATTTGCTGTAGAAGGAGTAGTTCTGTACTGAAGTCAAGTCACAGCCCAGTAAATCACCTTACCAAGTAAAGAAATTACTTGCAAGTAACTGTTGATTATATCTACTAAAAGTCTAATATTGTCACTTGGCATAGTGCTGCACGTTCTTCCTGTCCTTCCACTGCAGAGACAGGGGGTTGTATGTCAAAACCATTGTGGGCCAGGAGCATCTCCACTGAAATTGTAGGTTGTGGCATAAAGCATTAGCAGTGCTCTGCGTGGGAAAAGGGTTGCATTCAGTGATTATTATGGGACAACAGTGAGCAGTGAAAGAAAGATGAGTTTGTAACTCACTATACGTAGCACAGACGATGAAGCTCCATGCTATTTTGGGCTCTTTGAGAGGTGGTGTGACACAGCAGAAAGATGACAGTTCTTCTCTAGGTATAACTTCGGAGAGTAGCAAGCTCTACAGAATCACTGACACCACAAACATGTTCTTTGAAGAGAAGTGATTAAAACAAAGAAAGATAAATAAGGAATATGATAGCTCATGTCAATTATGAAAATGGAATTTTTTATATAACTCTTTAGTGGAAAAATGAAAGCAATGCCTTCTACTTCCAGTTTTAACTTCTCAAATTTAACTCAATTTTTGTATCAGATTTGGCCATGTCTTATTTCCTTTTATAGAGCAAACCATTTTATTTCAGGGTCAATTCAAACATTTCTTCTTATTTACAATGTTTTACTCAATGTGTTTTACTTGAACTGAAAGAGGATTTCAGGAGAGAAGTGGGAGTGTTTTCTGACTGGTTTGTTTTATGTGGCGTGAGCTGATTTTGTGTTTTCCTTAATGGAGAAAAAAATTTTCTGTAAGCCCAAAATACTCATTATTTTTTAGTGAGTGATTCAGACAGTGAATGAAATGCAGATCTAGTTCAGACCATCTGTTTATATTACTAATATCAGTTTTAGTTTTACAATATTTTCCTTTTATTTCTTTCCCCATTACTCAGTGTTTCCCATTCAGACATCAGCTTTCCTTTGTTCGTGCTCCCTCTCTCTCATTCTTTTATTACAATGCTATGAAGCTTTTCTTTCCCAAAAGCTTAGAAAAAATTGTCAATTGCTTTTCTTATCTTATCTCTCCGTGGCACATGGAGTAGTTATTTTCTACCCTCACAGATTATACTTTTTTTGTTTCTTAGACTCATCAACCATGAGAATCTGGTAGCTCACTGTGACCACCTGATGATACTAAACCTGGGTTGTCTAATCAATATATTCTTCCCCAAGATGGTGTCCCTTCTTGCATCTTGACGCCACATTTCAGTTGCAGCACTTCTTGAAAAATGACTATTTCACAAAATGAATACTCAAAGCATGTGCTGTTTTTTGAAAGCTGCTGAGAATTATTTTCTTTGTCTTGAGTCCTTTCTGTGCTTTACTTTCTTTTCCTTTAATTACAGTGTGGAAAAGGAGGAGAAGGAAATAAAAAGTGGACAAAGCAGACTGAAATAAACAGCACAAAATCTGTTTTCTTTACAAGGTAGTTAGGCTTTTGATGACTTTTTTTCCTAGGAAGAAAAGAACTAAGAGGGGAAAAAAATCCATGGAAAGCTGTTTTTTTAAGACAGTTTCTCTGGAGTGGGGTGAGTTTGGGGAAGGAATAAACTGTTCCCAACTCAGCTATAAACTGCTAAATTCTCTTATTTTTGCTGACATGGGTCCATTTGCAGTTGTTGACCTAGAGAGTGACAGCTCCTTATTTCAAGCCTTAAGGCGTTCTCTCTCAATCCTCAGCCATGCTGGCTTTCTGCCAGGGAGGTATGGTGGCAGAGTTATTTTATTGTTTACTGTAGCAGCCAGGATTATAGAAGAAACATAGTTTCATTATTTATGGAAGGCATCCAGAAATGGGAGGGGAATAGTCAATAGTGCAGCGTTACCACCCACAGCTCCCTGCCAGTGATGCTGATGGGGTGCAAAGCTGTTGCCCATCATTTTGCAAGCAAGATCTATTGTTGCCTACTAGAGAGAGGAAGAAAATTATAGTGACAAATGATAATGTTGTTGACTCCCTGGTAAGAAACTAGAAGCTTTATTGCTCCACAATCAAACAAACAACTTCCTTTGTATCTAATGAATAGGTTCAGCTCCAAGTCAAACATAATCGCAGATAAACCCTGCTTAATATCGAGCAATTAAACTCCCCAAACTCCATCAGTTCTTTCTCACTGACATTTTTACACAAATTGCAAGAAGGCAAAATTACATGCAAAAATCTCATAATATATGGGATCAGAATGGTTCATTCTGAAGTGGAAGCTCTGAATAAAGTTAATAGTGAGAACATTATTTCTCTGATTGCTTTAGCACTGTAGCCTTATTTCACACCAAAATTCTAATGTAAGGTGCTGCATTTTTATTTATTTATTTATTTGCTTGGGATAGGGGCCTTTATCAGGGAATTCAAGCTTACAAGAACTACACTGCTGACTTCAGTGTTGCCTAGGAGCAGGCCCTGAAGACATTTCCGCAGGACAAGGGAGGAAAATGGCAGTTTAACAGTCTCATAGAATCATAGAATGGTTTCAGTTGGAAGGGACCTTAAAGATCATCTAGTTCCAACCCCCCTGCCACAGGCAGGGACACCTTTCCACTAGACCAGGTTACTCAAAGCCTCATCCAACCTGGCCTTAAACACTGCCAGGGAGGGGGCATCCACAACTTCTCTGGGCAACCTGTTCCAGTGTCTCACCACCCTCACAGTAAAGAATTTCTTCCTAAGATCTAATCTAAATCTAACCTCTTTCAGTTTAAAACCATTCCCCCTCATCCTATCACTACATGCCCTTGTAAAAAGTCCCTCTCCTGCTTTCCTGTAGGCCCCCTTCAGGTACTGGAAGGCTGCTAGAAGGTCTCCCCGGAGCCTGAGGAGCCCCTACTCTCTCAGCCTGTCTTCATAGGAGAGGTGCTCCAGCCCTCCAATCATCTTTGTGGCCCTCCTCTGGACTTGTTCTAACAGCTCCACGTCCTTCTTATGTTGGGGGCCCCAGAGCTGGACGCAGTACTCCAGGTGGGGTCTCACGAGAGCAGAGTAAAGGGGCAGAATCACCTCCCTCGACCTGCTGGCCACGCTGCTTTTGATGCAGCCCAGGATGTGGTTGGCCTTCTGGGCTGCAAGCGCACATTGCTGGCTCATGTTGAGCTTCTAATCAACCATCACCCCCAAGCCCTTCTCCTCAGGGCTGCTCTCAATCCATTCTCTGTCCAGCCTGTATTTGTGCTTGGGATCGCTCTGACCCATGTGCAGGACCTTGCACTTGACGTTGTTGAACTTCATGTGGTTCGCACAGGCTCACCCCTCAAGCCTGTCAAGGTCCCTCTGGATGGCATCCCTTCCCTCCAGCCTGTCGACCATACCGCACAGCTTGGTGTCATCAACAAACTTGCTGAGGGCGCACTCAATCCCACTGTCCATGTTGCTGACAAAGATGTTCAACAGCACTGGTCCCAATAACGACCCCTGAGGAACGCCACTTGTCACTGGTGTCCACATCGAGCCGTTGACCGTAACTCTTTTGAGTGCAACCATCCAGACAATTCCTTATCACCGAGTGGTCCATCTGTCAAGTCCATGTCTGTCCAATTCAGAGACAAGGATGTCATGCAGGACAGTGTCAAATGCTTTGCACAAGTCCAGGTAGATGACATCAGTCACTCTTCGCCTATCCACCAGTGCTGTAACCCCATCATAGAAGGCCAAATCTCAAAATTCTTGATTGAAGGAGTGCCTGAGCTACACAGGGAGAAGTTGGAGACTGTTTGTCTTTGTTTTTGGGTTTTTTTTGAAAGAGACCGAAATGATGAGCATGTTCATACTGGATTTAATGAAAGCAATTACATGTCCCTGCTCTGAGCAAGGTATGCAGGTTTAAAGCTGAGTCTTCTACAGGATCACTAAGAAACTGGTATGAGACCTAATGGCTGCTTCTGTAAGTTGATTTCTAACTTTGAACAGGTATCTCAAGACCTATAACCTCCTCCTGCTGCATCCAGCAAAAGGTTTCCTGCATCAATATTTTCCAACTAAAAATATTAGTCAGGAAGTAAATGACCACAGTTCATTTTTACATGGTGACCATAAGGACATCACTACAACTTAAAGGACTCCTGTTCTGGTTTAAGAGCCTTTGAAATGCTTCCAGACATGTGCTCCTCTTTGTCTCCTGATACTACTCCCAGGAAAGAGAAATTTCTGAAGGCAGGAATCTTATCTCTTAAGTAATCTAGGAGGCAAATGTTTATTTGAGTGATAACGAAGTAAACACAGACTAGTTCACCTAGCTTTGCTAAATACCCTTCAGTTTTTGGGTTAGCATAAATCAAAGATGTGTCTGATGAGAAATTTTTAAACTGCTTTTCTCAAAGAAATTAATTTCTAAGTGCCAGTTCAGCAAGAATAGAAAGATGCATGTGCTTCTACCTTTCCCCTAAGCCTAATGCATAAACTTGTTCCTGAAAATGTAGATCAGACAATCATTCGAGAGTTGGTCATTTGTTCAGGGACCAGAATCTGGTATGCTTCCTTGGTAAGCACCACTGTCCTTGGGGTAGAAAGTTAACATTTACTTTTTCTCAGCCTGTGAACTGTGACTTTTTTTCTGAAAAGTAGCTTCAAAAGGGGAGGTGGAATAAAAGATATGAAAGTGACAAGTATGTTTCTTAACTTTCTCCAACTGAAAAGGGCATGTAAGTCATACCTCCTTTATACTAGCCAACAGAATGGCTACAGGATAAACATGTATGGCAAGCAAGAGTGGAAGGAGGAACATGTCCTGGTTTGGCCTAAACCAGGCCGATTTTCCTTTCAGTGATTTTTACTTTCAGCTAAGTCTCCTCTAAATAACTGCACTTTCTGAAACTAACTGCATGTTTTTGCAGACAGTGTCTGCTTCCAGGACTGATAACGCTCGAAGTTTGTAGTTATCGCTGAGGCACCGGTAGGGATGTTGTGCAGTAAGGCTCTTGCTGTACTTTTTTCTTAGAGAAACCAAGGTCACCGCTGGATTCCTCACTGCTACAAGTGAAAAGCTGAAGGGGGGGTCGCAGCTGCAGGGGGGAGCAGACAGGGCAGGTGACCCAAAATTGACCAACGAGGGTATTCCATCCCATACACGTCATTCTCGGTATAAAGCGGGGGGATCACGAGGGCCTCTCCCCTCTTGCTCCTCTTGCTCTTGGCTTGCTCTTTCTGCTATGGCCGGTGTCCAAGGAGGACTCCGACTGTTTTCCTGCTGCCCCCGATCCTGATCTGTGCATCCCTGAATCCAGCTCTCGACCGTCGCTAGGCCCAGCCTGGGCCTTCCCGGAGCCTGCCCTGCAGTGCCGGTGGTGACGTTGCCGACATCGGGGGAGCTCGATCTTGGTTTTGTATATATATTTGTATATATTTGATTATTCCAATATTATTATTATACTCTTTTTCATTATTATAGGTTTATTAAAACTGTTTTAACTTTCCAACCCGTAAGTCTCTCTCCCTTTTCCCTTTCCCTTTCCCTTTCCCTTCGGGTGGGGGGGGGAGGGTTAACAGAGAGCGTCTGCTGCAGGTTTAATCGCCAGCCCAGCTTTAAACCGTGACAGAACAAAAGACTAAAAAGATCAAGATTAGCTCCCATTACCACCAAACTAATTTGTTTTTCTAAAGAAATTGACACTGTGTTTTGAACAAAGCTCTGCTTAGTAGATGTGCTTTAGATACACTTTGGACATCCTTACATCCTTTAAGCTTATTTGTGGAAACCTTTGGTAAGAAGAGGCAATAAGGTCTCTGGTCTAGCCAAGACACGTGCTAGACACAGTAATTTTCAGCTGTGTAAAAGTGGCAGCAGGGCCAGGGGAAGAGTGTTACCTACGTAGATAGCTTAACTTGCACTTTAATGCCTAAGGGGATTACATTTGATAGTCTTGTTCCTGGACATCGTTAAGTCCAAGTCTATTTATCCAAGTCTGTTTTAGCTCAATTATGAATATAAGGCTTAAGTCAGGGAGACTCCCTGAGTCATCTAAGTATTTTGAAAGCATTATGGAGGACAGAAAATAATATTCTATCTGAAACCAGAGCTACAGTTGTCAAAAATCTGTTCTCATGTCTGTGCTCCTTTAATGATGCTAAAGGAAAGGCAAACTTACTTGGAAATTTTAGTGTGTCTATACAGTAGCTGGCAGAAAGGAATAAGGTAATGAACAATAAAAGTCAAATATAGAGAGAAGTTAAGACATTATACGAAAGCCTCACTGAAGTTAGAAGTACATTACTGATTTACAACAGCTACAGACATGTAGGTCCTAGATAAGGATGGGAAAAGGTAATGGAAACCAATCATAAATACTTGAGGGGGTGGTGAAAGGAGGTAGGGATAACCCTTTTCTGAGGGAGGCTAATGTTTTCCATGCAGAGTAATTAATACAAATTGCCTTTTATATTTCTTATAAATTGTGTTGTCATTTGGGGGTCTTCATACCCAGGGTGCTTTCAAAAGTGATGTGGAGGCATTGCTCTGTGGTTTGCAGAATAATTAAAGAGGTGCTGCTTTCCTACTGCAGTGGAAGAGTGTGAGATAGTGGTGGCCTGGTTTTCCTGGTGCTCACCTGCCCTAGAGCAGCAGAGCATGCTGCGTTACAGGAACGTGTCTTCTTTGGGTCTTATTTGTCATTTTATTGATCAAATAAAAAGCTGCCGAAAGAGTATCTTTTTTAAGAAGAGTAGACATTACAGAACACCTCAATAGCAGGTTTTGCCTTTGCTTTGCAACTAGGACTGCAGCTGCCTCAGGTTACAGTAGCTACTGAACCTCTTTTCATTTTTTCTCCTAGTGAAAATTTGGAGATATGTGTTTCAAGTTTTTCATCTTCTGGTTTAATGAACTAGGAAGGTATGTTTCACTGTTGGTTTTGCTTTTCTGAAAGTATGCTAGTTTTATATTTTCAGTGCTGCATCCATGCCTTGTATTACTTACGAAACCTATGCTGTAACTTGCACATAGGCAAATCTCAGAACTTCAGTTATTCACTTTGGATGAATATTTAAAACAGCAAATAAAATATAACTCAAATTCCAGAAAAATTTTGGCAGATTCTACCTTCCTGCAGCATGCCATGGTGGTCAAAGCTTTCTGTCTACTCACAAAAACATTCCTGTCATGAGCCTGAATGGGGGGAATTCCCCCTTGCTTGTGTGTTTGATTGCCCAGCCTCTTGCCTCCTTGTATCTATTGCCTCAGCCAGGAGACATCAAGTGGAATATCTTACTCATGAAAACTCTTTTGACTTCTATTTCTTCTTCTTTCTTTGAACAGCAGAGGATTACTGATATGCACTGTCCCATCCAATAGCCAGTGCATTCAAGTTTGATGTCTTGTGGAGTTCTGATGCTGCTGGGATGGCTTAGGTCAGATGGGCCATGTCCTTTCACATCACCTAAGAAACTGGCAAGACCCAACTTCTGTGGGCTGTTGCTTTGCCAAAGTGTGTATTTCTAAGACCTTTTTGAGGAAATCTATAACTTGCCTGTTGCTGGTAGTGGCAGTGATAGCCTGGACCTATAATGTATAGCACTACGGCATTCAGTCAGCTCTTTCACTTGATCTGAGAAAGACTCAGTAGTGAACAGCCTTGCGTATATACCTACTTTTCCACCATTTCTAGCACCAAGACACCTATACCAATGATATCATTAAAACCTGCACTTTCCCCAGAGGCTACTTAGAGAAAATATTAAAGTTTCAACACTGTGGTTTGTAGAAGATTTGGATCTATTATTTTACTGCTTTTCTCATCCATAACTGTAATGATTGTTTTTGCATCGATATGTTTTCAGTGTAAATGGACAATTATATTTCATGCCTCAGGCAGTTTAATTTCTCATTACCGCATTAAATACCAAAGGCTGTTTCTCTGCCTCAGATCCACAACATCTGTCAGCACTTGTCTAAAAAAGTTGGTCTGCTTTGAAAGTCAGCCTGGTATCAGACTGAGTCACCACCAAGCTAAAATTTAGAATGTGGCTCAAGCATTCCTGATAACACTTGCAAAATTGAAGAAGCTTTTGTGTTTTGGTTTCTTGCCTAGAAAGCCCTAAAGGTAGCGTATATGAGGTTTGTGAGAAAAATCTATGAAGAATTCCTACCTCAAGGAAAAGAAGACATCATTAAGAGCAGATAAATAACAGTATAAGCAGTGATTAAGGATCATACCCTTACTCAGCATGAATCACTCCAGCTTTTTTGATATCAGTGAAACTTTGCTCATTTATCTCAACCATGAATTTGGTTCAAGTGGTATATTAGAATTAACAGCTGTCTTCCACTTCCTTCTGTAAGATGAGTGGACTTTTCAGGACAGAAAGTCAGTTTTCAAGAAGCTGATGTCTAATTGTACAATTCATTTAATCTAATGTGCTTCTTTAATCACCCACTGTGTGAAGGTAGGATACAAAAAGGTGCAGGTGTCCCTGAGAATGATATTATTCTAATAACCTGAGGTAGTTATCTAATGATTCTAGTGTACAAAAGTGGAGTATTTGATATCTGAGTATCTGAATAGGGGACAAGAGAGCTCTGATTTTTGTCACAAGAGAAATTGAGCTGTCTGTGTACTCGTTAGCAATTACAACTTTTCACCCTCTTCCTTGCATGCTATATTCTTTAGACTTTCATGTATTAGTTGGCTGGGTAACCAGTATCACCTAGAGAGAAAAAAACACCTCCTAATTGTCCGATGATTTTCAAAACAGGCCTCCGGTGTACATACAGTGGAAATCTAAGGAATCAATCCACCCTTCTTTCTCGACTTCTACCTGCTCTTCCCCTTTTTCATTTCCTTGCCAACGTATTGTCGCTTCTATGTCAGTCAGTTTGTGTTGAGTGTCTGTTTCCTGTAGAGGTTTGGTTGAGTGAGAAGGGGCACGATCCTGTGTCAGTCACTGAGCAGTCTGAGCAACCCAGGCTTTGAGCAAGGGTTAAGCCCAGAGCTAGCGACCTTGGACTCCCCTTGCACGGTGCAGAACAAAGAACCCCGTGGTGCCTGCTTCGCGGGAAGCAAAACTACGTCCGGGAGGGGGGGGCGGTCACGGCTCTGAATATGTAAACCTATGGACCAATCACAAGTGCGATCGGGGCGTGTGATTAACATATGCGTAGTCTATATAACCACTGCTTTCTTTGTTAATAAACGAGAAGCTTCCATACTCACATTGAGATCGCGAAGTTTACTCCGGTCCGTTCCCCAGCACCCGCAAGCGTGCCTCCCCCGGTTTTCCCCGTACTACAGTTTCCTAAAAGCCTCCATTTCAAAGGCTGTCAAGTTTCCGTAAAGTGTCATATTTGTGTGACCAGCTTGTCACTGGAATGAATGAGAAAGTCTGCAAAATAGGAGAGAAATACAGAGAAACTCTGTGTCTGGTACTTTTGTGGCTATTATTTTCTTTCAAGAGATGAAATTAAATCAGTTTAGTTCATTTCTGGAACAGCAGATGCCAGCCATTTGTGTGACCATCAATCACTCAATAGACATCATTAACAAAAGCTTCTCTAGGCTTTGCATATTGTTAGTGTGAGACAGTGACTCTGTGGGCATATGAGTCATTATTTCACAGATGCTAATGTGATGATTTTTCTTCTCTTAGATTTCTACAGTTACTATTCTATAAAGTAAAATTTGAATCCAATGACTTACTGCTAATAAAAAAGTATTAGGCTGTTGTTAAGATAAGGGGTATACCAGTTGAATCAGTTCCACATGTTTCTCAGCTCCATTTTGATGGAGCTGAAACACTTCTCGCCTTTACTTTGTTGGGATTTGCATATTTCAGCTCTTTGGGCTGTCCTCTGCCTCCAAAAACGAAAGAATGTGCCCTTGGGAAGAGCAAACTCTACCTAAAGGGCAGATGATAGAAAGTTTCAGGGAAAGGAGAGAAAAAAAACAGAGGACATGAATTGTGATTCTCCTTGTTTAAGCTCATAGCTGCCTCAGAGTTGCTGTCTTAGTACTTGCTGATAAAAGCATGATTCTATGGCACGGTTTTCTTCCATGGTTCTGATGAATTTTAAAGGATGCCAGAATTTATAATTGGTCATTATTAAGGAGGAAGAGTTTCTGACCTGTTCTTGGAAAAATAAGGTATTCTATCCTCAGGAGGTTAAAGTAAAGTTGAAAACTCCATCATGCCTACATTTAGTGAAAAATTATTTTGGAATGTAATTTAGCCTGATAAAATACTAAAAATGGTGAAAATGGGTAAGCTATGGGTATCTTTGCCTCTTCAGCTGCTAATACAAACACGTCCTGTTGCCCTTTGAATTCCTCTGAAAAACATGCTGAGAAAGTGCAGTGCCCCTTTTCCTCAACAATACAGACTCATTGCTCTGTAGGGTGAAGAATACCTTATTGCTGCCTGTCTTAATACTGGAGATTGCATGACTACGTTGGCACATATCAGAGTCAGGAAAATAAGTGATTTCCAGTAACTGATAACAACCAGCAAAGCCTTCTGGCGTATAGCAAAATATTGTGAGGTGCATTTGAACCTGTGGATCCTAACAGGCTTTTGAATGTGAGCGAACCAAAATATTTACCAACGCTTAGTTACTATTATTGTAGTTGCACTATAAACACGGTCTTCCTGAAAACTGACACCTGTTTAGGAGTGACAATATAAATTCTAAAGCAAATGTAACACTTTTTTCTGCATTGAAAATGCTTTTCAAAAAGCTAAAATACTATGGTAGGTACTCCTATGCCAAAACTAAGGTTCCCATGTAAGTTGGGGGAGAAGAAGGTAATTTTAGCGTAGCTGTTACAATTCCATTTAGAAAAATTAGGGCACTGCTCTATAGCTTAAAATTAAGCATGTGCGCTTCCCTGAGCTGGGATTTTGGTAGTGCATAGGAGTGCGTCTTGTTCAAATACAAACTAAGCAATCTTGATATATATATATATAAGTCTAATTTTATAGTGCCATTGATCCTACTCTGCTAGTGTCAATTGCATCTTTGCTATTGATTTTATTTAGTCTGGATTTACCACAGTATGCTTTTCTACATCAGTTGCATCTCTAAATCTGTCTACCAGGGATTTTTAATGTCAGGAAAAAGGGTCTAAGCAGGACTAGTAACTAAATTGTGACTTCTTAAGCTTCTAGAAAGCAAAAGCAAACATGGGGTCCTCTGATGCAATTTTAAACCTCTTACTAAAATGAGAAACTTCTAGCTCTGCTAGCAGACACTTATACAATGAGCACTACCAGATGGGTATTTGTGTGCCGGGACCTGGCTGGCAACTCGTCAATTCTAGTTACAGAGCAAAGCCTTCATCAGCAGGATCAGAGGGGTCTCCCCACCCCTCCCAGAGTGGTCTGTGCACCTGGACAGTCTTTCTCAGGAAAGTCATTAGCACCACGCCTAGACTAAGTAAATTAACTGTGGCTAATTTCACGCAACTCCTTCCCTACTTAAAATAAATGAATTTAGGGACTGAAGAGCTATGTGATTAGTGGCCTTCTCAATTCTGTGGCTTATGGAGGCTGCAGAGAGTTAAGGAAGTCTGTCCTTTGAAATTCTGAAATAGATGGTTATTCACTTCTGGACCGTAGCTAAGACTGAAAAAACCAACAGGGACACCTGTGCTTTCTGGCTAGGATCAAAGATCAATATGGTTGAAAGTCTCAGAAGAGTAGCTTGATCAAACAGACTGCAACATTTTTTGTTCCTGTTTGATCAGGTGAGAGGGCAGAGACGGCTCATGGCATTTTTTGGACCCGTCTTATTTCCTGTAAATATTCCCAGCAGTGAGCTATTTGTTAGTGTGCTCACAAAAATGTCAAACTTGAAGTTGAGAAAAAGAGATATTTCCAGAAGCAAGACTGGAGCTTCATGGATGTAAATATTCCTACTATAAAACATTTTTAAAGGTAATAGTATTCATTCAGCCAGGACATTGCTAAGGGTATTAGTATCCAGTGACAACAACCAGTAAACCTTGCATTTGAAATATTAGGCACACGTAATGAACTCAGTTGAGAAGAATCTTCGTAGATAAATGGCCATAAAATGAATGGTTCTGGCTAGTAAATAAATACGAAGACATTATGTAGCTCATGAACAGATAAAAGCTTAAACTATTTAAAAAAGATTCACTGTGGACTATTAGCCCATAGAAATAAATGTTCTCATGAAGTTTGCAGCCCGTGTTTGCAGGTTGATGTGGTTTGGGTGAAGCAGATGAAAAAGAAAATTGCTAGAAACACAGGCAAGCTATAAACCTTTCTGAAACTTGCCTGTCCCTCCATGCTAGTTGTTTTCCTTCAGTTACAGAAGTTTGATGGTTTTTTCCCTCCTGAAACTGTCTGTTACTCAGTCATGCAGCTTAATTGATTCCAGTCCTTTCATATGGTACAAGCAGGTGGCGTTGGATGCAAGGAAGACACCTCCTTGCACATCCCAGGGGCATTCTTCTAGCCGGCTGGATTGGGGGAAAATGAGGTGTTCATACCTACACCACTGCACTTCTCTGCAGCTCCATTTTCACCTTCGAAAATAGAGATGCCCCCACTTGCAAAGAGACGTCTACTAAAGAGTAGTTTCAAAGGAGAGGCACTGTAACACCACTCTTAAGTAATTTACCATATAATTTCCATGGAGCTGCTGGCAGACAAGGGGAAAAGGTATGTGTCTGAAGTAGCTCTACTCCACTCTCTGGGTTTCTAGTGTGCCTCCTTCCCAACCTAAAAGCCTTTTGAAGTGACCCTCTGAAATAGAACACTCTCTCTTCTATTATGCAAATGTAAGGTGAGAAGTCTCATTATGTGTAAAACTTGGGATACTGGGAAGACCAGAGAACAGCTGCTAAAAATCCTAATACTTGTATGCTCACATTAGTTTCGTTACCTTTGTTTGTATTGCAGCAGCATGGGGATGTGCCATTGAAAGATTGCTGTGTTAGGAGGATGGTGCCCGTGAAATAAAATCCTTCTCTGTCTATAGCCCAAGTAGTAATTAGTTTTGATGACTCTGTTATAGTGAGTAATGCTCCTGCACTGAGGTTATTTATAGTAGCATGTTGGTGATGATAGCCTCATTGTTCCCTATTAGAGAGAGCTGTCTTACGACTTTGCAAATAAATACAAATAAGGTCTGGAAAGACGTATTTGCTGTCCAGCTGTTTTGGGGAACTAAGTATTGAACGGACCTTCTGGTATACCAAGCCTTCTTCTCACAGGCATGACACGCAATAATACATTCTCTGCTATAAAAATACATCTCAGATCTTCAGCCCAGGACAGTTTTTCTCAGCATCTGTTAGGACAATGTTACAGAGCTCTCCTAGTTTGTCTAGATTTATTTATATTTTGATTCTATGCCAACATTATCCTGTAGCTTAAATAATTTTCTCCCTGCACAACACTTATATGAGGGCATTGGATAATGAACTGTAGGCAGGGATGGTACTCCTGTCCTTGGCTTCTCTATTTGGGATGCAAAACAATGTGCTCTGCTGTGGTGGGGCTGCCCAGCCCCTGCTCATCTTAAGAGTCTTTGTGCCTTTTCCTGTTTGAGTTAATCTTTCATTACCCCGGATGATCAGGGCTATCTACAGGATTCAACACGTATTTTTCTGAGTGCCTTTTATAGTACCTTGTACAAGACTTCCCTGGAAAGGACTTGTCATAGGATGCTTTTTTAAGGTATTTTGAAACTGAAAAGGCATAAAATTATTCTAAGGAAGGGAAAACACTCTAACCAGTGCACGGTACTGTCCTTCCTTTCTGTTTGTCATATGATTATAACACTAAAGCTTGAGTAAGAGTAACAGATGCTGTATTTTTTGCCCATAGGACCTAAAGAATGGTTCCATGTAGGTAAAATCTTGAACAGTTTTGGACAGTCTGAGACTATAATAAATATAATTAATACCAGCTATTAAATTTTTGCTGACTCATGCCTTATACATGAAACCGTTAATGTCCCTACTTCGATTGCACAACACAATAGATCATATATAACCTACATTAATAATAAATATTTCTAAGCACTTATGTAATCACATCAGAAGCTTATATTTCTCTTTTATGTGAGATGTAAAGCACAGAGGGATGGTTTGTATTTATAAATGCTGGGACAGAAACGGTTCTATTCAGTAGCTGAAATTGGATCCTGTATGCATTTATAGGTTTTATGTGGTCATTTATGCCACTACTGTCATCTACACTGAAAATTCTTATCCTCCTTTCCTGGCTGAACACAGTCTGAATTTGCAAGTGCTGTTCAGGTTTCAAGTATGCAGCCAACTGAACTGTCCTTATCCTTTCCACCCTGCCTCCTTGTAGTGTGGTTACAGCACATCTGGAGGTAACTGGGCACGAAAACAAGTATTTCTTTATAGATATTCTTTTAGCTGCCCCTTCACTGGTCTTCTGTCTTTTTTTGCATACTCCTCTGCCCTCTAGTCTGCGGGAGATTGATGGTACTTTATATCACCTTCTTTGGTGTTCAGTTCCATGTTTTTCTCTTGGACTGCTTCAGACTGCCAGCGTAACACTTAGGGGCTCCAGACTGCCAGCCATCGTGTGGTTCGCTGTGCCAAGAGTGTGCTGCCAATATGCAGCTCGTTGGCCAGAGGGTTAATTGCATTCCCAGTAATACCCAGAATATTGTTCAAGGAAGCACAGGGTTGGCATCACTAACAGGAACATATATCATAGTAGAAACATACCTCATATGCCTGGGATGCCATGCCAGAAGCGAAACAAGGACTGAAACAATTATACTGGGAGGCAAAGGATGCTAACCACAAGTATAGCAGAGTCCCTGCTTTCGTATTTCTGCCGTGCAGAGGCTGGCAAAGTACATGCCCATGTCCCAGGAGCTGAACTCACTGATCCCTCCCCATGTCACTCTTCTCCTACAACTGAGAGAGAAAAAGGAGGCCCTGAAGAATGAGATTTCCCCTGGGAGGATGGAGATGGCTCACCAGCAGGCTGTCCCACCAGGCATTCCAGGAGGAATCTTCTAGGACTGCTTCACAAGTGGATTCTGAGGCACCTATAACCAGTGGGAACAGAGGGATGGAAGTTTCAACACAGCACTCCATCTACACCGTATTGGTTGTTGTTTTGACAGACACTTCTGTCCAAAGGCAAGATGGCCAATGAACTCTACAGGTAGTTCATAATTCTCTGAGGTGTGCTGGGCTGCCCAAGGATTTATGCAGCATTTCCCTTTCCTCCTTGCATCTTCCCTCCAGGACTCCTTGTTGGTTTCTGTCTTTCTTCTTTCATTCCTCCAATGGTGTCTTTCGTGGGTTGCCCACACTGAAGCAGATTATGGAACTGAGGTCAGCAATGGAAGCTCTTTTATAAATCTTAACCTGCTACCACTTTTTCAGGGAGAAGAAATGTCATATTTACTTTAGATTTTCAAGACAGTTTTAATAAAACAAAGCTTTCGGGAGTGATCTTACTCTGATATGTTCCACTGTTTGTCTTGTGGGCTGACGCCTACAGTTCTGAGACAGCTGAGTTCACAAACAGAAAAGGAAGAATACAAAAATGATGCAGCATGCCAGCTGTGGCCTTGCAATGCAGAAGTGAAGTGGGAGAAAATAATTTCTTACTTTTCCTTCCTTCAAGGAAGAAAGATAATGAGCAGGATGTCTTTGCAGGCATTTAGGGATCTGAAAGGTGGCCATTCCACCTTGGGGCTTACGCACATCTGAGTCGCCAAAAGAGGGAAAAGAGCAGGAATGCATGCCACTGCTGTGAAAACGCTAGCAGAGAATTGAGCTCAAGATGCTTCCCAGTGATGTAAGAGAAACGGGACAAGAGGATGTAGGACAGGTTACTGCAACAAGAGTTGCATGCAGGTTCTGCATGCACCTCAGTAATAGACCCCGTGTTGAGTCCGGCACCTATGCAGACCCTTGCATGCAGTGAGTCACCTAAGAAAACAAAGTCTTTCTGGCAACAGAAGCTCCTCTGCTAATATTTGGCCAAACATATGGAGTTGCTTAAGCCCTTGCTCCGCGACCCTCTGCAGAGCACTTCTGGGACATGCAGGCTGTCTGGGAGCTGAAATCATGAGTGTTTCTCAGGAGAGAGACCACTCAAAAGCTTGCAAGAGGGAAAATAGCTCTTGTGCTCCTGGCCCCCATGCACTCTCACGATATCTAGGCTCCCAAAAAGAAGTTGGAAGGGGCAGAGATGCTGTATTCATCTGCATGTACTTTGAAATTACATGCAGGCCTTGGGAATTGTTTGATTGTTTCTGATTTGCATTTTAATTTTATTTATTGCACTTTCTGTGACACTGCACAGTTCTTTGGCTGTTTAATAAGGATAAGCAGCCAGCACAGCTCACTACACATTCATTTTTCTTCCCTAAACTTAACTGTGAGTTTAACAAAGTTTTGTTTGGCATTTACTGTTCTCCTCATTGTGCCTATGTTTAGCATATATTGTTACTTGTAATGAAATAAATTACCACTGCTATGCCAAAAGTTTGTATTAAAATATCAGAAAACTGTAAGCAGTCTATGTAAGTCAGTTAGATGGCACTCCAAGAACATAAACTAGCGTTCACTGAGGTTGCCAGTGAGATTTTATATGGTAAGAAAATCATCCTGCACCAATGCCATCCATAAAATTATTCAGGCACAATAATCCTTATAAAGATCAGTGGCTCCTTCATCACAGGATGATGAACTTAAAAACCCCCACATAATACAGAAACCAATTTAAAGCACTATAACATATTAGTACAATGAGTTCCACAATAAAGCAGAACCTATACAGGAAAAAAAAGCGGTTGCATTTGAGAGAAATCACCCATTAAATCACCACAGTTGTCCAGGATATGAGCACAGGAGACATTTTGAATTTGCATTTCCAGTATTGAACCTGGATTTGTGTTGCTGATAGGGAGGACGTTAAGGTGGATGCTTTTGTCATTTACACAAATTACCAAGAACATCTCAGCTCATTTGTCTGTGTTTAGTATTTTTCTCAGACTTCATATGTATCACACAGGGCACAGCAGCACATCTCCATAAATGTGATGTTTATAATAATTACATTAGCTCTGAGAGGTAGCTCTAGCTTGTCTCTGGAATAAATGCTGAAACTGCTAAGAATGTAATTAAATGATCTGTAGGGCTCCATATGTTACATGCTTCTTAAGCAATGTTGGAAAGAATTGGAAGCACTCCCCTAAAACGTCTTCATAACTATGTAGTTGGAGAAAAATGCTTGCTGTGTGACCTCCCCAGACCCCCAGCTTTATGATCTTTCCTGGTACTTCCCAAACTGGTATATTGATCATATCTCTGGGATACCCGAGGTCCAGCATAGTCAAGGAGGCTTGTCCTTGGTGCTTCTCAGCTTTGCTGGAAACAAGCTTTGTGCATTCGTAAGCCGTCAGTTGCTCAGAGCAGTCTGGAGACTTCATTCTCTCAAGGCCAGCGGCTGTTTTCATACGCATTTCTACATTTCATATACCACATCTGGCAGGTAAATATCTTTCATGATGGCATCACAGGCCTGCAGCACCAGTAACCCATCATTTGGTGTATGGAAATGAGGCAGCCAGCTGTAGAGGTGTAAACTCGCTCAGTTATGAGACATAGGACAAGCTGTATTTCCATGAAGGTCTAGTTCCTCCTGAGGTAGCTGGAGTCATCTCATGTCTAACAAATAATTTGATCCCACGCATTCTCTTCTTCCAAAAGTGATGAACACTGGCCAATAATAAGAGGGTTCAACATTTCTGCTAGATCTGTCTTTAAAATATCTGAATAAGAAAAGAGACTATGGACTAGGCCAGGATCACTGATGTTGAGCCCTATAAATCCTCTGCTTTCCAGATGGAAAGGGTTGTCTATTTGGAAGCAGTTACTATTATTTGACAAGAAAATGAAGAATATTCACAATATATGACTGCATTCAGACCTGTTTTTGAAAAAGTTGTTTATCTCCTGTATATCTCCGTTGCATCTTATTCCTGAGCTAGGGGAACACCATGCACCCATACAGCAGCCAATTCCTATTCTTTCTTCCAGCTACATGAAATGCAGGACAAGGGATGTGAGCAGGATGAGTTGCCAGCATCTGGATGATCAGTCCAGCATCTGCCTTGGGGATTAGATGATTTATTTTGTTTGTACTTAATTCGTGTTATCCATTTTAAATACCTCTTTATTTTTTCTAAATGTCCTATTTAGAAAAAATATCCTATCCCACCTAACCTCCATCTTGTTTAGGATGATAAATAACCAGATTACACTGGTCAATTGTTTAAGAGATTAAAGCAAATCAAATCAATCAGTAAATCTAGGGTTTCAGTCCCTTGCTGAATTTCTTTCTTTCATGAAAGGAAGCTCTGCTTTGTTTTTCCAGAAGCATCTTTGTCTTCAGAAGGTCTTGTCTCCCAGGGCTTCTCATATTGCAAGGTCTAGATTTTGGCTTTACCTAGCAGCACCCTGTAAGATTCCAATGTTTTTTCTCTAGGTATCTTAAACATCTATGTATTTTGAGCTGATGTTTTGCTTGCTAAAATCTTTGACACATTTCCAACTCAGCAAGGTTAGAATGTCGAGGCTTTTTGATAAGTTCCTTTGATAGTAGCCTAAGCTAGATATTTTAAAATAAAGACAGTTTGTAAAACATGGAATATGCATTTCACAAACTGTTCCTTTTCTTCTATTTTAACTTGAAGGTGAGATCAGGAAGCAAAGGAGATGTGTCTGGAATAAGAATTTACAAATAGTATTACTTTCATCATAGTCTGAACATTCCCATAATGCAGTTGCCCATTTGTGCAATTTTTCTCTGCAAGAAATGATTCTTTGGGTTGTTGCTCTGATACCTTTGTGACATTCATCTTTGATCTTCTATCTACAAATGCTGTTTTCACATAAGTAATTTACTAATCGTATTTTGAATCTTACTAAAGAGTTGCCTTCCTTAACATCCTGGGACAGTGATTTCCGTATGGATTATAGATAGCTTTCTAATGCATTTCTTGGAGAATGAGAATAATAAGCATTTATGAACTTCTAGTGGACTTCAGTAGATAATACAGAAGAGTTTTTAGAGTTCAAAAGGCAATAACACTGTGTGATTGAACAAGATGATCTCTATATACAGGCTGTTAACCTTCACATGCAGTGTTTTTCATCTTGCTCTCTCTCCAGGGCTATCTCAACAATCTTTATTCTGCTTTTAATCATAATGCATTATTCTTGCAACATTCCCTATGAAGACAAATGTCAACTGTTGACAATTCTGTTTCTGGCAGCAAACCAGTCTCTCAAGTTGTATAGTTTTTTCTGTTGCAGAGATTCTGCTCCATCACATGTAGCTGTTCAGTCCTAATTACTCTGCCCTTAAATTTACTTGATCTTGTTGAGGAACACAGCTTACTGCTTTCTGAAGTACAAATGAATAATTCTGTCTAATGTGGGCATAGTTTTAATTCTTTTTTTTTACTTTCTTTTTTCTTGAGTTTCCAGTAGCATTAGTGTTTTCTACTGCACAAGTCTTAGGGGTTATGAATTTTATTTAATGAAGCCCTAAGCAGTTGCCTTTGGCCATTACTATGTATGCTCCAATTTGCTAAGTTAAAATTCATATACAATTTCACATGACTTCTGGGCTTGGTTTAACCTCACTAAATAAAAAATGTTTATTATATTTTGCATCAGTATAATACTGTTGGCAAACGATAGCGTTGGCTAGTCTATCTGTTTGGGTTTATCGGAAGCATATTTATTACATATATGGCAAAAAAAAGCATCATGTAAGTATATTATCTGTTTGTGCCAGATATTTAAATCGATTTCAACGTCTCAAACAATTTTCTCTGCAAATGCGGAAATCTAGGTTTTCTATAAAATCAAAAGCTGATCTCTTGCAGCTGGAAGAATTGGACTGAGTGTGATATACCTCCCTTTCTTTCACCATTACAAGACCTGGTATCTCCACCCTTTTCTGCGTACCTCTCTCCCTTATAATTTGAATACAGCACGCTGCTTTGTTCTGTCTCATGTTTCTCTAGATACATTGTAAGATATTGTGTGTGCCTAGAATATGTACATACATCTCATGTACAAATCAATTCTTTTACTGCTCTGTTTGACACTAAACCAGTTTGTAAGATCCTAGGGGCAGAGCTGTCTCTTCTCTGTGTCCATACGCCACAAAACACGTGGTGAGCACTCAAAGAATAAGCCAACACACATGCAAAGACCCTCCCTGTTAATGCTAAGTAAAGTTTCTGTAGTTAAGCATTCAGATGCCAGGAAACATGAAATTTATGACTGAATTAATAACCTCACTTATTCCCTCTATGGAACAGTGAAGTCAAAAGCCCTATACTTTAGCAAGTGCTTCATCTGAGATAGTTTTCTTTTTTCACATTTAGTTTTCAAAAAATAGTACTAAACTTTTTGTCTCACAAAATCCTCACGTAACATTTTCACTGGGCCCTAGCTAACATTGGCATAGGTAGGGTAATCTCCAGCAGTCTGTTGACCTATGCAATAATGAGTATATCTGTGTTACAAACCCTGTTTGCTGGGGTTTCTTGGGACCAAGAGTATAGAGTCCTCTCCTATGAGACGAGAATTTTCAATTTTGGGAATAAACCTTGCTTTCATAACATTATTTGTCTGAGTCTGTAAGGTTCCACTTGTTACTGTCACAAGTAAGACACACTCCTAAAGGCTGAACAGGTAGAAGTAAGCCAAGGGCCAAATAACATCTTCAGTAAGATTTTGCATGGCTCTCATTTACTGGGAATTTTAAGCAGTGAAAAAGCTTGCAGCTGCAATGCACTGCCATGTTTTACCACATTGGTGCCATGGGCTTCAACTTTCATATGTTAGGGATCTATTGCTGTAAGACTTTCCTGCTCAGAGTAGTACATAGCTGACATAGAACTCTCCCACTGGTTTTAGTAGGATGTTTTTCATCCATAAAGGTCTTTAGAAAGGTATTTTTCTTCTCAAAGTCATGGGTGTATTATTCCAGACTTTTATAAGGGGTGCTCAACACGGCAGGGCATATCCACACTGTATATGTTTAGACTGTAAGCTACCAAAAAAAGCAAACACACAGTGAGCTTTGCTAATGTAAATATGTCCAGCAAATGGAGTTTGGTGGGATGAAAATCATTCTTGAACCAAATCCATTCCCAACAGTAACTCCTTGCCTCATTGCCTGTCACAGGTGCTCCCAGTGGTAATGGGTTGGAACATTATCATTATAAATGATGCAAGTTTGAGGTTCATCTGTTGGGTCAACAGTGCAGTATGACAATTTCTGGCAGTTTCTCACTGTGTTTCTCCAAGCGCAGAGGATTTGAACAGCGATAAATACTGGTAAACCTTAGACAGCTGTCAGGTATGTTGACAGTGGGAAATTGGGAAGGAGGGACTTTATATGTTATGCGCTAAAACTGAATTTGTTCACACGATGATTTGCTCCACGTATAATTAAAACTGAGCTCGACCCAGCAGCTCTTTTTTTGCTCAGCTCTCACTTCCTATTTAGCTTCAGCCTGGCAAAGAGGAGTTGGTGGTCCCCTCTCAACCGCCACTCCCTGCATCCAAAGCCCCTCTGGTTATGCCAAAATGATACGCCATTCACATTTGACTTAGCAGGGTTTCACTTCTCCTTCTTCTTCCTTACAT
The DNA here is from genome assembly GCF_013368605.1 of Nyctibius grandis. Lineage (NCBI taxonomy): Eukaryota > Metazoa > Chordata > Aves > Nyctibiiformes > Nyctibiidae > Nyctibius > Nyctibius grandis. The sequence continues at coordinate 81,833,604 of NC_090662.1, forward strand.
TTTTATCAGCAGTGACATTGCTGCCAAGCCTTATGCGCCTCTGGATGAGATTTATGCAAATTATCAGCTAGGCTATTTTGTACATTTGCTAATAATTTGCATACAACTGTACAATTTAGCTTAATATGTGCATACTGAGCACTGGGGAAAGGCTTGTAAGTGAGGGGCCAGATGTCTACTGCGGTCTACCCACAGTGACCTTTTATTTTAAAACGGGAAGCATTAAAAATTGCCTTTCTCCTGAGGAAAGGCTATGCAACTTGGCTCTACAGTAAGCACGGCAGAAATGCAGAAGCGTTTTCAGCAGTAGGCAAGAGAGGGGACTATTGGAATATGTCGTCATTGCTCCAATTCAGCTCATCTCCCTTTTACTCTTTAAGTCAGGCCTGCATGTGCATCATCACACATATACTCTCCTGCTCTTTCTCTCCCTCCTTCACCCTCACTTACTACTCTGACCTCTCTGTCTACTTGTTTCTGTCTCTCAGATACAGGAAGGTGCACAGTGAAATGTTGATATTTAACTTTAAGGTAACACAAGTAGCATCCTTTTGATGTGGTTGTCAATGAAGGAGAATACCTCCATTGAAATAAAATTACAGTGTACTGTTTGGGTCTAAACGTAATGTGTAAGTCAGTGGAATAATGAACTCTGTTTTAGGAAAAAACAGATTCCTGTTACGGTATGCCAAGGACTGAATTTGATGTAATAGTAAGAATAATAAAAACATTATCAAAATTTAGGATTGTGATTATTTTAAAAAATGCTGGTTTTAATCAGACAGGGAAAAAATCTATTTATTTTATTGCAAGTTGCTGTCCTCACCTTAGAACTACTTTGGTTTTGTTCAGTTCCAGCAACCCAAGTAGATCCGTACTGTGCAGTTTTGTTGAATGGTGATAGGGGTTACATAAATGAGTGAAAACTGACCGTGTTCTGTTGCTTTGTTGTGCTTTTGCTTGTGCCAATGGTACAGCTGGTGGAACTGTTAGCTAGAACCAAGTTATTTGTTTTTAATGAAAAGGGGTTGTTTGCTTAGGTCTTCTTTTTATTATTTTTTTTAATATACCTGTAAAGAGCACTGGGGAAGTTCTTTGTGTTTGTGTGTACATGTGGGTATGCATTTAGAAAAATCACCTACAAACAAAATAAATGTAGAATCTTACCATCTAATTGGAGTTTCTAAGCTCCAAGAAAAGGAGTTTAGAAAAGGAACACTAAACTTTCCAAATGCTTGAAATAAATTGAATGTAATTTTTCTTCCCCCTCAATTACTTAGGTCTTGGTTTTTAGCCTACAAATATGCGTAGCTACGTTCAGGAGAGTGAACATTTCTAAAAACTGCTTTTGCTAATAATTTGTTGTCACTATTTGCGTAAGCAATTTGATGAGTTAAGTGGTTAAAGTGGTGAGAGCAGGAACATACATTTTCTGTTAAACACTTTGGGTATTTATGATTCAGAACATTTTTTCTTTCTTAAGCACCATAATAACATATACAATCATCATCCCAAATAAGCCTCACAAGAGTCAATTAATGTTTAAAAAAAAACTCCCATGAAAATATGAAATACAATTTGCTACGGAAGATACGCCATTTGAAGCAAATCTACACAAATTATAACTCTTTGTGAAACTTTTTTGTCCATAATGATGAAATGCTGTGTGAGTGTAAACATATCTGGTTTTGTTGAGATTTGTGTTTGCGTTTTTATTAATGCAGCTGTAGGGTTTTTTCCCTAAGAAAATACACGTATATTTAATACCAGGAAAATCTTTGGAGATGGGCATGGTCCTGATAAAAAATTCTCTTAAAGGAAAAATTTTAGAATAGAAAGGGAATCTGTGTGTTATGGAATTCCCTTTGGAAAGCCTAGTCTGTTTTATATTGACTTTGATTCAGAGGCTAAACTACATTTAAATATTTTACAGCAATACTGACTTTAAATGGGTTATAAATAATTCACTCAATAGCTGAACAGATGTCTCTGTGGAGTGCAAGCTCTCTATATCTTAATGAGTAGATTTAATAGAGTAAACCAAACTTCCAAGCTTTCAGTTATTGGGAAACAGATGACAGGAAATCTGACATGCTGCTCTGTATAGAAGAAACAGATAAACTAGAAATAAAAGCAACAGGGAGTGCCTAGGCATTTTTTTAATTATTTTTGAGCAGTCACATTGCACAATATCGTGGCCTATAACATTTTGTTCCCACTGTTATGTTTAGAGGAAGCCTTGATTTTTATTTTCCTGCAACAGTCTTCACATAGGAATGGGAAGGAGAAGGATTTGCTTTAAGCAAAACTTGAAAAATACAAAAACCCAATTCAAAACTCAAGCTGGTTCTGAAAATTTAACATAATAAAAATTCTTCGGGACTGACTTCATAGTATCCTCCTGCTGAAGAGGAGATATGATGTGGCAGCAGAAGCATCACTGTTCTCTGCTACTGGGATGTTTGCAAATGCTTCTACCAGCCATCCAGTATCCTTCTGCACTGCTGTCAGTGAGCACTGATCAGAAGATTGGGTAAGAACTTGAAAGAAGGACAACAGTGGAACCTTGCAATGAAAAATATTTTCATCCATTTTTTTTCTCCCCTTAAGTTTACTGGTTTGAAATCTTAAAAATCCTTTGTCCTGGTTTGGCCCAAACCAGGCCAATTAGTCTTAGAGAAACCGAGGTCACTGCTAAATTCCTCACTGCTTACGAGTGAAGAGCCAAAGGGGGGTCGCAGCTGCAGGGGGGAGCAGACAGGGCAGGTGACCCAAGATTGACCAACGAGGTATTCCATCCCACACACGTCATTCTCACTTTCCTATTTATCACTAACCCACTGCCTCCTGGAGGTGGGGCCCAGGAGGGAGGGGCCCTCCTGTCTCCCACTGATTGGTACCAGCTTTGCCAATTCTCCAGTTAAAAGCCTGCAGGTGTGATGGCAGGGGGCTACTGCATTTTCCCCTCTGCCTGTGCTGGGTGGAGCTACTGCATTTTCCCCTCTGCCCGTGCTGGGGGGAGCAACTCTGCCTGAGGAGGATTTCCAAGCTCTCAGTCTTGGTTTTGTATATATTTGTATATATTTGATTATTTCTATTATTATTATTGTTATTATATTCCTTTTCATTACTATAGTTTATTAAAACTGTTTTAACTTTCCAACCCATAAGTCTCTCTCCCTTTTCCCTTTCCCTTGTGGGGGGGAGAGGGTTAACAGAGAGCATCTGCCACCTGGTTAATAGCCAGCCCAGCTTTAAACCGTGACAGATTTAATTGGTGCCCAAGGTGGGGCTCGAGAGAAGCTCCAACAGGTTGCTCTGATAAATTGAATCCTGGCTCTGGTGGGAGAAGACCTGGAGAGCTCAGCTGAGAGAATATCAGATTTCTTCCTTTGAGATTTACAAGGGGTTGGAAAGTTAAAACAGATAGTGAAGATGGTGATGTCATTTTTGAATGCTGTGTTATCTCATCTTTTTATGGAGTTTCTTTCACAGTTGAGTATTGCAATGATGCCTTACCTGCCGTGGGCACTGTGTTATTGCTTGCTTCTTATGAATGTTTACATGCAGTTTAGCAGTGGGTGCTGGTCGAAATGTATTGTTTTGGTATGGGGTTTGATACTGATTTATGCTGTGATAAACTGGGCAGTTAATATTCCGATCTCTTATCTCTATGACACAATGATGGGCAGCTTTAATCGCGAATCAGTAGCAGCAACTTCATCTGCACGCTCCAGGCGTCCTTTAGCTGATTCTGTTAGTGATTACACTTCCAGTTTTACTTTGGGAAATAGTACCTTCTCCTTTTCTGCCAAGCTGATTCCACTAGATTTTGCAAAATTAGGATGGTGTTGTCTAGGTGGCATGTTTTTATTTTTGGTTGTCCTGAATGTGTTTCTGATGTGGGATAAGATTAAATATCGGTGCAGGGACAGTTGTAGGTGTTATGCAGCTACCTCAGATCCTACAGTGTGTACTGCTGCTACAGCCACTAAACCCACTGAAGCCTCGGCAGCCTGTACCACAGCTGCTACACCCCCCAAGATGGCCACTGCAGCTACTCAGACTCTCAGCACTCCCACGACAGCCACTGCATCTACTCAGACTCCAGCATCTATCGAATCTGTACCAATTGCTCCTGTAACCAGGAAGAAATACCAAAAGAAATCAGCTTGTGAAGTGAAGGATGATGACTCAGAGCCTTCTAAGGCAGAGCCATCATATGACCCAGGTGAGGGCCCTTCTCAGGCAGAGTTGGGGCCTGACACAGATGGGGGTTTCCTCGATCGTCCTTTTAAAGCAGACCCATCACAGAAGAAAGGTCCTTCTAAAGCAGAACTATCACAAGAAGAGGACTCGGACGTAGAGATAACCTACCACTCCTTATCCCTGAAGGACCTGAGAAATATAAGAAAGACTTCAGCCGTTATGACGGTGAACCTATTATTACCTGGTTGCTCCGATGCTGGGATAATGGGGCAGACAGCATGCAATTAGATGGCAGAGAAGCCAGACAGTTGGGATCCCTGTCCAGAGATGGTGGTATTGATAAGGCGCTCGCAAGAAAGTCAAACACTCTCAGTCTCTGGAGGCGACTCTTGTCAGCTGTAAAGAGCAGGTATCCCTATAAAGATGATGTTATGAGTCACCTAAGCAAATGGACCACTATAGAAAAAGGTATTAACTACCTTAGAGAACTGGCTGTGCAAGAGATCATTTATAAACACCCTCAGGACATTGTAGATCCTGTAGATCCTGATGAAGTGGAATGCAACCGATCCATGTTCCGGAAGGTTGTGAAGAATGCTCCACCAACATATACCCATACATTGTCAATATTAGTATGGGGAGATGATATGGCACATTCTACTGTGGGCGAAATGGCTAACTGTATGCGACAGTATGAAGATAGTATTTCTTCCCCACTGCAGGCACGCATCTCGGCTGTGGAAAAACTGACTAAGGAGAACAAGGACTCATTTAAACAACTGTCAGACAAACTGTCCAAGATCGAGAATAAACTTGACTCTCTACCTACGCAGGCGCGCGTTGCAGCTGTTAAGAGAAAACGCTCTCCTACAGGACCAGCTCAAAGGAAACGGAACACATCAAGAGGTATCCTGTGGTTTGCCCTGCGTGGTTATGGGGAGGACATGAGCAGATGGCATGGACAACCTACCAGTACCCTACAGGCACGAGTACGTGAGTTGCAAGCTAAAAGAAATACCAGAGAGAATTTTTCTAGAAGGATGGCTGCTCCAGTTACCAGTGAACAGGACCCCAGTCAGGGTAGATGGGCCTCAAATCACTTTTTCCCAAGTGTGAATAGGAGAAATGAAGGTCCAGTTCCTGTGAGCAGCACGAATCCATTTCTTAATTAGGGGGGCCCTGCCTCCAGCCAGGTGGAGGAGAGGGACAACCGAGTTTATTGGACTGTGTGGATTCGATGGCCTGGCACATCAAAACCACAAAGGTATCGAGCCTTGGTAGACACTGGTGCACAGTGCACCCTAATGCCATCGGATCATAAAGGGGCAGAACCTATCAGTATTTCAGGAGTAACAGGAGGATCTCAAGTGTTATCTGTATTGGAGGCCGAAGTGAGCCTAACTAAAAATGAATGGAAAAAGCACCCCATTGTGACTGGCCCAGATGCTCCGTGCATCCTTGGCATAGACTACCTCAAGAGAGGGTATTTTAAGGACCCAAAAGGGTATAGATGGGCCTTTGGTATAGCAGCTGTAGAGACTGAGGACATTAAACAGCTGTCTACCTTGCCTGGCCTCTCAGAAGATCCTTCTGTTGTGGGGTTGCTGAAGGTTGAAGAACAACAGGTGCCAATTGCTACTGCCATGGTGCACCGACGACAATATCGCACCAATCGAGACTCCCTGATCCCCATTCATAAACTGATTAGACAATTAGAAAATCAAGGAGTGATTGGCAAGACTCGCTCACCCTTTAATAGTCCTATATGGCCAGTGCAAAAGTCTAATGGAGAATGGAGATTAACTGTGGACTATCGTGGCCTAAATGAAGTTACGCCACCGCTGAGTGCTGCTGTGCCAGACATGCTAGAACTTCAATACGAACTGGAGTCAAAGGCAGCCAAGTGGTACGCCACCATAGACATTGCTAATGCATTTTTCTCTATTCCTTTGGCACCAAAGTGCAGGCCACAGTTTGCTTTTACCTGGAGAGGTATCCAGTACACCTGGAATCGACTGCCCCAGGGGTGGAAACACAGTCCTACTATTTGCCACGGACTGATCCAGACTGCACTAGAAAAGGGTGGAGCTCCAGAACATTTGCAATACATTGATGACATCATTGTGTGGGGTGATACAGCAGCAGAAGTTTTTGACAAATGAGAGAAAATAATTCAAATTCTTCTGAAAGCTGGTTTTGCCATAAAAAGAGGCAAGGTCAAGGGACCTGCCCGGGAGATCCAGTTTTTAGGGATTAAATGGCACGATGGGCATCGCCAGATCCCGATAGAGGTGATCAACAAAATAACAGCTATGTCCCCACCAACTAACAAAAAGGAAACACAAGCCTTCTTAGGTGTTGTGGGTTTCTGGAGAATGCATATTCCAGATTACAGCCAGATTGTACGCCCTCTTTATCAAGTGACCAGAAAGAAGAATGATTTTCAGTGGGGCCCTGAACAACAACAGGCTTTTGAACAGATTAAACAAGAGATTGTGCATGCAGTAGCCCTTGGACCAGTCCGTACGGGACAAGATGTTAAAAATGTGCTCTACACCTCAGCTGGGGACAATGGTCCTACCTGGAGCCTCTGGCAGAAAGTGCCAGGGGAGACTCGAGGTGGACCCCTAGGATTTTGGAGCCGAGGATACAAGGGCTCTGAGGCCAATTACACCCCAACTGAAAAAGAGATACTGGCAGCATATGAAGGAGTTAGAGCTGCTTCAGAGGTAATTGGTACTGAAGCACAACTTCTCCTAGCACCTCGATTACCAGTACTAGGCTGGATGTTCAAGGGTAAGGTTCCCACTACCCATCATGCAACTGATGCGACGTGGAGTAAATGGATTGCATTAATTACACAGAGGGCTCGAATAGGAAACCCTAATCGCCCAGGAATCTTAGAAGTGATCATGGACTGGCCAGAAGGCAAAGACTTCGGAATGCCACCAGAAAAGGAGGTGACACGTGCTGAAGAAGCCCCACCATATAATGAATTACCAGAGGATGAGAAGCAGTATGCCCTGTTCACCGATGGATCCTGCCGTCTTGTAGGAAAGCATCGGAAGTGGAAAGCTGCTGTATGGAGTCCCATACGACGAGTCACAGAAGCCACAGAAGGACAAGGTGAATCAAGTCAATTTGCAGAGGTAAAAGCCATCCAGCTGGCTTTAGACATTGCTGAACAAGAAAAGTGGCCAAGGCTGTATTTTTATACTGACTCATGGATGGTAGCAAATGCCTTGTGGGGGTGGTTAAAGCAGTGGAAGCGAAGCAACTGGCAGCGCAAAGGTAAACCTATTTGGGCTGCTGAACTGTGGCAAGATATTGCTGCTCAGCTAGAGAAACTAGTCGTGAAGGTACGTCATGTAGATGCTCACGTACCTAAAAGTCGGGCAACTGAGGAACATCGAAACAACCAACAAGCGGATCAAGCTGCTAAAGTGTTCCAAATAGATTTGGACTGGGAACATAAAGGTGAACTATTTTTAGCTCGGTGGGCTCATGACACTTCAGGTCATCAAGGGAGAGATGCAACATACAGATGGGCTCGTGACCGAGGGGTGGACTTAACCATGGACTCTATTGCACAGGTTATCCATGATTGTGAAACATGCGCCGCAATTAAGCAAGCCAAACGGTTAAAACCTCTGTGGTATGGGGGGCGGTGGTTGAAATATAAATATGGGGAGGCCTGGCAAATTGACTATATCACACTCCCTCAAACCCGCCAGGGTAAACGCTATGTGCTTACCATGGTGGAGGCGACCACTGGATGGTTGGAAACATACTCTGTGCCCCATGCCACTGCCCGGAACACTATTCTGGGCCTTGAAAAGCAAATCTTGTGGCGACATGGCACACCAGAGAGAATTCAGTCGAACAATGGGACTCATTTCAAAAACAGTCTCATAGACAACTGGGCCAAAGAGCATGGCATCGAATGGGTATATCACATCCCCTATCATGCACCAGCCTCTGGGAAAATTGAACGGTATAATGGGCTGTTAAAAACTACCCTAAAAGCAATGGGGGGTGGAACCTTTAAAAACTGGGATAAACATCTGGCACAAGCTACCTGGTTAGTTAACAGCAGGGGATCTATCAATCGAGCTGGCCCTGCTCAGTCAGACCTTCTACATACAGTAGAAGGAGATAAAGTCCCTGTGGTGCATGAAAGGAATCTATTGGGAAAAACTGTCTGGATTCTTCCTGCAACGGGCAAAGGTAAACCCGTTCGTGGGATTGCTTTTGCTCAAGGACCTGGATGTACTTGGTGGGTGATGTTGCAAGATGGTAAGAACTTGAAAAAAGGGCAACAGTGGAACCTTGCAATGAAAAATATTTTCATCCATTTTTTTTCTCCCCTTAAGTTTACTGGTTTGAAATCTTATATATTTTTACAGTATAAGGATTTTTATCTGGAGATAATAATCCAGTTTTTCAGATTCCAGAAATTAGTCTAGCTACAATGACTTACCAAACCTTAAGCAAAACCCAAATCCAAAAGTGAGTCAGTCACTCCAGACTCCATGTTCTCCCTTCCTTCACTTAACACTCACAGAACATAAAATTAAAAAAAAAGAAAGAAAAGAAAGAAAAGAAAGAAAAGAAAGAAACTACTTTACAAAAGAGTCAGAGCTTTGGCCTTTTCATTACAAATATACCAGCCAGAGAGAGACTGTGAGTGCGATATGGTGGTGCTCCTAAAAATCAGAAGTTACACAGAAGTACTCTTCAGTTCTTGGCTGGGATTCATTCCTGGTTTATAATTTTGTTGCTGTGCCATTAATCCCTATTCTAACTTAAGCATTAAATCCTTTCTTTTGGGTGAGGACTGTAGATCTGTACATTCTTGTATAAAGTAAGATTTCTGCTTGATATTACAAGTCTTTTCCCAATATTTATAAAATTCTTGAGGCTGTTTCTGGTAGAAAATGATAGTGTTACAAAAGCCAATTTTTTTTTTTCCAAATCTTGTGGTATAAGTGTGTACAAATATATCATCCAATAGGGCATAGTAATATAACATTTCAATGAACTTTTCAAACATTTTTTCCCAATTAGAATAAAAACAGATTTCAAAATGTTATTCCAAACAGAAATCCAGGTTTTAAGACCTAGTCCCATTCAGCCGTCTCTGTATTTTTGAGCAGCATCTCTGAGCAGACATCCAGTAAATCCCCAAAACTCAGACGGAGAACAAGGGAATTTGGAGAGGCTGAAAGGCAACAGCATAATACAGTAAACTAAGTTCAAAGCTTCTCACAGCTTTGGCAGCAGTGCTATTAATTCTATAATCTCAGGCCTTTCTGAAAGGCTGTTTCTAGAAGCAAGTAAGTAGGCAAAGCCCTAAGCTTTCGCTTGTAAGAAGAGTAACTTTGAAACTTTCATACTGATGAAAGAAATTAGACAATACCAAACCTTCAAAACTGAAAGATGAAAACAAAAATAACCAAAATTTATTGTAATTTATTTTTTATTACTGTTATTTAAAGCGTGTTGATTTTTTAATACCTGGGTGAGGGATATGGAAAATTACTTAGATTGTGGCCTTTGTCAACACTAAGGTAACTTAAAACCCACCTTTGTTCTGTCTCCTTTTAAGATGAACCTCTGAGGGGAAGCAGCACAAAGTCTGTCATAAGAACAATAAATAAGAAAGGTGCAAAGCTGTGAAAAGGCATGCAATAAAACTGGTGCTGGAGTGTGAAAGGCAAGTGTCTCCAAACTTCTGAGTAACTCAGACTGTACTTGACTGGAAAACATGACCTGCGAGTAAGGATGTAGGAGAAACTATCTCTAGGCAGCAGCGTTCGTGCCTGGATGAGAGGCACATTGCTCATGAGGGGCATGCATGGCTAGCAGGAGGCTGAGACTTTGCAAGGCCACTCAGGTGCCTTCCTAGCTCAGCCCTGCACTCATCCAAGAGAAGTTGCCTCTACAGAAAAGGGTGCTTGTAATGATGATCTACATTACAAGTTAGAGCCATTCACAAAGTGTATTTTCAGGGGAGTAGTAAAATAAAAAATGCTTGCTGCTTTTTTCTTATTTTTTTTTAAACGCTATCCTTTGTTAAGTTCTGGTGAAATCCCAATTCAGCCAAGCGGAGCTTCAGTATCCTGTATGTCCAGACCTGCTCTCTATCCTGAGTATACCAATATTTTCTGCTGTGTAACCCTACTCCCCTTGTATCAAACATCAGAACCCTTAGTAAATGGCTATATTCACAGTACAGAAGTATTAAAATGTAATGGGAAGCATATTGGAAAGCTTGTAGGAGCAAAGCCAACCACCTACACAGAGCAGCTAATGTTCTTTTATTATCAGATCTCTGGCAGCCTGTGCCAGAATGCTACGTCTCATCCCCTATATTAATTTTTCACAATTGCTGCTTGCAATAAGGGGAACTTTAAAATGTATGTACCTAATTTATTTCCCTGTTTTCTCTGTGTACAACAGACATAATATGAGGAAGTTGTACTCAAATAGCACCTCTGTAGGCTGCTTTCCAAGTTATGGCTAGCTATCATGAATGCTGAACCAGGTGTATCACAAGCACGGTGTAGTGGAGTGTGGTGTAACATATTCTGCGTCTGCCCTGATTGGACCAGACTTGCAAGTCCCTTCTCTTAAGCAGCATGTGATGTTCATCGTAATGTGCACTCATTTGACTTGGCACTGTACTGCAAAGGCTGCAAGTAGGGTTCATGCTTACATGACAATTGCTTCAATGTTTAGCACAGGCAATTGTGTCTGCCAGTGCCAGTCCAAGACTGCTGTGGAGAGCAATCCCCATCCCCATCGCTGTGCACAGAATCCAAATGCATGCTCTAACGTGTGTCGTTTTAGACACACTCAGAATTCAGTCTGAGTAGGTGCATCGTTGAATTTCATAGGTAACTTCTGTTGTCACTTTTTGCATTTGACTTTTTCATTCTGAATGCATCTACTGTATGGTTCTATACGTTAGCAACATTCTCAAATGTGTTATTATATCATAAACTTTGTTTTCATATTTCTAAAGCTTTTTCTTATGCCTAGTAAGTATCATTGACATTTTGGTAATTAATTTTGAGTGATAATTTTCAAAAGTTAAAATTGTAAAAAAAGTAGGTCAAATTTCTTTTTTCACCTAAGTTAATGATTTGTCTATTTTTTAAATAAGGGCATTGTTTTTAAAGTGGCATAAGCCAGAAATTATTATTAGATGAGAAATGAGAAATTATATTAGCCATGCCTGGATTATTGAACGAACAAGTAATAGTAACTCTGTTTTCTCACTTCTACAAACAGCGTAATTGTTGGAAAGATTTCTCAGCTTTTCCTCTTCAGGTTCTCCATATTAGGCATTTTTCATTTTGTTTCATTGTCCCTTTTGTTTCTTTGGAATGTATTTCAAGAAATTACTTGTCACTAATCAGATTGGGGGAACAGTGCCCTTATTATTTGCAATAAAGATTAGTTCAGATTTTCATGAAAATCTAAGCAGCATATGAAGAGGACTCCCTCCACCCTTTCCCCCACTCCAGCTGTGCCACCACTCCTCCTCCACAGTAAGGTCCTTAGCAAAGTCTAGGGTGGGTGATGTGGCTGCAGTGCCATCAACATGCTGAAAACTCAGCTCTGTTTTTCAACTGAAATAAGTGGCAATAGCATTACAGCTTTCTCATCACTAGCTGACAAGCCGGCTGATGAAATAACATGCTGTGGTTCGCAGAGAACTGCCTTCAAATCAACCTCTGCGAGGCACGGGACAGCCCTTTTAGCACAAGCATCCAGAACAGTGGTTTGGACTGGTGTCGGCAGCAATTACTGAGATGGTCCTTTTGCTCTTGTCAAATTATTTTTCAGCCTGTGGATCTTTGTGTCTACCTTTGTCCTCAGTTCCCAGATAGCAGACAGGTCTTGTTATCATCTGGGGCAAACCTGGAAGTCAAGATTTTCTCTCTCCTATGGTGTTTGTTTGTTATCTGTGCTGTAAATATCTCCAGCTAGTTTACTCTAGCGGGTGGGGAATGGCATTTACCTTCCCATTTAAACACCAAAGCAAATTATTGAACTCATTTGGCAACAATACAGTTCCAACCTTTAACAGACAGAAGTCTATTCACACATCTCTTGGTGAATTACACCACCACAAAGAGTTTCTGTGAGGATGCCTTACAGTGAACAACAACGCTTTGAGACATCCTGGATACCGGAGAGGTAGGGAGGATGATTTTGCAGTCATATTACTTGAATCTTTGAAAACTGAGAAAGTGACAATCGAGAACTAATGGTTTGTCAATTTTGCCTATCCATGATACAGACCAAACCCTGCTGGTCTTCCTGGAGCAGTTGCTTTGAAGCTGATAGTGATATTTAACTGTGTCCAGTAAGCAGGATTTATTAATTTGTCATATAAGGTGAGAATAGCCGGCAGAAATCTGTGAAATAATTGGCACACAACTAAAATACATCAGATTACTATCCTAGCTGAGCTCTTCCCGAAATAATTGTCAAACTAATTTAAATGTGTGGCAATATCGGTGCTATCAGAGACGGTTCTTCACAAATATTCCCTTTTTTATATTCCTCAGTGTTAAGTCTGGAGTGTTTATTATGAGATGGTCCTTTACAGAAACAGCGTAAGACAAGGTTCCTGCACCAGCAATTTTACAGATAAGTCTGGATAGTAGAAAAAATTAACCAAAAAGATAAATATATCCTTTAAAAAAAACCAAAACACCACAGAAACTACTTCTCATCTGTATTTTCTGAGATTTTTTTTTTTAATGACACTGTTTTCTGGAAACCTCTAAGTGCTTTAGAATGAGAAGATATTATTTTTAAGCCATTTTCTAGAGAAGAAGAATTAGCCTATCTGTGTATTTGTGTGGGTAGAGATGAAAAATTAGTACCTTTACTGAACAAAAATGGAAATAAACATTTCTTTCAACTAATGAAATGCAAGATCATTTTAGATGTTTCAGCCAATACATTACTTCTTCCTCCAGTAGAAGATAATACAATATTTGCTTATGATTGGTTCTCTAAAATCTCTGAAAAATAGATACCTAAAATGTGTCTTCTGTCCCCACACTTATGCAATTAAAATGAACTAGATTTTCCACAGTGCCAAGGGGGCTTTCCTTGAGATTTCTCGTGGAAAAAAAGTATGCAGCATAATTCAATTGTAATATATAGGTCAGCTATATTTCAAGGATTTGTTGCATTACCTTTATGGCCGATGAAAGGGAAAAAGAGAAGGGAGAAAGAACACAGCTTGTAACTGAGAACTGTATGGCAAATGGAGCAGTAACCAACCATGTGAAGGGATTTTTGCATTGCAGAGTCCTCTGGGAACTGGTTTTGCACAGTTACGCTGTTTCTGCAATTGCTGCACATCACCTTGTTTATTATCTACCTGCGTGAAAGATGATGAGCATCACACACAACTTCCTACAGCTGTACCTGAGACAGAGGTATAGGCAAACATCAGCAAAGCTGTGAAGCTGGCAACATCAAAGAGAAATCCTAACCTGGGAGCTGTGCCAAGTTTTCACCAGAACAGCGCTGAATGTTGGGTGAAGGGGAGAAATGAAAGGGAAACTTTTTTTCGACGTTCTTTAGCAGTATTCTGCATACACAGTTTTTCAGGTGAATTTCCCAATCCTTATTTTTGCCATTTTATTTTTTCTTACCATAAAAAAGGCACAAATGAGCTGTAATATGAAGCAGTGGGTCTAGTTCTCATCTTGTTAAACAAATAGAAAAAAATATGTGCAGCTCTTTGTTGACCAGATTTGCACCCAGTTTCTCATCATGCGATTTCTTTAATGAAAGAATTCAAATGTTGTGTTAAAAAGATGCCATATAGCTACACTCATCATAAATTCTTTTGTTTTTTTTCTGACTTTGCAACTCTTGATGCAGTATTTTCAATATAAATATGACCTGTCAAACATAACGACTCATACCAGGAGTGAAATTCTAATTAACTATTTGATTAATTGAAGAGTGATGTAATAAAATCTGGAATTCATGAATAAGTGAACTGTTGATGTATAGCAACTGTCATCTTAAATATAACCCTAAGACTTTTCAACATACAAAAGCTTCTTGGAAAGAACAAAAACTGGGATTCAAAAGCTATCAAACTCTTTGCCTTTGACTTGCCAATGGTGAAATTGTTTTCTAAATCGGCTTGGATTTAACTGATTCATCTAATCCTTTTGAATGAAGTTTCCTTCAAATTTCTACCTTATTTGCATCAAGAACTGATTAGGCATCTAAGAAACAAGCTTCTGACCCTGTTTTAATGGTCTTTTAGCGAGAAGTGCTCATTAGTTTATTAAACTTTTCTTATAAGTGTACCAAGTTAGCTCAGCCTGTAGGAGAGTTTGATTCCTCTACTGCCTGAGTCTGCGTAAATGAACCAGGTCTTCAGCTGACGGGAACTGATGTACACACTGCGATATTCAGTCAAACCTTCAGTCATGTTTTCTTGAGGGGTTTGATGCATTTGATGGGTAATGCCATCTGTGATTCCTTCCACCAGCCCAAGCTCCCTTCCCAGGCACGGTTTTTCTTAGAAAATCCATGTAAATGCCCCATTGTCAGAGCCCCTTTTCTAATAGGTGCTTAATGAGATCAGGTTTCACAGTGGACCTTCAGGACTGTGTTAGCAGCTCAGGAATCATAAGTGAGAGGAAAAACCCTGTTATATGAGTATCTGCCACTAAGCAGCATGAAATACTGTTAAATACTGGAATTCTGTTTCTGCTGACTTAAAGGAGAACTAAGTTTTTGTTAGTGCATTGCGAAAATACGAATGTGAGGTATGAGAACTGCATGCTGCACATGTGGGGCAAAGCTACTAGTAGGGGCTGATGGATTTGTTATTGCCTCTCGTTCTAGAGCTCTGTGTAAGTTTGCTGACATATTGTCAGTTCCATCAAAAATACACCAAAATTAGCATCACAGTGGTTTTTGTAATGTGGAGAAAGTCTACCAGAAAATAGATGGCAATTCCCTTCCTTTCTATGCATTCACGCATTCAAAATCAGGACCTGGTTATATTGCATTACATTTCCTAACATTATGGTAAGGAAAGATTTCTGCTTTTACTGAGGTCTCCTTTTTTAAAAATCCAGAAAATATGTGGTGTATATGTGATTTTTTTGTTCCTCTGATTGTGGTGGAAGGAAGTTTATGTTCCAGTTCAGGATCCAAACTGGAATTTGTAATACAAATACATTCATAAATCTCTTAAAAGTCTTTTTACTGGGTACAAGTTCTGTGCTGTGCTTGCAATGTAAACGTTCCAGCATTGTGCTGAATGCATTATAGCCAGAACTTGAACCTAAATAATCTCCTTTCATTTTCACAGCTGAATTTAGTGCAAATAGTAAAATTGTACAAATGATGAAAAGAAATTAAGGCCATTATCTTAATAACATGTACACACGTGAATAGTTCCATCAAACACAAAGGAGCTAATTTACTGCATGAATGTCTTAGCTATTTAACATGCTTTCAGTGTTAATAACTTAAGATGGAATACTTTAAATAAAAGTTTTAGGCTTTGCACAGTGTTTTTGACTGCACTCTCAATGGCACAGTCCTGCTGTTTCCTCTGACCTCATTTGTAGTGAGCTCTGTGTGAGTAGATTAATATACAGAAGCTTTTTGGAACTGCAAGAAACAACCACCTAAACTGCAAGGAGTGGGGAAAGCTGTACTGTCCCTGCAAAGAATGGATAAAAAAGACTGAAGACCTACAAAGCTAAGTGAATATGAATGAGTTGCTAAAATGGCTGCCTTTTCACCTAGAATATGTTAAAACAAAGTGGATATGAGTGCCATTTTGGGAGTATATGATCCCCTTTTTTCTAAATACTCAGTTCCTGTCACAGTATTTATCTTTCTTTGAAAGAAGAGAGGAAAGAAAACAAGTTGCTTGCTGAGTGAGTGTTCATTGTGCATTGCAGTTACACACTGTGCTAACAAGTCTCAAAGGATGTAAACATTTCTTTAAAACAGCTGATTGTGTATTTCAGTGTAAGAAAACAGATAACAACCTCAAGTTTTTATTGCTAATATTTTCAGTCCTGCAAACAAAAAAATCAATTAAAGAGGGCTCCTAAATCACAAGGAGCAGTTCCTCATATTTTCCTGTATACTCAGATTGTTACTAGGAATCAGTGTGTAACCTTCTGCTCCTAAGAAAATACTGTCTTTCTCAGTAAGACTACCTGTGATCAGGGTATATGTAAAAAACCTAAGGAGTATTGTTTTCCTTCTTATTTTTGCCTGAGTGGCAGAGTAAAAATCTGAGGAAATAAGAATCTTTTCATAGGATATTTCTTATTATTTCTCTCTGCTTCCTTCATACTGCCTGCTCAGTCTGTCATGCGTAGGAGACAACCATGGTTCCTCCTGAGTTATTTCTCACCACTTGTTTTCGTGAGGGGACCTGATTTTCAGCACACAGAGTGGATTGTCTTTAACATTTATGCTGAGCAACTTGGGCAACAACTGCCCATCTACAAGAAGGGTCGGAAGGATGATCCAGGGAACTATAGGCCTGTCAGCCTGACCTCGGTGCCAGGGAAGGTGATGGAACAGATCATCCTGAGTGCCATTACACGGCACATGCAGGACAATCGGGGCATCGGGGCCAGCCAACATGGATTCATGAAAGGCAGGTCCTGCTTGACCAACTTGATCTCCTTCTATGACCAAGTGACCTGCTTAGTAGATGAGGGCAGGGCTGTGGATGTAGTCTATCTAGACTTCAGTAAGGCATTCGACACTGTCTCCCATAGCATCCTCCTAGACAAACTAGCTGCCCGGGGCTTGGATGGGTGGACTCTTTGATGGGTTAAAAACTGGCTGGATGGCCGAGCCCAGAGAGTGGTGGTGAATGGGGCAAAGTCCAACTGGTGGCCGGTCACTAGCGGTGTTCCGCAGGGCTCAGTTGTGGGGCCGGTGCTGTTCAATATCTTTATAGATGATCTAGACGTAGGGATTGAGTGCACCCTCAGTAAATTTGCAGATGACACCAAGCTGGGTGGGAGTGTCGATCTGCTGGATGGTAGGAAGGCCCTACAGAGGGATTTGGACAGGTTAGATAGATGGGCCGAGACCAACGGCATGAGGTTCAACAAGAACAAGTGCCGGGTCTTACACTTTGGCCACAACAACCCCATGCAGTGCTACAGGCTGGGGGAAGAGTGGTTAGAAAGCGGCCTGGCGGAAAGAGACCTGAGGGTGCTGATCGACAGCCAGCTAAACATGAGGCAGCAGTGTGCCCAGGTGGCCAAGAAGGCCAATGGCATCCTGGCCTCTATTAGGAATAGTGTAGCCAGCCAGTCTAGGGAAGTGATTGTCCCTCTGTACTCGGCACTGGTGAGGCTGCACCTTGAATACTGTGTCCAGTTCTGGGCCCCACACTTCAAGAAAGATGTTGAGGTGTTGGAGCGAGTCCAGAGGAGGGCGACCAAGCTGGTGAAGGGTCTGGAGGGTCTGACCTACGAGGAACGGCTGAGGGAGCTGGGGTTGTTTAGCCTGGAGAAGAGGAGGCTCAGAGGTGACCTTATTGCCATCTACAACTACCTGAAGGGAGGTTGTAGTGAAGTGGGAGTCGGCCTTTTCTCCCGGGCAACTAGCGATAGGACAAGAGGACACAGCCTCAAGCTGTGCCAGGGGAGGTTCAGGTTGGACAATAGGAAGAATTTCTTTTCAGAAAGGGTTATTAGAGATTGGAATGGGCTGCCCAGGAAGGTGGTGGAGTCACCATCTCTGGATGTGTTTAAGAAAAGACTGGACATGGCACTTAGTGCCATGGTCTAGTTGACAGGGTGGTGTCAGTGCAACGGTTGGACTCGATGATCCCTGAGGTCTCTTCCAACCTGGTTGATTCTGTGATTCTGTGTTCTGTAAATGCTACAGAGTCTTTATTTCTGTCCTTATGGGAATGCTTCTAATACACATGCTGCAGGGACACACATAGCCTTCTGACTTCAACATGCCTGCGATAAGCCAGGAGTCTCTGGGGCATAACAGAAAAAGTCTAGCTCGGATTCTCTCTCTTCCTGCAAAAGTGCTCAAAGGAAAGGCTGTAAGGTGGATACTCTTCCTGACTCAACTTGACAATTTGCAGGCCATCTCCAGAGCAGACCACAGACAGTATGGCAAGATAGCTCCGTAGTGTACTGACTTGAGTTGACTTGTCTTGAAAAATAAAAAAATACCATTCACACAATGAAAGACACATAGAAAGTTAAAATTAAAGATGGGACTTTCTACACAGCCTTCTCTTATTGATATTGCCATCATCTAAGTGAATTTTAGAAGGTTTTTTTTTATCAAACAAGATTCCAGTCTCAAGAGCGAGCAAAAATTTTTCATTGCATTTTGAAGAGCAGTATAGTAGTGAAAGTCTTTGTAAAAGCAAAGCTAGAAATGAAGTCATGTCTCTAATAGAGCACAGCAAAGCTACTGCAACTTCATACGGCCTTTTGGTGAGCATCAGCTAAGTTTATACATTTGACTATTGCTTCTTTTTCCATTGCTGTAAATATTACATTGAAGTTCCTTCTAAGATCCAGGCAGAGTCCAATAATACCATCAACTGTGTGGTAGCAGTATAAGAACTATGTTGAAAAATGGGGGCAAAATGTCTTCTATCAAGAAGAGAATACCATAGGAAAGGTTTCAGACTCTGGTGAAGCTATAAGGAATGGAGTTTATTCTATCTCTCTGTATAATTACTGATAGGTAGAGATGAAGACTTAAATATCTGTCTAGATAAAAACAGTAATTTTTTTTTACTAACCAAATGAGAAGTTTCTTTTCCGCCACAGGAAACTAGATATTAAAACAAACTCATCATTTTGTGAGATGGAGCTGAAACCAGCTGGTGTTTAGGAATTATAAAATGAGATTTCTGATCAGAAAATTTAACACGGGAAAGCAATGCAACTCCCACCACCTAAAAAAATCTAGACCTCTGTTTTCAAACTATTTGTCCCTATTAGCTTTCTTTTCATGTCACACAGCAAAAGTGGGTACAAAGGGAGCTATCGCCTTAACACCTTTGCATTTCACAGCAGGGAGGATTAAGAAAAGCAAAAGGAATGTTGTTAATTTTTTGACCTTTTTCTAGGTGTAAAAGCAAATGGAATAGAACTGGCATTTTACACTCAGTATTTTAGTCTAAGTCCATTCAGCGTGCAAGGGATTTGTGCTGGCAGGGACGGTACTTACCTACCATAACTAGGGCAAAGTGCTTTTACCTGGGAAAATCGGTTCCTACTGTACTTCTCAAAGAGTTCAGCTCGTGCAAGTGTTGCTTTGAGGGTAGAATATTGATACTGAAACCCATGCCTGTTTCCATGTCCTACCAGCCCATTAATCTCCTTCTTATTTCCACTGTTGTGGAGGACCCAGTACAGCTAATGATGTGAGTTCAGCCTGATCAACAAAAGAGTTAAAAAGTTTTAATGACAGTTTGTATTACTGTCATTACCAGTAATGGCATGAAAGCAAGAGGGAACAGGGCTTTCGATCTCTTTTCAGGGGGGAAATCACTGAGGCACTGTAACGTGATGCTATGAGGTACCATTTTCAGAGAGATACACTTCAGAGTACAACTGCTCTTTAATTTCCACAAACATAACTCAGAGCTAATTAAATTACCTTTTCTCTACTGTTCTTTTGTGCTATTGAATAAAGAAAGAGGAAAATGAGAATTTACTGGAGTTATTGAAAGCTCTGTTATCATTAGGATTCATAGCCTCCTGAGAGCCTCCAAAGCACTTTGACACCAATAGAGGAAAGTACAGGTGAAATGCAGCTGTTTCAGGGAAAATTGTCATGCACAATTCAGGAAAGTTTTAGAAAAGAGTGAAGAAAACCTACTCTGCTCTGACACAAGCAGGATCAATAACTTTTGAACTAAACCATTTCCCTTGTAACTGAGAGGGTTTCAATAATTTCCCTAAGCAGGGAAATTGCAAGACAGTAGAAAAAGGAAAGCTGGAGCCATGATGCTGAAACTGGAATTCATGTGAGAACTATTCATCTGTGGATTTTTGTTACCATCTCTGTGTTGTTGAATACTATTATTAATGGGAGTTTTTAACATTTATTTTTATACTGCTGTCAAAATAGTATCTTGGAAGTTATTATCATAGCATTCTGTAGAAAGCATAAAGAAATCAGATGAATATCTGTTATGAAAAATATTTCAAGTCTGAGTTTTTGTACCATGACTTGATGAACAACTGAGGTGGTGTACTGAATTCTGAACTAAATAGCAGAATGTCTAAAACTGTTCACTGAGTCATGACATATTAGTGACATTATCTTAATTATCTGTTCTCTGGTAATTTTATTTTTTAATTTAGTATATGGATTTTACAGCATTGTGCATGTCATGCAACCCTGCAGATATAACACATATTATTATATTTTATATGTAGTTATATACAATTAATAGTATATTCTAGATACAATATAGAATATAAAAAGATACTAAGAAAGCCTCCAAGTGACAACTTTTAAATTACTCAGATTTTACTGCTTCAAAAAACCAACATCCCCTCTAACCCTGTGATTTTATTGCAGGCAAAGTAACATGGTGCATCTATGTCACTATAAAGGCTTAGTTGAGAAAAGGCACTGTAAGTTTGCTGCACAGTAGCTAAGAACATTGAGCATGGGCTGAAAGCTATTCTAAAGTAAGTCTGCAGTAAAATCCATTGTGCTTCTACTCTGCAAGTTTGTATAGAAGTGTTGCTGACACAGTAATTAACCTATGATAAAACTAAAAGCAGGTTACCCACAATCTCTTTCTGCTGTAAAGTGTAGATTCATGTCTGAGAGTCATATCATTGCATGTTATAAATTATATTGGGAAACAGAAATATGTTTTAGCATTCAATTCTACTGCAGTTTTGTGCCAAAAAAAAGCTCCTGTCAGATGGATGCCTGTGAGACAGACCTGTTAGTGGCTGCGTATTTAGTTTCTACATGAATTTCTCTAATTTCACTCTAGACACTCATTCCTTAAAGATGGTCTGAAAGAGTTGAATGTCAATGCAAAATTTAAATTTGGTCAATGATGTCTCCCGTTTCATTTAAGAGAGAGAATCTGAATCTTGCTCCCAGCTGAGTACAGAGTGATTTACCCTAGTTCCTACAGGAATAAGAAATTAAAATGTTGTAAGATCAAATTCTCATATTTGGTTTAAATTTAAAAAGCCAATACAAATATGTTTGACAGTCTCCTAAAACTTCTTTTCCCCCAGTAATACTTTTGGAAGTAGCATTCCCTTGATGAAATGTGCATGTCTGGCCTATGGCTGTAAATGCTTTGGGGAGAAAGAAGGATTTTTCAGTACAGCTATTACACAGAAAGTTATTGGTATGTGTGCATGAGTTAACAGCTTTGATTCAGATTAGGATGTAAAACAAGGCTTCATGCAATCTGGTTAGTGATACTGCTTTGGAAGCTAAGGCTTGGTCAGGCTGAGACAATAATAGTAGTTCTTTGAAAATCATAAATCCCATAATAGAGAAAATGTGATACTCTGTGCTTGGAAGACATTAAAAATATTCATTACATAATGTATATGTTACTTGCTCTACTTACTGCTAAAACATCTTCATTTAGGATCCTTAGGTCAGCACTCTCATAAATACACTAATAATCAGTGAAAACAAATCTGGGGGCTTGTTTTCACAGAACTAAGACAACAGGATGAGGCTGTGGCAGTAACAGTGCGCAGCACGTGGGCTGCTCAAAGATTAGACAGTCACTGTGAACAGTTTTCCAGAGAATTGATACTGAGCTGTGTGCAACTTGGCAATAGCAGTAGACACATCCATAGTTTTTGGAAGGATTATGGAGAAATATAAAGCCTGAATCTTTCATTGTGATCATATGCACTTGTTGCAAGATTGTTTGCAATGTCTTACACAGTAGTGTCCATCTACTCTTATGTAATAGAGATGTTCCATTGTGTTCTAGGGGAGATCGGGATCCATCTGAAGGCCATTTTGAGGGTCTGGTTTGACATGCAAGTCTCAGCGGGACATGGGAATATCCATCCGCTGTGGGAATAAATTCCTAAAGCCATGTTTGCGAATGAATCCCACCCTGGTGTCTTAGCCTTATTCCCAAATGCGTCAAACTATTTTGATCTGTAACACACCACGTAATGTAATTAGCTCCATTGCTAGAACTCAATCTACTCAATCTATCTTTCGTTCCCTGGGACTCTGCTCATCTATCCTGCCGTCTTATCTGCTGCTTGAGAACAGCTGTGATGGTACAGACATTCAAAGCAGAGCCTGGTGTTGTATATATTGCTTTGAAATGCCATCATTTGGACCTGCTATCCCATGGGAAGTTGACCAGAGCTTTATTCGGGCACTTCATTTATTGGTTTGGTGTGTTTTGGTTTCTGAGTTAATATTGCTTTTTCTAGTTACGTTTCAGGCTTCTTTTGCTAGTAACCATGGGGGTGTGACTGAGTTCTATTCTGGTACCTGAAGGACTGGAAATACTGGGGGAATCTAGGGCAAAGGGCGATGAGGATCTTTTGGCTGTAGTCTTGGATTGGGAGGAGTTGGAAAAGGAAGGAGTAGAGGCATATGACAGAAAGAGTTGGGAGGCGAATTTTGAACTGAGATGAAGGAAATACATTCTGGAAGAATTAAGAGAGAGAGTGTAAAGCCCATGGGTTCCTGGTGTTGCTGAGGAACAGGCACTGTTTTCCAGAGAGCTGGGAGGAATTTCAAAATAGAAATATTTGGGTAATGGGAGATCTGGGTTAGTAAATACAGGGAGAGGGATCTATGGAAAAGCCCTTTATTCTTTCTTATAGCTACTAAGATCATAAAATGCAAGACCTCTACTGGAATTACTGCTTTCTAGTTCAGAATTTGATAATGTTCACTTGATAGAAAATCAAGGTGAAGACAACCTTACCTCAATTGCTGGAAAGGTGATATAGCAAATAATCTTGGGAACCATTTAAAAACATATGAAGGAAGAGAAAGTGACATGGGTTTACAAAGGAGAAATCACACCTGGACAATCTGACAGCCTACAATGAGATGACCACCTTGGTGGATGAAGGGATGAGCTGTGCATATTGTTTATCCTGACTTTAGTAAGGCTTTCAACTCTCTCTCCCATAAGACCTTCATAGACAAACTGATGAAATATGGACTAGATAAATGGACAGTGAGGTGGACTGAAAACTGGCTGAACTGCCTGATGAAAGGGTTATGGTCAGTGGCACAAAGCCCAGTTGAAAACAGGTTACTAGTGGTGTGCCCCAGGGTTCAATATTGGGGCCAGTACTCTTTGATATCTTTGTTAATTACCTGGATGATGGGACAGAGTGCACCCTCGGTATGTTTGAAGTTGACGTTGACAGATGCACCCTCAGATGTTACAAAACTGGGATGAGTAGTTGGCACACCAGACAGTTGTGCTGCTGTACAGAGGGACCTCAACAGGCTGGAGAAATGGGCTGACAGGTATCTCAGGAAGTGCAACAAAGGGAAATGCCATTCTGCATCTGGGGAGAAATAATACTATGCATCAGTGCATGCAAGGGGCCACCCAGCTGGAAAGTAGTTCTGCAGAGAAGGACCTGGGAGTCCTGATGGACAACAAGTTGACCAGGAGCTAGCAATGTGCGCTCACGGCAAAGAAACCCAACCACCTCCTGGGCTGCTTTAGGCAGACCATGGCCAGCAGGCTGAGGGAGGTGATCTTTCTTCTCTACTTAGCCCTGGTGCAACACATCTGGAGTGCTGTATCCAGTTCTGGGTTCCCCAGTACAAGACAGACGTGGACATACTGGACGAAGTCCACCACAGGGCCAAAAAATGGTTAAGGGACTATAACAGCTGTCATATGAGGAGAGACTGAGAGAGCTGGAACTACTCAACCTGGAGAAGAGAAGGCTCAGGTAGATCTTATTAGTGTGTGTATCTGATGGGATGGAGTAGAGAAGATAGAGCCAGACTATTCTGAGTGGAGCCCAGTGATGGGACAAGAGGCAGTGGACACAAACTGAAACACAGGAGGTTCCCTCTGAACATAAGAAAAAAACTTTTTACTGTGAGAGTGCTCAAACACTGGCACATGTTGCCGAGAGAGATTGTGCAGTCTCCATTCTTGGAGGTACTCAAAACCCAGCTGGACATGGTCCTGAGCAACCTGCTCTAGCTGACCCTGCTTTGAGCGGAGGAGGAGAGTAGATGATCTCCAGACGTGCCTTCCAACCTCAACCATGCTGTGACCCTCATTGTGTGAGTGGAGCTAAGAAATGCACGGGAGTCAACTCTGTCTACCAGTGACAAATCTTTATTACAGTTTTCATTTCTAAGTTCTCAGATCCAATTTATAAATTTGGAATGTCTTTAGCTGGCATTGAAACACATAATTTTAAACTACATGGCAAGAGTTTAATGTTCCTGGTGACACATAATTGTCAAATGCTTTTTATTTAATTCTAAAACTTAATGTGTTAAGACAATGCACCATTAGACAACAACATCCTGACTGTTGGGATAATTAAAGATGCTGAAGATGCTCAAGAAGAAAATTAGTGGAGCATTCAGTAGCAGTTTAGATTAAACAAATGATTTTTTTTGTTCATGATAATTTTATTATCTTTTAGAAATAGTTTTTCTCCAACAGTCTGATAATATACTTACTGTGCTGCTTGAGTTCCAAAATCTGTCTTACAGAAGACAATTATCCTTTACAGGACAGGGATATTTTCAAATATTATTTTATTCATCTTGGAATAATATTCCTTTATTTTACTTGTTTATAGATTTTCATATTGGATATTTCGTTTATTTGATGTACAAACTTAAGATTTGCTTTTGGATGTTTAGTTAATAAAGCAACTCGTGCTAAACATCTGTTGCATTGCTATTGTCGATAAGTCTTTTTGTGCTTTTCAGCATTTCGGAGAGAAGGGCTGTGCTAATTAATGGCTGCTATAGAGCACTCCCGTGTTTCTGAAGACAATAACCCCTTCAGCTCACCTGCTTAGCAGATCACAAGCACACGCCAAGATGAAAAAAATAACAAATCGTTGGGAATGAGAAGGTGGGAGGAGAGAAGAGAGGAGAGCAAAAGGAGCCGCCTGTCAACCCAGATGCCCCATGCATTCTCAAGCATTGATGTTCCTGGAGCAACTTGCCAGCACTCTGTAGCTGTTTTGTGTTATCATTGATACTGTTTTTTTTATTTTATTAAATTTGTTTAACTTTAACTGACGAGTCTCCCTCCTTTTCCCGATTCCCTTCCTTGGTCAGGGAAGGGACATTGGGTGAGAGAGCAACTGTTATTGTTCAGCCCCGGGTGCGGGCTAAACGAAGACAGTTTATTTGGTGCCCAACGTAAACAGATCACCTGGGAGAACTGTAGACTTTTGCACTAAGAGTCTCAGAGGGTTGAAGTTTTCACAGATTTGACTGGTTTTGGTACAAGCATTCATTATGTTGGTGTTGGTAGCAGGGCCACTGGGTGGAATTCTCTGGTTTTATAGTGACTTTTGGGACGACTAATCAAATGTGTGGGTTTGCCTCTGTTTGTTACTGGTCTTGTGCGGTTTGTCACTTCTGGACATGGACTTAGAGGTATCACTCTGCTATGTTGTTTGGCATTGGTTTATGGTATTATAAATTCTTTTGGAACTGTGCCCATTTCTGATTTCCATGGAATGGGAATGGGTGGCATGTACTCTCTTTTTCCCTTGAGGCTGATCTCAACAGCTTTTGAGAGTTCTGAATACCCTTGGGATGTTTCAACCACCATGCTCATACTGTCAGGCCTTTTGAATGTCTTTCAGTTCTTGCTCTCGTTTAAACATCAGTATAAGGGTAGATACAGCACAGCTGCTGCTACCACTGTAACAGTCACTGCAGCTGCCCCGGCCCCTACAGCAGACACCGCAGCTGACCCTGCACCCATGACTGGCATCGCAGATACTCAGACCCTGCCAGTGCCCACAACAGACACCCTGGCTACCCCAGAGGCTATTCAGATCTCTGCACTGGGTACTGCAATTACTCAACTCCAGGAAGCACTTGCTGTGATGACCCAGACTTTGGCAACAAGGGCTGCAGCTAATCAGCCCCCAGCAATGGGTGATGCGGCTAACATAGGGACTCAACTAGTGCCGGTATCAGTCGCTCCTGTAGAGAAGATGAAAACTACAAAAAGAGCAGGTCATGATGGCCAACCAGGGACATCACAGGAGGCCGAGCCAGAGGTAACCACTCGATCGCTATCCCTGAGTGAGCTGCAAGATATACGTAAAGATTACAGCCATCATGAAGGCGAGCGACTTGTTACTTGGCTGCTCCCCTGCTGGGATAACGGAGCCGATGGTCTCGAGTTAGATGGTAGAGAAACCAAGCAGCTGAGACCAATGGCTAGAGAAGTGGGTATTGATAGGGGTCTTGCAACTGGTGCACAGTCCCTCACTCTCTGGTGATGACTCCTGTGAAGCGTAAAGAACAGGTAGCCCTTTAGGGGTGACGTCATATACCACCCAGGCAAGTGGACAACCATTGAGAGAGGTGTTAGGAATCTGTGGGAAATAGCTGTGCAGGAGCTGATTTCCAATGGAAAGCTCTCCAGACAGCATAGATGGGCTTCGAATCCCTATTTACCAGACGTGGATAATGGGGATCAAATCTACATGAGATGCTCGACCTGAGATGTTGGTAACAAACACTGTGTTAGAGGGGCCCTGCCTCCAGCTAGGTGGAGGACAGGGACAACCATGTTTTTTGGACTGCGTGGATTCGATGGCCTGGCACATCAGAATCTCAGGAGTATAAGGCACTAGTGGACACGGGTGCACAATGCACCATAATGTCATCAAACTATAAAGGGACAGAATCGATTTGTATCTCGTGACAGGGAGCTCCCAAGGGCTGGCTGTGTTGGAAGCTGAAGTGAGTCTGACTGGCACTGAGTGGCAGATGCACCCTATTCTGACTGGCCCAGATGCCCCATGCAGTCTTAAGGATTGCTGTTCCTGGAGCAACTTGCCAGCACTCTGTAGCTGAGTATAATTTTGTGTGTTTTCTATTATCATTGGTACTGGTTTCTTTATTTTATTAGATTTGTTTAACTTTAATCCACAAGTCTCCCTCCTTTTCCCAATTCCCTTCGTTGGTCAGGGAAGGGACATTGGGTGAGGGAGCAACTGTTATTGTTCAGCCCTGGGTGCGGGCTAAATGAAGACACAGGGCAAATTGAATGCCTCATGTGAATACTTTTTTCAGAGAAAAGGTAATGCGTGCAACTTTTTGGGTTTTTTTTCTAGTTTTCTATTTGTTCTGTTTATTTAATTTTCTTTTGCTGAACCAGTGATTTTCAATCTTTCTTGATCTGTGAAATCCTAAAAAATGCAATAGCAGGCTCAGTAGGGCAAATCTACTGCTAGGAATAAACTGCTTTTATAGTTACCCTTTGCAGCTCCCTTAAAAATCTCTGTGGATTCTCAGATTGGTCTATGGATCATAATTTGAAAGCCACAATGGCAAAGAGAATATAGGCTCTTTTGAAAGCAAGTGTTTTAAATACAATGCTTTCTTCAGAAGACAGATTCTTGCCCTCCTTAGTGTCTGCATAGTCTTGTAGAATATTAACTTTAGGAGCCAAGATCTTAGTTGAAATCCTATAAGCATTTAATCTTCGTTTCAACATCTTAGCTCAGTTGCATAATCACTTACAACAAATTACCCCCAAAATACTTTGGATTACTCTCTGGAGCTCTAATACTCAAACCATGAACTCATAAATTTCAAATTTTAGGAGTATTCCCCTGACAAACTTTATGTAAATAGAGGGTTTTTCGAAACTTTAAATGAAAATTTATCATAAAAGATAAATATACAAGTCCAAACTCCATTTCAGTGACTTCTTGCTGAAGCATAAGACTGTTTTGGGATGAACTATAGCCAGTGTTTTAGGAAAGATGTTTAAATATTATACAGTACCAACTCAGAACTTTTATTTCTTGGTAAGGCTGGCTGGGGAGCACAGCTTCTGGAAGATGCTGTTTTGTGATTATTTGTTTGTTTGTAATTTGATTTTGTTCTATATCAGATCTGCCTCATCTGCTATGAGAATCTGGCTAAATAGGAGTTGTAACCAACAGGCAGTACCCTACTTGTGCCTCCAGCCTTTCAGATAAATATTTGGGACCTGTATTAGTATGTAGGTCTTTAGCATATACTAATATCTGGCAAACAAGGGGACTTTTCCTCTTCTGGTTTGTACCCTGTATTTGTTTCATCCAACAAATGGGCAGGTTTAAAACACTTGTGATTCAGAATAGCTGAGCGGTTGCAGTGCAGCGGTGAGAACAACACCGTGTGATCAGAGGATATGGTCCCTGCTTCTGTCAGTCCCACACTATATGTGGATCCTGAACAGAGATCCCCACGTAGTCTCCTCCCTGCCATGGACTGTTGAGTAGCATTTGCTGGCTAGAGTATGATCAAGTATCCCGTTTCACATATAATTCTTCTGGCAAAAAAAATACTACTTCCCCTCAGCTGCTTGTCACCACCCGTCTGGCAGAAATCATTGCCCCTGCACAGACAGCGTAGCTACCAGAATAGTCCAGAGATCTGTTTCTGATGAATTCGTCATAGAAGCAGAAGTAGTCCATGAAGATGTCCTGGGCAATCCTGGCTGCGAGGTCAGTGGGCAGTGGGAAGCAGCAGGAGATAGTAAGATATTACACTATTAAACCTGGATTATGTTATATAGCCATGCCTATAGAGTGCTTCAGTAATGTAATAAAACAGAATTAATTTCCAAAAGGACAAAACCTCAAAACTCTGGGTGATTTGGTAGTTCAAAGGGTGGGATTCTTCAGTTTCCGTTATATTCCTCAACAATATTAAATCCTTCACTATAATCACTGCAAATTTTTTTTTCTCTCCTCTGTGGCCTCTCAAGTGAAACAATCTTACTTTTCCCTGCAGTCTGCCAACTCGCTCCCCATTTTCTCCATCAAGTTATTAATAAATATTCTAATACTAGGTGCCCTGGTGTCTGAACTCTCCGTTAACCTCTCCCCGCTCTGAGAATAATCTGTTCTCTAATTCTTTGTTTCCTATTACTTCATCAGTTGTTTTTAAATCTGTGAAAACATCTAATAACCTTCCATCAGGTTTTCTAGAATAGAAATGGAGGGTGTTTTTCTCTTTAACAATATAAGGATCAGTTTGGACTTTCTCTAGTAAAATCTATGTGAACAGGCACTGCATGGGTGATTTTCTTGTCTGCAGGAGGAGTAGCTTAGAAGATCCCCTGGTCTTAGATGTACTCACTAGCTTGGTCCTAAAAATTCCCTTAAGCACAGAAAAGCTTCCCAGTATCACGATCAGTGTCTGAAGAAGAAGAAAAAACACCAGCCTCTAAGAGGTGTGCTGGGTGTTACGCCCAAGAATCAAGGTAGGCTTGTGATAGCAGTTCCTGTGCCCTGGCACTCTCACCTCTGTGTACAAGTCTGTCAGCCAGAGGTGACGCAGCAGTGACTCTGATCAGTCCAGCAAAATGTCTGGAGGCAGTCTGAGTCTTGCCCGTGATGATTTGGATTTTGTACTAGCTTTTTTTTCTCACCCCATCTCCAAGGTGGCTACTGACTTTTGAAAGGTAACCTGGAAAAAAAGATCAGAAAGATTTGCTGTGCCAAAGAGCTGCTTTTAGGGCAATTGGCCAGAGTAGCTACAGCAGTTTGGAGGAGGAATAGGCTTTGCACAGCACAAAATTTTACAGTGCCCAAGCAGCAGTGATTTTGAGGGGGAACAATTGGGACAGTGACTGAGGCAGAGGGAGCTCCTTGGGGACAGGCTGAAGCCGGACTGGGCCATGGGCCCACAGGTTGGGTCAGGATCAGCAGAGCCCATGTCGGGGCAAGAGCTATTTGAGGGCCATTCCCAGCTCAAAGCTGACAGCAGAGTTGGGGCCGGCAGTTGCTGCAGCCAAGGGGTCGGTGTGGCCATGCCATGCTGCAGCCAGAGCAGCCCAGGCGGGCTCTCCAGGGACCTACCTGAAAGGGGAAGCCTTTAGTCTGGTCTTGTGCACGGCTGAGGAACATCTAAGAAAACATCCTCACTGCTCGGTGGTATGTCCTTTCTTCTGGTTATTTTCTGCCATAAAACATATTTACCCCTCTTCCTACATCTCCCAATGAGTATCAGTTATGTAGAAATAAAAAGGATTTTCTAGTAGGTGTTTATAGTATACCAGTATAATTGCTTCTACCCCGCGCATTGCATTAGTATGATTACTTTTTTGCAGAGAAAAACCCCACTGTTATTACCAAAATCCTTACACTGAGAGATGCTTTGCAGCACTTGCTGTATGCCAGGAGAAACCAAAGGAAAGGTTTATGTCATAGGGGCAAAAGGGTTCTGGGACAGAAATTAGCAGGGCTCATTCGGAGAGCTTTAAACTAGATTCAAAGGGGGATGGGGTAGTAGCTGGGCTTGCACCACTGGGGCAACGCTCTAGTGTTAAGGTAGACCAGGAGGCCTCCCATCCCCCTAGGGTGAAATCGGTGTGCTCAGCTCGCTCCCTGAAATGCCTGTACACCAATGCACGCAGCATGGGGAATAAACAGGAGGAGTTAGAAATCCGTGTTCGGTCGGGGGGCTATGATCTAGTGGCAATTACAGAGACTTGGTGGGACGCCTCGCATGACTGGAATGTGGTCATGGATGGCTATGTCCTGTTCAGGAAAGACAGGCCGCTAAGGAGAGGTGGTGGAGTTCCTCTTTATGTGAGTGAGCAGCTAGAATGTATTGAGTTCTGTCCAGAGGCGGATCAGGAGCGAGTTGAGAGTTTGTGGGTGCGAATTAAGGGGCAGGCTGGCAGGGGTGATACTGTTGTGGGTGTCTATTACAGGCCACCGGATCAGGATGAGGAGGGTGATGAGGCCTTCTACAGGCAGCTGAGAGCAGTCTCGCAATTACAGGGCCTGGTTGTCGTGGGGGATTTCAACTACCCTGATATTTGCTGGGAGGCCTACTCAGCCAGCCATCCCCAGTCCAGGAGGTTCCTCCAGTGCGTTGATGATAACTTTCTGATGCAAATGGTGGATGAGGCAACTAGGCGAGGAGTGCTGCTGGATCTGATCCTCACTAACAAGGAGGGTCTGGTTGAAGAGGTGAAGGTTGAGGGCAGCCTTGGTTGTAGTGACCATGAGATGGTAGAGTTCAGGATCTCATGTGGCAGGAACAGAATAGCTAGCAGAATCACAACCCTGAACTTCAGGAGGGCCAACTTTGGCCTTTTCAAGCAATTGCTAGGGGAAATCCCATGGGACAGGGTACTAGAAGGTAAGGGGGCCCAAGATAGTTGGTTAGCATTCAAGGACTGCTTCTTCCGAGCTCAAGATCAGAGCATCCCAGCAGGTAGGAAGTCAAGGAAGGGTACCAGGAGACCTGCATGGTTGAACAGGGAACTGCTGGGCCAACTCAAGTGGAAGAAGAGGGTGTACAGATCGTGGAAGGAGGGGCTGGCCACTTGGGAGGAATATAAGTCTGTTGTCAGAGGATGTAGGGAGGCAACTAGGAAAGCTAAGGCCTCCTTGGAATTAAACCTTGCAAGAGAGGTCAAGGACAAGAGAAAGGGCTTCTTCAAATACATTGCAGGTAAAGCCAACACTAGAGGCAATGTAGGCCCACTGATGAATGAGGTGGGGGCCCTGGAGACAGAGGATAAAAAGAAGGCGGAGTTACTGAATGCCTTCTTTGCCTCTGTCTATACTGTTGGAGGCTGGCCTGAGGAGCCCCGGACCCCTGAGGCCTCAGAAGAAGTCAGGATAGAGGAGGAATCTGTCTTGGTTGATGAGGGCTGGGTCAGGGACCAATTAAGCAACCTGGACGTCCATAAATCCATGGGCCCTGATGGGATGCACCCGCGGGTGCTGAGGGAACTGGCGGAAGTCATTGCTAGGCCACTCTCCATCATCTTTGCTAAGTCGTGGGCAACGGGAGAGGTGCCTGAGGACTAGAGGAAAGCGAATGTCACTCCAATCTTCAAAAAGGGCAAGAAGGAGGACCCGGGTAACTATAGACCGGTCAGCCTCACCTCCATCCCCGGAAAGGTGATGGAGCAACTTGTTCTTGGTGCTGTCTCT
Organism: Nyctibius grandis; assembly: GCF_013368605.1. Taxonomy (NCBI): domain Eukaryota; kingdom Metazoa; phylum Chordata; class Aves; order Nyctibiiformes; family Nyctibiidae; genus Nyctibius; species Nyctibius grandis. Next base: position 81,866,015 of record NC_090662.1, read on the forward strand.
AGGCACATCAAGGATAGGGGGATCATTAGGGGCACTCAGCATGGCTTCACCAAGGGGAAGTCATGCTCAACCAACTTGATAGCCTTTTATGAGGATGTAACCCGGTGGATAGATGATGGTAAAGCTGTGGATGTGGTCTATCTCGATTTCAGTAAAGCGTTTGACACTGTCTCCCACAGCATCCTCGCAGCTAAACTGGGGAAGTGTGGTCTGGATAATCGGGTAGTGAGGTGGATTGTGAACTGGCTGAAGGAAAGAAGCCAGAGAGTAGTGGTCAGTGGGACAGAGTCCAGTTGGAGGTCTGTGTCTAGCGGAGTCCCGCAAGGGTCGGTTCTGGGACCAGTTCTATTCAATATATTCATTAATGACTTGGATGAGGGATTAGAGTGCGCTGTCAGCAAGTTCGCTGATGACACAAAACTGGGAGGAGTGGCTGACGCGCCGGAAGGCTGCGCAGCCATTCAGAGAGACCTGGACAGGCTGGAGAGTTGGGCGGGGAGAAATTTAATGAAATATAACAAGGGCAAGTGTAGAGTCCTGCATCTGGGCAAGAACAACCCCATGTACCAGTACAAGTTGGGGACAGAGCTGTTGGAGACCAGCGTAGGGGAAAGGGACCTGGGGGTCCTAGTGGACAGCAGGATGACCATGAGCCAGCAGTGTGCCCTTGTGGCCAAGAAGGCCAATGGCATCCTGGGGTGTATTAGAAGGGGTGTGGTCAGCAGGTCGAGAGAGGTTCTCCTCCCCCTCTACTCTGCCCTGGTGAGGCCGCATCTGGAGTATTGTGTCCAGTTCTGGGCCCCTCAGTTCAAGAAGGACAGGGAACTGCTAGAGAGAGTCCAGCGCAGAGCCACGAAGATGATTAAGGGAGTGGAACATCTCCCTTATGAGGAGAGGCTGAGGGAGCTGGGTCTCTTTAGCTTAGAGAAGAGGAGACTGAGGGGTGACCTCATTAATGTTTATAAATATGTAAAGGGCAAGTGTCAAGAGGATGGAGCCAGGCTCTTCTCAGTGACATCCCTTGACAGGACAAGGGGCAATGGGTACAAGCTGGAACACAGGAGGTTCCACTTAAATTTGAGGAAAAACTTCTTTACGGTGAGGGTGACCGAACACTGGAACAGGCTGCCCAGAGAGGTTGTGGAGTCTCCTTCTCTGGAGACATTCAAAACCCGCCTGGACGCGTTCCTGTGTGATATGATCTAGGCAATCCTGCTCCGGCAGGGGGATTGGACTAGATGATCTTTCGAGGTCCCTTCCAATCCCTAACATTCTGTGATTCTGTGATTCTGTGATTCTGTGACGGTCCTCACCCACCACACTACTTCTGTTAAATCTGCCATCAGACCCACATCTCCCTGTCAGTGCACAGCTATATTTGCAACACAGCTGGATTCATGGAGCCCGTGTCTGGACTATTCAAACACCCTCTCCCTAATGAAGATCTTTTTATTCTCTTCTTTTCCTATTTAAGAGTACAAATGCCTGCCTGCCCTTTGCTGCACCAGCCCCTCAGGGTTTTCAGGGCCCCACTTGCTGCCATATGCACCTGTGCCCTGGGAAAGACTGGGTCTGCAATAGCAAATACCTGAGGTAAATGGCTGGAGTGGGGATGAAGATGCTCAGATTTTGTTAACGTGAAATAACTTTTTTCCACTACAGATGGGTTATTATGGAACAAAGAACACCATTTTCCTCCTTTAAAATCTGCCCATAAAACAAGGGTGGTGGGGAGAGAGGAGAGCGGAAACCTCCTTTAGGAAGGTGAGAGAATGGGTGGGTTTTTTTGGTGTTTTTTTTAAAAAGCTTTTGACACACTGTCATACTGTAAACACCAAAGCAAATGGTAGCCGAAGTCACCATAGCAACAAAACCTTGGACAGTGAAAGACTTTCCAAGAAGTGGTGATTATGTCCTTCAGGTAGCAGAGAATAAGACCTCATTATATTCAACCTTTGAATACTTTAATTTGCACTTTGCTTTAAGGGAAAAGGCAAAATTAGGAAGGAAATCAATGAACAGGATTGCCTTTGTTCTCCTCTGGGGCGGATGATGGCGTATAATAATACAAGCAACAATAATCCTGTCACCGTCCTTCCACCCCAGAAAAAGAAAAAAGGATAAACATTTCCTGATCCTTTTTCAAGGTTATAAAAGATGAATTACTCTTTAGTGATGGTGGTAACATTCTTTCTTCCTTCTAACCCTCTAACCTCAAATTAAGCCCTTCTGAAAGCATCAAAATATTGAAAAATATTTTAACCAAGAAGTGGTTAAGCTTTCCTGCTGGCAAAGGTGCCAAAGGACAAGGGAGCCCTTTTCTGTTGAGCCTGATGCCGTGAGGGTGTCCCCCTGCTGCCATATGGCAGAAGGTCTGGTCTGGAATCAGAAGCACCTCGAGGCTTTGGGGAACCTGCTGGAGAGCTGAGGGTGTGCTAGTTTTTCTGTAGAACAACGCCTCAGGCTGACTTTGCTACAGTCCTTGAGAGACTGAGCCATCTTCCAAAACAGCTGGACTTGGATGCTCTCCAAAAGTGTGAAAAATGAGCCAATAATGCACAACTCTGTTGTTGCCTGATGATGCTCTGAAGAGTGAGGTAGTATATTCGGTGTGTTTAAAACCCAGAGGAGCAAGAATCTTGGTCACAAGTGGTTTGTAATCAGCCTTTTTAGGATCTGAGTTATCTTCATACATAACCCTGTGGCAGAATGAAAGGCTGTTTGGATTCCCAGAGAAGATGGGGTGACCTAGTAATAGTCATATTTAGCACTCATCAAGAGAAATTATTTTCAGTTTCCTATTGGAAGTATTCTTCATGAACATTTGAGTTTTTGAGAGGAAAATGAATTTGTGTTTTTAAACCTTACTTTTAGCCAGCTTGAGAAAAGAGGTTTTGGGGCCTAACTACCAGCCACCAACTAGCACTCCAAAAGCAAACAGTTTTAAGGAATCCTTAAGACCCCCAGAACTAACAGAGCTGACGTTCTGTAACATTTTTACTTAGAACAATAGGTTTCGGTACTCGATGCAAGACTACAGGACTTTGCGGATTTCTTCCCCTTTCTTCAGCTCTATTAATCATGTGAGATACAGCTGTGAATTCAGAACAAAGAAAGGTTCAATCTTTTAGAAGACTAGACAAATGCTTAGAAAGGACATTGGCTTAAGTGATTTTTATTTTACTAAACGCATTTTGAAATTCTCCTCTTTTGTGATACGACTTGTCCCATTGCTTTTTTATTAGGCAGTTTCTGAATGGTACTTTCATCTTCCTATAATTCAAAATCAAGATCTTCCTAGTGGGGCCACAGAAGTAAATTGTTCAGCCTGGAAGCGCAGTGCTTTTTCTGATAAGAGGTGACAAAACTGGTATTTTCTACGTCCATAGAACAGTTCCCATTTCTTCTTCAGATTTATCATTTGGTTTTTGTATTGGCTTTGTTTAATCCTGCTGGTCTCCCAGGGCTAATACAGCTAATACTGAATGCAGTTCCTAAATTATATTGCCTAATTTATATGTATAATGTAATTTGGGTTATACATCTACAAAAAATGCTTGATGTTTTATAGCCCTTTTCACCCATGGAAGCTCACTGAGCTCAAACAGGTCAGCTAAAGCCTTGCATAGACCCACAGGACTTACGTTGCTCTTTGGTATGGCGTATGTGATATATAAAAGTATCTATAGAGAGAAAGTGGAGTATCTGTGGGACCAGCTTTAACAAGTTTGTCTCTTTGTTGGTAAACAAAACCCAAAATTTCTTACTCTATACCTTTAAAATCAAAGTGAGAGAATTTTACACCAATCAGTAATAAAGGTATGTATGACTAGAGCCACTCAAGCTCCATCTAAACATAGGAAAAGAGTATAAAATGCCTTGAAGAAAGAGGCAAGGGGGGAAGATACCATTGCTGAGAAGTCAGGGAGACATCACTACGGACTTCTGAGGTCAGTCAACGGGCTAAAACTCTCTTCCCCACCCAATAGGGATGCCTTTGGGTAAGATCTGTACACTTGGTTACACCAGGTGCTTCCCCAGGAAACTTAGAAATCAAGCTTGTATTTGTAATCCTATTAGCAGCGCTATATAGTCATCCTGCAACATATAGATGTTCATTGGTACCTAAGCGTGCTTTGCAGACAGTGTGTTCATCACCGGCAATCTAAAAGAATCTGTATCTGTTGCTCATGTAAATGACCTTAACTGTGGAACTGGCCGCGAGGATTTTATTTCGGTGCATGCGCCCAGATTTGGGGCATAACCTGGAACCGTGTTAGTTCATTGACCGCAACTAGGCCCTACACTATCAGTGCATCCGGACCTGTGTTAGTTCACCATGTCAGCTGTTGAACGCAGCCGGACTGATAGTGTCAATTTTGGCCTATCTATCTCAGCCAAAATTTAAGGTATCACAATGGGCATCACTCAGAGGCTAAGCTCAGCCACCCCTATCCCCTCTAATACCCGAGGACAAGCTGGAAGGCAAGGGGGTTTAGCTTCTGCCAAATTAGCCCTCTTAAATGCAACAGCCATTTGTGGGGTAGTTACCAGAAATAGCACTGTTTGTATGGGGAGTCCAGGGACCTGTGCAAACCTTTTGATTTGATCAACAAATATAAAAGCTCTATTCTCTCAAGGCTTATAAAAGCATGTGGAGGAAGAAGTCAAATGTGGTGCCATAGTTAGGACTCCAAAAATAAGTTAAATGTTAATAGTAATGGTAATGATAATGATAAGAATAATAATCTTCAGCGTTTTTATTGACCTGTCTGCATATAAAGCTGGATCCATATTTTGACCTACTTTTACCCATTTTAATGAATAAAGCATATATGGGTCACTGGCAGAACAAAACCAGAATCTTTAGGTGCACAGTAAGTCCATAGCAAGAGGACAGCTGAGTAATGTAGTTTGACACGTTTCCTTACCTGCCCATCAGCTCTTTTGCCCTATATTTACGTAGCACACCACAGCTGTCTCTACATCGGCTATCTTAAAGGATAGATATATATCAGAAATATTTTGGGAAATTATTTGGCTTGACATTGTTGAGATGTCAAGGAAACTTGGCACAGCTGTTGTGGAGGCTGAAAATATGCAGAATTGAGTATCTGCTGGTTGGAAAACTCCAAGGAAAAGAAAGCAGCCTGGGAGATGACAAGATGGGTTTGTGCTTATTTGTCATCTGTCAGGGCCCTAATCTTGCTTTATGTATAGAATCTGTTAATTAGAGCTGTAATGAACTGTTCAGTTCACTTTGTTCATGCACTAGCTTGCAGACTGGGGGACAAAAGCCACTGCTTGAAGACCCAGGGAACTAATTAAGTACACAATGTTTCAAGTAATTAACATCCTAGTCAGATGTTTTCTGTGACAGTAAGTATATTACTCTGTCATTGCCCTGCCCTAGAGCATCCGCAGGCCAGATTTTTTAAACACTCTTATTCTGTAATCTATTTTATCTGTCACCTCACACAGATGTCAGGGATTCTTTAATAAATTTATAAAATAAATATTTAGCAAAACTTGTTCTTTCCGAAGAAGTCATTGTCATGATGAGATGACCCAGGCTGTGATCCTTAAAATCAATTATTTGTGTATCAGTTTAAATGAAATAGACCTATTGGCAGAAGAGATTTTTGCAGAGGGGTGGTGCCAGACTTTTGTACTGCTTATCGGATTATGCTGTCTGTGTAGATTAAAAGACCAGTTAGACATCTGGTTGCATATCGACAATTGTCCTTTTGATCTTGCACCTTTGTGAATGGTGTATTTAGTATTTCAGCTGTCAAAGTGCCACCAGTGAAGAATAATTACCAAAAAATGTCCTTATCCTTTGACTGTCTGTGTGCTTTAAGGCAATAATGGTGAAATTGCCCGAGCTAGGTGAAAATGAGGAGGAATACCACCATCTCAGTATCTGCCACTGCTGCAATGTCTGCTTGCATTCCCATGCAGTACAACTGAACTATTAGCTTTGTTAAAATGTGGCAGCCTCAAGTCCAGTGACAGTAAAAAATATGCATCTGCTTTTTAAACAAGCAGTAAGTTCTCAAAGGAATTTCTAATCTGGAAGAACAGATCAGATCAATCTTTTAAGAAAGTGTCCAAAGGTAACAAAAGGTAAAATAATTCAGAGGCAGTAACAAGATTTCATTTCTAGAGAGTTAGTTGCTTTAAGCATCATGAGATGATATTAAGAAGGCATTGCTTCAGGACTTGTTAGTTGAGGTCCATTTATCAGTGTGTTTGCCGAATTAACTATTCAGACTGGTATGCTGAGATGTCTGCATTTTCCCTTCCCTTTTTAGTCAGTGGTAGACTTTCTGATTTCAGAAGGCCTTCTGTGAAAGATTATGGGTAATTTTCATGATTTTGCAGCCTTGGAAAGGATGTATGTGACTATTTGTTACCTTGCGTCCCCAGACGGAGTCTAGCCCTGCTTGCTCCTGGTACTTTCACTGGCTATATTAATTGGAGGATTCAGGATGTGTCAAATTTACAACCAGCCCTTACTGGTTGTAGCTAGCAAGTAGCAGGCTGGTGCCTGAGAGTGCAGAAGTTCAGTTTTAGACATTCGCCCACACTAACTCACATACAGACAATTATCAGCTGCCTGTGAGCATTCACAATTTAAGTTATTTTTTGTCTACTACAAAGGCCAAGTCCTGAGTCAGCACGGAACTCCAGCGTACAGAACTTGGCTCCGATCTCTCCTATATGTGACTTGTGTCACCATCAGTCAGACTTGCAGAGACATATTATAATGTGACTGGGGCTGTGGTAAAGTGTACTTATCACAGCTCTTAGTAGTAATTCCTGTGTGTGCTTCACTAAGATTGTCAAGAATCCCCAGAGCAAAGACAACTGGGAGGCAGCAGGGCCCACTGGAGGGCACAGGCTCTGTCTGGCAAGCTTGTGGTGGTGGAGTGCATTTTTGTGAAAGTTTTCTTCAAGTACCACAGCATAAGCCTCTTTTTTGAGTTAGGTATTACAAAGCATTTGCCTATTTAATTTCTACAGAGAACAGGTTCCCTAGGTATCTTTATTAACATTTGTTCTCCTCACAGTCTGAACCTGAATATAGTTATATTTTCTTACTTTCCTTCGGAATCAGCGAGTAATTAACTTTATTTTGACACAGTTTAAATGCGTTGGCTGAAGCGGTAGTCCCTTCTATCCTCTCACAGAATCACAGAATCACAGAATGTTAGGGATTGGAAGGGACCTCGAAAGATCATCTAGTCCAATCCCCCTGCCGGAGCAGGATTGCCTAGACCATAGTCCAGGCAACCATATTTTATAATCTCATAGCCACCTACAATAAATGAGCTTTTTACTTCTTTTCTTTTCTCTTTTTTCTTTTTTGGTCCCATTGATCCTAATATATGGTTATTTCTATAGCTCTGTCCTCTGATTTGGCAGGTTGTATTTCTACCAACAGGATGGTATCCTCTGAATCAGCAATTCTGCTTTTATAAAGGAAGTTTAAAATGCCCCAGCAATGTCTTTGCTGTACCTCAGTGTTACTGCCAGAAAGGTAGCAATATCAGTCAGACCTTTCTTAGAGCCCTCGGATGAAAAATACTGAATGACAGCAAGGGAGACAATCTTCTGTTTAAGAGACAATTGAGTTCATCTCTTGGTTTCTTGCGTATCTGAAAGTGAGAGATCTACTTATACAATGATTTATAGACATGCATTGAAATGAATTGTTTTATTTTTGAAATGGTAACTTGTAATTGTCATGTCAAAGAAATGCTCAGATAATGCTGAGAAACCATCCTGATTCAGATTTCCTTCCCCCTCGAAAGACTTCTGTGGCCTGAATGTATTTCATCAGATTCCTCCTTGCTTTTGGCATGTTTGTATCACTTGGCATTTTTATGAGCCATAGTTTATTTTCCTCTTAAAAATAGCATGTTCATCACTCTCTGATTTCTCCTGCTACTTTGTGATACTTTTACTGATAAATCTGTTCATTTTGCCTGTGTTAGAGATGCAAAGATATTTGCAGCATTTTTGAAGTCTTTCATTTAAAGTGTTTATGAGTCTGAGGAAGGCCTCAGCCCTTTACTTAATATATTTGTCCTGTAGTGTCTAATGCCAAGCAGATGAGCCCTATTATGTTACGTTCTGTGCAAGGAAGAGTAACTGTAGTCCCTTGATCCATCTGTAAGGCAAAGTAGGGAGAACAGGAAAGCCAGCAAGGTGGGTTTGGTAAAGGAAATATAGTAGCAGAAACAGAATAACAAATACATATACTAATAATTTTAAAGTGGGAAACGCCAATGAAGTGAGAAACCTTCCCCAAAGTAGATGATTTAAAGAACACTTGATAGGGAATCGTTTTGCTTCTCCCTGTCCAGAGACCTTCAGATTTGTAGTGGCTTGGCTACAATTCAGAAATATTTCTCACAGCTGGAAATATTATCAACAACCTCCTGGATAACATGGTCCCTGTGAAGCCATGATTAGAAGGTAGTTTTTTTCACAAGGCGTGTACTGTTTTAAAGCTTTCAGTGCCATTCCAGCTTGAATAGCTCAGTTCATTTTAATTCTTGTTTCCTTAAAGAGTAGTATCATAACTTAAATAATCACAAATTTCCTATGGAATTCTTGTTTGTTTTCTGGCTATGGTCTCCACAGGTGTGAGACTGCATACCAGTCAATGGTAAAACCAAGACCTGGTCAAATGTGGTAAGAAAAATAGAAGATACTGTTCAGCAGGGACAAATGTAAAGTATTATACTTGGGCAGAGATAATGACCCGCAGAAATTCAGGTTGGGAAACTTCTGGTATGAAACAGTTGTGTAAAAGAAGATCTGTGGATTACAGTAGAGCACAAGCAGGAGTTACATCCATGAGATGAAGTTATTCAGAAGAGGTTAAATATGATCTGGTGTTGCCGAAAGAGAAGTGTGGCCTGCAAAATAGGTGAAATATTTACTTGCGTTCAGTACTAGGCAAGTTTCACATGGAGCATCTCAGTCTAGTATAGAGCAATGTGATCAATCAGAGGTTGGAAAGGATGACTTCTGGAGAAAGTGTGAATGAGATCAGGAAGACTGAAGAACGAAGGACTAAAGAAGGATATGACGGAGTCTAAGATATGTAAGAGGCCGTTGTAAAGGAAAGAGAATAATAGTTTTCAGTGTGTGCAGTAGAATAAGCAGGAAATAGTTGGCTTCAGTTGCAAAATGGATGGCTTGGACTTGATATTAGAGCATACTGGTATTGCAAGAAAGTTAAGTGTTCTCAGCTTCTGAATGGGTATAATAACCTGAATAATCAGGGCAGCTGGAAACTTCTCCTTGATTTCCTTTTCTTCTTCTTCTTCAGTGTCAGTAAATACTTTCAAAGTATAACACTTTATTTAGCCAGCAAGGGTATATAACGAAACGACACTGCATTTTCTTACTCGGAGTCTGAACTCACATTAACTTCCCCTCATTTATTGCAGCCTGCATCAGCTGGAGGGGAGGGGAGCCCTGAGACTGCAATCGGTCAACAATGAACAGGCCATTGCACATGCATATACTATAGGTCAGCCATGAAGTAAACATCATGCTGGGCTTTAAAGCTGCCTTAGGAAAGAAAGTAACAAATTTATTCAAGAGTGAGCTCATCAAGGAGATGTACTCCCTCGTGCTTTCCCCCCCCCCCCGCCGTCAGTCCGAACCACCAGGACTAGAGTTTCATTAAGGAAACACCAAATGCTCTGTGATTGTTTCCCAGGTAATAACCGGTAATTTGTTTCACAGACTCAGAGTAGCTGGGGTTGGAAGGGACCTCTGAGACAGTCTTGTCTATCCGCCTTGTTCAAACAGGTCAGCTGGAGCAGGCTGCCTAGGACAGTATCTGATCTGACATTTTGTGTAAATTAAAGTACATTTTAGACTGTATGTTTCCTTTAACTCAGAGAAAGAGCACCAGCTAGCTAGTGGGGGACACAGCACATTCTCAGTTTTCATTGTAGTCACAGAAAGTAAAGGATGTTTGCCATATTTAGGATGAGAGTCCTTGGTAGGAGGGGATCATATGATGTAGCCCATTATTTTTGCTTGGGTGTATTTTCAATGGAACATACTGGACAGTGAATTCCCTGTACTGTTATCTGTGTGTCCCCAGAGCAACTACTACAAGATAAATGGGAATATTTCAAAAATTAAATTCTCAGTCATGGAGTTAACAATACTGAAATTAGAAGCAGCCAAAGTTTTGGTTTCATTAATGTGCTAGCTTGCACAAAGAGTTGATTTTCAGTTTTCAGATAGCTTCTTAGAATTGTTTCTTGAGCAGCAATGTTTTCTACACTTGTTTTGCAGTTAAACAAAGTTAAACCATGGGTCCTTGAAACTCTTAGAGCAATTTTGTCTAAGCTATGTCAGGAAGTGATGAGCAATCCAGGAAGAAGTCTTCTTCTACTAACTGGAATATCATTTTTAAAGAGAAAAAAATGCATTAGACTTACGACAGAGGAGAAAAAACGTGGAATGACTGCGATGTGTATTAATCTAACATATGCAGAAACTGGAATGAAACGGTCCAAATGACATGAGTGGAAATGTCACTGTTACATCATAAATATTTAACCCGTCACTCAGATAATAAGCAGACACTGTCAACTTGTTATTTGGATCTATGTGTCTGCAGAGAGGAACCTGCTGTAAAGTTTTTTCGACTCTTTTTCAGATCCGTAATATTTTCACTTCCACCTCCAGAAGAGCTCTCTTCTGATTTTTGCTGGCACATTTGACTAGTATATTTGTGTGCAAATTAATTCCTTTTTGAACCAAATAGGATTGTGCTCTGCTAAGTCATTATACCAGACTTGCTGACTACCCAGCCGTTGTTCCCCATGCTAAATCAGAACCATGTCTGCAACCTCACCTAGCCAGTGTTTTACCTACTGGTGGAGCAGCAGGGTTGGTGAGCACTGAGAGACGGAGCTGGCTTCTCCTCTCTCTTACCAATCACCAGTGCAAAAAATGCAGCTATGAATCTGTTTCTGTAGCGCAATGTAAGGCTGTGAAGAGTAACACCAGGTTGCTGTTGGTGGGTAAATTGACAAAGTCAATCAGTCACAGATAAGAGTGGAAGCTGAATCTCATGAACACATTGGGGCTGACTATGCATTTGATGATAGTAATAGAGATATCACCCAGGAGAGGAGAATAAAGAGATTGCAAAGGTGGCTTGCACAACTTTAAACTGTTAACTGATTAAGATAAATGAGGAAAGAGGATAGCTTGACTTGCAGATTCAAGCTGGATTTAGCAAGGCAGGTGGTAGTCAGTAAAAAGATATTCTCTTCTAAAAACAGCACACATGAACTGGAGCCACAACAAAAAATGGAAACCTGGGATGCCATTTTTGTCAAGTCCACTGTCAGAACAGAACTGCATTTGTACCTGGTTAAATAATACAACTTTTCACACTGAACTAACATCAAAGATATTTCAGTCAGATACTTGTTCTTAGTCACTGTAAAAGTGTTGAATGGACTACTGGAGGGAAACCATTTCACCTTATTTTCTATAGTATCTTTCATATGTATTTCTATTATTATTTTACTTTGACTCGATTCACTTCAATAAGGGTTTAGTGAAAACACGACTCAGTAGAGTCAGAAATACATTTTTCAGAGGGTAGGGAATAAAGAAGCATGAAAGTAAAAAAATTTCAGAGAAAATGTTAGTCTGGAGTCAGTAACAGAATGGCGCAGGTATTGCTGAGGAGAGCTGTTGAGCCAACAAGGGTGGATTTAAAGAGAGGAATCAAGAGGAGTCACTTATAGATAAGTACAGTAAGGGTTCAAGACTCATACTTGCGGTCTCATACAGATAGCTAGGGAGATGCATTTATACTAGCTCAAAAAATCTTGAAATTAAGTGAAAATAACTTCTGTATAAATCAGCCAAGGTTTTTATTTTTAAGCTTGATCAGGACTGGATAGAGAAGAGCAGCCCATCTGACTTGGAAAGCCTTTCCCCAAGGGGTTCCCAGGGAAGACTCGTGGGAATACCTAGTACCACATTATTCTAACATTACCACCCAGCCACACTAGCAAAGCTTTTCAGACATGACCAATTTATTAAAATTTCTGGGTGTCCAGTGCCACGACAGTGCATAAGGCTGGGTAGGTGGGTAGGTTCTGAACACTTTCTAAAAATCATATCCTTTCACTGAATTGCATTTGGGTATCTAATAACAGGAACACCTCAAATCATTAGCCATTTCTGAAAAGTTTAACCTGTGCCATCAATGAAAACATAAGTTGAGTGTGTTACGTTACCAGATCTGTGCTTCATGGGTGAAGAACTGACCATATCTCTTCTTCTGAGCTCCCTGAGTTTCTTTCTTTAATGTCAGGCCTTCTTCCTACATAATATTCCACAGTCCTCCCAGCTCCTGGCTGCAGAGCCCCAGATATGCGATGATTTGTGTCTCTACCCAGCTTACTCTGGTCAGCCAACTGAATTCTGGTCCTGGAAATTTTTGTTTGTGAACCTGTGGCCAGTGGGGTGTATCATGGCTAAAGATCCTCCTTAAACCAAAGTACTGCTTATTGAGAGGTAGAAACAACTGTGTTAGAAAGGCATAGTTTCAGATAACAAGTCCTAAGTGATTTTTGTTATCTCCCCTGATGAATTATCACCCCAGAGATACATGGGTTTTCTTCAGACAAGCCTCTATGTGTATGTGGCATAGTTTCAATGTGGCTGACCTAAACAACTGCCTTCCCTCTCGGAGAGAGTGTGACTTTTAGGCAAATCAGACTCCTTTCATTTTCTTGTCCTCTTTAACCTTTTCCTGTCCTGGAGTCCTTCATATCATCCCAAGTAATGGAGGACAGTAAAAGTCATTGTGAGATATCCTTACTGGTTTTTTTTTCCAACACATGCCCAATTATGTTGAACACAGTACACTGCACTGCAAAAAACCTTATAACAGATATTGGTAAATACTACAAAGCACCTCCAGATCTGTCAGTTCTCTCAGCTTTGTTATCCAGAAGCTTCTATGCAAATATGGCACATTTCTGCACTGAATTTTTGTTCAGAAAGTAGCTTCGCTGCTATTACCAAAACAAAAAACAAAAAACATCTGGCATCCTAATTTACCAGATGCTGTATCCTAAGGAGCCAACATCATTGTGATGATGATAGAATTTTGCAATAATAAAGATTTATAAATCTTGTTAGATGAGCAGTTTCAATTATTTTTAGAGCAGTTTCAATTATTTTTAGCATATCAAAGCCAGCAAATTATTAAATACCAAGATGCTCTAATTTATGCCATGTTTGTATGCATCAACTTACTGAAGTCCTCAGTTCTCATCTCTGGTGACACTAATTTCTGTATGTATTTAGTTTCTTTACCAGTGTTATCTCTGATTCATTGTATCTTTTTTTTCCCATTGGCCTTTTGATCCTCTTCTACAATTTCATTCCTGCTGTCGCAGTCTTGACTTGCATCTTAGTAAATCTAGTCAATTATTAGGAAAGTTTACTTGACATCATTTGCTTAACCCAGTACAATTTTATCACACAGCTCTATAAAAAATAATTTACTCAGTTTTTTACGTGTCTCTGATTGATTGAATCTGAGCAGGTAAACATGTTTAAAGTTCCTCTTTATGATCAACACTCACAAAAAGATCTGAAAATGATGAACAGTCCTCTGATGGCAGCCTAGAGATAAATGCCCAAATGACTGGGATGTCAATAGCCATAATATCAGCTGAGAGTGGGGAACTGATGAGTATGGAGAGCTAGACAGCATGTGAGTAGATGCTATCTTCTTGGCCTAATCCATGACCTAAATTTTCTACAATTCTACAGTAGCAGCCAGTGTCTATGAGCTCACTATCTTGGCCTTGCCTTCATCAATGGAAACATCAGGAGAATTTTCCACAAAGCTGTTACCAACTCTGTTCCACACTTCAAGCCCTTCCCAAAAAGCTTACAGCAGTCTTAACAGTAAAGCTGCTGACCTTCTGTTGCTGTTTGCAGCTAGGATAGTTTCACTGAAGAACTTGATGCAGTAGTATGGAAAGGAGAAACAGGGCCAGGAAGGTTGTGAGCTCTTTGTTGAAACAGTGCACATGCTCTTTTAGAAACTCATTCTGTGATTCTGTGATTCTAAGCAGCTTTCTGAGAAGGAGACAAATCTATTTCCAAATCAGTAAGAGAAACACTGATCAAAATACAATCGATAATAATGTGTATGAAATAGACCTGTTCACTAAGGAAGCCATCAGAGTTGTCAAAGGTTTGGCTTATGTATGGATAGGGAAAAGACAGGCCTAAGTGGAGCTCAGAGAGTGAATAAATGTGACTCAAGAGAGAAAGATCAAAACCAGGAATAACCACATGAAAGTTTATCATCTGACCAGGACAAGCAGCATCATGACAGACCTGGCTGTACTTTTAACTCTGAACAACAAAGAAATCTGCAGAATCACAGGGTGTTATCTGGTAAGAGTTAACGTGGGTTACCAGACTGGGTTATTAGTACTGCTCAGAGTGGGTTCTGACTTGTGTCGTTTCATAACACATACCTGCTTTTGGAGGTATTCATCACTTGTGACAAATAGATCTGGGCTGGTGAAGAGCAGCCCACCGTCTCCAATTCATACTTCTTCATTTGAAACACTGCTTTGTCTCCCCCTCACATTTTGGGATAAGAGACCTGGAATACAGAAACCAGAGGTGAGAAGAAGGGGAAGCAAAAGCTGAAGGTAAGAATAGAGAATTTTGATCAGGAAAAAAAGTGGAGCAGACAGACTAGGGAAAGCAGCTGACAAGAGACAGCCCATAGCAGCAGGCTGTAAGGATGCAAGTGCCTTCCTCCCGAGGCTGGCACACCACCCAGCCCTTCTGCCACCTGCAGACCTCTGCTGCAAAGGCAATGGGAAGGGTAGGAGCCATCACCCTCCTGTGGCCAGGCTGCACATAGGGCAATGGCTGCTATTGGCACTGCTTGCTTTGCTGGCTCCAGCAAGAGAGCTGTGCTGTGCATGTGAGAGATTTCAGCCTTACAAAACCATGTAGTCATCATTATGGTCACATTAGAGGAATCCTGTACCCTGTATTTGCATTTTTAGGAAACAGGAATGTGCATAGACATTTGGATTCTTGTGAACAACAGAACTGTGCCAGCAAATGCAGTCCTGTATGCCTCCTTTCAATCGTTTGACTTAATGCTATCAAAACTCTTAATAAAAATGTCAAATCAGTTTCAATCTTGATGCAGATCTCCACTGAAGAGCTTTGCTATCTTAACTCTGCTGCCTTATATGATAGTATAGATAAGGAGACTCCCCTCAGCATCTCATCCTCTTAACAAATATTCTCTGGATTCAGATGTGCTGGTGGAAGTGGGAGCTCCCAGGTGCTGATTTTCATCTCACTCTTTGAGACTGCCATCCACGAATCTGCTGGCAAAGCAGACTGTGACTGCTCACTAAAGTGCTTAAGGCACACTCAGCTGGCTTGCCTCAGTCAACAAGTTCAGATCCCACAAATAAAACTTCGGTGTAAAGGGAGATGTTCTCTGACAGTACAGTTCTGTAACTCAAGTTTTTTCTTGGGATTAGATGATCCACCACGTCACCTTTTTGAGTAACCAATATATTTGGCTACTAACATGCAGAAGTAATGTTTTATAATTACATTCCCCAAAATACCATACAAATCTCTACCTAGCCTTGTAGAATATATGCAGGTGTCTTATTTCACAGAATCACAGAATCAATCAGGTTGGAAGAGACCTCTGGAATCATCGAGTCCAACCTTTGACCTAACACCATTGTGTCAACTAGGCCATGGAACTAATTGCCACATCCAGTCTTTTCTTAAACACCTCCAGGGATGGTGACTCCACCACCTCCCTGGGTAGCCCATTCCAATGCCTAATGACCCTCTCTGTGAAGAAATTTTTCCTAATGTCTAACCTGAACCTCCCCTGGCGCAGCTTGAAGCTGTGTCCTCTAGTCCTGTTGCTAGTTGCCTGGGAGAAGAGGCCGACCCCCACCCCTCTACAACCTCCTTTCAGGCAGTTGTAGAGAGCAATGAGGTCTCCCCTGAGCCTCCTTTTCTCCAGGCTAAACAATCCTAGTTCCCCCAGCTGCTCCTCATAGGACATACCCTCTAGACCCTTCACCAGTTTTTTTGCCCTCCCCTGGACTCGCTCCAGCACCTCAACGTCTTTCTTGTAGTGAGGGGCCCAGAACTGGACACAGTATTCAAGGTGTGGCCTCATCAGTGCCAAGTACAGGGGGACAGTTACTTCCCTAGTCCTGCTGGCCACACTATTCCTGATACAAGCCAGGATGCCATTGGCCTTCTTGGCCACCTGGGCACACTGCTGGCTCATGTTCAGCCATCTGTCCACCAATACCCCCAGGTCCTTTTCCACCGGGCCGCTTTCCAATCACTCTTTCCCCAGCCTGTAGTGCTGTATGGGGTTGTTATGGCCAAAGTGCAGGACCCAACACTTGGCCTTGTTGAACTTCATACCATTGGTCTCGGCTCATCAATCCAACCTGTCCAGATCCCTCTGCAGAGCCTTCCTACCCCCAGGCAGATCAACACTCCCACCCAACTTGGTGTCGTCCGCAAATGTACTGAGGGGGCACTCGATACCCTCAGCCAGATCATCGGTAAAGATATTAAACAGGACTGGGCCCAGTACTGAGCCGTGGGGGACGCCACTAGTGACCGGATGCCAGCTGGATGCGGTACCATTCACCACCACTCTCTGGACCTGGCCATCCAGCCAGTTCTT
The DNA here is from genome assembly GCF_013368605.1 of Nyctibius grandis. Lineage (NCBI taxonomy): Eukaryota > Metazoa > Chordata > Aves > Nyctibiiformes > Nyctibiidae > Nyctibius > Nyctibius grandis. The sequence continues at coordinate 81,882,813 of NC_090662.1, forward strand.
AACGCAGCGAAGAGTCCACCTGTCCAAGCCTTCCAATTTGTATGCATTTTAAGAGTTGTTATGGTAACTTTATTCAGTATTAATTCAGAGTATCAGTGATATATCATTGTACTAGCAGATGGAGAGAGAACTAATAATGCTTTAAAAAAATTAAATAATTTACACGAGAGCTCTGAGACTACTTCAAAATACCATTATGAAAATACATTCTAATGAAATTAGTTCAGTCTGGTATTTGAAAGTTTATTTGCTCCCATGAATATTCATACAAGCTGCATTTTTTTAGCAATAACATTAATTAAAAAAATTTGAAATTAATCATGCCAATATGTGTTTGCCCTGAAAGTGTTGTGAATCTCCAATGACTGTGTTTGCATGAATTTTCACTTCTATAAAACTTACTCGAGTCCTTTTCCTTTTTCTTACAAGTATGATTGGATGGTGGAGACAACCAAATGAATACCCTGGGATTTAAGATGGTAGCAGCACTGTATAAATAGCAAATTATACGTAAAGAATGCCGAAAGCAAGGCTGGCCTGCGACAGTTAATGAGCAAGCTGTGGGCAAGAATATGATCACGTAAAATCCTTTCTAAACAATGTCAGCCAGCACATTTTGTAGAAATGAAATCAAATGATTCCTGTGGCCAAGTAGCAAACACAGAAAGAAGGGGCTTATATTAAATTCATTTTTAAGCCACCTATAGCTAAAAACTGAAATAGTGTCCATTCTTCTTTTCCTAAAAGGTTTTATCCCTGCCTTAAGATGATGAACCCTTTTGCTGTAACCTGTGTGGTATGAGCAACAGATTGTCTCAGTGCATTACTAACAGACATCAGGAAATGGCTTTTAATAAACTTAATACATTGCTGACAAGCTGTTTATAATTCTGACAAAAATCCAGCATTTTATACTAATATTTGATAAAGCCTTAATTCTTGCAAGCTGAATGCCTGAATCTGGTATCAATATTAGGTTGGTCTCAGGGTGGCAATTCACACACGTGTTGTTGCTGTCCTAGGAACGAAAATCAGAGCTGAACAAAACCACAGTCAGGAAAGGATCTGGAATGGGGGCTTTGAAAAGATAAAACAGGATTTGGTGGCTTATAATTTTCTTTCATAGTCATACTTTTCCCCACTCCTTTTCTAGAGTTCAAATATAACAGAGCAGGTATTCCTCTAACCCTTTAGTATAAGTTATAGCCAAGATAAATAGCCAGATGATCACCTGCATTGTTGTTAGGTGACCCTTGGAAGCCTGTGTTATAAATGGCTTCCAGAAATGAATACCAAAAAAGCCCATTCACCAACAAGTGAAATTCTAACATTGCCAGGTTGAAAAGCATGTAACTGGGAGAAGAGGTAGGAGCGAAGAGGAAGGGCCATGTGTGCTGATGAGGAAATCAGGGTTAACTGAAGCTTCACCCACAGAAAAGCCATATGGCAAAGCAACGTGAATAATTTGAACCCTTATCTCAGAACAATGGAGCTAAGAAACTTCTGACCAAGGCAAAAAATATGTTTATTTCACTAGAAATTAATAGCTTAAGGAATATGTGTCATTCCTTAGAATACATGGAATTGCCTGTTCAAAAGAAAAATCATCACTCTTTATTTTCCAGGAAAATAATCACTTCCTTAGCATAAGATATATAAATAATCCTGGAGGAGAAAGTAGTTCTAGCACAAAGGTTTTACTTTCCAAGCCTCTTCTATAGCCTCATAGTTACACATACTCTTATGTTAGACTTAAAGAAGAGCTTATATTCTCTTTGCTTTAAGGTAAACGTCTCGCAGTGCCACTGCCTGAGTTTGTGTCCTACCTGCTAGCTGTCGTACTGGTTGCCTTTTGAAAGAGTGATCTGCTCTCTGCAGCAGCTATACCCAGGGTGGACTCTTAACCCTCACCGTCAGAGAGATCTCATACCTACCTGAGCCAGGCCAGATAACTAACTGGCCTGTAGCCAGATAACTAAGGCAACTAGATAGATGTGGGAGCTGTGGAAGTACCTAAGATAGATGCATTAAAAAATGATAGATTAGACAACAGTAAATTACCCCACAATCACTTATAAATTTTGTAGCAACTTCTTTGTTTTTTACTGTCAGAATCAAACTCTGCTGAATTCTTCCATTTTGTGTATTTCTTCCTGCCTGATGCTGTAGATGTGCAAAAAGGAGCCATTCTCTCTAATTCTGTTTATGCATATAGAAACTAGCATTTAAAACCCTAATGAAAATGGTGATCATAAAAGATGGAAAATTACTAAATTTCTGGGATAAACTCCGTAACTAATGGGTTTTACTGATCACTCACTGAATCTGGTGGTAAAGTATCAGTAGATTCAGTGAGGAGGAGGAGGGAGCAGGTATGTCAGTTTTAAACACCAGCACTGTTTAACCCCTGGTGTATGTTCTGTACTAATAGACTAGGAGGGCACAATCAGGTAAAAATATCAAGCGATTGACTTTCTAATTAATCAGTCAGGAACCTGAAATACCAGGAAACTCGAATGACTGTTTGCAGCTGGATCCAATCATTTTTATGTGCAAGGCATCTTAAGATCTTGAAATCGCTTTATTTAAAGCTTTCTCCTCTGGATAATGTAGGTGAATAATAAGAAGAAAATCATGAGGACAGGTGAGCTCAAAACCACCAACTTTGTTTAGAGCAGGGAAGTACCATATATTCCTTTCAGGCTTTTCAGTTAGATGGAGATTTATTAAAATGAAGAAATTGAGTCATGTCATCTGATAGTGAACTGTAGGAAAGAAATATTTGAAATTATGCTGACAAATGCCAAAAAACATTCCCCTGGAATATGCTGAAAAAGTAAAGCAAGTATGATAAGGCAGAAAGCCCCACTGAAGAAATGTCTCTCAATCACATTCATTAACTACTGAAGGGCATTATGAAATATGCCTTTTCCATTCCATGTAGTGCTCCGAATGTAAAAATAATTATGCAGTAGCACTGAGTGCTGAGCAGACAATGAAGAAGTTTGGACCCTCACCCTCTTGACTGACTTTTATCTGAAAGTCAACTGTATATCTAATGGTCATATAATGATATGTCCATTTTAAGCACAGCCAGCGCCTAAAAGCTCATGGACATCCCACAAGGCACTTTATTTTTCCAGATCCATTAATATAGTCCCTGCCCAACTACCAGAATTATAAGCTTAATTTAATTTAATTGGCACCAAAGATGAAGAAGAGACTCAGCTCAGATGTTTTCTGTCAGTCTTCTCTTAAGCAGCCAGACAGAATGGGCAGAACGTGGGTGATTTCTGATTGGGTTTGGTTTATTCAAAAGACCATTTCCTGCCAGCTTTCATTTGTGTTCCTTAGCAAGCAGCAACCAAGAGTTTGGCCAGCAGAAACAGGAACAAATATGCATAGAGTAATATCAGCAACACGCTTCAATGCTAAAAAAAATATCTTATATAAGGTAGTGGAACACATTTAGAAATTATCAGAGGGTTGGGTGATGCCTGGATCTAGTCTGGCAATGGAGGGAATGAAAAAGAATTAAGCGCTCTGGACACTGCTTCTCATCTGGGATGGTTGTGAAAGGGCTACTTAGCTAGGCCTTGATGTTTGTTATTTCCCGCAAATGTACTCATAGGAACGGGAACGAATTAAGCACTGGTGTAAATGAGCCACCTAGTTCAGAGGTAGGGAGGTCGGCTGTCCTGGCCGGGGGCAGCAGAAGGGAAGAGCCCTTTGAAGCATAGCAGAAGTAAGGAGTTTCCAAAAGGCACAGTGTGGCTCCTAGTTTTCTTATTCTGTTAAATCTTCTGCATCCAGCCAGATGTGAGGAAGCCCTCCCACCTTTAACCTGCTCAAGCTGCTCACAGAAGCTAGGCTTCGTTTGGAGATTTGTCTCACTTCATGATTCCTGTGAAAACATGAAAAAAAATTTGTTTTGGACGGTTCTGCTTTGCATTTTGGCATTCAAGCAAGCAGTATTTCAATATGGCACTGCCACTCACATGCAGCACAGTGTAAAGTGGCACCTTGCTTTACCAGCAAGCCAAATGATTTCAGTATTCCCTACCCACCAATTTGGAAAGACAGTAGCTTGGATGACTCCACCTTTGGGAAAAGCAGTGTTATTCTATGTGGGAAGGGAGGGTGGAAACAGCATTTTGAACCTGCGGAAGAAATTTCTAGAACAGTCTTGAGAGGATTTGCTGTATTCTTAGGAGGACACCCTTTGCTGCTGTAAAAACCTGTGTAAGTTACAATATGTGTCATATGGACCTCATAAGCCTTTTGTACCTTCTTGTGGGTGACTCACTGAAGAACCACTAGTGAGATTCTTCCTGTAAATTACTTCAAATATAAGCTCATTTTGCTATGTTTTATATATAGCGTACCTTAATTTAGTCCCAAAATGGTGAGTTATCATAGATTATTTAGACCTACATTAGAAAGTCTCAGTATTTCCTCAGTTTTTCACCCCAACTTTCATTTCCTCAAGCAATCATTTAGCACCCAGACCTGGATGATGCAGTGATTTCTACTTGATCCATTGTAAGGCACTCAACACACATTCACGTGAAAATTCCTTAATAGATTTATCCCAGTAAAAAAACCCTAAACCCAAAGTTCTACCAATGCCATGATGCACAAAGGAATTAATTTTTTGTTTTAAGTAAAATAAAACGAACCCAACAATACTTCTTGGAAGAAACAGATAAAATTACTGAAGCTCTGAAAATTAATTTCCTGTTTAGCAGTGAAATAATTGAAAGACCGAAGTTGTTCCTGAGATTAGAAGGCTGTCTGCAGGTTCTCTCTGTGAACAGACTTTCATGCAAAGCTCCCTGCAGAGCCAGGTTTTTTGTTACATAGACAGTTTCCTGCCAGCAGAGATGTGAATTAATCACTGGAAAATGTACAATAAATAATAGAATGATTGATATAATTGCCTGAAAGTGGATGGCTATTCTTAAATGATCACAGTGTTATAAACCTCCAAGGTACAACATTTCTGTATCTATATCTTTGTGTGTAGAGCTTTGAAAAATACTTGTTTCAACACTTCTAGGATCGTTGTCCGCCATCTGCCAGCCATCTAGAACATTCCCAAAGGGCTAGAAGGCATTAGTATACATGGGAAAGATGCCCTGCTTCTGCATCATTCTGTAGGAACAGGAACACAAGTACAACGAGAAATAAGTTCTGCAAAGTTAGAAAGGAGAGACATTTTGTTTTTCAGAAATCTCCCCCATCTCTTCCTGCACTGAGAGCTAATCCTTCTGGGATTGCTCCAGGTCCCTTAGTCAAATATGTCTGTCTTGGATGTCTGAAAAATTACAATTTTCTGCTTTAGTAGGCCACTATTTATTGTGTGTATTATCACAGAACATGGACCAGGCTTCATTAAGCACTGGGGACAGACAACATCACCCAGTGGTTTCCAAGGTAAAGAGCTGGCAAACCAAGCCAGACGCACAGAAGACATGCAAGAAATCTTGGTTTCATCTCTGGCTTCTTCTCAATTTTGGGATGGTGGTTTTTGGCACTTAGCTTATTCTCAACACCTCATTCTAGGCACCTGTCTTAAATGCTGACTTCAGGAAGTACAAAATTTCTTGTATAATCGTTGAGGGAAGACAGAAGTTTCTTCAGTGACAATGCAAAGCAGGATCCTAACTTGGGTGTTTGTTTTGCCTTATGGAAGAAAAACTGTCTCTTTGTGCTGAGTATTCTGGAAGATTAAGGAGACGAAACTACATCATACAAATACCTTTATATCTCCTCTGGATCTTGGATCCCTAGCTGTGAAGTAGGAATAATACTTGTTTTCCTCATAGGATGATTGTGAGAATAGACTGGGAGGTGCCCATGTACAGTCATGACAGGACCACTGAAATACACCTAATAAGCTTTCTTTCTCTCACTGTATGTATATTTGCTTTTCAGCATCTAAAACGAATCCTTTGTTATTGGATATAAAATGTGTTATGATATTAGAAACTGTTCTGCTAAATTCAGACTTTTTGCTTTCTACAGGAAAAAAAATGAAGGATGAAATATTTTTTCTTGCAAGGAGTTGGAGGTTTTAGAAGAAAAAGGAAAATGTAAAAGTAATAACATAACTGAATCATTTCGGGTTCCTGGATCATTTTTTTTCTGTGCAAAGCAGACAAGAACTACAAGAATGGATAAAGGAGTTCATCCATATAAGCCAGAAAGTGGAACTGACAATAAATGTGAGAGAAACCTATTATGTTCACTAGACTGTTGAAGACAAGAAAGTGCGGACGGGGGTATTGCTGAACATGTACATCCAAAGTCAGGTAAGTATGTGGCTTTAACTACAAAGTCAGGCAGAGGATAGCTCTTTAGAGGTTAATCATGTGCCACTCCATTTTCTCTCTTCAAAATACTTTACTAGTAAAAAGTATGCATCTTGTTACTTCTTTTCTAGTCCTTAAACCTTCTTTACCCTTGCACATTCTTATGCTTGTGTATAGCCTCATTATTTATGGTGAGTGGAGTCCCACGTGGTATGGGGATTTCACAAGATGAAGGCCACCTTTGCCTAAGGAATATCCTTTTCTTGTGGGTGTTAGCACATCAGTACAAGGCTGGCTAAATTCACTCTCCATAATTCAGTGTTTTGCCATTGACTTCAAGGGGATGGAGTGAGGCTGCAGTTTGGATATCTGTAAACAGCAGAGATTGAATGAAGGTGCTCATGGTCTTTGCAGATTCAGAACAGGCAGTACGGTGTTGAGAACAGCAAAGAAAATCAAATATATATAGCAAGCAGACATGTAATACATCTGAATGTGCACAATCACTTATTCTGTAAAGGATCTGAGATAGCTTCAGAGAAACAGTGAAAATGTTTTTAAAGATCTCATGGAAGGCTGCATTTAAAAGCATCTTACAGATGCTGTAAATATTACTTACTTGTAGGTGTTCTTGCTAAGATCTTCAATCAGATCCTTTTCTAGCGATAGCTGGTGTTCAGTAATTTTGTTGCCCTTACCCTGCTGCAGATCTAGATACTCATATGGAAAAACAAAGTCTGAAATGACTTGGCATTGGTACTTTACAATTATTGGAGATAAGTGTTCAAGTTTCATATATTATAGACTAGACAGCAAGTCAAATTCTGTGTAGTCCTTTGAATACAGTGGATGAGCCCAGCAAAGGGCACAATCTGATCCTGCACTGCAAGGGTCTGCAATCTACACCTTTAATACATTTATGTGAAGAAAATTACATACTGTGGTCAGAACACATCTGTGAAGCTCTTAGAAGTTCTTCAGAATATATGATGCATACTCTTTATGAAAGGTACAGTTGAACTTTATAAAAAACCCTTTGTCATGGCACTAAAAATGTATAGTATTTTCAGGAATTGAGCATTTCAGTTTGGTATGAAGTGACTAAAAAATGACTAATTCATTTGAGAGATGAGGTCTATGCTAAAAAGGGGAATAGTGATGATACAACAGTATCTTGACTTTTGGCCACACAGTTTGTATACAGTCCATGTCTTCCTCAAATGTGCCTCAATTCTCTTCTCTACCCTTCCTGAAAAAGAGTATTCAAGCATTCCTCCTTTAAATGGCCTCCATAGAAACAGCTTATCTGCACAATGAATTGCTTAGTCTGAGTGACAAGTTTTAAAGATTGGACACAGCACCTTTCCATTCATTTGTCTAGCACAATCCTTTTTATCAGCACCCTCCAGGCTCCCTCCACTCTCTGTTCAGGGGAGATAACAAATAGAGCAAATTTTTATAAATAATATTTTCTATTTAACAAACCATGGTACCTATCTGTTGTTAACCTTCTGAGCAATGAGCGAGACAGGATTACTCTATAGGTGGCGAAATAGCCATTAAGCTGATAAACCAAACTTCACTAGGATGTTTCAGATTTTCTTTTGTCAGCTGCCCAGGTCAGAGGAGAGAGAGGTTATTTTGAACTTGAAGGTGGATTCTCTTATCTGCTCACCCTGTTCCAGCCATAGGTAATAAGAGATGTATGAGGTAGGCTTGGGTTTTTCATAAAGCCCACTCATAAAGACATTCTTTCTTAATTTTTTTTGTGTGTTCTGAAAAAACTTTGGAGTTCGATGTGTCTGTCTCTAGTAATGATCTTGAACATCTCAAAGAAAAGTGAAGAAGTCCTGTGACTGGGAACTAAACTCACAAAAAAATTATGTGAAAGATAGGCTAAATATCATGTTGCAGAGGATCCAGCTACTGTTTTTAGTTCCATGTGCATATACATATGCATTTATTTATATGCATAAATAAAATAAGTAGCCTACCCAGTCTATTTACGCACAGTACTTTTCAGTTGATCTGTTTTTTTCCCTACTGTTTTGCATGCCTGCAGGACTTGTTACTTGAACTCTGTCAACTGTCTTCTTAGAGAAGACAGCTTTGCTCCTCATCCCCTCTGGGAGGTAGTTCTTAATTCAAATCAGATTTCAAAAAATAGTAGCAACTTGCTGGAAAAAAGAAAAGTAACTATTAATCACTGGCAAGAAAAAGAGGGAACATCTTTTGAAGCCAATTTGTCCTTTAAGATACAGAGTAATGCACATTTTATTTTAGCTGTAATGTGCTTGGGATCTTGAGTTTCTATCGGCATGTCATAGCTCTATCACCTCCAGGCGTCAGGGACTGTGAATGGGGTTCAGCTCAATTTATAGTTCAGGCAACTGCTGTTGTGAAGCTGTCATAAATCACAACAAACAGTATACGATGTCTGAAGGTAGTCAGTCTACAAAGTGCAATTTCTTCCTCCTTTCACACATAAACATCAATTGACATTAGATTAGCAAGTGTAGAGCTGAGTGAATAATTTATAATGAACAATTAGTCTAATTGTGTCTGCTTCCGTTATGAGCTGATTATGAAGCGCTGCGATTGCATGTCTGAAATGATTTGTGTATTTCTTCAAAACAACTTTTCCATGTGAATGTCTTGTGAGTAATTCATTGTGAACAGTTGAACTTCAGAAGTGATGATGGTTGCTAAGTTATATAAGTCACTGGGATTGTTTGTGTTTCCCTAATTAGATTATTTGCAAGTCCAGACAAAACAAGGTGAATTTAAATTATTAGAACTGAAAATATCATAGCAATGGAATAAAAGCTGGAAAATATCTGAACATTTGAACTTAATATATTCGGAGTTAAAGCAAAACCATCCAAATAACTAGAAAATTAATACAAAAGGGCCATAGACATCATTATATTTACCTTTGTTTTCCAATGAGGAGGTTATTTAATGAAAATCTTTTTATTCTCCCAGGCCTAACAGAACTTCCTTTTACCATCTGCATTTAATTTCTGTGCTGTTCAAGGAGGTGTCTTCCATTAATTAGCTGTTCATGTGTGGAGTTTGCCAAGGCCAGCCCTAGACAGTGACATAAAATCCTGTCTGAAATTGAATTTAAATATTTCCACTGACTTCATCAGCACCGCGATTTCATTCTTTGTTCAGAATACCTTCATAGCACAGGAGAATCATATCTGGATCTAGGTTCTAAGTTGTTATGCGAACTATTAAGATTTCTGAAAAGGGAAAAAAAAAGTAAAGTAGGGCATGACTAAAGGCCAATGAAACTTCTGTTAGAGGTCCCTTGCAGTTCCCCAGCATCCTCGAATGCCACTGCTCAGGTGGGAGTGACTGAGTCATGCCTGGATGATCGCACAAGCCAATTTGAGACAGGCATCTTTTATCCCACTGGATACATCAAAATTTTACATCTGAGCCTGCATGCTGCTTCATCACCTTTACCTTTGCCTTGCATGGTTTTTCTGTGTGGCTTTTTAAAAAGACCATCTTTCCTCACCTTGTTATTTCATCTTTGGCCAGTGGGTTGCACTGTGTCAAATGTGCCCTCAGATTATTGATGAGGGACTTTTACAAGAATGCTTCTTTTCTGCACCATTGTAATCATGAAAAAGGCTCTTTCTCAGCATTTGGGCATATCCTCCCCCTTGTGTAATGTGTCAAATCCATGGCTGTGAGACTTTCACTCAAAGAGTTTTGATGCACCCAGAAACCATCATGGTCAGCTATTTACTTGTACCACTGAGAGCAGATCACAGTAAGGGAATTTTTCAGCTCACAGATGTGCTCTGAGCAGCCAAGACGCATGGGTATTTTTACCTTAATTATCTGTGCTGGTTTTTTTCTTCCTTTAGAAATCAAAAATGATCATATTTTCTTTTGTCACAAGTGTTTTGTAAAGATCAATCAACGTTTGTGAATCCCAACATACAGGTAATAAAGAGCATAAATATGCTCAGGAAGAAATTAATAGATCTGTCTTCAGAACAAATTCTGAATTCCCTTTCAGTGAAGAAGGCTTGCATCATGAGAAGAAAATTAAAAATTGTACAGCTGCTTATTGAGCACTGCTCACTGGTGTACCAAATAAAGCAAACACATCCTTTAAAAACCTTTATCTGGTCATGGGACTAAAAGCAGTGTTGTAGTGCATGAACACCAAAGAAATTAACAGCTTTGCAACCTAAATCGTGTTCCTTTGATGGATCCATGGTGTGTGTAAAGGGCGTTGCCCTATCTCTCAAAAGGACTGTATCAGTATAATGAAGTGAAGAAGGGAGATAGACTGGTCAAGCGAAAGCAACGTTTTTATTTGGTAAATATTTTATGGGGCTAAGAAGAGGTATGTGTGCAAGGGATGCTGAAGATATTTCACTTGGGAAAGAGCACAGCATTTAGTGGTTTCAGACATGACCTTTTTTTGCTTTGGTCACAGCACTGTAGGAGCAGCATTTCTAAAAAGCTGTAAAATGCTAAGATGGAAAGGAATGATAATTCACAGCTCCTCACACATGAGGGTTTTGGAAAGAAACATACAATTTCATGGCATCAACTCTTCCATCTAGCCTACACCTGACTGATATAACTTAGGTTTCTTTCCTCTCTATATAATTGCCTTTTTATGTGTCTTCTGAAACAGTTTTTTGAGGGTTTTTTAATTATTAGTAGTCAGGTATTTTTCCTATAGATTACTGCTTTGGTCACATCTATCTCCCCAGCTGGCATTTAGAACTTTAAAGCAGAAATTTAGAAGAAGGAATACTGTACCAGATAGAGCTAAAAATCACTAACTCTCCATGTGGCATCCAGAAGGTCTCTGAAATGAACCCTGTTATGTGATTCATATTCTACATTTTAGTTGTTTTGCTTTTTGTGCAGAGTTTCCAACCCCACCATTGCTGCCAGATAGCTAATATTTCAGGTCTGCCTTTACTGGTATGCTTTTACAGTGTTGCTGGATTCCAAGATCATTAGACATTTGGAACGGAAGGAATTCACAGATAATTTGTGCATAATGCATACAAATATTTATTTTTTCCTTATGGAAGAAAAACAAAAAATCCAATCTATTTATTATTATTACTGAAGTTCTTCATAGACTGACTGACAGTCAGTCATAGAGGTGTCCAATTGAACCGTGGTAAAACAGAGATGCAGATCAGGAGTCCCAGGGAGTTTCTGCAGGATCTACAGGAGCACAGAATAATGGATTATGCCCTAAATGAATCCACCATTTTACTGTTGAAACTTGGCCCAAGCAGGAATAATCTTATACTCAGGGTGGAGGTAACTGTGCCGTAGCCCCATTAGCACTGCTGGGGTGCAGCATGTGCTCACGTGAAATGGGAATAGCACTTCCCAGGGCCATTCCAGCCAGCTCTGCTCCAAACATTAGCTCTAGAGTGGCAACAGCTCTCCCCATGTTCCCTCTCTGGAAGTTTCCATGGCCAAAAGGGAATTCTAGCTAGTAAAGAGCACTCTCTGCAGCTTCAGTGCAGCCTCTGAAGCCATAAAAACTGTAGCTTTGGCTAGGCAACCACTGTTCTCAGCATGCTCTGTGCACTCTTCTCTTCAATGTTGTATACGAACTCAATTATGCCAGTATGCCATAAATCAGGAGGCGCTTGCAAGGTCCACTGCCACTCTGCATCATTTCCATTTGTGCTGTGCACATCACTGCTTGGATGAGGATCACCTGAGGCTGGGAGTAGGTCTGAGATTCTTCACCTAGTTCGGGTGCTCACATGGGGAGTATAGTTGGCTTGGGCATTCTCTGAAGCTCACGTATCTGAATCCAGAGAGACAGGTATTTCTCCATCTCTTAACTGATTGGACAAAGGCCATAGTGTGTCTCCACATTTGCCCTAGACATCTCAGTTAAATGCCTCATGCCTGTGGGTATTCAATACATATGTGCTAGGAAAAAAGATTAATGAACTCTAGTAAAGGCACTAAAACTCCTTCATACGTATATTTGTAAACATTTTTTCCTTCTTAAATTTATGAGAGCAACCTCAGTCCACAATATTTTTTCATTTTACACAGCGAACTTCTCTGCTGACATAGTGTAGAATAGGTGAAAAAGACATTGTTTACTAGACTGAGCTCTTCCATGCATTCATACCCAATTGAAATGTTGACTTTTACAATGAGAAATTGTGCATTTTGTTTGCAAGCTTTTCTTTTCTGTTTTTAATACTGAAAGTTGGAAAAAGCAGACATAATATGGAGCTAAATCTCTTGTCTCGTTATGAAGTAGTGTCACCCAGTCCAGGCACTAGAGTTGCACCAACGTGTATGAGCTGAATGTCTGACTTGGGGAGGGTCTTGGCTTCATTAAACTGCCCTTTCTTTCATTTTCCACACTCATTTCTGATACATCTTTGTCATTTATCATGTAAGCCAGGCTGAGGCTAGTTTCTGCTGTTGGCGGCTTGTCCACCTCTATGTCTTTTGTAACGTTCGTAAGTGGAAAATCATTTTAAAAAATTATTCAAGTTGACAGGCAGTGCTTTCTGCTAACCAAAATTGCATTCAGGTTCATTCCTTTGCACTTTTGGTGCTGGTGGCGTTTCACATTGGTAGGGGCTTTACATATAAACAGGCTTCAAAGTCTAGACATGAGATGTAAAGACAGCAGTGCTGAATTCTTCCAGGTGGGAGCTGTATTTCACTGACTTCTGAATGCATCCTTGCAGTGTTTGCAAAGGGTTGTTTTTTTTCTTAGAAACCTCGATTCAATTAGAAAGCTCTAATCCACAGCACTGGTCTGTCTGATCTCTGCATGTAGCTTTGTCCCTGAGCCCCCTTCGCAGGAGCAGAAGTCCTGCATGTGCGTATGATTTGTTGCAGCATTTCTTCAGTAGGTGTCTGGAGGTCTTGTAAGCAGACTGTGAGCAGCAGCTTATTCATATATGCTGATTCATATACAGCATTAATGAAGAGGCAGTATAAGGGATCATCGCTGAGCCTCCTTTTCCTGCCTGCTTCCTACCAAGCGCCTCTCGGAAGGAATTCTTCAACACTGAATGAATATTATTTTAATAGCATGTCATCCTTGAGAAGGCTCTTGGGTTTTGCTGAATGCTCATTTACATTGCTTTAATCAGTAGTACGTTAAAGACAAGGGCTTCCAAAGTGGAAGGATGACACGAGAGAAGATTCATGAGATTACTCAAGAGCTGTGTTGGAGCAATATGAAGGGAGCAAGTGGCACAAGACTCACGTCATTTTCAAATCTCCTTCTCTGAGATTCGTGAAGGTGTCAGCTTTCAAGGTTTTCCTTGACAGGGATATTTCAAAGCTAATAGAAGTCATATGTTAGGTAATCAAGTGCAGGATTTGTAGCTGAAACTTACAAATTAGGGTTAATTCCTTCTGCTAGGCAAGATTTTCTGGATGGTAATTCTGTAGAATTTTTATGTCCACCACTGTTGTGAGATTACAGAATCACAGAATCACAGAATGGCTGGGGTTGGAAGGGACGTCTGGAGGTCATCTAGTCCAACCCCTTGCTAAAGCACATGAGTTTCTTTAGATTATTTCTTCAGAAATGGAAGGTCTTTTCAGGTTTTTTTAGTTCATTACTGAGGAGCAGCAACCCAGTGTAGACAAGCACAAAGTCTTGAATAACATCAGCAATCAGCAAAAATGTGAGAGTTCAAGTTTTTCTCAGTGCAAATAGCTATATCTACCTATGCCAAATGCATAGATATAAAATAGTTTTGAATCAGTCCCTTTATTCACCTTGCAAAGCCCTGAATTAGGATCTGTGCCCAGGTCCCATGCTGGGTGAACATGCAAGTTCAGGTCCCAGAGCAGCACAGCTGAATTAACATGGTACTCTACTTAGACTAATTTGTCTTGCCTCAAAGAGCATGCACATAATGCAGGTAGTGCAAAAATCCCTCAGCTAGCAATGACCACGGTCATTCCCCAGGTGGAGGCAGCCAGATCCTGCCTTCCTTCAGGGCTTTTTAACTGATGCATGGCACAGCCTAAATGTAGACAGGCTGCCTTTGAGGCACATTGTGATACTTCATCATACAGATATGTGGCCCAGCACTGTACCGTGCGGAGGTTGGTACACTGTATGGGGAGTCCCACTGCCTTCCTTGGTCACAGAATTGCAGCATCGTTAGGGTTGGAAGGGACCTTTGGACGCCATCTAGGCCAACCCCCTGCTAAAGCAGGTTCACCTAGAGCACGTTGCACAGGGTTGCATCTAGACAGGTTTTGAATATCTCCAGAGCAGGAGACTCCACAACTTCTCTGGGCAGCCTGTATGTGGACAGCCTGGTCCACATAGCTGTGCCTTCAGCAGGTCTTGTTAGCCTAAGGGCAGCACCATGCTGACACATCCTGCACCCAGGGGTGGAGTTAGCTCAGTTCATGTGTATTCAGGAATTCCTGCCCTGGGGGATGCCTGTAAGGTGTCTCTGGGTGAGGTGATCTGCGCTTTGTCTCCAACAGAGAGATTATCCTTGAGGTACCCAAGACCAGTTCCTCGGAAGCTGCTTGCTTATGTCAGGGCAACAAACACACACCGTTTGCGTGGATCTTGGCCCAGACCTTGCAGATTCATGTTGTGACTTTGGGCATTAATTTCTCATTCCGGGGTCAGCTCTGCATGTTAGCCATGAGATCAGATTCCAAACCTGCACACAGTCATTAGTTATCGCACAAGGTGTCACCCAAGATGATTGAATTTCATAAGAATTAAGCTCTGGTTTAACTCTACTCCCGATTAGGCCTACCAAGCCAAATCCCATATTAAACAACCTTTAGATGCATATCCAAGAACTTTCTGTAGCACTTGTTAACTGCTCAAGCTTATGATTTTACAAACCTGGCAGGTAATTCAAGCTGTCAGGAGCTCTCGTTTTGGGATTCCGCTGTAACAGCAGCTGTTAGAGAAAAAGTCAGAAAGTGAACATTGCTTTTGAGAGATAATTAAAACTTTTCAGCTCCCTTCATAAAATATTCAGGAGTGTCTAACAGAGAATAAATTAAAATGTATTTGCAAACATTTTAGTGGTGACCACCTAGGACAGGGCTGACTGTGTCACTGATGTAATGGTGTGTCAGGGGAAGTTATCCCCTGGGGCCGTTCTGACCATTGGCTTCTGCACCCTGTTCTGAACACATTTCCAGTGTGGTTCAGGTGGATGCAGACATGCTTATTCAAGACTTGCGCTGATGCAATTTATAAGAAATAATGTCTTGTGAAATGGGGACAGCAGGTCGTCGTTGCTGCCAGTTCCTCACTTCTGCTGGTGCAGCTGCTGCACTGCCTGGCTTCCCATTGCTTTGGTGATACCCTCGTCCCCACGAGTGCGTGTTGAGAGGTGAGCAAAGACAGGCATGCGGCACCCAGGACAGTGCAGTGGTTGGCACCCCCATGAATTCCTATAACCTATCATATAAACTCATAGAAGATAGTTTTAGGAAATTCATGCTTAAAAATATATATTTAGTAAATTTTTTAGAGAAATGGGCAGGACAAACATACTTTTTCTGAACAGCAAGAATCAGAAATGTGTCAAATGCAGCCTGTTTTGGAATTTACATGGGTCTTCTCATAAGAATACCTGAGTACTTCCCAATCCCTCCAGAAGTAAATCTTAACAAAACCTACCGGAATTAAGAAAAAGTAATTCCTGGGATGGGAAACATGATAGGTTAATTGTAAATTCCCTACAGCAAATGACCTCAAAATCATGCAGTAATAGGTGTTATTTTCACTAATACCTTTATTACAGCTTGTTTTGGAGCCCAGTGTACAACAGTTACCAGGAAAATAGGATAAAGTATGTGCAGAGACAGCACACATTTGTGCATGTAATTTTGCCTGTGTGCTTCAGGAGAGCCGGGAGAAGAAAGTGTTCCTACTGAGGTTGCCAACAAAAGTACCGGGGGTATCTGCTGGCATTTTCTGATGTCAGTGCATGTTCAATGGGATACACTGACATTATTTCATGCTTCCAGGAGGTTTTGTTGGTTTGTGTTTAGGCTGAAGTTACAGAGCCAGAAATGAAGGCAGTGTTCCCATCTGACTGTAGTTTATTTCTTGGATAAAGTACATTAGTTTCACTTATTTGCTGGAAAGATAAAACAACTGAGGATCATTTGGGAATTTTTTTTCAAGCTACTTTTGTAGCTATCAGGGGCTTTCTTGATGGTAAGATACTGATTCATGTGACATGAAGTGATAGCCTGCTGCAAAGAAACAGCACCGTTCTTTCAATGCAAAAGCTAATTTAACATTGATCTTTCACATATAAAATGCAAGGATAATTCTTTTAGTAAAAGCACCTTGCATCAGGGCTCCTGTGGCTCTCCCAACTCAATCTGAATTTCTAAGCTCTAAAGAAACTCATTATTGAGAAGTGAAATAGCAGCTCCCTTGGCAAAAAGGTCACAGAAGTGTGAAATAGCCTTTGTACTGTATTCAGCAGCAGTTCTGGAATAAACGCATTAGTCATCCATGAGGCTCATGATGTTTAAATGCCATCTACAACAGTGCTCCTCCTCTGACAGTCATTTTACTTTTTCCCCTTTTTGCCTTTAATAAAGCAAAGATTAAATGGTTTACAAGAGCTATTACTTTGAAAGTCACGTTTTCTCCACATGTCACTTGCAATTACACAGGGAATATGTCTTCTATTAGAATACTTAACTCAGTGGGTTTGGATGTTTAGGTTTCAGCAAGCCCAGAAATGTTTATACATGTGTCTGAACTTTGAGTTTTTCTCCCTGATACCATACCAGTCGTCTTAGCTTTCCATCCATCCCCACTTCCCTTTCAGCCAAATCCATTCATTTCTATTTTCTTTGGTTCTGTCATTTCTTTCCCTCAGTTTCCCCTGATTTGCCTTTTGACCTGTCTCACTCACCTCGTACTGCAATTAATTAGATATTTCTTTTTTCTGCACTCCAGCAAGTTGGTTTGATGATTAAAATCAGATGAGTTTAAAGATGCTTCTTTGATTTTTCTCTCAGTCTAATTTGGGTTGGGCTTGTTTTTAAATACGGATTTGTAGAAGAGGTGTAAGTGGTATTAAACAAGCTTTTTCTGAGGCTTTTAGGTTTTTTCCCTTCAGAAAAAAAAAAGAGCGTGTTACATAAGCAGTCTAGAATAAGGAGAATCAGAAAGTAACTGGATGGGGATTTCCTGAAAACAGTAGAACAAAGGTATTTCACGGGAGGTGACTTCAAAGAAAATCTGGGAAAAAGAGAAAAACCATGGGGATCTATATACCTGAGGAGGCATACATCATACATTTTATTCTTACATGCTTGCAGTTCTATACAAAAAGGTTTTTGCAACTGAAGTACGCACATGGGGAGACCCCGTAACTACAGTTTATTCAGAGACTCCTGATGGGGAAGAGGAAGGAGCATTTTGCTGAAATGGGTCAGTATTTGTGGACTATACAGAAATATCTGTATAAAATATTGGAGAATATCTGTTGCATGTGAGGTAGGGCTCAGTAAGGGAGATGGCATGAGTAAAACTGAAAGAAACAATGGTAATGGTAAGGGGTTCACTGACAATAAATGTGGTGAATGGAGGTCAGATATTCTCATCAAAAATTTAAATATTTTAGAGATGAAGGAGCTGTGTGAAAAGCCTTGACCTTCAGAATGTGCCAGCCTTGTGTTCTTATTCGCCCTACCTAAGTGTGAGAGGAAAAAAGCACTGAGAAATAACATATAATCAATACACAAAGTCTGTTCTGAACCTGTAGTAGCATCCACAGTGCAGAATACAATAGCACTGTTGTGCAGAGTGATACTGCAGGCTAAAGCTCTGTAACTAGGCAAGTTGAGTGAATTATAGGAAGAGAGCCCAATGGTTCTTTCTTTGGCTTCTGGCTCTCAAAAGAAGTTTGCTCTTATTTCCTGTGTTGGTCTGACTTGCCTTTTAAGCCATGCATCCTTTACTTGGTAAAAAACCTGGCCCCTTACAGACATGGCCACAGTAGTCGCCGATGCCTGCGCCAACCCAGCCATTGGAAGAGGCTGGAGCAGCAGCTGCCTCTAACCAGTACATACAGATCATCCGTCTTTTGTGTGTGTTTTGCTCTTTGATGCTATGGAAATACATTAATTTATGCTTTGCAGCTACATCCCAAATGATAATGGTTGTAATTTTAGACAAACAAAATTAAGGGGGGAGGGTATGTACTCTTGGAGGATGCTGTAGTTCAGCAGTTGATAAGAGGAATTAGAAAATGTTTTTTGTTCTGAGCAGTTACAAGCGTAAAAGCTATGGTGATATACATGTAACAGGAGCCTTATTCAGATCCTGCACGCTGAATTCAGCTGCTGTTTCTGCCAGAGATGTCTGAGTGCTTTCCCCCGCTCTCTACACACCTCCCCCCTCAACACACACACACCCCTACACATACACGTACTCACTCTTCCACGCTCCCACAGGTCTTTGAAGGCCTGTGCTTATCTATGGTGGACAGAGCCATCACACAGAACTGGAAGTAGAACAATTTGCCACCTGCAAACATCTCAATATGTTGCCTTACAGTTTTTACCTTTTGCTGCTCACTGCTGTTCACTGAAGTGTGCACAAGCACTTACCCTTTAGAAGGTGTATTTCTGCTAAGGATGCAGATATATTCAGGGGAAAATGTTGAGTTATTAGTGATTTGTTATAGGTTTTCCCCCTGTAAAGGTATTTTTACGGCAGGAGATGATGCAGACACCTCTGTCCACATACTCCTTCCTGAAAAGCCTGTGCAGAAACTATGTCTTTGTGCTCAGGAAAAGTGTTGACACGCTTCAAAATCATGAATGAGGTCACAGAAATTTTCCCTGTGGGTCAGTGAGGCTGAACTGGGAAATGGCATGCAGATGCCTTCTAGGAAGAGAAGAAAAAAATGCCTTGAGGATGATGTTTGAATCCAGTGTCTCCGAACAGGGTCGAGGAAACATTTTGTTCTCTGGCCTGATACAGAAAAATTCATTTATGCCAAAAGGCTTTTTAGCTCTGGGTAAAATTTGTCTTTTATGCTTTGCTTTGCTTCCCAGATTTATAGTGTCAGGCAAGGCCTTGCGTGATCTCCCATTAGTGGAGAGATGAACTAGATGATCTCATAAAATTATTTTTTTTAACTCTGTTCAGTTTCTGTTGTGAATACCGTATTTAGGATTTTACAGCAAAAGTACTTACCTATATATAGAAAAAAGCTTTGCCTGTGTTCAATTTTCTTATTTTTACTTGAGTGAAATCACAGCTTTGGTCTTATGGCACAAAGAGGTGATTTATTAAGTAGCAAGAATAAAGTTTCTGGATGATACTAGTCTTTTTCTCTAAAAAGGGTATAAACATCTTTTGCCCTTTATAGGAGCTAATAGGGAATATACATGTTAAAGGCAATGCAAAACCTGAGTTGTGCAGTTGTTGGCATGATGTTCAAATACCAGCTGACAAACTCCATTTCCTCATTCAGTGACAATCTCTTGACAGGTTTCACAAGACGGACAGTGAAAAAAAGGGAAAAAAAGGCCTGACGATTTCTCCCATAATTGCCACCTGCAATCCCAGAGAGCAGAGGAGGAATGAAGCCATAAATAGCAAGAAAGATTTGTCAGGCTGTGCAAGATCAGAGCATTGATTCAGCCTTGATTGGACTCCCTATTGCTGTCCTTTCGTTATTTATGTCAGGTTAACCTCTCACTTTCAGCAATGACATCTGTTCCCCATCTACTCATTTCAGGGAACATACTGCGGTTTCCATTTTGTCAGCTGGTTTTCTTTCTTCTGATTACTTTGGAGCAAACCTGCTGGGGTGGTTTTTATTTAAATAATGCCTAATTCAAAATGAGTGTGCTTGCTTTGAGATAGGACATGTGATAAGACATGGTACATTCCATAAAATCTACCAACAACGTCCAAGATGAAATGAAAACAATGAGGACCTAACAGAGAGGTTTACAGAAGGCAAAGGCAGAGGAAAGAACAGGCCAAGCACAGGGGTGGAAACTCCCAGACCTATGGGCAGGTCTGTTTCATACAAGGAAAATGTTATCGTCAAATACTTCATAGTTGCTCATGATACGCAGGTGAAGTGGCACCAAAGGGAGCTCTTACCTTAGGTGTGTGAGCAGATGCGTACATCCACTTGTCACTAGAAATCTGCTTTTATTCATCAGTTAGTCCAATAAAGTCTGACAGCTTTATTTCTGAATGGAAATAAATGGAGCTGGGGGTATTTAAAAGACGTGTAGATGTGGTTCTTAGGGACATGGTTTAGAGGTGGATTTGGCAGTGCTAGTTTAACAGTTGGACTTGATGATCTTAAAGGTCCTTTCCAACCAAAACAATTCTATGATTCTATGATTCTATGATTCTATGAATTTAGATTTGTACTTTTCAGTTTGAATGTGGTCTGTTTTCAAAGGAAATCTTTGTAATTTGGTGATTTTTCTTCTCTCCTCTTCTGTGCATGTTGGTTGTGCAATGCTTCACTTTTGCTTGTACGCAGCAACTCCTGCACAAAACCCCCCACATTTCTTGAGCAATATTGGCAAGGAAGGAGCCGTACTGTGCTGCAAACTGTGCTCACAGAAAAGCATTATGTAGCTTCTTCTAGAGATGTTTCTTAGCTTACCTTTATGCTTATTTACTAAACAAACTGCTCTGCTGGGATAGCATAGAGGCATATCCTTGATTCAGATGCCTTCTTTTGCCTCTTTTGTCTCTGTTCATTTCTGTGTTCCTAAATTGGAATGATAGACTAGAGCTTCATGCAGAAGTGATAAGCTTGATACAAGAGTCATTTTGTGAAAATCAATGATTATGAATTATGCAGGAGTCTAGCTGATACTAAGTACTACATTTCTTGAATCTCCAGTTTTAATCTTGTATTTTTACACAGGGTTACTGGTTTCAAGGAAAAAAAAAAAGGTATTATTTTAAATACTTTTTGACATACAATGCTTGCAGTGCTGTAAATTTAATTCTGGTGTTGATTCTGGCTAAGATGACTTTACCTCTTTATTCTGGCATCCACCAGGGCAGGTATTTTGTTGCACTTTGTACATGATTTATGTAGTCTGCCTATTCAAATTCTTAGCTGCATAGGACAGCGTGTCTTGTCTCATGCCAAGTATATTGTTAGTACTTAAAGAACAATAATGATTCTACATTAAAGAAGAACAGAGCCGTATGAGCAAGGTAAGAGACTTAATATTATCAGGAAAATCTCATCTCTGAAAAAATATGAAGCTGCTTCCTTGCCCAGAGAGATCTATAAAAAGCAAGAAAATCTAAAGTAGGCTGTTGTATGATCTCCATATAGACTGTTTTAGCAATCTCTCCCTCCTCCCCCCACTCCCAGTTTCTTCCCTGGTGGTGTTTGACTTTGCCTCTGTATTTTAGTCTAGGTTTTCTACTGTTAGAAACCACTGCTGCTTAGGGAGATTAGCATTCCAAAAGCAAAGAGTAAGAAACTTTGTGGAATTTCTCTAACTCTTTATCTTGAGACAGGAAGATATTAAAAACAATTGCTGCTGTCCCATTATATATGTTGTTAAATCAACCAGGCCGCATGACTAACTCCCAGACTGAAGGCTTTTAAAATAATCCCTACCATTTCATATGGAAGCTTATCTTCAAGGTATTCAAACTTTAACTAATCCTCACAACTTCCTTCACAAAAGAGTTTTAACTCTTGTTCAAAGATAGGGGGACTATTGTCCAGAGAAGCAATTTCAAAGAAAACAGCCAGAGTCAAAGCTATGCCCATGACCAGCAGTGCTGCTTTCTGCAGTCAGTCATTGGGGCACCGTTGCCAGCAGTTAATCTCAACATGGACAAGGGATTTAAGAATGCCCCACTACACCCATTTCTGGGTGTAGAAAGCTTTGAAGAGTTTTGATTCCCTCACTCCCAAATTAAAAATAAAATAATATGTACAATGTGTACAATGTGTCCAAAAGGATCCTTCCTCTTGTATATATTTCCAGTTGAGGGACATTCTGAGTTGAATGACTGTGTTTAACAGCTACCACTGGATCTACCTGAATCACTTTGTTGTATAATATTTCTCTACTGTATTACATAAGGCATTAAACATCATTGAATACATGTTAAGAAAAACATGTTCAAGCGTAATTACACAAAAAGACTTCTGTGGAGGCTTCATATAGATGGGAAGCATGTGTGCACATGCACCTGTGTGTGTGCACGCATGTATGTTTATTTTAAAATCACATAGTGAGAAGATATGCTTATAGAAAATGTTAAAGATAATTTTCTAGATTGCCAGAGCACACTTTTTCCCCTGGCTTTTTCAATTTCTAGTATTCTCGGCTGCTCATGATGATTTTCTCAGTGAAACATCTGTGTTTATGGGACTCTCTCATACCGCGATGTCT
Source organism: Nyctibius grandis (assembly GCF_013368605.1). Taxonomy (NCBI): domain Eukaryota; kingdom Metazoa; phylum Chordata; class Aves; order Nyctibiiformes; family Nyctibiidae; genus Nyctibius; species Nyctibius grandis. Next base: position 81,905,555 of record NC_090662.1, read on the forward strand.
GGGTTGCAAAATGTTCAAAACTTCTCAAGTAGATAGTCTACCCATGACAAAGTCCGAAATCATGTCCAGGCATTTTTATGCTGTTTAGATCTCCAGTTACCTATTGAAATTAATGGACAGTTAAGTATCAACATAAAAAACTGAGACTATTTTACCTAGGTACAACTGAAAGAAGCATAGCTAAGCTTCAATCAAGAATGAAAATGTTCTCTGTTTTCATTACATTCACGTGTTTTGACTGCAGGTCTTCAGACTTATAGTGTAAGAAAAATCTTGACTATATTGGCACAAATCAGGGATAAATTAATCTCAAAACTATGGCACCTCATTGTTGGCTGTCTTTAGGAATGACCCACTACACCCATTTCTGGGATGCTGTATTATCCTGAATGTCTTGAATCTTCAGCTTGGTCCCAGGTGCCCCCTGGTTTCACTATTGGTTTTGCACTGTTTTCCAAAATTAGAGAAAGCAATATACACAGGTCTTGCAGAATTTTTATTTCCCCCCGCAAAGTTACAAAAAATTTAAAAAGCTAATGCTATTAGATCAATGCTAGTACTACTGTAACCCAAATTATCTTCAGCCCTGTATGGTACACCAATTAGCAAAGACAAAAAGGGAAGCAATAAGTAGGTCTGCCATTATTCTGCCAATCTTTACAATCTCTTTTATGTGGAATTCTACTTCAAAGCCCCTTTCTTGTTTGTTACATCACTTACATAACCAACTAGCAGAAGTGACTAAAAATAAGGATTTTGTTATTCCTTCGTGTCTGTGTCCTCAGCTACTGAGAATCTCTTATTCCTATTGTCCCTGGCAGTTCTTCAGACTGACACTATACAGCTGTCTTCTCTATGTACACTTTTAGTGTCTTATTTTTATTCATTTATTGCTTTGTTTAAAATTTTTTCTCATCTTGTGCACCTTGTTTTTTCAGTCACCTCCATCACCATTTTTAAGGGGTGAATGAGGATGTTGGGAGTAGGACTGGACAAGTAAGGGGACCAAAAAGTTGGGTTTAAACCACTTGTTTTATTCCTGGTGGTGCTGGCTTTAAATGCAAATTAGGATTACTTTAGTGTAACTCAGACCTAGCTGCTCAATCTACAGAGTTTGTTCTCGCAGCCTGAGAACATCATGCTGTAAAAACTATCACTCTGGCTAAGCTGCCTCCCACATCAGCAAGGGACTGGGATTCTAGCTTCCTACTCCTGCATAGGGAGCTTGATCTTTCTTTCATCTGCACGCGTGCCTATAAGGATTAAGACCCCTGATGTGAACAGTATTTTGCTGGTGTATGCTACTGTATGCACTGATGCTAGAAGAGAATAAGCCCTGGTAATTCTCCTATTATACAACCTCATTTTGCTAAAGTATTAGCTGAATCTGGGATGAAACACAGCACTAAAATAAAGGCAAAACATGTATTCTACTAAACTAGCTGTTTAGACTGCTGCCAAGAGAGGACCTGAGAAAAATGAAACTTTACAAATGTAGGTATGCCTATGAAGTATATACACATATTCAAGTGTCATCTTGTCTTTAAGTGTTTTGCCTTGATATATCTGTTTGTCCTCGAATCTCGACATTGAGATACAAACCTAGTAGAAAAAGCAATTGCTAACGGAATGAACTACTGCAAGTACCACCTGTCCCTGCTTTTGATACTCAACCTTAATCTGGAACCTTTTAAAGTAGTCAGGGTATCTGGAAATACTGCACAGCTTAATTTAATTGTCTACAAGTGCCTCTTCTGTAAATATGTGTCAGGCATCATAAAGCACTTCCAAGGATTAGTCATGTCAGAGGTGTGAAATTCAATATTCATTGGTGTACTTGCAGGAAGCCCCCACAAGAGCAGTTGTATCTACTTAAAGCAACTTGTCATTTATTGGCACCGGCAACATTTTGCAAGAATAAGCAAGCTTGAGAAAAAGCAGCCCTTTGTAAGAAGAAATTGCAATGGAATTGGTGTTGTGAATAGCATTGCAGGACTCTGACACAATAAATCATTCAACATCTATGGAGGAAAAAAATGAAACATTAAAGTCTTTCTGTTGGGAATTAGCACCAGTTACAATTTCCAGCTGCATGGCTAGCCTCCGCCTGTCAGTCGCAGTACTGTATCTTTGCCTAGTGCTGGGTTTAAAAGCTCTTAGCTGAATGCTAATGACCATGACTTGAATTAACAGGCAAAACAAACGACATTTACTTTGGTAGTTCTTCCTAGTGCTTTTTTAAAGCTGGGTTCAGGAAGAGTGTCTACACGACAAACAAAGGCCATGATGTCAAAACACACATGACCAAACTCATAATTTTCCTTTGGGAAGCCTAGTATTCCAAATGTAGTCCAAAGTCCTGTTGGGTTAGGTGCTCTACAGGAAAGAATAGACTGTCTCTGACCTGAATAACAGTCAAGTGAAAGAGAAAAAGAACCAGAGGAGAGGGAGAAAGAAAGAAGATTGGGGGATTAATCCAGTGGAGTCAGTAACAGAGCCACGGCATAATTTCGGTCTTAATTTCCAGACCAGGCTTGCAAACTACTGAAAAACCTACTTTTATTATATTACTTGAAGTAGCTCCTAAACTATATTAGATACTTTTTTCGAGTTGAGACTCTCATTTACTTTGATTATACCCCCAAATGGTTCCAGACAAAGGCTTTTAAATAAATCTGAAATATGTGAGAAAATTTCCCAAGGGGGCAACAGAGGGGTTGAGGTGTTAATCCAGGTAACGTGTGAAAGCAAATCTAAAAGGAATTCTACTTCTTGCTTTGTTTGCAAAATATTACTTTAGCACTGTGCTTATGCCTAGGAACTCTGAAAAGTTTGGTGACCCTTTATGAACTTTCCAGGCATATACTTTTCAGCATAGCTATTGTCTTTGAGACCACACATACATTAATAGAATGGACAAAGTTGAAAGTAAATTAAAATACCTAGTGTTGTAAAGGCTAGGAGATTTAACAGATCTACATGAGAAAGAGGTGGGAGTTCCCCTTGAAGTTAATTCAGCACCGAGTGATTGATATTTCCTTTTGAACTGATGATTTCCATCTCTGCTCCAAAGTGTGTGGTGTTCTGAGACTCAGAAATCCTTTTCCTTAGCCTGTCACTGATATGTGCTGTGACCTCGGTCAAATAGTTTCATTTTGCTTTTTATATATATATTTTTTTAGTGCTTTGACTTTGAAGGACAAAAGTACTATATAAAGCAAGGTATTACTACTGCTAGCTGTTCCACTTCACTAGATCAGATATAATAATAAGAAGAGGAAAGTTAGAAATTCAGCAGGTTTGTCTTTCTCTGTATCTGCTAAGAATAATTGATCAAAATTCCTTCTGTAATGTCCAGTGTAACTCAGTAACAAATCTAGGACGCACTTAAGTGTGAGTAGCAGCCAAACCACCAATTTGCAGTTGTTTATTGTGAGGTAACAGATCTACTCACAAAGGAGAAAAATGGTCAGTGTAAACTTTGGAAGTATATTAGGAGAAAACTAGGAAAATTATATTCCCTCCTCAGCAAAAGGTATGGCAATTTTATTAGTATTTTTTCTCCCAAAATGGCTTCAAATGTTGATGCAGTTTCCCAGGAACATCAGCTATTTACATTCCAAATAATTTCCAGCTACTCTGATTCCATATAGATCAATTCTGTAAGCTCATAAAAATATGAATATTGGATTTTAGCCTAATGCTGGAGAAACATATGGGTCATTAGCTGTAATTCATGCCTTGCAGGCTATTTGCTGACTCTCCTGAATAAAAGCAAAAGCATTTCTTCCTCTCAAAAAGAACTGCTCTGTTTTGGAGGTGGGGGCAGTCAGTATTGTTTTTAATGCTAATATGCATACAGAAGACAGAAACCAAAGAAATTCACCCGTAGAGATTTGGTCTTTCCTTGCTCAGTCCACTTTTTATAAAAGAAATTGGCAGTGGAGGTCAGAAACAGTAAAGTCATTATTGCACTTGTTATGCAGTAAACCTTAGGAGCCTGAATCAGGACCAGGTACACAATTATAATAGAATCACAGACTCATAGAATGGTTTGGTTGGAAGGGGCCTTAAAGATCATCGAGTTCCAACCCCCGCTTTGTCCTTGCCCATGGCAGGGGGCTTGGAACTAGTTGATCTTTAAGGTCCCTTCCACCCCAAACCACACAATTGCATGCTTGGGATTTGCCATGTACCCCCCTAACCCTGCTGGGGGGCATATGCTTGAGGGTTTTTTTCCTTATGTGACTTTCTTAAGGGTCCGTCAGTCAGGTTCCCCAGGACTCTAGGAGATTTGGTAGGTGTCTCTAAAATCTCTTCTGGTAATAAATAGTCCCAGAGATTACTTTTAAGGAGGAATGGCTGCGTATTTTACGATATGATTTTTTTCAGGGAATGTTAGGAAATAAGAGCTGTCCTGTAGCTCGGGAAGTTGTATTTGTCATTTTTATTTCCTGAGCAATCTCGGTTCTTCAGCTGCCTTTTAAAATATCAGCAGCCCATGAGCCTGAGCCACCCTTCTGTTTCTAACAGGATTATGCTCCCAAGGCATGAATAACTTACAAAAATGACAAAAGTATTTCAAAATTATTTAAGAGAAGGGCGTGATAAAACTGTCTCACATTCTGAAAATATCTTCCCCCTGCCTCTGGGAAGGAAGCTGTCAGCAGCGTTTAATGCTGCCGCAGTGTCCCTGCCGACAGAGAACCTCTAGATACTTTGCTGTTGACAGGTTAGCACAGTGCCCAATTTATCGCAACAGGTTTGCTGATGGTCTGCAGGAGGCAGGCAATGGACACCTGTGAGTGGGCTGTGGGTCTGAGGCTCTGCCCTGCCACCAGCTTAGCCCTGCACCCATGGTGTATGCATTTGTCAGAGCTTTAACCTTCCTTTCCCTTTTGAGGTTTGGGGGAACTGATGTGCTACTGCTGAGTAGGTTGGGGAAATATGGTAGCTACTTTTTTCTATTTCTTCTGTCTTTCTGAGCCTCTCTAGAGACACGGAATGAGAACAGACTGAATGGAAGAAAGAGGCACAGCAGGTCTAAGTGCTCAGATCTTCAACATTTCCTAACACCTACAGGAGAAATTTCTCCCACAAATCAATGCAGCCACTAGCTCAGAGGCTGCCATGAAACCATTAATCTGTGGCAGAAGCTTTGATGGTACATTTGCACTTTGCACTGTTAAAAATTAATGCCATACTCCAAATGATGACTGTGCACCACGCACTGAGGGAATGAAGTGATGAGTAGAATGACAGACATGAAATATCAATTTTCTGATTATTTTTAATTACACTTAAGAGAAAACATAGAATCATAGAGTCATAGAATGGTTTGGGTTGGAAGGGACCTTAAAGATCATCTAGTTCCAACCCCCCCTGCCATGGACAGGGACACCTTTCCACTACACCAGGTTGCTCAAAGCCCCATCCAACCTGGTCTAGTGAAAGGTGTCCCCACCCATGGGACAGGGACAAAATCCAAGCCAATGTTGGTATAATCTGCTTTACTTTTTTTTTAGTGATTTATAATCTATCAGCCAGGTAGGCCTGTGCTGGAGTCATGTTGTCTTTCCAGCCTAATTTCTTTATTGATGTTAATATTATTTATGAGGGCAATCACACATTCTTGGAAAATTATTTAGGTCAGCTGAAAAACTAATTTTGGTTGAACTGCTTTCCAAATTACAAAAGTCATAATAGAAGCAGTCTGAAGCAGAGGCTTTGCTCACAGTTACGTCTTAAATAATATGGTGACACAAATACTGTTTTATACTTCATTAGCAGGCAATTAATAATGCATGGTAGACATGGTGTCTTCAGTTGGAGTTCAGCTGTGAAATGAAGTGTTTCCTTTCATTAATTTGTCAGCTGCTGTGAAAACATAAAGGATTAGGACTCCTCCAAATTCTGGTGCTTGCATCTTTAAAAGAACTGTATCTCAGGTTTCAAGGTGCATGGAAACAGCGTCCTCTATAGGTTTCTCTTTCATTACTTTTTTTTCTCTTTTCAAGAACGAGATTTTTCATCTCTTGACTGAATGCCTTGATTCAGCCTTTTTAAATCAAAGGGTAGACCTATGTGCCAGTGTGTGTCCCAGGCAACAGTATTAACTTCAGGGATTCTAGGCCCCATTAAGAATAGCCTTACAGCTGAACATGAAGTAAAAAAAATACCAGAAAAATTACGAAGAATTTATCTATTCATGCAGCAGGAGACAACATGTGAGGAAACTAGTAGCTACTCTAGCCTTATGCACCAGCATAAGGTACAGATTAAATAAGATAAACATTTGTGCTTACATTTAAAAATGCCTAACGTTTTCAGACATTGTGGTCATAAGTGTCCCGTTAGTGTCAAGAGAGACAATTACACAGTGATCGATAGATAGTAACCTGGTTATATGCACAAAACTATGGGATTCTAGGGGAAAGAATGATTGTGTCTCTCTTTATTAGTGGTCTGAAAAAACACGAAGTCCCACAACTATTTCATTCTTCCATGTCAGTGTGGTAATGAAACTGCTTGCAGCAGAACCAGAGAGTGCTCTTTTCATTAACCCAGTGCACATCTAATTTCAGTGAGGATAAAGCTGACCACGTTGCCAGAAGGGTACAAAATGAGAAGTCAAGAGAAAATAATGCAGTAGCTCGCTCAGTCTCTTTTCCTCTTCTTTAAATTCTGAAATTGTGTATCTGTGGTGCGCTTAAAGAGAATATAGATCAATGCATATTTTGTATATTTATAAAAAGAAGCTGAAACACAAGAAACCACTGTGTGGGAGAGCTCATTCTGATATCAGAGTGCACGTAAACTGTTTTTCATACAGGTGGGGCTAACAGTCTAATATTAAGGTGACTCCTTCAATTGACATATTGTTTCCAGTTGCTTAAAAGCTTGGAGCATTTTGACTATTTGTGCCAAAATTGACAGCCTGGACTAAATTTATGTGTGGGTAAAGGAAAGGATGAGGACCCAGAACATTTCAACCAAAACTATTGATGTATTTCCAAGGAAAATGTTGTTTCAGTCAAGGAATTGAGAGATTCCTTCCAGTCCTTCTAGGTTTTGGACTAAGCATGTACAATTTTTCTGTGACAGATGGTTACAAGTAATGATACAGATGTGACATTTTTCTTTGTGCAAGCACTGTCCTAGTCAGCCAAATAATAAATCCTTAAGCAACCATACTTTGTGCATGCCTGTTAAGGGACTGTGTTAATTTTAGGAACTCTACTTCTAAAAATCAAAAGTTTTTGGCTCCTGCGAGTGTGTTCAAGACCTGGGTGAGCTCTGCTCCACATGCACCATCCTCACAGACCAACTTCAGGAGACCAGTGGCAGGTATCCGGACAGGCGACCCCAAACCAAGGAGAAGCCAAACACAAAAGCAGGAACCCTGGTACCTGCTAAACGCTCCTGAGGTATGGTCACCATGCACAAAAATCTGTGTTAAACTTATGCAAAGCTGCCTTGCTAGCATCCGTTGTTTGTGTGATTAGTTACTGAGCAATGTCGCTTGGGAAAGCACTAATCATTTGTAAGTACCAGATAAGCATGGATAGCGTCTGCCCTTCTCATCTGTCTATTAGCAGACAGCTGACTGAGGAGAGACAGTCAGTGATGGTCCAGCTGACAGAGGTGGAAGAGATGTTGCACTGACACTCATGGACAAAGAGCTAGTTTTTTCTTTAAGAAAAAGCAACAAACTACCTGTAACCTTTTGAGTAGAACAGTGCTCACACGGGGAATCAAACCGCTCGAGCAGGATGGTGGGTCACTGTCCAGGCAGCGACAGGGGTCTTGGGTGCAGGGGTTCCTGCAGCACATCTTCGGCTGGGCTTGGTGAGAACCCTGAACTGCGGAGCGCTTACACCCAGCTTTCCCACTGTCCTCTGTGACCACCCCAGCACATGCATGTGTGGGTCCATGGCTACCCATCTTCTTAAAACACGTACAAAACATGTCCTAACTGCATCACGTGGCTACCAAATCCTATCCTGCGCAGCTGTTTCTGCATCTTTTCTCGTGACTATGTGCAAGTGTTTTATCTGTGTACTTTGTGGTGAGCACTGCAGCAGGAACCGCCCGGGGGGGACACTGGGACAGGACAAATCCTCCACCCAGCACAGGAACCAAGGCACAGAGGCATGCAAACAGAGCTGATGGCTGCCTGGTATGCTGCAGGGCCAGACAGGGGAGTCTGCAGATCTGCCCCTAACTCTCATCTGGAGAGCTAAAACGTTTCAGTGCATTTTGGTGTCAGGGCCCTGTGGGCTTTAACAGGTCTTAATGGCCTTAATAACCCTGACCAGCTTCACCTGTGACTTCCACCCACACCCACGGCCCAGAAACCCTGTTTAAGCTCCACCCCAAGCTTTGTTATAGGTGTGCTTGTCTCCAGTACTGTCCTCATGGGTGGACATTGTGCCTTTGCTGTGGGTGGTGTGTCCCCTGGATGGACCTTTCATGTGGACTTGTCTCCAGTCTTGTTTCTGGATCCATCTCATTTGCTCCTGGGTGGACTCCCTGGACCCAGTTCATCCCCTTGCAGTGCATGGGGCTGTTGGCAGACTCTGTTACCAGTACTCAGCTCTGGCTGCTGCCTTCACCTTATCTAGGACTATGCCCAGCCTGTGCTGCAGCTGTCCTTGGCTGCTGGCTTGTCTTCCCTTGGGGAGCAGCTTGCTAGTTCAGTGTCCTGGTACCTGCAAAGGTAAGCCTAAACATGTGACTGCTGGTCTTGAGCTATGTGTTAGCAATGTGAAGCCCTACAGATGCTTTGCTGTTTTAGTGCTTCAGTAGTTGTTTGATTAACTTAAAGTGGTTGATAAGTGTTTGTGAGGTTTCATATGGTACAAAGACAGATGTCTGTTGTGGAGTTTGTTGTCAGTTCTCAGTCTTTCTGTAAGTGCAACTATGTTTGTGACTGTAATATGAAAATGAGGTTATATGGAGTAGGCTACCTTTAGATAAACTTCTTAATTAGAAAGGGACAAATATCTCCTGCCCTATTTTCATGCTGTTGACTCCAGGAAGCAGCACAGGTTGCAAGTCTAGGTGAGGGCTTGGATCTGGGCTGGTAATTGCATATACTGAACTGCTTTCTTACATGTATCTGAGTGACTTTCTTCACCCCTGAACCTTGGCTGTCAGTGTAGGGGAGAAAGCTATGAGCTGGGTGCTGAGGAACACAACTGGCACCTGGGGCAGAAGCTGTGGTTTGAGGCAGCAAACACACTGGAGAGCTAGCAAGAACTGAGGTTGCTATGGGAAGAGGCAGGCACAAGATAAAAGCCAGGGAGCAGGCTGCTGGGACTTGCTGAATACAGAACCTGCAATGAGTAACTGTTGTGCAGGTAGGAAGGAGTCGAGACCAGTCCAAGAATGGCAGTGGGGAAGATAAGGGATTGCTCAGTAAAGCATGGAAGGTCAAAACCAGGACTAGGCAAGAAAGAAGCCTCAAGAAGAGGTAGGAGCAGAAGAGCAAGTGTCTTTATAGGAGAAGGGAGAAGAGGTACAGGAGGTTAACTGGCAAGATGGATAGGATGTGAAATCAGATGGGGCCAGGATTTGATTTCTTGTTGTAGGAGTTCATGAAAGCTCTATTTTTTGAGGTGACTGGTACTGAATAAGTAGTGTCTGTCTCAGGCTGGACTTCTAAATTTATCTGTTCCTCAGCTATCTACATGAAGCCTGTGGTTAAAATTACTTTTGCAGGGAGGTTGTGAAGACAAATTAATATCTGCTGAGTCCTTGGAAGAGCTTGTCAGGAAATCATTCAATCATCCGAATCCTGGCCTGTTAATTCAATGAGGGGAAGAAAATTCTGGATGGCTGCTCACCTGTTAAGCACCAGCCATCCACTATGCATAGGGTCTTGGGGATCCCCTGGAAGAAACAGTATCTGCTGTGTCACAAATAACTGGGCACAAAGGAACCACATAAATTCTATGTATGCAACTCTTGCTCTGGAGCTTTACTTAACCTGAGTGCTTCTTCAAAGCAACAAATTCTAAAGGATATGAGCCTGAGCAAAGTTCCTACATTCTCAATGTCTCAAAATTATGACCAAGTATAAATCAACCTTCAACTGCTCCTTTTGATATGCATTCCCCTGCCTGCTATTCCCTGAAAAACTAAGCCTGAAGTATTCAGGTGGCACACTAATCCAATCAATAACTGGGCCAATTTTCTGGTTGACTGAACCTGCTGCAGGTTAGTGGGAAATGAAGATTTGAACATTCAGCTGTTCTGAGTACCCACATGTTGCAGCACCCAGCTCTTCCATCTGCTTCCTAGTGGAAGCACCTGTTCCAGGTAGGTGCTCAGTCTTCTCCATGGAATCCTTGCCCCATAGCAAAGAGAGAAGCTGCTTAACCTAACTGGGAAATAATGCTAAGGGAGATGACTGTTGCCTCAGTGACATGCAATAGGCTTTTGCATCTTTTTAGTCCTGTGATTATTTTCTGGAGTGATTCCTTGGGTGAAGATTGGCGATGTATTGCTAACATGTCAGTTCCATGGAGGAATGGAGGCTTATGGCATGAAACAGTTATGGTTGAGATCTGGGGTAGATATCAAGGGCTGTTTCTGGGCATGTCCTCCATCTTCAGGCTGTAAATGCTACCAGAATTAGGGTCTGTCCCTTTCAGAATTATAGGAAGTAGGTTGGGAGAAACATCAAAGTCTATCCCCTCACTTTTTCTATTTGAACTACCAAAGACACCTGGGTTGGGTTCTTTTGGCTATTGGGCAAGCCATGAGGACATGTGGCTTGATACCATGTTCAGCTGATACATACAGTAAACCTACCATGTCCTTAGACACTGTAAGCAGTCTAGTAAGATGTTTTTCATTTGGGGAAGTGCTCAGAGTTGTTGAGTGGATTTCACAGCTTAAACAATACACACTGCGCTTGCACAAGCAGAGCATTTACAGGCAACAAAATGTCAGTTGCAGAAGTCTGGTCACTGTCTAACATAATGTAAATAAACATTTAGCTGGAAATCTTAAGAACAGTGTTGGCATGTTTGGCTCCTGTTGGTTTCTCCTCCCCTGTTTCATTTAGTGTCCTTTATTTGTAGCATCTGTATCCATGTGAATGGTGGATCAAGCATCTTAGTTATTTTTCAGCTGCATGCAGTTTAGCTTCCACAAAAGCAAACATAGTGGGAATGCCTGGCAAACTGTCATTTGGATCTGTTGCCTTTAAATTTCAGTTCTTTACCCTCCACATAGTAATTTACCATTATGTTAGGATATGCAATTTAGCTTCAGTTTTAATAAGAATCTAGCTTATGTGTGGTATTCCAGAAAACTTTTTCAAAGCAATGCGTTGGCAACTGCCTGGACAGTATCTTCTCAGCTGTACCTGCTCTGTGGCTTTGGGTTTTTGAAAGTGAGTTCCTTATAGCAGGATTGTTTGTGGTGAATAGATTCGCAACACCAAAGTCTTCAAAAATTAAGGGCAGTAAGAAGCACCCTGAGTACTGATTTAACTAAGGTAGTAAACAAAAAATCTGAAAACTGATTATCTTGTCCTCTGAGGACAAGCACTTGGTTGCCTTAGGGAAATACAAGGGCACCATGCTCTGGTATTTGCATTTTCTTTTGAATGACTTATTTTTAGATGCTGAGCAAGTGTCAGTCCTTTCTTAAGCTCAGAGAGGGAAGGAGAGTGATGCACTTTTAAACCAGTAGTAGGTGAATATGGTGCTCACTAAGGATGTGGAAGCTAGGGATTCAGATACAGTTGCAACCTGTGCCTGAGTGAAGTTACACCTCTGTTTCCAAGGAGAAGACCTCATCAGCCTCAAACCTATACAACTTCTTCCTGGCAGTGGTGCCAATATGTAGGTGGCTGCTGCTGTGTTTTGGGGGGCAAATGAACTGTTGATCACTGAGGCATTTTAGAAACCTTTTCTCTAAATCTTGAATAGAGGAACCTATTGTGTCTCCTATTAGCATAAGTACTGGGTGGCTCAGAGTGCACAAGAGGGACCTTTGGGTCTAATCTGGGTGCTCTGTAGCACCTCCCTGGAGTCAGGGGCAGAGCTATGGGTACCCTGGTGGCCTAGCTAGAAGCAGCAAACTAGCTCATTTGGTAGTTTTTTGTTTCAAGTTTTCTGTTTGTCAGATTTCTTTATTTGCTGTTTTGGTAAGGTTATATTTCAGTGTCTTTAATGTCAGTGAAGTCAACTTCTGCTGACTTCACATTAAAGCACCTGCTGCTGGGGAGGATGACTTAAACCAAAATCTAAAAATCAGGAAAGTTAATTTGACTCTTGGCTAGATGGAAACTGATCTTAATGTCTAGGTCCATTTGTTCCAGCTGGTAGTACACAGCATGTCATAACCTTTCAAAACATTGTTTAACCAACAGCTTTACAATGCATATTCAAACTGGAGAAATCCCAGAAACTCAATATTAATTTTTCATAGAAAAATATGTAATTTGAAAATTGTTTGTCCAAGCTACTGTAGTTGAAAATTAGTTAAGGTTCCTTAAAGTATGGTGTCCAAGGAAGCTTTATTATGGGAAGTGACAAGGATGTTTTTAATAAGTTCTCTCCTGTGGTAATCTGAATATTTTTCTGAAGTTACTGTCTTCTAATTAGAGTTTAAAGAATTTTCTTGCAAACTATTCCTGTTCTGTCTAAATTGAAACTTTGTGTGATTCTGACAATTGTGTCCAGATATCCTTTTGGGAAAGCAAGAACCTAAACAAAACTAGATCAATGCACTTAGGAAATTTCTATGATTCATTAACTGAATGATTTCAAAATGTTGAAGTCAAAACTTTCAGAACTTCCTGTTTTGTTTTATCCCTCTCTGGTATTCTGGATGCTTCTGAGTTTCCCTCAAAGCTGAAGAGGGAATCCATGTGGATCTACTTCTAATGTACCACAAATGGTAAATGTGAGGGTGAACTCTTGGCTCTGAAGTCAGAGGATATTTCCCACTGGTCTGGATCAGGCTAGAATTTAACTTCTAACCTTATTTCAAGTGACAGAGGGTATTTGAGGACTATCCTCTTGTAAAATATTGGAATTTTGAGTTGTCTGGTTGTGTTGATAGACTTGACTATCACAGTTAACAGCCTGATTTCTCCAAAACTGGAGGGTGTTCAGTGATTGCACTTGACAAGCTTGGTATCAGCAATAATGTTTTGACATTTGTCTGTTTGTTTTTCTGGATCAGTTCCTTGACCCTGTTCACAATGTGGCTGCTCAAGCTAAGGCAGGTGCTGTATAGTGTCAAGGGGTAAAAGTAAGATGCATGGAGTGGGAATAACTTCAGTAAGCATTGCCACTGAAAGCTCTTTCTTGAATTAAAAACAGCCTTCAGTTTCACATGAATCTAGAGAACCATCTGGGGCTTGGATCTCCATCTCATGTGGAATAATTACCAGCTCTCACCAACAATTGGATTTTCTCCATTCTGTCAATTTTAAGATATAAGACTCAAAGGGACTTATAGCATTTAATTCTTGTGCAATTTCCAGGATGTCTACAGTATTTAATTCATTATGGATCTAATGTATTTGAATAATAATGCTTCATAATTACATTGTTATATTTAGTTTCCTTTAAGGGGACAAAAGAGAATTTCTGCCTAATCCTGTTTCTCTGGACTCTTGGCCTATTAATAATAGAAGGTGTACCCTTTCAAGATCCAGAGGAGGGCCACGAAGATGATTGGAGGGCTGGAGCACCTCTCCTATGAAGACAGGCTGAGAGAGTTGGGGCTCTTCAGCTTGGAGAAGAGAAGGCTCTGGGGTGACCTCATAGCAGCCTTCCAGTACCTGAAGGGGGCCTACAGGAAAGCGGGAGAGAGGCTTTTTACAAGGGCATGTAGTGACAGAACAAGGGGGAATGGTTTTAAACTGAAAGAGGGTAGATTTAGATTAGATATTAGGAAGAAATTCTTTACTGTGAGGGTGGTGAGACACTGGAACAGGTTGCCCAGAGAAGCTGTGGATGCCCCCTCCCTGGCAGTGTTTAAGGCCAGGTTGGATGGGGCTGTGAGCAACCTGGTCTAGTGGAAGGTGTCCCTGCCAGCGGCAGGGGGGTTGGAACTAGATGATTTTTAAGGTCCCTTCCAACTGAAACCATTCTATGATAAGATGAATTGCTCTTCTTCCATCCTTTAAAAAAAAAAAAAAATCCTGCCTCCTCTGCAGGCACAGCTGCTGAACTGCTGTAGTTTACAGCTGGTATGCAGGTAAATTTGCTGTGACTTAATTTTCCTCATAGCATGGTAACTTCTGACACTACAGCAGCTATTTCATGAGAAGATGAGGTCTCTCTGAAGCAGTGAGAGCAAACTGAGAGTCAAATGGGAAGGACACTGGTGAAGTAATCTGCATCTGAGAGAGCCCTCTGATGCAAAGATCACACTACTTCATTTTCTAAACTGAACCCATCTTCTTGGAAGATGTGGGTTGTCATTTTTGTGTTCCCTGATGGATTATAATGAGGTGTCTGAATTTGTGTGTGCAGCTAGTCAGATTAATGTGCTCTAAGGGGAACAGGGATGGATGTTCATGATCAGTAAGGGAAAGCTTCACAGGGAAGAGACATCTATATCTGTCTCAGTCACACTGCTAACACAAAGGACATGACAGACAGGTTTGAGTGATGTGAGGAGCAGTGGCTGCAGATTTTACCATCAGGAGTTGTCTGTCTAAAGGTAACTGTCCCAAAGTAGGAATAAAAGCAGGTAGTGTCACACTTCATCCACCTCATTCATAGCATGGTTTGGAGTGTTTAAATACTGCAACTATGCCTAGGCCAAAATTGAGGCATGGGTGCACTCCCTCTTTGCCTGTTATTGGAGCAGAAGATGGCCATGTCTTCTCAGACAGCAACTGTCTGCCATAATGTTCCTGCAAGTGTTATCTTACTATATGCATCTCTGAAAACACAGTCACCCTTATAACATGGTCATCCACACTTTGGTATTTAATTAACATTGAAACTTTTCATTTATGTTTACCCAGCTAGCAGAAATACTCATTCTCTGCCCAGTTTAATATGCAGTAATGAGCTCTTTGTTTCAAGTTCTGGGAAGTCCTTTTTCATTGCAGTGAAAAGCTGGGTATCTTGCTCTATTGAGCAAGAATATTGACTATTCTCAATGGGCTATTTTAGGTTATACTTTAATTTTAATACTGCTTGTCTACTGCTTCTGCTCTTACCTTGTGTGTCTTGCTAAGCTGATAGTTTCCTGCTGCTTCTGATGTTGTGAGGGTTTTACTGTAGCACACATCAAATGAGTGGCTTTGTTTACTGCAGTGACAACATGGAGCTTTCATCCCCACTCATATGTAGTTTCTGCATGTACTGGTATCTTCTGTTACTAAATCCCTGGGCATTTTGTGGCCAAAAGTAGTGTCCGTGCATGGTCTTAATTTGTCTGTACTAGCAGGTTTTGTATCTACTTACCCTTAGTCCCTGTTTTATTTAGATCCCTGTACCATGCTCAGTGAAGTGCCTTGCAGAAGCACATTAGGTGATAATGGCTGCTGTCTGTTATGTAGAGATTTTTCTTTCTGCAGAGCTCTGTTCTATTTCTAAAAATGTCTACACATCAATAGTCTCATAAATTGTATAAATGGTTAATTTTTCCTCTGAGACTAATTCAAACCTCATCCTGGGAACTATGATTCCAGGTACAAAAGAACTATAAATGTGTTGCACTTTCACTTATTTGTAATACTGTGCATGTTTTAGTATTCACATCCATGGAAATAAGCAGGTGATACATGCTAAAGGATCAAATGCAGTTTTTCCTGAACCTTGACCACCTGCTCACACTCTCTTTAAGAGCTACATGTCAACACTATTTGCAGCACTTAAAATGTGTGAACTGTTTCAAAGCAACTGCCACATTTGTCTGGTTAAAAAAATCAGCTTCTAAAGTAACACTCCTTCTCTCCATATATTTCTTTGCTAAGATGCCTGAATATTGTGCTCAGTTTTCATGTATTTCCTGGGAATCCTCTAAAGCAAAAATGGAAACAGCCTATTGAGGAGGAATAGTGTCCTTGGTTGTATTAAGACAGAAAAATAAATAGACTATGTGCACACACCTGAGCAGTCATCCTGAACAACCTTAGGTATGTATCTGTCCTGCCTTCAGAAGTACCCTTGAAATCAGGTAAGATTACTTCCTTGCAGATGTGACTGCAGCTATAGGCAAGAGATCCTTAAAGCTGAGTTGTGTATTTCCATGCTAAAAGGTTTGTCAGCTGTCTTCTACAGACTCATGTAGGTCTGAACTGTCATAGATGGAGACTTCTTTCAGCTTTGTGTGTATATATATGTTATGCTAATATTGCAAGGGAGAGACATCACTTCTACATATTATTCACTTCTGTTTTCTGCCTATGTCACATAGAAGCTATTCACCAAATGCTTATTATTTTTGTCTTGCACATGTGCATCAACACAAGCTACATGGCATCTTAACACTTGTTATCTTCTTATATCATGCTAGAGGCTTATTAAGAAATGACTGCCTTTTGGGTCAGAAGTAAAAACAAACACATGAACCCCTAAGGCTTTACTTCAAATAGTTGTCCTTTCCACTTCTACAGAAAAACTGTACCTATCTAGCAGCTCACTGACTCAGATGAATTGGCTATAAGCAATTCCCCTGCATGCGTGGTCTTTTTAGTGAAAAAGAAGACTTGAAGTGCCTTGCGCTCTTAATTAATTTCCAGATATGGAAGCAACTGAGGGCATTTGTATTTTGCTTCCTGTCAGTGCAGTGCTTCAGGCCAGCCTATTTCATTTCCTTCTCTAGGGTTACAGAAGGAGGGTTTGTAGACAGATACTGCAATATTAAGGTTTTAGATAAAGAGGTCTTGTGATACGACCTTTCTGGTATCTGTTCATGACTTATCTGTATTCTTTTCATTAGCCTGTATTTGGTTTTACCTCTGTTTTTATTGAGGGGCTGCTTTCTTTGCTGTTGCAGGCTCTGAATTACTCTGAAAGGAATGTAGTTCCTTCTCCTACCTCAGATAAGAGAAACCTGGAAAACCATTATTTTTTTCCCCCTGAAGCTTACCTAACAGGGTAAAAATGGGAAAGAGGATGGATGAGTCTTTGTCTCAATGCAGCAGCTAAAAGCCTCAATGCTCAGCAGCAGTAGGTGAAGGAAAGGAATAATTTCGTTTGGCTTGTGTTGTACTCGCCTGATTATCTTCCCCTCCCCATGCTCCAAGGAAAAGCTCTAAGAATGGCATAACTAGCAAAGGGCCTTGCAGGGGAGGGAAAGCTGAAAGTCTCTTGCCATTCTGGTTTTTGCAGCCCTAGTCTAAAGGATCCCTGCTGTGTATGAATACTGTACCATCATACTGCAATTATCTCCTGATTGCCACCTTTCTCCCTCCAAGAAAACCTGTGAGAACAAAGAATGCCTGTTCTACCACAGCACTAAATGGTCCAGTTCAAGGTCTGCTTTATGCTTATTTTGCCAATGAGCTAGTAAAGAAGCTTGAAAGCTGAGAAGACACCATTACTTCACTGTCCTGCAGAGAAAAATAATCCTTTGAATCTTTACAATTCGAAGCCATTTCCAGACAAGTACTCAATATCTGAACATGAAGTGAAAGTAAGATTGGCTAACTGTAATTATTGTCAGCAGTGGAAAGCAGAGGATGTCTGTACTGCTTTATACCCTGTGGATATTGGTATTGAAAAACCAAAACACCCTTTCCCACCAATCCCTTAAATGAAAGGAAGCAGAAAACATGTCTGACTCAACTAAATCTTTAATAAGATATTAATATTTTATACTTGGTTTGATAGTAAATGCATAAGATCTATTGCCACGGGGACTGACAGAAAGGAAATAATGACTAAATATGATATGTATAACAGACAAGGAGAAAATTCTTTCTAAAGAAGAAAAGTAGGGGGGCTGGCAAGATAGCACAAGAGACTAGCTGTTTGTAGTCTCTCAGTTTTACAGATCAGTGGTGAGGAGCTTCTATTTGGAAGTTTGATCTTTGATTTATTATGTAAGTTTGTGTCTCTAAGTAAACAATATCTTCCCCTATCAAGGTGTCTTCAGGCCAGAAACTTGGACACACAGCAGCAGAATTCCAAATTAAGTGTAGGGTTAAGCACTGATGCTGTTACCGGAAAATAGTAACCAAGAAAACTGTCTAAACCAAATGATAGTTTAGAAAGCAGACATTGGTTTATTGCAGCGCTGGGTGCATGGGGGATCTCTACTCCTAGCATGCACACTTAGGAACAAAAGCATACTCATTATATACATTATAGAAAAATGAATATTCATATAATTCCAAGAAAAATCCACCTGTTCCAAGAAACTTATGCATATGCTAATACATTATGTAATTGTCTTTGTGCATGCATAGTAAATTGGGGAAGGAGTCTTGGGTGGTCCCTGGGGGTCTCTAGTGGTTGCAATCCCCCATAATTGTGCTGTCTGCTGTATGACCCCACTTCTGTGCAAGTGTGGTCAAGGCCTTCTTGTTGACAAGTGCAGGTGGCCTCAAGGAGAAGATGTTGTTCTGGTTCTCACTAGACTTATCTCTCCTCTGGCGCCAGAGTTTGTGAATCAAGTTAATTTAGACATCACAAAGTTGTTTTTCACAGTCTTATTTGTCTTTGGCCCTTTATAATTAGCAAGGAATTTAACAGAGACCTTGGGTTTTCTAAGACTAAGCACAAGCAAGAATCATTGACGACTATAACTGTTATCAGTCCCATAAGCAGACCCTATCTACAAAACATGCTGTTTGCTTCAGAACATACTGTTATTCTCTCTTATTCTAGCTGAAAGGAAAATTACTGACAGGAAAGTTGATTCTCTGTAAAGGTAACACAGAAGGCCTTTTAGAGCCTACTCTGAGGCCTACTCTTGCTAAACTGTTGCTAAACTGTCTGGTATCAATGCCCTGCTGAAAGTCAGGTGGAGATTTCACACTGACTTGTTTGTATATAGGATAAGGCAAGGCTGGCTGAAGCTAATAGCCTACGTTGCTACAAAACTGTGGCTTGGAGGGATTTCAGCTCCTTTAGAGATAGAACTAACCCCTTCTGACATATCAAGACAAGAATAACTCTGGGATAAGAAACTTTGTCTCATGAGCCTTGAAACCTGCTAGGTGAGTAATGTCCATCATTGATGATGCCATCCTGATAGATCTTCACCTGAAAGAGTAGATAAAGCTCTCTTTTCCTTTTAAGTGGTGAATGGTGTGGTGTTTTCCGAGAGATCATATGAAAAATAATCAGTTGTGACTAGAACTATGGCTGAATATATAATCGTAGCTTTGATGTTTCATTATTCTGCAAGCTTAATTGGCATCTTTAGAACCTCTTTTGATCTGGAGAGATAGAAGTTAAATTTCAAGCCTAAATCTTTCATTTGTGAGAAGTTATCTTTATGGTGATTAAATGATGTTCTAAGATATCTGTGCCATCTAATGTACAGCAAGTGAAGCCCATGAAAGTTCAGTAAGCCTGAAGAGTTTCCTTTATGAAGGAGGATATAGGACTTAATTTACATAGAATGATTCACAGCATTTTAGACCAGCATAGTCAACGGACTTGGCAGGTGGCAATGGCAGGGTCTTGGCTTTGTTTAAATCAGGACAAGTAATGAATTCAGTGATGTAAAGGGAAGAGTGCGATGTGGAAATTACACAAGAATGTGTCAGAATTGCTGTTGCAATTTTGAAAAGCAAAAAAATGTGAAGGACATTCTTCCCAACCTTCTGTTTATTTTAGAAGTCTTTTAAAAAGATCTCCCACTAAAGGCAAAGTTGCTCTGGACCCTGGGAGTTATCGGATTCCAGTTCTGATAGTGAGCAATTGACAGTGTAAATTTGAAACAGCTTCCACAGTAGGTATAATTGTTCAAGAAAAGGCTGATCCACATCCAGGTGGATTGTGCACAGCTGCTGCTATCCTTATCCCCTTGAGTGTTGGCAACTCAATTAGTCTGATAGAAAATATGAATGAAAGGGGTGTCTGAGGTGGAAAACAAGGTCCAGTTATTCCCCTTAACTCTTGAGAAATGAATTGGAAAGCTTTGAGCTTTGTAGCACCCAAGAAAAGCTGTTACATGATCCCAAAATGACTAAAGGACAAAACTGGGGGCAAAGGCATATATCAGTGATAGGAAAAGGAGTAATAGGTTCCTGTTCAAAATACTGTGGCAAGATAAGCTTTTATTGAAAGAACAGCTAGAAGGGAGAAGAGTCAGGAAAAAAAGAATGACATATTTGCTGAATATTTATCCCAAGTTTAGATACATGCTAAAAAAGGAACATTGTACAGAGGCAAGGTGAGTAATGGATGAGTGAACACAGTAAACCTTTAAATTTGATACAGTTTTACACCTCTGGAGTTGGCATAACCCTGTATTTAGGGAACAACTACTCACTCCTCAGCAGAGCTGTCTTCCCTTCCTTGTCAGTTTTGATTTTTGAACTACACTTGGATAGCAATATATATATATATATTCTTTGGGGAAAAAGTTTCATAAAACCTTTGCAAGCTCTACTGTTCAGGAAATCTGTTTGAGGGTTAGTGTGTGTTATGTTCTGAGCTCTTGGAAAAGGTATCATCAATGTCTTACTGCTATTTAAAATATCAAAAAGCCCAACAGTAAGTTCCAGCTGTCCCATGAGTTATCTTAAACCACAGACTGAATATTAACTTCAGTTGGTTCATCCCTAAAGCCTGCCATTTCCTCTAAATACTGGCAGTGTTGCCACATTTTGTTGCTTAGTCTCTTTTGACTCCCTCCATATGCCAGGAGGTACAGCTACAGCGTTACAGCAGGCGTAGTAGAACCTTTTTCAGCCTGTCTTAATGGATAATGTGCCAACCAGATGAATATATCTTATTCTTCCTAGCAACTCATGAAGCAACCTTTATAAATAAAGCAGTGTATTTTAGGTGGATAGATACCACTAGTAGGAATACAATAAATGTAGATGGCATGCTGTCTTGTAGGCACAGGAATAGAAATAACATCTTTACCAGTCCTGAGCATTGACAGGAGATAGTGACAATTGCAGTGTATACCACTTGCATAATCTGGATTTTCTGAATTTCTCAAATTTCTACCTTACCGTAAGCCTGGTTATTAAAGCTACCATCAGTCTTGGTACAGGCAAGAATACTGTGAGAATACAACAATCAGAATCACAGAATCAACCAGGTTGGAAGAGACCTCAGGGATCATCGAGTTCAACCGTTGCCCTGACACCACCCTGTCAACTAGACCATGGCACTAAGTGCCATGTCCAGTCTTTTCTTAAACACATCCAGAGATGGTGACTCCACCACCTTCCTGGGCAGCCCATTCCAATGTCTAATAACCCTTTCTGTAAAGAAATTCTTCCTAATGTCCAACCTGAACCTCCCCTGGCGAAGCTTGAGGCTGTGTCCTCTTGTCCTATCGCTAGTTGCCTGGGAGAAGAGGCCAACTCCCACTTCACTACAACCTCCCTTCAGGTAGTTGTAGACTGCAATAAGGTCACCTCTGAGCCTCCTCTTCTCCAGGCTAAACAACCCCAGCTCCCTCAGCCGTTCCTCGTAGGTCAGACCCTCCAGACCCTTCATCAGCTTGGTTGCCCTCCTCTGGACTCGCTCCAACACCTCAACATCTTTCTTGAAGTGCGGGGCCCAGAACTGGACACAGTACTCAAGGTGCAGCCTCACCAGTGCCGAGTACAGAGGGACGATCACTTCCCTCAATGAGTGAATTGATGCTGGTCAGAAACTAAAATCAGCATATAGACAATCAAAGTTCTGTTCTGGTGGATAGAAGTGTAGAATATTGCCCAGTAAGAGAAATTATACAGGGGTTTCACTGCTTATGTATAAATGTTAGAGCTATAAACAGGACAGATTGATGGGGGAAATAAACTCTTTACATCTGTACATATTAGGAACTTCTTAGGAATGTATTAGGAATTGTAATCAGGAACAAATTTTACATGTTTCTGCCATGCTGAGGTTAATTTCATTCTCCACACAGTTATGCCTGAAACATGTACACATGCCAATCAAAGATATAGTAAATGTAAAACACTTGGAGGCAGTTAAGTCAAGAAAATGTAAGTGTTTGCTTCTCGTTCTGTCTCTCATCTGAACACTTTGTCCTAATATTTAAGTCAGGATATTTGATATGAGCGAGTCCTGGGTGAGACCAGCTCAAAATACCTGGAGAAATAATATTTTAGATCATTTGAGCTTATTTAGAATTATGCTTGTTTTCTTATGGAAGTAAAAAGCTGAAAAATGCCTCTTGAGTTGAACCTAATGTTCAACCACTGGTGCTTGGGCATAAGGGAAGTGTTTTGTTTCACATCTGAGTGTCCTTAACAAAGGGAAGTACAACAGTGCTCCTACAGTCAGGAGGATGTCCCACATTGTGGGAGAGTTAAGGTCAGCTCTGTCTGAGTGGGGGCAGGGGGTTGAGCAGTGGCATCCATTGGGCTGTAATGCAGGTTGTGGTAGATCATCCCTTGGTCTCCACAGAGAGTAGTCTTGACATGTAAAAATTCTCTGAATATTTATTGAAACAGAGAAAGAATGTACTTAGCCCATGGGCTGGGAACCAACACTTATCTGTAAGGGCTTCCATCCCATTCCTGTATTGAACAGAATTGTCTCTAGAATGGAACCCTGGGGAATACTACTAGTGGCTGGCTGCCAGACAGATATAGCACCATTCACTACAACCCTTTGAGCCCTGTTGTTCAGTCAGTTTTTCACCAACACACTGTGTACCTGCTTATCTCACAACTTGTCCAGAAGGATACTGTGAGGGACAGTTATGAAAAGCCTTACTAAAATCCAGAAAACTCAGATCCAAAGAACTGCCTTCTCTTTATCCACTAGGTGGGTGACATTATCATAAAAGCATAGGAAATGAGCCAGGACTCTCCCTTCGTGAACCTATGTTGGCTGTGCCTGATGATTGCATTGTCCTTTAAATGCCTTTCAACAGCACTCAGTATGATTTTATTCATAACTTTTCCGGGTACTGTTAGTCTAACAGGTCAGTATTTTCCTTGGTCTTCCCTCATGCCCTTCTTGTAAATTGAAATAATGTTGGTGAGCTTCCAGTCAGCAGGGACCTCTCCAGACTACCAAGACCCTTGGGAGGTGATTGAGAGGGGTCCTAACATAATATCCACTAGCTCTGTCAGTACTCTGAGATGAATCCTATCAGGCCCCATGGACTTCTGAACATTCAATTGGTACAATATAGGAACATGTGAGAAGCTTGGGGTGTTATAACCCAGAAGGTAAGGGTTACAGGGCTGTGGCCTGTGCTTTAGATGTATAGCTTCATAGGTGTATTAACTGGGTGGCTGGTGAATGTAAGCAAAGCCTATACTAAATGTTTTGCAGTATGGGAACACTGGAACCACTGAGCTCTTAATTTCCATGTTTGCTGCAAAAAGTGACTTTTGGTTCAGTCAAATGTCGCATGTTTGTCACAGGCCTAACAGCAGACTAGCTCCTTCTCAGCAGGGCTGACATTTTCATGCCACTGTGCTGCCAGCACAGGTCTTACCTGCAGCAATGTGCAGTCCTGTATGAGTGAGGAACCTTGGAGGTGTCAGACCCAGCTGCTAATTAGATATCTTCCCTCACATCTGTCCTCCAGCTATTGGATACAACAGGCAAACTGGGGATTCAGGCTCTGTGAAATCATTCCTAGGCTGTGTGTTACAAAAATGATCATAAACACTGAAAAACTGTCCCTGGACTTTGGAAATTGAATATCTGCCTGCCAATTTGAAAACAGACCTGCTCCTCTGAAAAGTTGTTCTCCTAACAGTGTGCTCAAGTGACCCAATACCATATGCCATTTAATGTCATGAAAATGAATGTTTTGAACACTTTGATTTATGTAAAACTATAAAGCAACAAAAGGAAAGAGAAACCTGTGAGACCTCTGGAAGAACAATGTCTAGCATGGAGTCAGCTGACAGTTCAGGAGGAAGAGGGGTGGGTTGGCAGGAAAGGCATCTTAGCACCCCCTTTTCCATTGGCTCCCCAGCAGTAAACAATGTGATATGTGCCTCCCCATCACAAGGCAGGATTGTCTTCACTGCTTCACCATTAACATGGGAACTAGATCTGTGTGTAGGCTCTTCCTGCTTTACTACTTCCTTCTACACCTTGACATCTCCAGATGATGAATGGTGTTATTCTCTCACCTGCCCATGAAAGTTAAGGATTTCAGACCATCCAGTTTAGCATGTTACCTGTCTATATTTTTATGAAATTTTCATATTTATTTAGGAGAATTTTAATATGGTAGATATATTCTTAATATACCTTAATATAGAAAGATATTTCTATTTACAATTTCTACTTGTATAGTAAGTAACATGTAGAATATGATAGAATCTGAAAAATAAATTACTGTGAGTATCTAGTTTTAAACAAAACATGTTCCTCTTTTATCCAGTATAAACAGAGTACTGTGAGGATGACTGAGGTGGAGGATAGTTTTGATGGCAAAGAGCAGAAATGAAAATAAGATAACATGGAGTTTTGTTCTCCTTTTTGACAAGACTTTTATGAAAAAATAGGAATATAATTTCAATATTTAACTTATTGCTAAGGTTTTCCTTTGCAGCCAATTGCTTTTGAGTCTTCAAATTGTCTTTGAATCTTCTCAGTGTTGTGGATTAGTTCAATGTGGAAAAATCAGTTTTGTTGAGAGATGGTAAATGAGCAATGATGGGGCTCAGTACTTGGATCTGTAGGTCCTGGGTCCTGCTCCTGTTCATCTTCCTGCAGTTTCTGTGGTGGAACTGCCTTACTGGGAAAAGAGAAACCTTCCCCTCTTCCTCCAGAGGCAACACACTGCTTCCCTTCCCTTCTCCTGAGAAGGCAGTGAGGTTGCCTGGAGTGAGTGTCCTAACTATAAGGCTGGTGGATGCAGGGAACGAGCTGTTGCCTCCGGTGCCTCAAGCTATGTTTAAAAATGTGTTTGTTTTGTAGCTAGAATTGGATGGAAAGGGCTAAGAGGAAAGAAAAACAAAGCGCTAGCTCAGCTGTACCTGGGCACTTCAGTTACACTGCTGATCAACCTGTAACACTTGTGTTACAAGAGGGAGCAGGGTGTCTAGAAGTGGGATTACTACTGTGCCCTTTGTCCATTAGCAGTCTCATTTATTCAGATACCATGATTGAACAATCCCTAGGAATATATATATGCTGTGGAAAATCTGCTTGCTTAAGGGGATGCTTGTAAATGTAGGCTCTAATTTAACTTAATCACCTCCTGCTTTATGTTCATAGGAAACCTCTTTCTGAATAAATAGCTAGATATGATAGCTGGGACAGTGTATTTAATTTGGAAGTGACTCTTAGAAGAAATGCTGGTTGTTCACATATAGAAAATGAGACTTTCAGTTTTACAGTTTTAACTTAGAATGAAAGCATTACAAATGATACTGCATAGAGACAAATTTGTGTTGTTTTTTTTCCTTCCTATTTCATACCATAAAAAAACTTCTGAAGCTATATTTGAAAGATTGATTTGGTCTGAATTTTCATTTTATGCGTGGTTCTACTCAGTGTAAAAATGTTTCCAAGAGAATGAGAGTACTCATCATAAGGCTGCACATAGACCCTGCCACCCTTCTGAGCATACAAAGCCAGAAACAAACTTGAAAGTATCCCCTTTAAATGAATAGAAGGTTCATCTCCTATTGCTATGCTTGCTTTAGACCAGAAAGGCCAGGTCTCCCACACTGCTATTTGCTTTTATTATGATAGTGCCACAAAACCTTAAACAGTGTCCTGGAAGGTCTCGTGGACAAGACAAGAGGGCAAGTGAAGGGTGGGTTTTATATGCCTTCCTATAAAAGAACTGTGACAAAGAAAACAATTTGCTCAAAGTCTAGCTGGGACCCTGTAAAGAATTAGAAAATGAACCTTGAATGCCCAAGCCCCAATACAGAATCTTTATCAGACCATTATTATCAACTATAATTTAAGGTGTATTTCCTGCAAGCTTATACAGTTTCCAGGGGAGATAAAGCCCTACATTATTCTTGACAGGTATTCTCAAGTCAGGGTAAAATGCCTAGACCCTTTGGATATGGAAGGGTGGATTTAATGGTTCCTTCAGGGATTCAGACTGATTTTTGTTTGGAGGACCCTTCTCTAATCTGAATTCTGGTGTAGCACAAGTGAGAACTTCCAAGGATCCCTGACTCTATCAAGCCTACTAAAATTGTGTGCGTACGAGAGAATATTGCTTAGAAAATCAGACCCAGCTTTAAGAGTTTTGAGTGGTAGAGTAAGTTTCCTGGTTTAGCTGTTCTAGTGGCTAGTTAGTGGCTAAATCTAGCCAGGTTCTTCACATAAGAACAAAGGAGGTTTGGTCTGGAGGATACAAGGACAGTTCATGTATGCAAATGCACATATAGCAGAGAAGCTGGAATGAGACTGATAGTCTTGTTGCTGTGTTGGGAGGTTTGGAAGTGGAGCTTATGATCATAAGTGGTAGGAACAAAATGATTCCCTAAGGATTGAAGGGGAAAAAGAATAGGGTCCATATGCTGTCACAGTTTGCCACCTCGCTTGCTATTCATTGTAAGTTGGTGTCTTGCAGGTAACAATGCAGAGGTGAGCTGTTCATGTACTCATGTTAGCTCAGAGCTCAAGTTAAAAACAACAAAGAAAAGTAAACTACTAACTGAAGTGAGTGCTTATGTATACATGTGTATGATGTGACAGGACTTCTCTATTTTATGAGAACACCTTTTAGTGGCTTGCATCTATAGCTAATATAGTCAGATTTTAGCTATTACACATGTTTGCAAATAGAAGTAATACTTTCAGGAAAAGTATCCCTTATGAGGTAAAATAGGTTTGCACTTAAAGAGAAAATATTCTCTGAGGATAAATATTGGCTAATATCAGATCTGGGTTCTCTACATAGTATGGAAGTATGCATTTGGTCTAGATCAGGGGTGTTATAGTAACCTGAACGTTAACTGAATCCACATTTCTTGCCACACTTCCACCAGCCATGTGCTGACTATGAATGAGCAGGCAACACTGGGTACAGCAAAAGGTTTTGGGGGACAAAGATATAGCTATTCAAAAATGTATTATCAGATGGGCCTTGGCAAACTGAGTTTGTTTGTTTGCTTTAGCTGGTCCTGGCACTTCAGATTCAGGAATAGGTGTTGAAAATTGATTTATTGTCCTGTGAACCAGCAGCCTGAATACCTAATGTAGAGAAACTCAGCTAAAAGTGGTCATTGGCTCATAAACCTTTTAAAGCAAGGGAAAAGGTCTTTCATGTTATGTAGGTTACATGAAGCTATATACATGCTGGAAGGTGCATATAGATCTAGTATGTTTTTCCTGGTACAGGGAAAGCCTTGGCTTGGAGGTATAGTTCACAAGTATATTTCTTCAGTATTGCTTTTATTTGATTCCTAACAGTTATAAATATTAGAGGAAGAACTCAGTAATGAGGTAGACCGTTGCTGTGGCTTTTTAAAATGGTACCCAAAAGGGCAACTTGCACTAACCTAGACACAAAAATGTCCCTGAGGAGGAAGGCAATTAGTGATTTATGTTATTATTGTTCACTTGCCAAGCAGAGTTTCACTAGATTTGAACTATGTGGATACTTCTCAGAGATATGTGCTTAGAAGAGATTTTTTTTTTTTAACTCTGTTCCCAGTGTAAGTATTTCTCAACAGCCTTTCTGTTCCTCCTTTTGTTCATGTCATTTACTTCAAATGACTTTACCACAAGTAAGCTGCAGAGTGCTTAGGCTGAAAATAGACTATGTGTTTTTATCAGCTTTATCATCATTTTCAATCTTGCCCTTTAACAACTCTAGCAGTGCTGGGATAAAATGAAGCTACCAGTTCTGTGGTGCAGCTTGCAGGTGGGAGCAACCACTGAAACTAATGGGACCACCCACTGTAAGATTATTGAGGACCCTCCACTTAGAGTTGGGAGCAGTTTCATTCATGTGTGTGTTAATTTACACTGACCCTTTGCTTATGCTTTGAGAATGACAGCTTTTCCTCTTCCATGTTTAGCATTAGGCAATTTCATAAAATGTTCCCTCTGCTTTGCCTCCCCCCTTCTACCATGCACATACATAAACATTCATAGCACAGCCTAATGTATTATCCTTATAGCATTGACAAGATGCTATAAGAGGCCTGTTGGGCAGGTAGCTGTGGCCTCTTTGAACTGGGTCTGTGTGGCAGGCTCTAGGGGTCAGTCTTCTGAGAGGGTTGTAGAACCCATGAGGATTTTGTTCTGGTTTCTCCTTCCCATCCCACCAGGGGGGAGGTGTGAGGCAGGGGCCACCTGGTGCTTAGTTGTTGACTGGGCTTAAAGCATGACACTATTGAACCAGCAGCACTGATCTTTTGAACTGGTAGCATTGGCCTCTTAAAGCAACCATAAAGCTACTCTCCTTTAGTAGAGCTGTAGAGCAAAGTGGTATTTAACTCCTGTACTTGTATTTATTGGATACAGTAAGGGACATTTTGCTAGTGAGTCTTCCCTTTTTTGAATTGGCTTTTGTTTTGAATTTTATTTTTAATCGGGGGTTTTCCATGTCATGTGAAAGATTTTGCATATGTCTTTGAACTTTGTGAAGTTTCTGCTAATTGCCCAGCTTTTTGAGGTCTTTTTGAAGAGCAGCCTTTACCCCACTGTGTTGACATACACCCAGGTACACCTAGTCTCTCAACTTGCTGAGGGTACTTTCCGTCCCATTGTTCAGGATATCAATAAAAATGTTGAACTGCTTTGACCCTAGCAGTGATCCCTGAGGAACACCAGAGGTAACTAACTGGCTTCAAGTGCAACTCTGATGTGTTGATCATGACACTTTTAACCTGCCAGTCCAGCTAGAGGTTTTATGCATCTTGTAGTCCATCCCATCCAGTTTGGTTATAGGGTTGTTATGGAAGACAACACTGGAGACTTGCTGAACTCAAGACTACTTAGATTTTACTGCTCTTTCCTGGTTCAGAGCTAGTAATCTCATCACAGGTTTGTCAAGTATGATTTGGCCTTACTAAATCCATGTTGGCTGTTCCAAATCACTGGCTTATTCTTCAAGTGCCTGAAAATAGCTTCTAGGATGATTTGTTTCAAAATCTTCACAGGGAGTGGAATGGAATTTAATGGCAGTGGAGTGAAATGGAAGACTACAGGCTCTTTAGGAAGGACAGGCAGGGGAGATGAGTAGGGGGTGTTGCCCTCTAAGTCAATGACCAGCTGGAGTGCATGGAGCTCTGCCTGGGGATGGAGCAGGAGCCAACTGAAAGCATGTGTCAGGATTAAAGGGAGGGCAGGGACAGGAGACATTATAGTGGGTGTCTGCTACAGGCCACCTCACCAGGAAGACGGAGTGGATGAGACCCTCTACAGACAGACAGGTGTAGCCTCACGTTCACAAGCCCTGGCCCTCATGGGGGACTTCAATCAGTCCGATATCTGTTGGAGGTGCAACACAGCAGGGCACAAGCAATCCAGGAGGTTCCTGGAATGCGTGAATGACAGCTTCCTTCTCCAAGTGATAGAGAAGCCAATGAGGAGAGGTGAAATGCTGGACCTTGTTCTAACCAATAAGGAGGGGCTGGTGGGGGATGTGAAGATCAAGGGCAGCCTTGGCTGCAGTGGCCATGAAATGGTGGAGTTAAAGATCCTTAGGGCAGGGAGGAGGGCACACAGCAAGCTCACTGCCCTGCATGTCAGGAGAGCAGACTTTGGCCTCTTTAGAGACCTGCTTGGTAGACTACCTTGAGATAAAGCCATAGAGGGAAGAGGGGCCCAAGAAGGCTGGTTAATATTCAAGGACCACCTCCTCCAGGCTCAGGAGCAATGCATCCCAACAAAGAGAAAGTCACGCAAAAACGCCAGGAGGCCTGCATTGATGAACAAGGAGCTCCTGGACAAACTCAGGCACAAGAAGGAAGTCTACAGAGGGTGGAAGCAAGGGCAGGTAGCCTGGGAGGAATACAGAGTATCTGTCCAAGCAGCCAGGGACCAGGTTAGGAAAGCTAAAGTCCTGACAGAATTAAATCTGTCTAGGGATGTCAAGGGCAACAAGAAGTGCTTCTATAGGTATGTCAGTGATAAAAGGAAGACTAGGGAAAATGTGGGTCCTCTCTAGAAGGAAATGGGAGACCTGGTTACCCATGATATGGAGAAGGCTGAAGTACTCAACAACTTTTTTGCCTCAGTCTTTACTGGCAAGTGCTCCAGCCACACTGCCCGAGTTGCAGAAGGCAATGCAGGGACTGGGAGAACTAAGAAGTGCCCACTGTAGGAGAAGATTGGGTTTGAGACCATCTAAGGAACCTGAAGGTGCACAAGTCCATGGGACCTGATGAGATGCAGCCGTGGATCATGAGGGAACTGGTGGATGAAGTTGCTAAGCCGCTATCCATCATCTTTGAGAAGTTGTGGCAGTCTGGTGAAGTCCCCACTGACAGGAAAAAGGGAAGCATAACCCCCATTTTTAAAAAGGGAAAAAAGGAAGATCCAGGGAACTACAGGCCAGTCAGTCTCACCTCTGTGCCTGGCAAGATCATGGAGCAGATTCTCCTGGAAACTATGCTAAGGCACATGGAAAACAAGGAGGTGATTGGTGACAGCCAGCATGGCTTCACTAAGGGCAGATCATGCCTGACAAATTTAGTGGCCTTCTACGAGGGGGTTACAGCATTGGTGGATAAGGGAAGAGCAACTGATGTCATCTACCTGGACTTGTGCAAAGCATTTGACACTGTCCCACATGACATCCTTGTCTCTAAGTTGGGGAGACATGGACTTGATGGATTGACTGCTTGGTGAATAAGGAATTGGCTGATGGTCACACTCAGAGTTGTGGTTAATGGTCAATGTCCAAGTGGAGACCAGTGATGAGTGGCATTCCTCAGGGGTCAGCATTGGGACCAGTGTTAACATCTTTGTCAGTGACATGGACAGTGGGATTGAGTGTGCCCTCAGCAAGTTTGCTGACGTCACCAAGCTGTGTGGTGTGGTTGACACGCTGGAGGGAAGGGATGTCATCCAGAGGGACCTTGATAGGCTTGAGAGGTGGGCTTGTGCGAACCTCATGAAGTTCAGCAAGGCCAAGTGCAAGGTTCTTCATGTGGATTGGGGCAATCCCAAGCACAAATACAGGCTGGGTAGAGAATGGATCAAGAGCAGCCCTGTGGAGAAGCACTTGGGGGTGATGGTTGACAAGAAGCTCAATATGAGCCAGCAATGTGCACTTGCAGCCCAGAAAGCCAACTGTATCCTGGGCTGCATCAAAAGCAGCATGGCCAGCAGGTCAAGGGAGGTGATTCTTACATTCCATGCTGCTCTCGTGAGACCACACCTGGTTTATCTGTGTTCAGCTCTGGGGCCCCCAACATAAGAAGGACATGGACCTGTGGAAGCAAGTCCCTTAGGGTCTTAAACTGCAAGTCATGATCACTGTAATTGTGGAGTGACTACTGGGGGCAACTTATTGAAACCAATTATTGGAGGCACACTTATTGAGAGTAAGTAAGTAAAGTTATATCCGCATCCTATAGAACTAAGAAAGCATCCAGGATGGAACGTGGTTGGCATGTAAGGAATCTGCTCTGTGATGGTTCCCCATGTGATCTGGCCTGCATTCTCATATGTTCAGTGCCAGAGGAGCTCGGTGTGCTAACTCTGAGAGAACAGAGGGTGGAATGGTGTGGAGATTAGCACAGAGGCTGGCCATGCTTATGAGGCAGGTACGGAAACTCGATGGTACCTCGTAGCAGATAAATTACGTAGATACTCTCAAGTGAGAGATTAATACCCTGTTCCACCCAGAATGTTGGTCACTGAACCAGCAGTTGTGGTGAAATTGTGTCCTGTGGATGAACTTTGCTCATTATAATCTCATTATAATACCAAAACACACCTCCATCCCAAGGTTGTTTCTCCAATGCACTAGGCATGTGCATAATGAAACAATGTTCCCAAAACATGTACAAAGAGACAGAGGGGAGGGGCCATCAACTTCACAGGGGTTTTGCTTGAGTCCTTCTTCATCAGAGCTTCACCAAGTCTGTTTTGGGGGAGCCAGGTTGCAAAATGTGGCTGATGCAAAGCAGCCAAAGTTATCTCCTCTGGAGAGCTAACGTAGCAACTTGGCTACCAGTTGCTTACTGCTGTGCATCATCTCTTGCCACCTGCTAACTCTGACACTGATGTTGTAGGCATCTCCATCTTTGCCTTCAAGCAGCCCCAAGTGCGTGGCAGACTCCATGGGGCGCCCAGAAGAGATGGCGAGCCTTTCAGAGGACAGAAGGTAAAATGAGCTCGCCGTGGTTGACATCAGAACTGAGTCCAGTGGCTCGTGCCTTGCCCTGTCTAATAGCACGGTGGGATGGAAAGGTTTGCAGGCTCTCCATGGGATAAGGCAAAGAAGAGAAACCGCAAGAGAAGAGAGGCCTGGGGAGAGGAGAGTGAGGGCTGCGCAAGAAAGAAGAGGAAGAAGAGCAGAAATGTTTCTGGGACTGGGACAATGCAAAGATGCAGGATGGTGCAGAAGGTCAAGAAGCCCAGGTGTGTACCAGGCTCTGCTGCCCATCTTTGCCAACTCTCCACACTGCTCTAAGTGAGTCCACCTGGCTGGCAAGGGACAGTGATGGATGGTGCTGCGCAGGGTTTGGAAAGAACTCCATGGCAGCTCCCCAGGGGCTCCCCATCAAGCCCTGCTGCGTGGCACAGGGGCACTGTGCACCTCTGCACAGATCTGAGGGCATTACCCATGGGGACAAGGCCCCAGAGCCAGCCCGTGGTCAATGCCAGCAATAGCTCTCTTCTGGGGCATAAAGGACAACTCGTAAAGGGTGTTCCTCAAAGAAAGGGGAACAAAATCTAGCTGCTTCCTGCCTTTCTACATTTCTCAGAGCTTTCTGCCTCTGTTGTTGCAGGTGCTGATTCATTTTCACGAGCAGAACTGCTGTGACTCCTTGGCAGCCCCTGCTGCAGTTGGTGTTTGTAATAAAATGATCTTTTCTTTCTTCTGACTGTGTCTGCCATAGGCTATTGTGGAGTGGGGAGCTGTTGTTTTGGGATGAGTCCTCAGGAGGGAGTTGGGGATTGTCCCTTGTCCCAGCATCCCTTTCCAGCAGGAAACAGGGAGGGAAAGCAAAACTCAGAGGAGGGTAGAGGTTGAAAGGTACCTGTGGAGGTCATGTGGTCCAAGCCCTCTGCTCAAGCAGGCTCACCTAGAGCAGGTTGCCCAGGCCCATGTCCTGGTGAGTTTTGGGTATCTCCTGGGAGCAGCGCTGTGAGGTTAGAGCAAGGGCAAGACTTAGGCAGGGCATGGTGGACAGGAAGGGCTAAAGGTCCTTATGCAGCCACTGTCCCCTGTAGCCATTCTCCTTGCACATTCAAGAAAGAGAGAGGAAACTAAAGCCCAAGAAAAACAAGTGATGCAAGGGAAAGCAATTGCTCTCCACCAACCCCCTGATGCCCAGCCAGTCCCTGAGCAAGGGCAGCTGCTGCCAACTACCACCTCTCGCTTTTCTTGCTGAGCACAGTGTTGTATGCTGTGGGTTGTCCCTTTTGTCAGTAGGATTCAGCTGTCCCCGCTGTGTCCCCTCCCAGCACCTTGCACACCCCCAGCCTACTTGCTGGCGGGGCGGTCTGAGGAGCAGAAAAGCCCTTGGTGCTGTGCAAGCGCTGCTCAGCAGGAACTAACACCACCCTGGGTTAGCAAGGCTGTTTTCAGCACACAAGCAAAACCTAGAGCCCCTGTTGCATTTGAGGGGGCTAATTTGGCAGAAGCTAAACCCCCTTGTGTTCCAGTTTGTCCCCAGATATTAGAGGGGCTGGGGGCAGCTGAGCTTAGCCTCTGAGTGATGCCTGACTTGATACCTTAAATTTTGGCTGAGCTAGGCCAAAGTTGGCACTATCAGTCCAGCTGTGTTTGACAGCTGACATGGTGAACTAACACAGGTCCGGATGCACTAATAGTGTAGGGCTCAGTTGTGGTTGATGAACTAACATGGTTCCAGATTATGCCCCACATCTGGGTGCATCCATCAAAATAAAATCCTCATGACCAGCTCCACAGTTCAGGTCATTTATTTAAGCAACAGATATGGATTCCTTTAGATTGCCAGTGATGAATACACTGTCTGCAAAGCACGCTTAGGTACCAATGAACATCTATATGTTGCAGGATGACTATATAGCGCTGCTAATAGGATTACAAATACAAGCTTGATTTCTAAGTTTCCTGGGGAAACACCTCGTGTAACCAGGTGTATGGGTCTTACCCAAAGGCATTCCTATAGGTGGGGAAGAGAGGTTCAGCTTGTCAGCTGATCCCAGAAGTCTGCAGTGATGTCTCCCTGACTTCTCAGTGATGGTATCTTCCCCCCCCTTGCCTCTTTCTTAAAGGCATTTCATCAGGTGGAATTTGGGACCTCACATGCATGCTTGGTGTGGGGATTATCAAGTTTAAATACATCTTGTGGAGGTGACAGATGGGACAAATGTTTCATCGTAATCCAAACTCTAACATATAGTACAATTATTAAGACATAACAAGGTGAGTGTTAGTAGGACAATAAGAGAGTGAAGCATCTTGTTAAAGAGTCCCATAGTAGTTGGCGACCATCCTAAAAGGGTGTCCCACCAGTGATGTTGTCCATCTTTCTTCACTCTCTAGGATATGGTGTATTTCTTCTGTATCATGGTGAACAGTAATGAGAGTTTTTTGTCTGCTGTTCGGGAGCCATTTTCCAATTGATTCAGGTCACCATATTGCAACAGTTTTCTTACCAATGTAAGATTCATTCCAATGGGAGCAGGTAGCACATCTCGATATGATGTGTAGTTCAATTGGAGCAATTGGTAGGTTATGACAGAAGTGGAATAGTTAAAGTCACATCCTGTGATTTCAGTAAAATTACAAACACAAATATTAGAGTGATTATTAGTAGCTATCATAACATTATCTACAAATATAAAATCACAAAGGGTTCTCTTGCAAGCACGCCCTTTCCCAATATATACAAGTATGGTTTCAGGATTTTCATGGGGATGTATATCAAAATGACAGACCCTCTGTTCGGTGTCAAGACAAATGTCTTGAGCCTTGATAGTAGTACTTTCACAGATAAATCCCTGTTGTTCCCATACAACACATGCATCAACATCAATAGTTTGACATTTTTGTTTTGTTAGGCCCATACTCTATGTTCCAATAGATAGAGTAGAGTTCCATTGTGATTTAATCCTAATGCAATGATTGGGTATATAGTGTATACTGAAGCATTGCGAATTGTCAGAACAAAAGCTGTGGTTTCACTATCAGTGGGGTTATAAGTGAAGTTAACCAGGTGCCACCAAGATTGGAATTTTCTTTCAAATTCAGTTGCATTATCCCAGATTACTGTTCGAATTTCAGCGGGTAAAGTGCCCACTTCACCCTGCTACAGTAGACTGTTGAGCTTGAATACAGCTAAGGGCAGGAGAGGTGTTACTGTGGGTTTTACCTACTGCATTCACAATTAATTGGTGGTCTTTTTCATTAAGAATTTCCCATTGGGGTAATGTATCAGATACGAGCCATTGGTTAGTTCCCAGCACTGACAGTGAACGTTGTACTGGATGTTCCAATTTGTATAAAGTACTTGTTGTTGAGCTTATTTTGTTTGCTAGAACTTCAGCATCCATGCTGTTTAATACTGTTAACCCTGTTCCCAGGACGCCAGTCACATCTCTCCTTGGTCATTGTGGAGAGGTGAGGGTGCGGCCATGCAACCATGCTGACCACCCTGTGTAAGATGTACTCAGGAAGGGTGAGCAGGTTGGTTTAATGGCAGAGATGTTAATTTGCATTGATAATTCTACTCGTTTGAGGGACCATGATGGATTCACAGAATCACAGAATGTTAGGGATTGGAAGGGACCTCGAAAGATCATCTAGTCCAATCCGCCTGCCGGAGCAGGATTGCCTAGACCATATCACACAGGAACGTGTCCAGGCGGGTTTTGAATGTCTCCAGAGAAGGAGACTCCACAACCTCTCTGGGCAGCCTGTTCCAGTGTTCAGTCACCCTCACCGTAAAGAAGTTTTTCCTCATATTTATGTGGAACCTCCTGTGTTCCAGCTTGCACCCATTGCCCCTTGTCCTGTCAAGGGATGTCACTGAGAAGAGCCTGGCTCCATCCTCATGACACTTGCCCTTTACATATTTATAGACATTAATGAGGTCACCCCTCAGTCTCCTCTTCTCCAAGCTAAAGAGACCCAGCTCCCTCAGCCTCTCCTCATAAGGGAGATGTTCCATCCCCTTAATCATCTTCGTGGCTCTGCGCTGGACTCTCTCTAGCAGTTCCCTGTCCTTCTTGAACTGAGGGGCCCAGAACTGGACACAATATTCCAGACGCGGCCTCACCAGGGCAGAGTAGAGGGGGAGGAGAACCTCTCTTGACCTGCTAACCACACCCCTTCTAATACACCCCAGGATGCCATTGGCCTTCTTGGCCACAAGGGCACACTGCTGGCTCATGGTCATCCTGCTGTCCACTAGGACCCCCAGGTCCTTTTCCCCTACGCTGCTCTCCAACAGGTCTGTCCCCAACTTGTACTCATACATGGGGTTGTTCTTGCCCAGATGCAGGACTCTCCACTTGCCCTTGTTATATTTCATTAAATTTCTCCCCGCCCAACTCTCCAGCCTGTCTAGGTCCCTCTGAATGGCTGCGCAGCCTTCCAGTATGTCAGCCACTCCTCCCAGTTTTGTGTCATCAGCAAACTTGCTGACAGTGCACTCTATTCCCTCATCCAAGTCATTAATGAATATATTGAATAGTACTGGTCCCAGTACCGACCCTTGAGGGACTCCGCTAGACACAGGCCTCCAACTGGACTCTGTCCCATTGACCACCACTCTCTGGCTTCTTTCCTTCAGCCAGTTCACAATCCACCTCACTACCCGATCATCCAGACCACACTTCCTCAGTTTAGCTGCGAGGATGCTGTGGGAGACCGTGTCAAATGCTTTACTGAAATCGAGATAGACCACATCCACAGCTTTACTATCATCTATCCACTGGGTTACATCCTCATAAAAGGCTATCAAGTTGGTTAAGCATGACTTCCCCTTGGTGAAGCCATGCTGAGTGCCCCTAATGATCCCCCTATCCTTGATGTGCCTAGAGACAGCAGCAAGGACAAGTTGTTCCATCACCTTTCTGGGGATGGAGGTGAGGCTGACCGGTCTATAGTTACCCGGGTCCTCCTTCTTGCCCTTTTTGAAGACTGGAGTGACATTCTCTTTCCTCTAGTCCTCAGGCACCTCTCCCATTGCCCACGACTTAGCAAAGATGATGGACAGTGGCCTAGCAATGAACAACTGATTGAACAGCATCAGTTGTTGACCTGTATTTTTTACTACATATGGTCCAATTTCATATGTTTGTGGAGTCAACTTCTCCTTCATCAGTGGTGTTGAGTTGGAGTATATCGTGGTGATTGGTATAGGATCAGTTTTCACACACGTTAAGTTCATCGTCAACACTTTTATTAATTTGGGGTTTTCCATCTCATTAATGATATACCGACTGGTATCAGTTGTCAAGCAACAACTGGCCTCGTGTAAACAGTGAGTTTTAGTCTTATTGTTTATCATTATTATAAGCGAATCAGGTATCTTATTTGTTTCACAGCACACCAAAAGGCTTTCTGATAAGGGTTTTCCTGTCTCCATAATTCATATGAATTACCCTCCCATCAGTTTGGTTAAATGTCTTAAATTGTCTCTTGGAAAGGCTGCATGGGTCTATTTTTCTGATACTTAGCCATCCTGTGGCAATCATTGGAGCGAGCATAGTTGGGTCAGGTTTGATAGCATCTATTTTAAACCTGAATATTAGCCCTACACTATGGTGGATGGGCATTTGGTTTTGTTGCCAGAGACATGTCACGAAAGTGGGTTCCTTCAGAGTAAAATTATGCCAACAATCCCACCTTTCGGCAGCGCATACCTTTGTTATTTGTATTCCAGGAGGTGATGTACTATTGGTCGCTATAATTTGAGTAACCTTCTTGTGCGTAGTTCCATTGGCCATTCTACACCCTATTCGGATTTCTTCTCTGGATGTTCCCCTTAAGAAGCGGATCCACTGCTGTTTATCCCAATCCCACTCATGTTTTGGATATACCTCAGTTCTCCACATAACCACTGTATCTAAGTTTAACCTTCCATTGATGGAATGTAGTCTCATACTTCTGGAATATATAATGTGAGCTTGGGATCATGGCCATTCTGGGTCCCTTTGGCTACAAATCAAGTGAAACCAGAAGGTTAGGGTAAAGAACAACACTGTAAATCCAATTTATAGAGTTGTCATCCTGAAATTTGGGTCTCCAGATGCCTATAGTAGGTTGGCGTAGGCTAATCCATCCGTCCACATACAGTTCATTCAGGATCCCTGTGAATACAAAAGAAAGGAAACATGCTCGGTTGAATATACAACTGGCAGGGTTATTTTAAAAAGAGGGTGTGATCTGCTGGGTACTAATCTGGTGCATTTTTCCTGAGCAATCTTTAGCTTCCCATGCGTAAAGATTCTTGGGGATAGTTAGTACCATTGGTACCATTTCAATCTGGAGTATTTTTACTAACACGGGTTGTAGGATGTGCCGCAGCTTGGTATGAACCTTTGGGGCAATTGAATTAAACAGGTACACAGACAAACAATAATAGAGAAACCAGGAATATGTTTACGCCAGAAGGCTAAAGCTCCCACGACTTGCTGTAACTCCTTTATGTTAGATGGGTTTTGCACCTGCTCTGTTTTCTCTAGGGTGTCCAGAGGAACAGACATGTCTCCTTTAATCCACCAAAGTCCCAGGAACTTAATTTCCTGTGCTGGTCCCTGACACTTCAACTCCGGAACTTCCAATGCCAATTCAGTTAAGGTGGTCCGAATATTTTCCATGGTAACTCTTGCACTCTCTTGACTTTCTCCTCCTATCAGGATGTCGTCAATGTACTGATATACTGTACTGTCAGGTGGGACAGGGATCTTTGCTAGAACTTTAGCCAGAGCATTATGAGCAATTGTGGGGGAATATTTGTATCCTTGTGGAAGTCTGTTTAAAGTATATTGGATTCCTCACCATGTGAGAGCAAACTATGCTTTATCTTGTTCAAGGAGTGTAATCATGAAAAACATGTGTTTGACATCTAAGACAGCCATCCAGGTATGAGCAGCTCCCTGAATCAATGTCACTATCTCAGCAATATTTGTAACTGCGGCAGTTAGAGGCGTGGTGTTAACATTCAACTGTTGATAATCTACTGTGAAAGGCCAGTGTCTGGTAGGTTTCTTTACTGGCCGTACCAGTGAATTATAAGGTGAATGAGTTATTTTAATGATATCCCTTTTTTCCAATTCTGCTACCACCCCGTCAATCCCTGTAAGGGCTGCCACCGGCAACGGATAATGCCGAACACTGGTAATTTTAGAGCAGGGTAAGGGTATAGATGTTTCTAACAAATTCAGTTTCACTATGTCTAACTCCTTTTCTTGTCCTGCAAAACTCCATACAGTCCCATCGGGGAGTTTCCAAGTTCTACCACATGATAAATCAAACCCCAGAACGATATTGTGGGCTGCGCCAACTAAGACTTCTGCCCGGGGTTAATCTCTGTTCCCCTGGTAACCAGAGAGTGGTTTTTGCAATAGGGCATTCCCTTACTGCGCCGTTCATCCCAGTGAATTTTAACTCTTCGGCGGCTAGGTTTTATACCAAGGGTTTCTACTGTTTCTTTGGAAATTGCTGACGTTTGAGCCCCAGTACGGATAAGAAAGTCTATTAATATTTTCTGGGGTCCCGTGGGAATTGCAATGATAGGGTCAGAGCATTTATTAGATAGCCATTGAACTGCTAATATCCACCGGGCAGGGTGGCTCACTGCCCTCCCCGGGGATGGGAGTTTTTTGACTGGGATTCTGCCAATTCAATTAGATCATGCTCTGGTGCAGAAGGTGCAGTTTTTTCCCTTGTCGGAGGATTCTCAGCTAAACCATCTCCTCCAAAAGAGTCAATTTTCCTATTAATGGACTGAACCAATATTTGGAGATCATTAGTGGACATACCATAGAGAACTTCCCGAGGTTTACCCAAATCCAAGGCTTTACGCCACAGTACACCCCATCCCCAATTAAATTTAGATTTTCCTTCAGGTGGGGGTTTCAGAGTATGGCTTTGGTGAACTTGACGGGTGTGATCGGTAGGCTTTTCACTGATTGAACTGACCCAGCCCATTCAGCATCCATATTTAACTGTTTCTTGTAAAAACTCGTTCCAAGTAGTTAT
Source organism: Nyctibius grandis (assembly GCF_013368605.1). Lineage (NCBI taxonomy): Eukaryota > Metazoa > Chordata > Aves > Nyctibiiformes > Nyctibiidae > Nyctibius > Nyctibius grandis. The sequence continues at coordinate 81,945,968 of NC_090662.1, forward strand.
GGGGGTTGCTGCTCAACCTCATCTGCGATTACTGTTGTGGTCACGAGCAGTTTGTACGTGATCTTGGATATTTGCTACGAACATTTTAAGACTGTCGGGAAGGCCACGAATAAGAGGGGTTAATCGTGCCGGGTCGATGGGAGCTAGCATTGGGGATTTCCTTAACTCTTCTCTCTCATACATTGCTTGTATGCAGGCAGCCTTTCGTACTGATGCTGCCAAACCAGAGAAGCCAGTAGATTTAATTTCCAGCGGGTCTCCTCTCTCCTGGGGAATCTATACCACCTGCCAAGTATGCAGCCCGTGCAGTTAAGGAATAACTATGATCCCCCGGTGTGCTAGTCAGAAATACCCCAGGACCCCAGTAGTCCCCCGCTTCATCCTCACTCGGTATAATTAGGTCTCCCCCCATAAGGGAGACTCGCCACACATATTCAACCTCAGATTCCTCTGGTTGACGTGAATATTTCTCATGTAGTTTCACTAACTCTACTGGCGACCAGGGAATTGCACACACAGTAGTACAGACCTCTTCATCACTGTCAACAGCGGTCTCAGTTTTAATCAAGCGATATAATGGGGCCAGCTGAGATTTGGGATCATGGGTTTCTGCGATCTCATCCTCATCGCTATCAAACCCAGATATCTCCGTCCCAGGTTTCAGGGTTTGCACAATGTATTAATTTACGAATCTGCCTGACCGAATCAGAGGGTTGCACTTTATCCAGCAGCAGGTTTAACTTTTCAAGCATTTGTTTAAGATTATTATTTTCACTTTTAAGATGAACATTTTCACCTTTAAGATAATCATTTTTGCTCATGAGTTTTTCAGTTGAGGCTCCTAATTTTTCTCCTGTCTCCCTCTCAAAAGCTAATGACAATTTGAATACCTCATTTTCTGATTTCATAGCCTGATATTCTGTACCTGCAACTTGTTTGGGAGCAGGGGATTCCTTGGCTTCTTGCTGAGCACAAGACAAACAGGCCCCGAGTACTGCACAAATAACACCTTTACCTTTTTCCACTCCATTTTTCTGCACTGCCTGACATTGTTTAACGTGTTCTATCACTTTCTTTTCATCTTTCCAAAACTCTTGGGCCCACTCCTTCCCAGCTTGGGAAGGGGCACAGTTGTACTTTGGCATCAGCTCATCCATGGCAATCCTGTCTGTGATGCCAATTTTCTGTTGAGTTTAAGGTGAGCTACGTTTAGGAGGGCTAATTTGCAGAAGCTAAACCCCCTTGTGTTCCAGTTTGTCCCCAGATATTAGAGGGGATGGGGGCAGCTGATCTTAGCCTCTGAGTAATGCCCAATTTGATACCGTAAATTTTGGCTGAGATAGTGCCCATTTTGGCCTATCAGTCCAGCTGCGTTCAACAGCTGACATGGTGAACTAACACAGGGTCTGGATGCACTGATAGTGCAGGGCCTAGTTGCGGTCAATGAACTAACACGATTCCAGGTTATGCCCCAAATCTGGGCGCATGCACCAAAATAAAATCCTCACGACCAGTTCCACAGTTAAGGTCATTTACGTGAGCAACAGATACAGATTCTTTTAGATTGCCGGTGATGAACACACTGTCTGCAAAGCACGCTTAGGTACCAATGAACATCTATATGTTGCAGGATGACTATATAGCGCTGCTAATAGGATTACAAATACAAGCTTGATTTCTAAGTTTCCTGGGGAAGCACCTGGTGTAACCAAGTGTATGAGTCTTACCCAAAGGCATCCCTATGGGTGAGGAAGAGAGGTTCAGCCCATCGACTGCTCCCAGAGGTCCATAGAGATGTCTCCCTGACTTCTCAGTGATGGTATCTTCCCTCCTTTGCCTCTTTCTTAAGGGTTTTTTATACTCTTTTCCTGTATTTAGATGGAGCTTGAGTGACTCTAGTCATACATACCTTTATTATTGATCGGTACAAAATCCTCTTGCTTTGATTTTAAAGGTATAGGCTAAGAAAAATTCAGAGGGCATGCTCGGGGGGAGATGGAGGCAGGTAGCTTTTGGGATGGAGGTGTGTTTTGGTATTATAATGAGATTATAATGAGCAAAGTTCATCCACAGGACACAATTTCACAACTGCTGGCTCAGTGACCAATATTCTGGGTGGAACAGGGTATTATCTCTCACTTGACAGTAGCTATGTAATTTATTTGCTACAAGGTACCCGCACCTGCCTCATTAGTACAGAGGCTGGCCATGCTTATCTCCCCACCATTCCACCCTCCGTTCTCTCAGAGTTAGCACACCAAGCTTCTGTGGCCCTGAACATCTGAGAATGCAGGCCAGGTTGCCTGGGGAACCATCACAGAGCAGATTCCTTACGTGCCAAGCACATTCCATCGTGGATGCTTTCTTAGTTCTATAGGATGTGGATATAACTTTACCTACTTACTCTCATTAAGTGTGCCTCCAATAATTGGTTTCAATAAGTTGCCCCCGTGTCCTGGTTTCATTGGGATTTGGTTTCAGTTTGTGGCCAGCCATGGTGATCAAGGCTCTTAGCAGTTAAATCCAGGGCATCTGACCCTGGCTGGCCCACAGGTGCATTCTACATCATTAACTTCAAGTTCACTATAAAAGAGAAGGCTTGCTGGGAAGAGGGGGGGGGCTCTTCCTGCTCTTCTTGCTTCTCCTCCCTTCTCCCTCTTCGTGATTCCTGGAGCAACTTGCCAGTGCTCTGTAGATAAGTAAAGTTTTGTCTGTTTTGTGTTGTCATTTATATTGATTTCTTCATTTCATTAAATCTGTTCAACTTCAACCTACAGGTCTCCCTCCTTTTCCCAATTCCCTTCCTCATTTGGGGAAGGGACATTGGGTGGTAGAAAAACTGCTGTTGTTTAGCCGTGGGTGTGGGCTAAACGAAGACACCCCGGTAGTCACTCCACAGTAGGAAAGGCTACCACTGCCTGGGCATCCCAAGCAAATTCTTTAGTCATGAGAAGAGGGTCCAGCAGAGCACCACCTCTAGCTGCCTGTCCAGCATTTGCAGCATAAACTTTCTCAGACGTGTTTCATACATCTCCTGGATTGCTTGCATCTCACTCTATGGCCTTTTCAACAAGCATTATGCAGTTGAAATGTCTCGTGAGAACCAAGGCCTATGTTATGAGGCCTCTTCCTTTTGTTCAAAGGAGGTTTTGACTGGGGGTGTCTAGGAGACTTCTACCATGACTACCCCTTTTGGCACCCTCTCCAATTTTGGTCCATAAACTCCCAGCCCCCTGCCACCAATTCTGTAGCAAAGTTCTATGCATTGAGTATTTATGCTGAGCACAACCCCTTATCTTCTCAGCCTGTTCTTCCTAAAGAGCCTGTATCCACCCATTACAGGGCTTTGTATGAGCTATCCCGTCTGTTTCCTGTCATTCCAGTTACATCTTAGCTTTGCAGGTTCATACACATCTATCACATCCTCTGTTTCATGTGCTGCATAGTCATGTACAGGTACTTCAGATGACTCTCTGGTTGCATCAGTTTTGCACAAAGAGTGAGAGCTTTCCTTGTTATGCTGTTGGGTGGGTACCACCCCCGTTTCCTTAATTTCTTCTTCCCTCTCTTTGATTTCTAGTCTTCATCCACCTGTAAACCTAGGTTAAAGCCTTCCTCACTAAGTTAGCAAACGTGTTGAAGATGCTCTTGTCTACTTCATTAAGTAGATCTCATTTCTCTCCAGCCAGCCTTGCCACCCAAAGAGTGTCTCTTGGTTTTAGGAGCCAAAATCTTGCTAGTGTTCAAGGAGAGCAGCACCTGGCCCCCATGCCCTTCCCTCTTGTACTCAGCTATAGAGTGCTGTAAAAAGGCATTCTGGCCTTCTCCAACATGGAGAATGCACTGTGTCCCTTAGTAAGGTAGTGCAATGTTTAACTTTCCTGACTGTAAATAAAATTAAAGAAAAACTACACCAGATTTATACTCTGAATGTATCTAGCTTCAGCTTCTTCCACTGGATCTCAGGAAAACTTTATCTGCTAAATTAAAGAAATACGGGAGAGATTCTGTAGTTAAAAGCTCAGATCAGACCTTCTGATGCAATGAAACGTGGGGTCTAGTCATCCTGAAGATACCAGAATGAACTAGGAGTTACAATGTGAAGGTGGCATATAAACCTGTCATGCTCCAGAACCACTTGTTTAGGCTTTTAAAAACAGGCATCTTTTTAACTGCCTCTTACATGTTTGCTCATTATATGCAGCCTTTCATGAAGCATACTTAGAGTTCATGCTTAAAATGCTCCTTTGTTTTGTATGCTCAGGAGAAACTCTTCTCAGAATTCCTGATTGGATGGCTCATAAAAATATCCATGAGCTGATGAGCTTTGACCCGTTTCTTGTTTCAAAAAATAAGCACATCTTTTACTTATCAACACTGGTGTTTAAAATTGCATGTAGTTTTAGATACCCTTTGGGTTGTTAAGTGATGTCATTGTGATGTCTCTAAGGGAGAGCCTGTACATCATTTTCTGCTTGCTGTGCTCCATGGTGATATGCATGTTAGAGTTGTCTTTTCTATCTGTCTTAATGTTGTAAACCTGATATCCTTTTGTGCTGCCTATCTTTTCCCATCAGCAAGAAGAAGGAAGAAGCCTGCAACTCCCCCACACATCCACCTCCACCTCCACAAATTCACAGCAGGGCTCAGAGCTACATGAAGAAAAACTGACAGGCTGCAGTTCTGAATTTTCAAATCTTCATAAACCTCTCCTGTAATTCCTGCATAGAAAGAGGTCGTGTGCTAAATATAAACCTTTTCAGACAATCCAAGAAGAGAAAGAGTCAGGAAACTCATAGTTAGGAAAAGAAAAACTTTACAAACTGATATTGGGATGGCAGGTTACCAAATGCTTTCTATCAGTTCAACTTGCATTTAAGACTTAATCTGGTTTTGAGTTGGAGTGGTGACTTGCAGACAGGTGGCTTTAGAGGACATCTGACATTTCACTTTTGGCAGGATGGGAGTGGAGAAAGGCTTTATTTTGGACTGTGTTACGGAACTAGCATCCAAGGGAATCTGCTCTCAGATGAAGTGATGCTCATTCAGATCTGCAGTTCATCTGAATATACATGGAGCTTGGAATAAGTTGATCAGTAAGGCAGCCACTTTGAAACTCATTATTTGGTATTCAGATACATCAGTGCTGACAAATGACTTGCTAAAAGGTAATGTAACTATAGTCCTTCTTGTAGGTATAAAAAATTGTGTATCATTAATGTTGGTCTTAGTTAAGGTACTAATATTACTCATTCTTAAATACTTGGTAACACATTTTCCCTTTCAGTTCATCAGCAATTCTTTAATGTGTAATACTCTAGCTAATGCTTGTTGCCAAAGAGAAGCCTTTTGACAGAATTTTGGAATTAGCATTAAAACAAAGTAGGTTTTGAGTTGTTATTCTAGCGGCTTTTCTTGAAAGCTTTAATACATGCCAAAAAAATAAAACTTGTAAGAGATGTGCAGAAAAGTTGCTGGTGTTAAGTTAGATTTATTTTTTTTTAATCTGAGTAGCAAATTAATATAGATTTCTCTGTCAGGAAGCCATCTGCATGGTCTCAAATTACAATTTTTTTCTGAAGAGACAGCAAGTGCCATTTCCTTAGGATTTCTACTGTAATGTATTTCTACTCCGTATAATAATGATACTATATATGTTTAAGGAACTACTGCTAGTTTAAGACATACTCTTCAGAAAGCAACTGAAATTATGATACAGGAGGTAAGAAATTTGCAAGCTGAAAAAAAATAAACTGCTGGAAGGTTAGAGTTCATAAAAGAAGAATATTCAGCATACCAAATGTGAGCTCCTAAAGAGCTTTAACTCCTAGAAGACCGGTATTATTTAGGTTGACAACAAAATGAATGCATAGACAAATGCAATTTATACTTCCAGTCTTCACAGACCTATACCATGGTGTCAACCAGGAAAGCGACTTCCTGCTCCCCATCAGCATGCTGAAAAGGAGAATGGGCAAGCTGTGGGCAAGGGGAAATGGGGACTTCTGCCATGTCACCATATAGTGTTTCACTGAAATCAGATCAATGCTTTCCCAGTTTTTGAAGGGAGTTGTCTTTGCAGATGAAAATCATATTCTGCATGAACTGTGTAAACTGACGCAATTATTTTAATAAACCTTTTTTTTGTCTTGGTTGATGGAAGAGATTCACTTAATGCTTTGAGAGCTTGCTTGTCATATGGTATATGGACATATCCAAATATTAATTACTGTCTAAATGGATTCTTTGCCTAAGCTGCGTAAAGGATATTTAAGGCAAAAGCATTATTTTTGATCCAAATTTCCTTGTGAAAGAGCAGATAATTTTATTACAGTACTTAGGGCATCCAGGATTATTTCTGTGCCTAGGGTGCAAATGTGATAAGCTGCTTCTCTGCTGAACTCCCTGAATTGATGATGGCCAGAATCAATTGAAAGTAGGTTCTTCTAACTCAGGCTTGAACTACTTGGCTCTGAAGATGAATAAGAGAAATATCATTATTCTGACAGCAACATTAGCAAGCCAGCTCACAGTATGGATTCATTATGCTTTATGTACTTTACAGAGTAAAAAGTTTAAGGCATGGCCATTGTGAAAGTGTCTTTAGGCTTTGGGCTCCTGCCAATTCAAAATGTGGGGTGAATTAATTATGTGGCCCCTGGGAGGCTGTAAAGGATCAGCTAAATATGAAATCTGCACCCCATATTGCCTCCTGTGAACCTGTGTATTCCCCGTTAGTATATTATGGTAGGGTGTGCGCCAAGGTTGAAGTGTGCTAGTGATAAGAGGTAAATTTCTCAGAAGGTAGAGAGTAGGAGAAAAGGGGAGTACAGTAGTGGAGATGAGGAACTGAAAAACTGTAGCTTGTCCTAAATATCTAGGAGGTCTGCAAGAAGAATGATGTTGAATCCAGTCAGTAAAGTCAAATTCAACAATTTCTGAGTTGCAGTCACAGTTCAACATCTCAACAGTGGGGCTCTCCTTCCTTTTGGAAAGGCTTTACTTTCTGTGTCTGTATATCTTGCCCTCAGTAGGTAACACACTTAAACATTTTAAAGCATGTTGAAATACTGCAGTAACGCCAGCGAAAACAAATTCCCTTCTCCGTGGCTTTCTGCCATATCAGCTGAGCAGATTGAATTGTGCCAGCTTCGAGGGTGGTGTTTCCTCCTGCTCATCTTCAGAGTCAGTGGCAGACAGGCCTGGCCAGGACTGGTGTGTGCAGCTGCAGCAGGGAGGGATGAGCTTCCTCAGGTCTTACTGGGGAGACAAAGCAGGTAAGTCAGTCATCTACTTAATGCTGCAGTAAGTGTTTAGTTGATGACTTGTAAGTTAGCTACATAAGAAAAACTATTTATGAAGATTTAGAAGATACTTTCCCTTTCTGTGTGGGCGTTAGCATGTCTTTTTTGCATGTGGATGAAATAATCTGGTAATTTATCCTGAAAGAAAATTTTATCTTGCACAACTCTAGCCATGTAGAAAATATTATTCTTGAATCAGGATGCTATTGGAATTGAATCCTTTCTTGTGCTTAATGATGATCTGTTTTCTTATCAAGGGGTTACAATCCCATGCTCCCCTTCTGAAGGGAGTGCAATCAAACTCTTAAACATTGAAGCCACAACTGATCAAAAATAGTGCAGAGTGCAGGCAACCGGGTTAAAAAGTGTTGATCAAAAAATGCACGTGTAAAATTGAGGTGGGGAATAGAAGAGGATCCAGTGTTTTCCAGTTAGGTCCAGGACTGGAAGCCAGACGTGTCACTGCCGGCCTTGCAAATGAGGAATTTGTCAGCCAACTGTATAAGGATTCCCCTTAACCAGCGGTCAGACTGGGATAGGTGCTTTAGGGTAGGAGGACAAATCTTCCTAACCATAGGGAAAAAACTGGAGTATTCACCTGGTTTTAGTGAAATATACTTAATGGCCACTGGCTGTAAGGTTTCCTAAGACAAGCATTTTGTCCATGTTCTATACAATGCACTCGGGTTACAGAAATCTTTTAAAATCAGCCGTGTATGTGACTAATATACATAAGTGATTTCACTGCCACTTATCTCCATGAATTTTCTATAACTACCTGATACTGTGCTGAGAGAAGTTGTAAGTGTTATTGCTATGAGTCACTGTTCATGGTTTCAGGAGCCTGACTTAAGAACCATGACACCATTATATTAGTAGCTGCCCAAATAACACACTAATAACTAATACAGTTACTGCGGGAGGGGATTTCTTCACTGCAATGTAATGACATTTAAAGCTTCAGGGAAATATTTTAAAATTAGAGGAGGTGTGACATTTTCATGGTGATACAATAGATGGTTTTGGAAATAATTTATATTTGTTCCACATACAGTGATTTTTTTTTTTCTGCTATCGTGCTGGACGTTGCTACCATTTTAAGTTTAAATAAAAGCTTGAGAGTAAGTTAATAGTGCTGCTGCCATAATGTATTTCTGGTTGCATGGGTCTTCCTCAGTGGTCATCTAGATCATGAGCTGTTCTATATATCTGTTGCTTTGTTAACTTTTACTGAGATATGCATGCAGCACAAGGGACTAGTCTTTTCAGTCTAGTGTTTGATCTGTTGCTTTGTCTGGATTATAATCTGACTGAGATCCTAGGAACTATCCTATGAGCAAGGAGACAGCAAAGATCCATATAGGCTGGTTCCAGACAACGTTGCACTAGATGCTTAGGAAAAAAGTGTACAAAACCAGCACCTGTGGAATGTTAATAAGCATTTCATACTCCTACTGTTTTTCTGAAGTCAAACAGGAGTAAAAACATACGCTGAAAGAGTTGCAGACTTCTATCAAAGGAAAACAAGCTGGTCTAGATAATACTTGTTAGATAAAACCATGTGTTACACTAACATCTCACCTAGTTAAACCTTAGGGTCACATTATCCTCACAGAGAAAAAGGTGTCTTGGCAGAGTTTTAAAGAACTTAATATCCAGAAGGCAGAGCCTTTCAAAAAAGATACAAGGAGCCAGTAAGTCTAAACAACAGGTTTGTTGTGATCTTACTGATACCACAGTACTTTGCAGACAAGGAAGTAAGGCATCTGAGGAGGAGGAACTAACATATTTTGAGTATATATTTACCCCTGTATTCTCTGGGTGTCAGGGTGCTTTTATAGAATTTAAGTAGATATGGAACCGGGTAGTGGAAGGCAGTTCAATGTCACTTAATGTGTATTTCATGTAGAAAGTACATATTATGTGGAACTTCAAATCTGATTATCCATCAGAACAAAAGGGCTTTTTCTGTTCATGAACTGAAAAAAGCAGGGGAATCTGCCTGAGTCTCTTCCAAACTGTCCTTAACCTAAACGTAGCAATCTCAACTAGATTTAAGTAGAACAGGTGGCAATTAGAGTTACTCAACAAGGTTGGTCTTGGTAAGGTGATATGAAAGGGGATTTGGCATACATTCTCCAAGCTGACTTCTGTCTTTCTCCCATTTCCCTGAGTGCCTAAATTTAGACTCTGAAACACATACTTGGAAACAGAAATAAATATTAATGGTTGTTTTTCACAGTATTTGCATATGAAGGTCTCATTGATTTTGATGGTATTCAGTGTCACTCTGTACCATTAAAAAGAGGCCATCTTTTAGGTAGTTTGAGTACAGAATTTGAGCTATGCGCATAATTGGTCTAAATTTTTAGTGGCTAAGGAAAAAATGTTATGTGAAATTAACAGTAGGTTTAGCAGGAGTACTTAGAAAATGTTGAATTCTTGACTACACAAAAGAAAGTATTTTGAAGATTGCTAATATATGTGAAAGCTTTGAGAAATCAATACAAGCTGATGAAGAACAGAGCTCTGCTTCAGATTTGTGCCCTTGTAGGTTTAGTGGAAAGTAGAGATCCTTCAGGAGCCAAGAAACTGCAGAGCCCATTTTCAATGCTTAGCCCTCTTCCACCACAACTTCCTAAGAGCTACTGGAAATGAAAAGGAGCCTGGCTGCCTGAATCCACTGAGGAAGGAAGCTCAGAGGGATACAAGGGAGCTGGAAATGTTTGTGCCTTTCAGGTACCACCAGTATAAGACAAATAATGGATAGCAGGGGAACTAAGTGTCATATATAAGGGAGGGAAGCAGACAGAAGATGCACATTTATGGGAAGTGACTGAATAGCCATGTAGCATAGGCACGGAAAATGGTTAACAGAACAAATATATGAAAGATTAAATATAGAAAGGAGATGAGATTAATGTACTGGAAACTAGCTGCAGATGATGCGATGTGATCTGCTCTGGACACTCTGTTCTCTGCTCTTGTATCATCCCCACGGTATCTAGGCACTTAACTGGCAGATGAGTCACCGTGTCTTTGTGCTGCAGCTTGTTTCTCCATTAGATAAAGGTAATTCTTTCCACTCTTGGAGTGATGCTGAAAAGGGTTTATCTGTAAAGTGCTTTGAAGACATACTAACATTCACAGATCCTCTAAAGCCTAGGTTTTAATTGTGGAGCTGCAGTTACATTTTAATACATTTTTACAGCAACAAAAATGCCTAACTGCAGTAATTCTAGTCTATGATAAATTATTTTTGATGTTTCTGATACCTAAGATGATGAAAAGGCTGGTTAATTTGGTTAGGACAGCATGATACCATTGACTTCACTTACACTTACTCCATCATGGGGCTCAAAAAAATTGGTGGTTGGGAATCAACTTGCTTTGTTTCCAGGGTAGCTTTCTCTGTGTTTCAAGGATAACGTATTTCTTTAGCTGATATGCAATGTTATACTTCAACCTTAACTTTGCTGCGAGTTGCAAACAGTGAAGTAAAATGATTCGAAGTGAAATATGAATCCACGACATGCAGCCCCAATACAGCTCCTCCCTTAACATGTTCTATGATGGGTTAATGGGAATAAAACTTTACAGTTTCATCCAGTATATTATTGAAGGCTTCACACACCAACTTCAAATGTTATGTATATGTGATTTCATGGTCAGTAGCTTTGTCAGTAGGTGGTCATTACTGTCCAATCCAACCTGTTCTTTCTATGTCAGTCTACAAATCCTGTGTCTTAAGCTCTACTTTCCTTGGAAGTAACCATCAAAACCATTTTGGTTAGCTCTAAACAAACAGCAACTGCTCTCCTAATGATCCCATAACAATTATAACAAAAATTGTTTTCTAGGTGTGTTCAGCAAGGAAGGGAACCTACTATCTGTGAATAACTAAGGACTTTCAGTTGACTTGAGCTCATTTAAAATCCAAATTAGTTTGTAATGTGAAAGTTGATACTATCTGACCACTGTGGCCCCAAAACAAACACACAAAACAAAAAACATAGACACAGCTTTGCTGTTAGGATGTGACACTCATAAAATACTTAAAGTAAGTTCAGATATCCAAACACTAGGGTGGATTAGGCAGCTGCTGCTAAAATATCTTTATTTTAATGCTAATGTAAAAATGTCTTATTGTTGAAAGGAGAACTGATTATCTTTCTAGACCTAGTGCCAAGTCTTGTAAGATTCCTTAAAAATCTTACTGATACTTAGATTTTCAGTTTCCTGTAGATTTTTAAAAGGTGGTCTGAGCAATAATTCTGAAGTGATTTGTATTTCAAATGGCTTCTTCTCATTTTAGTGTAGTATTGTTAGCTTAGAGCCTTTCTGATGCTGCTTTTCTTTTATGGTTTCTTGTTAATTAGATTAAATCATAAACCCACTATAATTCCAGCATGCAAATTCCTTTTAAAGCAAAAGGACTTGTCTACTTGAGCATTCAGCCTTTGAGGCAGATAAAGCTCCTTCCACTAATTTCAAGTGATAGTAGTTCAGACCTGACCTGCAGAGGTATGAGCAGGTACCAAAAGCTTTTGATATCTCTTAACAGCATGAGAATAGAAATCACACAGCCAGGTGTATCTCTTAGAATAATTCTGTTAGTTCTGCTGCAGTTGAAACTGTTTTTCCTGATACTTGCACTGACTTGTTTGTGTTTAGCCTATGCAGTGTTCCACAAACCTGTTGCTATGGGAAATGGTACTATTGCTCAGGTGTTTTTAAAAATGCTACTCCTTTTAACCTTTTAATTTCTAGTATTCTCACTTTCTACAGAAGACTTACACTTTGGGGAACTTTGCAAGTCATGAGAATCTACTCTTCTGTGACTATTGAGTCACTGAAGCCAATTCTGTTTATAATAAGTTGACAAGCTCAGCTCTAAGGAGACATTCAACACCCCATTCTCTCTGCTCTAAATAGGACATTTCTAAAGAAAAATCACATTTGCTTTCATGGTAAACCTTTTGTGAATCTAGGACTTCCCTTCTATGTCTTACCTTCTACAGAGATGTCTCCATAACTTCCAAAAGAATGCAACCTTTGGATCACTGCATTCATTTAGCTCTGAAGCTTGGTCTTGGCACTGGGTTATTTTGCCATTCCTTGTATTTACTCAAGATAAGTGGAACTTGCACTTTCACCTAATTCTACCAGGAGTGGGGAGGGAAAAACCACTAAGAGCCTTGATGTGGTCATTAGTGTGTGTTGCTCTCATCTGTGACCTTTTTCATGTGCTCATAAATTTTTTCCTTTTATTTCCTGGCTGTATGTGCATGTACTAGCTCTAAAATATTAAATCAGATCTCAAATGTCACGTTATCAATTTAGGGAAGAAGGGCTCTTAGCCATTAATATAAAAGTGAATCCTTTTATGTTACATAACAGATAAGTTATAATAGGCAGGCTGTATCTGAAGATAGTGATACAAACATGGCACTCAGCTTTTTTGCTATTTATCTTTTAGCTGTGTCTATCAGAATTACTCTTCCATCAAACAAATGAGGCTTTTATGGATATTAGCAGGAGAGGTGCATCTGTTATAAGCCACATATAGTCACTTGATTTGTATATTGAATAAGATACTTACATGATTTTATTACCTAAATGTACTGTGTCCTCTTTTATGTATGGTAACAGATCATTTTGGTCCTGGTGTTGCATGCTACATATAAATTACTTCAATAGTATAGACTGGCTCACTTAAGCAGGATTATTCTTCAGAAATTAAATAACTGTTAAGTATAGTGACCCTGGGTGTTTCTCTGAATTACATTTTTTCCTATTGCAGAATATGGACCAAAGCTGTTTAAGTACTGATAGACAGTCTAGAACAACGGTCTTAGTTTGCTAAAAGGTAACTTTTTCAATTTAATTTTGCTTAAACGAGTCATCTTTCATCTCTTCTCCATTGCTAATGACTGTTATAAAGCAATCACCTTTATAATGGAAGCCATTTTAGTCCATATATTAAAAATCAAAGCAGTTGGACTATTTAATTTCAAAGCCATTTAATTCCAGAGTTCAAGAAAGTGAATAGATTAAAAAATCCCCTCTTCCTACCTGCTAATGCAAAGCTTTTCACCAGTTCATTAAACATTGTATAGCACCCTACCTCATTGCTTTACAAGCTCTTAGTGTATATAGCCCCACTGGAACTTGGCAAACTCAATTCTTAATTAAATACGTATTTTTCAAAAAGTGAAACCATGAGCAGTAAATACCTTTTGAAATACAGTCTAAAGCCTGTATTGCAGTGTCAGTGGCATAGTGCCCCACCTCTAGGAGGTTGTTCCTTTTTGTATTATGGTGTCAGACACACAAGGATAACAAGAACAAGCGTGTTTCATAACGCTTAGCACTTATTTCATCTTGCATCATCTATTTGCAGAAGCATCTTCTTTCCTATATGAAATACCCAGCTGTGAACATTTTTGGACACAATACTTGGCATATTTGCCTCTACCTGAAACATCTCTTCCTTCCTTTCTATGACTTACTATCTCTTGATAAAGTGGCTGAATTACTTGCCTTGCTAGTAACTGAGGTTTAAGGAATGGAGTATGTTGCATATAATGGAGGAAGGAGTTAGGACTGTAAATGACTGCTAATAAAATGCTTTGGCAAACAGGAGTTAAATATATTCTTCACAGTTTGTTCAAACAGTTGTGTTGTATGAGAGGCGTACCTTGCAAACAGCAGTATTTGTGTCCACATGCATTCTCTATCATCAATAGCTTGCCTGAAAAGTGATTTAAAGGATTCATAACCTACAAATTTGCAAGTTGTTTGTTATACTTAAGGAAGTATCTCATTTTCTATTATCAGGTCGTTGCTTCAGTGTGTAATTGCTATATGTAAATATTCTGAATCCCTTCTCTATTAACTTGGAGAAAAAAAAAATGAATGAAAGCATTTAAATGACAGCCAGCATGTTGATAAGAGATATTGAAGCCCTGCTACATCAGTAAATAGAGGAGGTAGATATTCTTCGACTTTTCCTTTTGCTCTTTTATTACAGTGTGGCATCTCTCTGAGTGTATACAGAAGGAAAAGTACTGTGCATAAGGAGGGTACCTACTGGGATTGCATTATACTTACCTTCTACTTGGGACTGGGTTTTCACTCTAAACTTGCCCAGAGGTCTTAAAGTACATGAGGATTGTGACGGTAGATTTAGGAACAATCTCCATAATTTTCGCTTAAAGTAAGAATTTACATATTGAAAGAAATACTCTCCAACCTCAAACCAAACACCGAATGGGCCAAGAAGAATGAAAAACGACTTTTCTTCTAGAGGTAGTGGCCAGGCGTTAGTGGAGGAACACAACTTCAACAGTACACGGGGAAGCCAATTACTAGCAAGGCAAGGCAATACAGGCACCTTCAAACTGCTGCGTTCTCCAGCTGGCAGTGTGTTAGAAATGCCTTATCCCCAAGTGGAATACAGCCTGTAGCAATTACAGTAGCTGTTATCTAACTGATATTTGCCAGTAATGAACTTTCACAGAAAAAGCAGAAAGGAAAACACCAGTGAATATCCAGGTATAATATTGCCCTCACTATAGTGAATTGTTGCTACATTTTAATTTAGGACTCATTAAAGTTGACAAACATACTCTAATACCTCTGTGATTATTTACAGTCTAATTTTTTCCTGGAAAAAAATGAATCACAATTTTCTTCCCATTTGACTCTGTCTGATAGCTGCTTCATACATGCTTTTGAGAGCAAGTTGAAGGGTTTTTTTAGCTGAGAAGAAACCCCTCAGCATAATGCCTTTAACACTTTTCTCTCACTTCCAGGGCAACACCAGCTCTTTCCCCCCATTGCTTTAGTGCATTTGCATAGAGTAACACTATTCCCATTTGAATTCTTAGTTTTGCTTCTTTACCCCTTACTTATCTGGCCTAACACATGCTTTCAAAAACTGAGCCATTCATATTCTCATCAAAAACAATTTTGCCATAATAGCTAACTCTTTTTAGTAGTAATATTCAACTTGTTTTACCTTACTGGGAGGTCCAATGCGGAATGATGTTGTGATAAAAAAGCATGAAAAGTTCAGTAGTTAATTCATGAAGCTCTTAAATAATTCATTGCAGATAAGCCCTTTAAACTCCCATTTAAGTTGTTAATAATGATGAGTAGTTCATTCCCAAGACCTCTGTTACTTGCATCCAATATAAAGTACAAGTAGGAAAAGCTCGGTAAGGAGTCATGTTTCATCTGTGAAATAATTTCACCTATTGCAAAATGATTTTTTATCTTTTATTCTCTTTTCACACATTGTAGAAAGTACTAGCTCTTTAAGAATTGCTACAGCTTTCAGCATCCCACATGGCTATGTAACTGAAAAAAGGCATTTAACTGAAGGGTATTCACAATATTTAATTGGAAAAAGCAGTAGTATATTAAATGTCTTCCCCACACTCTTGCTGTTTTCCTTAAATAAGCTCTTCTAAAATAGTATGAGCATAAACGTCCTACTCTGGGAAATATAGGATTTTTTTCCTGCAGATATCAGAAATAAGCACCTAGTATATTTCTGAAGTAAAATTCTTGTTCAACTGGAGACTTCCTGTACTAAAAGGAATGATGAGTACAATATGGCCCTCAAGTAGAGAGAGCTCTAGAGGTTCAAGGAAATTAGTGGTCCCTCCTCCCTGGTACTGCTTCCAGTTCTGAGTAGGGAATAAATGGAAAATGGTATTTGTACATCCCAGGAGTTCCTGATGGAGGGAAGTGGTCCTTCAACATCCCCAGTCAAGGTGATGGGACCAATGAAGCTTCAATGAGATAGAACTGGGCAGAGGGTTTTAGCAAATAATAAAATTGTTGAAAAATATCAGGGTGAGATGTCCAAGGTGATAGTCACAGAAATGCTGGAAAAAGAAAAGTGTTCATTCATATCTCTTCCTCATGGCCTAGAGCTTATGTGTTTTGCTAAGCTGTATTAGATTCCTTCTGCTTAAAGAACTTGTATTATTGATTTCCCAGGATGGTATGCCCTAATAACCAATAAATCTTATCTTAAATCTCTTGCTCATCTTGTAACTTGATAGCCACAGAATAATGGAGGGTGAAAAGGACCTCAGGAGGTCTCTACTCCAAACTCCTGCTCAAAATAAGGTCAGCTCTGAGGTCAGAACTATTTGGGGCTTTATCCAGTAAAATCTTGAAAGTTTCCAAGAACACAGACTTTTTGTATGTCACACGGTCAAAATTTTGTATGAATAATTACATTCACTTCAGCATGGACTGAAACTAGGGTCACTCACCTTACAGGTAAGTGCCTTAATTGCTTGGCTAGAAAGTTAACCTAATGCTCTCTGGATAATACTTACAGGCATTTGCCTTATAAAGTTGAAATAGTTCTGAAAAGAGTGCAGAAGCTAGAGCGCTCATCTGCAGGAGAGATGCAAATACAGATCCTGGTCCTGAAATGAGTGGCAGTTGTAAGTAACAAGGGAATGACAGGTGGAAGAATGCATCCTCCTGCATTTTTAGGATATTTTTTAAACTGCTGCCATTTTCTCTGCTCTTAAAAGTACTTATGGCTATCGGTCTAAATGGAACACTACATTGCACGAAAACACTTCTCCATCGTGGCCTAGGAAGAAATAAAAGATTTCAGCACTGTGCTGCAAAATTAATCTCAGACAAATGTGAATTGTATTTGGCAGGCTGCAAATACACAACAGTGGGCAGGAGAAGTGGAGCTAGGGCTCTAGTATTTGGCAGAGGTAAGTTGCCTTCAGGAGATTTCTGCCTGCTCAAGGGCAGGAACAGAGGCATGTAAGTGGTAGAGATACACAGACATAGCGGTAGATGGACTCATTAATTCAGGATAATGCCTAAATAGTTGACTCACACTTGCTCTCTTCACAAAGAAGGTCATACTATTCAGTGAACAGTCATCTGTAACCATGAGCCCAGCTACTGGGACCTGGTTTGCTGCTGCCACTTACCTACTGCTTAAATCTGTGCCCTCAGGACTATCCAGTGTTCACATGCTTGCAGAGGACATTGCTCTCGTTCTTTGAAATGTGCTATATGATTAACTGAGGGTTTACAGTGTAAATGCAGCATGCTTACCAAGGAAAAAAGGTTATGTATATGAACTTTCTCACACAGTTCTTCAGCTTTATGTTATCAGAGGTGGTTTGTTTGATTCAATTTCTGCTTCAAGTGGGTTTCCATGAGAAGCAAACGTTGTTTCCAGAATCATTTAACCTCCTGCAGGGCTATATTTCATAATGTCTTGCCCTTCACACACCCCTATGACATTTAAAAGGCAAAAGATTTCTCTTTAATAGTTAATGCCACTACAGTTTGAATTTTCTAATGATAAAATTAAACTTCGTGCTGTCGAACACTCTTGTGACAAATCATTGCCTCCATTCACAACTGAAGGCTGTTGTGATCATTTGTGTTTGCATATGCCAACCACCATTCTTCATGTTGTTAAATATTTTTCTCAAAGTAAGCAAGATATAGGAATGGTTGAACCTAATCAGATTAATGTCATCTAGTTTAATATTTCCCCTCTCTGATGCTGGAGGGAGTAAGGATGAATTGAATCCTGCTTGCAAGTGGTTTACTGTTTTGATCTGGTACAGATGATGAAATTGCTCAGAGGCTGTGAGTTTAGAGCCCAAAACTGTGATTTGCTTCTGACGCAGACTAGCTCTAACAGGGTTTGTTGCTCTAGACAGACCAACAGATGCTCTCCTCCTACCTGCTGTAGGTGCTTGTGTAATTTTGGAATATTTCTCTATGCATAGTGGCCTATTTGGCCCATACAGTCTTTGTGTCCAAGACTGCGCTGGATTGAAATATTAGCACTGTTACTCAGCCCTTGGGTCTCTGTCTAGCTAGTTCTGTAGGAAAGGTGAGAGCCAGGGTAGCTGCATGTGTGAAGGCTTAGCCTGCTATCGAATGACACCCATGTAATTGTTTTGAATCCGCTCATCTGTTGTGGCCTGCACAGAGCTCGAGGAGGTAGTTCTGGGAGAAGACACTGTGCTTGGCTTGGGTGAGTGTTCTGCAGCCCAAGGATACATGCCTTCTCTCATTTTTCAGCACTGATGCAAGAGGTTCCCAAATGAGGACGGGGCTCTGCTGTATTTTGCGAAGGTTATACGGCAAATGTTGTGTTCCCTACCCAGAGCCATGTATGCATCATCTACGGGCAGATACGATTCTATACATGTACACTGTAGAGAACAGAGGCAGAGGGAAGGGAAGTTATAAGGGAATTGACTCAGCTCTACCAGATTACTTGGCTTTATTGAATACTTGGATAGTGTCATCAGTACATTAGAGATGACTTAATGTGTTGTCTTTGCTTCTATGTTTCACCCTTGTGTGATAGCCATTGCAAATCATCACTAGAAAATTTATTGCCAGAAAACAAGTTTGACTGAAGTTTGCAATAAAATAGTATGGGCAATGGCAGATGACAGATGAAGTAGAATGAATGGTTTGGTTATTCATAAGCCAAATGACCCGTGAAAGACATTAGTAAAAAGCAGTAGAAGATACTCTAAAATAGTGTGAGGCTTCAGGCAATGTGGCTTCTCATGACTAGCAGTCAGAAGGTGCTAGTTTATGTGCTCCTTGGGTGCATTTTGTCATGGGGTAGGGAGGCATTATCCTGCAGAGACCTGTTCTTCGCTGCTTGAGAACGGAGTATTTTGTGATCTCATCTTAAAGGAGAGAATAAGTGAAGGACTTCTCCTCTCCACTGTCCAGCAGCTCCCCTGTGCCACAAGTTAACTGTGGGGGAAGGAGGACCTAGTACCACTCATACTTTGTTTGCTCCCTGCCTGTTTTTCTTCTGTGCCTCTGCTTGGATCTCCCTGACACACCAACTCCCTGTTGTGCTCCAAATAACTCTTCAGGTAGATGAGCCATTTTAGAGGGCTGTTTGAAAGAAACAGTCTTGTGCGGCCAACTGGGGCTAGTCCTTATCTCCCTTTTAATCCTTGAACTGGATGCTTTGCTGTCTTTAAAGCAGCAGAAAGAACAGCAAAGAACACTCCTGTAACACCTCCTGAGAAATACTATGCTAATTATTGGAAATAACTTCACTTGCAACAGTAGAAAAGTGATATTTTAATGTAACTTGAATGAAATGAGTAATATGTGGCTTGTTCTTCTCTAGGCAGCTTGTGTGTTTCCATCCTAATGTTCAGTCTTTAATATGAGTGTTTAATTGTGCATTGTGCTGTTTTCATGTTTTTTCTTTGTTTGGAAGAGCTGTCTGCGTTTCACTCGCTAGGTTTAAAGCGGTACTATTTTTGTATAGTGTTTTGCAAAGTGCTGTACAAATGCTATAGAGAAAGATGTCCTAGTTTTAAGGAACCTTTATAACTTTAAAGAGAACTACCTAATCATTTTCATGTCAAGTCATTGTTGTAACCTTCATTTATCAGCAAGTCTCAGAAGTAGATGCTATGTGCTCATACATCAAATTGGAGCTACTTTGTTTCCTGTGATCTTTGTCCTTACATTTTTTGTTTATGTAGGTCTCTGGCTATTAAGGTTTTACAGAAAGGCTGAAAAATGTGAATCAAATATAACCAGTTCAGGTAGTTGGTGGAGGATGCTAAAAGAGTACCTCCTAGGGAATGTGAACTTCTTACTCATCTATGAGAACTACAGCTAAAACTGCCCAAACTGCCAAAACTAGACATTAATTGTTCTAGGATTCATCTTCATGAAAAGTATTTCAGCTTTAAGCTTATGAACCAATTCCAAAGTAACTAATTGTATCCATATTATGTGGACACACTCCTTCCAATAAAAAGCTAGTGTGAAGCAGGGGATGGGGGGCTCAATGGGCTCATCTTATTTTTCATTTAAAGGTAACATAGGCATCCATATCAGAATACATATATCCAAAATTTAATCTGCCATTAAGGGAACGTGGTCTGTAGGTCTCTTAACTATACCTGTAGCATTATTTAAATCTCTAAGCAAAAAAAAAAAAAAAAAAAAAAAAAAAAGACATAGCAATTTGCAGTCATTTTAGTATCCCACCTTGCTGGCTTCTGTGAGATGACTTCTTTTTTGTTCTTCAGCAAGAAAGAGGCAAGGAAAACAGTTTACAGGTATATCCAGGTCTCTTCTAGGAGGAAATCAAAGGACATATTTGAGCATGTTTTGAACATCTGCATGCATACTTACTTGCAGCATCTTACTCTCTCAAATCCCAGAGATGGGCCTGTTTTTGTAAGTAGCAGTATCTGAGGAATCTTCCTTCCCCCCACTAAACTCTCAGCAAAATGGCTCTAGCTTGTAAATACTGAATAGTCATTTGTCCAGCCTTCCTGAAAGCATTTTTTCTCTGTAAGTACTTTAGTAGTGTTTGCAAAAATGAGAAAATACAGCACAACTTGGAAATCAGGCTTTTATATACACTTTCAAATGGAGAATGAGATTGTGTTCTCAGTTAGGCTGGTGTAAGTCAAGTGTAAGTCATGAAGTTTGCTTTCCTATGTGTTAGTGTGAGGCTTGGATTTAAACTCCTGCTCCAGACATTCAAAGGGAAACTGATTTCCCTTCTTCAGAAAGAACTTGCGTTAATGTTAGGTATGTTTTCATGTTCCTACTCTCTTTCTACCTTATGCTGCATGTAAAAACAGCATCTATTTTATTTAAAGCAGTGGGGAAAAACAAGATGGTATTAGAAAAAGAATCTGCATAACTATTCATGAAACATCTCTGGGGTCTTGTAACTGAATGAGGAAATCTTGCTCTTCCAGTGAAATTACCTTAGCTGAAAATATGTTGATAATTTTTCTGTAAAATGACTTAATAATTTATAAACAAGACTACTCAAGTAAATAAGAAATACTCAGTTTTTGCTATTTGTCTCTGTTCATAGATATTTTAACTGTACTAACACATCCTATAAAATGCAATATTCATTTAATTCAACTCATTTATGTGTGGATAAAATTTAAATACGGCTGTTGTCATTTTAATTTGAATTCATTGGTAGGAAACCTTGTTTAATGGTAGTTGAGTAAAGTAGAAAATATATTCTCTGTACTCATAAATCACCCTAAAGTTCAATTTATTCAAAACACTGAATTAGGCACTCAGCTAGTGCACTGGAGAAGAAGAAATTGCATTGCTTTCATTAATAGTTTTTTTGAGTATGCAAATTAATAGTCAATTGTAAATGGCTTTGTAAAAAGCAGATTGCTTTAGAAATTAAAAAAATTAAAAAACATCATTTAGGTAGTGAACAAGTCTATCTCTACTCCTGCCTCTCAAGCTTTTATATAAAACAAATTATTCTGACACCTAGTGAAGAAAACTTCAGATCGCCCAATCTAAAACTAGAAGTGTAATTACTCTTTGGTCTCAAATGATTAATTATTGAAATTAATGGGTGTCAGTGCATATCAATGTGGGGAAGAATTCCCTAGCATTTGTTATTGACATTTCAGTGATGCCGATTAGTGAGCTTTTGCAGAATGAACAAAACGTCTTCAGCTTTAATTAACTTGTTAAATTGCTTGATGCTAGGACCAATTCAACAGCACTAGTTAGTCTGCAAACTAATGGAAAGACTAAAGTTTCACTGAGCTTTGAATGTTATCCTTATTGTGACCCGCTTAGTAGATGAGGGCAGGGCTGTGGATGTAGTCTATCTAGACTTCAGTAAGGCATTCGACACTGTCTCCCACAGCATCCTTCTGGACAAACTGGCTGCCCGGGGCTTGGATGTGTGGACTCTTAAATGGGTTAAAAACTGGCTGGATGGCTGAGCCCAGAGAGTGGTGGTGAATGGGGCAAAGTCCAGCTGGCGGCCGGTCACTAGCGGTGTTCCCCAGGGCTCAGTTCTGGGGCCGGTGCTGTTCAATATCTTTATAGATGATCTAGACGTAGGGATTGAGTGCACCTTCAGTAAATTTGCAGATGACACCAAGCTGGGTGGCAGTGTCGATCTGCTGGATGGTAGGAAGGCCCTTCAGAGGGATTTGGACAGGTTAGATAGATGGGCCGAGACCAACGGCATGAGGTTCAACAAGAACAAGTGCCGGGTCTTACACTTCGGCCACAACAACCCCATGCAGCTCTACAGGCTGGGGGAAGAGTGGTTAGAAAGCGGCCCGGTGGAAAGAGACCTGGGGGTGCTGATCGACAGCCAGCTAAACATGAGGCAGCAGTGTGCCCAGGTGGCCAAGAAGGCCAATGGCATCCTGGCCTCTATTAAGAATAGTTGTCACGGTTTAAAGCTGGGCTAGTTATTAAACCTGTGGCAGATGCCCTCTGTTATCCCCCCCCCCTCCCCCCAAAGGGAAAGGGAAAGGGAAAAGGGAGAGAGACTTCCGGGTTGGAAAGTTAAAACAGTTTTAATAAACGATAATAATGAAAAAGAGTATAATAATAATAATAGAAATAATCAAATATATACAAATATATATACAAAACCAAGATTGAGCTCCCCTGAAGTCAGCCACGTCACCACCGGCACTGCAGGGCAGGCTCCGGGAAGGCCCAGGCTGGGCCTAGCGACGGTCGAGAGCTGTATTCAGGGATGCACGGATCGGGATCGGGGGCAGCAGGAAAACAGACGGAGTCCTTCTTGGACACCGGCCATAGCAGAAAGGGGCGAGACCCTTGTGATCCCCCCCTTTATACCGAGAATGACGTGTATGGGATGGAATACCCTCGTTGGTCAATTTTGGGTCACCTGCCCTGTCTGCTCCCCACTGCAGCTGCAACCCCCCTTTGGCTCTTCACTTGTAAGCAGTGAGGAATTCAGCAGTGACCTTGGTTTCTCTAAGAATAAGTACAGCAAGAGCCTTACTGCACAACATCCCTATCGGTGCCTCAGCGATAACTACAAACTTTGGGCGTTATCAGTCTTGGAGGCAGACACTGTCTGCAAACATGCAGTTAGTTTCAGAAAGTGCAGTTACTTAGAGGAGACTTAGCTGAAAGCAAAAATCACTGAAAGGAAAATCGGCCTGGTTTAGGCCAAACCAGGACATTCCACCCCTTATTCCATACCATTCACGTCATACTCAGATCACCACTAACTTTTCATTTTAAAATATATACAGATAACATTAGTTTATGATTCATCTCTATACAGAAAAAAAAAGTTCATCAAGTTCATTTAGTTCAGGATTGTGGGTTTCCATCTGGCTAGGAGTCTCCCAGGGTAGGAAAGATGGTATGAGCTTTGTCACAGTTCGTGCCCACGGGTTGCAGGTTAAAGATGTCAGTCTCGAGGAGGTTACTGGACGCCACTTGCAGCTAGCTCCGGTCTCATCACCACTGCTTCAACCTGAAAGACACTTATGAACACTGTTAGTATTATGCAGCAATTAACATCATGCAGTTCAGAATTAAGTATTCTCACCCAAGATCAGATCACCTTCAGGGACACATCGGACTCCACCATCCTGCAGCATCACCCACCAAGTACATCCAGGTCCTTGAGCAAAAGCAATCCCATGAATGGGTTTACCTTTGCCCGTAGCAGGAAGAACCCAGACAGTTTTTCCCAACAGATTCCTTTCATGCACCACAGGGACTTTATCCCCTTCTACTGTATGTAAAAGGTCTGACTGAGCAGGGCCAGCTCGGTTGATAGATCCTCTGGTGTTGACTAGCCAGGTAGCTTGTGCCAAATGCTTATCCCAGTTTTTAAAGGTTCCACCTCCCATTGCTTTTAGGGTAGTTTTTAACAGCCCATTATACCGTTCAACTTTCCCAGATGCTGGTGCATGATAGGGGATGTGATATACCCATTCGATGCCATGCTCTTTGGCCCAGTTATCTATGAGACTGTTTTTGAAATGAGTACCATTGTCCGACTCAATTCTCTCTGGTGTGCCATGTCGCCACAAGATTTGCTTTTCAAGGCCCAGAATAGTGTTCCGGGCAGTGGCATGGGGCACAGAGTATGTTTCCAACCATCCGGTGGTCGCCTCCACCATGGTAAGCACATAGCGTTTACCCTGGCGGGTTTGAGGGAGTGTGATGTAGTCAATTTGCCAGGCCTCCCCATATTTATATTTCAACCACCGTCCCCCATACCACAAAGGTTTTAACCGTTTGGCTTGCTTAATTGCGGCGCATGTTTCACAATCATGGATAACCTGTGCAATAGAGTCCATAGTTAAGTCCACCCCTCAGTCACGAGCCCATCTGTATGTTGCATCTCTCCCTTGATGACCTGAAGTGTCATGAGCCCACCGAGCTAAAAATAGTTCACCTTTATGTTCCCAGTCCAAATCTATTTGGAACACTTTAGCAGCCTGATCTGCTTGTTGGTTGTTTTGATGTTCCTCAGTTGCCCGACTTTTAGGTACGTGAGCATCTACATGACGTACCTTCACGACTAGTTTCTCTAGCCGAGCAGCAATATCTTGCCACAGTTCAACAGCCCAAATAGGTTTACCTTTACGCTGCCAGTTGCTTCGCTTCCACTGTTTTAACCACCCCCACAAGGCATTTGCCACCATCCATGAGTCAGTATAAAGATACAGCCTTGGCCACTTTTCTCGTTCAGCAATGTCTAAAGCCAGCTGGATGGCTTTTACCTCTGCGAATTGACTTGATTCACCTTGTCCTTCTGTGGCTTCTGTGACTCGTCGTATGGGACTCCATACAGCAGCTTTCCACTTCCGATGCTTTCCTACAAGACGGCAGGATCCATCGGTGAACAGGACATACTGCTTCTCATCCTCTGGTAGTTCATTATACGGTGGGGCTTCTTCAGCACGTGTCACCTCCTTTTCTGGTGGCATTCCGAAGTCTTTGCCTTCTGGCCAGTCCATGATCACTTCTAAGATTCCTGGGCGATTAGGGTTTCCTATTCGAGCCCTCTGTGTAATTAATGCAATCCATTTACTCCATGTAGCATCAGTTGCATGATGAGTAGTAGGAACCTTACCCTTGAACATCCAGCCTAGTACTGGTAATCGGGGTGCCAGGAGAAGCTGTGCTTCAGTACCAATTACCTCTGAGGCAGCTCTAACTCCTTCATATGCTGCCAGTATCTCTTTTTCAGTTGGGGTGTAATTGGCCTCAGAGCCCTTGTATCCTCGACTCCAAAATCCTAGGGGTCGACCTCGAGTCTCCCCTGGCACTTTCTGCCAGAGGCTCCAGGTAGGACCATTGTCCCCAGCTGCGGTGTAGAGCACATTTTTAGCATCTTGTCCCGTACGGACTGGTCCAAGGGCTACTGCATGCACAATCTCTTGTTTAATCTGTTCAAAAGCCTGTTGTTGTTCAGGACCCCACTGAAAATCATTTTTCTTTCTGGTCACCTGATAAAGAGGGCGTACAATCTGGCTGTAATCTGGAATATGCATTCTCCAGAAACCCACAACGCCTAAGAAGGCTTGTGTTTCCTTTTTGTTAGTTGGTGGGGACATAGCTGTTATTTTGTTGATCACCTCTATCGGGATCTGGCGACGCCCATCTTGCCATTTAATCCCTAAAAACTGGATCTCCCGGGCAGGCCCCTTGACCTTGCCTCTTTTTATGGCAAAACCAGCTTGCAGGAGAATTTGGATGATTTTCTCCCCTTTGTCAAAAACTTCTGCTGCTGTATCACCCCACACAATGATG
This sequence comes from Nyctibius grandis, assembly GCF_013368605.1. Classification (NCBI taxonomy): domain Eukaryota; kingdom Metazoa; phylum Chordata; class Aves; order Nyctibiiformes; family Nyctibiidae; genus Nyctibius; species Nyctibius grandis. The sequence goes on from NC_090662.1 coordinate 81,971,893, forward strand.
TCATCAATATATTGCAAATGTTCTGGAGCTCCACCCTTTTCTAGTGCAGTCTGGATCAGTCCGTGGCAAATAGTAGGACTGTGTTTCCACCCCTGGGGCAGTCGATTCCAGGTGTACTGGATACCTCTCCAGGTAAAAGCAAACTGTGGCCTGCACTTTGGTGCCAAGGGAATAGAGAAAAATGCATTAGCAATGTCTATAGTGGCGTACCACTTGGCTGCCTTTGACTCCAGTTCGTATTAAAGTTCTAGCATGTCTGGCACAGCAGCACTCAGAGGTGGTGTAACTTCATTTAGGCCACGATAGTCCACAGTTAATCTCCATTCTCCATTAGACTTTTGCACTGGCCATATAGGACTATTAAAGGGTGAGCGAGTCTTGCTAATCACTCCTTGATTTTCTAATTGTCTAATCAGTTTATGAATGGGGATCAGGGAGTCTCGATTGGTGCGATATTGTCGTCGGTGCACCGTGGCAGTAGCAATTGGTACCTGTTGTTCTCCAACCTTCAGCAACCCCACAACAGAAGGATCCTCTGAGAGGCCAGGCAAGGTAGACAGCTGTTTAATGTCCTCAGTCTCTACAGCTGCTACACCAAAGGCCCATCTATATCCTTTTGGGTCCTTAAAATACCCTTTCTTAAGGTAGTCTATGCCAAGGATGCACGGAGCATCTGGACCAGTCACAATGGGGTGCTTTTTCCATTCATTTTCAGTTAGGCTCACTTCGGCCTCCAATACAGATAACTCTTGAGATCCCCCTGTTATTCCCGAGATACTGACAGATTCTGTCCCTTTATGATTCGATGGCATGAGGGTGCACTGTGCACCAGTGTCTACCAGGGCTCGATACTTTTGTGGTTCTAATGTGCCAGGCCATCGAATCCACACAGTCCAATAAACTCGGTTGTCCCTCTCCTCCTCCTGGTTAGAGGCAGGGCCCCTCTAATTAAAGACTGGATTCGTGCAGCTCACGGGGACTGGACCTTCATTTCCCCTATTCACTCTTGGAAAAAAAGGATTTGAGGCCCATCTACCCTGACTGGGGTCCTGCTCATTGGTAACTGGAGCAGCCATCCTCCTAGGAAAATTCTCACTGGTATTTCTGTTAGCTTTCAACTCACGTACTCGCGCCTGTAGGGTACTGGTAGGTTGTCCATGCCATCTGTTCATGTCCTCCCCATAATCACGCAGGATAAACCACAGGATACCTCGTGACGTGTCCCGTTTCCTTTGAGCCGGTCCAGTAGGAGGGCGTTTCCTCCTAAAGGCTGCAACACGGGCCTGTGTAGGTAGAGAGTCAAGTTTATTCTCGATCCTGGACAGTTTGTCTGACAGTTGTTTAAATGAGTCCTTGTTCTCCTTAGTCAGTTTTTCCACAGCCGAGACACGGGCCTGCAGTGGGGAAGAAATACTATCTTCATACTGTCGCATATAGTTAGCCATTTCGCCCACACTAGGTCGTGCCATAGGATCTTCTCCCCATACTAATATTGACAATGTATGGGTATGTGTTGGTGGAGCACTCTTCACAACCTTCCGGAACATGGATCGGTTGCATTCCACTTCATCAGGATTTACAGGATCTACAATGTCCTGAGGGTGTTTATAAATGATCTCTTGCACAGCCAGTTCTCTAAGGTAGTTAATACCTTTTTCTATAGTGGTCCATTTGCTTAGGTGGCTCATAACATCATCTTTATAGGGATACCTGCTCTTTACAGCTGACAAGAGTCGCCTCCAGAGGCTGATAGTGTTCGACCTTCTTGGAAGCATCTTATCAATACCACCATCTCTGGACAGGGATCCCAACTGTCTGGCTTCTCTACCATCCAATTCTATGCGATCTGCCCCATTATCCCAGCATCAGAGCAATCAGGTAATAATTGGCTCACCGTCATAACGACTAAAATCTTTTCTTATATTTCGCAGTTCTTTCAGGGATAAGGAGTGGTAGGTTATTTCTACTTCCAAGTCCGAGTCCTCCTGTGATTGTTCTGCTTTAGAAGGACCTTTCTTGTCCTTCTTGTGTAATGGGTCTGCTTTAAAAAGACGATCAAGGAAACCCCGCTCTGTGTCAGGCCCTGACTCTGCCTGAGAAGGGCCCTCACCTGGGTCCTGTGCTGGCTCTGCCTTAGAAGCCTCTGAGTCATCATCCTTCACTTTACTAGCTGATTTCTTTCGGTGTTTTCTCCTGGTTACAGGGGCAGCATGATACCTACCGCTGTTGCTGCACTGACATCTAATCACATACCACACCAGAAACACATTCAGGACAAACGAAAATAAAACCATGCCACCTAGACAGCACCATCCTAATTTCGCAAAATCTAGTGGAATCACCTTGGCAGAAAAGGAGAAGGTACTATTTCCCAAAGTAAAATTGGAAGTATAATCATTAACAGAATCAGCTAAAGGACTCCCAGAGTGCGCAGATCAAATCTCTGCTACCGAGGTCAGAGCAGTAACAACCCAGTTTATCACGACATAAATCCGTACGAAACGCCATAACAAAACAATGCATGTTGACCAGTACCCAGCAATGATAAACTGCACATAAACACTAACAAACAACGGCAAGTAAGGTATTATTACACTTAACTCTGTAAAAGGCTTAATAAAGAGACGAGATAGCACAGCGATCAAAAATGACATTACCATCTTCGCTATCTGTTTTAATTTCCAACCCCTCGTAAATCTCAAAGGAAGAACTCCGATACTCTCTCAGCTGAGCTCTCCGGGTCTCCTCCCACTGGAGCTGGGATTCGACTTATCAGAGCAACCTGTCGGAGCTTCTTTCGAGCCCCACGTTGGGCGCCAATAAATCTGTCACGGTTTAAAGCTGGGCTAGTTATTAAACCTGTGGCAGATGCCCTCTGTTATCCCCCCCCCTCCCCCCAAAGGGAAAGGGAAAGGGAAAGGGAAAAGGGAGAGAGACTTCCGGGTTGGAAAGTTAAAACAGTTTTAATAAACGATAATAATGAAAAAGAGTATAATAATAATAATAGAAATAATCAAATATATACAAATATATATACAAAACCAAGATTGAGCTCCCCTGAAGTCAGCCACGTCACCACCGGCACTGCAGGGCAGGCTCCGGGAAGGCCCAGGCTGGGCCTAGCAACGGTCGAGAGCTGTATTCAGGGATGCACGGATCGGGATCGGGGGCAGCAGGAAAACAGACGGAGTCCTTCTTGGACACCGGCCATAGCAGAAAGGGGCGAGACCCTTGTGATCCCCCCCTTTATACCGAGAATGACGTGTATGGGATGGAATACCCTCGTTGGTCAATTTTGGGTCACCTGCCCTGTCTGCTCCCCACTGCAGCTGCAACCCCCCTTTGGCTCTTCACTTGTAAGCAGTGAGGAATTCAGCAGTGACCTTGGTTTCTCTAAGAATAAGTACAGCAAGAGCCTTACTGCACAACATCCCTACCGGTGCCTCAGCGATAACTACAAACTTCGGGCGTTATCAGTCTTGGAGGCAGACACTGTCTGCAAACATGCAGTTAGTTTCAGAAAGTGCAGTTACTTAGAGGAGACTTAGCTGAAAGTAAAAATCACTGAAAGGAAAATCGGCCTGGTTTAGGCCAAACCAGGACAATAGTGTAGCCAGCCAGTCTAGGGAAGAGATTGTCCCTCTGTACTCGGCACTGGTGAGGCCGCATCTTGAGTACTGTGTCCAGTTCTGGGCCCCGCACTTCAAGAAAGATGTTGAGGTGTTGGAGCGAGTCCAGAGGAGGGCGACCAAGCTGGTGAAGGGTCTGGAGGGTATGTCCTATGAGGAACGGCTGAGGGAGCTGGCGTTGTTTAGCCTGGAGAAGAGGAGGCTCAGAGGTGACCTTATTGCAGTCTACACCTACCTGAAGGGAGGTTGTAGTGGAGTGGAAGTTGGCCTCTTCTCCCGGGCAACTAGTGATAGGACAAGAGGACACAGCCTCAAGCTTTGCCAGGGGAGGTTCAGGTTGGACATCAGGAAGAATTTCTTTACAGAAAGGGTTATTAGAGATTGGAATGGGCTGCCCAGGGAGGTGGTGGAGTCACCATCTCTGGATGTGTTTAAGAAAAGACTGGACATGGCACTTAGTGCCATGGTCTAGTTGACAGGGTGGTGTCAGGGCAATGGTTGGACTCGATGATCCCTGAGGTCTCTTCCAACCTGGTTTATTCTGTGATTCTGTGATTCCCTCCTCTTCGTTGGTGTACCTTATTGCGTGCGTAAATGCACATCCTGTAGAAAGTCTTGCTTCAGAAAAGCTGTTCAGCTCACACTTAAACTCATCAGTGCACTTATAGGGCCTTTGATTTACACATAAACATTTTTATCTTCATTTAGTCAACTGTCTCAATGAATGGCTGAGCCTGCAAAGAGGAGAGGCTCCTTGGCTTGGCTGGTAGCTGAAGGCTCCCTGCTATTTGATGGGCCAGCATGGGAGGCAGAAGAACGTGTTGGAGCAGGCTCACTCTGGTCAGGTTTTCTAGAGAGCTAAGAGATCATCTCTGTGCTCCAAAAATTGCATTCAGGGACACAAGAAACCTTTGCCTACTGTGGCCTCTTTCAGTACCTCTGCGGGCTTCTGTATCTTAAGGTGCTAGAAATATCCAGAAACAATCAAATAGTGGAAAACTCACTAAAATAGGGGTAATGCCTGCAATATATATAAAAATAGTATATAAAAAGCAGATAACCCTATTCCTTCCAAACTGGTAAATCCCACATTCTGCATGTTACTCCCTGTGTACCCGATGCAGTCCACGGAGACAGGAAACAGAATTATTCTTACTGACTGCAGGGACTTGTTTGTTTCTCAAGGGCCACAAAATATGTCTGAGGACAAAACTGTAGTTAAAGTGGTTTTTATAGAAGTGTATTCTATAGTAGTAGAAGCTGCATCGGTTTAACTGACATAAGCTTGCATTATATGAAGGGAGGGTTTGCTAACTAATAAAGCTAATAAATTGCATGGATCCTTCAGTTTAGCTGTGTGCTGTTCATGAGCACCAGCCATACAGTGATCCAACACTCACAATTTCTTCGTTCCTACCTGTATTTCATGCTTGCAGCACCTCAGCTTAAAAGGCCTGTAGAATTCCTAAAAATGCTTCTTGTTACAGTCTTGGCCAAGCTCTTAATTGATTTCAGAGCAGTCCTTTCCAGAAATCAGTAAGAGATGATGTAACAGCCCATTTCAAAAGAGCTCTCTTATTATTTGCAGCCCTTGATTTTATGGGTTTACTGATAAATGGAGTAGACGTTTACTGTATTAATTTCGTATGTAAATCTAACTGAAGCTTGCACTAGGTTTCCAGAGTGATTGCATCTCCTGCCTTTCTGATGTACAAAGGAGCTAACAGCAGCGCTTGTATTTCCCCAGTGGTTCCACACAAACTTTGCAAGGACAAGGCACCGGATTTTGGACCAGGCTCAGGTTCACTTGGAAGCTGCGTAACTGAGTTTTTCGTAACCTTGTCTGCCCTTACTTCTGCTGTGAGGGGATGTGCAATTTGATGTGCAATCTAGCTGTGTTTCGCTCTGAAGAGCCTGGAGGCACTTGAGCTAAAAATGAAACTTCATGGTGAAGACTTGCGGTGAGCCCTTCGAGACTCCTGTGCACAGGTGCTGGGCAGAGAGTGAGGATGTGAATGTCCTTTTTATCCTTGTGGAGGAACAGAGAAAGCGAAGACCTTGCCTGTTGTGATCCCTTACTCCCCTGCCCGAGGGAACAAACTTTTGTGAAGATTCAGAGGAATCTCATTCATCATTTTCCCTCCCCACCATGTCTTGTGGGATGCCTGGCAATAGGATCTGCTGAGGCAAAACCTCCCTGGCACATGTAGGTGTCTGCAGGCCCAGGCAAGGCCAGCCCCCAGTGGAGGACCTCACCTTTATAGCCTACAGAGGAGAAGTATTGTAAGAATGGAGCCAATCTTTTTTTTTTCCAAACTGCACATCTTAATTGAGATACACAGACTTTCCCTAGAAACTGCTGTTAACAGTAAATATTTGGTTTCCCTGAAATGAAACAATCTTTTATTCTTGTCTGCTAGGACAAGTATGAGACCTCCATGGTAGTTTCAGTTTGGTATTTCTTGTCTGAGCTGGGAAAGGCCCCTTTAATAGACCAGGTCGTGAGGACCAGAGAGGTCCTTTAGATCTCCTAAATATCCATTTCAGCCTATTAAAATCTGCAGAAAACTTCTGTGTGTAAAACAAATGTGAAGTTGAGTCCTGTGCTGTTCTGAACAGCCGGTGACTAGATCAGCAAAACAGCATCTCCTGACATTGAGCCAATGTAAGCTTTAATTCTGCAGCCCTTTCTAAAAATGCTGGAGAAAATGGAAAATCAGTGCCATGGTTCCTCGAGGGTCTTCAGTCTTGCAGCCTGCCCTGCCATGCAGCCCTGCCTGTGTCCTGGTTCCCTCGGCCATCCCTCTAAACAAACTCCACTCTGTCCAGAGGGGAACAGTGCCATGGTCCTCCACATGTAAACACCTAATGGATAGTTGAGACCCAGAAAACAGAGAGAAATTTAAAGTCTGTGTTGGGGAGCATGTTCTCTCTCTTTTCCAAACAAGATCAAAGTGACCTGAAGTTAGGGTTTCTTGCCTTGCAGACAGCAAAGCTTGTAAAAGTGACTAAAAAGGCAGTACTTGGGTAAATATATTCCAGTCCTGTACTGATGCCAGCATACTAGAGAAAGATAAATGTAAATTTTTCATATCAATTTGGTATTGTACTGTGCTGAACAATAAGGCTGAAAATGGTTTGTTTGTCATAGTTTGATTTATGTGCCTGTTTATTACACAGTAAATACTACAGGAGTTTGTATTACTTTAAAGCAAGGTCACAGATGCAACTCAACTGAGAGAAAATTCTTTGTATTGCTGCTCAAACAAAATAATATATTTAATCAATATTATGAGGGAGTTGATAAGAGGAGCAATCCCTTGATTAAATATTTACCTTTTGAGACATGGCGTTATCTCTGTTGCAGAAAGCATCCTAAAGCAAAATGTGATGAAAGGGCTCAGAAAGCACTCTCAAAACACAGAAACTAGTAACAATCCTCTCAGCTTAAACAGTTAAAAAAAAAATTTAGAGTTCATAAGCTTTTTATAATGGAGTGCATTTTAAAAATTGTTTTGTCCTAAGAAACAGGATGAATTCAAAGGATATTTTGAATGTGGATTTGTACTATCGGTTACTTATGTTTCTAAAACAAATAGTTAAACTGTTTCGCACTGCGATGTTTTCAAGATCACACCTTATCTAAATTCTTCAGTGCCATTTATTTCAGATCTTAATATCTTTATGTTCCCCACTTAGAACCACTGACCATGCTGAGTCCAAATGACACTGCGTGGATGTCAGTGAGATTATACTGCCACTAAACAGAATTTTCACACAGCATGGCTCTATAACAAACCACTAACCCTGTGATTTTAAAGCTTTGAACTTTAAGCCTTTATACAAAGTGTCTGCCTACTTAATGCAAAATGCTTCTTCAGATTTATTAGGATGTAAAGTCATGTACGTAATCACCATTTTAATAGTGCTGTTATACATACATGAATATGACGACAGTGTTCAGGATGCTCCTTTGTGTGACTTCTGTAGCAGAACTATCCAGACAGCAGATATGCCTGAACCTACATATATCCTTTCCAAAGCTGGTCTAGAACTAGATCTAAAGAAAAAGCTGTAAGTGACTTTAAACAGGGACGGGTTAAAACACATGAGCTTCAGGCCAACATCCATGTATGTGCTTAATGCCACTTAAAACTCAGCTTGAGTTTACGTTTGTGAAACTGGTTGGCGGGTAGTTCTGTTGAAAACTCGGAGTACTGCAATTTCTTTGCGGGCACTGCACCTAAATGTAGACAGATAATTGTCTTCCAAGTAACATAAACAGTATTAGAAGAAAAGTTCATTTTCTTCCTCTGTGTGTGGGGAAAACAGGGCCTTTGAAAACAACAGATGCTACAATCATGTTTAACATATTTTCAAAAACAAAAGGGTGTTTGTTGCCGTTTCAATGGAAACAGGACAAGTCAATATAAATTAAATCATGTGCAAAATCCAAATTCAACATCTTAAAGGCTCAAGAACCTATTCAGAGCAACTTACACAAACATAAATGCATGATAGCTGCCTTACCTTCTTTCAAAATTTGTTTGTGGTCCAAATTCTGTTGTAAAAGATAGGTAAAAGCCTGCTGAAACTAGTTTGAAATGCATGAACTTCAACCATCGTATTCCATTTGATCTCCCCATATAGAAATCCTAGTGAGTCTCTTCATACTAAGAACTATTTCTGAATGAAATTGTATCCAGTCTCAATTGTATGTGCTGAGAACACTGCAAAAGGCCATTTAGAAAGCTATGCACTCTTTGTTGTCAATATTTGTTGTATGCCAGGCTGACCTTTTGGGTGATAATCTTTGTATTTGCAGAGTGCAGAGAGATTGATTTTGTTTCTTTATTCTAATTACACTACAATGTAGCAGTACCGCACACTTTTGAACGGTATTCAGGAACTGAAATGTCAATAACACAAACAACTTTCCATCTGCTCCCAATTTAATCTGAATGAGTTTGTGATTTTATAGAAGGAGGTTATTTCTGCCACTGGCAGTCGAAAGGTGGTAATCAGTTAATCAAAATGCATTGATTGCTCTAATTATTGCATCTTGAATGGGGTTTTTTATGAATCTTAGTCACCCACAATTTCATTTTGGCATGTTTTGCTTTCTATCCAAGGCAAATCTACGGGTTGCAAAATCTTTGACTTCATCAAGAGTAACTTCCTTATTGAGATTTAGGGCCAGACCCACCAGTGTGTGCTAACAATGTTATACCAGCCCAGTTATGTAAATTGGCTGGAAAGAAACCGGTAAAATCAGTTTGATGAGCAACTTTGCACAGTTCCAAAGATACTGAGTGTACCAGACAACCGGTCTCGGGCTGTATTCCTGATAGCACAGAAAATTAGATATAAACCAAAAACCTCTTTCCTATATGGGCTCCAAGCTTTAGATTTCTCAACAGAGCAAATCATCATTTTGTTATTGTTAGCTAGTGCTGCAGCAATAACTCAGCTAGGGGAGAGTGAGCAGGAATCCCTTTGTATTTGATCCTGGGCCATAGCGTTTAAAACCTGCAGTTGTTCATTATGTTTTTATATGTGAGTGAAAAATAGCACTGCCTCATTTCTACATGCCCAAGTTATATGCAAACTTGGGGGCTAATAGTTAGAAAACAAAATAAAACCACACAAAAAAAAAAACCACCAAAAAACCACCCCAAAAACCAAAAAAGCAAAACTACATCTCACAGTGCTGAGGAAATGGATGTAGAAATTTCTTCCAAGAGAGATGACTACAAAATCAGTCAGGCTTTGCTTGAGTGCAAATGTAAGCCCACAGGAAATTGATTCCAGGTTTCAGGTCTTAGAAATATTGACCCTACTGAATAAACAAATGAGTACTTGCAAACTAATTAGTAAGTGGTCATGTATTATTTCTGTGAATTGAAACGTAAGGTTAGGGATTAAATAGCTGAATAGCAATCATTTTTCAGATATTGATATTAAAGAAGCACTATTTTCTAGGAAAAGAGTACATTTGCATATTAGTTTAATTATGTATATGAACATATGTGCCTACTCAGAGATGTGCAAAAGACCAGTGGCCTTTGGATGAAACCTTTAGTGATGCTGGTATTGGAACATGAATCTAGCATAGTCTAACAAATATAAACCAGATCAATCGTGCCCCCTCTAGAATAATAATGAAGGGTCCTAAAAGCAGATCAAAATGCATACTGAAATAATTAGCAGAAATAAAGAGTAAACTATTTTTTCATGAAAAAAATACCTCTGCAATTTAATGATCTATCCATGGAGCACTATTCATGCTCTCAGAACTCAGCTCAGCCATGAATTGGAGGAAGATAAGAGTGAAACTCCACCTTGAAGTACATTGCAGAATCATTGCTCTTTAAGTACCTTGCTCTGGAGACTATCACTGGAGGTCCCTGCTGGAGATGAGAAGGGGCTGCTGATCTGACTTGATACAACAGTTGGTAATGATGAGGAACCAGAGCTGGCTGTCTGGACTTTAGTAAAGTAGTCTATCCATTTATATGATGTTCAAAAGCTGAAGCAGACCTAATGCAAGCGTGGAATAAATTACAAACTTGCAAAGCCTCGTTTGCCTGAGGATTAGTGATAGGGGTTAATGATGAGAGAAGAGTGAAGTTAATGTTACCACAGGAGTTATAGCTACTGAAGATAAACCTGTCAGGCATTTGCCCAGAGAGAGCCAGGGTAAATAACAGAGAGCGCTCAAATTGGTAAGGCAGCTGGGAACTGAGAACTGCCTTGACAGCTGGAGAATTGCTCTACCACTGCTTTCCTTCATGGGGTGGTGAATACGCCCATCCTGTGAAAAAGAAGAAAATCTCCTCTTTGAAAAAGCCTATCTTGAGATTGCCCTGAAATCAGCCAGACTTCTGAGTATTAATCCTGTGACAAGAACTTTTACAAAGGGCCAGTGTGACTTCCTTATGCTGGCAGTTTATGATATCTGGCTTCAGTCTTGATGCTTAGTAGATCCTGCTTTGCATGGGTTCATGAGGACTATGGACAAGCCAGTTAAAAACAGATAGAGAGCAGAGGACTGGCTTATTATGCATTGCTCTGTAAATTTATCCTGGAAGGTAACATGCTAACTGTACGTATGCTCTTTTTCAAGTGATGGGGAGTACCACGTACAAGTTCCCTTGTAGCTTTATTAAAAGGCCTTGGATAAAATCTGTGAGCCTTTTAAAAATTTGGTAAACTTGAGAGCTAAAATTAGAAGTTGCACTGTAAGTCTGGACCATGTGTTCTTTGATCTGCAACAATTCTGCGAGACCTGCCAGACAGATGAAGTCTTGAACCTGTGAAAAAGGATGGAGGATCAGTGAAATGGAAATCAGCTATTTATTAAGAATCAAAATAAGTAGCTACTTGATAGGATTTGGAGCTTCAAACAAGCTTTGTGGTGTCTGCTGTATTCAAGGAAGGGTAAAATTACCTTTAAATGTTTGGAGTCCTGCATGAAAATTTGTAGAAAAAACGTTCAAAAGTGGCAAAGCAACTGTTTTAGACACACCCTTGCAATAAGAGCAAAATTCAAGGAGCTACAAATTAAAATCAATCTGAGAGCAGAGATCTAGACATGATAAGCTGAAGATTTGGAAGTGAATTTTATTTAAGCCTTTTTTGTTTAAGACTGCTTGAAATGTCCAGTGATGTAACCTAGAGGTAGTTGATGAAAATCATTTGGAAATTTTACTGGACTCTGATAGCTCAGTTGATTTGAGCTTCTTCCTGAGCCTGGGCTTCTGATCTCAGAGAGCACATCACCTTGGTTTTTCTAGTTTAGCAAGCATGGTTTCAGGTGTGGCCAGACAGTCAAGAGCTGCAGAAGTCTTCCACATTGATCCCATGTGGATGTATGGTACCAAAAAACTCCGCAGTCAAAAGAAAAGGTAATTTTTCAGCTTCCTCTTCTCAGGAGATAAAAGTATGTATATCTTTGTAGCTACAACTGATTATTCAGAAAGCTAGCTCAAAAAAAACCCCAAAAACAACAGAAAGCAGGAAGTTTTGTCTGTTCTGCACCCGAATGGAAACACAACTGTCTTCAGAAGTTATGTTCTTGATCTGGGAGGGCTAGTCCCTTCCTGCTCTTGGTTTCAGCACAGGTTCTACCTTGGACCACAGAAAATCCCCAGTGAAAGATTTCTTGAAATTTAGATTTGAATCAGTGTTTCTCAGAAAAACACTTCTTCCTTCATGCCTATCTTCATGTAATTGAAGCAGGTAGTAGGTTCAATTGATACGGGTAAAGCAGTACTGGGTAGAAAACAAAAGGCTGATATTTAAAGTTGTGCATTAAAACCCATCCTCAGACCTTTTCCATGTAAAAGCAGTGTTGTCACAAGATTTGCTGTTCACAAATCCATGTTGCTATTTATTGCATACTTCGCCAATTAAAAGGAACAAGCTATATTCCTTGTTGCCTGCAAAGGTAAATCTTTCCATCTGCCTAATCCTATGAACATGGCTAGCTCGAATATTGTCTGACATAAGCTCATGTTTGTACAATAACCCCCCTCTCTCCAAACCTGCAGGAAAACAGGATATTTTAGGGTAAGCAGAGGAATCAGCAAAGGCTCTTCATTAGGCCTTTACTGAAGGTGAGGCACTGGGGGGAACTAAGCATCTTCTGACATCAAATCTCAAGGTGAGAACCCTTGACTGCCCTGTCTTTCATTCCTCCTTTTATTAAATCGTGAACTTTTGAGTAAGCAAACACATTTTAATTCCTGTGCCTGTACCTTTTGAATGGCAGATTTTTAGAGCTGCAGTTCATCGATACTTATCACTAACAGTTTACACAATCCTACAGCTTAAGCCAGATCAAATCAGCAGCGGTAGCTTTGGAGAAAAAAATATAAAATGGTTGGTTGTTGGTGCTTCACTGGCAGAGGCATTCACCCAACCTCCTTTCTCACTTCATCAGTTTTGTCAGGAATATGCTATTGCCCATGAGATACTTGATAGAATTTAACATTTACCTGCTGGTAGGAAAGAATCACGGTGACCAGATGTTCTTCTACCATATATATGGAACATAATATCACCAGCACTGGACAACTGCAAATTAACAAGCTTGCACTACAGCAAGGAAGATCCAATTTAATAGTCAGACAGTGATATGTTGAAATATGAGCCATGCAGGTTGTGGAGTCTCCACTACTATGAGCCTTTGAAAGCAGCTTAACAAATTTCTGTCAGAAATGACAGAAGAGAGTTGATCTTGCCCGGGGGAGAGAAAGGTATGTTAAAGGACTCTTTACTAAATGTCCCTCCCAGCCCTGAAGATCTGTGCTTCTAGGCTTAAGTAAAGAAGTGATGTACAGCTGGCCTTGCCTATTGACCTTGCTGCCACAGAAACTCACTGCTGAGTAAATACACCTTGACTTCAGTGACAAACTGTAGTAGCAGATGTCCACGTGTCACAGAACACATAAAATAGACCTCTGTTTTTTCACTGTGCAGAATCAAGTCAAAACTGCATTTTTCTTCTGATGACCCAAAGCCAGCAATGTAACCCTGCCTCCTCCTGCTCCAGAAGCAGGTGGTGGAGCCCGGCACTCTCTTAACCTGGTGCTGGACACCAGCCAGCATCTCTCCCTCACCCTCCCTTTGAGCAGTGTAACTCAGTCTAAATTCTCCTCTTTTTTCTATGTGATCTGTGCTAAAAACGAAGGGAGAGTTTTCCTCAGTAATTTTGTATTAGAAGGATAGCAATGTTTTATGTAGCTGCAGATACAGTTTTGATTTTTTAATGTTGCTTTTTCCAGCCAGGATTCTCAAACATCTGCTCTTTTACTTTTGAAATTTATTAGCAAGCTATAAAAATAAAGGAGGGGGAAGTAATCTCTCATACCCTTGGTGAGTGATGCATGACTTAGAGCACAGGTTTGAAATTGAAGTTTTAATGAGTTCTGGCCCTGACTTAGAGTGGTCTCGGAGATAGCATGTATTTACCAGTAATCTGTTACAGAGGTATTAAATGTAATGTTTGTAAAAGGATTCTTGAGAGGTCGATACAGACCTGTGAAGTTGTCCTGTGGATGTGATGTCTGTTGGCTGATTTTGAAATAAGTGCTAATACGGTACGAGGCAAATTGGTCCTCAAACTAGATTTTCTGACAAAATTGGACAGAAGTAGGAGGAAAAGGCATCTTCTGCACCTTGCTTTGGCTACAGCCATGCATATGGTTCCCATACTTTGCCAGTGCTTTTAAATCACTGTTATGATAGGGTGTATAAAACTCCTCTCTGATACCTCTATTGCTTAACAAGTTGACCTTCAAGCAAAGCATGATTGTTGTCCTTGTCTCCTCTTTAAATCTTTGCATCAGCCTCACAGCTTTGTCATTTCTACCTTCTGTTTATTAAGCTTTAAAGCTAATATACTGGACTGAATTTACCAGCATACTGTTGTTGGTTTGTGCAGCCTTGGTGATGCAGGAGAGCTGTAAACTTATACCAGCCAGGCTAAGGCAGTTTTATAGCCTCTGAGTATTGCTAGAGAAAGGCAAAGCAGCTGGAGCACATCAGTGGATACATCCCACCATTTTACATTCTGATAGTTCTCCAAAGTGCACTCACAAATATTGGTTAAAATAATTCATAATTAGTTGATCTTCCTTCACCTATAAGCCTGCTCTAGAGAATTCTGTCTTTCCTGAAGAAAAGTTTTGTTCTGAAGGCCTAAAATTGGAGTTTTAATAAAACTGACCTGAGAGGCTTTGTGTGGGGAGACAGCAATTACAGCAATTAATTATTCAGAAAGAGCAGTTCCTCCCTCCTGCATTTCTTCATCTAGATGGTTCACGGTTCATTGTCTTTTTATATTCTTTTTTTTTTTTGAAGTACTAACCATAAGTCATTGTTATCTTCCTCCCCCTGCCTGCAAAACAAATGAGGCTCCTGGTTCAGCCTGTTTGTTAGCAGAAGCATAATCAAGTGCTATACAAACAGCACTGCACTTTTAATGGTAGTTTCAGCAGAGTAGTCAGGATTTGCTTCAAAGGAGAGCTAAACTCTCCTCCTGTTCCCTCCAGGTGCAGTTTCCAGTGGTTGTTGTGTGACCATCTCATTGGGATGCTCAGACTTCAGCTGGTTAGCTTATCTAAGATATTATAGCTTATATATGGATAAAGAGGAGCTACAGCTCTTTGACAGTAAGTGCAGTATAAAAAGCACTAACTTACTTGACAGATGAGCTTGATCCTCAGCTTCCACCATCTGATGGGTTTGGGGAACATCCTGCACGCCCTGATTCCTTGAGAGGTATTACTGGGACTTGTTCCTTGCTTCGCTGCAAGCAGGAGAGAGTTTGTAGCCTAGATGCAAACATGCCCAACCTTCCTTAGGAAAGAAGTTGCCTTAAACTAATGTGTGAGCTTTGGTTAAGAGTTGTCTCCTAAATAGTTCAACATGATGAAATTGGTGATCTCTACAGCTTCTCTATCCCCAATTCAATAGAATTGCTGCACAGATAACTTTTTAAATAATGCTCTGTACAAGCTAGCTTGTCTCTTAAGTCCCATTTTCTTTACCTTTCACCTGCAGCATTTAATCTCTTGTAAATGACATTGGCTTTTAACAGAACATATTTTTTTCCACACAATCTTTGCAATGTCCCTTTTATAGTCAGTATTAGAAATGAAATTACCTGGAAAGCAATATTTCCCCTACTTCCAAAGCAAACCATGAGCTGTGCTTACAAGCAGTAAAATATAAATGTTTCTTAAAGAAAGTGAAACACCTTGCACTAACTTATCTCTTCAGACAGAGACAAAAAGCCAGCTGTTAGGGAGCTGAACATTTTAAAATTTCAGACTTCTTCAAATGTTCCTGTCTGGTGTCCTTGGCCAAGTCAAGGGTTGAGTTGATATATAAGTAGGAACAACAAATCATTACAATTCTGCTAGACAAAGACTGCAGAAAGCCTAAGGATTATTGAAACTTTTTTGTTTGAGAAAAGGGTATTATAAACCAAGCTTTAAATTGGAAAGCAGATGGTAGATTTCTTTCTTTATAAACAAGCAAATGTCAGCCAAAATATTAAAGAATATTTCAGGGTTCTAGGGGTTTATGACAATAAGCTTAAAATTCCCAAATTGTCTGATCTATCAAGGAACTCATAATTGCAGAGACATAGTTAAAGTAATCCAAGGTTTTACTGTGGGAATAAGGTGATTTCTTTGTCAGATATATTTGATGCAGAGACTTTCGAAAATCCAAGTTGTTCAGAGTTCTGTACCTTTTACGCATATAAGTACTACAGGAATTTAATGCATCTCCTTTACACAAAAAATAAAAATCCAGAAGAAATTTACAGTTCTAGCAATGGCTTAAAAATGTTAACAGACACTTTTCTGGATTTGCAGGAATATGCAAATAGATGAGACTAAGAGCTTATCAAGGCTGATCTTAAATTCTGGTAGGATTTAGCTGTGCTTGTGTAGTTCAGTTTTCGTATATTAGATTTCATCTGTTTGATACACTATCAGAGTTAATATTCAGCAGGTTCCTGAAATGCACTGGAACTCGCAGTAGGTTGTGTTTTGTTACTATGCTGCAGAAAGGAAACATCGCATTCTGTTACATTTAAACTGAATTTCTACAAAACCTCAACCAATGAATCAACTCCATCTTACACATATGCTTGAGAGAACAGGCGAGTATATACCATTTTCCCCCCAGTCGATAGTCAATAGTCCTGCTGCTGTAACGTTAATAGGCTCGAAGGCTGGTAATGATTTCTGTCTCTGATCCTTTTTACCCTGCAAAAGAAATTGGAGGGAGCTGCTTGACTTCACAGACCTGAGTCCTGAAGTGTGGGGTCCATTTTTTTCCTGATATCTAGTATTCATAGTTGCAAGCTATCTGAACCTGGGAGCCTTGAAGGAAGGTTTCTTTGTTTTAAGCTTCCCTGTATAACTACCCAAAGATAAGCCACAAACCCTGGGAGGGAGGTAGGGGGGGATCTGTGCTGCTCTATCCCTTGCTGTTAAAAGGTTGTAAGTTCAGAAGTGCAGGACCCATTTAGAGTAATGTTGATGGCGTTATGCATGCCCAACCTCCTCAGTGGCAAGTCACAAGTAGAAGAGCAGTCCCATCCTTCAGCTAGCTGTTGTGGCTCCCAGTTTCAAAGAGGGCTCTTTCAGGTTAAGATAATGGAAACTCTAGTGGTTAATGGCAGGGACAGAGAGAAGTCAGACACCAGCTACCACCTTGTCCTGCAGCCAGGTCTCCCAGATGAACGTTCTCCAGTGGCAGTGCTTCAAGCCAGGTGCCTGGAGATAAAAGCTGATTTTACTACAGCTCCTGACTCTAGCTGGGGCTGTCAGGCGACCTAGTCAAGTGATTGCTGGGTAAGGGTACACAGATAGTTCTTTAATAAATGGGATAGATGGACCTCCCCATACCTATTATTTTCAATCCAAACGAGTGTGTCTGAGCAATTGAGAACGCTAGGCTTGACCGTGTACACCAAGAAGTACACAATTATCCCATTGAAAAGGATGAGTCTTCCTTCTCCACCTATCCAAATGAGGTCCTGGAAATCTTACACTGACCCGGAAGATCCCATTTTGGATGGGCCAGTTCTGGTGATAACTGTCAGTCATGTTTACGACTACTGACAAGCCTGTAAAGCAGCTGTATTAAAAAAAAAAATAGGCCCTTGCTAGTTCTGTATCTGAGATCAGTGCTGAGGGCAATGCTGGAAGCTGCAGCAAGGCCCACTGATGCTTTTGTTACTCTCCGAGCCCTACTGATATCGCTTTCCACTGTAAGTACAACCTACGTGCTTTATAAAAGTCTGTTTTCATTGGGCTCAGTTGTAGTAAGCAAGAAAAATGATGAGATAATAAAAGCACAAAAATCAAAACTCTTTTCTCCTTTTTCTCCTCTCTGGGCTCAACGGGTCCCTCCTTTAGGTTTGCTCAGCCTAAAATTAAGCTTACAACTCTGCTTCCATGCAACCATTCCCTCTCTCTTTGTATACAGATATAATATCAGGTTAGGTCTCAGCAAAGCCACAAAACCTACCAAATACCAACCTTTTACCAAGGTGAAATGGGCTAGCAACTCCTAGCACCTTACCACAGTTGGAGGATCTGTTTTGGCTGTTGAATCGCTCTCTAACTAAAACCAGTAAGAATAAACACTCACCAAATTTCTTACTAGAATATTGAGCCGGAACATAAAAACTTGACAGTTCATAAAGATTTAATTAAACATTCTTAGTTGTCTTCCACAATACATTAACACAGTGAACTTGGAGTCCTCCTCCTCCCAGGGGAAGCTTTGAGAATTCTACATATGCATCATTTTACATCAGCGTTTGTCTGCAGATCAGCCTGGATCAGTCATGGTATGTGACAAGCTGAATAAAAATGATAAAACCTTGCCAGGTGAAATTTAACCACTTTTTTTTCGACTACTTCCAAGGATCTCTAAACCTGCTTATTAATTACATTTTTCAGTTGCTGGAAAAACAATTATGATGATAATGCAAGGAAGGAGGAATACTTCTTGATTCTTTTTATCTTCTCCATATATGCTGCTAGCCACATCCTTCCTCAAAGCATTGCCAGAAACAATGGTGCCCCCATTTCTGTGCTGCTATAACACACACAAGCATATTTTCCAATACTGCTGGAATGTCCAGTTTGCCTAAAGATACAGATCCTTGCCAAAAAGGCTGGGCCTTTCTCGGTGAGTGGTTTTGTTGCATATCTAGTAGGGTAAGATATTATTTGTCTTGGCTTCTGTCCCTAGTCCAGCTCTGTAGGTTTATAAAGTCTTATAAAAGCAGACTTAAAAGTATTCAATGTTTCTAGCTGAGTTTGTCCCTAATTACATTTTCTACTCCCTGCAGAAACAGAGATACTTTTTTGTATTGACTTTCCCATGTTGCTATTGTATTCCCAGTAGCTTTTACAGAAATAGTCTTGCTAGAGCAGTATTAAGTAGTAGTGATTATCTGATAGTGTAATGTTGTATTTTGGGAATATCAACTCCCACAGTCTCATCAAAAGATGATGGGCCTCATTATTCTAGGGAATGTGTGAAGTAAGGAATGGCAGGTATTGCAGAGATGAGGACACCACCATCAGTACTGTGACAATGTACTGGCATGTATATCCACAGGATGGGAGGTGCAGACGTATTCTTTCTTTTAGGGGGATATCTGAAGGTTATGGAAAATACTGACATTTCATTCAATTGCACTGTAATAATTTTAACTATAATATCATAGTTAATACTAAAATGATGTTTTAATTAATAACAGTGACATCCATGTGTGACATCCAAAAACCTGCAGCTTCTTCCTTTGCCACAGTACCTCATCTGTGCAGTAATTCCTAAAAGTGCCATGGGAAGTCTGGATGAAAACTTAGTTGCTAATGCGTAGCCAGCATCAGGTAGCAGAAAACTGCTAGACTACCTAGAAAGATCAATTTACGTCAATGGATAAATTAATCCATTTTTCTAAATAGAGAACAGAGGAGCGATTTAGATACCCAACCACAGATACCTCATGCTATTTTAGGTGCACTAGGCTAGCTGCCTGGCCTCCAGCTGTGGCTCTGGAAAGACTCACCTCTCCCATAGCTCCTGCCTGGTATCTGCCAGCCCTTTACAGACCTTAGCTACCCTGGGGCACCTAAAATGGCACAGGGCATCTCTATTTATACATCTGAATCACCCCCTGAGACTGCTGAGGAGTTAATTGTGCGAACTGGAATTAAAATCTGAAGTCCTAATTATACTGCATAGTCCTTTAGCATTCAGAGTTGGGTTTCCTTCTGCTCTGTGCCAGAAGAGGAGAGGAAGGGTTGGCATTCACCACCTCCTCCTATTATTCAGCATGTTATGTGCTCAGTGGTTGTCACCCTCCAACCTAGTTTCCAAAGGCACAGCATTCTTCAGCATGAAAATACAATGCAGAAATAGGAAATATTACATACTGTGCTGTGGAGTGTTTATGTTTATGTTGGTAGCACAAAAGTTACAGCATGTGTGAAGGACACTGTTGTTGCAGGTTTTTATCTTATTCCTGGCAAGGCCAAATTTCTGATTTCCTGGTAATTTCCAGATGAGGATGCTGGTGGGGTACATAGAAAGGGGTTGCCTTTTTTTCCTCTCTCTTCTTCCTATCTTTATTTCTTTTTTCTTAAGCTAGCAGGAATGAAGAGAGTAGGCAGTCTTTATTCAAAATATGGACTTCATGAGATGTTTCACAGGCAAATGATGACAAATGAATACATTGCAAGATCTAATAGTTAGAACTGCGAGACATACTTTCTGTTTTTAAAAGGAAAGAGAACTGTAAAAAATGCTTTACAAAATCATATGCAATTAGATCCATTAGAAGGTTTTGTTTTGACTTTGGTCTTTTTCTACTTGATCAATCTGAAATTTATATATATACGATCAGGACATAAAATCTGCATTGAGATGTTATCAAAAACTAGAGCCTAAATAAACTCGAAGACTATCTGGCTTAAATAAAGAGTGCTCATATCCTAATATATGCAACATCTTTCCCAGAAACAGTATATAGGCTTTTGATCAGTGACTGACTTGGTATGTTTATTGCCATAGGAAAAGAAGCATGAATACTTCTTTACTTTCTCATGCTAGTATGTGTGTCAATATTTTAATACTTAATGTCTGAAGTCTGCACAAAGTTTCTCCTTCCATGGATTAACAAAGACTTTGGTGAAGCTTTCTCGCAGTTTCCGTTTGTGGTAGGCTCTGTGTAAAAATAACTAAAATAAAAAAGGTGTGCTGCACCAGCTTTAAAATATTTTGATTGCATAGAGAGGTTGTCAGAAGAGAAAGGAAATATAAATATTGTGAGTTTTTTTAAATGGATCATTAGCTCATCTGTGCTCCTAGTGAAGTCAGTGACTCCCATGCCAGCACTGAGCAGGCAGGGCTACTTGTTGAAACTCTTGAAAGTATCAACTTAATAACTAAACAGCGCAGTCTCAGCGTCAAGAAATACTACCTGACGTAATCCCTGTAGCACAAAAAAAAGTGTGGGTGATGCCTTATTTGCACTAGTTTTCTATACTAATTTTCTTTTTAACAAAAGTGAATTTGCTTTTCCTAAGAGCTAGACACTTGCTTCTGTGTGGGCTGAGATTCAGGGTGTGCATTAGTTTAATTATGGTGCTGCTTCCCTCAAGTGGGTCTGCTGCAAGGGACAAGGCAAGTGGCACTGCTGGCTGCAACACCTGGGCACATGCTCCAAAAGCAGAAAAGCTATTTATTAGCACTTTTTTTTTTTTTTTTAGAAGTACAATTTTGAGCCGTTTGGTCATTCCAGTGAAACACAGAAGGTATTTACTAGACAAAGCATAGGCAGCGCTGTCAGTGAAGGACAGCATTTGTGGTAAAGTGGCTGAGCAGCGTGGGCTTAAAAACACTGTCTGGTCTAAAATAGGTTTGAAACAAGGCCTCTTCCTGAGCTTAGCATCAGTCATTTTGGCTAGCACAGACAGAAGGTCCCCTCACAGCCTTGGAAAACTTTGGAGTTACTTGTGCATTATTACAAAATGCCTGACCCTCACGCTTTTCCCAGAAAAACTTATGTGGGGTGTGTTGTTCCTGAATGTATGTCCCCTCTTTTCCATCAGTGTGATTCATCTGCTGGGTTCTCCCTGTATACAGATCCTGAACTGTAGGACAGTCTCCAACACACTGTTAATTCAAAGAAACAAAGCATTTCAGTATGCTTTGTACTCAGCAGTACAGCACCAAGCATCTGATAAACTTCTTGCAGCTGTGGCGAGGCTGAGAATGGAGGAGGTGTGGAGCACAGTGGTGGTGTACCACAGCCTTTCAAGTCGTGTTAGAACTTGACCCGAAAGAGGACGGTGATTGGCTCCTGCACAGCAAACACCTGGAGAGTGGCTGCACTCTGTCCTATGCCTGCTGTCTCATGGAGGAGAGAGAAGGGAGCACATGGTTGCAGGTGGAAAGCACCCAGAGATCTAGGAATAAAGATGGGCCCGAATTAAAACCTTAGCTCCAAACATGAAAAGCCTGGAAATAAAGCAGGATGCCAATCTCTTGCACAAATTGGACTTGCCTCTACTTGCTACTCACTTTTTTTTACTTTTACTAGGAAAATTGGAAAGCTCTGTTGGCTGAGCTGACAGCACCACAGCACGTTACTGTAAAGCCGTAGCAAAGAATAACAGGAAAATTACTTTCCCTTTTTGTCCAGGGATGAAGAATGATTTTTTAACTCTACATAGAATATTGGTGTGTATGTGGGAGTGTGCTAGGGATGAAGGTGGCAGGAGGGGGAAGAAGAAAGGGAGGAGGTTTAAATGAACTAAATTAATAACCTCCATGAATTTGCTAGTGCCTTAATGAAACTGCTGATGTACTTGACTTGAAGCTGTTCCTTTTTTTCTCATTTGAGCCGCATCAAAGCATCTCTTTCTGTGGGATTCCCTGCTTACAAAAAACATAAATTAGCACTTTCCAATTTCAGTTCTAGTAAGCAGCAAATACTACTTCAGTATTGAAAGTTTTCACTATATTTTGTAGGGGTTATGCCTAGCAACTGAAGACACGGATTTAATATTATTTCATTTTAGTTAAGGTAACTGGGAGTGTATATAGGCATTTAAAGTAATAACTGTAATAAATATTTTAAATGGTAACTAATAGCAGTGTTTACACAGAATCACAGAATCACAGAATGTTAGGGATTGGAAGGGACCTCGAAAGATCATCTAGTCCAATCCCCCTGCCGGAGCAGGACCACCTAGACCATCTCACACAGGAACGCGTCCAGGCGGGTTTTGAATGTCTCCAGAGAAGGAGACTCCACCACCTCTCTGGGCAGCCTGTTCCAGTGTTCAGTTACCCTCACCATAAAGAAGTTTTTTCTCATATTTATGTGGAACCTCCTGTGTTCCAGCTTGCACCCATTGCCCCTTGTCCTGTCAAGGGATGTCACTGAGAAGAGCCTAGCTCCATCCTCATGACACCTGCCCTTTACATATTTATAGACATTAATGAGGTCACCCCTCAGTCTCCTCTTCTCCAAGCTAAAGAGACCCAGCTCCCTCAGCCTCTCCTCATAAGGGAGATGTTCCACTCCCTTAATCATCTTCGTGGCTCTGCGCTGGACTCTCTCTAGCAGTTCCCTGTCCTTCTTGAACTGAGGGGCCCAGAACTGGACACAATATTCCAGGTGCGGCCTCACCAGGGCAGAGTAGAGGGGGAGGAGAACCTCTCTTGACCTGCTAACCACACCCCTTCTAATACACCCCAGGATGCCATTGGCCTTCTTGGCCACAAGGGCACACTGCTGGCTCATGGTCATCCTGCTGTCCACTAGGACCCCCAGGTCCCTTTCCCCTACGCTGCTCTCCAACAGGTCTGCCCCCAACTTGTATTGGTACATGGGGTTGTTCTTGCCCAGATGCAGGACTCTACACTTGCCCTTGTTATATTTCATTAAATTTCTCCCCGCCCAACTCTCCAGCCTGTCTAGGTCCCTCTGAATGGCTGCGCAGCCTTCCAGTATGTCAGCCACTCCTCCCAGTTTGGTGTCATCAGCAAACTTGCTGACAGTGCACTCTATTCCCTCATCCAAGTCATTAATGAATATATTGAATAGTACTGGTCCCAGTACCGACCCTTGAGGGACTCCGCTAGACACAGGCCTCCAACTGGACTCTGTCCCATTGACCACCACTCTCTGGCTTCTTTCCTTCAGCCAGTTCACAATCCACCTCACTACCCAATCATCCAGACCACACTTCCCCAGTTTAGCTGCGAGGATGCTGTGGGAGACCGTGTCAAACGCTTTACTGAAATTGAGATAGACCACATCCACAGCTTTACCATCATCTATCCACCGGGTTATGTCCTCATAAAAGGCTATCAAGTTGGTTGAGCATGACTTCCCCTTGGTGAAGCCATGCTGAGTGCCCCTAATGATCCCCCTATCCTTGATGTGCCTAGAGACAGCACCAAGAACAAGTTGTTCCTTTATCTTTCCGGGGATGGAGGTGAGGCTGACCGGTCTGTAGTTACCCGGGTCCTCCTTCTTGCCCTTTTTGAAGACTGGAGTGACATTCGCTTTCCTCCAGTCCTCAGGCACCTCTCCCATTGCCCACGACTTAGCAAAGATGATGGAGAGTGGCCTAGCAATGACTTCTGCCAGCTCCCTCAGCACCTGCGGGTGCATCCCATCAGGGCCCATGGATTTATGGATGTCCAGATTGCTTAATTGGTCCCTGACCCATCATCCCTCATCAACCAAGACAGATTCCTTCTCTATCCTGACTTCTTCTGGGGCCTCAGGGGTCCGGGGCTCCTCAGGACAGCCTCCAGCAGTATAGACAGAGGCAAAGAAGGCATTCAGTAACTCCGCCTTCTTTTTATCCTCTGTCTCCAGGGCCCCCACCTCATTCATCAGTGGGCCTACATTGCCTCTAGTGTTGGCTTTACCTGCAATGTATTTGAAGAAGCCCTTTCTGTTGTCCTTGACCTCTCTTGCAAGGTTTAGTTCCAAGGAGGCCTTAGCTTTCCTAGTTGCCTCCCTACATCCTCTGACAACAGACTTATATTCCTCCCAAGTGGCCAGCCCCTCCTTCCATGATCTGTACACCCTCTTCTTCCACTTGAGTTTGCCCAGCAGTTCCCTGTTTAACCATGCAGGTCTCCTGGTACCCTTTCTTGACTTTCTACGTGCTGGGATGCTCTGATCTTGAGCTCGGAAGAAGCAGTCCTTGAATGCTAACCAACTATCTTGGGCCCCCTTACCTTCTTGTACCCTGTCCCGTGGGATTTCCCCTAGCAATTGCTTGAAAAGGCCAAAGTTGGCCCTACTGAAGTCCAGGGTTGTGATTCTGCTAGCTATTCTGTTCCTGCCAATGTTTAAACATGTAAACATAAGGGACTACATCAAAAAATGAGATTTTTTGCTAGGACACACACAAGAAGCCCATGTCTTTAGTTCCAGAAATTTGATTTGATCACAGTTTTGAAAATCTAGTAGTGAATATCCGTACTAGGTTTTGTTAGGTCCTAATTAACCCAAATCTCTCACCTCATCCGTCTTACTGAAGTCTACAACTTCACATTCTAGTATCTTTTTCAGTTTCCAAGTCACCACACCTTACCATTGCCTTCTGTCTGCTGCCTTCTAGCTATGTCTAACACTATTCTTCCTCATCTACTGTCATTCTTCAGCATTTTGTATACTGGGCAGGAAGAAGTAGCATTCGAAATTCAAATGTATGTGTAGGGAAGGATAGTGAAGAGCTTCGGTGTCTGCCTACAATGCCATCAGTGTTTGGAATTAAGCCTTGCACTCAGATTGGCCATGCTTGATTTCTAATGACCTGAGATGTTCATGAGACATGTCCATACTCAAATATGGTGAACATAGCTGTATTTACTAAAAGGGTGATGTCTTGAAGCAATTTAGGTAGGGCTTCAGAAGTCTCTCCAGACAAATGTATGTTTTAAATACACAAAGGGAAGTCCAAACTTTGCTTTCTGTGTGTTTGCTGGGGTCTGAAGAAAGCCTAGGAGGGCAGGATTTCAACCAAGGTGGTGGAACTCACAAGCAACTGAAGAAGAAGGGCTTTTAAAATGGGTTTTTAACACTTTTGATGGGAATGCAATTGGTAGATACTGGTTACTGAAGCCATGTCATTGCAGGCTAATCGGTCAAGTTGTCTCTTCCAATCCACCTCTTTCCAGCACAGTTCTGAAGAAAGTCTTATCACAAGTGCTAAGGAGTGATCCTGACCTGCTGCTGATGATTTATATTGCTATATGATTAATTCTTGGATTCCTCTGTGGTAATCCTAAACTTATGGACCCATTTTCCTTCCTTTTCCTCCACCCAACACCAGGATGAAGGAATGGCTACAGAGTCTCAGACTTTAAGGAAGCTGTCACTTATGTCAGTTAATAAAATATAATTTTTTTTCAGTCTTCTATTTGTTGATTTTGAATTATAAGTAGGTTAAAGATGATGATATCAGTATAATGTTACTTTTTTTAAAAACACTTTATGGTTTAATTTATGGGTTTATCTTAAATATGGAGTAAACACAGTTACAGTTCTGGTGGGTGTCTCTCTTTGGAGAATTATCAGCCCTCTTTGAGAGGTCCTAATCCAATAGGATCTCTTTTGCTGCCAGCAAAGGACTGCAATCCTAATTTTACATGGACGGTGGTGGACTCTTAACTATTTCCATGCAGGAAAGAGATCATAGAGATGTTACAGGACTCCTAGGAACATGACTGCTCAGAGAGGTCAAATCCATGGGTTTTCTGCATAGCCAGTATGGCCTCTAAACTGCTTAGTCCCTGTCAGCCCAGATGACCTTCTCGGGTCACCTCACCATAAAGCTATTTGGTCTCCTCTCAGCTCTGAAACAGTTCTGTCTGTCCTCTTGTCTCTCCAGTGTTTCTGGTGCATCTTTTAGCTGACAGTTCTTTCCAATCTCTTCTTTGTCAGTTCATCTAACTTAGAGAATTTCAGAAGTTGGTGGTTTGTCAGCTATTGAATGTTACCTATTGGTTTCTCAGAAATGTATAAGCTATACATAGATTTTACAAATTACTCTGGAGCTGTATTGGTCACATTAGTTTTTTTTTATCTGAACAGAAGAATCATGATTTTTTTTTTTCCTTGTTACTTAATAGTTAAAGAGTCTTAACCTGTGGCTAGAATTTGTGCAGAACTGCTTTGAAATGGTTGTGAATTTATTCATGAAGGTCCTAAGGTCCTTGCTGAAGTTCCTTTCCACCCCCATACATCAGTGTCTTTTGTTTTACCTGTTTAAAAAAAAGGTATATTTGTATTCTTCTATTTCCAACAATTTTAATAGATAAGTTTTTGATTTATATTGACCTTTTTAGAAAGTTGCTTGATTCAATGCTGACATGCTCTAGAAATCACAAAATTCTGAATTTAGTTTCCTCATGCTGCATCTCCATTAGAGAACTATTATTTTCTAGACAGTTAACCTTTACTATCACTTTTCTGACTGAATCATTAGCAATTATTTTGTCCCTGAGGAGTGTTTTCATGGCTTTCCAAAGATTTATGAGCAACCATCTTATGGTAACATAGTCACAGAAAGGGCTTTATTTCTACTTTTTTAAAAACAGTTCAGGTGTGCATCACATAGGAACAAGTTAATGAGCCTCCACAAGTTGGTATATGAGCTGGTCAGTAGGGTGGTGTGAGCCATATGAAAATGAAGGAAGGCTTCGTAGTCTAGCATTGTTCTGTGGATCCTTTTTGGTAATTAGGAAGAAGCTGTTTTCAAGTATGTTCTGCATGCAGCTGAGAAACTGGTGTAATTCTTCCTGTTGTCACCTGTGTCACTGTGACTTACTTCTTTCATGAAATGAAGCATCTATGAGCTCTGTCTTGTGAGTCCTCAGGGAACAACTTCTCTGTGATGGTGGGGGGTGTAGTCATAATCCTTTTTTTCAGATGAGGTTATAATTCTCACTCTGGTTGGAGGCCCGGCTAGATATAGGCTTATAAAATTGGTGGAATTATTATCAAGACATACATTCCATAGCTAGGGGACAGTAATTCTGGATCATAAACCCTCAAAGAGCATTTAATCCAGCTGTGTAAGACAAGAATGGGATTTGTTGGCATAAAACGAGCAATCCCTTTTTTTCTGGTCTCCAATTCAGTGCAAAAAAAAAGAGGAAAATGTGGATTTTGACTGATGAGCCCTGACAAATCTCACTGTTGAGGTTTAAGGTGTTATCCAGCTTTCTCTCCAGTCTCACTGCCAGAGGTTACCAGCCCTCTTACGCAGCCTGCAAGGGAACCTGCACCTTCAGCCATTCTGCAGCTTCTGGGCAGTTTTCAATATTTTGTCTCAAGCCAGTGAGCATATACTAAGATTTCATGCTCTTAACAGGAGCAACTGGTACATTTCTGCTGACTTTACCTTGCGGCAATCTCCACCAAGAGGGCTAGGCAAGCAGCTAGGACAGGTGTTACCTTGAATGACTAAGAGCAAGATTTGACAGAAATCATCTCTCCAAGCTGTATGTGTCATGCAGCTTCTTTTTGTCTTTCTCATGCACACCTACAGACTTTGCTGCCATGAAGAAATACAAGAGAAAAAAGGATAGAAATGAAAAAACAAGACTAAGCACTTAGTAAATGTTTAAGTTCTATTTACAGACTTGACAAAAATTCAGGAAACCTGTTTGGACTAAGAAAGTTCATGCATCCCTAGCTGTGGTCCCTGTTAGCCATTCAAATTGGAAAAAAAAAAAGGATAGTTTGTCTTTTAGAAAGCAAAATTTGTCCCCCTTGTGAAA
The DNA here is from genome assembly GCF_013368605.1 of Nyctibius grandis. NCBI lineage: Eukaryota > Metazoa > Chordata > Aves > Nyctibiiformes > Nyctibiidae > Nyctibius > Nyctibius grandis. The sequence continues at coordinate 81,999,885 of NC_090662.1, forward strand.
TTCTGTGACGGTGAGCAGGTGATGTTGTCACAGCTGGAAGCTGGATGTGGCACTTATGCAGCCATCACACACAGTAAGGATGGACATGCCACATTACCCGTTATTGGATGATGAGATATAATCTGGAACCGTTTCAAGTCATTTGCTTTTGTTGGTGTTACTGTAGTTTCTCTGAATGAGAAGAGCTTGCAGTAAATTATTCTTTGGGTTTGTATACTTCAAAAATGTATACAATAACTTTCCTCCTTCATCCTTCGCAGAAGCAAGTGCTACATATTTTGACATGCAGTTAGGAATCTGGATCCCACTGATTTTCAGTGATACTCAGTCACTTGAATGTCCAAGTCAATTATGAAATAGGATTTGGGGCCCTGCTTTCTTAGCTGCTTATGGGAGTGTTTAACCCGAAACGCTTCATTCTTCGTCACTATAATTATTCAATATCTACTGAAATATTTGTAATCTTGATGTAACTGTACATAATATTATTTGAATACATTTTTAAAGTGTGGCAAAAGCATAGCTGAATAAATTTCAAGAGCCTGATCCAAGACTGAGTGACATTTTAGTCATTTTGGGAGGGTTGGGTCAGGACTCAATTGAATAATATTGTCTGGTTTCGCTAGTTGCAAGAAATATCATTTTGCAGAACTGATGGTTATTGAATATTGGAGGCCTATACGATAAATTTCATACAAGCTTTCCTTTTTTGTGACATTAATATTTGTAACTTGAAAATCCAAATTTGTTATAAGACATACAGAACAACCTAGTAGTAAGTTAGATTGAATACAACTTTACCTGCTTATCTAGCGGCATAGTTCCTAGGCTGAGGTAATTAAAATTAGATGTCAGAATTCCTATACAGAAAAACACAGATACTGTAAAGCAAAATAATCCACCTGATGTTAATGATGATGACCGACTAGTGGCAAGGTAGATTGTATGACAGACTTTTCAGAAATGTGGATATATAACTTTTGTGCAATTTCCCTTCTCTTTCAACCCATTTGTTGAAACATCTGTTTAAATTTAATAAGTAAGCCCCAATTAAGCCAGGACCAAATGCTCACTGCCATAAATAAAGTTAAACAATGTAGCCACAAGTTTATAACCTCTTTAAGGCAACATCTTCCTTTTTTAACCCTATGTTTTCCTGGTGCATAGTGAGTTTTCTGTCCATGCTGGGTACCATGAGCCCAACTTCGATGCATATAAAAAATAACAGAAATTCGTGATATCCAGATTGTGAGGTGATATAACAATTAAGATAGTCCAAATCTTCAGATTACAATTGTTAATATTTTTTTCCCCCAGAATCTGAGTGGGGGGAAATGTTTGATACCTTAGAAATATTAGGATTTTTGTTGAATAACTGGCAAGATTGTCACCATGACTTGGTGATGTTACCTAGTGACAAGAGAAAACAAAAATAAAAAGCAGTAATTGAATTCAGAGACCTCTTTACTCAATATTTTCTTATTTGTCATTAAGTGTTTTAAGGGAATAGTAAGAGTAAATGGCTGGGACTCCCCACTGGTTTCAACAATAAAGCCAGAACTGAAGAAAAGTGAAACTCTTGTTCACCCTTGGCCTCTGAAAATTCCCTTTCTGGTTGCAGAGCACTTGTGTTCCTTTTGTTGGTGTCACTTAATGTTGAACAGGTGAAGTATCACCCTCTGTATATGGCATCACTGTAATGCATCTATGTCTTAGTAGAAAATGACAAATACTTGGTAACTGTGTAATGCAAGCTGACAGATCACCAGGGTTTCCACTGTTTCCACTCTGCATGGCTACTCTTAGGACATCTGCAATGTGTTATCTAGAAGAACACAAAGCAAATTTGTTTCTAAAATACTGTAAAGGAATAACACAAAAGAAAGAAACCGTTTTAAGTACTAGGAAAACAACTAGTTTTAATGTTTAGTGCGACACATTTTATATAGTCTTGTTATAACTATTTACTTGACCTTTTTTCTGTCTGGTTCATCATGTATTATTAAAAGCTTTTAACAAGATGCATACAGTACTGGCTGTATCAGCCCACTGTTTACACAAATAGCGTGCCTGGGAATAATAAACTACAAGCTTTCTTTAAAGCCTTGTAAATGCATTTATATCAGAAGCAAGAGTTATTATTAAGCAGCTCTTAAGACCCTTATGGAAGCCATGCTTTGCATGCAAGTTTAGTCTCAGTGCTGAAGGGAACCTTTTACAAAACTCTCACGCAATATCATCTCTACACACTCTTTTGAGTTGTTATTTCTCAGATGTGCTCAGCTACACCTTACTTGAGGTAATACTTCTAGGCTAAGGGTCATTTGGGACTTTGAAATATCTTAGGTAGGTCACTTAGTGCCACTATCCAGCAGCATATAAAATAATTATGGCTAATCTTTTTTGTAATGCACCTTCCCTCCACCATTCATCAGCTGTAAGTGGTATGAAATGCGTGCAGGCTGTGCCTGGCCGGAGTGCCAGGAGTTCCCCTTTTTCCATCCTAAAAGAAGTGCTAAACACGTAGCTGACAGGAACTACTATATGTTTGTAACGGAGGATACAAAGAGTGTTTTTAAATAGCTGTGTCATTGCAAAAATGACCCTAATTCTGGAAGGACTTTTAAGCATGGAGCTACTATTGCAGGATATATATTGAATTCAGTGCTTTGGTCCTTTTTATGGAGTCCTCTATTTATTTTTAAAAGAACTCTTTGTATTTTGATATGTTGTAACTGCTTTTCATTTATGGCATGTCCCTAAAGCTGCTGTGTGAGGAGAAAAAGTACTAAAGCACATTGGCCCAGGAAAGGAATGCTCATTTAAGTAAGAGCTGGGAAAGTTGTACTTTGTAGAAACAGGATTATAACAGTTGAGCAGCGCTGACCCAAATAGTGAGCTGTGCATGGCACTAAACCCTCCCCTGAGGCTGTGCCTTTTGGAAACTGGCCCTGTATCACAAAGTTGCAGAATTCCGTGATGATATGTAAAAACAGTTAAAGAATCTAATAAATTGAAAAAGGATTGTGGATTTGCTGAGACCATCTATAAACGAGGAAGAACTGATAATGGAGGTGGGAGGGGGATGAGGAGCTGAGTGCTGCTGCGTCAGGAAGGTCTGCTTCAGAGGAGCAGGGCAAAGAGCATCTGCATTGTCTGTTTGCAAAACATTTGTAGGGATAACTCTTCTAGTGGCCACAAACAGTTAGGAAACAGCATATGTATGAAATAAACATGGTCTGGCTTGTTAGAAATTACTTTTTGCAGTGCCTTCCCCCCACAGCACCTTGGTATTTTAAAAGTTCAATTTGTAGTAATCAAGTCAGTCAAGAGTATCAGTGGATCACATATTTACACATCTGGCTACTTTTAAACTGACAAAACACATTTATCTAAGTTGGTTAAAGAGGGATGGACAGGAGAGAGTGCTTAATGTTAAATAACTAAAGGCAGTTGTGGTCTCCTGTGGTTATTATGGGATGACTTCAGGTGAGGGAAGCTTTGACTTTTGAAGTGGTTTTCTATTTGCATCCCACATATTTGAAACAGCATCTTTAAAAAGTAGGGTTGGTATGTCAGTCCCCACGAGGTGAAACAAGCTCTAGCTTGTGACCTTCCTGGGTTTCTCCCTGCCTTGCAGGGAAACCGGGCAACTGTGGGAAGCAGCGAGCACCAGCACCCAGGCTCCCAGCAGCCACAGCTCGCTCTGTGGGAGGAAGAGCCACCAACTTGGAAACCCACCACAGGGCACTTTCATTTCGGTTTTTCATAACAGAAGCTGAAAACAGCCTCAGCTCAGGTGCTGGTTGAGGAGCAGATCAAGTTAGCCCAGCTTGAGGATAGAGGGCATCTTCCAGCAAGGTGGGATGGTCAGTGGGGGCAGTGGCAGCCACTGGTCCCTTGTGTAGGACCTCACTGCGCCTGGGAGCCTCTCAGAGCCCAATATTCTTTCTGCAGGGATTTTAGGATGTCAGACAAATATGCCTGGCTGCTCATTCATTCATTCATCCTAAGCAGAGCCATTGAAGGACCCATTAAAAAAGGTTTATGGATTTAACGGGCGAGTGCTGTGGCCAAGTGCTGTGCTTTCCCAGCTGGGGCTAGTTGATAGCTGACGGGAACAGAGCCTAAGGCTGCACAACAGCATGGTGTGGAAAGGTGCCCCTGGGTGCGGGATAAAGGAAGCGATGGTCCCCACAGTGATGTCTACTGGAGAAAAATGAATTGTGCATTTAGAAACTGGCAGTAAAGAAAGAGACAAATTATAAGAAACTAAATTAAATTGTCAGAATAATGACAGTGTACCAAAAGGAGAAACATCCACCATCTCTATGAATACATCCTGGAGAATTGTGTCTGTGAGAGAGAACTTACATTAATGCTTTATAGTGGAAAGGTCCAACTCAAATTTATGAGATCTTAAAATGTGATCTATGAGATGAATCTGTCAGATTTATATTTGTTTACTGTAAATGGGAAAACAATGTGAAGGGGATGTAATACGAGACAAATATCTGAGAAGGGAAAAATACAGGGGGAAAACAATTTCACTCTAGGGAGCAAAGATAAACACACAAGAATGGCTAAATGACTGTGACATTACGCTTAGTGCACTAGGCTGGGACCCAGAGGTTTCACTCAGTCCTGGCCTCTGCTCCACATTTCTGCGTGATCTGCAGTCACCCGCTTTGGCCCAAACCTTTGAAGGTAACACCTATTTGGGCATTTGGCTGCCCTAAAATCAAGTCCTAGCTGAACAGAAATTCAGTATTTCCTTTCTGTGTGCCTCACTTCTCATGAAACTGAAGATGATACTAGGACAGACCCTCCATCTGCTTAAGTTCAAACCCTTTGGGACAGGAGCTCTCCCGTGCGGCATGTTCCTGGCAGGACTGAACTCAGGGGACTCCACGGCTGGCCAGGGCCTCCTACCACTGTTTAAAGAATAAAAACATTTTGTCATGGTGCTGCAATCATACAGTTGGTTAACATGCAACCATATCCAATACTAAAGATATTGTCAAGCCTTTTCCTTCCACAGTCTTAATGTATCGTGTCTTCTTACCACCCTCACGTGGCATCGGAATTGCCCCACTGAGCAAATGGTCCTACCATTCAATTTACTGAGATAATGAAAGTCAAATACAAGTCTTGTTAACATTGTACTGCAATTGACACCTTTAACATTTAAAGCATCTGCATCAATTTCAATTCTAAGAAAAATTCCTAGCTGCATTTCAATAGTTAATTGCTCTGACTATTGCTATAAAATCATTAATTGAATTTACTATATGTGCTGAATTGATTCCTGTTATCTTTATGCTTCAGTATCAAATAAACGGGGTTATAGGTGCTTTAGTCTTTTTTGTAATTACCGTTAAAACGTACATCTGTTGCCACAGACCAGACAAAGCATAGCTGCTCTGCAGTAGAAAAATTTCCTTCGCAGACTAGCTGGAAAGTTTGCAGATTCATGAATAAAGGGGCACATTTTCCCGAGGCACAAGTTGAGCTGGCCACCAGTAACACAATTTTAAGTTATACCAGCTGAGTGGCTGTCTTAAAAATCATGAGTTTGAGAAGCAAGATCAGATGAAGCCAAATCATTCTTATGGCAATATTGCATGAGAGAAAAATGGAAGTGCCCAGCTCAGCTGACCTCCCTCAAGCACATTGTCTTGAAAATCCTAAACCACACAGAAGCAGCAGTTTTAAAATAAAATAATGTTGATGCTGAGTCCTTTAAAAACTTACTGCTTAGGGCAATTGTGAGGGGAGGAAGATTTTAATAAAAAGTTGGGGGTGGGGTGGAACACAGACTGTTGAATAAGCAATGAGATACGCCATTGTCAAGGAAAATGTATAGCTAGTAGCAAAGAAAGGAGGACAAGGAATGTATTTCACTTTATGTCATCTGACTCCAGTCTCTCTTCACTGTGGCATCATGTATCTAACCTGCCCAGTAGCTCCACTGCTCTCCATGACCAGGTCACAGATAGCAACCTTCCTCCACCCCTGAACACAAACTGAACCTGTATGGGGCTGTGCTACCCGTAGGTGCCCCTGCTGTTCTCAATAGCGCCTGTTGAAAAGTCATCTGAATAGACTACAGAGAGAAATGCAGCTCTCCTATAAATGGTGTGTCTTCTGGTCATCAAGGGTCCTCATCAACCCTGTCTAGTCCAGATGTAATCGTATGTTAGTACTGAAGTGTTAGCGCCGACATACATTTTGAAACCAGACTCAAAGATTCAGAACACCTTCTGTAACTTCGTGGGCTTCCTGAGAACAAGCGAATCTCGTCACCGGGAAGCATTTTTGAAAAATCTGATGCAACCAATTTACTAAATCTCATGTGCTAATGCCTGAGTCTGCATGCACTGAACACCCCAAAACTCTACTACAGATGCATGATCGGACTGAAAATAAGGGACAAAAGCCAGAGTCTAACAGAGAGCTGAGATTTGTGGGGAAATCAATGTCTAACCAATTGCAAGATGCCATTCATTTCTATAGCCAGCCCCAGTATATCTGCCTTTCATTGTCAAGGTCTCATGCAAACAGAATCCTTTTCCCATTCTTATGGGAATATCTTTGGGATAGCAGCAATTTTGGAGAAAGGCAATTAAAACATAACATCCCAACATCTCTCTCCACCTGGCTTCCTAGTTTAGTAATTACTCAAAAATGTGTATGTTGAAAACGTCTAGATATGTTAGTGGCAGCAACTTATTTTTGCGATATTAATTTCTATATTGCCTTCTTAATATGACGAGAAACATAAAAGAACTAACTATAGGCTGTAGGTGCAGTGTATTCATGGTAGTAATTTAGAAAAGCAAAGATAAATGTAATAGTGTTAAAATGAGATCATGAAATATAATAATAGGTTTTCAGTATGTGATCATAAAATAGGAACAATACTATCATGTAAATGAAATCAGTATATTTGAACAGTTACATGAGCTTGTGAGTGGATAATATAAGTAAAGGATATTTTAAATGCCCCTGTATCTTACGAAGGATGAAGCTTACTATAATCAGCTTTCTTTGGGAGCCTCTTTTAGTATTACTTTTTTTTTTTAATAACAAGAAAAGTACTACAGTAATAGTCCTAAATAAAAAAAAAATCAGTCAATGATGAGAGTTCTGTTGCAACTAAAGGTGATCAAAAATTCTGGAATTACATATTGCAAAAAAATGCAAGCCTTTGAAAAATGAACAGTTAGTCAAATTCTTGGACTGATGAAAAAAAAAGCCAAAATTAGATTTTTTTCTTTAAGTGACAGGATACCCAGAAATGTTGATTTCAGTTCATTGGCTGCTCACCATTCACTAGGGCATTTGTTTTTAAATATTTAAGGATTTTTGTTCCTTTTTTGCAAAATTAATACTCACTCATTGAAGCATTCAGGCTTTCACAAACAGCATTTGTAGGAGGAGAGGAAAAGATGGATGATGCCTATCCAGCTCTAATTTGCTATACATATTTACAGCTGTGTTTTACTAATGACTAGAGATACAGAAAATAACATCATAATGGGACATAATTTATTACAAGGTTATTTACACATGGAATTCTTTTGAAGGATCAGGGCTTCTGTGAGTGCTTGTGTATGAATTTAAGAGAAAGCAAGTTGTGAAGAGTAATTCTTAATCTACTTTTTTTTCTCACCCTTATTTAAGGAAGGCCAGAAAATACAATCTGTGGAATGTTGAAAAAAACACTGCAGTAGTTGTAAAGGCCTCACAAAATCCAAATCTGATCTGACATAAAAGCAAAACGTTATTCTCATCTTTTTCCTGCTAAGATGCATCATTCTTTGTACAAATTTTGCAAGAGATTCAGGCTTTGACTATTGCCTTTGTTCTTGGTTAGGACAACTGTTGGTTAGAATAAGAATAATTAATGCATTCCTAATTAATCACCTCTCTAACACATAACGGTTTTCTTTTAGGAGGACATAAATGCTAAGATTTTAAGAAACTACCACCAAAGAATACCAAGGTAGGTTTTCTTTCAGGAAGAGATCTCTATGATTAGAAGCAACATAAATAATGGATTATTAAAGACAGTATCTGAAAATTAAAGTGGTGTTGAGTGCACAGTGGGGACACAAAAGGCCTGTAACCTCATCACCTGGAAGCCACATCTCAGCATTTTTTCCATATGTGACTTCTTATCTGAGGATAAGTAGATGTTCTGCACAGCACACGGTTGTGTTTTTTTTGTTGGGAGCCACATGTGCAGGCTACTTCTGGTTTGTTAGCTTGTTTTGAAAAAACAGGTGGTTGGGAATTCTGCCAACCTACGACATTACCTAAAGTAGTCTGATTCTTTAGAGTTTTGGAAAAATATGTTCTTTCAAGGTACTAGCAGGTGGACACCAAACATTATTAGTTTCTTTGGGAAATGGTGGTCCAGGCTTAAAAGCAGTATAAAGAGTAGCATACAGCCTTGTTTTCTGGGCTCCTTCTAACTGAAAAGTACCCACAGCAAAATGTTTACGTCAGTGTAAGTGAAGAGCAGAATATCACACATAATAAATTGTAACCACTAGCAAAAAGATGAATGAGCTCTTCTTTTCCCGAAGTGTCTCTCTCCCAAAATGAGTGCGTGCTTTCATTCTCCTTCATGCAGCAAAGGGTAGTATTTCCTATAAGGGGACAAGTTAGGAATGTCACTGTGGGGTTTTTTTTCCTTACAATAATACAAACACACATTTATCCTAATCAAACATCTCTCATTTGAAAACTGGTGAGGAAATGAGAGATCCCACAGTCCTTTAGCTGCCCAACAAAAGCAGTGTACGAAGGCTTGGCTTTACTGCCATGAACACAGCTAGCTACAGAGTTAGCTGAGGAGCAGATGCTGCAGCTGCAAGATAATTTTCCACAGCTTGGCATGAGGGTGTTGAATTGTTATTGAAAGGCTGAAAATGGTTGGTAAAGTACCGCAGAATGAGAGAACCATATGAAATACAAGTATTTAATTAGTATTTAGCGTGATAGGAATAGCACGTTAAATGCCGTCTAGCCTACCCATAGCGTACCAAGCTAGTATTTAAAATGATTTAATTGTCACCTGTCTGCAGTGCAGCAAACGCCTCCCTTTTTTCTTTTGTTCATAAATACCTACAGCCTTTTACAATGTCAACGTATTGCTATAGCTAGGATGGCTGCTTGACTTGTTTTGAAGACATTCAGCAGGAACCAGACTTAAAGTACTTTTGATAGTATAAACACCTGTTAACCCTCAAAAGGGAAAAAAAAATCCCAGTTTCTTATGAAACGGAAACTGGTTCATCAAACCTGAGTGATAAATGTTCCTTTGTGAATCCGCATCTGATGGCTTGTGCCAGTGTAGCCTGATCTACTATCTCAGTTTTCCCTCTGCCCTTGACCTTTCCTGATGCGGTCAGGAGCTATGAATAGTAAACTGCTGAAGACATAGTTTGCTCTGTGCTGAGGTAAGGAGCCTTTTGCAGAATGTCTTCGTATTGAATCATTTACCTTGCAGCAAAATAACCTAACACAACAGGATGCAGCTTAGACAGTAGCTTTTAACCAAAACAACAATGAGATCTGGGCATTTTCAAATCCCTAAAGCAAAGTTCATCAGATCAGATATGTGAACTTCAGGTCTGATTTATCATAAGCCATACCTGCTTTTTGCTACTTCTTCTCTTTTAAAAAAAAATCTTGTTTTGTAGGCAAACGGTGAGTTTCACAAGTGAAACTGGGTTCGTGTTTGTCAAAGAAACCTTCGAGGCATTACTGCTCTGCCTGGTTCCTTATGATGATTTGCCTGATACGATTTTATTACATTAGCGGTTCCCCTCGGCTAGCCCTGTTCTTCAGTCAGAAGAGAAAGGAGATTTTGCCCAACCTTCTCTCTGAGAACTGAATTCAAAGCTTATGAAAATGAAGGGTTGCCTTTTCCGCTCATTTCAATGGGCTGTGACTCTCCTTCTCAGTGCCTGTGTTTAATGAATGCCATTAGCGTTTATATGTACCAAGAGGAAGCTGTGCCTCATAAGCTTTCTGCACTTCCAGTATATTAAGTGACAGAATAAGCAATATCCCTTTTAATATAGTGTTTTCCTTAAATTCACAGAATCACAGAATCACAGAATCACAGAATGTTAGGGATTGGAAGGGACCTCGAAAGATCATCTAGTCCAATCCCCCTGCCGGGGCAGGATTACCTAGACCATCTCACACAGGAACGCGTCCAGGCGGGTTTTGAATGTCTCCAGAGAAGGAGACTCTACAACCTCTCTGGGCAGCCTGTTCCAGTGTTCAGTCACCCTCACCGTAAAGAAGTTTTTCCTCAAATTTAAGTGGAACCTCCTGTGTTCCAGCTTGCACCCATTGCCCCTTGTCCTGTCAAGGGATGTCACTGAGAAGAGCCTGGCTCCATCCTCTTGACACTTGCCCTTTACATATTTATAAACATTGATGAGGTCACCCCTCAGTCTCCTCTTCTCTAAGCTAAAGAGACCCAGCTCCCTCAGCCTCTCCTCATAAGGGAGATGTTCCACTCCCTTAATCATCTTCGTGGCTCTGCGCTGGACTCTCTCTAGCAGTTCCCTGTCCTTCTTGAACTGAGGGGCCCAGAACTGGACACAATACTCCAGATGCGGCCTCACCAGGGCAGAGTAGAGGGGGAGGAGAACCTCTCTCGACCTACTAACCACACCCCTTCTAATACAGCCCAGGATGCCATTGGCCTTCTTGGCCACAAGGGCACATTGCTGGCTCATGGTCATCCTGCTGTCCACTAGGACCCCCAGGTCCCTTTCCCCTACGCTGGTCTCCAACAGCTCTGCCCCCAACTTGTACTGGTACATAGGGTTGTTCTTGCCCAGATGCAGGACTCTACACTTACCCTTGTTATATTTCATTAAATTTCTCCCTGCCCAACTCTCCAGCCTGTCCAGATCTCTCTGAATGGCTGCGCAGCCTTCCGGTGTGTCAGCCACTCCTCCCAGTTTTGTGTCATCAGCGAACTTGCTGACAGTGCACTCTATTCCCTCATCCAAGTCATTAATGAATATATTAAATAGAACTGGTCCCAGAACCGACCCTTGCGGGACTCCGCTAGACACAGACCTCCAACTGGACTCTGTCCCACTGACCACCACTCTCTGGCTTCTTTCCTTCAGCCAGTTCACAATTCACCTCACTACCCGATCATCCAGACCACACTTCCCCAGTTTAGCTGCGAGGATGCTGTGGGAGACCGTGTCAAACGCTTTACTGAAATCGAGATAGACCACATCCACAGCTTTACCATCATCTATCCACCGGGTAACATCCTCATAAAAGGCTATCAAGTTGGTTGAGCATGACTTCCCCTTGGTGAAGCCATGCTGAGTGCCCCTAATGATCCCCCTATCCTTGATGTGCCTAGAGACAGCACCAAGAACAAGTTGCTCCATCACCTTTCCGGGGATGGAGGTGAGGCTGACCGGTCTATAGTTACCCGGGTCCTCCTTCTTGCCCTTTTTGAAGACTGGAGTGACATTCGCTTTCCTCCAGTCCTCAGGCACCTCTCCCGTTGCCCACGACTTAGCAAAGATGATGGAGAGTGGCCTAGCAATGACTTCCGCCAGCTCCCTCAGCACCCGCGGGTGCATCCCATCAGGGCCCATGGATTTATGGACGTCCAGGTTGCTTAATTGGTCCCTGACCCAGCCCTCATCAACCAAGACAGATTCCTCCTCTAACCTGACTTCTTCTGGGGCCTCAGGGGTCCGGGGGTCCTCAGTACAGCCTCCAGCAGTATAGACAGAGGCAAAGAAGGCATTCAGTAACTCCGCCTTCTTTTTATCCTCTGTCTCCAGGGCCCCCACCTCATTCATCAGTGGGCCTACATTGCCTCTAGTGTTGGCTTTACCTGCAATGTATTTGAAGAAGCCCTTTCTCTTGTCCTTGACCTCTCTTGCAAGGTTTAATTCCAAGGAGGCCTTAGCTTTCCTAGTTGCCTCCCTACATCCTCTGACAACAGACTTATATTCCTCCCAAGTGGCCAGCCCCTCCTTCCACGATCTGTACACCCTCTTCTTCCACTTGAGTTTGCCCAGCAGTTCCCTGTTTAACCATGCAGGTCTCCTGGTACCCTTCCTTGACTTCCTACGTGTTGGGATGCTCTGATCTTGAGCTCGGAAGAAGCAGTCCTTGAATGCTAACCAACTATCTTGGGCCCCCTTACCTTCTTGTACCCTGTCCCATGGGATTTCCCCTAGCAATTGCTTCAAAAGGCCAAAGTTGGACCTCCTGAAGTTCAGGGTTGTGATTCTGCTAGCTATTCTGTTCCTGCCACATGAGATCCTGAACTCTACCATCTCATGGTCACTACAACCAAGGCTGCCCTCAACCTTCACCTCTTCAACCAGACCCTCCTTGTTAGTGAGGATCAGATCCAGCAGCGCTCCTCTCCTAGTTGGCTCATCCACCATTTGCATCAGAAAGTTATCATCAACGCACTGGAGGAACCTCCTGGACTGGGGATGGCTGGCTGAGTAGGCCTCCCAGCAAATATCAGGGTAGTTGAAATCCCCCACAACAACCAGGCCCTGTAATTGAGAGACTGCTCTCAGCTGCCTGTAGAAGGCCTCATCACCCTCCTCATCCTGATCCGGTGGCCTGTAATAGACACCCACAACAGTATCACCCCTGCCAGCCTGCCCCTTAATTCGCACCCACAAACTCTCAACTCGCTCCTGATCTGCCTCTGGACAGAACTCAATACAATCTAGCTGCTCACTCACATAAAGAGCAACTCCACCACCTCTCCTTAGCGGCCTGTCTTTCCTGAACAGGACATAGCCATCCATGACCACATTCCAGTCATGCGAGGCGTCCCACCAAGTCTCTGTAATTGCCACTAGATCATCAATTCATTCTTCTGACCTAATACAGATTTTTCTATACAATGGATGTTTTATGGAGGAATATACTTAAATGGAGAATAAAATAGCTTGTGGACAGAAAGTCAAATTTGCCTTAAGAAGCATGATTTGTAATTCCTAGTGCCGGGGTTGTCTGTTGAACAGCTTGATAAACAACTTCATCTCACCAGGCGCCCATTCCCCTGTCTGTAAAATGGGGATGTTTATATGTTCCTCCTCTGCAGACCGTTCAGAGATAATGCTATTGGGACAGTTGGCTTTGCTTACATGTACCAGACCTTGTTACCTACTTAACGTATGTCATCAGTATGGTTAAATAATAACCATGTTTACATTGATCATATTAATTACTCCCAAGTCTTCCCACCTTTATGTCTTTTCTCTCTCAGTACTTTGTATTTGCAATCACAGTGATTTTGTTGAGGAAGTAGGGGCGTGATGCCCCAATAGCAACTGTTCACGTATACATTGAAAACTTCGCATTATCTTTGCCTAATACCCTTCAGAAAGCCTCTTCTGTGTCTATATCACGCTGTCAATCCACCTTTCTTAATTAAGGAGCCCCTTGGGAAGACAGACAAGTTTTCTGCTTATGCTATGCGGAACTGAACAAAGTTACAGAGCTCAAAAAATGTGAAATAGCCATCAGTAAGGCAGCACTGCTTAGGAGCTCTTTCTTCATGGATTTGTATCTCATTTATGTTCACTGTATCAGTGACCTGAAAAGACTGTAAAGCACGTAACTTCCTGAAATGGCGGCCAAACTTGGCATTTATTTATTTTGTCATGAACCCCAGTTAAAACAAAAGACAAGAAGCCAAGAACTACAGCTGTTTGCTCCAATCAATACCTGGAAAAATACCTCTGGCTTGGTGTACACAAGAGCTATAAACAGCTTTGCCTTGTTGTCCTGATGATCAATGCTTTCTCTCTCTGTGTGCAGTCCCCAAGATGGTTGGTGTCAGCAGAATAAGCCTTGTTACTTAACCCAATAAGTCACTGTTACCTTTACAGAGGAACAGCAGTTTGTACCAGTCCCCTCTCTGACTGGTTCAGTACAGTAAGTAATGTTCTGCATGCTGTGTCGGGCTAGTCCAGTGTGATAACTGGAAGCAACAACTGCAGCGTCACCAGACCCTGTGGATCATGTTTCTTCTTCTAGCTCAGCAACTCAAGTCTCCTATCACCAGAGAATCTGTAAAAGCAAGACACCTGGGGTCACTGCCCAGAAACAAAAGTGAGCTACCAGCATTGTAACTGAGTAAATAACGCTCAAGAAACCGATGAGCTGAGTTTTAAGTTTTTGCTCACTTTTCTGTTTTCAGAGCTTAGAAATTTGCATATTATTTCAATGAATAACTTTGCAGTTCATAAATCAAAAAGACACTCCCAAGCTAGAGCTCATAAGAAATTATGGCTGCATTTTAACCGAAGTGTTCAATGTCATTGGATGGAAACTTCTTTAGCATTTTTCATCTTCCTGCACAAGTGACAAAAATAATTTTCCCTGTCTGGGTTTTAATTTTTTTTTTCTTTTCTCCCTGCCGCCCCCATTTTCCGCACTTACAAAAGGCAGAGGTTAAGGGAAAGGAGGAAGAAAGGAACAAATATAAAATCTTACTTTTGTTGGTTATTCTTGGCAAAAGCATGTAGTCAATTATTCATTTTTTGTATATGACTTTAAAAAAATCATACAATAAATTATGAAACCCAAAACTAGCTAAAGCTCTCAGACCATGAACAAAAGAATTTAAAAAAAAAAAAAAAGAGAGAGAAAACTCAAACTGAAGTGGATGAAAAAAGGACTTTGTAAATAAGTATCCTCCTTTGCCTACTGCATCCTGCAAGCCAGGTCCTTTCCTCCAGTCCTGCTTACTGTCCACCAGATTTCTCCACATTGCCACCCCCAAGGATCCCTGTGGAAAACATCTCCCACCTGACGTTGCCTCTGTGACCTGCTCTTCTCACTCCTCTCCTGGTGACTGCTCTTCCTGAGGGCACGGCTGCTCATGACTGATTGCTCTCAGAGGCGAGGTGATATCCCTTCCCTCTCTAGTAAGTCAGGCCACGTGGATCAAGTAGTTTCTTGAATACCATGGAAAGGAAAAACAATGCTTTGGGAAACCAAAACAGAAGATAAAGTCTAGGATGCCTCACATGTGGGAAAGGGACAAAAGAAGTTGATAGGAAGGAGGCAGAAATGCGAATGTGAGAGGCTAAGTTCATGTTTTCATTTAGTTTATTTCCTTTGCCACTTTTTTTTTCATATGGTATTTTCATGAAAAAGCTTTTCTAAGTGATGTAGATGTATTGCATTCTATTATGACACGTGACAGTTTATAACTGCTTGCTTTTCCTTGTAGATACAATTCTCTTCCATATTTCAACTGTTTTAGTAGTTATGCAAAATAAAGGAAATTGGGAAGTCTGGAGACATATATTATAAGCAGAATGATGGATTTAATTTCAGTGAAAAGCCACTTTTGTGTTATAAAGAGCAAAAATACGTCTGTCTCATGCCTTTGAAATTCCCTGACAAGTTCAGGAAGGTTTTTTTCAAGATTTTCAACTCATTTATAGTCTGACCTAAAACCATCAGAGTTGTTGGGAGTCTTTACATTGACGTTAATGTGCCCTGAGTCAGGATCTTGGGCCCTGAGACTCCATCTCAGTCGTACCAACACTGTGGGGTGCTTAATTAAACGGAGACACTCAAATATGCAGCGAGCCACCTGCAAGATCCCAGGACAGCAGTAAGGGTCTTAATACCAAAAAGGAATAATGGCTTTTGTGCCAACTTTCTCAAATGAACTCTTCAACAGTTATCCCAGATATGGGAGGTATTTTGTCCCTCAAAGTGCTACATGTTGTTTCAGTCAAGTGCTCACACACACTATACATATGCAATTCTCAAGGCTTTGTATTTTTATCAAGCAGTTGTGTGTATTAAAAGGGGTTTAGGGAAGCAGAGGAAAACGCTTCATTCAGTCTCTGTTATCTGGTATGTGTTATTCAAATTTTCCTTTGCTGTATAAAGTCCTGAAATCTAATATGAAAGAAAATAGTCTCACTAAAATGAGTGAAACTAACTGCAGTGAGTAAATTTAAATATGCCCTATACATTTTTGTAAGATAAGGGTCTTACAGGCCTTGCCTTTCCTGAATATTGAGTCAGGCATTCACCGAAATGGTGGTCTAGAAACTCGTAACCAGTAAAGATGGCATGAACCACTCAATCACTAGAAAAATGTAAATTTGGATCTCTGTTTTTGAACTGGCCTCTATCCACTCAGGCAGCAAAAAGATGCATTAAAAGAAATCTAAGCTGCCACAGAAACTTCCAGGGTGGTGCTCTGACACGTGCCTTGCTGTTCAGTGGAAGTCCAGTACCCAGCAGCACGCAGGCAAGATCACCTGTCTTATGAGTACGCCTCTGTGCAAACCCATGAGTGAGACCATCTCACAAACAAAGTCAGATCTCCAGGATACAGTAATAGCTACTGAGTCTGTGAGATCTTCTTGAAAAAATTCTATACTGTTCATTGTCGTTACAGAAACTTCAACCCTGCACATCTGTAACACAATATATCCCCTTTCTGCTGGTTTCTCTTCCCTGCCTCCACATACATTAATTTTTCATGATAACGAATTCCATTGTTTCTACCAGAAAATGTGCTCAGGTAGCATAAATCACAGTCACTGCTTATACAAGATTGCTTTCCTATTTGTATATTAATAATGATGCTGAGAAATAAGGAGCCATTAAAGCCAACTCTGAATGAAAGCATTTCAAATTAAAAGGCGACACATTTTTCATTTCACTAGTTGTATGCAGTACTTCTTAGCAAGCAGTGTTGGTAAATAAGAAATTTGCAATAACAGCCTTGCTGATAACTTACTCTGATTCCCCCCTCAAAGGAACTCTGAATCAATATAGTGAGTTAATTACCTCTTGACTGCAGACGGTAGGTTTGAAAAGGAACTTTGGACTAGTCAACATTTTCCTGATTTTGTTTTCCAGAAACTGTTTTCCAGTAATTGTCAGTGACAGAGCTTAAGAAGCAACTGCACTTCACTGCTAAGCTTCCTGTAGAAAAAAAATAAGTATCTGGTCCTTTTCATTCTTTTGATTTAAGTTCAGTCTGTCAAGGAGAAATGTAAGCTGGAAGCCACAAAATGTTAAGCAATAAGAAAAAAAAAGAGACAATTTATAACTGTGAAACGAAAGTGGATTGAATAGTACTTAAAGTACAATTATAGTCTGAGAAGTGACTTTGGGAAAAGTCATAACCTGACTGAAGAGTTCTGCTACTCAGACTCTTCAGAGTCCTATCCTGATTTAGGCTGAACCTATGTGTAATTTTTGCATCACTTTAAATACATTTTTCTTTCCTAATACATAATTCAAGAAATATACTCAGTGTTTTAATATGAATGCATTTACACTGATAAAAATTGACGAGTATACCTAACCAAGCAATGTCACTTGAAGCCCTAATATTTTCCTGCTGTTATATCTATGTTTGCATACATAAATATGTGCAGATATGTATACTATAAGTAGTTTATAAATTGTGATAACTGAAGTTCCACAAAAGCCCTGATCAAATCTAATGTAAATAATATGGCTATGAGAGAGAGGTATAGCATTTATCATAGCACTTATCAGCAGAAATACTGAGTCTCATACCCATTCTTCTGTTACAGACAGGTCTTTATGCATAGTTGAAGACAACTGAGACAAGAGCGAAGGCACTGCAGGCAGTGTGGTCATGAACATGCAGATTTCATACGGTGTGAGTCAGCAGAGAAATATCCAGCTCACACTTGTCCTCAAGCAGAGGAGCTAAGTCATACGCATGTCAAAACTGAGTATATGGTACTTCCACTGAACTGGGTAGAGTTACACTTCTGTGGCTAGGCATATCCACAAGTATCTGCCAGAACTGGAATCTGAATTTTAGCAAAGTAAATTCATAGTATGGGAGAGTGGAGGGGTGTGTATGTCTTTGTGTATGGGTAGGGGAGAGCCAGGTGGAGAGTCATTCTGAGTACACTCGGTTTGGAAGGTATTTTAAAAGTAATTAAATGCAGACATTCCAGCATATTTCATCTTCATAAAGTACTCAAAGTCTGATGCTCAACACAATCAACTGTTTTGTTATTACACACTTTGTAGTTGCCTTAAAAAAAATCAAAGTATTTTGTAGACTGTGTCTATCTCTTAGTGAGCAAGCACCACCCTGAAATGTTTTCAGTATTTGCTTTTAACTGTCCACATAAGACGTGCTCCAGATGTTCAGCTTATGCAGGTCAGCAGTGCCTTCTGCTGGGCTTGGCTAATGCACGTGAGCTATTTGACTTATTTATCTAATAATATACTAGCTGCCCCTTCTGGCATGAAAGAAAAATATCAAATGTGTCATCCCAAGCCCCTAGTGCATTTGTGACGCCATAGAGTGTCTGGGACATCTGCATGGCAGATGTGACATGGGACCTGTAGAAGACCTGTGCTCTTCTGGTGTGGCAGCTGGTGGCCAGGCAGGATGCCTGAGGGCATTTCGAGGGCTCTGAAGACTTACATGTGCGGAATTGGATTGAACCTTCTGTATCTGGATAATTTCAATGTTAGAGTGAATGAGAAGGACCAATCTCCCATCCTCTTAACATCATCTTTAAAACAAGCTCTCCATGCTAAGCCTCAAACTGCTTTGGACAGAGTGAATTGGCATTGCTGAATCTGTCCAAGCAGATTACTTCAATATGTCTTGAATTTAAATATCAACTTCTGCTAGATCATTAAAAAAAAGCTGATAGCCCTGAATGCATATAAAGCTAGACAGTAAAATCTTCATACTGTTGAACATATTAAACACAATTACAAAGCTCCCACTAACGTGAGAAGAGTAAGTAAGGAAATAGAATTATCAGAATTTTTTTATATTGCTTAAACTCTGTATGTGCAGGCCTTGCAATCTCATTTTTAACCAACAACCCAACACAGATGTGTTTCTCAACCTTAATTTGGATGTAACAGATTCATCTGAGGAGTAGCTAAGGCAACCAACTAATTGCTCATGCCAAGAAGCTGAATTAAACTTTACTTCCCAGAGATTCTCAAGTGATTTCAGAATGGTGAACTATCAGGTAACTACGAAAATGTTTTGTAAATAGTAGACATCTCTCATCATAGCCACTCAGTGCATTCGTAAGCTGGCATTGTTATTTTTAACAACAATGACATAAAAATTGAGGATTGTTTCATTGCAATTTCTATCTAAAATGTTCCAAAGACTCTTTATAGTCAGGATTGAAAAGTGTCTAAGCGTGATTTCTCAAAGTTCATATAAATGAAGAGACATTCAGCCGAGATTATTGAACCCTACTGTACAAAAGCTTGTTTATTCTTTTGAGAAGGCACTTTAAATCTGGCACGTGTGTTGTGTGAAATATTCTCCAGCTCACGTGTAAGATGTCTGCAGGAGTCACATTCTGTCCAAAGCCTGGGCAGAGCAATTAGTGTAAGAAAATTATCCCTAACAGGGTTCTAGCTGCCTTGAGGTCTTGTATTCTGTTTACCCCATTCTTTTTGTGTCAAGAAATATAAAGAAATCTTTTGAGCAGAAAAGCATCGGTCAGTTCAAGTATTAAATCTTCTTCCTGCACCAACTTCATAATGACTTTGTTACACCATTTTTGCTACAGTATGAAAATGGGCATGGGAGAGCAATAATGAGCATCTGGCTTAGCTGAAGCTGCGTTTTCTACCCTCCGGAGCAGTACTGCAATGAGATGTGAGAGGGCAGTAGGCTACCCATGCTAACGGCTGGGGCACCTGGGGGTGCTGAGCGAGGCGCTCAGCTCTCTGCGGAGTGGGGATGCTCTAGGCACCAACTCCTAGGGCACCTGGTGCTCTGTTCAGAGAGATCCTTGACACAGCAACCTTGCAAACTGCAAATGCTCCCAGCCATGCTCATACGTTCCTCCCACCTGTTCCCATGGCTGCCAAACCTTGGATGCAATGCAGCGCAAAGCACTTTTACTGCCTTTTGCTGCACCATTAATGCAGCAGGGTGCACCTAGAGGGTGTGAGTCATCACACAGGGCATTTTGGCAGCAGCTCTTGAAGTCACAATCCTGCAGGCAATGTACTTCTAAATCAAATACAGGTGATGTTGCCTCTGAGACCTGGAGAATCTGCTTCCTTTACAGTGGTTGTGGTGAAGGAGTCCATGCACGCCATTACAGCCCTCCTTGGAAGGCTCCTTCAAGGGGACAGTGTGGGGAGCTTTCCCTGACTGTGTAGTTAAAAGGAAGTTACGGTTACCTGAAGGCAATTGCCAGAGTGTTTCAGGCTTTCCAGTTTTGAACGGGCAAGCCACAGCAGTCCACAGCCATCCTGTCTTCCCCTCATCCTCATTCTGCCCTAGGTCTTCTTCCTCAAAGAGGTTACTTACATCTCTCTGACATGCCCATATTTCCTCCTTATGCATCGGCCTTATTAGAAACAAGGCAGATTGCCTGAGCTCTCTGCAGGTTTAAAGCAGTTCAGAAATGTGATCTTTTGAGAGCACTCTTGCCTCTTACCTGGACACAGACCCAGACTAATGCAGTGACACATCTATAGGACTGAGGTAATTTGTGCCCAGCTGCTTGAACTACACTGTGCAGATATGCCCATAGTCACACTGGGATACAGTGTTAATGCAAATACTGACCCAATGGGATTACAAATCAAGCATGATACGTCTATGTGCTTCAGATAGGTATTTCAGCTTGTTAAACTTGCAGTCCCATTTTTGAATAAGTTTATAGCAGCAAACAGTGAAGTGCTAGCAAATAAATCACTAATTGCGTACCCAACTCTCCCACTTCACTTCTTCCCCCTTTCTAAATAAAAGGAAGGGTAACAGTTGAATTTCCATCCTTTACCAAAGGAAAGGCCACCTTGCAGCAAGTGGCATCTTCCTTAACTGCATTAACCATGAGTAGGCTAAAGCCTTCCATTTATCTATCAGCATAACAAAGCATGGTTACACAAACTGTTGTACTGGTGACTCATCCAATTTATAAACAGGTACAACACTCATCACCTTTTCCTTGCTTCTCCTGTAGAGAATTCCTACTATCGTTCTTCCAGTTTATATGTAGTTTTAACTGTTTAGTAGCCCAGATAAGTGAAACAATCCACAAAAAAAAAAGAAAAGTTGGCACAGTTATGGGTTTATTTGACTCTTTTCAAGATAAGCACCATATAATCCCCTCTCTGTTCTTAAACCCATCCACATACGTCCATTATACCTGCCTGGCAAACCTCCTACGCACTCAGGTTGTGTCATCTTCTCCGTGGACTTCTCTGCTCAGCTCTGCAGCATCCCCAGCTTGTCCCATGATCCTGCATAGCTACAGTATAAGAATCAGACCATTCTGCCTCAGAAGTCCACGCAATGTAAGGCAGTGGTAGCCACCAAGTCAAGTTCCTCAGTGTTGGAGAAAGAAGTGCTGCCTAGTCATCTGACATCTTTTCAGAAGCAGCACTCTAGAGAATTTGATTTTTCTGAGTGTTGAATTATTTTTTACTTACTGAATCAAGGCTAAAACTCTGCTTAAGTGGTTAGATGTTTCATACCTAAAGACATCCAACATGATCAAATTTATCAGTTCAATACTGGTCTGTATAAAGCTATACTGTTACAAATTAGAATGGGAAATTAAAATGCTGTCATTATACTGATGTAATTAAAGTGGCTTAGTATGGCTGGAATCAACTGTGGTACAAGGGAGGAAGTACATCTCCCTGTCCAGCCTGACCCCTGCCTCTCCTGAACCAGAGCTGCCTAGATCCTTGCCTGTTCAGATACACATACTCAGAAGACATACACCTTTGTAATCCCCTACATGGGCATCCCCATTCTGCTGGAAGATTCCTTTCCCTTTCCTCTTCCCTTTCCACATTTTCCTTTTCCTTTTTTTATTTTCTTTTTTCTTTCTGTTTCCCTTCTTCTTTGTCTTTTTTCCTTTCTCTTTTTGTCACCTTCACGCTGTCTTCACGCTTGTGACTGTGTGAACAGGCTGTGTTCAGTCTATTATGTGTACGTACCACATCATTACTTATATAATGACGACAGTATAATTATAATGCTACAACAGAAAACATTGGCTGTGTAGACAAGGCCTTAATAGCATCTTGAGTGCTGTGAGTTAACCCACCCGCTCTCCTCCACCACCATGTCTGGGCCTTTTCTTGAGAGAAGTTGTGTCTTATCAGTCACGTTCACCCTTTCCCAAAGTCAAACAATTAGCATCTCCTGTTAGCTAAATCAGACATTTAATTTAATTCAGGAATTTAACAGAATAAACAAAAATAATTTCAGCACTGTTCGAACAGTAATGAAACTATGAGCTGTGATGTTTTTATTCCAGTTAAACCCTACGTGATTTTAAAACCACATTTGAGCTATGTTGGCCTCTAGAAGTTTGTGTAGGTGTTACACTGTATACTTTCATATTGCTTTAGCCCCACTCTTAATTGGGTCTACATAAATATTACTGTGGTTGAAGGGTTTAACAGTTCATCAACAGCAGCAGTCCCAGCCCCTCTGACTGTCTTCGGGAGTTAACAGCTCTTGTTTAACAGCTGGCAAACTATTGCTGAGGTACTCTCTTATCTCACAGAGGATTTTATGGCTATATATAGTTTAATTGAAGAATGTCCTAGAAAAGGACTAATGACGAGTTTCATTATCAATATACAACTTCACATACGGATGAAGTTTTAAAAAGAAGGGAGGAAAAAAAATTAATTGGAACCCGAAATTACGTCTGGCAGTGAAAATCCTTTAGCATTTTGTTGATACGTAGTTTGTGTCTAGTCACTGGCTGATATCTTTTTCTCCTGGTCATTTTGAAACTAACGGTCACAAACACGCTCACTTCCATTGGATAAGCATTTATTTACTTCAGTAATCCCACCAAAATAATGGTAATTCTGCATGGAGGCAACTTGTTTACAGTATATTACAAAATCTGACTTCTAGATAAAAAGGCTTTACTTTGCCATGTACCTGTGAGAAGAAGTGTTCTCTTCAGAGGAAAAAAATAGCAGAAATCAGGCACATGTTTTTTACTGGTAGGAAGTAATTTTGCATTTTCGTTACCAGATTTCAAAATGGGTTGTTTCACAGTATCATAGGATAATTCAAGCTAGAAAGGACTTCAGGAAGTCTCTGGCCAGCCTCCTGCTCAGGGTCATCTCTGAGATCTCAGGGCATGTCTTCACAGCATAAAGTGTCAGGCAGAGATGAATCTAACCTGTGGGCTGGAAGTGGAATTAACGTGGTACCTTGCCCAGGTTCATTAGCGTGGCTGAAAAGGAGTATTTTGTTCATGTGGCTCTGTTGCTTCTGACTGAGAGCTAGCTTAGGCACCTCAGCCTGGCACAGCCATGCTCTATCTTGTTTTCTAGTGCCAGCACCTGCGAAGAGGAACTCCCAGGAGGTGCTGGTGGAAATGCAGCTCAGGGCACCTGACTCTGCAGTGTCTCCTCCCAGAAACAAATACCATACTTAACACTATGGGTAAAAGTATGTTACTGGACCTATGAAGCAATGTGCATTTGGCTGATCTTCATAGGTTTGGACACTTTTTATAGCTTCTATGAATGGACATCTGTAAGCCTCTTAGACCTTGATACTCTGGAATTGTTGCTTTCATATTTTTTATTTGTTTTTCCCGAGATGAGGCTAATTTTCCTGCATTTTGTAGGCTTTCTGAAAAACACACACTGCTTCCTTCTGTAATAGCCCGGTTCTAGTTCATGAACCCCATATATCTTACGAAAGCCGCGTTAGCTGAAGCAGAGTTTATGCTGCAGGACCAGTTACAACGTCCTCCTGTTGTCAACTCATTTGTGTACTCCATGAATGCAGTTTCCGACCCAGCAGGTGTTGAGCTATTCTCGTTTCATATATGGAGGCAGTTTTTTCCCCCGCTGATCTTACTTAGCGGGGAATGGATGAAAGCACAATGAAAACTGTTTGGACACTTGGTGATTTAAGAGCCTGCTGGCTTGAGGCTCATGCTGTGAAAATGTCACATATCCTAATCCTTGAATCTCCGGCATCCACAGCATCGCAACACAGAAAAGGTAGCACCACTGCTTGAAGCCTGGCTCAGGTGAGCGATGAATTGCCATTAGCAGTCTTATTGCCAGTGGAGCTATGGTGTTTCTCTGTCCTGGCAGCCTTACCCACCTTAATGCTTCAGTCCTTACTAGTATCATTTCACAGGTACCAACTGCCTCTTCTTTCAGATTGTCTAAACAATTAACATATACAGTGTAGCACACAGAAGTCTGCTAACTTGCATTTGTACTTGGTTGCATTTAGCTTTAAAGGCTGTTACTTCCACACCTGAATTTAGGAAGAGCTTTTGTGCTCAAAAGCTTGTCTAGTTTTTGTACCTCTGTTAGCACTAGTGTTTTCATAGAGTGGAGTCCATTTAACATCACCCAAAAGAAACTTTTCCTTGGCTCTGTGGTATTGCATATTGCTTTATGCTCACACCCTAAGGAAAAAAAATAAACTGCTATTCAAGTAGTGTTAGAGCTATTTTTACTACCAAAAAATCTAGAAAAGAGCTCTTTTAAGAGTATCTGTCATTATTTACTGAAACAACTGTTCTGTCTTTACTGAAAAGGGCTATCTGAATCCAAAAAATTATTTCCATTTTCCGTGTACCATTGCTGGGTCATGTTTTTACCTCCCCATTGAGGGCAGACATCACCACTAAGTCATACAGCGTATCTGCCAGCAAGTAGATGTACGGCGTTCACCAAAACCTAACCACAAGCCTGAGCTTGTTCTCACACTGCAATACAAAGCCTTCTCTTTGAAACCTTGAAGTGCATCAGCCAAATCATCATGCCCCCTAAGCCTAGCCCCTGGTGCGCCATCTTTTAGGGCAGGCAGCCATTTGCTGAGGGTGATCTGATCACGTACCTGCTTTGCCTATAAAGGGGTCCTGGGCGCCCGGGGCAATCAGAATGACTCACGTTGCAGAACAGGGATGCACGTGACAACAAGTTGCAACTGGGACTTGAATGGGGGCTGCTGTTGGGCTGTGATCCTGGGGGTTAGGGGCATCTCTGCTGCCTCCGCTGAGGGCTGAACGAGTTCTGCTGAAGTGGTGGTGGATGTGTTACAGTGACCCCACCTGCAGGGGCCCGGGTCAAAGTGCAGTTTTGATTGTCACAGCAGCACTGTTGTGTCACGGTTCTAGCGAGGATCCGTAAAGAATCGGCCTGTTCCCATGATGCTGGGTGATGGCAAGGCAACTGAAAAGCAGATTTTACTGTGCTTCACTGGTATTCAGTCAAAGTCCCTGTTTATCTTCTCTAATATGACTGAAGATACTATTTCAGATAACTCCCAGGTGTAGGTTTAATAGAATTACTGGATATAGTCATGAGAGCTTTGATTGTCAGGGTATTCCCAGCTTTGCACTGGTTTTTAATGTACTTCAAAAGTTAATACTGCTTGGAAAAAAAGCCCAGAACTTGTGTGAAAATAACAATATGCTTTGTGAATCTTACGCTTTTCGCTGGTGGTCAGTAAACCATGTTGCGTCAGTATCAAACAAAGCTTCTAAGATTTAGCTTACACAAAGGTATACTTTGTATGTCATCTACTTACTGAAGGCTTTCTGGACCCCAGAAGAAGAGAAAAGAGCTGGGGTTGAGTGGCATCTCTGTAGAAGCTATTTGGATCATCTGCCTTTAAAAATCTTGATATGATAATAACCCTGATAGTCAGAATGCTTATCTAGCTACATAAATATGAATGTGAGCCCTAGATTCAGGCATAAATAACTGTTTGCCCCTGGAGTTTTCTTCTGTGCGTTGTCAGCTAGACAAATTATCTGTGTATTTGTTTTATGAAAAACAAAGCAAGGCAGGGGATGGTGAAGATTAGAATGTGGACATTAATGGTCCAGATTCACCCTTCCTGCAGGATAATGGACTTTAGCTGAAGATTCACCAAGAATGAAATTATTCCAACAGATACAGGAAATTTTCTCTCTCTTTGTGGTGACCAAGTCCTAGATGTGCATCACAGGAGTTGCCTGTGAAGTTGTTATCTCCCAGAATGTACCCACAGGATAAGACTTCTGCCAATTACAGCCATATTCCCTGTTTCACCATGCTCGTGCTCACAAATCAGGGAGCATTGTGTATGAGTGGGTGGCAGGAGATGTGAAGGATGAGCTGTCAGGGAGTTTGGTATGAGAGAGCTGCCTTCATGTCCCTGAATTTTGCCTGTCCACATGGCAGTTTTATGCCAAACTTTGGCAATTGGCAGTGACCCTCAACGGAACAGGAGCAAGCTGAGCATAATCAGAGCAAGTATAGCAGGTTATGTTTTCTATTTCCAACCCACCCCGTACAGTGGAAGATCATACTATGGTGTATATGGCTCTTCTGGGGAATTATATGGGTCTTCTGGGGAATCTGTGATGGTGCAGCTGTTCTCTGCCCCCTCTAAGAAATAGGTGGGGAACATAGTCTGCCTGTAATTGTCCACATCAAATCCTGTCTTCAGGAGAGGACACTAGTAAGCACACAAATGATAAGTCTTCGTAACAGACAGCGGGCTTTTCACGTAGCTATCAGCAAGACAATCTACTCTGGGTACATTTCAAATAACAAATGCAAACTATTAGATTAAACAATGCTAAGCAAAGGCAAAGATGGATAATTTTAAAGTCATATGAATTGCTCCGTAAATGTCTGTTATCCTCAGCAAGGCTTTTATGTCAATACAAAATGCCATACCGTGTAGCAGTGTTTATTTGTTTCATCCTGCAAAGGCCAATTCTCAAGGCAAGACAAATGACAGATGAGCAAATCCTTGTAGCCAAATATTTGCCAAAAGGAAAATCAATCTTTTTTTCTTCTCTTTTTTGTTTTTCCCCTTGTCTGCAATAGTTCACTTCAAAGCTAAGCAGAAGCCTGAAGTAGTGTGGCTTATTTCCTGTGCCCCTCTTCAGACAGTGCAATACCTGCCGCAATAGGTCAAGCCCTTAACTGTTCTAGGAGGTCTTGTTGATTTATGTGGCCAATAACATGGTCGATAATAATGACTCCCCAAACACTACTTTTGTACCGTTATCAAAAGGTGAGTCATGGAAATCATCCTGTCCCTGACCTCCCCTCAGAGGCTGAATTTCTTCCTTGGAAGGAGCACTTCTGATCCCTTCGATGTCTCCATCTGCTCTCTCACATAAAGCAGGATCCTACTGCAGATGCCTCCATACCAGGCAGGAGGCTGGAGACTGCATTTAGCTGGCTGTGTTGAAAAGGGGAGGATGATTCAGGAAGTCCTTTTTTTTCCTCCTTTTTAGTGCTGCACAGTTCCCTAACCCCTTTACAGAAAGCAAAACATGATTTGGTTCAGGCTGAGCTCTGCTGCATGTGCCACAGTGGAAGTCTGGAAGGTGGCTGGCTCTGGGAAAGCCGCAGGTGACTGACTGCCAGCACGCTCAGCAGTGTCGCCAGGGTCAGTGGAGTCCCTGCCTGAGCAGTGGACAAGACAAGACGAGCCAGGAGACTGGGGCCTTCCCAAAAGCAAGCTCACTAGATTTGACAAGCCCAAAGGAAAATGTGTGAGGATTTGCACTTTTACCATCCATACAGCACCTGACAAAAAAAAAGCTGAGCCCTCAGGATTAAAGCAACTGTTACAGTTGCTAGAAAGTGAGGAAAAAACAAGCAAACAAAAAACCCTGTAGCTTTGTCTAATTTCCGTGATTCTTGGAAAGGTATGCTTAGTTGCCCTTCTTATAAAAGGTATCCAGTCCTATCTCACAGGTTAACCTTGCAGACATTCTATTTATGACATCTAATAAACCTATCATTCTAGATTTCTTTTGGAAAGAAGGACAAGAGCAGAGATGTTCTTGCCAAATGCAGATTAATTCGACATACTAACAGTACATCCAACCCATTTATAATGAAAACGTTCAATATTAATCCCATCATTAGTAGTGTAATTCTCTAAAAAAGTATGAGAGAGAAGACAGTTAAGAAGAGCAAAGTTCCAGGGTTTGGAAGTGAATCTTATAAGCAGTAATAGCCTTTTAAAGCTATTGAGGTTTAATTAAAAAGATGCCGATAATGATAAAATCACCTATAGAACCTGTGTCTCTCTGTATGAGCTGAACATGGGTAGCAAATCAACCTGAGAGAAAAATCATTTCTGTTGCCACCTCTTTGGAAATGTCTGGATGCTTTGGGTGCTCCTTTGCATATCAATTTACCCATGTTTGAGTATTAATTAACACTCAGTAAGATGCCTCTTCCAGAAATAGGTGCAAAGAGAAGAAACAATGCATCCTGTCTGGTCCCTGTGTTCAGGAAGCCCTGAATGTTATGAAGACTCAACTAGACGGAATAGTCTACATGTAGGTCTGGGTATTATCTCTTGTCGTCCTACCGGAATATGCAATATTTTGAAAGAAAAAGAACAGAAGCATCACACAGTATCTACTGAAAAATGTTCACAAATGTTTTCCACGATGTAGCTCATATGAGAGGAAACATATTTCACGTAGTAAAGGAAATTCAGTTCAATACCGGATGCTTCTAATCTGAATAAGTGAGTTAAGACCTTGCTAGCACAAAACCAAGATGTGTTTTTATTACTTTGTTGCATTCAGATTATGTAATGCCTTTTTTTAGAATGTTGATACCAGAGTAAGTGTTGTGAATTGGATTCTGGGTTTATCACTTTGAAATTTTTTTTATATTTCTCATGTCGTGATTTGCAGGGAAGCTTCCCTCCCTCCCAGTCCTCTGTCACACACTTCCATTCTTCACCTCCATTCCTGTTCAAAAGAAAACATTCCTGAATTTGAGGCAGACTTCGCCTGCCTGTGTGCGTGACAGGGTGTGAAGGGACTTTTGTAACAGCAAACAAAAGGGCAGCATAAACTATCACTACGGTAGGCAAGAATTGCTTCCTCCCACTGCCAAAGCACGTACAGTTCTATGGGAAGAAGGAGTAGCAAAGCATGGCAGAAAAAGCAGCACCATGGAACAGATTAGGACCACAGTATAAGCTGTGCCTCACTGAAAACACAGCAGTAGTGTTGATAGATTTGCCTACCTGCAGATGTTAAAATCCTGCTGAGTTTGGGTTTTTTTTTACAAGCAATTTAATTGCTTTAACAGTGCTCTGTTCCATATTAAAATAATCTTTCTCAAGATCATTGGTAATTGCCCTTATCTGTTTTGGTTCAGTAATTATTTATTACTGCAGTAAGGGAGGAGGCTTGATCTTGTTCGACTTGGTATACCCCACTGAAAGGCCCTGTCCCTACCCCAGGAAGCCTGCAAAAGCAATCTTCTTTCTTTTGCGCTAATGTCACTTCACCCCAGCTCTGACACGATAAGAAAAGGGGGATATTGCTTTATGACTTGCAATTACTAAATTACCACAGCTTTGCAAATTTCTGCTTGCAACTGTGTTCGTGCTCTTTTTAATCCATCTGAACCGAGAAGCAAAATTAGCTTAAAGAAACTAAGCACTCAGTTAGCATATGTAAAAGGCTATGAATTATCATGGTACCCAGCTGATGTGCAGTAACATAAATTCCAGGACTTCATTTGCTTTGGATTATATGACCACAGGTTTACACTTGGCTTAGCAGTTTTTGTACCAGTGTGATTATTACAGCCCTCCGTGGCTGTAATAGTTACATGTGCATGGTTATACTGATACAAACCTGAGTATGGATCCTTTCAGCATTTGTCAATACTTCCTCCTTTGCCTATAAATAATAGTAATAATTGAGAAAACATCAATATGTCCAGGTAGCCGTGCTATAGGAAGGAATCTGCTTCATGTATTATTCTGTAGTGAAAGTGGGTGCAATGTGTGTGAACATGGGAACAAGCCATTTAAATGGGAGCAGAAGTAATGCTTTTTAAAGCAGAAGCTTGACTGTTAGAGCAGCGCTAGCCCCTTGGTGGGAGGACCCTGCATATCTTTGCAAAGCAGAGGAACGTGGCTCTGCCCATGCCCCAGAGGGGGAAATTGGGGTGGGGATGAGTGGGGTGGGTGCTGAAGGCATTTACAAGCTAGTGGCAAGGCTGGGCAGCAGATCAGGTCTCCTGCGCCCCACTCTGACGCCCCACACAATTTCTTAGTATAGAGCTTTGTGAAACCTGGTTTGGGTTTTTTTTTTACTGTTTATGTGGGCTTAAGGTGTCTAAAAATGGAGACTGGTTGGTATCCAGCTCTATGCTTAACCTCACATGGATTGGATAGCACACATACATGGTTAAGCTCATGTGTATCTGTAACACTGACATAGCAACTTATGGAGCTTTTTCTATCTACTAAGTGTCTTCCTGGCAGCTGGGTCTTGATTTTCTGTTTTCTATGTCTTTGCTGTGGAGCAAGGTGTTTTGTATGGCAGTTAGTTTTTATGAGGTCTAATTGTGTTTAGACTGATGAATCCCACAGAACTCCCTCTCACCTAAATGGTACTGTATAAGCCACATCTGTGCATGACATGCACTGTGACTGAGGAGTGATCACTAACCGGTCCTGAACAGCAAAGCCAACTTTATCCCCAGTTTTATTCTCTCACCAGCTTTGACAGTTGCCATCCAAGTAGTAAATCCTTTGCAGCTGATAGCATCCAGAAACACTTTCGAGAGGTTTTAGAAAGCGTCCCAAATACTTTCCTCCATGGGTAGCACCACTATCTCAACCTCTGTAATAGAGCCTCTGAAAACTCTGTTCACCTTCTTGAAAGGCTTTAGCCTCTCTGTAAGTTACTCTGTTAATAATGCATAATTTAATTTTTCTATTACTGACTTAAATAAATTTTTAAATGCTGCATTAATGTGTGATGTATGAGACGAAAGCTGCTCAAAGGAAATTCATTAAGACTCGCCATTCATTTTCTACTTTTCCCTGCTGCCTCCATTTTGTATCAGTGGTCATAAGTAATATTGACCAAACTTTCTTTGACCAGATTTTGTCATTCCCAACAGTGACAGGTACCATTGTCAGCTGTGGCAGCAGCTGTACAGATGAGCAGAGGAAAGGGAAGCTCTGTCTGAACTTCTTCATCCTAAGCTCTGTGCTTGGGCAAAGCACAGAGTTGGTACCTATCCCAACCCTGATTCACAATACATCTTACTCTTTCTAGGACATCTCTTGCAGGGATGCTCAGCCTCACCAAGCTGCCTGACCAACTCAGCGCTTTTCACTTTGTGCTGTTAAATGAATCGGGATTCAATTCCAGCTACCACAGCTGCAGCACAGTACAGGCACCGCACTTTGAAATGGTTTGTATGCTATCGTTTGAGACCCCCTGACACAGAGCAAGATGAAGTCAGAGGTGAAAGCTACTTCAGAGACTGTATTGATTCCTGGGTTTATTTTGGAAGAATTGGGGCTGGTAGCTATGGAAAGCAATAGAAAAGATCCTCTTCTGCAGACAGTACAGCAAGCCTTGCTGTGTGAGGAGTCTGCCAAATTGATAGCTGTGCAGACCAAACCCTCTCATTCATGGGAGAGTATCATCATACACTAGTACAGACAGTGTGAGTTTTTCTTGTCT
This sequence comes from Nyctibius grandis, assembly GCF_013368605.1. Lineage (NCBI taxonomy): Eukaryota > Metazoa > Chordata > Aves > Nyctibiiformes > Nyctibiidae > Nyctibius > Nyctibius grandis. The sequence continues at coordinate 82,031,435 of NC_090662.1, forward strand.
TGCCAATACACTGCGGTTCCCACCCAAAGGGCATCATTTGCTGGGAGAGTATTTTGCATGCATCCTAAATGCAGTCCTGAGGCTGACCGGCTTGTTGTTCCCCGGATTTTCCTTCAGTTCCACAATGTCATTAAAATGTCTCTCACAGTGCCAATGGTGACAGCTAGCGTGGAGCTTCGTTATAAATTGAGGGGCCAGAGAACATTGCAGCACCTTTCCTTCCTCCCTGAGGAACACTGTGCCATGTGCACCATTGGTCACAAGTCTAGGGGGACGAGCTCTCTCCTCATATCCCTAAAGCTGTTGCATGCTGCCTTTTCCAGACAGACACCTTTCAATGTGAGCTGAAGGAGAACCCCCAGTTTCCATACAGGGCTTGTGGTCAGTATGGTTTAGCTGATTTGGTCATACAAAATGCAATGCTGCACTGTAGGTAGTTCCACAAATCACAGTACAGTAAAAGGCAATGCTTATGCTTTGAAGGATGGAAGACAGCAGATTCCTTGCTACTAGAAGTTTTCTGTAAATAGGACAAGATTGTTTAAAATTACAATGTTTGCTAATACAATGTTCTCTATTACTTGTAAACATTGTCAGATCTCAAGTGTAAAGCAGTGTTCACTGGGCTATGAGGGACTGAGGAGCAGCTCATGGATATGTTGCTCTCCTACTGAATTCAGGCAAGTTCCCACCCTACATTTAATTTAGAAGCTGAGAAAATTCATAAATTCAAAGCAAGACACCGCTGAACCTATAAAATTTTGCATGATTTCCAATTAAACCGTGCAATTCCAGGGAGCTTACCGTGATTTCTTTCCCAAGCTGTAATGTCACTTCATGCTCATAAAATTCAGCCCAGTTTTGTGAAAGTTTTATGAACTTCATTCAACCTGGGAACTAACTCAATTTTCATACAGATAACATAATACCTAGATAGACAGCGTGTGGGTGGGAAGACGGATATGTGGCAATGACATAGGCTTTCATATCTATTTGAATTAATATTTTAGAAATCAGGAACATTAATAATAGCTTAAAAACTAGCTTCAGAATCAATTTTGTTCAACATAGCTTGGGTCGAATATCTGCAGCCCAAAGCTTATGGGAGTTTGTGTCTTTGATGCCACTGCCTGGAAACCAAAAGTAAATATTAAGAGCGTACCCACAGAGGGACCTGCTTCCTGGCACTCCCTGGTACCCACTCACTCTTCCTCAATAGCTGACACTTCCACAAGAGAGATTACATGGTTTTGGTCAATTTATTTCTGATAGATGATAAAATCTCACTGTCAAAGATGGTGAAAAACCCACAGATTTTACCAAGCAAATAAAAAGTACAGAAGTAAGGAAGTGAAGGCTGTGGGAATCCTGTCAGCCTGGTACTGGTAGGGGAAAGCTCCAAGCAGGCAGGGTGGTTCCAGGTTATACTTTACCTCTCATACCTTCTCTGTCAGCTTGCTCTTTTCTGATGTTTAATAATCAGATCAACTGTAGTTTAGGGCTGTATATTTTCTCCTCTCTATCTCTCTCTGCCTGTTCATGACCATAAGGAAAACAGTGGTGCTGCTGTACTTGCCAAACCCCAAAGTAAAAGGACTTCTGGTCTCCTGATGGGTTCAAGTTGGAGGGTCCCTTCCTTGAGCAGCTGGGTAGTGTTGCTTTGTGCTGTTGCAGGGCAGTGGCAGTGGATTGAAAGCCACATAACCCCTAGACAGCTGGCATGTCTGTGGTGGTCACTACGACTGATAGTTGACATACCTGGGCAGAGCTCAGCCTGTGAAAAGGGCTATGGTTATGCATATTCCAACTAGTGATTTAATGTAAACTCACTATGTAAATGCACACTCTTCATAGGGCATTTTCATTTGCTGGGTATTTTCTTTGGTTGGTAGATCATAAATCACTGGCAAGTTAAAAATCAGTTAATGTAAATTATGTAAAATCCTTCATGCAATGAAATAATTTTCAAAATTATAGTGATTGTTGTTAGGGCAGTTTTTCCACCATGAAATCATTTTTTCAAATGACTCAATAGACAAAAGTAGCAGTTGCAGTAATAAGGCATCGTTCATGTTGCCAGAGCTGACTGGAAAGTCTAAAGACAAGAGCTCTGTAATGTTTTAAATGATTGAATTTTGAATTGCAGAAAAGACTGTAGCTATTTTTGACCACTACAAAACAAGCTGGTTGTTTTTTTGAGGTGTATTATCAAATTCTTTCCACAGTTCATATGTAAAGTATATTGAAACCATTGCATCCTGATTGAAAGAGAACTGTAGCTTCTCTTTATTACTGAAGGAAGGAAAGTTGTCCTTCAGAGATTTTTTTTAAACTGAAAAAAAATGTGAATTTACTTCCAAGTTTTCCTTCACTGCAATATCATGCAGAATTTTGGCTTTCAGTGTTCTTAAGGAACCGTATTGCAAGTGCACAGGAAATGCTTTTTTCTTCCTTACAAAAGATCTGCCACCGTTTTAGGGCCTTTTTTAACAAGTTGTTTTGTCATGGTTGGGGAAAAGGTGGCAATTCATAAATAATTCAGTAGTATGTGTTTACACAAAAGCTTAAGAGATATTAATTGATGTACCCAAACACTTGCAGCATTGCTTCCACCTCCGTGTTCCAGGGCAAAATAAATGCATGGGTCAAGCACTGCAGTCACTTGGTAAGAACGATGCAAATGTGCCAGCTGCTGTCAGACCTGCAGACGGGGAACATTGCTGTCAGCGCTTCCAGAGCAGGGCTCGCCTGTGACCTGCCTTTCACCACCACCTAAGGAAGTAAAAAGCTACTTGGAGCTTCTTTATTCCCTCTCTGTGGGGCAGCTGCTCTCCCCTTCACAGAGGAGCAGGGCCTGAGCTCCCTACACAGCTGAGGAGACTGTAAAGGGTATGCTGGGCACAGACTGGGACGTAAGTCCTTTTCCCTGAGAAGCAAGAGGGGGGAAGCCAGAGAGAGTACTGTAATTATGGCCCAACTCTGGAGCAACCCAGTATGAGAAGCTCAACATGATCCGACAGTGTGCGCTTGCAGCCCAGAAGGCCAACCGTATCCTGGGCTGCATCAAAAGCAGCGTGGCCAGCAGGTCGAGGGAGGTGATTCTGCCCCTTTACTCCACTCTCGTGAGACCCCACCTGGAGTACTGCGTCCAGCTCTGGGGCCCCCAACATAAGAAGGACATGGAGCTGTTGGAACGAGTCCAGAGGAGGGCCACGAAGATGATCGGAGGGCTGGAGCACCTCTCCTATGAAGAGAGGCTGAGAGAGTTGGGGCTGTTCAGCCTGGAGAAGAGAAGGCTCCGGGGAGCCTCATAGCAGCCTTCCAGTACCTGAAAGGGGCCTACAGGAAAGCAGGAGAGCGGCTTTTTACAAGAGCAAGTAGTGACAGAACAAGGGGTAACAGTTTTAAACTGAAAGAGGGTAGATTTAGATTAGATATTAGGAAGAAATTCTATACTGTGAGGGTGGTGAGACACTGGAACAGGTTGCCCAGAGAAGCTGTGGCTGCCCCCTCCCTGGCAGTGTTTAAGGCCAGGTTGGATGAGGCTTTGAGCAATGTGGTCTAGTGGAAAGGTGTCCCTGCCCGTGACAGGGGGCTTGGAACTAAATGATCTTTAAGGTCCCTTCCAATCCAAACCATTCTATGATTCTGTGATCTTGAAGATGAGAACATTGACTTGGCATTTTCTTCAATCATTCGCAGTATTTTGGGACACCTTGACTCAGACTAAGGCACAACTTCAGTGTGGTTTTGAACGAAGAGCAAAAATAATATATAGTCTGCAAAACAAAATGATTTCGTGGATGGGTCTATAGTTCAGGTTAAATGAGGGCTTTTCGCACTTGGAAGTCATTTCACATTCAAGTGTGAATGTAAAATGAAAAGGCCATTTTTTAAGCAATGCTCTGTGCAGATGCTCTGTTCTGTAACAGGTGTGCACATTTTGATATTGATTAATCGTTTTCAAAAGTATATTATATTTGCACAGAAAGAACAAGGGCATCCAGGAAATGAGCTAGTTAAGACACAGCTACTGCACAAGGGCTTCTTTCACAGCTTTGGCTGAAGTCCCACGGCAGATGGGCACATGCAGCTTTACTGGTCTCTCTTCTGGAGGGCTGTTTGCTCTGTCTTTTCCCATTCTGAACGAAGCGGTGGTTCACACCCGACACACAAAAGAGTTAATTGCCAGAGGCAGCCCTGGGAAGTTGCTAAGCAACGTGGCTGGCATCCACTCAGCCACCAGCCACTTTGGCTGCCACACTATGCCTGTGGTCCAGCACCCTTCCTGCACAGTTCAGTGGGGATGTGCTTGGAAAACTTAGCTCACTTCCACGGATCCTATAGTCTAATTAAGCTCACCTAACAAAAATAACTATTTTGTAATTTAGCTCCAGTTGCTTAAAAATTTCTCTGAGTGTAAAGTTTGTCTGTACACTGAGACCAATTTATTCAGTTAATATCTATTCATTTTAAATGTTTAAATCTATCATTCCTACTTGAGATGAGCTGATTGGCTTTCATGTTTTTAAAGTGTTATTATAATAAGTGAACATAATTATTGACATCATATAAGTCTGAAACAGGATAAACATCTATCCAGTCACTGCAGTCAGTATGCTTTACAGAATTGAGCCTGAGACTTTCCAATAAATTACAACATGTTTTTAGGCCTGGCATCCTAATCAAAACCAAGGCTATCAGGGAACTTGCAGCCATTGGGTAAATCAACAAGTACTGCAATCATTACAAATGCAGGACTGTGTACTCTGTCACCCCAACCTGGTTACAGGTCAAGAATTCTGGGCTACATCATCTGCTCTTAATGGGGGCATAACACTAGTCCATGTGCACTGTGGATTTTGCTCTCTGTGCGGAAGGTTAAAGTCCTGAACACCCTTGAGACAGTAGCAAAACTCCTAATCGGTAATACATCTATTGTTATATCTATTTTCAGAACAAATCATTCTGGGACTGCCAGGTGTAATAAAAACTGCATTATTATGGGTTAGTGTCCTGCAGTGATTTTGAGGTCTGACTGAAGACAATGGTACTTAGCAGGTTTGCTTTCTCTGTGGATTCTTTGGCTCCAAAGTAAAGCTCACACTGCAGCTTCTCCCCCTTGCCAAGGTGCTCGTACTGTCTTGCTCTTTTTACCTGACTGCACTTACAAAACTTGTAGGAACTTAATTATTGGTCAAGTTTGGCTGAACCTGGACTGCTCAGAAGCTACTGGTGGAAAGATAAGATAAACAAGCACACACAAAAACTACAAGTAAAGAAGTTTATTTTCCTTAGGGAACCAGCCTAAAATCTTAGTAACCACAAAGAATCCATTCTTGTATCGGTTCCCTGTCTATCAATTGTACACAGATTTCAGTCTGAGGAAGGTACCTTGAATGAATAGATTTGCATTCAAATTCTAACCGCTTGTTAAAGTGTTTTGCTGTTCAGTTTTCTGTGATAAGTATTTTGCATAAATATTGATAATCCTCATTTTCTGATTCCACTCATGACACCTTGTTAGTAAGTTTAGCAATATCACTGTTCTAACTTTACTGATTTTTCAACTTCTTTGAATTTTTGGATTCTCAAAAACTTCCATGGGCAGTGCAGGCATCTGCAGAATGAATTTATGTTTACTGTCAGTATAAATGCTTTTCCTCATTGCCTTTCTTAAGTTTTTAGGAATAGTTTATGGTGCTATAGCAGTTTGCAGGCCACAGGTAGAAATGGCTACTCTAAACTCACCCTTTTTTTCATTTGATTATATTGTGTTTCTATTCAGCCACATCTTGAAACTGTTCTCAGCTAAAGTCTAACAACGTTCTATAGTATTTAGGTAGAAATTTTTGCGTCTTTCGATTTTCAAGCAAATCTGTACTTCCTTTGTCTGAATCAGGTTAAGTATGTGTGCTGCTGTGGGAAGTGGAGCCACATCTCTGGAAATCAGAGTGAAAGTAAGAAGGGTAACAGCAAAATATTTTCAGGATCGGTCACATTTTAATTATGATTACAGCAGAGTATAATACTGACTAGCATCTTGTACAGTGACAAGTACATAAGACTGCTGTGGAAGTAATTCTGGTCTTGTTCAGATTAATGGGAAATTTACCATTGACTTCATTGGAATCAGAATTTATGTTTGATTTTTTTTTTTTTTTCATATTTATACCACTAGACACCATAGAAGATTGACAGAAATCCAACATACTCTGCTCTTGTTAGTATTTCTGTTCTTCCCCTCTTTTTCTCTGAGTGTTTTTTAAAGTTCAGTATAACGCTTCTCAGCTAGCCTTTATTTAATTTTTTATCTTTATAGTCAGACTCCATGCATCCTGTTACTGTTTTGGTAGTAATTACAGACTACTTCTGAGCAGACAGTAAAGATATTGTTCTCTTTGTGTTTGGATGTGGAGTCTGGAGTAGCCCTGGGGTCATCCAAGATCCATGAAGGAGCAGCAATAGCACTGTGCCTTGGCTGGCAGCTAAAAACTGTTCTGTATCAGCCTCTTTAGCGCAGAAATGGTTAGCTTGGGGGACTGGTAATGACATAAGGAGCCTTTTCCAGAAACGTGCTGGAAGGGGGCTCACAAGAACATCTTGTTAAAATTCCACTTTTATAAGTGGAAATTTCTTTGCCTCAGAGATCAGTCCCTTTCCACGTATCATTTAATCATTACTATGAAAGATGACTTATTTCTGAGGTGAATAAAAATATTTTGCCTTCTGACATACATTATATTTTATTTTAAAAAAAAAGGATGAAAAAGGAGGTGATATGACACATAAAAATTTCCAGCAAAAGGAGTCCAACTGAATATTTCCTAAGAACAGTAGCATTCCTGATTCCCCAGGCAAAGTCCCCCATCCCTCATGTCTAATGTCACAAATTGGTCCGTGAAGAGCACCACCAAAACAAAGAGTATTTTCACCCATAAAATGATTGCAAACTGGTGGTGATTTCTTCATTTGTTGTGGCAAGGAGATGACAGAAAAATTCTATTATTAAAGCTAATAAACAAGGTAATCACTATCACCACAGTCCTGCTTTCACCGAATAAATGAATCCCATTTGTACTGATTAACCACTGATGGCGTGTTGAACATTAAACTAAGCATAGAGAAGAGATGGGATGAAATCCTGGTCCCACTGGAACCATTGGAAGTGATAAAAATTCCACTGACTTCAGAAGGGTAAAACATTGAGATTTAGTTTGGGTCTCTGCTCAGGGATTGTGCACCTTGGAGGCTAGCAGGCATGGCACTGAGAAATGCATACTGGAAGTTAGCTCAAGTGCCCGTTTAGGCCCTGAAATAAATGGCCTAATTTTCAAAAGCATTGAGTACTTATTGGCTGGTGCTGATGAGACCATTGCAATGAGCAGTGACTGTAGCTCATTCTAATGCACAGAGACCAGTGAATGTTTATCCCAAGCAAGCATTGTTCACTATTTTTTTTTTGCATCTGTCAAAGACATTGCAAGAAAACTTTGAGTAAAAAAAGTAACAAAACCCCAGCTTATCAAAAAGGATATTGTAGAACTTACCTTTTCTCTGTGGTATTTTCTTCCCCTTGTGTTCAGGTATGAAATAAAATGAGGATTCACAACTTGACTGCAGAATTACAAGCAGATGAGAATCAGTGATCTGTTCCCTGGTGCATGGCCTAGATCCTCCACTGGGAATGCAACAAAAAAACTGACTCTGGAGCATGACTTGAACATACTGATGAGAAAAAGTATTCAGTATTGTATCAAACTCTCTCATTTTTTATTTCTGTGCACTGTAGGAAAGCATTCTGATGATCAAAACTGGTGGGTTTTAAGCATCCTTCACAGGCTAAGATGATCAGTGCTGCTGGAATACTGAATATGGGTTTTCCATAAGTATGAACAAAAAGTCATTGTGGCAATGGAAGGATGTTGAACATATATGTAAAAAATAAGTAAATAAAGACACAAAAAGGATTGATGGAAGACATAAAATCCCTTTAAATGTAGGGTCAGTTTTATAATACAATGATCATAGGTCAAAAATTTTTCAAGTCAGCATCTTAGTTGATCCTTGGTAGTTTTGTACAAATAGACAACCTCAGGTCTGTTCCATAAAATTTAACTCAGATTGATTTGAATCTTTTGTTCTTTGAAAAGTGTCTGCCATCTACCTCTGTATGTGCTTCCTTAGTAAGACCTAACCTGCTATTGCAGTGTTGCAAAAGTGGCTTAATTGAAGTCTTGTTTTAAGTCTGTTTAAATTGAACTATTGCAGTCTTCTGCAGATGCACTTAAATCAATGTATAGCCGCCATAGAACATTCCACCCTTTGAATTACGCTAAATGAACATAAGCCAGTTGTAAATCATTTTAACTGTGTCCACATGTGGATTTGCTTCATGTTTAATGAAATCGATTTAAAGAAACAATCTTAGTGAAACCACTGCCACTTTCTTGTGCAGGCAAAGCCTATATTATGTTGATTTATTTGGAGCTAGAACTCTTCTGGCATACATATTGAATAGCCAGCATAGCTCTGCAGCTGCACTGTTGAACATCAACCTGAATTCTTGGTCTTGTTATGGATTTGGCTAATAAATTTTCTTGCATGAAGCCATGTTTATCCCTTAGTGAGATTTAACCTATGCATTTGTCTTCCCAAATGGGTTGGGATTTTTTTTTTTAATCTGATTAATTTAATCTGAACAGGTTTCCACCTTATGTTTTTGTCCTGACAGAAGTAGCATAGGTTCCTCATATCAGCAGTTATGTTCTTAACATAATAGTCTAGCTTTTCAGTTTGATTTGTGAACACACAAACAAGGAAAATTTTAAATTCAATCAGAACAAATGGCCATATATTGTCTAGCCAGGATGTTCTGGCAGGGTTTCCATCGTATCTAGGAAACTGATGCTTCCATGAATTTATGGCTTCAGATGGCAGCGGTCTTCAGATTGGTCCTGATTAAATAACAAGTTCTAGGATTGTAGCTCCAACCATTTGTACTTCTGGAAGTTGTGTGAAGATTAATTCATCCTCGTGCATATGTTTATCCTTTAGTGAACTGAGTTTTATTTTCCTATCCAGAATTCATAGATGTTTATTATATATGTGATTCGTTTTGTTGAATACCTTCAAAAGGCAGCAAGATAGGCAAAGTTCAGATTTGTGTATCCCCAATTCCTAATGTCTTATCTGAAAACCACAAATTTATATCCATGAGAGACATATATAAAAAAACCCAACGGATACCTCTGATTTTATCTAGACTTTTTTACCCCAAATATGCCAGTTATTCTAATAAAAGCTATTGCTGCTCCCTGCAGACTTTACCTGGCTGGTAGCCATAGACAATTAGAGCTACAGTAACGCTGCTGCTAGTGTTGTGCTCATCAGTGTCATGCGTCCTGCACACCTGTCAGAAATTCGGTAGGAGCATGGGAACGCTAAGCTAAAGAAAAATTAGTAGAGGTGTGGCCTTTCACACCCATTTGATCTGCAGTAATTTGTACATCTAATAGCAGTTAATTTTGTACATACTCATTATTTCATAACTGTACTGCAGGGCAATACTAGTTTTCTTATTTCACAGTGCCAGATCCTAATGAATCTGTTCTGTAGTATATAATGTATTATTTGTCAGTGGTGATCTCTTCGTTGTTGCCCCAACCTGTAGTTTTCTGTAAGCACTCTAAAGGGAACTTCAATAAAAACACAGATCTGGAAAGGAGAAAACAGATGCAGAGCACAAGCCAGACCCTCAACTCATGCTAGAGATACACCAAGTGCAAATCTGTCTGCCAGCCAGTGCCCTCTCAGGGCTGCCATTCCCAGAATAGTGTGAGCATACCATTCTCAGTATAACACTAACACAAGCATACAAATGGTTTGAGATTTTTCAGGGGGAAAATTTGAAAAAAACATATTGGATTTGCTGCAAGTACGTTCTTAAAACCTGCTTTGGTATAGTTAACTTCAGTAAAATATCCAAATGAAAATACTGAAGGAATGTGACCAAGAGAATAATCAAAGTTATAGAGTTACTGACTCATTAACTTTGGTTTTGTTACCAAATATGGAAGTTTTCAATGGAAGTTTTCAATCCAATTTCTTGTTTGTTGGCATCAGTATTGAGATTCAGACCACTATAGTCTCTGGAGACAAACCCTCCTTATTCTGAGCTGTTCCTACCTCTCTCTGATATAGACCCAGCTCTCCCCATCCCTTGTTCCTTGTCCTTTATATGCATTTTAGGACTACTAGTTCAATGTCTCCAATCAAAATAGCCCACTATCCTGCCTTCATCTCCTGTTCCCCATGTTTCTCATCCCAGATCTTCCTCCTTCCCCCTGACAGGACGTAGTCACCTCTCCTTATCTCAGACTTACTGCCCAGCTCCTGCTGCCACCTCTTCCTTCAGTCTTGTGCCCTCTAGAATCTCTAAAAATGGTTTAATTCTCAAACTACTGGTCCATGAGACAACGGCAAGTGGTCTAGGAAATAATTTCATTTTCAGATGAAGTATGTTTTCAATTCAGATGGTGACCCACAAGGGATTCAGACGGTTGAGAGGCTTTACTGAGCAGAAGACTTAGGAACTGCTCTAGAATACATTTCCATGGTTAATTTGACAATAAACTTTTTCTTGCCATATATACGATTTTTAACTATGTAGAAAGATTTTTTTCAATCTCACATTTATAATCCATTGGGTTGGCAAAATCTTCTATGAATTCCTTAACTGTGCACTTTGGCCTGACTTCATCTTTCATCCAAACCATCAATTCTGTTTCTGTTCCCCTAACCCGTCTATTTTTACACGAGGACTTTGTGTGTTACATTCTGCGCTGTGCTGGCCATCGCAATCTCAATCTTCCCTTCCTTCAGTTGCACGGTTTCCAGAGCATTGTCTTCACAAAAACTTCTGTCTCCCGTGACCCTGTTTGCAAGCTAGCAGCTTCTCTTGTCAGTTCATACTTACTCCAGTGCTATTGTCTTTAGCCTCTACCTGGCACTTATCCCGCTGCTTCCAGGCACATACATCTTCTTGACTTTTTCTTTTGCTTTTTAAAGCTTTCTTTCTCTTGTTGCTGTCAAATATAGTTCCCTCCTTGTATAGGTTCACCTGCAGAATCAGAGCTGTGCTTGTCCCTCTGTTCCAGCATCAGCCTTTGCCGTGCTGCTTGTTGATGCTGCTACTTACTGTTCACCATCACATTCAGCAGAAGCAAAGTATCCCGGCAACAGCAGTGTTAAAACCATATGCTAATTTTTTTAAATTACAAACAAGGTTTATCACATTCTCTTTGGAGAACTTCTATTCTAGCCTGTTTGGGGAAGACTTTGAAATTATTTTTTCTACAAAATCAGAAAAACAAATAAAAAGTACCATTTGTTTTTTGCATGTTCTCAAATGCTGCATGCTTCCCATGATCTCAGATAGAACTATGCAATTAGGCAATTTTAAAGCTCGTCAAAGCTGCAGACAATACAAGGCCAGACAATACAGCATAGACATAACACATTAGAGTGAGTGTTACAGCTCTAAAATAAGAGGAGATGTGCATAATAGGGAAAGGAGTGAATCAAGGGCAGGGGGGGAAATGGAGGGCTGAAATTCCTTCAGCAGTCTCAGTGGTTCTTAAACAATTGTATCTAGCTGCATGCTCCAAGTGTGTTTGAATTTGTCTCATTGCTCTCTAGGGTGGAAAGCTGCTCTTTCTGTGCTGTTCCTTCAGAAAAGCCAAACACCCTTTTTTCTATTCTGGGCTCAGGCTTATTCATCTGTTTTCTGTAAATTCTTACACTCGATGCAGGCATGATCTCTGAAGCTGTTAAAACCCAAAGTCATTGTGGCCTGATGTAATGCATTTCAGCAAATAAACATAGTGAATGTGATTTTTTGGCAGAAGTTTGTCTACTAAAGACCACTTCAATTCTTGGGTCTCTCTCTGTTCCTTCAGCTGCCTGACTGCTGGACAGTCCTGTGCAATACTTACCAGTGCCCTATTTTCTTTATTATGGCACTCTCAGGCATTAGAGAAAAAGGCCTTTGCCAGCTCAAACTCCATAGTGTGTCTGATAAAGTTGATATTTACGGTTTTGTATGAAGCTCACTGCAAGCCATAAAAAAGTCTCTTATTACAACGTACGCTTTGCCACTGGGACCCTTTCAAGGGATGACCTGCTTTTGTAAAGAGCTGCAGGCTGGTGCAGTAGTTCATTAGCAAAGTGTTGTAGGGCATTCTGGGACCTCTGACAGTCCAGGAGTATCTGATCTAGTTTCTCAATTTTAATTATCGCTACAGTAGTAAAGGCAGCAATTCAGAACACTGTTTAGCATTGGGAAAGGGAGAAGACATTTGCCACTTTGCCTATAATAATTTGGATTTCTTCAAATGATAGACAGGGCGCTAACCAGAACCGCACAGAAGACCTCTACAAATTTATTTTTAATAAGTTAGGAGGGTATATGCAGAGAGGCAACAGAAAATACAGAGACATTTATGTAGAATATTCTTTTTTTTACTTAAAAATCTTTCTGCAGCAGCTTAGGGACAGATGACACTCCCTGTTCACCTTACTGGGGGAACTCAGGGTTTAAATAAGGCTTCTCTAGCTGGTTAAAAATTCTTGGCAGTTTATTACCTTGGTCCTTAATTGCGTTCATTTCCCTATGGAGATTCCTTTGAGAGAGATTCTCCATTACATGGCTGCTGGGAGATTTCCAACAATTTGCATTTTTCCCGATTAATTTCAGACTCAAATATTGACTCATTTTGGGAATGAAGTTATAATAGGACTGAATTTCTGGTTTGCCGAGTTGGATATATGTACCATGGGGTATTAAGCAGTATATACTATTAATTTATGCCCTATTGGATGACTCTGTAATGTCTGCTGTCTATGTGAACTCTCAAAGATTTTGCTTCAGAAGCAAATCGAAAGGAATGATATGATGATGGCTTAATGCCTCTGAAGATAATGAAAGTGTCAGAGACTCTTTAGCTCATGATGTGAGAAGCTGGTGAGAATACAAGATGTGAATGCTGGAATTAAACACAGGCTGAAACCCAAAAGTTTGTAGATGGTGGCAGATAAACCTCTTTTTCTCCATTTAAGCCTAAAATATCACATTATGATCACTGGATTGCATGCAGTGGTACAAATAAGTTGCCAATGGCTGTCAAAGTTTTAAACAAAGCCAACTTAATTTGAATGCAAAATGGAGCCCAAAAGCATTTTCAGGCTCATTGTGAGGACTCATTCTGTCTGTATCCGTTTCTAACCACTCATCTGCCAGCACTGTTGAAAAGGGATACGAATTTGAAGTTACAACATAGCGTGGCATCCCTGCTTTAGTCAGAGAGCACAATATTAGGGCTTTCCTCAATGTCACTCTCTAAAAATAACAACTCCTAAACTCTCCAAGTACCTTTTAAGAAAAAAAAGTTTAAGAAATGGTATGTGGATCCCTGTGACAACATCCTCCAGGCTTTCCCTGCTTTCAAATTCTTAACATACTGTCCTCTCATACGATGATGAAAGCTTTTGTGCTGCGCTACCATAGCTCCTGGCAATTTTTTAATAAGTAGTCCCACTGCACTGGTGTGCTCATACCCAGCAGGTCTTTGGGTTCTGAGAATTGAAAAGATTCTTTCATTTCATCAGAAATCTTTGGATTATGTTAATAATTTACTATTTCTTATTATAGAGGGCTACTGTTCTACGCAAAAGGGCTGTTTAATCAGGACTTTCAACCTTAATCAGCTGAGAAATTCCTGCTTTTTCAAGTAATTTCCAGAAATAATGTCTGTCCATAAAGGAGGAATTCAGCCTGACATGAGTGTACCTTTTGGAAAGCATATTGCCGTTAGCCAGAGCTTGCTACGTATCTGGAAATAAAGCCTGCAATGTCATTTAGAGCACAGTAATTTGTATTTTTTTCTCAAAGACTCTTAAAATTTCTCTATAATGCTAATTTAACTTTTCAGTAGGACGTATATGGTAGTCTATGTGTTACAGGTTGAAGGGGGGTTGCTTCTTTAGTTTTCACTAGCACGTTTATTTTCCTCTCTAAAAGTTTTGAAATACGTATCTAACAGAAGTGTATAATCCCCAGAGTGTCTATTCCTTGGATGTGTCTCCATTCAGAGCATTACAGATGCTCTATCAGAGAAAAGCAATACAGGAGGCAGCTAGAAAATTAACAAGCTGTTGCAAAGCAGAAAGAAATCTGCACAAGTACAGAACTCAGATAATGGCAAGAGTTGGATATATGAACTTCCAGGTATTATTTACCTGTACATCTTCGAAATGTAATTCCAGTACCATTGTAGTTTTGGCTGGTTTACAAGTTTGGGGCCAGATGTGCCCATAAAGGGAATCAAAGTATCAAAGCAACCACAACAGCCATGTGTGTAATTTAATCTATATATATAAAAAAAAAAAAAAAAGAAGAAGAAAAAAAGCTGGAAAGTCTTATACGTAATATACATATAGATCAGCAATGATCCATTAGATCCATTTTCATCTTGATGTCAGGGCCCTGAGGACACCACCAAGCTCTGCAACCTCTTCTCCGACCCCGGGTTTTTGGCTGATGTGACACAGGCAGGTGACGTTGGGTCAGGCTGCTGGGAAAGCAGCTAGCTTGGAAGAAAGAGCTGTGAGAAGCCTTGCTGGGGGCTTCCTCCTCTAGCTTGGGAGCCAAATTTAGCTCAAGCCTCAGCCTTGGTCCTTGTTTGAGCTATACTGCAGGAATGCCCTGTCTGGCCATGCACTTGCTGATCCTCACTTTGCCTTTATGACTTGACTTCCTGGCTTGGTGCCATGGAGCTGCCCTGTTATTGTGGATGTGTCTGGAAATCATGGGACTCTTGGCTGACCCTGGTTAATGATCAGCAGACCCTCTCAGCTCCCCTTGCACTGGTACTGTGGCTCTGACCATTGTTGGTGAGGACACTGCCCCAGCCTGTCTTGCGGTTGCCCTCAGCTCCCTGCAGCCTGGCCTTGCTACTCCTTGACATTTGGTAGTATCTCTTCATTCATCTGCTAGATATCAAATTGTGATCAAAAAGCAGCACTTGGCATCTCAAACAAGCTAACTAACATGTATTTGAGATGGAGGTAGGGGTGGGATATGGTGAGAAGATGTGACATCCTGGTCAGGAGTTTTTCCAACACTTAGCACCTTCTGTAATTTGGTATTTCTCTCATGGCAGGATAGCAAGTACTTTGTAGGGACATGGAAAATGGAAACTTAGAAAATCTGGTGGTTTTTAACTGATGTCAAAATATTCCTGCCTATTATTGCTTCCTCTTAATATGTTTGCCAAATGCAGCACGTTAAGTACTTGTAACAGAGACTTAGGCTTGAACCGAGACATTTCACACTGTGGGAGATGTATATCCTCACAAAGAGACTTTACATGCAAAGATTATTTCCTTTCCCATATAAAAGGCAGATAGAAATAACTGAAGAAAAATAAGCCTATTGCCACAAATTGTAAACTTTTCTATGAAGGCTCCTGTAGTACATTTCATGTGCCGTGTTGTTATACTCAAGGTCTGAGCATTTTTGAGGAGCTCTGACTAGAAAACATAGACAGGGAACCTCAGATCCGGGGTGAGAGGGGCTGGGAAAACAGGGGAAGGGACTGGGCCTGTGGAAGAGAGGGGACTGGTAGGAGCAAAGGGGGAGCATTTGAGGCTAAAAAAATATCAAAGGTAATGAAATAAAGACAAAGAAAAGCTCTAGATGGCTAGAAATCACAGTACTCCACAGCTTAGCAACCTGTATTATCTTTATTTCCTTCCAGCCCCCCCATCAATGCATCATTCAAGTTATTCACACATCACATGGTGCCATTTTGCAAGAGCAGCTTTCTTCTGTGCTTCCAAGGCGTGGAGTCACAAGCCTCTGTGGGCTCAGAGAAACCACACAGGATGGCACAGAGGGGGTTTCTGCAGGCACTCCTTTTCAAAAGCAAAGTTAGCGCTTTCCTGCAGGGAAACCATCTCTTTGGTGTACTTCAGTGCTGAGATAACATTGTACTGCCTGCAAACAAATTACCTATATTGATTGGTCCAGTTAGGTGTGCCTGCCAACATGTCATTAACTCCCTGCTATGGCTAGAGGGATGAAATACACCTCCTGTAACTGATAACGTGATTCAAATGCATCCTTCATACCAATATTTCATTCCCCTAAGAACCCTGTGGAATTCGATACTCCTTTTACTCTCTTCCTGGACCATTTCACATTCAACCTTGTAGTAAACTTGCTGTACCTATTCCAGGAGATAATAAAGCATGTGCTTGGAGCAGAAAAAGTTACTAGATCTGTTCATCACAGCCTCTGGTTAAGATTTTATATACAAGTAGGGTAGACAACTGTAACAACTAGAAGGAACTTGTGAAACAAACAAACAAACAGAGTACAAATATTAAAACTTTTTTCTTTTTTTTTTTTCTGCAAAGGATGCACTTTGTAACCAACTGTGAATTAAAGCTGGGTTGAAAAGTTCATGGTGAAACATGGTCTCCCCTGTTTAGCATATTTCCTTGAAAAGTCTGATCTCTCTTCTTGCTTGTCTTTCGCCTAAATCTTTAAAAATAATTGTCTTAATACTGTCTTAATACGCTGTGTTCCCTAACATAGTTTCTTTTTTATCAGAGGCTAACTGCGTTTTTTTTAAGGGGAATTTGAAAAATGTTCCAATCAATTCTTGAGGTTTAGCATTCAATGTTGGTTTAGAAGACATTAACCTATGAAAATTAATTTTATTTTTATCTAACAGGGTAAAAACTTCTTCAAGGAGGGGCATAGTTTCAGAGGCTGCTTTTCTCTGTCCTCTCAGGAACTCTTAGGATTGCAGAATGACCTCTTCTGAAGTTCTCCAATACGTTGGATTTAACATATGTCTGAAAGATTCTCTTCAGCTCGCTACAAAGCTCTTGCACTCAATCCATCGTCAGTATTTCCCCTTTGATGTCGTTCTTCCATATTATTGGTGTTTAGGAGGCCTTTTGTGTTTTAGCTGCTTCTTCTAGCTGGGCAATTGTGTCTTCTTGAGCCTGGAAAGAGAGGAAAAGGAGGCAGTGTTCCCCAAGTCTTTCAGTCACTCGTGAGCTTGCAGCAAATAGTTACCTACTCACCCTTCAGAGGTTTCAAAGAAGGGAAGGACTGTCAAGGATTCCTGGTGCTGAATGCAAAAGGATGTCGTACAGAAAACACCACAAAATCAGAAGAAATGGGGAAGTCTTAAAACAACATGCAGTTCCGCAGTGGAATTTGCCCATGTGAACCGCATGAAGTTCAACAAGGCCAAGTGCAAATTCTTGCACGTGGGTTGAGGCAATCCCAAGCATAAATACAGGCTGGACGGAGAATGGATTGAGAGCAGCCCTGAGGAGAAGGACTTGGGGGTGATGGTTGATGAGAAGCTCAACATGAGCCCGCAATGTGCGCTTGCAATCCAGAAGACCAACTGTATCCTGGGCTGCATCAAAAGCAGTGTGGCCAGCAGGTCGAGGGAGGTGATTCTGCCCCTTTACTCCGCTCTCGTCAGACCTCACCTAGAGTACTGTGTCCAGCTCTGGGGTTCCCAGCATAAGAAGAACATGGAGCTGTTGGAGCAAGTCCAGAGGAGGGCCATGAAGATGATCAGAGGGCTGCAGCACCTCTCCTATGAAGAAAGGCTGAGAGAGTTGGGGCTGTTCAGCCTGGAGAAGAGAAGGCTCCGGGGAGGCCTTATAGCAGCCTTCCAGTACCTGAAGGGGGTCTACAGAAAAGCTGGAGAGGGACTTTTTACAAGGGCATGTAGTGATAGGAGGAGGGGGAACAGTTTTAAACTGAAAGAGGGTAGATTTAGGTTAGATATTAGGAAGAAATTCTATACTGTGAGGGTGGTGAGACACTGGCACAGGTTGCTCAGAGATGATGTGGATGCCCCCTCCCTGGAAGAGTTCAAGGCCAGGTTGAATGGGGCTTTGAGCAACCTGGTCTAGTGGAAGGTGTCCCTGCCTGTGGCAGGGGCGCTGGAACTAGATGATCTTTAAGGTCCTTTCCGACCCAAACCATGCTATGATTCTGTGATTCTATGATTCTATGATTCCTTGCCCCAGGAAACTGTGGGTGACAACAGTTTACACAGCTTAAAGAGGACATTTGACAGGTTAATATAAGAGAAATACAATTGAAGGTTGTTAACTACAAAGGATGCCCCTGCGCCACAGACTGTTAGAAATTGGAAGAATATTGCAGTAAAATGTCACATCATGTTTGTTCCAATACTTGTGCTCCCCCATAGACAAGTATTTCTGGCTGCTGTTAGAAACTGGGTACTGGCAGAGATGGACCTTTGGTCTGACCCAGGATAGGTGGTCTTATGCTCTTGAGCAAGTAACTGCCTTAACCAGAGAGAGAGGGTGGGGTGTTTTATTTTTGCCTTGGGTTCTTTTCTGGAATGGAAGGTCAGAGGCCAAAATGAGACATAAAGAATGAGGGACAGAAGTTCTTCTGTAAGGTGTTGGGGTTTTCTTTTTATCAAAACTTCAAATACCAAACGTGCCTGGGTTCTTTAAACACACCATGTCTTCCCATTTCCTCTCACCTTTTTTCCCTCTCTAATCTAAACTTACCTAACTACCTAGAGAGTCCTAGATTCCTTTAAACTAACTTCAAGTACCTAGCTAAAGAATCTACATTTGGATCGAGGTCACTGTAGGTCACTTCATTTGCACTCAATGAAGAATGCTGGGCACCTCCAGTGGGTGATACACATCATAGGTGGGCTGCATCTACCTCAGGAAGCATGAATTAACTATGTAGGAAGCCTAACATGACCTTGTTTCTAATTTAAGCACATCAGCTAAGTGTCTAACTTGTCAAGGCCTCAAGTTAGGTAGGAACAGAACTTACTATCCTTGTACCTTATATCCTTTTGGAGATTTATTATGTACATGTGTCGTGAAAAGTCATCATCTCTTTCAAACTTCTAATCCACAGAAACTGTGTCACAGCTGTTGTGACATGAATATAAAATCAAAATCTACACTAAACAAAAATAAAGGACAGAT
Organism: Nyctibius grandis; assembly: GCF_013368605.1. Classification (NCBI taxonomy): domain Eukaryota; kingdom Metazoa; phylum Chordata; class Aves; order Nyctibiiformes; family Nyctibiidae; genus Nyctibius; species Nyctibius grandis. The sequence continues at coordinate 82,050,515 of NC_090662.1, forward strand.
GCTTGGGATCCTCCATTTCCAGATAGTTTTCATATACAAAGAACATTATCAGGATAAAACAGAACAAGTTTTAATAGGCAGAATAGAACATGCATAATACCACTTAAAATCAACATTTTTGCACTATACAGTCAACAACACAGGTCCTGCTATAGTATGTGGCGAATCATTCTTCACTTTCTAAGTACATCAAGAAGGAGCCATGAGGATTTTATTTGCCATACTATTGTTATATCTGTTTCTATTGGAATTCTTTTCTGCTTTAGTAATAGAGCTAATTTTGTACACAATAAAATGTTGTCATGATAACTTAATTTTGCATTTTCCTAGGAAAGAAAAAGCAGATGCATAAATGAGGTTTCCTGTAAGCAATCTAATGGAATGTGATTCTTAAAAATGAGCACTTAACAATTCTTACTTGTAATACACATAGAGTAACAATACAGTTACCATAGCTTTCCTTTTGGAAGCATGCAATAATTTATAATATTGCTTCTACCACAAGCAGCAAAACTCTAGAAGCTGTTATTATGAATTTTACTTCTCTTCTCAAGAATTTCATTACATGAGCAAGAGCAGTTTTGAGTTCTCAATTTTGGCAATATCCACACAAAGAGTATGAGCGTTAAATGCTGTTTCTCGAGATTTTACCAATTCAATTTTCATTTTATGAAGGGATGATTCATATGTACTTTGTGCAGTGTTTTCATAGGTGGTTTATCCAAAAGGGATTTTTCTCAGCGATGCTTTCATGTTTCTTTTGTCTGGAATGTTAAGGATTCTTATTTTGCAGATGAGAAGACTCCTGTTCAAGTATCCTCAGATTTATACACTGAAGCTCATTTCTGTTTCTTCACCAATACTGGCCATTTCTCTTGAGATTGTCACAAAGCACCAGCTGGCATGGGTCTTCATATGAATACTAGTGGTCATGCTATAACAGTTATCTGGGAAGACCATGTTAGGGTCCACTCCAGTCCCTCCAAAATAAACTTTGTTAATGTCTAGTAGTGACTTTTCATTCCAGAAGTAACTTGTTGTGAAATGGGGCACAGCCTCAGTTTAACAGTGGACCCCAACACAAGTTCAATAGATCTCAACCTTGACTGTTCATTGCCTAAGTTGATACAGTGCAGTAGTATAAAAGGATGCCTGAACTAGATACCTGTCTCTGTGCTACAAGCAATGTAGTTTCCTTAGCCTGGTACTTGGGCACTTTATCAGTTCGTTTGGAGACAGCTGAGGCATGTCTACACAGTGTTGTGTTACAGCTCCAACCTGTCAACAGAAAAATCCTCTCCTAGAAAGCCATAAAAAACAGGAGCAGTTCTGATTGCCGCAGAGCTGTTTGTGGACCTTCCTTCCCAGAAGTCAGTTCTCAGTCACGTACTGAGCATAAAGCTAGGACAGAAAGAGTGAACCGTCTTTTTATCCATTAAATCACAAAGGGAGCTTAGGGAGCAAGAAATGTTTGGCCAGTTGTGAATATGGCCAGGATATCGTCATCCTGAACAATAATTGGAAGTGACTGGAACCATGGTGTTCTGTCTTATGCTCAAGACAGCAGTTCCGTCATTTTCCAGCTTTTCCGCTGTTTCTCAGCAACTTGGTGTCCTCCAAAGGTCTTCTATTCCAGCACCAACTCGGCTTTTCCCAGCTTTAGTTGGAGTACAGCTCCCGGAAGGAAGACTCACCAGCAAAGACTAATCATAAATCACAAAAATAGAGCTGCAAGACCTCAGGATGTCATTTAGTTTATCACTTTGCCCAAAGAAGAATCAACTGTATCATCTACCTCATTCAAAACAAATGGTGGTACAACCTGTTGGGAAACATTTTCACTGATGGTTTCAAGCATACAGACTGCCTTCCTACATTCCAGAAACTTTCTTTGAAATCTCTTACCATTGCGAATACAGATGGAAACCCAGTGATTATTGCAGTGTGGTGAAGTGAGCACCAGTGAGCTGCTGGCTCTTTAAGCATTTTCCTTAAAACACTTTTTCTATAATGACAGACAAATGTGCATTCAAGTCAGTGAGATGAAAATGGCAATTTTATTGTTAAGTAACTTTTATGTTTTAGGATAATACAAATTAGGGGTTTTAACAGAAGCTGAACAGTATGTCGAAAACTCTTTCAGACTCTGACTATTCTGAAGCTCCTGTCTCACACACTTTCTTCTCTTTAGAAACCTAAGTGCTCTGTTGCAATCACACAGAGAAACTTCCCATGGGAAAGTAACCAGTCTTTGCTAGAGTAATGGGAAGTGTTTCCTGTCCATTTGCGTAAGATGCTACTGCCCTTTTAATACTCAATGAGTAAGAAACTTCCCACAGAATACTTCAAAAAATTAGAAACTAAGTTGATCTGTGGTGTCAAATATTAATTAAACGGACCAGTATCCTGCTTCTTCCTGGAAAAAGGCTCTTGCTGTACTGAAATGTGTCTCTTGCTGCAGATATTGTTTTACCAATGAGATAGTTGTTGCATAAGTAAGTTGTTGCATAAAGTGTGAGACGCTACCTAACAGAACACTATCTGCTTTCTTGAAACAGCTTTTCAACACACTCTCTCTGTGACTCTGTACGTACTATGGCTCAGCTCATTATCATTAACTAATGAGAATAAATAAAGAGAATAAAAGTTAGTTTGCTTAAGAAAAAGCTAAACATGTTCTAATTTAAATGTATTTATACACAATCTGTGCTGCCAGCAGCAATTTAAGATTTTTTGGGGAGGGGAGGGTCTTTGTATTCAGAATCCAAAGACCATTACCTTACCAGATTATTTTCTTGTTAATTAAAATGAAAGGTAAGAATTTAGCTAAATCTCCTTTCCTTCATTTTTTCTTCATGATCTTCTCTTATTTTTCCTTTTCTCATAAACAGATGGATTACTTTTAGCAAATAAATATTTGTAAAGAAAACTATATCCATTTCATTAGCATGCCAGTGAGAAGAAAAATAGCTTTCCTTCCTCTCATATTTCCATGTAATTTCTCTTTTTAAAAATATTTTTTTCTCCCTTTGTGTCTTTCTTCCTGGAAATTTTATCGCAAATCAATACTTGAAATCTCCCAAAGAACATAACATTCCAAACAGGAAAAAAGAAGAACTTTCTGTTATGATAAATGTCTTCCAAAGAGATTTCTTCTTGTGAGAATATAACCACAGAACCTTTCATCAGCATATTAAAACTCAGACCCTCATATGCCTCTGAGCCTGTCATTATTTATAAAAGTAACGAAGCCTTAACATATGTCATGGCTATACACTCCTGATTTCATTTGCAATCATAAACACTTCAGGTACTGGAGGTACCTTAAAATATGAGCTCTTTGAGAGAAGTGCTATTTTATTTCGCCTGTGATTGTACAGTGCCTGCCACAGCCTGGTCTGGATCTGTGGCTTAGACTCAAAGACAATATACCAATACACATAACAAATTACAATGAGAAAACCACTCAGTTCACTTGATACTGAAAACTCTTGCCCTATTCTGTATCAGCATCTGAGCAGTTAGCATCATGCTCATGGAGACAGAGGTGATCCTTGGCCTAGCAGCTTCACCACATTTGGAGCTCGGCAAATGATGAAATAATGTGTCGTTTGTCTTTCCATTCCAGGAAGGATTGTCTTGTAGTAAGGCACACAGAGGGCCTCAGGAGATGTTGGTTCAATTTCCGATCTCTTCTACAGATTTCTTGCAAAACTTGATAGAAATCATCCACTCTCCCTTCATCTCAGCACTAAACTTCTAAAAGGCAGGTTTTGGCGTTTTCTTCTACTCTGATCTTTTTCAAGCACTTATATTACGAATGATTCTAAATGGGGAGATTAGCTTTGTTTGCCTGTAGTCTAACCCAATGGGAGTCCAGTATCAGTGAGGATGTTAGGCTGTACTGTAGTAGAAATTATGGAAATGTTAGTGATTATTCATCAATCAATTACATAATTCAAGGTTAGATATACACTCAGTGCTTTACAAATAGATCAAAGTGAGACATATTTCCAACCAAAGAATGATCTTCTTAGAAAATTATGATATATAGTATCTAGGTGACTCAGACTCATAAATTTTATTAGTGATTTATTTAACCAAAAATGCATTTGTTCAATAGTCACAATTCTTCACCGATTTGGCTGATAGTTTAAAAATGGAAAAAATATTGGAAGTATAAATATGCTGCAATTCATTGTTTTCAAACAAGATGTTTCAATTTTTGCCTTCTAAATTATTTTGAAGTTGCCAAGAATTAATATGAAAAAAGGATTAAGGAATGAAAGATAACATGTCTGTTCTGGCCAGCCAAAACATTCAGTAATTCCAAATTATTTATTTTGCAATCTGTGTTACTGAAGAAAAAAAAAATGTTGAATTTAGCCCAGTAAAAAAGTAAGGTAGCAGACACTTAGCTGGTCTGTCTTAAAACAGGCAACTAGCAGTGAAGCTGGCATATGTTGTTGGGTGGACTGTCTAGCTGGCTGTGTGTTCTTGGATTTTTTTATAAGCTAAAGTATTAAGAAACTGCCTCTACAGATTTCCAGAGCTTTATTGCCGTGAATATAAGAGCAAATGTCAAGATCAGAGTCAACTTTCTCAAATAAACAACAGCATGTCTCAAAATGTATAAGGAGCTGTGCTATTGTGCATGTTGACAATTCAGTGGGTTTTTTTCAACGTTTTTTTTATATCAAGGATGAACTGGATTCTCATTTAATATAGTGTCTTGTTCCTTATAAAAGACAACCTGGTTATAACAAGATATTGCAGTTTATTTTCATATTACAGAATCAATCAGGTTGGAAGAGACCTCTGGGATCATCGAGTCCAACCATTCCCCTGACACCATCATGTCAACTAGACCATGGCACTAAGTGCCATGTCCAGTCTTTTCTTAAACACATCCAGAGATGGTGACTCCACCACCTCCCTGGGCAGCCCATTCCAATGTCTAATAACCCTTTCTGAAAAGAAATTCTTCCTAATGTCCAACTTGAACCTCCCCTGGCGAAGCTTGAGGCTATGTCCTCTTGTCCTATCACTAGTTGCCTGGGAGAAGAGGCCGACTCCCACTTCACTACAACCTTCCTTTAGGTAGTTGTAGACTGCAATAAGGTCACCTCTGAGCCTCCTCTTCTCCAGGCTAAACAACCCCAGCTCCCTCAGCCGTTCCTCGTAGGTCAGACCCTCCAGACCCTTCACCAGCTTGGTCGCCCTCCTCTGGACTCGCTCCAACACCTCAACATCTTTCTTGAAGTGCGGGGCCCAGAACTGAACACAGTACTCAAGATGCGGCCTCACCAGTGCCGAGTACAGAGGGACGATCACTTCCCTAGACCGGCTGGCTACACTATTCCTAATAGAGGCCAGGATGCCATTGGCCTTCTTGGCCACCTGGGCACACTGCTGGCTCATGTTTAGCCGGCTGTCGATCAGCACCCCCAGGTCTCTTTTGCCAGGCCGCTTTCTAACCACTCTTCCCCCAGCCTGTAGCACTGCATGGGGTTGTTGTGGCCAAAGTGTAAGACCTGGCACTTGTTCTTGTTGAATCTCATGCCGTTGGTCTCGGCCCATCTATCTAACCTGTCCAGATCCCTCTGTAGGGCCTTCCTACCCTCCAGCAGATCGACACTCCCACCCAGCTTGGTGTCATCTGCAAATTTACTGAGGGTGCACTCAATCCCTACGTCTAGATCATCTATAAAGGTATTGAACAGCACCAGCCCCAGAACTGAGCCCTGGGGAACACCGCTAGTGACCGGCCGCCGGTTGGACTTTGCCCCATTCACCACCACTCTCTGGGCTCAGCCATCCAGCCAGTTTTTAACCCATCGAAGAGTCCACCCATCCAAGTCCCGGGCAGCTAGTTTGTCTAGGAGGATGCTGTGGGAGAGAGTGTCAAATGCCTTACTGAAGTCTAGATAGACTACATCCACAGCCCCACCCTCATCTACTAAGCAGGTCACTTGGTCATAGAAGGAGATCAAGTTGGTCAAGCAGGACCTGCCTTTCATGAATCCATGTTGGCTGGCCCCGATGCCCCGATTGTCCTGCATGTGCCGTGTAATGGCACTCAGGATGATCTGTTCCATCACCTTCCCTGGCACCGAGGTCAGGCTGACAGGCCTATAGTTCCCTGGATCATCCTTCCGACCCTCTAATATTCCTCTATTATTTAGTATTTCTCTGAGTCACTAATTATGTTTGACAATGCCTAGTGTATCAAGTAATACTGCCATTCAGTCAGAATTGAAAGGCTCAGTTCACTTTGACCAAATAACAACCTCCTCCTATTGCCAAAACATAGCCCCATACATTTTAATGGGCTCATATTGATCATGAGGGCAGAAGACATTACTGAGTGCCAGTCAGCAGAAATTACAGAATGTTATGTAGGAGAAGACAGCATGGCCAGAGAGACGATGCTCCCTGTACATCTTTTTGGTGTCTTATTTCCTGGACAAGCGCAAAGGCTTTGTTGGCTGCGTCTTAAAAGTCATGTCCTTCTCTGTGCTCTGACAATGATACCTCAAAAATATTCTCTCAGCATAAATCATTTCTGCCAGAGGCTGAGGTACTGTGCACGTACATCTCACATAAATGAAAGTGAATGAAGTCAATCATATTAGTCTCTGTAAGTGAAAGGAAAGTTCAATTCATTCAGACTGAAGCATCACCAGCCTAGCCTGACTTCTTCTTGCATCTCTCTAACTGGTCTTACATGGAAGAGGGAAAATGGAAAGTTGTTTTAAATACTGCATGCTCACCTTGTGGTCTCAACAAAAAACACATCTCTCCCTTCTCTCTTCATTGACTGCCACTGAGGTTTGTGTTTGCCTGCCCATGCACAGAACATTTGTTCTTCCAGACTGTAGTAAACTGACATTTTGGCAAAGCAGCTTTTTTCTTATGAAGGAAGGAACTGGATGCCTTATCAACGTTTTGTCATAGGTAGTCAAGGTGAGCTACAAACTCTTTACCATGAACAATGTGTACGTTCTTCAGAGGAAGAAAGGCCCAACACCAGCCATGGCTGTTTCTTGAATTCACATCTCAGTTTTCATTGTGATGCCAATTTAGGCTACTGTAAGAGCAAGAAGAATGAGATCAGCAACAAATTTGCCTGTACGTGAAGTATATGGTGTAAGTTCCTCCTAGAGATAAACCACCAGATTTGCTGAACTGAGTATGACTTACCAAAAATAATGATTTTGTGTAGCCTATAGGTCTTCCTGCTGATTCTACATTAGTAATTGAATCTTTCCAAACTCAAATAGTATTTCAGTAGGTGCTACTCTGAAACAGCTTTATATGTGTATCTATATAAAAAGGAAAGAAATTAACCTTAAAAATACATTTCTTAATAAATGACAGAAGCTTCCTTCTGTCTGATATTGTTGAAAATGTAGTCAGGAGACTTATCTTGAAAAGAAAATAGGGGCATCATTTAGGGGAGACAGAGGGGGGAAAATCTCATTAATATCACAATTTAATACAGCAACCTCAAAGTTAAAACATCTATCATCATTTAGACTGCAAATAACACTAAAAATATTGATTTCAGTTTATGAATGCAGTAAGACAGTTGGAGAATGGGGTATCCTACTGCTAAAATAACACTTGTCAGGAAATTGAAGACACTTGGAATTTTGTTTGGCTTCGTGATCCATGCACTGTCATCCCATATTCCGTAAATATGACCAGAGTTAATTATAAGTTGCAATGTGGCATGTGATACATGCGACAGTAGCATATTCTGTTCCCTTTAATCTGTACCTCTTATTTTGTGCATCACTGTGAACAATTTCAAAGAACGTTTAACATAACTTATTATTTAGTTTTCTTCTGTTTTACACTGTGGTACAATGCTATTGAATACATAGAACACCCTATTGTGCAATGTAAAATGTTGTGCACTTTGAAAGCCAGTACATGAGCTGAGTTGACAGCAGCAGGAGTATTGCCTGTAGAACATAAGCCTGGTGCTTGTGCTCTCTGTAGCCAGTGTGCAATAGCTGTGAATAGGTGGAAACCACCTTTCCACCACTGCAAATGATCCATGCAGAGCATTGGTGACCTGATATCTTAGGACCAGCATTTCTTATCTTCCTCCATTTCAACTGAAGCCCATGAGAAAAGCTGGAGCCCAGAATTTCTGAAAATCAGACTCTTCAAGCCCTACATTCTGCATCTGTTTAAACCAGTATTCTCGTGGATTTCAGAGGAAGGAGCACAGACCTTTGGATTTGAAATTAGGAAGTCCTTTCTCAAGGCACTGGGTGAGAGCAATGGATCTATGTTGTATTATATCACTTGTACTCAAGGATCTACAGACATTAAGACAAAAAAAGTCTGGATTCTTGACCCCTTCCCTCTTAGGTGATTGTTTACAGCTCATCAAGCATAAAGTACCTAAACTGACTACATTCTACCAACTTACTTAAAAAAAAAGGTGGAACCTCTATGTCAGGAAGTAGAAGGAAAATATAGGGATGGAGAGAAATCAAGTGGCCACCTTCTAATCTTATTTATGTTGATACACATCATGAGTAACTTCACTGAAACCAGAGAGACAAGCTGGTAGTAACAAAGGATGAAGGACGGTCACAGAGCAGAGCAGGCTAGCTAGCTAGCTGGGGATCTTCGCACTCAGTTTAATGGTATACTTCTATATGAAATTGGCCTGTGACTTACATGGCTTCAGATGGTTCACTGCCTGGCCATGTCATAGGCAATGCCAAAATAATCACTAATCTTATGAAAGTGAGAAAGGTCCTAAGTTTACGCCAGCTTTATGCATCTGCAACAGACTTCCATGAAAGATAAGCCAGACCCTATGGTCATACACAAATCACTAGCCTACTGCTGCATTACCTTAACAACTGTTTCCACCATGCCAGTCTAATAAGTGTATACAGGCTTCCGAAAGAAATATCTACTGAGCAGAAAATGTAAGTTGTTTTGAAATGCTGGTCATAAAGCTGAGCAGAGAGCTAAGACTGTTGGGTCTTATTTCTGTAACATGATGTTTCATTGTGATCGGGGGACCTTTTTTTTTTTTTTTGCACCTGCACAGCCACACAGACTTCTACAACTTCAGTTCAAGGCACCCAATGTGGCCTTTGTTCCTTTTCAGAAAAGGTTAACACTGTCTGCACTAATGGGAAAATTCTTCACATTCTCTCTGGAAGAAGCTTGGGAGAAGTGTTTGTCCCATGGGGGACTTACCCATTTTGTCTTTATCAATGGCCTGTGTGAATGTGTTCTGCTGCATGTTAGGGAGGTTTTTTTCTTTAATTCCTCTTCTACTGTTCCCATGAGCAGATAGCATACCAGAGAAAATATATTGCATTCTGGGGTTCAGGGATTTGAATGGCACCACCACGGTGTTTGTAGACGTGTTGACATGTTTTATATTTTTGGTTCAGACACACTTTCTTGTTCCTTTTGGAGTATAATGGACCACAGCAAGCAAGCTCCTCACTTTGAGTTAGGTAAGCTGGAAGAGGAGGAAGCAGCAGGAAAAACAGGAGAGGATGCAATTTCATTATAGCTAATCATTTAAATTGCATGGGTGTCAGACAAGGTGGTACTGAGTGTCTAGTCAAGGAGAGCTTTCTCTGCACATTGAAGTTCTTGCACAATACTCAGATGTTTCTTTCAAAAACTGTGATTGAACAGTTTTCTGAGAAAGTACATTAAATGTACCGCTTTTCCCTTCTTCCTCACCTAGAGACACAGAGCTAGTTAAAAGCCGCCTGCTAAAAGACAGACAGAACAAACCCTCATGGCAACTGAAAACATTAGGAAGATATAGGTGCATATATACATAAAAACCAGAGGAAGTGACTATCTTTAATAAATATTTCTCACAGTATTTGCAATTCAAATGTTATATTGGTATGTGAGTGCTAGAGAGAGACCTAAGATGAAAATGACTGGAAAGTAACTATTTTTATTGCAAACAGAAAGAAATGTACAAGGTAATCAAACAGCATACACAATGAAAAGCAAATTAGATTTCTGAAACTCTTCCTGGTTTTAGTGACTCCCGTGTGGCATTTGCAACGCAAACAAGCAAACTTGTTTATTTTATAAACAGCAGGCCAAATCCTTACATCCTCCTCCTTCCCCTCATGCCACTCTAACACCATAGGTGATGACAAGCTGGTTTAACAGCTGCTTTCTCAAACAGCCTGCAAAGGGATATTGTCTCTCTTCAGCTGCATCCAGTGTAGAGGGTGAGCTAGAGGAAGGAGGAGGGTTGGTCACAGACAGAGTATAATTTACTGGTTTGAGCTCGGCAAGGGGCAAAATAAGGCACAGCCAGCTGCATATGAAAGAGCATTATCTCTGGGCTGCTCTGAAATGTCAAGGGGGAACTGAAATATGGTGTAGGTGAAGAGAACAGAGATCGAGTCCACCTGGCATGTTATGACATAATTCTTCTCCTTTACAAAATATGAGATACTCTCATATTTTAATCATAATACCCAGTTACATGTGAGATAGGTTAGAAATATTGCCAGAAAGCAGGACTTTATACCTCAGTAGCAATATATATGCAAATTGATCACCCCAGACAGATTGCCTGGGAACACTTTAATGGCTAGCATTTCTCACTGTTCTTCAGCATTTCTGTTTTCTAAATATTTTTGACTTTGTAACATCAAGGAACCTGGCGGTGACGCATGTAATCTGAGTTCCCCCCCTGCCTCTCCCATCATTTCCCTGGGTGATCCTGAACAAGTTACTTCATTAATTTTAATTGGATGCTATCATGAGAAAAGGCTTGTAGGGCTGCGCTACAAGTCTGCAGTCATTCAATCGTTGCTCAGGCAAATTCCTATTAATTCTAGTGGGAATTTGCTCTGTGTCAAGACTGCAAGATTTGCCACAACTGCATGTGCTTAAAAGGCTGCAACAGTTGGATATAGTTTCTGGTCACATGAAGGTTTATTAGAATCTGCTATTAATACTTACCTTCTTGTTGGCCACTTAACAAATTCAAAAAGGCCCTTCCTCAGTCTTTACTGGCTGATTCCAATCACAGCAGGCATTGTCACGTGAGTCTGTATTTCTGTTAGCAACTCTACCTAGTCCGTTCAAACTCTGGGCAAGACTTGGCCACGAAGGAAAAAGCACAAAATAATATGTGATTTTTTTCCTGCCATTGTGCAGCAAAAATGAGCAGGTAGATACCGTTTCCCAGAAAATCTTATGTTCTTGTTCCCACCTCTACTGGGGTGTGTGAACAGCCCAAGAGAAATAAGGTGGCCAGGCTGGCTTCAATTGCAGGAGAAATCCAGCCAAATGTGATTCTTCAGCAGAGGAGACCAGAGACAGTTTAAATAATTCTTACAAGATTCTTAAGAATATTGCAAATAAATGGAATGTGGAAATACTGGATTAGAATGTGAGTCTGCCTGATTTACATAGCTTTGTAAAGCAAATATTGCTATTATAATTAAAGCAGTGACAGCTACTGATTAAACAATATCCTTTTAAATGCAGGAGTACTATAAACATATAAGAAGAGTCAGAAAAAAATATTGGAACTGTGTAAAATAAAGACAAAAATTAAAACAAATATTATTATTATGTTCCACCTGGATTCTCTGCAATTCCTCTCACATTCATTTCTGGTCCTCAGGAGGCTGGGACAAGCTCTTGACATGTGGGAGGGGAGAAGAGGGTGTATTTGTGGACATTTACCTTCAAAACTGAGAAATAGCTCTGAAAATATTTGTGACTTCTTTTTATTTACTCATTTGTACATTTTTCTTTGCAAGTGTTTTTGCCCCAAGTGTCCAGAATCCCAATGGGCATGACCAGTCACGCTGGTAGCGTTCCCTGGCTGGCTTGAAAGGGCTTTAGTTTGAGAGTCAACACAACAGGATTCAGAAACCCTGACATGTAAATGCCACCATGCTTTTGGGTAAAGAAGTAACCACGGTCACTGTCACCATGGTTAGCATTAAAGACCTCCAGCCCTCTAATTCTGCACGTACTTTATACAGGAGCCCTGAGATCCTTCTAGTGACCCGGTTTCTGTTTCATCCCTTGCAGTTCCCTGTGTGTTCTCTGTTGAGCTGCTTCTCTTCCTCCTTCTTTGATTCTCCCTATATTTCTACATTTCTTCCCTTTTCTTCTGCAACCTCTTCTTACCCACTTCTCTTCTGACACTCTGAAACACCTTACCTTTCCAACCTCTGTCCTCCACTAACCCCCAAAACTGACATTTCTCTCTTTCCCTGAGCCTCTCCCCTATCACATACTGCCCTTACATGTCCAGATTGCTCTCCCTGTTTATGCACAGTGACCAACTCGGCACAATGGACATTACTTGGTGAGTTAGGCAACCCGAGTACAACTCAGTATTGACTGATATGCTTTCTGGCAAAATATAGTTTATGCTGTGAGAAGGAAAAATAAATACTTTAGCCAAGATAAATAAAAATCTCCCCAAAAAGCAGCATGCAAAACAGTCTTCTATTTTTATGACAATTATGGAAGTACAAGCTTAATATTATGACACCAAATGGCTAGTAATTACAACTTACAGACAGTGATATCGTTAAATGTATTTCATCCTGAAAAAAAATTTCATCAGTCATTGCTCACAGAACACCATAGATATGCAGCCATCATGTAGCAAAGGACAGCAAAACCACAACATCTTATTAGGTTTGTGTTGAACAGAAAAGGACCTTCATTTTAGAAGTCTCACTTATAATCCCTTCCTGTAGGAAGACACACAGAGCAGTATTTATCTAGCTCAGACAGAAGTGGATGAGTTTCAACCTATGCTTCCAGAAAGAGCAGGAATTTTTAATGTACTCGGGTCACCTCTGCTTGCTTTCTCCCTGGGTTTGGCTACCAGCCCAACAGTCAAAATGGTTTATTCCATTTTCTGTCAGCGATATGTGGTGTCTTAATGTAGGTGTGCCACACAAAACAAAAAAAAAAATGTTCTTCATAATAAACAGTGGCCCAAGAATGCATGGTTAAGGGACTGAAATACAAAGTAATCTGCTTCTGTTTCTTTCACTAACAAAAAGGTGTCTGGTATAAATAAGCAAGAAGGGAAGGAGCAGCATGAAGCAAGCAGATTTGTATTGAAGTTGCACTTCAAAGTGAAGATAACATTTTCTAATACATCTGTGACCCAGATCCTCAAGGATATGTAGCTGTTTTACTCTGATGCTAAAATAATTTTATGGATATGGGCACAGATGATTTACAAGGACACCTAAATATCTGTCCCCTAAACTGCTTGTGGTTGGTGTGTCCGTTTTTGCAAAGGTTTACAAAGGAGTAAATACTGAAGAGAGTATAACACAGTGCATAGCAGAGAAATGAAAACGCTGTATGAGCTCATGAGAATTTTTGGAAAATACCCGGACCCTGGTGAAAGCAGTGGTGCAGTTTGGTACGCTGGCTCTTCACACGTATTTTTGTGACTACTTGCAGTAAGTTGAGTGTGGAAGGGAGGATACAGCAGTACAGTAAGGAAGAAGCATGCCATCACAGGGAAGGTGACCATGCCAGTTTCCATTTCAGGCAGGAGAAGAATTTTGCAGTGGAGTTAAAAATTTCCTTTTCCAGTCCATCAGTAGAAATCCTAAATAGGAGAATGGAATACTGTTCTGGATGTAATCACTTATTTGTACACAGGGGGTTTTGATTATGAGCCATGGCAATTAATAGTAAAGGCACATTTACTGTATGCAAATCCTAGCCCAAGGATGGCAATCTGAAACCTGTGAGCACGGAATATTGTACAAGATAAACCTATTTATGTGATGGCTTTGTAGTTTATTTTCTCTCTGTGTCTGCTCTGCACCAACAGATCCCATGGAGATTGAATATAAAGGAAAACATAAGCAACTCTGCAAAGTACGCTTCAGTCTCTGGGTTCAGCTCCCATTAAAAACCCTTTCACCCAGCTTTTGCAGTTCATTACCATACAGTAGAAAAACCCCTTTGCTGGCATGGCTCAGTGTTGCACTGCATGTTTCTCATTCGGATACTTTCTGGTTTTTTTTCCCTTTTTTTATTCCTGTGAATACTAACTTCAGGGAATATTTCCAGTGAAGTGCTAAGACATAAAAGATGTAAATCTTTATTATAGTGTAAAGAGTAGGGAGATCCAACATCTTGGTCTCTTCCGTTGAGCAGTATGTTTTGACACTTTCAATGTTTTGGGTTCTCTCTATAATAACAAGGATTAATATGATGTGCCTACAAATAGATTATGTGAATGAATTGCACAGGAGATTAGGGGAAAACCTCATTTTGTGCACCCATCAAAATAAAACCTTTTCTGACTCAAAGAAAAGCAGCCTTTCTTTCCTCCCTCATTGGACCAGATCCTTAAATGTCCTACAGCTATAAGAGGACTGAAAGAGACCGGTGAACCCGAAGCTAACCTATATTCCCAGCAATCTATCCTGCAAAGGTTGCTTATGCCAGCTAAGAAATAGGAACATGAGTCAGTCCCATGTGTCTCTCACGTGTACCACCCTCCAAACTCCATAAAGTGAGCGTGCAGTGATGGAGTTAGCTGTAGAGGAGCTCCTGCTGGTTTATAGTAAGCAAAATACAACAATACAAATTCTTTTTCATTTGGAGAACCTTAAAATACTTTACAAACAATATGTCCCACAGCACATCTGGGAGACCAGATAATTTTGTGTTTATGTTATGGATAGCTAAACTAATCTGTGTTCCACTTTTCAAGGGTACCCAGAGAATTAAAGGCCTGGAAAAAAACAACTGATTCCCAAGAATCTTGTGCTGTAACTACAAGAAAACCCACCCTATTTGCTATCCTCCCTGCTTTGGTTTAGGATTTCCCAGTAAAATATAGTCATTGCACATCTGTGTAGCTCTTTCCAAGTGAAGGATCTCGGTCTCCTTTAAAAACTGTGAAAGAGACAATTCAGCAATAACAATCCCACCTCCTAACTGTAGCCATATTTGGGATGAAATGTAGCCACTGTTCAATGATCCAGCTCTGTGTAATAATTGCTGACAGAAAGTGAACAGTGACAAAATGAAACTTGTGGAAAAACTATTAGCTGATACACATTGTACGATAATTTAAACCATAAATTGTGGGGAATATAAAACTTGTCCCAACATTTGCTCTCTTTCTTCACACTTCCCATTTGTTTTGCATAACTTTACTTACATTGCAATTGCTCTTCCATCACTTTTTTCTCTTATTAAGGATTCCACATCCAAGTCCAAATACTGCATCTAGCTGCGTCTCTTTTTTCAGAACTGGAGGGTTTGGCTGGACACTGTGGCCACAAAGACCTACTTGGATTTTGTAGAGCCAAATCCTTTTTTCTTTCTTTCCACTGCTTCCCTCATCCCTCCATGAACACAAAGTTATACAGTCCCATCCAACTCTGACTCTTTTGGAACTGGTAACTTCTCTGCTGTGCACAGAATGATTCAGAAGGGTGGGTTGTCTTTGAAAAAATGGCACCCTTACAGAAAACTATAAAGATACCTTTGCTTTTAATGTCAGACAGGAACGCTGCTCCAGCTCTCCACCCTGTGCTTTACAAGTCCATTGAAACACAATCTAAAAGCACAGATCTATTAACCTTTTGGGAACAATGGAAATCATACATTTTCTCCTAGGCAATCAGTAGAAAGTGAAAGAGCAAAAAAGTATGTAAAAGGAGAGGCTGGGGCTGGCCTCACTGAGCTGTTGAGGGATAATCCACCCATTGCATGATATTTCTATGACAAGTGTTAATGGGTTTTAAATGTCAGGTGGTGTAGCATAGCCCACTGTCTACCAATATTTTTTATTTGCTTACACAAAAATAGTTACCCTTCTGTCTTTCCCTTCTGAACAGCAGCTGGCTGGGGTGCGTGTGAGTGGGAGAGAGGTGCTGCAGTCTGACTTGCTCAGCAATCAAATGGAGGAGGGAGCATCCTGAATTCGCAGTAGGCCGCTCTGTGGGAGGAGGAGTGAATGTCCTTCTGTCCTCGATAACAGGATTAATGTCAATCCCACACATTCGTGTGTGTTCTGACGTGGATTTATCGGTACAAGCCCTTAGCACAAGCTTGCAAGGCAGAGGCATCCGCACTATGTAACGTTGTGACCCATTCTGCTTCTCTAGATGTAGGCTTGAAAGTAAAGATGTATATTTATGTACATGTGCCTATGTGTGTGTGTAAATCACGTGGCTAGATGTCCTTGCACTGCTATCATTAACTATTGTTCTACCTCTGTTATTTTCTTTTTTTCTTTTTGGAAACCCCAGCTAATTAAAACAATAACAAAATGTTTCTACTGTAGCTAGTCCTTTCCAAAGTCATGGCTCCAGCAATGCCTATAGAAGTATATGCCAGTGTTCTCAGTTCTTATCCACTTCTTAAATATCAGTTTCATCTTGCAAATGAAACATACACATATATATATACATACACAGCCTGGACAGCCACAGTAAGTCCTGTCCCTGAGTCATTTTCTTGACATTTAGTTCTGAAAACCATCTTTGGCAATCTTGCAGGACCATGTGGTAGCCAGGGCCACGTCCAAACCACCTGAGTTTGGACTTCCCTGTTTGCAGGCAGCACTTTGATTGTTAATTCATTACAGGTGTCAACACTTCCCATCTGGAAGGACCTAATGCCTTGGGTGTACCTTGTTAGCATGCAAGTCCCTCACAAAAAGAAACCATGAAAAGATGACCAAAACAATACTTGAAAACACTCTTTTCCAAATACTATGTGGAAACAGTGTGCATTTCATATTGTAATAGTCCAATGAAAACTATTTAAAATACTAAGGAAGGTGAATTAGCCATTTAAAAAATGAATCTGATACTGACATGTGCTGTACTTCTGCAGTCATAATGCATTATTAAAATTTCCTGACGTGGCCTAGGGAAAAATCTGTGTGTATGTTAACAGTTATACAGAGGGTGAAAGCGTGTGGAATTCCAAAGATGGAACAATACAGCCTTGTTGGCTTTGGCAAAGTACAGTCTTTACTGATGAAAACCTGAGAAATTTGGGGTCAGTCCCACAAAGGCTTACATATATGCTTATCTTTATGCATAACTCATGCATGCAAATCGTTACAGCATTTGGCCTCTGACATGGCTGCTTCAGCACAGAGTTCTGTACTGTAAAGCCTAGGGTGTGATGTTGTCCTTACTGGAGCCAGTGGGACTTTCCGTGTGAGCAGAGTTAGTTATGTGAGCCAGCAGAGCTGGCCCGTAAGTGGCTAAAATAGTAAATTAGCTACTCAGATGTTGTGAACTTTAAAATAGTGCTTTCCTTGAACTTCAGAGGGAAAAAAAGGAATCTTTGAATAGTGGCTCTGTGCTATTTTTCATGATTATATTATTTACTGTGGTATCGTCCCAAGGCCCAAATGAGGTTCCCATTCAAGGCTTCTTTGTATCACAATTACGCAAGAAATCACTACTGGGATTCTAACCATCTTTTGTATTTTTATATAGAGCTTTAAATTGGAAACCTTGAAGTAGTATAGGCTTAATCAGGAACACTGCCATGCTCGGTAAACCTGATCCTAATACCAGTTCCAGAACTGATTTAGACAGGAGTGATAAATAAATCACTTGTCTTCTGTTCAGTGTCACTCTCCATACCAAGATATGTACTTGAAGTTTATACAGTGATAGAAATCATGATTTTAAACAGCTTTTATTATGAGACAGGAGTCTCACATAATAAGGAAGACCTGTAGCTATTTACAACAATAGGAAGTGTCTCCTAACTACCTAAAATATAAGATTGGTTTTATTGTATATTTACTGTGAAAGAGCCATACAACATCAAACAGATGATGATGAGGCTGTTGGGATACAGGCATTTCGTTGCTACATCTGGCATTAGCATGGGATGGCAGAACCACTGATCGGGATTTAATTTTTGCTTCTTGTCCTAATTTGCATTTCCTATTACTGTTTGTTGCATTTCAGCCCTGTAGGTTTGGGATCTGACCAAAACCATTTGAAAGCTCAAACCAGTAAAAGGCCTGCATTTCTTTCTCTCCTCCAAAAAGAGTCAAACAAAAATAAACACCCTCCCTCCTGCTCTTTCCCCTGACACATATACCCACTCAAAAATGTCTGCTCCTCAGGAAATAGGCATGAGTAATACAGAATCCTTTGTGTCTTATTTAAAGGAGACTCTGGCCATAGCTTTTCCTTCTGTCACTCACAACAATGAAATGGATGAGGGTGAGAGTGTGTCACTGTAATAGAAAGAGAAGCCCAGAAAAAAAAGGAGTGGCTGAAGCCCAAGTACCTCACAAGAATGGCTTTGAACCTTTGTGTCCTTGTGGAAAGAGCTTCCTTGAGCCCATCTGCTTAAGAAGAAAAAAAGAGGAAAAATAGGGAATAGAACAGCTTACTGCCCTTGTCCTTTCAGGGTTTAGTGAAAGGGAGGAATGAGCAATACTACAGAATTGTAACAAAAAACCAAACAGATGAGCTGATGGTCCACCATTCCTGCGCTCTGTAATTATTTTACGAAAAAATAACAGCAGCCCACCTAGTCATAAGAAGTTTTATTTGGAGTCTGCAACAGAATTGGTCCCAATGGGACAGTGTAGCCTAGTTTTATGTGGCTGTGTAATGAGACATCCTACTATGAGACATTGGCACAAGCTGACAGGGGATCTTGATTTCTGTTTGAAATAGTTCAACTTACAGTTTTTAAACAACTGACTACATTTGCTAATGTGAAGAAAGTCATAGTTTATATTCCTGCCTGATCTGAGAAGTACATCTGCAATCGCTCCCTTCCATTTGCAATACCTTTGCAGAAAGTGCACTTCACCTGCTTGAGTATTCAAAACGTAGTTTCACGCAAGACTGTAAATTAAAACATGTCAAGGAGAGAGACTAGGGTTAAGAAATGATGCTGTACTTCCTCCAGATCATAATTATAGGGAAGCCGTTTAGAACAACCAGATTATGTTATCAAGCAGCCTAATTTAAATATAGCTCCATCCCCAAACAGTAAATAATGTACATGTGGTGGGCATGAGTCACCACTCTTGCAGCAGTGTCTGTGGAGCTCCCGGCTTTGCACGATTTATGCATTAAAATGTAAATGAAAAATAGTTTTTATTATAATTTGAATTCATATGAGAGAGATCATTTATAGGCATTGGTTTAGAGCAGTCTCCTTCTCTGAGCTCATGACCACCTGTTGGACTGCGGAGCTGTGGCGCAAGAGGAGGGAGGGAGAGAGGAGGAATCTTTGGCCATTTTTAGAAAAGTGAGCCCGTAAATCAGTGTACATCTTCCTCTCTCAGAGTTACCTTAGCCTTTGTCTCAGAGGAGGAGGTTCTGTTGTGGCAGCAAGGGCATACTGGGCGTGCAGATGTGCTTTTGAATCGCCCCTCAGCGCGGAGCCAGGAGGGCTCACATCGCTCTGCCTGTGCGTGTCTGCTGGAGTCACGCCGTAAAATAATCAGGCTTCGACTGCTCTAAAACGTGCACTTACTCCAGTGCCTGAACTCCTGCTGAACGCACAGACCCCGTCCAGCCTCGGCTGTTCTGATGATGTGTAGCGAGCCGTAGGACTCCAACTCTCACGCAGTCACTAAGCACAGGCTGGGGCTCGCCAGCAGCGCTCTTGCGTCACGCCGCGCCCCGGAGATGCCGCGCAGCGCGCTCCCTCCGCGGCGCCCACCGGCGCCCACGGCTGCTGGCTGGCCCCAGCCCCCGCGTCCTGGCTCCGGCCGGGACAGACGGACAGGTGCGGAGGGCAGCGCCGCCGCCTCGGCCGCCCCTGCCTGGCAAGTCTTACAACGCGTTTCCCGAGGGAAGCCGGGGCAGGCAGGGTTTTTGCTGGGGCTCGCTGGGGCCCCGAGCCGCACCAGAGGCACCGGAGGACGCGGCGCCCGAGCTTGGATCCCGCCGATTAAAACGTCCACGCAGAGGATTGCTTCTTAACAGGCTGCTGAATGCTCCCAGAGTAATTTAAAATCACCGAATCGCCATTTATTAATGTAATGCTCTTAAAATTGAAAGTACACTTAATCCCCGGCGCCCTCGTAACGAGCGGGCGGAGGGGGGGGGAAGCGGGGCGCGTGGAAGCGGAGCGTGGGGCGGGCTCGGGTCGTTGCCCCCGCGCCCCGGCCGTTAGGAGCCGGGCGGGGGCCAACGCCTCGCCGGTGCCCGCCCGGGGGCGCCGGCCCGCCTGGGAGCCCCGGGCGGGGAAGGCGTCGCACTCCCGCCTCCTGGCCGCCGTGAGGGGCCGAGCCGCCCGCCCGCGGGTGACAGAGACCAACTTAATGGGGGGAGCCGCCCTGCGGGCACTGGAGAGCGGCACCGCGCGCCACCCGCTCCGGCCGCACCTGACTTGCTAATTCCCCCCCCTCCCCTCTCTTCCCCGCAGGAGGGCGGGGGGCGGCCGTGGCGGTCCGGCTCCTCGGCGGGGCGGCCAGTGCCGGCAGCGGCCGAGCGGCGCGTCTCTCCTCAGCGAGCCCCGCAGGAGGAGGAGGGCACGGCGTGCGCCCCGCGCACCCGCTAGCTTTCACCTCCATTGGTGATGCCGCGGCTGCCGCCAGCGCTGCCTCTCCTCCCCACGCCCAGAAGACGCCGCCAGGCTTTCCTGAGGTGAGTGGCCACCTCCGGGAGGCTCTGCCCTTCCCCGAGCAGCACTATCCCCAGCCGAGCCGAGCAGCCTGCTCCGTGCCCCACCACCCCGGGGCAGGAAGGGAGCGCCGGGCAGGCAGGCGGGGAAGTTAGCGTACGGGACAGCGGAGCCGGTGTGTCTACTCCTGCGCTTCCTCTGTTGTACAGGGGACGGGTGTGGGAGTAGGGAGGCACCTGGAGAGCCGGCCCCAGGTGGAGGGAGAGCAGCTGGTTGGAGCGGGGGCGGGGGGAGGAAAGGAGAAGGTGGGGAAGCAGGCGGGGACAGGAGGGGATTAGGGAGCCGCAGAGCGGGGAGATGGGGAAGGAGGTGGCAGCTCCTGAGCACCGGCGCCTGGTCCGCCGGCTCGCGGGTTGAAGCACCGTGCTCCGCTCCCTGAGGTCGGCGGTGCCGCCGCGGCCCCGCCAGTGCTGCCGCCCTCGGCCCCACGTCGGTGGCGAGTTTTCCTTCGGGGCTTCGCCGCGCAACTGTTGGGAAAAGTGGCAGTGCCCCGAGAGCGACTTAGCGCAAGGTTAGGGCTTGGTTCGTATGGGGCTTGTGGAGGGGCGGGGGGGTCGCGAATCGCGCTTCTCTGTTCGCTCCCGGGCGCTACCTAAGAGGAGACCTGCAGGCGCTGTGCCCCGGTTCCCGGCAGCTCTGCGGCGGCCCCGCCGGTCGGGAGCAGGGCGCCGATGCTGGCCCGGCCCGGCCCGGCCCGGCCCGCCTTGGGCTGGGCGGTCGCCGCCTTTCCCCCGCGCCCACGCTGGCAGCTCGCGTTTCGGAAACTTTGTGTGCCTCGCGGTGTGAAAGGGAGCCAAGGCGGCGTGTAAACAGCGCGGCCCAGGGACCCGGTGGAGAGGGCAGGCTGCGGGATGGCTGTCTTGTTTGTTTGCCCATTATCTAGGCTGCTGGCAGTAGGTTTATTATGTGTGTGTTTGGGTTTTGAATCAATATTTATTTACAGGGCTCACGTATTAATCACTTATGTCTTAGAAAGCTCATTAGTGGTGACTTGTTTCCATGACAACAGGGCCCCTCTGAGTCTTCGGGGTTATCTATTTGCCCTATTTCTTTTTTTTTTTTTTGTTTTCTCTTTTCATGAAGCGTATTTGTACTAGTATCGTGTTTTGTCACCCAGGAGAAAAACAAGCAACTAGACCTGCGTGATCCTGGGGCTCCTATTCAGCATTCCTCTAACGCTCAGTTATTGTCCCAGCCTTAATTAATGATATATGGATGGGACTAGGCAAGTGTATGAGTTACACAAGATTTCTTAGTTTTACTGGCTTATCTTCTTTAGCCGTAAAGCTGAGACTAAGATATGGCTTGAATTGTCGCTTCTTCAAAGTGAAGTACTTCTTAGACATGTTAGTACTGAAAAGTGTGATGTTTGTTATCTTTTTGTTTGTGTATCGTTTAGTAGCCCAGAACCCTCTGAGAGGCATTGTATTGCAGTCTCTGTAGTTCTACTGCTACAGCAGAGCTGGGAATCAGGAGTGACTTATTGTGTAACTTTGTCACCTTCTTGTGGTGTGACCTTGACAGGTCTCTTAACTTCTTTATATCCCACCGTGTCTCAACAAAAGGAAATGTTTCCCACTTGGACCTGTGAAGTGCTCCGAGCTAATCAAGCAAAACAGTTTTTCTAAGATGGAGTACTGTTAAAACTGCATATTTTCTGTTATGAGGAGTAAACATATCTCATACATCACTTTTCTCTAATGATATAGGTGAAAATCCCCCTTTTTAACTTCAGTCTTTGTTAACATAGCACAGTCGTGTTGGCTTTTCAAATGATGTGTACTGTCATCATCCAGCTGAAATCAGTGATTCTAATCCTGTTCATGCTAATTTAGCATAGTCACTGCTTTCCTGGGTTAATTTCATCAGTCAGGTAAAAATGTGACTCTATCAGTCTTAAAATCATAGGAATATCACTATGATGAGGAGTATACATTCAGCAAGAAGATACAATAGTAAAGAAAGAAAAGACTGTAAAATTGAATGACAGTCTTTATCACTTGCCTTACCATTGCAGCCTGAGAGGGACTTAAATGCTCTTTTTTGAGAGAGAGAGAGAGAGAGCAAGTGCACACTTAACTATATGTCAGGTTAAACATCTGAAACTGTTCTACCAATTTTCATCGTTTTCCAGGAAGCATTTTAACATGTGTTCTGTTGAGAAGCATTGGAAGGGAGTGTGTAAGAAACATTTTAGAATATACAGTTCAAAGCCAAAATACTGCCTGAGTGGTGTTCAGTTCTGACCATTTTAGATGACAGGAGTGGTAAGTTACAATAGTAGAGGAACTTCAGTAAGAAGCGTACATTTTTCTTCTTTCTTGAAATGTTCTTTTAAGTGAATAAACTGTATCTGTTTTAAAATAAGTATCTCTCATACCATGAGGAAGAGTCTGTCCCCAGCTCAGCACAGTTTAGCAAAGCACTAAAACATATGCGTCATTCCAGATGTATTAGTGTTCTTTAATATCAGTAGGCAAATCATGTTTCAAGCATCCTTAGTTACCAATGAAGTAACTTTATGACAATCCCATGAAGAGAAAGAAAGAAAAAGAAATTACATCTTAGTCAGCATCTTGTCTCCTTTGGATGTCATTGACTTAAATTTCCATACTGAACTATTAAATTTTTACTACTTAGTGCTGCACAGTCAGTACAGGTAGAGAGAAAGTGGTCTAGGTTTTCCTCTGTGCTTTGTGTCCTCTGCAAAGCTCAGTCCAGTTCAATTCTCAGACTCTAGTTGCCATGAGAGGGAAAAAAAAAATTCTTCATTTTATTTTTTAAGATTGATAACAGGGCAGCAAGAAAGATAATTCATAAGAAGCCTGTATTACTTTTGTAGTTATTTTTCAGAACAATAATCACTTAAGATTGTAAGAAGACATCTGAGTATATGAGCTGTCACTGATAAAAGTGTTCTGAGGGAGTGCAAAAAAAGTACGTAGATGCGAAGGCTAAATCCATAGGTATGGATGATGATATTGGTTTGTATTGTATTTCACTCAGTATTATACCAAAGTAACTTGGATATACACTGGTTTTCATAAACAAAAATACTTCTAACAGTATTTATATTCAAGCTACACGTTGCTTAAGCTGCATATTGCTTAAATTTAGCTGGCATGTGGAAATAAACTTAGTATTGTTTGTTTTTCTGGTATTGGAAGTGACTCAACAGGTTTGCTGAATAAGGTACTGGACCAGTATTTTGTCTTTTCCCTGGTCGTCCTCCCCCTATTTATCATTCAGTCTTGCTTATTTGGAGTGTAGGATTTTCTTGTTATGGGCATATATTGTGCCTAGACAGATCTCTGTTAGAGCAGCAAAATGTTACTGCAGTACAATAACAAGAAATAATAGCCAACATTTTTTCCTGTATTGGTCACCATGGTCTTTGCATGATCACTAGTTACTGTTTGAGAGGCAGTAAGATTGTTGCAGATCAGTGTGAAGGTGTAATGGAGGAATTGCTTCTAGTGCTAGTTCCTTAAAATTCCTTTTGCTGAATATATTCGAAGAAAGCAGCTTTCAGATAAAAAGTTCACAGATCTATTCTCCAAGGACTAGAGAGTAAATAATGGCTCATTCCTGCTTTTTTCTGAACACCTACATTTGCTGTCAGGTTGAATGCACTGGTTTTCTGGATGTAAAAACAAGGCAATCATGAGTTTAAAATACGTATATTGGGGTAAGAGGCTCATCAAGGGCAGAAACCAGCACTAAAGATCCAAAGTGGAATCTTGAATCTTGAGTTGGTGTTTTTAGGAGGGAGAAGGGCAGATGAGTTTACAAATATACTTTTTGAGCTTATAAAACACACAGAAACAGCTCTCATATCTTCCTAATGTCATCAGTCCTATCAAGTGAAGCTGTATCATTCCAGCTGGGAGCGTAATTTTGTTCTTCATAAACTACTATAAAATGTTTACACTTCAAAATATGATGTACTTGGTTCAGCTATGTTTTTTTGTTTGTTTTCAAAATCACTGTGGTAATCGATACTGATGTTTTCTGATAAACTAGGCTTTTTGATTGAGGCAGGGTTATTTCTTATGAAAGGTTTACAGATGAAAAACTGACTTTTAAAGTGATCTCTTTTCTGTTATATATGATAGATTTACTTATGTCTTTCATCAGAATTTAGCTGGCAAAATTAAGATAAAACAAATAATGTATTTTCACATACCAGTAGAAGGTGAAGTAAAACTCTTCTGTTTTGGTCATTTTATTCTTCTTAAAGATGAGATATCTTAAATATGAAGATGTAGAAAAGCTCCTTTCTCACCTTTCATTTGCTTGCCATATTTTTAATGAACTGTGTACAATGATTTCAAAATGCCTTAGACTTTTAAGGCCTAAAATTGAAACAACCCAAAGAAATCTGTTTTTTTAAAAATGTATTCTGGAGGGAAACCTTTCCCAGGTCTCTGAAATGCCTAATGTTGCACACTTGCAAGTTGACATGCACAGACTCTCGAGGCACTTTGGAAGTTTTGGACCTGGGTGTTTTTTCTACTTAGAAAATAGATGAAAAGGGACATCAGCTCACATTACTTCCAAACTCAAGTTACTACCAAATCTTTTTATTGCTCAAACCAGTATTGGAGTTCAGTAGTTGTAGACCTCTGCCAATGATCAATTTGTTACATCATTGTAATATAGGCTATAGAAAGTCTGAGGAGCAAAGTAAATCTTCCTTCTCACAGAGCCTCACTGAACATGGTGTGGCCTCCTCCGTGAAGGAATAGAATGCAGGAAAGTTTTTATAAGGACTTAAAAATTCAGGACGAAATATGGCACTCAGTGAAGAGAGGCATTACAAAAGAGTTATGTAGATACTGGTGAATTGGGTAGTAATCGTTAGTGGTGTTAATAGTTACCAGAAGCCCAGTAAGAGGAGAAGCCAAATCACAGATGTTAAGAGTCGATGAAATCTGAGAGCGAGCAGACTAGACTGCCTTACTGCTTCAGAAACACCAAACATAAGGATTAGTTTCAAAGGCTGTGAAAACAAAGACAAAGCTGTTTGCTGGCCTCTATAGATTCTGCAGTATGAAGTCTTCATTATCTCTGTGCCTTTGCCTTGATTATAAAAGAGTTCATCCACTGGTGAAGGGAAATATCAGTGGTGTAATTCTGTTTCAAAGAAGCTGACTAGTGTCTAGAGATAGGGGCAAAAAACATGTGGCAAATGGTTTGTCTTTGCCATATCATATCTTTGCTCTGGCATCTGGATAACGTCCAGTAGACTTCAGAAGCCTGTCCTCTCGGGAGAATCCATGAAAATCTAACAGCATAGTGCAGCCTTTGGAATAGTTCAGATTTAAAGCACTGGAGGAAAAAGTGATTTTTTTTTTTTTTTTCCTTTTCTTTCTGATAACTGGAAAAATATAGATGAACTTATCTGCTAGGTGTTCATAGGACAGAGGGTAGATTTCTGCTTTGACTAGTACCCCAGATGTGCATATACTGCTCACCAAAATGTAAAGAAGGAACACCCCACCCCCAAGAAACCAATACACAGCAGGAAAAGCAGATAGTATGTTCCCCACTTACAGCTCAGTACCTTCTGTCAACGTGTAATGCCTCCAGAGAAGAGCCACTAAGTACTTATGGGAGCTCAGGTGGCATCTCAACTGTTAGATGCTGCTTCTGAACTGCTTTTTCTCTTCAGCTGGCATAATACAGCATTGCTTTTATGGTAGGACTGGTTTGCCTAGGCTATTACACCTGCAGAAGATAGGCTCTGAGCACAGTAGTTGACGGGTCTGCCTGGCTGCCTCTGCAGGGTGGAAGCCAAGGTGCAGATTTGTGATATTCTCTGGGGGTAAGGCAGGGAGACCTCACCTCTGCAATGTGCAGCAGCCCCTGCAACAGTCTGCATGCTTCTCCTTTTGAGCCTCTTTATTTGTAGCTGACCTTTTCACACTAGTGAAGCTTAGCAGACCCACCAAATTTTGTCACTTTATGCCAGGATGTCTGATGCTGCAGACAGGGAGTCTGTTGCTGCTCTGTTTGGAGTCAAGGGCAGAATTCTCACTGATTTCCATAGGAACAAGATGTGTTCCTAAACATACTTAAGTAGTTAGCAAGGAACTTCCTAATAAAGAACCAGACTATAACATTACACAAAACATCAAGCATTGTTCTAGGCTTCAAAGTTCTTAACAGTAACATGCTTGCAGACTAAGTGCTGCAAACAACAAATCTCAGGGCATTCCTGGCAGGACTGTGGAGGATTACCAGCTCTCATTCTGCCCTGAGAAACAATTGAGGCTTGATCATGTTACTGATAAAATCCTACTTATTGTAATGGACACTAATCAGGCCCCTTAGATTACCTCAGGAATGGAATTGTAGAATCAGTGAAGTATGACATAATAGCTGTTACACAAAGGATTTACTATGTCAAGCAGAAAAGGCAGTAGGATTTCAATTTACATGAAGAAGCAAAAGGCCGTTTCCCACATCAGTGTGGAGACTGTTGGAAGTTACCAAGGAAAACTTTGGACTGCAGTTCTCCTGGTTTGTGGTGTTGTACTTTAGTCAGGCTGGTTCCTAACGAAAACTTTTTGGGTATTAATTTTTTCTCCCGCCCTCTGCCCCTCATCTTACCCTTACTGACATTTCTGTCTTTCACTTAACAGAGGGACCTTTTCAGTTACAGGCTTTTTCTTTAAGAGGGGTTGCAATGAAGTACCTAAAGCCTGTTTGGAGGTAGGGCGTTCCAAAATGCAGCTCAGAATCACAGAATCAATCAGGTTGGAAGAGACCTCTGGGATCATCGAATCCAACCACTGCCCTGACACCACGATGTCAACTGTCAGCTCATAGTTATCTGCAGTTCCTTGCTTGCTTCAAAAATCCCTGTATTCCATTAGTTTTGCCACAGAAAGCCACTGTTCTGTCCAAATAAAGCTGCCAAGGTGCAAGGAAGTGGTGGGAAGGCAGTAATTTGAGTCATATAGATTGTGCATTTGCCATTTGTTTTGCATTCCCAAACATGAGAGCTCCAGGACTTTTTCACACAATTTTCAGCTTGTAGTAGTCAGAATACCATTTTTTCTGATTACCAGGTGAAGCATGGTTACCTCCCATCTTGGACTGGTTTGTTTGTGTGGTGAACATTTGGGATATCGCATTTTTTTCCCCTGTAGTGTCCTAACAGCATCAACATTTAATAAATTATTCTTCACCTACTCCCCTGCCAAACAATTCTTATGCTGGGGGAGCAGGTGAGGGGAACAAAACCACAAAACCAAAAAAAAAAAACTTTGTCTTGTAAAGCATGTGGCTGACATGCTTTCCCATTATGTCACGTCCCAGGTAATTAATATTTTAACATTCAAAAACATAGGCAAAATTCTACAAAGGTAAACTTTTCCACAGAAATTGTGTCTGCTTCAGACACGTTATCTTGAATGGCAAATACAAATGTTCAAGATGCATTAAAATCCAGAGTACTGGCATTGTCTTAAGCAGTTAAGGTTGGGTTCTTTGTTCCTGTCTTGTTTTTTTTCAATATAACCATGGCATGTCATTTGGACAGAAAGCTGCCAAGATAATAGCCCACACTTGTTTTGCCAAGATAAGACCAAACTTTCTGTATAAAAGATACAAAAGATACAAAATGTTTCTGTTTGTAAAGGTAGAAAATATCCCAAAATGCAGAACTTGAATACAGAGCTGTTTGATTTACTTGAAAGCAGTAAAAGACAACATAGGCAGACTCTAGGCAGAAATGGTGTCAGCCCAGACGTTTATAGTCATGAAGAACTTAATACTAACCAAAATGAGGGAAATGTTGAACATGTGTGAATGGAAACTGAATGACATCTTCACAGGATGTTCTTCACTGATATTTTGTGGGGAAAAAAAAAATTAAGACTTTCATTCTTCTAAGTATCATGTTGTCAGTTACACCAGCAGTTAAATTCCCCTTATAGATGTGGTGCAGGAGCCCTGACCTGAATAAAACACTGATTGCATATCTGGCTTCTTGGGAGCAGTGCTCACTGACAGATTTGGCTAGAATTGAAAAGTCATGAGAGAAATCAGTGAGTGGCTGTTCTCAATTTTGAAACCATGTTTATGAAGCAAGTTCAATATAATCATGCTTGTTATCTTTTCTGATTGTGTGGAGTTTTAAAAGGAATTCATTGTGATCCTGTTGAAAAATGTTGTGACATGGCAGCATTTCCTTGATGAAGATATTGCTGAATTTTCATTTTTAGAAATGCTATTGGCAGGGATTTAGAAACCTGGACTCTAGCCAGAAAATGAACAATCACTGAAGCCAACTCTGCAAGGAGATTGTATACACACAAGTTGGAGACTATTGATTATTACTTTGTGTTGCAGCCTCTCTCATCTGTGTTTGGGCAAATCTGTGAATACCTACGTGAAGTAACTCAGTAGCCGTGTAACTGGCTGCAGAGGGATCGCTCTAGCGCGGGGGCATTAGCCAGCACAGTGGTTACTGAGCCACGTCCTGTCCCAGAGTCCTTCAAGGACTGGTGGCAAATGGAAAGGGTCCTGTGGGCTTGGTGCTCTTTGCTGCTGACCTGTGATTTGTGACAGTCTTCAAATTGTTCTATTGCTGGAAGAGCAGCGGGGTGTACGATTCACTATGTGGTCAGCATCTTTGCTGCAAAGATCAGGCTCGGTTGCTCTTAACTTCTCATTTCTGTTCCCTTCCTTTTCACTCAGGGTGAGCTTCACTGTTCATCTCTTGACTAGTGTCAGTCAAAAGCAGCTCCCTTGAAACTCTAGAGGTTTTGCATAAGAAACATAATTTTACATAAGAAACCAGCTCACATCATACATTGCTGATGATAATTACTTTTTAGGAGCCTCACACATAGAACTATATAAGTTACAAGCCCATCTTGCAACAGAGAAACAATTCAGCTTTATTTCAGAGTAGAAGAGCACAGGTGAAGAGTTACTGACCAGGGCTCAAATATTTCTTTAATATGAAATAACTGTTTTCAAGACGTGTATCTTACTTTTACAAGTCCATGGGCAAATTGCTATTTGTTTGAATGGAAGCAGTGTCAAGCCCCATGTGTTCGAGGGATCCTACTGAGAAAGCAAACCCTTGCTGAGTCCTTCTGCAGGAATCGGGACACACTCCTGACCAGTAATATAACTATAACAATGTGAAATTTATGAGGAAAGGTGTTTGCAGTAATGATACTTCTTTTGCCTTTCTACTCTTTTATCATTAGCTTCCCACACTTTTGGGTCATTCTCTGCAGAGAGCTGTTCAGTCCATTAATTGTCTTTGTTAGACAGTCTCTATCATCTTTCTCATAGTAACATATTTATAGCAGGGAAAGTTCTATCCATCATTAGTCATTTAAGCCCTAAGGCTATAGTCCAAAGCTTGCTTCCATTTTTTTTTTTTTTTTTAGAATCTATTATACATAAGAGAAATTAGTATGTATCCACATGCACACATATAGGCATACATGCATAGCTCTCATTAAAATTAATTTGTGTTACGTGTGTTCATTTTATGCTTTTGTAATTGTAATCTCTCAGTGATAATATGAGGAGTGCAACAAGGTTAATGCTTATGGCACATTTTGGTCCGGAGTTTGTAACCCTTGTAACTATTTTCTACCTCCACCTAGCTTCTGTCTAAATGTTCTGAGTTTGGACTGCAGTGGAAGGTTTGCAGTAGCATGAACATGAGTCCAAATGATGGAGAACTAATAAGAACAAATTTATTACTTTACCTATTGAACATAAGTAACATCACTCTAAACTTACTGCAGTGATGGAAATGAAATATGGAATAAACACGTTCACAAGGCTTCACAGTTTTAAACATTTAAGGGGTTATTTTTCTCTTTTGTTCTTCTCTGAAATATGAAATTTAATCTAATAGTCAATGGTAATTATAGTCCAACCTTAAAACATGAAGCAAGATATTCAACAACACAGGCATGCTTTTCAGAAGCGCCCTGTACTGCATCTGTCTCGCAGTAAGCCCTAGTCAAGACTCTTGGTGCTAGGTGCTTTTCAAGGAAAGATAAAAGAGGAGCAATATTCTCAAGGAGGTCAGCACCTTTCTTAAGCAGGATGTGTTTATATTATTGTCTGTTTTGGTAATTAGGCTTTAGAAGCAAGCACTTTTTTTGCAACCTTCTGCATAATAGTTATATTACAACAAAACAATTAAAAGCCCTATATAAAATAAATAATTTAAATGAAGCTGTAGTGCTGTCACTCATCATGACCAAAGCTGAGATTTCTCTTCCTTTAGTTTCTGAACTTGCTCCTTCTTTTCTGTTCGGTCTGTCTTGTCAGTCATGTGTCCTTCTTTAGGCAGGCACGTAGTGGAGAGTAATGGAACTCTTGTCATTGATTTTATTTACCAAAGTCAGGACTGTGTTTTGCAGTATGCTGGTGGCATGGGCTGGGCTAATAAAGCTTGGGTGTCCAGCAGCTGCCTACAAACTTCCAAAATTTGCTAGAATTCTATCTCAAAAAATATTTATTGTGCCTTCTTCCCCTTCATGTCTTGCATAGGAAATGGTACTAGAAACAGTGGCAGTGGTTTTGTTTCATGTAGTACTGATCAGAATCAGGAAAATCCTTTTCCTGTTTCATGAGCCTAATCCCTGTTTCCTTTGCTTTTTCCTTTCCTTTTCCTTTCTGCCTGGTATGAAGTAAATGTTCTGGCATTTTAGTTTCAAGCATCAAAATCAAACAAATGTTTATCTCATTTAAGCACGGATGTCTCTTCTGATTTTTTTTTTTTTTTTTTTCTACTGAGTACTGAATCACAATCTATGTAGAATTGATGTGCATGAATTTTTTTATTATAGCTTTCATATCTCTCTAAGATGCAGTAGCCCACCCAGTGCTGGAGCCCACCACTGTGCAAAGCAAGTGAGGGGAGGGGGTTTCCTCCCTGCGTTACTTGCATTTACCAGCGTGAATTTCATTTGCCATTTTATCCCTCAGTTACTCAGTATTGTGAGTGATGGATGCTACTGGAGTAATTTCTGAGTGAAGGCAAGGAAGCATTCTGCCAAGCTGTGGATGCTTTGAAGAGGGAGTCAGCTCAGTATAAGGGAATGTATGTCTTGGGGCTTGTCATAGTTTCGTAGAATTGGAACTCCTAAGTTCTCTAAAATAAATTTGGTCAAGAAACTCTTCTATTAAGGCTGTGCATTTCTTTGCCTTCTGCCACAGAGTCTTTAAAGGACTTAATGGGCAAAACCTGACAGCCAAATGAGGTTATGGAGGAGTAGTGATAGCAGGAGTGTGGAAGGTCTGCCTTACTAGTTTTCAGGATCAAGGTCAGCAGCAGGAGGAGCAGAACACACAGTTCCAGAAGATAAGTTCACAAGATGAAGAGGAAAAGAGACCTGGAGTCACAAGAAGGAGATAAAGGTTGGTCTCCACCAAAAATCTGTTAACTTAGAAACACAGCATCTTGGTAGCAGGATGATGCTATGGTCAGGTACTTGATCGGTTGACAGCAGAAACATTCACAGAATAAATGCACTGTGGTTATCGTGGTTCTGTAGATTTTTGTTTTTTCTCAACTGACAACAGTGAAGCAGTTCTCCACTAGGACTTTATGCTATGTTTCTTGTACGGGTTTAAAGTTTCTGAGGCATAAATGGTACTTGGTTTTTGCTCACTACGCAGTGTTTTGGTCAGCAGTAGGAATTAGACTCCTTGGTGCTGAGAGAAGGGGCCTTCAAAGTGATCTGAATTCCCCATGCTTATTCAGACTGCTTTAAAACTAGAGTATGTGTCCTCAGGGATGCAGTACTTGGGCTTCTTGTGTAAGGCAATCTTAAGATGTGTCTCCTCACAAAATACAAAACAAGAAGAAAAATCTTCAAGGTTGTCAAATCTTCCTTCCCCTGTAAATCGTAAGTTTTGCCCATGTGGAAACTAGCAGTGTCTTCAGTGAGATGTTTAGGGTTTTTTCCTTCCCTGTGTGTTTACCTTGGCTAGGGTATGGGTAATCATTACCTCTTTGGGAAAGCTAATTTCGATTACTGGTGTTGCAAAAGAATTTGGTTCATTGTGGAGTCAGAGTGTGCCTAGACAAAATAGTTAAGAGTACTACTGTCTAGCTAGTCTTCACATGAGCTTATCTCAAGGAGATGGAACAATCATTGAACATAATCAACAGCAAACAATAGCAGCTGAGATCAGATGCTGAAGAAAATGGAGTTATTTTTGCAGTAGCCCTTTGTCATGGCATCCTTGTGGTCACCTGAACAGTTTGAGGTGCCTCTATTTCCAAGTATAGTATTAATGTTATTTTTATTTTTAGGGCATTTAGCTTCTTGCTTTAATTTACCCTGTAAATTCTGGTTCTTTCCAGAGCCTCTAGTCATGTGTTTTTGGTCTTTCCTTTAGATTAAGACATCAGCATTGTCAGCATTAACCTTTTATATCATCAAAATACCTATGGTTTTCCTTTAATTACCTTCTTTGCTGGGAAAATAATCTACAGAATACATTCCCTTAAGGGGTACCATAAAGGTATTCTGTTTTTCTAACAGTTTTAAGTGTAACCTTGGGCTGCCTAGGGTACAGAAAATAATTCAAATAATTTGTCTCTCCATATTTCTACCTTAATTCTCTTTCTATGTATTTGATTGGTTCTTCTCAGCCAATGTCCAAGTTCTGCCTTCTTTTATACTGCAGGTGCATTCACTCTTTGCTTTTACATGTTATTCCAATAGCCATATGACAACAGACTTCTCTTGTAATCTGTGTCTTAAGGCACAACTAGGGAGTGCTTGAAATTTTGAGCTCTCTTCTGTTCCTTCCTGTGTCACATTAACATTGTCCTTGGACCCTGCATTAGCAGTTTTATATGGCCTGTCTAGTGAGCAACATGGTTAAACTCAAGTGATGGGTAATTCCTCCTCTACCATATCGCTATGTGTTGTACCTTTCTCAGTTCGTTTACTTAAACATTTTATTCTATATTCTCCCATTGTGAAAACAAAATACTCTTGAACCTCAATTTAACTTCTTTCCCTGTAGTATTTTTTTTAAGTTTTGTTGTCATTATTTGGCTAACCATGCCAACTTTCGTATGCCAAATACAAAAGTAATAAACAACTCGTTTGATTTCAGGCTGATAGTCTTGCCTGTCTTCTTCTAAAACCATGTACATAACTCTTAAATAGCATGCTTTTGGATTAATTATTATTGACATGGTTCTCATTCATGTTATGCAAGCTCTGGTTCTTACATGCTCTTGCTTAAGTGACATGTAGTAGTAGTCATCTTGTAGTCACTGCATCTGTTCTTCATATGGCAAGAAGTTTTCTTGCTATCAGTTCACCATAGGTCCACAGGCAACTTTCTGTATCAGATTTCTTTTGCTTGTAATAATTTGGGTTCTTTGCAGTTGTCCACTGTATACTTGGATTTGCTCCACTTGACACATCCTCATTTCCTCAAGAAAGTTCAAGTCTGCATCTTCTGGTGGTCTTCCTCTGTTTCTGTTCTATATTGTAGTTACAGCCTGGTCTCTTGGCAGTGCAAAGACCTCATTTATCTGTAAGGGTGTTCTATAGTTGGCCCTCTTAGCTGGGTTTGACTAAAAGACAATCAGCTGCTCTCAGAAATCAGGTTTCTTAAAACTGTCTCAGGTAGGATGTGATTCATTAAACTGGATGTATTTGTGGACGATGGAGGTCTCTCCACCTGTTGTCATTCAGTGAAGTCAGCAGCGCACTCTTCCAAATGACTCCACATTCAGTGGAGCCAACAGCACAGTCTTCCAAATGGAGGTGTTCATACTGATTTGCTTGCAGAAAGTGCTTACTTCTCCATTGAACTGAGTATATATATAGATCTGTGTGCTGCAGAAAGTTTTTAAAGATAGGCGAGATGCATCCCAGGAATGTTCAAGTATCTACCAGGGGAATTTCTGCTTAGGGACCCTTAACTTGCCCCTCTTCTACTAGAGGCGTTGAATAGACAACAGATTTCTTGTCCTAGTGTAATTCTGGTGTGGTTTGTTTTGGTTTGGTTTTCTTCCCAGAATACCGTTCTGTACTTTATTTTTTAGAAAGGAAGCATTGGGCACAGCAGTCTTTTTCACAAGAGCTGGGCTCTTTACAGGGCTGTGTCTAGAGATGGGAAGCAAGAGCAATGATCACAGCTAGTCAATCCATCATCATGGGCCAGTAGGCAGTCCCTACTTTAGATAATGTAAGCATACCCAGAAGATTTGTTCCCAGTATCCCTCTTTTCTTAATATATTGAGTAAATACTCAGTCCATCCTTTTCATGAAGTTGATCTTAGACAAGCAAAGCAAGCTGAGACAGCAAAGCTCTAGTGCACAGAAAACTCAAGCCTTGTGTATTCACTGCTGCCTCCAATAGCAAGGCTGACATTTCAATTAAGGCCCTTCACAGGTATGTGCAGCATTGTTTAGCTAGTTAATCTAATAAGTAAATTAATATTTTGTTTATTGATTTTAAGTATCTTATTCTGTAGATTGTTCTCATTGGTTAGTTATGGTTGTTAACGTTTAAATTTTTTGGAGATGGGAGATTGGGGAGAGGGGATCAGTGAAGATCACACAAAGGTGCCTGTTGTGTGGTACCAATGAAGTAGATGTGGGGTAAAATGAAGTAGATGTTAGCAGAGTCATTTGAATCTAAGACGCTGGGTAACAAAACTGGCAGTGTTTGAAGTGCTGAAGGAATTGTTCTCTTCAGGTAGTTTGTAAAGTGACTTAAAACATTGCTCAGTGCTGAAGTATTATATGATGATTGCTATGGAAATAGAAGATACTAGTCTTCCAGTTGTTCTCACTTAAGTCCTTCCTTAGCTGCATTGATTCTTAAAAGAATTGGAACAGGCTTTGAATTTTCATTCTGCACAACTGGTTTTAGTTTCAAAGTGTATTTAGGGCAGAAAACTCTTTTAACCATTACAGTGTTCAAAAATGCCTTCCCCGTACCTGGTAGTCCAGTTATCAGTAGTGAGTAAGCACTAACATTTTTAACTAAGTACATTTTCCTAAACACCTGAAAGAAATGTGCTTTTATTACCTGAAGACAGATACTTGCTCAGTTGAACTCTGGCCTATGTTTTGCATAAACTTGCTTGATATGTGCAGCGTTCTTTTCATTCCTGTACCTTGTTGCTAAGAGGCTTTCTCAGTCGTTGGTCCGTATTCTCGCTCTTCATTTTCATCAATATCCTATCTCATATTAGTTTCTTGTTTCCATTTATGTCGTGCACTATGTTTCAGCATAGTTAATAGGTCATTTTTACTGAAAGACAGTAAAAAGGCTTTTGGAATAGGTTATAAAACATATTTTAGTGGGTTTGAAAATCTCATTTGTCACATGTAGCAGCTTGAGACAATGTACTATGATTTCTAGCTTAATTCAAGAAGATCAAGAAGATCTTTGGAAGAACCTTCATGAACTTGCCAATATTTAAAGTTTTTATTACACTGAACACAAAGTGTGCATTGTGATAGTGAAAATCATTGCTGTGCTGGTCAGCTAAGCTTCAGGACTGCACAAGGTTCTGACTCGCTCCTGATTTTCTAAACCTGTTCTGTGCCCTTCTGTGAACACACAAGAAGTCCGGGCAATGGGAGAGGTTACTCTGGTGAAACGTGACTAATCTCATGAGGATTTATGAAAAAACAAGGTCCTGTTATTTCATGTGTGTCCTATATTTCATATGTACCCTATATTTCATATATTATATATGTCTCATATGCCATATAAAACATGTATGTCATATATACGAGGCACATATGGTATGCATGGTATAATGTGATATTGTACTTATCGTATGTGTTATATATGCTGTGTATCGCATATGTCATATTGCGCATATTTTACCTGTCGTATATGCAGTATATCACATATGTGATATATCACATGCACAATATGCATAATGTAGCATATGGGATATGCAGCATATATGACGTGCACGATGCATGCAATATATGTGGTATATGGCATATGCGATGTGTACAATATGCGGCATATACGACGTGTACGATATGCAGTATATCACATATGTGATATACTGCATATACGACAGGTAAAATATGCGCAATATGACATGCGATATGCAGCACATGACATGGCATGCACGATACGCATAATATAGCATATGCGATATGCAGCATATATGGCATGATCGATATGCATAATATAGCATATAGGATATGCAGCATATATGGCATGTGCGATACATGCAATGTAATATATGGCATATGTGATGTGTACAATATGCGGCATATACAACGTGTACGATAAGTACATTATCACGTATCTGATATATGATCCATAGGATGTCATAGATATGGTACATGGCATACGTGGTACATATGATATATGGCATATGTGACTCTACCTGTCAAATTTAAAACCCTTCAGAAGAAAAAGAATATTAACAGCCAAGAATATTCCTTGTCACTTAACACGAATGTCTGAAAATACCTTGTCTGAAAATGCTACAGAAATCTTTCAAATAACAGGGGGAAATCACTTTTACATCAATTGTTCTCCAGAAGTAGAACTTCCTAGTGTTTGAACAGAAGTCATGCAGCTTGTAATTAATGATAGAATTATTTTAATCTTTAACAGGCTTATTCTTAAATGAGTGAAGACATAGGTCCAGGTCTGTTAAGAGAAGTCGGATTTTTGATTTTGTCAATCTGGCTCTCACTCTGCAAACCCTGAACAGAGGGTTGCATTGATACTCATGTATTGCAATACTATGACAGGACTGTAACGGTATGGGGAGGGAGGGTGCGCTTACAGTGATGTGTCAACACTGTAGTGGTTATTATGTATTTCTGCAGACTGTGCTTAAATATATGGAAATTATCTGTATGCACACCTTCACATTGAATCCGTTTTGTAACAGTGGAGAAAATATTAATGTTTGCACTGGTAGTTATTTTGTGTTGTAAAACTGCTGATTTTCCAATGAAAAACAGCTTTCTTTAATTATCTGATTACCTTTTTCCTGTAAGAAAGTTCTGAAGGGCTGAAGTATTCATTTTCTGAGTTCTATTACGAGTAGCTTTAGGGTGCATTAGTTGTCTCATAGCACTGAGCCAATGGGAGAATAAACATGTTCATCGTCATACAAATGAACAATCTTAATGATGTGTTTGCATGACAGAACGATATGAATTATACAGAATATACAAGGAGTTTTTATTTTCAATAATAAACTTTATTAAAAGCAAAGAAGCTTTAGTCTGCCTCGTAGTAGTAAAAATAGGTGACATAAATATATGTGGTATTAGATCAGTATTTAAGGCTCATGTGTTTTGTTTGTTTGTTTTTTTTTCTTAGGGTACAACAAACGTTTCCAGAATGTTTTTCACGCTCCAACTACAAAGACAAATTGAAATATGGTGCAAGGTGGATAAAAAAGTATCAGGCTAATTAGGTGCTGCAGCGTAGTGTTGGCAGGTTGATAGATTCATTATAGTGGAAATGCTTTTGCTGTAGTGCCCACTATGTAACTGCTTGTAATAAAACCAAATTACTTTTAGACTTCTTGCATTGCGTTCTCTCTCTTAAATACAGACACACACACATATTTTCCTTTGTCTACCTCTGGTCATGCTTTGCCAGAAACTTCTTCACATGCTGGAAGACCTACCTTTGTAGCCAGGAGATGTGCTGTAGGAGGCCCCGATGTTCAAGGGTTTTGTGTTTTCATGTACCATGCATGTCTCAGCTGGTTCCCTATTCTGTTTTTCTGTAGCCGTCTTGGAAATACTGCTTTCCTGCTAGCTAGTAGCTTATTAGTACAATGGGAAGCCTGACTGGAGAAAAGATGGATGATGGGGATGCTTTTCTGTTGTTATGAGACCAAGATGGAAGTTTTCACTAATGTTCCTTGTGGTACTGATGTTTGCTCAATGTGAGTAGTTTCAAAGACCCGCTGACATGCTCGTAGGCTGAGTAAGGCTGAATTCAGTTGGCTCGTGTTCTCCTTCACCTATAAGACAAGCAACAGAGCCCAAACACTTGTCTCAGGTTGACCAGATCATTACGCCAGATTTTACTTTTTACTTACACACTGTGACATTTTTGCTCTTACTCGGGTGCTACGTACATTGCTTTGGTTATCCTTATAGTTTCAAGCACTGACTTGTTCTGGAACCTTGTCTATGTACCATGGGAGAGCTGCCTTTTTAGTAGCAATATTGGCTTTTAAAAACATGCCGATCACTCTGTTCCCACAGGAAGTTTGAAAATGTCTGTGGGTTGTCACACCAATACGACTGCCTGGATTTTTAAATGAATGATTTTAATTGTAAATGCTTTGTTAGCCCTTCATGTGGGTGTTCTTCTGAACTGGCTGTAATATACAGTTGCAATTGAGACAGTGCTTTATTAACAGCTTGTTTCAAGTTCATTGAGATGATATCCCCACAGGTCTCTTAAGTGCATCTGTTTGTCTTGTATTGCACGCATTTTGCAGTCGGAGATTGTGAGTTCAGAAGTCTATGTATTGCTATCACATACGTGGCTGCTTTGGCTTTTCTAATTGCTTTTTCGGTTGTAAACATTAATTGTCGTATTTGTCTTAATTCCTAGACAGTTTTCCTTTCTGCTTACTTTAAGAATGTCTTCTGGATTTCTTTATGGTTTGCTTTATCTACTTGAAGATCCCAGGTATTTTTCTACTAGATAAACAAATAGGCTTACTCTTTCATATGCATCAGCGATTCTTAAATGTGTGCTTTTTGCAACTTTTACCTTTATTAATTATCAAATGACTGTGCCCTGCAAGGGAGCAAACTGTGGTTTTTGAAGTTCGCATTGCTATCTCTTGGTTTCCCTGAAGATGATTATCGCTTCTTCAGATGAACTTTGGTGTCATCTCTTGAGCATATTTTGCAGTAGTCTTCATTTGAAGAGCCCATTTGTGAAGGTTTATGACATTGGAAGTCAGTTGCAGTGCAGATGCCTAGCCTGGAACCTTTCTGCAAAGGATTACGTGGAACTCCATGCCCACAGTGTTGCAATTTCAAGCTGCAAGCCTGATTAACTGAGAAATGCTTTCCTAAAGGGTGATTTTTCTTAAATTCTTTCTTAATTGGTGCTGTACTTCAAGGTGAGGGTTGGTTTTTTTTAGAGAGAGAGAGGGAGAGGTATTTCTCTAAGTTAGAATGGCCTTCCCAATTATTAATTACTTTGTAATATGAGGAAGATGATGAAATGCATGCTTTGCTTTGGGAATTCATCTGTTCAGAAGTGCCTTCAGAAGCTGCTATGTTTAGAGCTTATGAGCAAGATGAAGTTGCAGTTTTACCCTTTTTGTTTGGCATTTTCAGTATACTATCGAGGTATTCTATATGACCCCAAAGCAGAGTAAACAGCTCTTAGCTAGAAGTATATCACGTTAAGAACAAGGCCTCATTTAAACTGACTTTTTGTATGGTGAAACACACTGGATGGTGTTCCTAATTGGCAGGGTTTCTGAACTACTGTGATGTACCTTCTCAAAGAAAACACAATTTTTAAGCTATGTAAACATCACTCTAAAACATTCTGAAACCATTTCCTTACTTCTTCAAAGTAATTGGTGTTTCAATACTCTTTCATTTTCGAAGTGCAATTTTGAAACAAGTATTATGATCCAAGTCTTATTAAAAGGTAATTCTAGCTTCCTAATCAAGGACGCTTGAGTTTCTCCTGTATTTCTCACATGACAAGTGGTACAAGACAAGCTCCAGAGAGAATATTGAAAAGATTGAAACTGTTTGTCAGAAGGTGGGATGCAAAAGGACATCTAAAATTAGAAGCTATACAGCAAGGGAAGATCAGCCCTCTTGTAATACAAGAATAAGAGGATGTTAAGCTGGTCCAACAGCATTTACTATTTATTTACAACTAATCAATGGAAGTCATTGAGCTAGAAGATATCCATGCTGATAAGAGCTCCAGAGAAGAGAAGACATTTATAGGAACAATGAAATAACTGAAATATTCACTGTTGTGATAATTACATAATGACTTTTCGGGAGTAAATTTTTTCTTCAGAATATTATAAGCCTCTAATTGAAAGGGATATAGAAGAAATTTACCTCTAAGACAAACTTCTGCTCATGTCCACTTTCAAATATCTAGGAGTCTGTTCTCTAGAAGGAAAACTGGATTTGACCTATGACTGATATGACAGCCAAATTTTCTGTAGGAATTTCACTGTAGCCTCTTGTAACCTACTGAAATATCTCTAAAAATCTACTGTTAAGAATCAAAACTTCCATTTTGTGTTCTTGTAGTGAAACTTTTGTCATTGACTTCAGTGTAATGAAATTGGCATTAGAAGTAGATTTCTGAGTCAGTGGCCATATGGAAAAATTAAAGCACATTGTATGAGGAACAGAATGACATTAAATAAGGTTAAACAGAAATGTTTTTGCCTTTTTAAGGAGGAAAAAACCCCACAACTGTTAAATCAACCCAGAATGTTTCATTTGACCTAGGATGGTGTGTATTTCTCTTGCTCTGTAAATTAGAGAGAAATAAAATAAGTTTTTGTATGTTTCTAGAATAAAATTTTGGGATTTTTTTCTGTTCTCAAATGTCTACATCTAGAATGTGAAACATTTCTCATTTTAAAAAGTCATTTTTAGCTGACTTTATAAATGATTATTCTTGTTATAAAACTTAATTTTTGGTGCATGCAGTATAATCAAAATGTCCTATTTTGATTTACACCATGAACAAGCAAGAACTCAGTTCTTTTCCTCAAAGAAGACTTCGTAAGAAGAACTTATTTAAATTCTTAGGAGTTAAACTACATGTGAAAGAAATTTAGACAACTGGCTTAAAAGAACAGAGCTGAACTTAACTGTCTAGCGTATAGCTATCTGATAGTGCTACCAGCCTTGCCAGTAAGCAGAAAACTAGGATGATTAAACTAAAGTTCTAGCAGTTGTAGCAAGGTGTAATGCTACCTGGAAAGAAAGGGAAAAAAAACAAACCAAACAAACAACCAACAAAAAAAAACAACAAAAAAACCCGAAGCACACAAAAGCCAAACCCTAATGCAGTTCCAGTGGTTAGGCTATAGTTTTACGTCTGGTATGTTTGAATCTGTCATGAATACACATTTTAGGATGAGGCAGCAAGGTTAACAGTGTCTCAGTGCAAAGAAGAGGAGGAAGAAACCCTCAAAATTCATCCACATGGAATAAGGTATTATTCTGGCTTTTGAAAGCTGTGTAAACCATTCTTTGGGCAGATGATTTCCTGTAATCAGTAAGATTTCAATGCTTAGAAATTTTTCAGTATTGTGGCCAGGTCAATTAAAATTTTTCTATTGTGTTAGTGTAGGATGGATAAGATGCTAAATAAGAATAAATTATATCTTTGCATGAAAGACCTTAGATTGGCTAAACCTTCTTAGGAGAGCTGTGTTTATTTGCTATATTTTGCTATAACTACAAATCTAGATTATTTTCTTAAAGCAAAACTTCTTGACAACATATTTAAAAGTTGGTTTGTCTTATGGCTACAACAGCTGATGCACTGACTATGCAGGCGGAAAAGCCTCCTTTACCATTGTTGTGGTGCCTGAATAGGACAGTAATCCTAGATGGTAATTCCATGACACAAAGTACACCAAAACATGCTGCAGTCTATGCTTACCCTTTTAACTGATGTTGAAGTCTAAGTATTAAAACATGAGGATTCAGGGGCAAGGGCATTAACCAAGAGGAAGATTTTTTTTTTTTTGGAGAGAGAAAATAGGACAACAAGGAGAATACAGAGTAATATATGACCTTTTCTCAAATACCACAAACCAAAGCATTATGTTTAATAGTGCAGAAGACAGTTGATTACCAAGGAAGCTGAGGAATGGTCTGCTGACTTTGATTTTGGGCTAGAAAAGATGATGTGTCAGTGAACTTAGAGATGATGGGGACGTAGAGAAGGATTTTAGAGGCAACTAGAAAGCAGAATAAAATTCAAGAACAGGAAGGGTTCTTTGGAAGTAATCTGGTTATTTCTGTTCCCACCATTTTGACTGGAGGGACTAAATCATGATTTAAGCAGCTGAAGGAGGTAGGAGATGGGAAGGAATAGAATAAGGTTATACAGGAGGGGAGAAATAACTTATGCCTCTGGCTGCTATTTTGTTACTTGGATGACCCCATTTTCCATTATGCTGTCACTTAGTTTCTCTCTCATCCCCTCCTTTGCCTCTTGAAATATTAGCCATCTTTCCCTCAGAGTTTTCCAGAGATGTCTCTGTGAGTTGTAATTCCAGGTAAAATAAGGCAGATTTCAATCCTTCTTTCTCTGTATCAGACCGCTTTGTTTGGGGGAAGGCTGGAATTCAGGTTTGGAACCCATAGCTGAAGTGGGTTAATCCTAAACATAAAAAGTTGCTCTGATCTTCACAGACTCCATTAGATTCAGGTCAGCTACATTTGAGTTCTAAGGATTTCATAATTTGTTATATTTTGTATGTAATTTACTGTTCCAAAACACAATTGATTGGCTGGAGTATATGACTTCATCCACACTGATAAATGTATTACATAGTGGGCATCAAAGGCCTTATGGTTAGTGAGAAGAAAATCACTGCAGAATGAGCATCTGTGATGGCTGCCAAAAGGATTCTATTTTTATTAGACAAGAGTGTAAAAAAAATTTTGTTACAATAGATACGATGTTTGGGAACAGACCTTGCAAATGCATTGAGATACTAGGATTAAAACAATACTCTGCTCATAAAATTTGCATGCATGTTGTGCCCCTCTGCCTTAGATGCTGTAGCACCAGCTTTTTTTTTTTGTCATATGTTTTATGATAGGTTTTCTGTGTTCCCCATCCAAGCAAAATAGCTAAA
The DNA here is from genome assembly GCF_013368605.1 of Nyctibius grandis. NCBI lineage: Eukaryota > Metazoa > Chordata > Aves > Nyctibiiformes > Nyctibiidae > Nyctibius > Nyctibius grandis. Next base: position 82,094,061 of record NC_090662.1, read on the forward strand.
ACTATCTGTATTACAGGATAAGAAGATTGTCACTTAGCAAATGTAACTAGTTTCATATTGCTAAAATACCCAAAATAATGGGTCATTGGGACTAGACTGTGAAAAACTGTTCCCTGTGCCAATAAGGGATTCTTTATATAGACTTTGATGAGGTAATGCATATAATGTGGTATTATTGCAGAGAGGAAATGCAGTTATTCATCCAGAATTTCCAGAAACAAAGCATCTCATTTTCAAAATCATTCTTGTGATTTAAAGCTCTACATTCTTGTTTCGCTTCTTTAACATGTCCAAGTTGTGTCCTGTTCCTCAATAACTCTGAATGTAGAGGTTAAGTCTGACCCTTCAAAGATACCTAAGCTTGTTTTCTGCAAGGATGGATCGAAGTGATATTGGTATCCCTGTATCCTCTCATCACAATCTTTTAATAAATTGAGGTGTGTATTTAATTATACATAGGTTAGATAATTCTCTTTTAAGTTCTTTGGGTCAGAGACTTTGTAGGAGTATGTCAAAGATATAGTGGCTGGCATCTAATTCCCGTCAGAAAGTCGTAAATTAGACTTCTGACTGCCACTTTCCAACTTAACTGGTACAGAAGGCATCACTATGGCTTATAATGACTTCAGAGTTGACCATTACTAAATAGGGTACAGCAGAATTACCTAGCCATGCTCTCTTTTTGTATGTAAACTTTGTGAAAATAATTTAAACATCACGTGAGTTTATATTCTCATAGGTAATGGGTCTTTTTTTTTCCCCTAACCTGGTGAGGTTTCACAGGAGCATGGCATTTTTAATCAGTGTTTCCTGTTAAAGGCATTAGACCTAGAAACTTGATATACAGTTCTCAAATCTGATGTATTCTTCCTTTATGACTGTAACTGCCCTGGGCGTCAGCTTTTCTGTAAAATACAAATAGTGCTACCTCTCCACTTGTCTTTTTTCATTTGTTTAGACTCTAAAATGTCTGGGAGAAGAAATGGACTGCATGACCACAATATTGCTTGCTAGTAATCTCTTTACTCTGTAACATATATGATGAATGCCATACTTTCGTCCTTACATATGAATTATTTGGACTTTTTATGTTCTGTTGATGGCATCCTCTATACTGGTCTGTAAGGTAATAGGAAATGAATGTCACTGTCAGAGGAACCATTTCAGAAAGTTCTGTCAAATGGACCTATTGGGTACTGCAACCAGAAGACAAGTAGTGGTTTGTTACTACAGTTGTGAGCATCTGATGTAAAAAGCTGATTCTGTTGACTTCAAGCGAAAACTCTCACCTCAGTAAAGCCGGTATTTTACCCTGAAACTTAATTATAAGTTAGCTAAGGAGCTAATCAAAACACTGTGGTAAACTTACTTTGCGCAAGATGTAGAAATAAATGCCCTTCTCTATGTAGAGGAAACTTACATAGCATAAAATAATTGAGCTGAATAAAAATACACGGCTGGGTCGTGCTTATTTTATGTGAGACTATGTGTACTTTACATCTGCAAGTTATAAGGTGCCTACTGTTAGCACATGCTGAGGTAAGTTGGATTTAGAAGGATGCTGAAGGATGCTGAAACTAGAAACATAATACTGGCTTACAGAAAGATGGGTAAATTTTTTTAGGAGTACTTTGTGTCCCACCGTAGAGCGTAGTTGTCAGCTCAGGGGCTGACACATCCACAAGGGTGGTAATTCCTCAGTCGGTTGCTTTGTAGTCATGAGCCTGTGTTTCACAGTCGTTTTCTGTTGATAGGGATGTGGGGTGATTGTTCTACAGTCTCCAGTGTGTAGTGTAGAACATTGATTTCCTACTAGACTTGAACATGTGCCAAGCAAAGGTGAAATTGTGCTTTAAGTGTACTTGACAGTAAAACCTTATTTTTTAGTAGTGACATAATTTTGCAGCCAGCTGAATCCAATGGGACTTAGCTCCATGATTGAAGCCAACCATATTCATCGGTCTTCATAATGGCACTTAGTGCAGTTATAGTCTTGAGGTGTTTAAATTTTACCTTTAAGTTTCACTGTTCAGAAATGTAAAATTAATCCCTATTTATTGGAATTTTTCAACAAAGTGAGCTATTCTAGTAACTATGCAGAGAGAAGCATACATATAGGTCACATGCAATCAGTGCCAGCTTTGTGCTGGAATGACCCAGAATACCAGGCCAGAACCTGTTTTGGGTGTGAGCTGAGCTTCACTCCCTGCCTGCCTGCACATGAGGCTTTCAGAGCCTCTTTCCAGCATCTCTTCCATACAGATTGTTCTCTGTGTACTACTGTAATTATAAACATATAAATGGCAAGTGTTTCATGTGGAAGCCATTTGCTAGGTAACGTGGCTGTGTGGAGCAAAGTATAGTGTTGATGTCAGTGGCTCATGACTAGGCTTCACAGGTACTATTGTAGTACTTGGAACACTGCAGAGTATGCTCTGTGTGTATGATGTATGCCTGCCCTCTGAGCAGGTACAAATAAATATTAAACAAAGGAAGCAACTTCTAAATGAATTGTGGTTTCAATCTGCGGGTAATGCTTCTGGTACATTCCTGTATTTTTGCTGAACTCCACGGGGTTCCATGGGAGGGGGGTGTTCAATGCTTGATCCATGTGAGGTCAGGAAACAGGATTTCTGTGGAATTCTAGACAAGTCTCTTCAAGTAGCTTCCCTTGCACCTACCTCTGTGCACAGCAAAAAATCTGCAGAAACCCCAAGCTAGACATAATTAACATTTTTTACATCCTGTAAAACAAAGGATGTGAAACAAAAGATTGGGGCCTGTGGTGTCATGACCAGCAGCACAGCTTTACTTGGTTTTTCAGTTCCAAAAATGCATGCTCAAAAAAAAAAAATTATTGCAAGCCACTTTTCTGTTGCTCTGCATGCCTTTTTTCCTTCTGCTTGGCAACCTCCACACCTGCTGTTCTGACGACTAAAAATTGTCCTTTCTTTTGTCCTGCAAGTATTTCTGCCTAAGAGGAGAGGACAAAGGATTCACTAGCATTTTTCTTGGTTCTGCTGCCTTGTAACTTTCAAAATGAAGTTCTTATTAACAATTCAGTGTTCTTGGGGCTCCAAAATTTAGGTTTTTTAATTAGAATGGCTATGAGCTAAGATGGTTGCGGTAGCACAGGCACGTAGTGCTGTTAAAACCAGCTTTTTAATGTAGTCTTTAAGTGTATAATTGTGAAAAATGGCATTTTCTGCTGCAGTGTGAAGCTGGTGTGTTTAACAGGAATGAGGCAAAAGGACAGATGCAAGGAAGTTCCTACCATCTTCTACCATACAGTTTTTCTCTCCAACATTTGTTGGTTCAGGGCTCCCACACAGTTTCCTTTTTCCTTAGCTGATGCAGTGACAGCTCCTTATCCTGTTCTAGTCTGCTTTAGGAACAGCCTTCATTTGTGATGTTACTAAGAAATATTTCAGTATATGAAACATCTGAATATACCATCGCAGATGTTTTAAGGAGGAAGGCCAGTTCTCAGTTTACTTTGATGAGTGTTTTTCATCATTATCTTTAATGAGAGACTGAGCAAGATTTGACCAAAATGTTTCCTGGCATCCAAAGAGTTAGTTGCCTCTTAAGGGAACGCTGATGGCTAGTTTCAGATTCCAAAAGTGAAAACGTTTTGCACTTTGAACAAATTCGTACAAGAGCCAACCCATCCCAGAAACAAGACCCACCACCACACAGGTGGACACGGTAGATTAAGTACAGCATTTTGGCAGTTCACCCCAGGTGACTACGTGGGCCATTTTATTTCTCATAAGCCCTGTTGCTGCCAGTGCTAAGGGTATATCAACGCTACTCTGTAATATAAAGACTGGTTCTAGATGAACCAACGTAAATACTGGGAGCAACTTATATTTCTTCATAGGGTAGATGAAACTACACGTAGATCTGCATTAGGACAGCTTTCAGTTCACATTTAGAACTGGCTTGCAGTGCACGTTGAGATGTTTTCCTTAGGAAAGTTGGAATGATATTGCCAAAATACTTGTAGTGCAGATCCGTCTATGTCAGATGAGCTACACATTGTGTTGGCATAGTAAAATGATCCTCATGAGGGGGAAAAAAAAAAAAGTATTTTTGACAGTTTAACCACAACTGGCAGCTTCTTCCAGCACTGCTACATTAATCAGGGGTTGCACCCTTCCCTGGCTTAGCTAACTGTGCCAGCAAAATTAGCTGGTTTTCCCATTGCAATGTATCCTGGTTTTAAAATGTGTTAAATAGTATAGTGACATTTTTGAGCAGGAACACAAGTTATCATTTCAATACTCGCTGGCCAGAAAACCATTTTAGAGCCTTTTAGAAAGCACTTGCTCTGATACTATAAGACAGGGCACACTTAAGGTAATAACTTTGCAAGGATTGATGCCTAGTCGTTAGCCAGAGTTAAAGTACATCTTGGTACCCATACAGAGGCTTGGAATGTTTAATTAGATTGTAAAGGAATGGAGTAGTAATTCATATTTGTAAAAGGAAACATCCTTTCTCAAGTTGATGGAAAGAGGAAAAAAGTATTAATGAGAATTCTGAAGTCCTTTGAATTTGACATGTTTAAATTAATCCTTTTTCCTGAGTCCGCTTTAACTTTTGCCTAACTTACTCCTCATATTTTTTCAATTTTGAGCAAAATAATTTTTGAAACTGTTTTATAAACCCAGAGTGATGGATGGTTAGAAACCAATCTGTTTAGATACAGATAATGATTAACGATGTTTAAGAACGTGAGAATGAAATAAAATTTAGATGTCAACAGACTTTTCACAGGAAGGTTTATTTTTTCAGAAAAGCCCATTTTGAAAGGAAAATATATCAAAAGTGTTCCCATCGAGACTATAGGTGGTTTTAGACCTATGCTGTACTACGGAAATGAGCAATATTTGTCTGTTATATTTGGGGGTTTTTTAAAACATGCCTGTTATGAAACCTCTAATCTTACCTTCATAACTTCTTTTATTTCTCAATAACACCTTAAAATTACATGAACAAACTGTTTCCAATAAACTAGTAGAATTTACATTATTAATTTAAGACTTGGAAATTGTAATATTTTAAATTAAAGTACCTTGTCTCTGGTTCTATACTGAAAGCAGCTCAAAAACACAAGCTTAAGTTTCCCTAGGGAAGAGCTTTGCATTTCTTAAAAGCCGAAATGATAACTTGATTAACAATAGAGATTTGTAATCACTTTAAAATTAATCCTGTCCTCCTCTCAAGGTCTCTTAGAAAATTCTTACAAAACTATGTATGTTTCCTTATCATTCCTGCCTCATGGGAGACCAAGAGCATTCATCATTTCAGAGTCAAAATTCAGTTGTTTCAGATTACTTTGTTCCATGAATAGACCAGACTTCGTAGTTTCATTTCACTAGATTTATTTATTAATTCATTAATGAAGCACTTGTTTCAGCTTACACAGCTGGCTAATCTTAGAAGTTGGTTGCACAAAATCACTCAGCTGCCTTGTTTGACTCAATAATCCAGGTATACAGCTGAACTGAGTTTAGTTCATTAAAAATAAGGATTCTGGATGACTACAACAAATCTTTGTCAGCTGCCTGCACTCATGCTGATGCAGTACATGCAAATGAGACTATGGGAATATTTCAGTCTCTTAACAAAACTAAGTGATGTTCAGGCCATTAGGAAAGGTTGCAGCTCTTGGCTGCCAAAGGAATTTTGCTTATGAGAAGTGAGAAAGTTGCCACTAACTTGTAGCTGAAGTTAGTTATCAGTGTCAGTAAATCATCACCACTGCAGCTGTTATTTTTACGTATCTGACTGTCTCCCCAAAGTAATTTAGGTATTTTTCCCCAAAATGAGATCTAATGTATACAGTGAAGGGCCAGTTGTAGGACAGACAACAATCTAAAACTTTTTTACCTTCATCAGCAATAAATACAGTAATCAAATATTTATCCTACCAAATGCAAATATGTAATGAATTGCAGCAAGAAATTGATTAGCTAAAGTTTATTTGCACTACAGCTACAATATAGTAATATCTTTATCTTCAGTTTTGCTGTGGAGACAGTGAGGAATTTGGCTGTCAGTAAAGATTTTGTGCTATCTTAGGGAAGTTTCTCATCAGTTAAATTTTGCGCTTAAAAGGCCTGAATGTACCACTGATTCTCTAAAATTAATTTAATAGAGGAATCTTTTAACATCTGTATCAGATTGTACTGCGCAATGTACTGCGTAGTCAGGGTAGGAACTGCTAAAATTCATTTCCAACTTGCATGCATATGATGTGTCTCTTGGGATGTAGGTGTAGGACAGGTTGCAATGGCTGACTAAATGTTTTGGTGAAAAAGGGAAGGGGTAAAGGAGGCAAGAGATGAATGAGCGGCATTGACGGTTGTAGCATGTACAGGTTTCTTGGCCTTGTCCTATTAATAACTGCTTGAAGTTCACAAGATGGTCTTCAGGCTGTACTTAATAGGTTTATTTTTCAGGACTCATGCATGTTGTCTGTTCGTAACTGTTTGGAGAATAGCTGGGGGAAATAATAAATGGGGGGGTGAAATAAAACAAAGTAGTTCATATATTCATTTTTAAGATTTGTAAAATAAGGGGGAAGAATTCAATGACCAAGTTAGTGTAATATAAATTTGCTCATCTTTAGCAATACTAAAACCCTAACTGCAATGCTTTGTCTGCAGTTGTGTAGAGACTTACACATGCTTAACTTCAAGCATATGTGTAGTAAGATGTTTTTAGGGAAGAGACACTGAGTAATGTTAATCCAAAAGGTTTTCCTTTTCATAGGTTGTTTCAAACATTTTAAGTAAGACAACTGTCAACTGAAAACTAGTATCTGTTTTTGGTAAGTATTTTCTTGAGGTTATTGCAGTGTGAAACCACACGTTTTCTTAATAATCAGGTTTTCTTTCATGCCGATTACATTGCTGCCTTTGTAATAAGACTGTAATTTCATTGTAATAGCATTCATGGACTCATACTAGATGCATTTTTAAGCTTGTTTTAACGTGAGAAGTGAACAGAGCTGGACTAGAAGTTACATTTTGATCACAGCCTTCTCTTTTCCATCTAATTTTAAACAGCTTTCTACACCACTGGGATTGTCTTGGCCACATTATGCGTCCCTTTACTGCTGCCACAATGCGACCAGTGTTGTCTGTTATCTTCAGATGAGCAAATAGGTTGAGAGGACACCATTTCCCTGCTGGTGATCCTCCTCGTCCCAGCGATGTAGGAAGTGCAGCAAAGCTGATGTGTCTGTGGTTAGCGAGGGTGTTTTCCAGGAGGAGACTGGGCAATAAGAGATTATGGAAATCTGAGCTTTTCTAGGTAGCATTTAATCATAATTGTGAAAGATGACCATGTCGCGAGAGAATAGGTGAAAAAGTGGAGGGAAGCCCATCACTGCAACTGTTGCTGTGGCAGGATTTCCCAGGGCCACGTCACTGGTACTCACTAAGATTGGAAGGCCTGCTGGACATTAGTGTGAAAAGAGGTAGTCATCCTCAGTTATGTCACATGTGGTGGTATTTTTTTACCTATATAGTTATGTCTGTATGTAGATGTACCTATCTTGGTATAACAGTGATATACCTATGTATCTTTTGGTGTGAGAATTAGCAGAAGCTCTATGGCTCTCTGCACTTTTGTAATGCTGTAATTTTATTTACCTTGGAAGACTTGGCACTATGGCGGTATTTATTCGGACCTTCTGGGTACTAAGAAAATATAAACAACTGAAAACAAAATGACACTAAAGTTACACACACAACCTTGCCATAAAGTGTAGAGCCAGATTTAAGAGGAGATATAGGAGGTTTAGCAAATACGTTTTTTTAAGGAAAGATTGTAAGTAGTGGAAGTTGTTAGCCTAAGAAGAGGCTGAGTGAAGATGTGATAGCACTTTTTTTATGTATTAATTAAAGACTGATACACTGGTTACACCTCTCTTTGTATCTGTAGGTAAATCGTTCTCCAGCTCCTCTGGGGATAGGATGGGCTTGAATCAAAGCAAAGGAGCTGCAAGTTAGACATAGGAGAACCTTTGTAGCTGTGAAGTTATAGGAACAGCGGAAAGAAATTGCCTGAGGAGGCTGGAAAACCCCTCTGGTGGTGGAGATTCTGTGAACTTTCTGCTAAGAGTGGTTTAAATGTACTTAATCCAGTGACAGAAATGGATTGAATGATCTCTTGAATCGCCTTATTTTCTGTTTTGCTATACAGAGAGCTAACTTGTGAGGTAGTACTGATGTATTTAATACATTCTCTTGCTAGCTCCTTTTGTTCTTTCTAATAACCAAAAAATGCAAAATGTGCAATGTTTTTCAAACATCTCTTCTAAGCATTACTTTTCTTTTCCTTCAAAGTGAGGGGAAAATTATTTCTACATAAAAATCTTGCCACATGAAATGGTTATTTCTCTTGGGAGCTTCTCTTTCCAATGATTCACTGATTCCCTTCAAGAAAAGACAGCTAGATAAAACTATAAGGATAACCAAAGCAATGTACGTAGCACCAGAGTAAGAGCAAAAATGTCACAGTGTGTAAGTAAAAAGTAAAATCTGGCGTAATGATCTGGTACATATATCTGGTCCCTGTGCCTAAATCCGCTGTGGTAAGGAGGGAGGTTAAAGGCAAACAAGTTCAGTTTCTGCAGTAGTGGTGAGATTAGAAGTTACAATGCAATTGCTGGTTCTTTGTCAGCAGAAACAAAAAGCCACCCACCTGCTGTGTCTCATATTAATGTCTGTTCTCCTTGATCATAACATTACAGCACCTTTCCTTTGGGTGTTGCTGTCTTTGAATCATTCATTGTTGCATCTTCTGCAAGGGAAGGCAATATTCTTAACATAATCCTTATTCTGTGAAAAGATAGCAAAGCACTTCATAAACATGAGTAAGGACCATTTCTTCTATTTCATAGTAGACATGTTGAAACAGAGTGAAAAAAAAGCCTCTAAAACTGTGATTCCTCAGCCATTTCTTTAGTCTACTTTATGATGTAGCTGCAGAGATACTTGTGATTGCTAGCAGAAGGGAGGAGGCGGTGTGAGGCTGGGAATCTCAAAGGATATGGAAAAGGATGGGCATTCTCCTTCCCTACACAGTGACCACAAATAAGCTTAAAATGGTGCATTAAAAAATAAAATTGGTGCATTAGACCACACTTCTAATCGCCGATTTATAGAACTAGAAAGAAAACCTAATGTCTTAGCCTCCAGGCCCTCAAATTTTATTTAAAAAAAAAAAAAAAAAAGAAACTGTAACCAAATCTACCTTTCCTCTTTCCTTCAAATGTAATTCTCTAATTTTAAAGTGCCTTGTCAGTCTTGACTAATAATAACCATAACAGTGATCTAGCTGAATACTATTTTAATTACCATGTTTCTATCATCTCTATCCTGTGGCCTAGCATTAGGAAATACTTTGTATGATCTGGGCAATTTCTTTTAGTGTACCACCTGTTCTCCTGCCCATGTCTTCCACCTGGCTGATTGAGCTCTAATAGCTCAGAGATGTCCTCATGCTACTGCACTAAATATGACTGCTTTAGTCAGACAACAGCATGTAAAAAAAAATTTCAGAATGGTCAAGTAGTGCATGGTTAGTTGTATATCTGTCCTTCTGAAAATGGTTGTATTCAGTTTAATGATCACTGAAGCAGTAGTTACAATATCGGAGCATTTCCCTGTCATCACAAAGATGTATATATGTATACGTATACATGGATTCTGTCGCTCTCCTGGCCTTTGATGTGTGGCTGTAGTGTTGTAGTCTCTCGCTCTGATCTTCCCAGCTGGCACTTAATAAAATACAAGCATTACAAGACTTAGATTAAAATGCCAATTTCATTGTTGCCAGTTCTATTGGACATAATTTAATAAATCTTCCCCTCCCTGAAAAGCTTCTAGATTTCTACATATAGGACTGATTAAAAAATTATGAGTAATGCTGCATATACTCAATTACTAGCAAAACTGTACTTTTCAGAAAACATGCATCTTATTTCCCATCTGAGTTAGTCTACCATAACTGGTATGCTTTTTTTAATGCATCATTCTCACTGCCTCGTCAAATTGCATGCTACCAAGTGAGGTATTTACAGAAATCTACTATATTATTACTATTTTAAGCTACCTTCATCAACAACAAGACTGAGAGAAATAAAATTTACTTTACCATAAGCCCACAGGATATTACTCTCCTTAATTATTTATTAATTGGATTCTATATTAACCATTCCATTAACTTTCTCCAGATCCACATCATGCTCACAAGTTTATAATTACCTGGATTATCTCATTTACCTCTAAAAATGTCCTTAGATTTCTTCAGGTCTTCTGAAAGCTGCCATAGTTTCCCAACAAACTGAAAAAAGGATATATATTCTTCCAGACAGCTCTTCTAAAATAACTGGAGACAAATTACACAGAATTGCAAATATCAAACTTAGTGTCAACTCATTCATGTCATCCTAAATTGTTCTTGATATGGAAATATTTAGTAGTCTCACCTAGACCAAACATCTGTCTCTTCCCAGATACACAACAGAAGTGCTTATTGATCTCTTTTTAATTAACTGTTACTAAAGCCAAGATTTCCCTCTAGTAATGCATCACTAGCAGAATTCCTGCAGCTTTGGTTTACTCAGGAAAAAATCTTATTCCTTTTATTCCTAACAATATTGGCAATAGCTTGTTCTTTGTATCTGTTTTTCTTTATTAAACTCTTACAGTCTTAACCTCTGGCTTATATTCAATATTATTCTTTTTTTATGCAATTCTAACTTGAATTCTGCTTGGTGTTTTAATTAATATGATATTCCTTCTGAAAACAGGTGGCAGCTTTTTCAAACAGGATTGATGCTTAGAGAAATATTCTTAATTAGCATTCATAGTTATCTGCACTTTTTTTTCCCCTCATGGTGTTATGGTTTCTAATTGTTTTCCTCTTGGAAGAACTGACTTATTTTAAAGCTACAAATACAGTGGTTTGGATGTTAATCATGCTTGCAGATAACAATATAAACTATCATTATTTGTTGTGCAAAAGTTACAGTGTTTTTTAGGTTTGTGATCTGTCATTTTTCATATGCTAAGATGACTTCTTAGAGAATCTGCTTGTGCCAGACACAGTATTTTTTGTTAGAAATCTTTTGTCTCTAGACACTCTGTAAATAGCACTGTCTCTCCTCCTCTGCCCACATGTTAGTCAGAATTTAGTTATTCATGATAATGTTGATTTTTACGCCCTTCCCTTTTGTTACATGTAGGTGCAAATGTCTTGGCATTTTAATTTGATTCAGTAGATTGTAGTAGACACCTATTAGTAAACTGCCTAGTATTTATATGATAGAAGACTGATTTCATAAGAATTTGGCATCATGTTGCTCTTGAGCTGTCAGAAACAATGTAATTTTTGACATAAATTGCCATTTTCCTTTCTCTTTTCCAAGTTGCTTCTTTATAAACACCTTAGAACAATTTTTATAGCAACCCAAGAATTAGGCTTACCCCACCAGCTTTCAGTAGCACTACCTAGGCTTTCTGGTTTATAGCCCAAGCTCTGTGTTATTGTACAAACCAATAAATTACCTCTTTGTTATTCTCTAATGTCAACGTAAATTCAGGATGCTGAAGACCTTATACGTTTAGAGTTAGTCTGCTTTAGCAGTGAGAACAGGATAGGGTACCAGACGTTCCTACTGATGTTGATGACAACACTTGCATTGGGACAGGGCCTCTGCTAGAGCTGTAGAATGTGCAGCTGGTGATGTTGAATCAGTGTGGATATAAGATGCATTTGGACTCACCCAGTTGTGTGGGGCTGTTCTGCAAAAAAACTAGGATAACCTTTTTATGATGACTGCCAGCCAAACTGCATCATGTCTCACCCTCATTTCTAGGAAAACAAGAAATAATAATCCCATGAAATGCTCTGACTAATGAAATGACATTTTTTGAAATGTTTCCAACCATCTCAGTTGCTCAGCCCACTTTGTGAACGACTGCACCCTCTAATGGGGTAAACCAGATTGACTTTCAAAGCAGCCAATTTATTTTTATATTGTTTACATCATTCCAGTCCTTATAGGCATAATACAACAGCCCATTCTTGTGACAGTGAACAAGCACAGTTTTGCTGAATGTAGATTACAGGAGAGGTGTGAATATCCAATAAGACTTTACATGATTCATCTCTACTCTGGGTTAATGAAAAGTGTGTAAATAGCTGTATACATTCACGGTGAAATGAGAAAGGAATTTTAATGAAATCATTGAAAGGAGAATTTATTTCACTTCTGAGTCCAGAAAAAAGTACGATATTTTTTTTTTTGTATTGTATGAAGCCATCTCATTTTACCAAAGATTTGTGGGGAAGCAGAAGTTTGAACGATGAAAGTGAGATGAAATAGACACTTAACCATGATGTTGCGTCTTGTCAAACAGGTAATTCTCTAATGGACCAATGAAAGCCAACGATGACAAGTTGTGGTCAACAGTCCTTGAATGTACTGATGGTTCTGCTTTCATTACTCTTGTCAGCAGGTAACTTTTATACTTTGAATTTGTCTTTCACTGGTGTGTGCCACAGGGAAAAATTAGTTGCAATTTAATAGTGGGTTCCTACAAAACAAACAAGATCAAATGGATTGTTAATTGAGTAATAAATAAATAAAGCCTCTTGGTATTTAAGAACTGGAAGCTGGAATTTAAAATGTAATTGAAAATTCAGTTTAAGAAAGAAAAGGTGGTGTGACACTGACATGGTAAAGTAGGCTGAAAATTTAAAAGAAACAAAGCTACTGTTTTGATATGCTATTTTTTCAGCTCGTTTAAAAGAAAACACCGTACAATCCAACCATTTTGCTAAACAGCTGTCTATTGGAAGCAGAGCAAGTCGGGTTCCAATTGTGTGTTTTTATATGTGCACACAAGAGTATGTAAGAATGTGAAGGATTGAACTTGGAACTTCAGCTATTCTTGAGATGAATACGTGTTAGGTGTAATGTAACTTGTCTTATGTATATTTAAAAGAAAAATGCATGACAACATGGTATGCAAATATTATGTTATTTTCCTGAATCTAAAGAATTGACTGGACCAGGGCATGGTTCCAGAGATTTTTCTCCTGATGCTTGGTAGATCTGCCCTAGATGTTTGCTACTAGCACACAGAAAGGATTTGTGCAGAAATCTCTCAGCTGTTAGATTGAGAATTAGTCAAATGCTATGATTATTAGTTGAATTTGTTCTCCAGGAATTATTTATGACATTAAAGTTTTCTGTAATTATGAATGCATATTTTAAAGAAATATTTTAAAAGGTTCTTAGTCCAAATAGGTATGATCCTACGAGATTTTAACTGTCAGTACAACCTCGTTATCCTCCATTCCTGAAGCACTTTTTAATCCAAAAAGTGTTCACGTTGATTCTTGCTAATGATAGTTCATTATTTAGCTGTAACTGACACAGTCCTTTTGCTGACAATGTTGTAATATTCAACTAGACTACTTCTCTGCCTAATCTTAAAATTCTATTTTCCTTTAGAGTCCTTCCACTGATACCCCAATGTATGGCGCTGCATCCCTAGTTATGTAACTACCCTCCTCCTATGTACTAGGATCAGGCACAGGGGTTGTAGCAGCTTCTTTGTTGTTTTCCAGGTTAAAGTCATTTCAGAAAGCTATTTCCCTGGTGCATGAATGAAGCCAATTATTCAAGAAGATGCCAGTGAATGTATCCCAGTGATCAAACAGAAAACTTTTCCAGATACTCCAGTCTCTTCTGTTGATTTTTGTTAAGTTTTCATACCTTTGCCACTCTTCATAGGGGACTTCTACTAAAGACCTCCTGAGATCCCACTTCTTCAACCGTTTTCCTCAAGATGATGTAAACACCTGTGTTCTAGTTGAATGGGACACTGTGATTACACCACGTGTGCAAATAGTAGTCAGCCATTGGTATATATACACACTTATTCCCTCAAACCCAGACATAAAGCCAGTGTTCTAATATTTTTTCCTCTTAGAAGAAAAGTACTACCTCTGAAGTACAATGTTTTTATTTGAAACTAATTACATATAGCTTTTACTTCTTACATAATTTATCTATTAACGTCATAAACTATTGTCTTTGTAAATGTTTTAGCATATTGAGTACAGGCTTAATCACCACAAGCCTTTCATGCCAGCCTAACTCTGTTCCTTGGGGAATTTTACTACTGATATCTGTAGGAGTGGGTTTAGATCATTACTAACTCACATATTTTACAGGATGAAATTTATTATTTTTTATTTTGCAGCCAGCATGAATGTAATTTTTTTTGTCCAAGACAGGTCAGCTTCCATAAAGGAAAGCTACTGCCTTTAGGTAGTGAGAATAACAGGGGAAAAAAAGGATGCTACTCTCACTAGAATGATATGAACGTCATTTTTAAACTGAGCTGAAATTAAAATCTAATGGCAAGACTCCTTTTGAGTTTCCTAGATTTACAGACTTCTGTCTGTAAGATCATGCTTTACTTCCAACTCTTCGATATACTAGGATTCACAATCTTAGTACCAAATTTCTAAAATCTGTGTGCATGGTTGAAGACTGCACTTAACAATTGGAAGCATAACTTTCACTGGCTCTACAGGTGGAACAAAGTAAGGGCACGAGTAACAGAAAAGTTCCCAGAGCAGCTGTTCTCAGAACCCGGTCTTCGTTGTTGTCAGGAAAGGAGAGAAGCAGCGGCAGTGGAGCAGGGGTATGGTCAGATACCAAGGTCATGGCTCAGAACAAGGGTAAAGTTTGGCAGCTTTAGCTGTGTGGTTAGGACGGAGATGCAGTTGCCTAACATGGGCAAAACACTCTCAGGGCAGGGACAAATAACACTGAAAAGGGAGACTTCAGTTCAGAGTAGGTAGGCTATGGCTCCATTTAAATAAAGGAAGAAATTGGATTGAGAATACTGAAACTTCAGACTGGTTTTATTTCAGTGCTATCAAGATCACAGTGGCATGCAGTTTTAGGATTTGTGAACACTTACTAGTTGTACTAGCTGCACAAGGAACGCATAATAAAGTGAGGAGCAGCATGCGGTCATGCCAGAAGAGTACCCTTCCTGACCACTAACTTCTAGATTTTCTTTGTAGTAATATTGATACTTATATTCATTTAATGGATTGAAACACATTTCTAAAATCAGGGATGACAGCAAGGCTTATATTAACAAGCAAAAATCGACAGATTATTTGCACATTACAGTATTTTTTCTTTGAAGTAGGAAATGAACATCCATATAGCAAAATTATCGGAGGATCTCAAATGATTGGCATTGTGCTAAGTAAAATGCATACGTGTGAATATTTCTGTGGATCCATATGGAAAGCTTATAAAGACCAGCCGTTCTGAAAGCCTTGGGGCTGTAAAAATGTGGTAGCTAAATTAAAAATTTAATCAGCATTACACAGATCTGTAACTGTGGACAGATATGGAAGTAACAGTTTGATGTACAGTGGCTGTTTACTTTTTAAGGTAGAGTAAGTAAATCTTAAGATGAGCTTAAATCAGTCATTTGAAGCATGACAGACTATTCTTCTCTCAAAATTAGTAGGAACAGAGATGGGAGGATCTATACCACTTTCCTGTTCAATAATACTTTTCAGAAATAGTATGTGAATTTGCACATGCAACTCCACTTCAGAAACAGCTGCCATCTTTGCAACAGACAACTTAAGAGCCTTTCAGGTACAATACTTTTATCTGAAGTATTTCTGTAGAAATAAGGCTCTTTAATCCTCAGGATTTAAGCAAAGTTATTTTCAGGAAAAATACTTCTTAAAAAAAAATTACACTTTGTTTATTGGATCTCTGGTTCTCGGAGGAGTAAAGACAGCAAGTAAAATTACACAGTTTACAGTAAATTGATAAAGGTTTTCACTGTGTACTAGGTCTGGCTGGGATGGGGTTAATTGTCTTCTACAGTAGCCCGTGTTGTTGCTGTCTTTTAGATTGGTGACCAAAACAGTGTTGGTAACACACCAGTGTTTTAGCTATTACTGAACAGCCCTAACACAGGGTCAAGGCCGTTTCTGTTTCTCATTGTGCACCCCAGTGAGGAGGCCGGGGTGGGCAAGAGCCTGGCAGGAGACACAGCTGGCACAGCTGACCCAAACTGGCTCCATACCACGTAACGGCATGCTCAGCAATAAAACTAGGCTGGGAGTTTATCCAAAAACTGCTGGAGGACTGGCTGGGCATCAGTCTGCTGGTAGTGAGTGATTGCTTTAGCATCACTTGTGGGTTGTTTTTTTGTTGTTGTTGTTGGGGTTTTTTTTCTCATTCATTTATTAAACCATCTTTATCTCGACCTGTGAATTTTCTCACTTTGCCCTGCTAATTCTCTTGCCCATCCCACTGGGAGGGGGAGTGAGCAAGCAACTGTGTGGTGCTTAGCTGCCTACCAGGGTTAACCCACCACACAATGACTACCAAATTCAGACTGTAATTCCATCATCATGTTATACTTTTATTTGTGCATTTATTTTAATCACTGACATACATTTTACTATTTAAGGATTTGCTCAGGACTACATTTTATTACAGACATCACTACTCTTCTGACCTGATGTTATCTTCATTGTCTCTTCATTCTGTAGTCATCCTTCCCCCAGTTTTCATCTCCAAAGAAATCTGGGGTTTGTTTTCCTTTCAAAATGGGCGAAGGACCCGCCTAGGGATCAGGACACTTTCACATGTGCTGTTAAGTACACTACTCTGCAATGATGAGCAAGCTAAACTTCTTAGGGTCCTGTAGTCCTCTAGTGCATTCTCACAATGCAATGTCTCTCTCAGAGCACTGAATAATTTCAGAAGCATGGCAGTATGCAATTGCTTATGAAACATAAAGAACTAGTTTTAATTCTTATAACATGCACTAGATGTATATACAAGTCAGGTATAACCTTGCAGGGCAGCTGTTCACTTGTGGTAGATTAAAACGGGTGTAATTCACCTAAGCTAAGTTGTAGTAATAACACACTAAAAATGACATTTTTGCTATCCTGTTATTTTCAAAGCTAGTTCTAGCAATAAATATCTTCCATTAAAATGTCCCAAACTTGAAACCACCATCTATACTGGAGGCTTCAAAAATTACTAACCTGTAAATAGTTGTAATAATGTAACTTTTAAAAGGAAAAAAAAGTTAATATATCTTCAGTCATAAAAGCCATTATACCTGCATTTTGAAAAAAGTGATGATTCTGTTGATAATGCATGATAACCAAATTTGTGTTGCACTCTGAGGCTTTGCAGGTATCAAAGAAGAAAATTCTGTTTCCTGGGAGCAGCTGGTAAAATCAAAGTGCCAATATTCTAACTAAGAAGGAACAAGTTAAGATGGCTAAAAAGCGAGAACTGTCAAACTGATCAGTTCAGATCAGTTATGTTTTCTCTAAGGCTGCAACTGAAGAAGCACATACACTAAACGATCTAATTCTGATAAGAAATCTGTAGGTTCAGTGAAAGTTATCCTTCGGCTGGATAGGGAGAACACTGGACAAGGTGGGAGAAAAAACCCAAACACAAATATTCAGAACATAAGCAACCCCTAAAGGAGAAGAATGGAAAGACATTTTTCTTACTAGAGAGTTTATTGCACAGCTTTTTCAATATAGCGCATACATATCTTCCTTTGAAGCATCTGAAGCTGGCCATTTATCAGAGAAGGATTAGATGGGTGCTCTTCTGCTGGATACTGTAAATAAAAATACTGTGGAGGATAAGCATCACTATTGGAAGTGCAGTGCTACACTATGAAGGCTATCCCTTCACTTGCATTTTTTAGGTCCAATAATAAGACTTACGTTGTTTGTTGACAGCAGATATGGACTCACCTTTTTCCCTAGTAATGATGACTAGTGGAACTACACGCATTGTAATGCATGCAATGCACCCTTGCAAGCTGATATCAAACATTTACAAAACACTTAGGAACCTTTATAGGTGCCTAACCATGTGCATCTAATTCCATTTGACTTGCCCCAGATCATCGATGTGTGCACTGTACTTACAAGAGATCTGCATCTCCTCCACTGAAAGCTGGAGACCAGGCAGGACAGGCTAGGGAAATCTTAGCTGGCACTGGAGACCTGTATTTAAGTAAGTGAATCAAGCTCTTGCTCTTGTTAGAAATCAAATACTTAGTTAAAAGTTCTAGTTAGTTTGTGAATTTCTCCCATGCCACATGTCTTTTCCATTATTTTCTAGATTTAACTTTTCCAAAAACAAATGATACATAGTTAAAACTAAAATGATGATGGGACAGAGTGCAACCTCATCAAGTTCCTTGTTGATACAGAACTGGGAGGAGCGGCTGATATGCCTTAGGGTTGTGCTACTATCCCAGAGGGACCTGGACAGGATGGCGAAATGGGCTGACAGGAACCTCATGAAGTTCAACAGGGGGAAGTGTGAAGTCCTGCACCTTCCTGGGGAGGAACAACCTCAGGCACTAGTATATGCTGGGGGACAGCTGGCTGGAAAGCTCTTTGTGTGGCTCCATTAGTAGGAGTGCTGCCAGCAGATTGAGGGAAGTGATCTTTCCCCTCAGCACTGGTGAGGCCACACCTGGAGTGCTGTGTCCATTTCTGGGCTTCCCAGTACAAGAGAGAGATGGAGCTACTGTAGAGAGTTCAGCAAAGGGCCACGGAATGATTACTGTGACTGGAGCATCTCTCATATGAGGAAAGGCTGAGAGAGCTGGGACTCTTCAGTCTAAGGAAGAGAAGGCTCAGGGGGATATTGTCAGTGTATATAAATACCTGAAGGGGGAATGTAAAGAAGCCTGAGTCAGGCTCTTTTGGGTGGTGCCCAGTGACGGGACCAGAGGCAATGGGCACAAACTGAAACAGAGAAGGTTCTCTCTGAACGTCAACACTTTTTCATTGTGAGGGTGACTGAGCACTGCCACAGGTTGCCTGGGGAGGTTCTAGAGTCTTCATCCTTGGAGATATTCAAAAGCCATCTGGACATGTTTCTAGGCAACATGCTCTAGGTGGCCCTGCTTGAGCAGAGAGGTTGGACCAGATGAGCTCCAGAGGTCCCTGCCAACTGCAACCATTGAGTTTTTTCAAAACTTAATCAATCCTGGAAAATTTTAATTATTGCTGTGTTAATTAAGGAGGGGTACAGGGAGGTAAGTACTTGTCCAAACAAATACATGTTTGTGCAATTACGTGCTTTGTGGATTTTGCTACAGAATTTGAACATACAGACTTGTTGCAAGAGTTACAGAGGGTTTTGAAAACCTATGTCTAAAGAAAGACAATTTCTTTACTGATTTATAGCATCCTCAGATTTGGAACACGCATTTTTCCCAGGCAGGGCAGGAACAGATATGTAATTAGTTTTCTCTATAACTGTGTTCCTTTAGAAACAGCATTCTTCTAGCACTTTCAGTTCCTGGCTGAATTAATCTACAAAAGGATTTTCTCTTTTGTTAAAGTAATGGTGACAGGTATGTGTGTGTGCACATGCCAGTGTGAGTGTATATATATAAATGTAAAATGTTTGGAGTGGTTTTCCTTCACTCAGAGGGCAGTACAAGTTACCTTGTTTTCTCTTCAGTTTAGCACTCTGGTTTTCAGCACTCCCTCTATACACACAAATAAAGAAGTAATCTCCACTGTCACAATCTTTAAAATGTGACTAGACCTACAGAAAGAGAGTGAGAGATTCTTGAAATTAATATATTTTATAAAATTGAGAAACAAAACTGTTAGGAATAGGCTTTTTTAAGCAACATAGAAATGAGGATTACATGGATAAGGTGCACAGATGCAATTACAGATCAACAGGGACTATGTGCAGAGAGATAAAATGCAGCTAAGCTAAATCCATGCAAGTCATTATTTGTAACCTTTTGTACTGGTAAACTGATATAAAAATGATACACCAAGTTACAAGGGTTGATTCTGTCAGTCTAAAGTGAATATCCTTTATTAATTGGTGTAAACTTAGGAAGTGCAGCTACCCACAGAGTCGCTGTGCCTCTGTTCTCTAATCAGAGTAAAAACATTTCACTGCTAAGAGTATTCAGACTCTTGACTTCTACATTTCACTTTCCTTAGAGTGTAAGGCCTTTGGGGAGTCTGTGCGGTACGTGTCATCTTAAATGATGCCATAAGGCCTACCATAACACAAGCTACAAATCAGTTAAAATGTTGGCAGTATGTGGAACCAAATATTGTCTCTTACAAGACTCCTCAGATCAACCAGGAAGTCGCGTGTGGTTGCTTATGACCATACTGGAAGGGATCTATGTCCTGCCCCTCTGCACAGTTGAGTAGCTCAGGGAAATGAAGATGATTGCACAGCTTCCAGTTCAGAGCTGTTTGCAACCAGTAGGCTTAGAGTGTGGTCAGAGAGCTTGCATCTGCCCACAGTCTTACCATGTGGATGTAAGCACGGCGTGCTTGTCACCACACAACAATCAGCCTCAAGTCTGCATTCAAAGGATGTATATGGAGAGCGTTTCTTTTTTTTTTTTTTCCCAGGAAAAGTAATGGTAAAATCAGTGTGACATATTGCTGTAAAAATGTTCTGAGAGGTGTAGTGAAGTCTCGCTTTACATGAGAATTTAATAAAGGAGAAATGTAAGAACTCCCAGAAATATCTGTATTTCTATTAGTTCTATCTATTTGCAAAGTTGTTCAGATCTGGTATACCATTTTGTAATTACTATTTCTGGCAGAATAATCCTTATCAAAGAATGACCTTTACGGTAGGGAAGATATTTTCTGTCAAGAAAAGTGACTGTAAATCAAGTGCCATCAAACTTTTATTGCAGTTTTTACATAGACTTTTTGTTTTTATGAAGTCATCCCAGGAGAATCAAACGTATATGTTTTTGGGTGTTTATGGATATCCATATATTTAGAACCGCAGTATGAAAACGTTTCCCTAAATATTTTGTGCTTCTTGGCATGGGGCGCATTTCTTCTCTTCCCTGAAAAGAAATAATAGTAATCAGAAATATAATAACAATAAAAGTCAAAATACAACAAGAGGGTAAATATTGTAATCTTTTAGTACTAAACGTTATGATGTTGAAAGTTCTGAAATATTCATGTTTTTCAGAAATCAAACAACAATTGTTTAAGCTTAACCAATGAAAAATTACAGTTCATAACATACAGATAACGCAAGTGACTCACAAAGCCAATATTGTTCTTTGTTTTACAGTGTTGTCCGCACATTTTCGGGTCTGCGAGCCGTATACGGACTACAAAGGTCGCTACCACTTTGGTTTTCACTGCCCCCGTCTTTCTGACAATAAATCTTACATCTTTTGCTGTCACCATAACAACACAGTATTTAAATACTGCTGCAATGAGACAGAATTTCAGACTGTTATGCAGATGAACTTAACAGGGAACGCAGATGGATATATGCATAAGTAAGTAAATGAGTTTGAAAGTACTCTTCACCAAACTGTTACTGGTCTAATAACACAGTCTGAGGTGTACTTAATGATGGAAGCAATTAGAATAATTGCACATACAGAAAAACATTACTAAAAGGTTTTTGCTGTTACAGAACTCCTAAAAGGATATTTTAGCTTTGCTTCCTTTGCTTTGACATGGGCTGTTAACATTTCTTGGAGAGCACATATGTAAAAGTTGCATATAAATGTAACAAATATAAAGTTACATATAAAAGTTACAAAAGTCTCTCCCCCAGCCACAATCTGATCCAAACTATGTTTACATGTGTATCAGTAAAAATAAACCCCACAGCTGTCCGCAGGGGAGAGAGGGAATGAGCTGACATTTTCCATATCAACCCAAATGCACTATTTTGAATCTCTGATGTTTTGAATATAAATCTCTTGTAATCACTGACCTTGGGGAACAGAACATATTTGGTTATACACCAACATTATGTGGTCTTCTTGCTATTACCTGGGATACTTCCATGTACTGCTGGGGCCTATCCTCTAAGACAAATGTCAGTATTCTTTTTCCTAAAGAACCAGTAAGTAGTAAGTAGGTCTTTGTTACTGATTACCTGCTTATAATGACAAAATCTTCACTTGTGATCTGTCTCCCATTTAAGTATTTGACATTCTGGCTACACTAATCTGCTGGGATTTCTTTCAGTGTAGAGGGCAACTTTCAGCTGATGTAAACCCCCAAGGTCAAATTCTGATCTGTCTGCTTTCCCCTGCCATCTTATTCTGGTGTCCAGCCTCTCCAGGGCAAGGAAGGGACAGATTAAAGACAACTGGAATTCCAGTCTATTGATTTCTCTTTACAACAGGGATTTTAGTGTTTTTTTCTGCGGTGCAAAAGTCAGCCAGTGTGTTGTCATTCATTCCTATGGAAGCAGCTGAGAGGCTGCTAGGAGGCTATGGTGCTGGAATACTGATGTTGGCTCTTTTAACTCGCTGTGTGCAGCTGCGTCCAGCAGCAGCCGGCTCATGGAGTCAGCAAACTGTTGTCTTCCTTAACAAACACTCCTCATACAGCTCTGCCTAGAGAAGTTTGACTCTTGCATAGATGTACAAGTTGCATACTCTAACTTTACAGGTGTTAAAGTGACAATCACCTACTATAAAGAAGTCTGTGTACTGTGTAGTGCAAAAGAAAGACAAAAATAAACTCTACCCATATGAGATACCTATACGTCAATGTGGATCTATACTGTCTTGTTACTCTACGTGCAGCTATGTTCTTGAGGTGAAATTTCCTTGTAGTGCATCTGGGAACATCGTGAGAATATATCACACAAAATAGAACTCTGGAGAGACACTTCAAGTCTAACAGGCCCATTAAAGACCATCCATTTTCTCCACCCTTTGTACAGTCTGGACAATCTAGAAGCTGGTAGTACCCTTACCTGCGGCTACCCAACTCTGCCAACATATATGCCTCCAGGCAAGCTCGTGGAGTTTATACCACAGTATGCCCCAGTGTCCTCATGCAATGCATACTCTACCTACGCTCCATGGTAAAAGTAGGATGTGCTCCCCCTTAATTTACTGGGATGACCGTGCTACTGCGGCAGCAATCGGATGCCTTCCTGAAGAGAGGTCCTCACAGGACCCTCAGTACAGAAGGGCTGTGCTCATAGTTGCAGAGATAGAAACTGCTTCACACTCAGAATGATAAAAAGAGAGTCTCAAGAATGGACTAGTGTGGCTATTGCCCCCACACTTTGTCTTGCACGCAGCAAATTTGCTTTATTTCTTCCCTTACTGTTCTGTAAGCCCTACACCAACACTGCTGAGCAACCAAGTCTGCCTAGCAGGCAGCTTCATCACAGAGTTTGGGATGTTACTGACCAACTGTAGTTCAGCCAAGTAGAAAGCCAATGCTTCAGGCTTTTTCCAATATCTCAGCAGCTACTCCATGTAGTCATGGCCAGAGCTTACTAAGGTAAGGCCCTTCTTTTGTTCACCAACAACCTGAAATGAACAGGGCCATCAGCCACTTTCCAAAGCAGGCACGCACAGAGGAACAGGTACAGTCTGATTGCAAAATATGCCCTGGGATGTAGAACATTCCTCTGCCTCCTGCTTTTTCTGTTTGCATGCCTGCTCACATCTGTATATGTACGCACACATGCACACACACCCACAGAAATAAATGTAGGGCTGTTTATATTATAGAGCTGTTGTGTGTAAGCAGTTCCTCAATAGGAAAAAGGTAATTTGGTATTCTTTGAACTACAGTATTAATTTTAATGAAATTATTCAGAGCATAGTGTAAGTATTATATTAGTTTTCATTTAGCAATCTTTTTTTTCAAAGAAGTCACCTCATTCAGTTGTGATGGAGAAAGAGCTACCTCTGTAGTCTTTGTTGGTAAGATTCATGATTAAGAACCACCTGCAGACTATTTACCATATATGTCTTCAGTCCAGAATTTCCTGTGGACATTAGCTATGTGCTGATCTTTTGCAAAGGTGTGTGAAATCATGCTAAGTACAGTAAAAAGTTTCTGGAGATGTAGCTTAGAGAAGTGCAAGAGTGGAACCAATTTTGCCTTTTTGTAACTTCGTGAAACTTAACTTCTGATAAATCAGTCAGGGCCAGGAAAATTAAGAGATGCTAACTTTCTATGTAGTGCTCCACCAAAGTAGTGAGACAGAGGGAGAGAGATCTCCTCACCCTGAGCTCGCTGAGGTTGGTAGAAAACTTCCTGATAATTTTAGTATGCTGTGGAGGGGCAGAAAGAAGTGAAGCCTAGATGTCTACATCAAAAACATTGTAAAAAGCATCTTACTTAATACACTTGGACTTTATTTAACATATACAATAATTTAACTTTATTTGGATTCTGATATATGCAGGGTTCACTTTACAGTAACAAAGTCAGCTCTTTGTTTAGATCTAATTTCACACACCACTGAAAAAAATTCTGATGAAACCTATTGTACTGTGGCTGGGGAGAATGATATGAGATATGGGAATAGCAACGAACTGAAAGAAAAGGATTATAGTTTTCAGGGAAGAGTGATTCAATATTATTATTTGGCTTATTTCAATATTATTATTTGGTTTATTTTTCCCCTTAGCCATTCTTGTGATCATCAAAACAAGTTTCTTGTTTTATAATACAATTGAGGGAAAAAAATTGATGAAGTGACTTGTAACTTCTTTGTCATGGCACAGCAAAAAACCCACATTTGTCTTCTACAGTCACACAATATAACTATAGCCAGTTTTATTTACATTTTTTTCATTACTATAACAAAAGATTTCTATGTTTTTTTAAGTGCAGAATACTGGGCTATTTTATTTTTGCAGTCATGCAGATTAATCAGTCTGTAATATTTTTGAATGTGAAGAATTCACTTAGTATTAAATATAGAAATACCAATGATGTCTAACAGACAAGAAGAGTTCTGCTATCCAAAGTATTTTTCCGTAAAACTTGTCTATTAAGTTGTTTAACTATTCTTAAAAATAGTATTCACTTCAATCTAGTATTCATACTCTCTCAGATTTTCTGTTATGCGTGTTTTGGTGGATTGTCAACAGTACTACTATGCTAGGAGTCCTTAATCTAATACTGGAACAGTTTTATGGCAGTCTGTAATGCATCCATGTCTTTCCTTATCTCTTATTGCAGTTTTTCATGGTTGAATGGCTTTTGTACGCTATGCTACAACATTGCACTGAAAGCAATGTGAGGATAGAATCACAGAATCACAGAATCAGTCAGGTTGGAAGAGACCTCTGGGATCATCGAGTCCAATCATTGCCCTGACACCACCCTGTCGACTAGACCATGGCACTAAGTGCCATGTCCAGTCTTTTCTTAAACACATCCAGAGATGGTGACTCCACCACCTCCCTGGGCAGCCCAATCCAATGTCTAATAACTCTTTCTGAGAAGAAATTCTTCCTAATGTCCAACCTGAACCTCCCCTGGCGAAGCTTGAGGCTATGTCCTCTTGTCCTATCACTAGTTGCCTGGGAGAAGAGGTCGACTCCCACTCCGCCACAACCTCCCTTAAGGTAGTTGTAGACTGCAGTAAGGTCACCTCTGAGCCTCCTCTTCTCCAGGCTAAACAACCCCAGCTCCCTCAGCCGTTCCTCATAGGTCAGACCCTCCAGACCCTTCACCAGCTTGGTCGCCCTCCTCCAGACTCGCTTCAGCACCTCAACATCTTTCTTGAAGTGTGGGGCCCAGAACTGGACACAGTATCCAAGGTGCGGCCTCAATAGCACTATCTTTCTCTATGTACAGCATGTCCACTGCAGAGCTGGCATTTGCTTAAATATCTCCCAGAAAGTCAATTTTACAAGAAAGCTTACTACAGTAACAGATTCTACAGGAAAACATGGGATTGGGCAAAGACCTTGAGATAATAGTAAAATAGGAAAAAAAAAAAAAATCACATTTAAAGTGTACATGCAAAAACTGCACAGATTTCCTCAGTGTTAGAAGTACCAGGGCATTTGCTAGGATGTAAGTTTGCATTTGCTTGGGACAACACTTAAAAAGTGTTAATGACTGCAAGTAACAGCCCTGTTTAAGGGAATAGGGAAAGAAACAGTTCCCCCGGCCATCTGCCCACATTTAAACTCCACAGCTGTAGAATTCTGCTCACAGTTGTTTTGATTTGTTGGGTTTTTTAAGCCTGAATTCCCAAATGAATTATTTTCTGTTCATGTGCTGCACATAAAACACAACAAACTCTTCTTAAAAAAATACAGCCTGGTCCTAACCTGCTTGTTATCTGTCTCAAAAAGTTAATGAAATAGATGGAAGGAATCACATGGGTAAGAATAATAATAAAAGAACCTGTCTTTTCATTTGTGTGTAGGGATGGTAGAGAAATCTTAGCAGGAGTCTGTAGATGGAATAGGAGGAGATGGATGGTAAAAGTATTTATTGTTCTCAGAGAGCCCAATTCAAGGCTCCCTGAAGTCAGAGCAAACCTTTCGATTTACACAAGTGGGCTCTGTATCAAGGCTATACCATATATACATTGTATTTCTGTAAAAGATTAAGTATCTTAAAATAATGAGCTACTGAGCTTTTCCAATAGGTCCATGAATTACCCTATTTCACAGAGAAGGTAAAAGGAAATTGTCTTGTAAGTTTTACTCCAGATTTAGCTTTTGTATTTGTGTGCTAGCAGCAGAGGACTGGGCAACATAGCTTTAGAAGTCATTTTCAATGTTATGTTGCTAAACCTTGTGTTGAACCTAAACAGAAAACTCCAAAATGACTGACTGGGAGGGGCAGGAGCACTAGCAGGGCAGGGCAAGCTTTCCAGCTGGGGACGGGGAGAGGAGATACAACCACCCCAAAACAACTTCTTAGACTTGATTGTCCCTGTGAAGGAACAAGCCCCTGTAATTTGAATCTCAGTAAATTTGAAATCTGTTCACGCTTTATTTTTAGTTGAAATGAAACTTCTGAACGAAAGTACAGCAAAATCAGATTGCAAGATGAAACTCTTACAATCGAATCATTCAGTTCAATGAAATGAGAGCAAGTCCTAGGAGTTTTTTGATTCCCAGTTCTTTTCTGTGTCTCTGGCCTTACTGTTATTCAGTGTGAGTAAAAGTGTTTATTTTCTAGTTAAGACATCTTCTTAATTTGTAGGGAAGTTACATTTTTTTACTATAATTAGTAACCATCAGCAAAATTAATATTTTCTACCATCTTAATAGTTTGAGAAACAGAAAACATAGAATTTCTCTCTGTGTACAAAACATACTATTTATTAATTTTGCTTGTGATTTTTCGCAAGGCCCTTTTGAGAGTGCTGTTGTCCCACTGTCAGTTAATTAAAATAAAGCAGTCTTTCATTTTTGTACTTGTGAGAAACAGATGTTATTTAGAAGGAGCAGATGGATAAGTCACATATGGCGTGATTAATAAATTGTTGCTTTAAATTGGAACACTCAAAATAGCTCTGATTTTTGCTAACCAAAATTTTGATGGGTAAAATAAATACCTAAAGTAAAAACAATTTCTTTTGAGTTAACTATAAGAAATGTTCCTGCCTCTCACATTGTTGCCAAAACAAAAATAACATATTTTCTAATATTTCCATTCTTACTATGGATCAAATATACCTCACCTAATTGTAAAACGGATCCTGTTGGCATTAGTGATGAGGAAGAACAGGTTTTGTTACAGTGGATTTCTTCCTGACTTCTCCAACCTTCACTTCCCTTTTATTTATATTAGCAGAAAATAGAAGAGTTTACCCCAATAGGAATAAATCCACTGCAAGTCAAGAGCAGCACTGCTGAGAAGCCTGGATTAACCAGATCCTGTTATACTTTCAAGTGCCTGGACTGCAAAGATTTTAATGCATTACAAAAGTCTACCCACTGTTGTGTGAAGTCAGGCATGCATGTGTAAGTCTTTAGTAGAGGCAAAGACTCATGAGTTAAGCGTTTTCAGAAGCACTGTGTTTTGTCTACTTCCAATCCTCCTGGAAAGTTACTGAAAATTTTTTAAAATCCCAGGCTTGCATAATCCTAAACTTACACAGGAAGGGTCCCATTAACAGCTCTGACCTTCCTCTTGTTACTTACAGTTATTTGCTATGGAACCTCATTTAATCTAAGCATGTTATATCTGTGTAGTGGAAAAATCATTCCCTGGAGACGAGAATCAGTCTCCTTAAGTGCTGACAGGCAGCAACACAGAAATTAAAATTCTGATTTCTTATCTGATTTCTTGTTTCAAATTCTGATTTTCTTTTTTTTTTAAATATAGAATGAGAGAGTCATACACAAGTTTAAATGGGACTGACAGTTCAAAGCAGAGACTTGAAATGTTTTAGATCTGAAAAGGCTTGGGACGTGTTTTTAAAATGTCAAAATATCTTTCTGGCTTGCATCTATAATACGTCTATAATTTTCAGCCTTTCTTCTCACAGCACTTCGGTTTTAATCAACGTTCTGATAAAATACAGTTCCCTCAGAGTTTCTCTGAACGTCTGTGAAGGAGAGCATGGTTGAGTGTGTGTTCAATTTTATTCATGTAAGTTCAGGTTCACGTAGATGTGGGTTGCCTACCTGTTACTTAATATAATTTTTCTCCAAGACTGTCTTCCTAATGGCATTTTTTACTAGTATCCCTTCTGCTTGCTCTTGTTTTTACAGTCTCTGGTACACATACTTCCACATTGGCTCGTAGGTCTATATGAGCCTTTTTTGCTGTATACCTAGCAGTCTCATTCTTACCCATTTCTTTCCTTCTGTGTTCTGACCTCATCCTCCCCACTCACACAGTTTCCAGTCAAAACTGCATTTACACCTGACAGTCATTTTTCTTTTAATAATATTGCATCTCCTGCAGAGCTTCAGCACTTCTTCCCCTTTTTGATGTCCAAATTCTTGACCCTTATACCTTTCCCTCCTTTTTTCCCCCCCTGCTTTCTTTTAATAGATAGTCACCTGTCATAGCTTTACAGCTCTCTGCACCGTGTCTGCAGCTGATAATTTTCATGGCCTTTACCTATATATATACACATTATAACTACACCAACATATACATATAAATGTGGTACATATTTTCCTTCCTGTGGAATGCATTGTATAATATGGTCTTGTCAATGTTCTTCCTTCCTAAATTTATTACCAGCAAACTAAGGGGTCTTTAGCAGTTGCTCTTGAAAGCCTATACTTCTACTGTTATCTTCTGTATCCAGCAATAATTATAAATTCAGAGCAAATACAAGCACTAAACACCCTTTAAGACAAGTGGTTTATAGTGCATGTCAGCAGTGAATGTTTTCAATAGTATAGCCACTCCTCAGTCTCAATTATTACAGCATGTTTTCATATGGTTAACCCTCACTTTAGTAAAAGCCCTGTCACTTTCAGTAGGGTAACTCTCTGGGAGTGAGAATTTGCAGAATAAGACATGACCCACCAAGCATGTACATATCAGTGGTCTCACTTAAAGCACTGAAGCTAATTGTACATCAAATTTGTGTGCTGATATAAATACACAGATGAGAGGGAGAAATAAAAATGTTTGTAAGATAGAGGGCCTCAGTTTTTAAAAACCTTCCATGTCATGCATATAGCAGTATTTAGATTGAAATAATAAATAATTTTTAAGGACACATGCTTTAGAACAAAATTTTTGTTTCATCCATCCATATATTTATATATTTAATGAAACAAACTAACACGATGAACATTACTGATATGTAACTTTTTTTGTTTTCCCTTTTTTTCTGTCACAGCAACTACAGTGCACTGTTAGGAGTGTGGATCTATGGCTTTTTTGTGGTGATCTTGCTGGTACTGGACCTTTTATATTACTCTTCAATGAACTATGATATTTGCAAATTTTACCTGGCACGATGGGGAATCCAGGGAAAGTGGATGACACAGGGACAGAGCCGATGGATTAACCCTGCTCAGGATCCAAGCCAACTACAGACAGAGCCTCAGCCAGAGACAGAGCCTCAAACTCAGCCACAGCCTCAAACGTCACAGACAGTACACACTTTAAAAGGAGATGCTTTAAGCCCACCCCTGATGTCTTTTCAGAGTACATCTGCCTGGTAAGTAAGTTAAGCCATATTGTGATGTATTTTTTGACTCTGTTGTTTTGTAGTGTGAACAATCACCTGTATTTGGAAGTGCCCGCAAATTCAGGCTGAACAGCACCATTTCTAGCACATAATTATGTAATGAACTGTCTTACAGAATTACTACTTAGGAGTGATTTCTTACTCTGGAATATATTAAGTCATCTTTTAATACTCTTCTCAGAGAAATAGATGCTGCCATTTTTCAGTGCTAAGTAGTTTTACTACTCTGTGGTACAAATAAACTACAAATCTTTCTTCTACATCGACCATTATAAAATTAATTTTAATCTTGTGTCAAAGACTAATTGCTATGTGTATCTATGTATCTGTTGGTCTGGTTTTAAAAGATTGTATAAATAGCTACACTGAAATAGCTTCAATGCAAAATGTCACAAATCCACACTATTTGTGGCATAAGACACAGAAACAACACAAAAAACAGGTTAGGTTTTTTTCTATGCATAGCCAGAAAAGCATAGCTTGATCTCATTTGACAGAGTGACACAAGTAGGTTACTGTAAAGTTAAACGCTACAAAAACAAAACCCCCAAAAAAACACAGAGCAAATGGGAGACACATACTTGAGGAGCAGGTAGAACATGCAATATAAACAGAAGAAACAAAATACTGATAGCCATGGGACAAAATGACATTGAATGATTTTAGACTGTTTTTTACCAAAGAAAACAGAAGCAAAGGAAGAGAGCTGAATAAAACAATGCTCTGAATAAGGTGTCAAGAAAGGCAGGGACTTTTTTCTTGGCAAGAGCCTAAAGAGTTTGAAGGGGGCAGAGAGGGTCACCGGTGTATTCTAGAAGTGTTGCAGAAGGCTGAGTGCTGAGTTTTGGCAAAATAAAGTGATCTAAGAACGAGCAGGGCGAAAAAGATGACAGCAATTCCCAAAGCTGTAGAACATTTAAAGCCACAGCATTGATCTTGGTCTGAAACCTTTGGGTAGCACTGTGTTGCAGTTGGGATGATGATAGCAGTAGTCCTTTTATTTTATAACTTGCCCTTTAATTTTAAGTGTAAATCTAGAGCAAATAGGGTTAATGCTTTTTTGTAATAGAAAAGGTAGTGATAGTTTGACCCAAGGACAAGGTTCAGTGAAAGAGGAGGTTGTTTGGCATAGTAGCCAGTACTGGATGTATCCAGTGCTGATCAGACTTGAGGACTATTCTAGCAGGCCTTGTCCAAGCAGAAGAGTCTAACAAACGGTGCTACTTAAGATAGAGGCTTGCTTGTGCTTAGATTTAAGCTGTCTTCTTTTCACTTCTACTTCTCTCCTTTTTTCTTCTAATTCCTTCAGCTTTTTTTGCACGTCATTGATTTCCCAGTCTTCAGTCAGAGTTGCCATACAGGTTAACACCAACATTTGTAGTACAATAACTGTATTCTAGCTTAATATATGCGTGTGTGCATGTGTGTGTATATATAAAAATTTAATGACTGCATGAATATATATAAAAATTAGCCTGGTTATACCACTTGGTAATTCTGCCATACCACTACAAATTAAAGGAAATTATTCAATAATTCTTGAAGGATTCTTGGTCACTTTCCATTACTGACTTTTGTTGTTCTGTTTCTGCTTTTTTTGAAGCATTAAGCGGGGAATGTATGTTAGGATCAGGTGAGCGTATCCCATATGCTCCTTTTCCTGTGTTTGCAGGAGATGAGCATTGATAAGTCACTCCAGTAACCCTCACCCCTTCCCCAGTGAACCGTCTGTCTGTGCTCCCCTCAGTGCCCATAAAATTGTTTCTCTTTTTCCTAATTCTTTCATTACTCAGTGGAAGAAATAAGCAGATGTTTCCTTAACAAAAACATATTTATCCCTTGTATTTCAGCATGTAAAACACTAAAAGAGTTGCCGTATTTTCAAACTTATAACCTGCAACTTTTGAAACTCACAAGCCCTTAACTAAGTGCGTAGATGACTCAGTCTGAGTTGGATACATAAAAAATACCAAGAAAAAGGTAGTAGGCGCTGGTGATCACAGGCAAGGTGTTTAGCATGTAAAAGAGGTTTTTGAGTGAACAGCTCCCTCAGAAAACGAGACACTTGTGTACTACAGCAATTGCTAAGACAGTGGGGAGTAAGAGGAGGTTCCCTGGCTGTTTGTTTCTCCATGAGATAATGTGCAGGTTATATACATGAAAATATGGTAATTTTGCCATATAGAAATTAAGCTTAGTTTCGGAGTACGGTTCTGCTGCAGTCTATGTTTGCTGAATGACCTCAGTACTGTTTTCTCAAAATGTAATCGTACTACCAGTGAAGAAGTGCAATGGCATTACTGGATTTATAATTTCCATCACTGGTTTTAAAATTGCCTAATCTATTAATATAATTTTGTATTTTATACCTGAATTTCCATTGTTGTAGATTATGACACCAACCTCTTAGATGCTTTGGTAACAGCAGGTTTCCAGTCTATAAAATCAAGTTTTCAGTTTGTGTTGGCATTTTTAATGTGTCCTAAACTTAACCCAGCTTTTCCATCCGTAGAGAAAATAAGCATTCTTCTTTAGCACCTCACAGACACACTTACGTATGTATATGTAGAGGTGGTATCATACCATAAGAACAGTTCCTGTTTACAGATGAGCGTTTTGAAAATACAAAATAGATTTTTTTAATCCTGTGAGATATGCATATATCCTGGGGCATAAAAACTTAAATACTGTTAAAAACATTTTCCAAAACAGTTTGCAAGTTTTCTTGATGACAGATGTTGAAGTTGTTAGCTTCCTGTACTACATTTATCCTAATACAGGTAAAAAACATGCCCATTCTAGAGGACACTATATGATGGTAATAGGAAAGTGATTCTTGCACGTCAAGAATCTCAGCAACGCTGAAGACTTTAGGTATCCTTATTGCAGAGAACTGACAGTGTAAGAAACTACCCCAAGAAAGATGGCAGGATTAACCTATAGTTTGTAAAGCAGTTTGGTACCATCCTGTATTAAAAAAAAAAAAAAAAAAGTGCTTCTTATTTTTTCATTTCTTTTCTTGTTCTAGTTTAAATACTTTGAATTGGCAATGAAACCAATGACTGAAACAGATTATGTCAAAGAGAAAAATCAAGCAAGTCATGGTATATAGTGGGTAGAACCATCCCCAGGATGTTTAAATGTTTTGTTTTAGCAGATCACTTTATTATTTACTTGAGACAAAGAAGACCATGTATAGCCATAATATTATTATAACTAAAGAAGTCTGGAATCCATTATACATGCTGCTGGCTGCTCTGCAGAGGGCTTGCAGTGTTGTGCAAGGAGAGGGAGGAAAATCATTCATCTCAGAAGCATCGAGCCCAATTTAGAATAATGTTGCTTCGTCATGTAGCGTATGGATTTTGCAGCCCAACTAATGCTGATTTCTTCTTTAGTATGGAAACCATCTGAGGGCTGTCCAAAGGCCTGTGTGATCTGAAGGTTCTGGTGGATGTACCTTCTGCAACCCAAACACCGTCACGGACTGCAAGTGAATGAGTTTAAACAGTTGTGGCTTGCCTCGTGGTGGTTCCTCCAGGTCACGGCTGAGGTGCATGAGCTGGGCCCTTCCACGCTCACTGGTCCATGTAGGAATCTGCAGGCTGGTTAGCCTGAGCAAGCTTTTAACAGCTGGAGATCAAACAGCAACAAGCAGCAGGCAAATCGTTACTACTGCTCAACAAAGTAGAAGCCAGGGAGGCAATAAAATGGAATATTATAAGTTGACGAATCAAAATCCTGACTACTGAAAAAACTTGTTCTCACAACCCCGGGAGTGTTGTTAGTTAATAATGACTAAAAAAGGTCACACTAGCAAGGAAGATCGCATAAGACGAAGTGTGGGCCAGGGCAGCCTGGCAGAGTTTCTACAGATTCTCCGTGGCTGTGCTGTGTTCCAGATGTGAGAGGGGAACAGATGAACGTGATCTCTCTGCCTTGGTGATGTTAAACTCCTCCCCACCTCCATCAAGGATGCAAATCACAGGGAATACTGTCTTGAAGTCTAACTTTTGCCTCTCTGTTCCCTGCCTTTCTGCACAACAGCATGCAGAGGCAATGTCTGCTCTGTATGCGATCATATATGTTATGCTACGTGACTCAGTTTCGGAAACCTACTGGTTGTCCAGAATCAGGAAAAGTATCAGCCCAGCAGGTTAAGACTGTGCTTATTTCCTTTATGCAGTTGGAATGGGTTAGACAAAGGCAAGTCCATTTTACTTCCCCTTATTAGGTGTTGCAGTCTGCTTTTGCTGTGAATTCCTCCGACTCACACTGTATTTCAGACAACAAATAGAATAGTTTTTAGCCTGCTGCTATTCACCTGCTACCTGACACCTCTTCAAAAAGCTACCAAAGCACTTACTTATAAACAAGGAGAGAAAAAAGCCTATAGAAATATTGGCAGAGTTTAGAAGCCAGCAGGTAACTGTACATGTCCACAGCAACTGTGCAATAAACACAGGGAATAAATACTTTGCTGGTGGCTAAAAAGGCTACATGAAAGAATTCCCTTTGATACCAAATTTTGGAACAGGATACAGACTATCATCACTGGAGCGCAATATCCATATTCAGTAGGTCCTCTGCTTCAATAATTTCTAAGAGCTGCACATGCAGCCTTGCATGTGTCAACTAGCTTGGGACATTGGCACAGAAGTGGCTCAGCTGTGCAGTGTGAACGTGGCCATAGTCCACCAAAAACATTAGGCACTGGGATGGTGGGAGGCTTTTGTGCAGAGGCTGCTCTTGAGACAAGATATTTACAGTAACAAAGTGAACAAAATCTACCTCCTTCCATTTTAATTAGTGTTTTGAAAATAAGAAAGATCTCAAATTTACATTTGCAAAATCACTACATTAAACAGGAATACTGTGATACTATTTTAAAGATGCAAACTTTTGCATCATAGGACAAAGCATAGCTTTTATTTACAGCCCCTACCTAGATTTTTATATTATACTCAGACTAAATATGGCAAACCAGAGCACCAATAGTTTTTTTTAAAAGATGGAAAAAAATAAAATTGAGTACTCATATAGTGCTTTTATGAAAGAACTGTCTGGGAATTAACATCATCCGGCGGATCTGTCTGGTAACACATGTTAGGTATGTTAGACAACATCTACCATTATATGTGTGCCTCCATTCCCTTCAAAATATATTGGGTTAGAATAACAGATATTGTTGATTATATTTTCTTCTAAATATTCTTGTCTGTTTGCTAGAAACTGCATAACTGTAAAAATAGAAATTGCTTAAAAACAAAAGCACAGCTAAGGAAATCACTTTCTGCTCCTAGAAGAGCCAGATGCTGAAACTCGTTTTGCATTGCGTATCCCTTCTCCTGCATGGCCTCCTATTTGATGTCAGGGCAGGAGACCAACAGCACAAACAGGCAGTGGGCTTGGAACCAAACACCTCAAAATCTGCA
Source organism: Nyctibius grandis (assembly GCF_013368605.1). Lineage (NCBI taxonomy): Eukaryota > Metazoa > Chordata > Aves > Nyctibiiformes > Nyctibiidae > Nyctibius > Nyctibius grandis. Next base: position 82,129,569 of record NC_090662.1, read on the forward strand.
GTGCTGTGAGTCTTGTTGACTTGCCTCAGTACTATAATCATGCAAATAAATGGGAAGATGTAGTTTTGATTTTTATCATTTGCATTTAAACAATTCAAGTCACATAAGTTAGTAAGTGCTCTCTTTCTTCCTTGTATTCAGAAATTCACTATTAGCCTGCAAAGTTAAGCCAATATGCAAGGTTTCTGTCCACCTCAATCTGAATATAGGCAATCTTTGTGTATATTGATAGCCACTGCATCTTTTCTTGGTACATAATACATATTGTTCATTTCATGCATTATTCTCCTTTTCTTTTTGCTCTGTAAATTATAGACCCCTATTGCAACTTTTATTTCTCTACTTTCTTGTTAACTGCAGGTTCATTGAATATGGGCTGATTGATATTCCCTGTTTTAGCTGTTGCTCAGTCTTTCTATCAAATTGGGACTGTCACATTTGTCAGCTTCAGGGAAGTCTGTCTTTAAAATGGATTGTACAGTTGAAGTGATTTATTTAATGTAACTTAAATGTGGTAATGAATTGTCAGAAAATAGCAATTAGAATGAAAGTGAGTAGTTAAAATGCCTGAAGACTATTGCTAAATGAACTCTGCACACTGAGAAATGAAAGCTGGTAAAAATATATCTTCCATATTTAAATTTTCTCATATATTTTTAGTAGAATTTTTTGCAGCGAGATCATTACCTCACCTACGTTACAACAAATCTGGAACAACACTACTCAAGTAGCAGATAGCAGTGTAAAATTTGTGTGAAATCAAAAGACTCCAATTAGCCCACAATTGCACTACATAACGTTACAACACTATAGCATCACACACAGGAACGAGTGCGACATCCCAAGTTTTATCAACCAATTCCATCTTCTCTGTTAAAATAGAAACCACTTAATTTTAAGAGACTCTGTAGTTATTTTAGTAGTTACAAAACTCCTACCCCTTACATGCTCTTAGGTGCCAGATGCTCAATAGTAATTGTATGCACATTTTATATATACAGTGAAGAATAAAGTAGCAAGGTTATTCTAACGCTCCTCACTTAGATTCTAACGTATCATAGAGAAACTTTAAAACAGCCCCAGCCACTTTGCAAGTACAGCTGAGCACAACACGTACCCACGTACATTCATGCAGTCTGACCATTTCTCTCAATAGCACATCAAGGGTGTCCAGGCTGGCTGATTTCATTTTCACATTTAAAAAGCTAAGGCAGGCGCTCACAATCACTCCTGATTTAGATCTGTAAATACAAACGTAACTGAAAATCAGCCTAGTTGTCTCTGACATGCTTTTAAGACTAGCTGGATCTACAGTAGCAAAGGCAAAGATATGAAGCAGCGAGTAGCTCCCATACCTTGTATTGAATTATGCAGTCTCAGTTGTAGTAAGCTTTAACTGGCAGGGACCAAAACTTTTATTACATTGATAAAATTCAACTAATTGCTTTTAGTCTTCTAGAGACTAAATAAGGCAGATGGACAAGCAAACGACGGGGAGAATAAACAGCATCAGCCAAAGAGATTGCAAGTGGTAGAAGAAATAAAAGGGGAGGTGTTAAGGAGCTGGAGTTAATGACCTAAACAGGCAAGCCTTCCTGTGTTTATGCAAAGTTGCAACAGGATTTCTAAGTAGGAGATTTGGCGTAACTCAGTTCTGAACTGAAAGAAAGCACTTTTCAAAAAAAAAAGAAAATTATGGACAGAATTCTGTCCATCTTAAGTAGGCTATGCCCCAGAGAGCTCCTAAAAACACCTGAAAAACAACTATCTATGTAAACACTGTGCTTTTAACGGAAGTGAGAATGAAGAAGAATTTAAAAAATAAAGAGTCTCTGAAGTAAAATCCCATTGCTTTCAGTGTCTTGGAAAATGAACTCCCAACGTATGTTTTGGCTGTCAAGAAACAGGCGACTCCCTAACTCAAGGAAGAACGAGCAGGTAGTAGAGCTGAAGATCGTATGCAGACCAATTTATTATTCTCAGAGTTATTATTAAGCAAAAAGCCATATGTAATAAATAATCCTTTTATGGGGTTGCAGAAGATATTAGAGCATGCTAAAATTTCTACATGAAATAATGGCATACTATGGAATAGCAGACAGTAATGAAATCATCAAAAGCTTATGTGATAATGCTGAATGCATGACCATAAATGGTAACAATGTCAGACAATTATTTGCAGTGAGAGCTGAGGTCAAGGATCTACCACATCATTACTTTTATTGTCACTGTTCCCTGATTAGATCATGGTGAAGACAACCCTAGCAAGCAATTAGGCATTTCATCAAAAAAAGTGATAAAACATGTTTGGATGACCTTGGTTTTATAACGATGTTTCACTGCGCGGTTCAAGCAAAGGCCAGCAATTAGACACAGTCAGTTTGTTCATCATTAGGAAGATATCAGATATATGGCTGTTTAAGTCTCAAAAGCAAAATAGATCAAAAAGCCTTGAAATTTGAGAAACATTAGAGTCATTTACTGTTCATTAAGCCATGAGAGAATGCTGATGCCAATTAGCAAACAATTTTCAGGAACTTAAAAGGTTTTGGAGAGGTTACATGATCAACACTAATAAATACGTATACACAGATATCTACAACCATAATTGTGAATAAAACCTATTCACTGCAGGAAAAAAGCATGCCTCTGAAAAGACTTTGAAATCAGCTGTAAAAAGTTTGTTGGAAATGAGAAATGCTAAAGCGATAAAACCAGTTTAAGACATTAGATGACAGGAATATGACAAATGTCACTGGAACACAATTAGAAATGCTGCTAATGTTAGTCCCATGTCAGGTGATAATGTGATCCCAAAACAGAACAAGTGAGACACATTAAACATCAGAGAAATTAGTTTAATCAGCACAGCACTATGTAGCCTCCACAGAGCAGCATCAAAGGAATCAATAGTGGAAACTGGGCACCCATCATAAAATACAGAAGGGTAAAAATCACTCTAAAAAGCGGTTATGTGTGCAATCAATAAGCTACCTCACTTTACTTCCCAACAGGGTAATCTGTTTCCCTGGTGTTTGTTTGTATGTATTGGCAACCTTTACTTAGGCTCCAAAGAATCTCAAAGGTGGGACGATTGTGGAGACATAACCATTTACAGTGAGTGTTAAGAGCAGCGATGGAAAGGTGTTTGCACAGCAGTTCATGCGATCACCTGGCAGAACAATGACTGTTGGGCTCAAATCTAAAAGGAGACGAGGTCCAGCTACAATTCTTCTTTCTGAAGGACTGGTGCTCTAGTACATAGTTGAGTAGTTCATGCACAGAGGAGCCTTCGTAGCTATGGGAATTGTGCATATTAACTAGCTAGTCGTATCTATGAGCTGAATTCTGTATTAGAGCAGTTCCTTGCAGTCATTAAAGTGATGCTGCTCTGAGAGCTGACACACGCTAGACAGGCTGCCTTCCTTCTGTTGAAAATCATTACTATCATGTAGCAGCATGTGGAAAAGTAATTGCAGTGAGCTTCATCAAAAATTACAGTAAATTAATTAAACCATCATTAACTATGTTCTGTGTTGATTAGTGATACAGATTTTAATCAGTCACGCAGAGAGGGGAGGCAAGTTATTTTCTATTGCATTCCCAACTTCTAATCTCTGAAAAGTGATGAGTCAGAGGGAGCTGCTGAACCCAGGACCTTTTATCATTCTTATGCGAACAGCTCATCTCCAGCACAGTTTCACCAAAAAGTTCTAAAGAAATTGTGATTGGAAAGCAGCCAGAGTTCACCCTTTTCAATCACCAAAAACCTCGCAAACTTCTCTTGTGCTGCTGAAGTAACAACTGAAATCAACTAGAAAAACACTTAATTTGCATTTTAAGACATTTTAAAGAAAATTAGATGAGGGGTAGGAGTTGACATTTTATTTTTTTACTGTTCTCTGAAGCCTCTCAGAGCTCACAACAACAAATAGCATCACAGTTAAAAAGAGCGCCACTGTTTGCATGAACAACTAAAAAAAAAAAAAACCAAAAATGTGGATGCATTTTTGTGGATGTGTTAAAAATACAATCTAATTGTGATGCTACTGGAAAAAAATAAACTTGGTTGGGCATTTGCCTAACTCTTACTCAAGTTGACTCTTCCTGTCTCTTCCCTGGGAATGCATAAAGCAAAAGTAAAAATACCTGAAGCAGTCCAACAACCATACTTAAGAAAGTCCACAAGATGATGCTGGCTATAGGGAGCATGTTTTGGAGGAGTTAGCGACAAGTGAGATAGAAAAAAGAGCTTGTTAAGCATTAGGATAGTGACAAGAGCAATCCACATCTTCGCTTTTTAAGTCCTAATCTTCCAGTGTTTGTTACACTAATAAATTCAACCTGTGAAGGCAATCCTTGCCTCATTTTCTTTTTTTTCCTTTATTCTATTTACATTAGTGCAAACATGGTCTAGAATGTTTAAAAAAAAAAAACAAAATTAGTAAAAATTAGCTAGGGGATTGGCTGGGATTTCCCTTTCGTTCTTAAAGGCAGTTCTCATGACCGCTGGCTATAGCAGGAGTTACCACTGCTTCTATATACTATAGAAGTGAATGAGTACTTAATAGGCTGCGGTGTATTTGTCCACACAGTGCTTTATGTGAGCTAGTCAAGCTTTGTTACTTCCATTTGACAGATGAGACAAAAGCTTATCTAGTTACTGAGGGCCACACTGAATCTATTTGAAAATACTTCCATTATTGTAATTTGTGTAAAATTTTGTAATACTATAAAAGCAAGAAATTGCCCCCCACCCCCAATCTCATATTGAAGTTTCCAGAGGATCATACGTCCTTCATATCTAGGAGGCAGTAATCCTGGGACTGTGGAGGCATGTAGAAGTCTGTAGGTTTGGGCTCTGACAGTCCCAGGTTCAACCTGCTCTATACACATACATAAACACTGATTCTTCGAGTTGGGTTTTGCACCTTATCTGACATACTATGAGGAGACCACATGGCAGCACATGAGTAGAGATTCACTCACACAGTGCAGCACGTAATCTAGTGTTTTGGCAAGGTTCTAGTAGACTGCCTAAGAGAAGATGAAGAGGTCATTAAAGGATTCACAAACTTTTGCAAATAATAAAATTATAAAAATTTGCAAATGCATTACAAAGATCAAATATACAACAGGCTGTAATCTAGCTCTTAAAGACTAATTATACCACACTCTGTTTTGGTATCTGAAACTTAGCACACTACCTGGGCAAAAAAGTTCCTGCCTCACAACACTGAGATTGCACATTTTACATTATGTAGTAGAAACATGGACATAAGTTTGGGTAACAGCACAACTCACTCTCTGCTGTTTTGTTGTAAGCATCGCTGATATCATAGAATCATAGAATGGTTTCAGTTGGAAGGGACCTTAAAGATCATCTAGTTCCAACCCCCCTGCCACAGGCAGGGACACCTTTCCACTAGACCAGGTTGCTCAAAGTCTCATCCAATCTGGCTATACATATATATATATATTTATTTATATATATACACATATATATGTAAAATCAATCTGATACAGAGTATCCTGGAGCTATTTCAATATCCAGTAATACAATAGGTAACTGCTCACTATCAGTTTCCTATACAGTGTGATGGCTAAGCAAGCTAATGAAATTCTTGAGTATATAAAGAGGAGGTGCCAATTAGAAGTAGGGAGCTGTTATCTCACTAGCAGTGGTGAGACTGCTAGAGGGAAATGTCACCTTCACTGGGGCCTGTAGCAGCAAAAATTGTAGCAGCAGATGGGAAAGCATTCAGAAAGAGCTGCAGAGCTTATCTGACTTTTGGAAAGTCTGTCAAACTGTGAGAAGTTTAAGAAGCTCAAAGCTACAAGAACATTAAAAGGCAATTTGACCTCAGTTTGTGAATTCTTTGTGGCAAGGAGATTTCAGATAATAGAGGCCTGTAGCAAATAAAGACAGAAAAAGATCGGATACCTGAAAGATCAATTTATACAAATCTTGACTGGCAGTAAAGAGCAGGATTAACCTCAGTCAATTTAGCCATCTAAAAGTCGAGCATCTACTAGTTATTTAGGCATCCTCAATAATGTATTGAAAGAGGGGTTTCCAGAGGGCTATTCATCCCACCTCCCTTAGGATGGATTGAATCTCTTGGAAGCATCTCTTCATTGATTTCTTGACATTGTGCTGCAAGATGAGCTTATACAAGTCACTAACATTTAACCAGCTGAAGTTTAACAGTGGGATTCACAGAATCACAGAATGTTAGGGATTGGAAGGGACCTCGAAAGATCATCTAGTCCAATCCCCCTGCCGGAGCAGGATTACCTAGATCATATCACACAGGAACGCGTCCAGGCAGGTTTTGAATGTCTCCAGAGAAGGAGACTCCAGAACCTCTCTGGGCAGCCTGTTCCAGTGTTCGATTACCCTCACCGTAAAGTTTTTCCTCATATTTATGCGGAACCTCCTGTGTTCCAGCTTGCACCCATTGCCCCTTGTCCTGTCAAGGGATGTCACTGAGAAGAGCCTGGCTCCATCCTCATGACACTTGCCCTTTACATATTTATAAACATTAATGAGGTCACCCCTCAGTCTCCTCTTCTTTAAGCTAAAGAGACCCAGCTCCCTCAGCCTCTCCTCATAAGGGAGATGTTCCACCCCCTTAATCATCTTCGTGGCTCTGCGCTGGACTCTCTCTAGCAGTTCCCTGTCCTTCTTGAACTGAGGGGCCCAGAACTGGATACAATATTCCAGATTCATCTCACCTAAGTGTACATTTCTTTTCAAAGTTGGCAATTCACCAAGGTAATGTCTTGAGATGTAGCAAAATACCCATTACTTGTTGTCTGCGTTTAGCCCACACCCAGGGCTAAACAATAACTAGTTCTATCACCCAACATCCCCTCCCTAACAGAGAAAGGGAACTGGGAAAAGGAGGGCGACTCATGGGTTGAAATTTAAGCAGATTTAATAAAATAAGAAAATCAATACTAGTACAAAAGACACAAAGTTATACTCAGCCCATAAAGTGGTGGCAAGTCCCTCCAGGGATAGTAACCATTAAGAAGAGAGGACAAGGAAGAAGAGGAAAGCAGAGCAAAAAGCCCCCCCCATCTCTAGCAAGCTTTTCAATTTATAGTGAATGTGACATTAATGTTATAGAATACAGCTGTGGGCCAGCCTGAGTCAGCTGCCTTGGCTTTAACTGCTAATGGCCTTAATCACCATACCATGGCTGGCCACAAACTGAAACAAAATGTAACAGAAAATTGATTCTATAAATTATATCCCCACAAAACCAGGACACTTGTCATTTTAAAGCTGGCAAGGAGGCTTGTGGAATATAAGCAAGAGTCACTGGATGGGAAGCTAGGTCTGCACTAGGAGACCAAACTGAGGACCCTAAGGAGAATGGCTCTTTAAAATCTGATTTATCTGGGGAACGTGTGAGGCTGCATTCCCAGAAGACTCACACCAACATCAGTTTTATAGAATCACAGAATCATTTAGGTTGGAAAAGGTCCTTGAGATCATCAAGTCCAACCTTTAACCTAGCACTGCTAAGTCCACCACTAAATAGGACACCACTTAGGTGTCCCTAAGCACCACATTTACACGTCTTTTAAGTACCTCCAGGGATGGTGACTCAACCACTTCCCTTGGCAGCCTGCTCTAATGCTTGACAACCCTTTCAGTGAAGAAATTTTTCCTAATATCCCATCTAAACCTGCTCTGGCACAACTTGAGGCCGTTTCCTGTCATCCTATCACGTGCTACTTGGGAGAAGAGACGGACAACCACCTCACTACAGCCTTCTTTCAGATAGTTGTAGAGAGTGCTAAGATCTCTCCTCAGTCTCCTTTTCTCCAGACTAAACAACCCTAGTTCCCTCAGCTGCTCCTCATAAGACTTGTGCTCTGGACTCTTCATCAGCTTCGTTGCTCTTCTTTGGACACGCTCCAGCACCTCAATGCCTTTCTTGTAGTGAGGGGCCCAAAACTGAGCACAGTATTCAAGGTGTGGCCTCACCAGTGCCAAGTACAGAGGGACAATCACTTCCCTCATCCTGCTGGCCACGCTATTTCTGATACAAGCCAGGATGCTGTTGGCCTTCTTGGTCACCTGGGCACACTGCTGGCTCATATTCAGCCAGCTGTTGACACCCCCAGGTCCTTTTCCGCTGGGCGGCTTTCCAACCACTCTTCCCCAAGCCTATAGCATTGCATGGGGTTGTTATGATCACATTTTCCTAGCATCGCATTCTCATCGGACTTACAGTGCATTCAGAAAACATGGGCCAACAGCTGCACATCAAAAATCACACAATGCTTTTTCTCATTGTTTCATCCTCTACCATTAGGGAACACACAGGACAAACATGTGGCCTTCTTCCTCCCCACCTCTTCCAATAAATGCCTGATTATGCAGCTGCTTCATAATAGCTGCTGATGCCAGTGGGACTGCGCGGTGATTGCATAATCACACCAAAGAATGGAAATCTCTGGGCAAAGTCTCATATTGGCACCACCTGCCAAATCCTCATCTCTCACATTCTGTGGGCATAGAAAGCCAGTGATGGTAGCAGAGGTGAAGATTATTTTTGTGTATAAGTAACTGGCTTCCAATTTTTTATTTGGAAGTTCTGTAAGATTATAGTGGACACAAAAACATTGACACAGCACAGCAGGATTTTCTATTACAGTGCGTGCATGTGATAGCTGTTGTTGAATTATTCATTCTGAATTATTATGGTCTTTCTGCCTCTCCTCTGATACTAAGGTGCACACCTGAAAACTGCAGTCATCACTGGTCAACTGCAAGAAGCCTGAATGTCTGTCATGAAAAAAATGAGCATACAATAGATCAACAATACAAAACGTGCACACACATCCAAACAAATGAGTAAATAATGAAGAATAATTTAGAACAAATAGAGAATAACCCACCAGCTGGCAGTCATAATTGTTCAAACCAAAAATTTCCATGCTTCATAAATTATCATTCAAACCAAGCCATACCGAGCAGAATACATCAGCCCAATGACACCAAGCAAGCACTGTTTTTCTTTCTCTTCAAGAAATGCTACTCAACAGGGGTCATACACTGTCATTGATCCACCCACAAAGATCCTATTGTAGACAAAGGACGTTTTACACCCCAGCAGACCAATATCTAGATGCAACTATGAGACAAAAATAATAAACCAGTCACAGTTCCACCACTGGCATCAAAGCATGTGTCTTTGTAAAGCTGGCACTACAGCTCTGATAACGACAGAAAAGAAATTGTTTTCTTGCCTCTTACACTCTGCTAAAATTGTCCAGCGTGCCTGGCCTCTTCTCTTTCCACATCTCACCACACCTCCACTTCTCCTATGGCTTTTTACATGGGAAAGGCAGGGAGGAAAGAGGCAAGAGACATTTCTGCATAAAATTGTCTTTCTAACATCTCTTCCAGCATGTAGTGCTGTTCCCAGTGATGGTGTTGCAGGTGTTACCCTGCTGCTCCTAACTACAAATAAACAAAGTTAAAAATTATTTATCGCTTGTGTGGTTATGTGCAAAGAAACATACACTGGATCTACAACAGGAAGCCAAACAGTAACCAGATTAAATTGGAACAGCTTTACTCCTATTTTTTTAATCGTTGATAATTTTGTCAATGTTAAAAAGCTTTTCCATGGTCTTTTTTGAAGTATCTTCGGAAGTTTATTTTCAAATAAGTAGTTTTAAATTTCATACTGCTGGAAGAGCCACACAAATGCAATTGAGGAAAAAAAAATCATACACAGAAAGAATAGCTGCAGGAAACATGACTGTTTCATCCTACATTGAAATCTAGCTCTCAACACAGTAATTGCTACATTTTTTTTCTTGAGCTCTGACTCAGAAGACTAGCCCTCTAAATACTGAAAAGCAAAAGTAGAAAATAAGGCTCTTTGGTAAAAGAAATAACTATTTCAAGAAATACAATTTTTTCCATATGCCATTAATACACATTTTATTTCCAGAAACGAAAGAATTTCCTGTATTGTGCGGAGGTAAATAAAAAAGCTGATTTAACTGTCAGTAAATATACAACTCTGGGCTAAACCACAGGTTTGGGGATCAAAATTCAAGTGCTGAAACAGATTCCTCCCTCCTAAATAGACCATTCCGCCGTTGGAGCAAGTTCAGCCTCTGGCGAGGCTGAGGGAAGCAGCACATGCATCTTGTTTCAGCTCTCCTGGAGGAAGTAGCAGTTATTGTAGAAGGTTTTTAATGCGCAGGAAAGAAAAATGGAAACAGGAGAAAGAGAGGGGAGTAACTTAGTAAGTTAAATGAAATGCAGAGGCTAGGTGGGGACTGAGGCGCAGTTCCAGCGTCCGGAGGGGCTCACCGCCTACCTTGCTGCTGGGCAGTTGTTGGATATGGGCATGGGAATTGGCCACCTTCCTCTTCAGGGCCACTGTTCTCACCCCCTCTTCCCCTGCAGCACCCACCTAGCAACTGGGGGAATGAAGAGCCTGGAGTATTTCATAGTGTTACTAGGAATTGTGGGTGATCCAGATCCGGTTCAAGCAATATATTAATGTGATCTGCTTTGGCAACTAACTTTGCCACCTTCTTTCAAATGGAGTCTAGAAAAAAATCTTCTCATGCTTCTAACATAAATCCCCTGAAATCTCAGTGGCTTTTGGTTTTATTGACTTCCATGGGCCTTCAAAGAAGTCAGCACCCTGAAGCTCTGCAAATGGTACTGAAACACTCAAATCGAATGTTTGGCTAACCACTTTCCCCCTTTCAGCATGTTTCGACAGTTCAATTTCCATGAATGTGTTTGGTTTTATCCTCTGTTGGACTTCAGGACATGCTAGGCAGCAATTTTAATAGATTGAATTTTGCTGATGCCAAGATGGCAAAGAGCACTAGGGCAAAAGGAGATAATAAAAGGAGCAGGATATTCACCTGGTGTAGGTTGACCTACTTTTGTTTAGCTCAGTAGTTCATTCTTGAATTTTATGAAGAAACTAAGCTACAGCTATATATACAATGTGGGAGATTGTATACAGAAACTGTGTGCCAGATAAATAATAGATACATATATACATACATAAACACGTGCATGTGCACTCATAGCACTATACATATACCCACATAGTTTCTTACATATGGGGGTTCCATACATTTCTCTTTCACTTACAAACTTTTCTGTGCAGCTCAATTAACATCAAGGTACAAACCACATATATCATCCTGTATAATAAAGCTGCATTTAACCTCAGCTGTAAGTTGCAAAGACCTGTTACAACACTTAGAATTGAGCATCCACATGAATGAAGATACTGTATACTGAGTATAGCTTGCATAAACATCCTCATAAATTATGTCCTTCATTTATAAATAAATTATTGGTCACTGTATGACAAAGGAATTACAAAAAAAAGCTACTAGACTTATTAAAAGAATACACTCTATAACTGCTCTTCTTTCTGAATCAGGCATTACTGTTATACCAAAGTTTTGGTGTTACTGTTTTTAAAATATATCTGATAAAGTTTTTGGGTGCATTAGGAGATTGCATAAGCAGGGAATGGCAATGTCTTAGCAAGCTACATCATAAATCACATGGCAAGTTCTGCTTGCTTTTTAAACCTGGCTTTCAATTTGTAGTGGATCTAATAAATTCAAATTGTCAGCCAGCATGAAAGGAGGCCTTTTTCTCATATCATGTACCTGAATTTTACATAGAAGGGCACGCTCTTGTAAAGCCTCTTGTACTTTTCATTGTGCTCTCTTGGATCTTAGACACTGCTGTATAAGAGCTCAGTAAACATGAAGAATACTTGAGTATCTTAGATATGTCAAAGCCCCCTTGTGGGAACAGATTTTGAAAGCTGGTAACATCAGCTTTTGGGAAACTGGGATGAGCTGAAATCAGAGACATTCAGATAATTCAGTCCTTACCACTGATGTAGAAATATTCAAAGGTTCACAGTTTTTTTTTAAAAGCTTTTACAACAGTACCAAGAGATTTCACTGTGCAAAAAAAAAAAATTAGTATCAAGCCCTGCTCCAAAGAGTGCCCATCTGTTACCCAATCCACAGGAGCATGCAGCATCTCTTGGGTTGCTACAGTCACGAGCCCCAGGGATGCACCTTTCCTGCCACTCAGCCAATGGAAGTTTGTGAGAGAGGGAGAAAAAAATATCTTTGGGACTGTACATGCACATGTAGGGTGAGAAGCTGCTTTTCTTTCCAGAGGTAGCTGTATGGGAGGAAATACCTACGGGTTTTGGTTTTTCCTTCAAAATCTTTCAGTATGTTATAGGTCTTAAACACATGAATCAAATCTGCTCATGAATAAACACAAGGGAAGAAGGTTTCTAACCAGAACATGGAGACTACAGAACAACATCCACTTAGTGGTACTGGATTGTAAATAGCATGGAGTTGGATATATTTACATAGAAGATTATGTATTTGCATGTGGCAGTACAAGACTGACCATGATGGTAACAGAAATCCATCCTAGCGTTACACATTTTTGTAATTCATTTTTCGGGGGCAGTGGGACTACTCATTCCCTAAGTTAGGCATGGGGCTTTTAGGCACCTGCACTTGAACTGATTACCCATCGGCTTCGTTTGGTGCCAGTAAGGACAAAGGGGAGTCTCCACAGCATCACTTACCCAACTTGACGTCTATCCCAGGAGGAGGAGAGTAGCTCTGCAGAGGTGCTTGTTGCTTTCCGTTGATAATAAAGGAGCCTGAGATGACTCTCTGGAAATGAAGTCATCTAACCATTTTGATGCCTAAAGTTAGGGGAGATGAAACCCACTTACAGTATCTATGCCATTAAATTACATATATCAATAATCTCCTTTCCAAAGCAACATGCCTGCCCCAGACCTTAAAGAAGCAGGCAAAAAAATACTATCATCTTGCCTCTAGCAATAGTTCCTCTTCGCCTCTCCATGTCTAAATATCTCAAGTCATCTTCCTCTATGACAGGAATGCAATTAAAGCTATTTGGTCACTCCATTTAGTGGAAAATATGTGAAAATGAGCACAGTCTCAAGTAGAACAAGAAGTCTGATTTCATTACATGATATCCCTATTTAGTTTGGCATCATGATTTGTTGAGGTCTTGAAAAAAATTGAAGGCAGTTCAAACTGCATACATAATGAAACCAGGGTTGTGGGGGGTTTTTTGTGAACCATGCAAATTAATTTGCCTTCAGGTGTATTAGTTATTTAATGGTTGCCACAAATTAGCCTACAGGAATATTTGGCAACAATCAGCCAGATGAATTTCAGCCTCAAGTGAAGCATCTAATTCAGGCACCCTGGTAGTGACATGAGGGTTTCATTGATGTCTGGCAAATTAGTAGGTCCAGTTCACTTTCAGTTTTACTTCTAACTGGCCATCCACACTTTTAAGATGCTTTGGAAGGCCCAGGGTGTTTTGAGTATTTTTTTGAAATAACCTTAAGAGGAGGAAGAAAACATTTCAAGTCATTAAAAATCAGACTGCAATGCTTCAGTGAGGAAAGACACATGCAGCTTTTCAGTGATCATCTTTCAATTTATGTCCTCAAACCTTCATCTGTTCCTCTGTTCAGTGCTCATAAATCAGAACTTTGAATGCTTCGTATTTCCTTTAAAAAAAAAAAACCCTCAGAAATTCACCAAGAGAACTGGATGTTTTTACTTTCCAGAACTATGTTAAGGAGTATCAACCATTTCAGGAACTATCAAATGAAAAGCATTGCTACTAATTGGAAAATACTTGACTTTCAGAAGCATAGGATTACTTCAGAGACCATTATTCACAGTAAGTAATATTTATTTATGTTAGCAACTCTGTTTATTTCACATCACTGATCTTTGTAAGTGAGAACTGAAAAATATGGCCTTTAGTAAAAAATAGAGAAAATTGTATCCTGTGTGGTTTTAATTCTTCTCCCACCCAACCCAGCTGATGGACAAAAGACGTATTTAATTTGTACAATTATAGTTATTCCAGAAACTGTACAGGAAACTCGTTTTCTCTCTTAGCTTTGGTCTGTTAGCCAGGCAGCCATATTAATAACAAAAGTTAAGCCAGCTGCTGTTTTAACGCCCGCAGTTCTGGTGGAGGAGGTGGGGAAGGCAAGTCCTTGCCTGCAGCAGCTCTCCAGGATCACTCCAAGTGCCACGTCTGCTCCCGCATCAGTCTATGACACTGACCTGGGATCCAAGCAGATCCCAAGCTTCACTTACCAAAAAAGCAGCCAGATCATCGGTAATGAGACCATACACCATGCCAAAAACAGCACTGGTGCAGAGCCCTCCCGTTCACTGCAGGGTAGAGCTGGGAGGCAATTTCATAGAATCATAGTATGGTTTGGGTTGGAAGGGACCTTAAAGATCATTTAGTTCCAACCCCCCCCTGCCACAGGCAGGGACACCTTCCACTAGACCAGGTTTCTCAAAGCCCCGTCCAACCTGGCCTTAAACGCTGCCAGGGAGGGGGTATCCACAACATTTCTGGGCAAACCTTTCTAACTGGTTGCAATTTGTTTCCCAGCTCTCTGGCTACCAGCTCAGAGCACTGCCCTAGACAAAAGTCCGAACCAGTGGACTCACCAGTATGAAGCCCAAACACGTGCTATAGACAAAGTGTTCCTCTGAAAACCGTCTTTGAACTGTGTATTAGCAACAAGAAATCATGGAATCAAATTAAGAAGTAATTTAAAAAGACAAAGACCCTCCACTGGTGTGAGTAACCTTATCTCATGTGTGACTACACACCAGTGGGGGGGCTTGGCTGTTGTTAATTAACAGGTCTTATTGGGTTCAGATTTAGCTAGGAAATAAGCAGCAGTAGAGTGTAAATCCTTCAGGTTGCTGAATGTCCCTCTGGTATGGAGAGTAGCCCTGCAGCTCCCCTGACCTACCAACCTTTCCTCTGCAGGACAGCAGCACAACCAAGGACCTGGCCAGCAGGTAGCTGCCATCCACCAGCAGCTCCTTCTCCCATACAAGTGCCCAAGCCAGCCTACCCCCAGGAACACAAGATCTTCACAAAGTTTCTAAAGCTCCTTTAAAGCCAGTGAGCAGCTCTCAGCAGTGATGTGAAGTGCAGTTTGTTTTATATCCCTCAGTCCTTATGGGAGTTACACAAGCTTAATCCAGGCTAAAAGAAGTGAGATTCTTAAGAAATGGAGCAAGTAATTTAAAAGCCAGATTTACGAACACTCATAAAAAAATCATTAAAATGTAAATTTCTTAAAAATTGCATCGCTTCATAATTTGTGCACTTGACTTTTTCTAGTAACCCTTTCTCAAGCATTGTAAACAGTCATTGCTGCTCTGGGATATATTGCTACAATGCTCCAATGTCTACGACAGCTGGCAGCATTCACTTTTGTAACATATTAAGCCTTTATACAATAGCTTCCATAACACGGACAGACGATTCTGCTCTGAAAGCGCAATGGAAGTAAGCACATGCCTATTTCCCACTTATATTTCCCAGGTGGAAGGGAAGAGAACGGTCTGGCAGGTGACATGCAGCCCCATTTCCAGTGACTGGTAGGTAGGACCTACTCCACCTACACTTTAGAGTTGGTCCGATTCACACCTTATGTCTGACTTGTTCCTCGTTACTAACACACCGCAGCATGAGCAAACACATTGCTGTAAGCATGCTCCAAAGGGAACTCATATAATCCAAATTATTTCTTCCCACCTGCAAAGCAACAATATGAGCAGACAGCATCTCTCATGTGGCTTTCCTAGCATCAATTAAGGAAAGCAGGCTTTCTGGTGCTTCAGTAGGACTAGTATGAACTTAGTATAATCTTTAACCCACCCCGGAAAAAGCTTTCTCTCCTGATAGCCTTGTGTATGTTGAAGTACATAGCATATCCCAGCACTGCTCAGGGCATGTCTCAGAAGACTTGTAAGTAGGCCTTGTCTTTCCAGAAGACACGAGATAAATGCATGTTCTTCCACTCGTTGTTGCAACCCACCTGTCTTTTGCCTGATGCACTTAAATAAGGAGAGCGATTCACAAGCTATGATAGCAAAAGGGTAGCTTATGTCCTCCAAAAGAGCAGCAGGGCAGAGAAATCCTGCTGAGAAAGTCTTCTCTTGAACTGACAGGGAACTGCTTAGTCTCCTGAGCACTCTGGTGCCACACCCCAGATCCATGACTCACAAGAGTTGGGGTTCACAGTTCTCAATCTATGCTTGATCCAGAGCATAGTTGGCATTTCTAGTTGGCATTCACACCTGCACTAGGTAAATTACGGGCCACCAGCTTAATGCAGTTGGTACCTGCCCTCAAATAGTAACCCCTCCAAAATGTCCCCACAGAATATGATCAAGATTTAACAAGCCCGTCTGTCCCATGCCTCCCTGGGGCTTACAGGCCTGTTATGAAGTCCTACAGTGTTTCTTAACAACTGATGCATAGAAGCATCTCAGACATTTGTGACTACTTAGCAAAGGGATTCTCTCAGCTGGCCCCATTTATGTGTTCCTCCAACCACCAAGAGCACACCTACCAGGGCAGAAGCTTCTGGTTTCGTTCTTAACACATCCCAGGTATTTCCATCATCTTTTCTTAAGTCTGCAGATAAGGGGTTGCTTAACTCTGATGAATCTGGCATGTGTTGCACATTTATTCTGTTTAAGCCCTAACACTTCTCTGAGGTATTCGCTTTCAAACATACTTTGACATTTCTCTCCACTTTTGCAGAATTGTCAGCTACAGTAGAAATAACACTTGAAAATTCAGTCTCTTTTTCAAGTTGAAAATTTCCAGTGCCTGGGTTTTGTTTATACTCTTAACCACCAGATGTCTATCTCCCCTGAGCCACTTTTTATTTTAGAAGCATTAGTGATGGCTGCCAGTGATGGTGGTCGTTTTACATAATGGCTGCGACAAAACTGATTTGCGACCATTTAAGGCAGTCCTCTCATCTGACCTCATGCAGGTGCCGTGATGCATTTCACAGCTAGACCAGAGGAGAATTTGTGCTGCTTCAAAGGCGATGTAACCCAGTAAAAGATCACGCAGCCTGGGGTTGAAACTAGGGGCCAAACCAGCTCTTCTTTATAGCAAGATGGCAACATCCAATGCCATTGCTTAATGTTGAAGTGTTC
This sequence comes from Nyctibius grandis, assembly GCF_013368605.1. Taxonomy (NCBI): domain Eukaryota; kingdom Metazoa; phylum Chordata; class Aves; order Nyctibiiformes; family Nyctibiidae; genus Nyctibius; species Nyctibius grandis. Next base: position 82,146,678 of record NC_090662.1, read on the forward strand.
CTAGTCAATTCAAAAACCTGACACATTCAACCTCTTCAGGACTGAGCCAACGTGAAGCAAATTTTAGTTGCCGTTGAAGTTTCCCCTACATCGGAAAAACCTGAATCATTCAGCTATTTTGATGTTCTCCCAAAAAAAAAATAAAAAGATGATGAGCCCCACCTAAAACATCTGAGACTTTCTGCTTTCTTTCACACAAACAAGAGGGCCAAATTGAGATTGCACCAGCAGTGTTCATTCTGGCATTTCATAACTTTCAAGAATCAGTCTTGGTAACCTGAGCAGCCTTTCAGCATACATTTTGGATATAATGTTATATGTTATGTATAATATAGCCATAAGAGTGTACAGATGCCAAGCTATGAAAATTATTTCCCTGCTCTTTGGCAGACTCTACAGGCAGAGGGATTAGATTATGTTCTATTTCTTTCTGGTTTGTCATGTATTTAGACAACTGAATGGCTTTTCATTTGGTGCTTGTCCTGCAATTCATTTCTCATATCCTTCCTTTCAGTCTTTGAGGCTTTTTTCAAAATCTAGTGCATTGTGCTTTGTCCTCCCTTGTCCTTCCATTTATGGGAAGGAGGACATTCCTATTGCCTATAATAATCAGTGTATCTGCCAAGGGCTTCTTATTGCAGAAAGCTGTTTGTTAGCCTGGTATCCAAGATCATCCTATGAACAAAGAGAGCGAAAGCTTGCCTTCCACTCCCAACATGACCTGATTTGAAGGCATTGCAGCAGAACCTCAACAGGTGCAGATCAGTGCAGGTCTGCTTATATCAGTGTAATACAATTTTATGCCAGAGCGAGATCTGGACATTTGCGGAGACTGTTCACTTTGTCACCTGAGGTCTGAAGGGGCTGTGGTGATTGATGGCGCTTTTATGTGAACACTAACTTAGCAAGAGGCCCTGGAACGGTGAATGCGGCAACTGTTTCCTTCATTTGTCAGAAAATGACAAAAGTCTGTGAAAAAAACTTGTCTCCAGAGGCTCTGAATCGTTCCTTCATTATTAATGGATGTAATTTTTTCCAGCAGAACTAAGCTGCCAAGCAAAGTCGTTGCTGTGGAAGAGGAGACAATCTTTTAGTTAGCTACTTGCTTGCTGGGCAATGAAAATCGATGCAGCTTGACTGGGTGCTCTTCACTGGGCAGTCAGGTAGAGCAGCGATGACAATCTGGGGTGCTACACAATGATGGTAACTTTTGCTAGTGAGTAGGAGCAACCTGAACCACCTCCAGAGCACATGCTTCAGCTCTAAATACATTAAAATCCTGTAGAAGTGACCAGAAGTTACAAATACGGGGTTGCCGTTGCCAAGCACGCTGTGTAAGGAGGCTGGGATAAATACTCTGGCTAACTGCACACGGGAATTAGCACTCTTCTTTCTTAGGATAATGCAAGTATTTTCAGTGATCCCACTATCGCAAAATGATCTGAAGCAGTACCTCTCAACTTTGCTGGTCCAGCCATCAATCAGTCAATCCCACACCCCACTTCACTTCTCACTAGAGGAAGAGGACTTGGCATCTGTCCTGTTGGGGTTCAGTTTCAGGCAGAAGCTATTGATTCGGCATCAGGCTCAGCCAGGAGCTTGGAAAACACAGGGTGAATACTTCATACTTGATGTAAGAGGCTTTCAGAGCTGAGTGTGGTCTATGTGTTTCTGGCTCTGCTGTTCACATCCTCCCACTCGTTCTCCCATAGCTTTATACACACATTAGGGGAACTGGCAGAGTATTGAATCTACTCTCACGAATGATATTTTATCTTCTGTGCTGCATACAAATATTCATAAACTTTTCTATGGTCGTTGGATCTGCGAACTCTCATTTTACAGCACCTTGGTGACACTCCTGATTTTACATTAACCTTGGGAGAAGGATCTGGCCAGGAGCAACTTTGGGACTCTCAGGTACAGGAAAAGAGTAACTGGCTGATGGGTCTGACACATTTAAAATTGCATTCTGTCCTGGAGCACACAAATGCCTGCTCTACCTGCTTCATCTCTAACCATTTCTTTAAGAATAAATAAATAACTAAAAGAAACCATGTCCTGTCAAACAATCTAGTGATTTAAATGATGCAGATTGTAGATTAGTAAAGCATTTCATCTGAGCTAAAGCACACACAGCACTCTACAGAAGGGTGAAAAGAAACAACTGAAGGTGCAGTGAAGGACGTAGGTGGCTCCAAGCCATGGCATGTGCTCATACTCTTCAGTTTCTCTCCCCAGCTATTTTTCAAATCAGGTATAACTAAGTCTCAGGAGACTCTCTTCTAGATACAAACAACTTGTTTTAAACTTTGTCTGCCTGCAGACCTCAGAAGAGGCAGGTTTGCATATTTTGTTATTATCCGTTTCTACCAAAGTCAAAGGAGGACAGTGACAGAATAAAGCAAAGCAAAGTAATTTTTTTTGTATTTCTAACATGAATAAGGCTGTCTAGGCTATTCCATTATTAGAAAGCAATTAACTGTCAAACCATGACATAGGTTTCATTTGATTGAGTTGTGCGTGAAGGCTTAAATCCTCAGAGTTAGTTACGAGAGAATTGCACTTTCAAGCAGATTCACCATGGCAATTTCAATGGAGTTATGCTGATGCGAAAGTTGAGACTCAAGCCTCGTATACTGAATAGATTTGATGGGTAAAACTCTAGATAACCTCAAACATGCTGATTCCCATGGATACTCCATTGTCTGAACCAGATGTTTCTTCATATTTCATATATTAATGGAATGCAATATGTATAATATAGCACATAGACTTGGGAATATCCAATATGCAAAGAACGCTGTCTGGTGGGAGAAGTTAATTAAGTATTGTTGCTACTAGGATACCAAATTATGCCTCCAACAGCTTGTATTCATACCATTATGCTTGCCTGCTTGAGCAAACAGATGCATTGCTTTAATTTATCATTATGATTAGTAATCTTGGTCTACCTCAAAACTTTCCCTAGTTGGACTTTCAGCCAATTTACCTACCTGCTGCCATAGTTCATATATGGATGGATCACATAGCCAGTTACACACACACACTCTGCACAAGGTGAAGATGGGCAGATTTAAAGCATTTGTTATGTCCAGCAGGCACTGCAAGCAAAAAATGATGAATACTCACAACATATCTGTGAGGAAAGCACATGAATATAACACTTACTCATTTACATATGTGGAAACATGTGGAAATAGAAGTGCATTTTCTCATCATATGAAAGGAATAGGGGTTAGAGTAAGCAGCCTGTGCTTGGTCTGATGCATACCTTGGTAATGAGTGCAACAGGAAGACAGCTCCAGTGGGATTATCTGTGGAAATAAGATTTACTTCAAAGTAAATTTATGGTTGCAGAAGGAAGCCCTCTGCACTTTGTACTTTCAGAGTAGACTACAAGCAGTAGAAATAGAGAGTTTAGCAGTTCGTTACATTTCCTCTTTCACCTTTTCAGTCAAGTATTTGATCTTTTAATCTCACAGATAGTAGACAACACAGCAATGTGAAATGGGTACACTGGCATACATACAGAAGGAGGGATTTGGGGTGAAATCTGATTTTTATCCTGTAGCATACAGCCTTGCTGTCTCCAGCAGCCAAGGCTCTGTGACCTGCAGGAAAGTATCCCACTTCCCTCCCTGCTAAGTTCCCAGGGTTCCCTCTTGATGATGCTCACTCAGGGGTTGGTCTGGCACATCATCATCACCTCAGGTATGCACCCAGACCCAGGAGCTAGGCAGCACTCCATGTTCGCCCAGGTTACACATAAGAATAAGCAACTTGCACACCTACTGTGCGATTAATACTTTGCCGAACCAGAACGAGTTTAATACAAACAGGGAGAAACAAGGTTAGCCTCCCACTCTGGGTATATAGAAAAAACAGAAGGAGAATGCAACCATCCGTATTACACAAACTCACACTGGGCCAAATAGAGCTAATGAAGGAAGGTGGAGGCCTCCTAATGCCTCTTTCTTTCTCATGCTTTTCCTTCCTCTTTCTTGCATCCGCAAATTAAATCCACAACTGATAATTTTTTTCTTTACAGGAAATACTTTGACGCGGTGTGCTCATGAAACATTATGGGAACATTTGTGGTTTATGTCTTCCAGAAAATCATATTGATGTGCCTCAAGATGGGAGAGGTAAGATCAGACTTCAAGGAGCAGCTTTCAAGAAAATCAACTAAATGACAAGAGCTGAAAAAATGATGGATAAGCAGTAAAGAGAAAGACTACAAAAAGGAGATTGAGCAAGTCACCTGAAGAGAAACACCATTCAGACAACTTCTATAGACAAACGATATAGAAAAAGTCTCCAGAAGAATGTAGTTTGTAAGCAATATTTTAATTCTAGACCGACAATATTATCTCTGAAAGGAAGCATCATATTTGAGGAAATGCTCAATAGGAAGAAAATTAAGTTGCTCTGGCAAATCCACACAAAGGTGGAAAAAGATCACAAGACAAACCTTTGGTAAATAACTTTACTTTGCCTCCCCATCCATTGCCATTTGAGCCTAATCTAAGTGTCAGAATACTGAATGTGAGTTTTTCCAAAGTTCTCTGGTGAATATTTTGTCACAATAGGGTAGATGCTGGCAGTCCCCATTACTGTTAACCATATTGTCATATGCATTACAAGGTAAGTGAAGCCCTTTCATCAAGTCAAACTGCAGGGTAGCAGTCGTTTAAACCTTAATACACCTTTTAAGGTCATTGGCAATGATTCTGCTAAGACATCAAACATCTGAGCACATCTTGGCTTCAGCTTCACACACCCTCCTGAAGAGGGGAGCTTTATTAAGAAGCAACACAGACGACCCATTCCACCCCCATACTCCTTCAAGCTGAAAGAGAAACAGAAGAAAATCAATAAACTATGTATTTCAAAAGCAATAATACCATTGTCCCTCTGCTTTACAAGGCAATAATCAATTCCCTCTGCCACCGACTGGCTTCAGAGTTTACCCCTCACAAATCTGAGAATTCATTTGTAAGCCAGAAGGACAATGATGCTACAACAGAAGTATGTGGAGTACTTGGTCACTAGGTTGCAATAGCTTGACTTAACTTTCCACAGGACAGACTTATTTTAAAATCCTACAGTATCAATTAAATGAGCAAATCCTGTGAAATTCAATTATTTAAGAATTGAGAACCTGGCAATGACAACCAAGCAGAGGAGTTTATCTAGAAATCATAACACAAAGCCATGATAATGCCAAATTAATCCTTCATGCCTAATATTTCGTCCTGCAAATCTGAATAATTTTAAAATAACCATATGTTCTACTATATAACCATATGAGGAACACCTTGTCAATGAACGATCAAGTTTTCCTTTTGTACCTCTTCAATTTGAGCGAATTTTAATCTTCTGTTGAACTCAAAAGGGATAGATTACTGAGTGATTTGAGCTAATTCATGGCTACTGGAGTGCATGATGATGGTGCATGACTAAAGCCATGTAGCAATAAATAGTGCTGAGGGACCCAACAAGGCTGGAGACCACAGTCTTCAAAGAAGGCCCAATCTGAGTAGGATACCAATGTGCGCATGCCCCTTTGCAAATCGACCAGTAAAAAATGCCAAATATCACTGAGTAAGAGCAGGCAACAGCTAATAAGAAAGAATTCAAATGCCACAGGTGGGAGTGCCACCCTGCAGGCATTAGACTCCATCCTGTCCTAGGTAAGGTTAAGGCCTGGCCCATTCTCATTCTTCACAGGAGCTCCTGCGTGCACATCTCTGCACGCAGCTCAGCTTTTAGAGCCATAACAGAGCTGCCACAGTGCAACTGGGGTATTCTACATTTTAAGAAATGTAGCACTTCAAATAAAACAGAGTCAGTAGTTTTTAAACCTTGATTCTCACTAAACCTAAGAGATTCTAGTTTTCTAAAAGGAGTATTTCATCAGAGCATTGTAGAACCATTCAAAGCACTTCAGCTGGGATCAAAAAGGAACTCCAGCAAAGACACGCTGTAAGTAGCTTGCAGATACTGGCAGACAGTCCAAACTGCTCTCTCCTTGATGATGAGAGCTTTGGCAGTGACAGGGTCAGTGCTCCTGGCAGTGGGAGAGCTGATCCTATGAGATGTAAGGTGGTGCTATTAGTGCCAACTTGCAAGAAAAGCAAAGGAAACCAACTAGCTGGAAGCAATGCCATCCGTGCCTCTGCCAACATCACGTCTTCTCCACATTGGCTCCGAGATCCATAACCTCTGCAGACACCCAACAAAGTACCTATCTACAGTAATCAGTCTTACCTTGGCACTTTGCAGTAACTGTTTGCTCCTTTTACTTTCTACCAGCACCTACTTTCTTTGTGAGGTGATGACCGCCACAGAGAGCTTTGTAAAAAGCTTATGTTCATGAAGGAATTTGTATTAGATACTGGTTTGTGTGTCTTACTGTATTTTGTAAGGGTTTTTTTTCCCTTTGGGAATTGTGCGTTATTAATGAGCAGTTTTATGCTTTACTTCTAGTACATGTCTACCGTGTAATTAATGTGCTTTTTGTTTGTTCATTTGTTTTCTTTTATTCTCTATACAGAGCCAGTTAATATAAGGTAGATACTCTCTGGCTGAAATTCTGATTTTGCCTACCAGCTAATTTATGGATAAATCCATGTTGTAGCTGATGAACAATTGTTCATCAATTGTGTTGTTATAATCTGATAGCTTCTCTAGTTCAGTAGAATATAAGCTCCTGAATAAGACTGATGCCCGTTGGGCCTTAAACTAAAGGGAAACAGTGCACCACACGTGTTTCCCTACCACCATCGCTATCGGCCCTTCTCCCTTAGCGTTTGGAACATTATAGAAGAGCACTGGTTAGACAAACAGTCACCTGAACATCTCAATCATCTATGTAGCTGTGCTTTGATATCCCTCTGCATTTACCTGATCAAAATTATGGTGAACCAGATAAACTGCAATGAATTCTTCAGTTATTTCTGCAGAAAGAGACTGGTTCAAACACAATCTTTCTCTAAAAGAAAAGACCTGGACTAAAATAAATATATTTTCCTCTATGTCCATCCTGATATGGTTAGAAAAATAAGGAATCTAAAATTAACATTTGCAGAAGTGTATCATTCCGTTATACACCCTATTTAACAACAGCAGCTGTCTCAGTGGCTATTAACGACCTTCGTGCTCCAAAAGCCTCCTTCCTTGTCCAACTCATTTTCTCACTTCAGTTTTACTGAGAACGGAGTGTCCAACTTCTTAATAATTGCTGTGTATAACATAGGACATAAGAAGATAAGTTATAAAGCTTGTGCAGGACTTAGTGTTGTAATTAACCGTCTTTCATGCCTGGTTATCGATCTTACAAAAAAAGAGTGAAAACAATCTGGCCTCTTAATGTATACTTCAGCATATTGTAGCAGCTATTTTAGATAACTAGTTTTAATAGTTTTATTATGGCTGTAATTTCTATATGAGGACTGTCCACTTGAAGAAGCAATGAAATAACATGTCAAAGTGATTTTTAAAGTCAGTTCTATTTCACCACTAGCGATGATGTATGAAGAGTGAAGCAACAAAACCAAAACCTCACGCACTCGCCAGGAAGAAACATCTTTTCTCAGCCTTGAAAATTCTCTTGTACAAGACAGGCATTTCTTCTAGTCCTCCTTTTACATAAATAATAAATCACTAAGAAGATAATATATACAGTACAGTAGTCTATTTTAATAGTCAGAAGTCAAATTTAAGGCTAATTAAGCTAAGTAGAAATTCTAGGGTTGCAGTGATTTCTCACTCTTTATTAATACATTGACAATAATACTGTTTACATAACACTCGATGTTTGAAATCAATACGTACCAGTGTCCAGTGATTTGCTAATCTAGTTTTTGATCTAATCCTGTCCTACTTTTTGCAGCATTCTCTAACTTCATATTATGAATCATGTTGTCTTTCTGAAGTGATTGCCAAGTAAACCAAAAACGTGTTTTACACTGCTATTGCACTGCTCTTGTCTTTATATACAGTAGTTTTTATAAAGATGTCCTTAGGTTTTAATAAATGAGTGTAACATAAACTAATCTCTGTAATAAAACTTGCTTTAGTGTTTCAGAGACTGTCTGGAATAGCTGTAGAGATTTGAGTTTCCACTTTTTTCAGTAGCCTCAAACTTCACGTCTTCCTTTCTGTCTGCGGGGAAATCCCCAGATACCAATACTCCATAGTTTATACGAGTGGTTTATACAAGGGGAAATGAAGAGAGTGTATTTAATGCAAAGAATGATGCTTGGATTTGGAGGGGGAAAAAAAAGGCCCCCAAAAAAAACAAACCACACAACAAAAAAAATGCTAAGGCCATTGCATAAATAAATACATGGTCTGTTTAGTCTGCATCACATTTCCAGCAGCTGCTGATACCAGATACTTAAGAGGGAAGTGTGGGATACTGAACAGAGACTGCTAAGAAATAAACATCATCTTTCCACTACTCAGGGCTAGCTGAGAAGGCCAAACGTGCAACTGAGAAGAAAGCAAGCAACATTTTGATTTCCGCACACAAAGTACTCTGTCCCACATGGATGTTATGGTAGGTCCACCTACCCAACTGAGGCAGGGGCAAATACAGTTTAACTTGCTCTGTACAAGAAGGCAGGACCAACAGTTCACACAGGCAAGAGGGGTTTTTGTGTTTTTTTTTTTTTTCCTGCCAGGCTGAAGGATGTGGACAGTTTTTCCAGAAAGGTTTAGACTTTCTAAACACACTGTGTTCTCTCAGATCCCTTTGTCACCTATTGTTTAGGAGGCATCATTGCCAGTGTTCCAAAAATATTAAACATTCTGAGCTGAAATTTCGCCCTTTGGACTAGTAAAAGGGAACATTTTTGACAACTGGATTAAACATACACACACGAGAAAAAACAACCAAAAAAAACATTGCTGTTTTCTGTTGGTAGCTTTGCTTATACTTAAAGCTTCTCCTCCATCCACTCACTCCTCAAGAAGATTTCAGTAATATACATGGGGAGTCTAGGTCCTAACACAGTGCACGGGCAGGAGAAGAGTCCTGGGGGGCTTCTCGCCTCTTGGTACAGGTTGCTTCCCTAGATAGAAACAGTCCTTGCTCTTCTCTGTCCTGCAGCTCCCAAGCATAAGTTTTCCTCGGCTGTTGTCCTGTCCAGCACTTGTTGTCCTCCTTGGCTCATCCTGAATGTTTGATGTCCAAGTGCAATGCTGGCATTTACAAACACAGGATGTACCTTTTCATGTTAGAAATTGCACTTTCAATATCAGATCACTGACCCCAGACTGGAGACTGTGCTGCAGGAATACACCTAGACAGTCAAAAATACAGAAATTTTAAAGCCAAATTTTAAAAAAATATGAGAAATCCCTTGTAATGTCAGTTATTTCGTGTAACATAGTTCATTCCTGCAGCTTCTGTCACTACGCACATCAGCTCAAAAATGGAAAAGGATGATTTTAATTAAAGCAACACTTCAGTAATTCGTAGAGTTTTTGCAACTGTAAGAGACTACAATTACATCCCACTGTGCTAAGACTTATGGAGACATATTGCAGAAAGAAAGAAAGGACAAAAGTCAGTTTTAAAAACACATAAATACATAAAAATACGAATAATCACAACCCATTCCCCTTCTCAAACTGCACTTGCAATTATGAAAACAGCTAAATTTACAAGACAAATGAGAAGAGAAATGGTAAATTGACATATTGGGTGTGTTACAGCTCCCTTACCAAGTTTCAACAATTTTTACAGCGTGCTTCTAGTAATTGAGTAAGAATTATATTCAACGCATTGTGCTCAGCAGCAACAGCTTTTATATGCCAAGTGAGCAAATTAAATATCTCTGGAATTTCCATAGAAGATGTTAAAATGCTGATAGTGGCTTACAGACTGCCATTACCAAGCCATTATCACCAAATGATAAACAAACAGGAGCATCACAGCCAGTTCCTTTAAATTGTTTGTTCTTACTGGAAAGCAGAGAGAGGGGCTGATCTGCTTGCCGTTCACACGTACAGACGGACAAGGAGAGAAAAGGTGTCTCAGGTTTGATATTTACTTCCAAGAAAACAACACCCTGTCCCTTTCACCCAAGTTATTCTCAACAGTTAATTTGATTTGTGCAGAAAATGCAGACTGTGGGGGAAAAACATACTAATATATTAGGGGGGTGTGGGCATTCATGTGTAAGCGTATAATGGCTTGAATTTCACGATCAGAATTTTAACTCTCCCCTTTGAGCTGTACAGAGCCTCAAGCTCTTCTCAAATTTGAATTCATCATTTCATCCTTAAGTGCAATACCATCACTGGTGTTTATTTGTAAGGATAATGAGGAATCAGTAGGATTTTCTAAAGAACTGAAAAGTCATCTAAAGACAGGGAAACTCTTCTGCCTCTCTTCACCACACTTTCATCAGCTAGCCTTTGCACTTCTATTTTTTAAACTTTTCCGACAAAGTACAAAGTGGAAAGCAAGCATCCAGTCAGAGACTTCCCTGTCGCAAGACCACTGTAGAGGACGGCACTCTCAAGGATAAATCCTTCCTGAAGCATGCGCTCTCCCAGCTTTCCCATGGGAGCACAGTCCATGCTTCCCCAGGGGCTTGTGCTCATCATGAAAACTAAAGCAACACTCTCTAATATGAGGTGTGTGCCTGCTTGCTTACTTCTGCTATTGTGCAAACCCGCTTTATTTTTCTGATTTTTTTTTTTTGAAGCTAGGGAATACTAACGTAACATTTCTCAATCGTCTTCCTGCCTCCTTGTCACTGGCAATGCTGTCCCACTGGAGTGAGCTATTCGTCTCACTGTTGTGTCTTTCACGATCCAAACAAACCAGCACATAAGGCAGGTCGGACTTTAAGTGAAGAGGCTGCATGCATCAGGAAAGTTTTTCTAAAGAGCTGCTAGGAGTCTCAGGCCATGTTCTGGACCATGAGGGGTGACAGCACCTGGACACCAATAGCTGCTTTGTTGCCATGAGACCTACTAGTGACAATTGAGTTAAATCCTCAGCTTTGACAGCAAAAAAATCTTGATCTAGGTAATATTTGAGAATACTCTCCTATTGGCCAGCTAAGCTCCAGTTTTAATTTAAGGCAGTCTCCCAAATTACTTTTTTTAATTAATTTTGGTTTTAACTGCCTTATAGTTACTGATGAAAAATACCTTTTTTTTCATGTAGGACTACTGAAAACAATTCAAATCTTAGAAGCATCTAAAGAGCTATGTGGCATTTGACCTCGAGTTTTTTGCTCCCTAGCACAGGATCTGCCAGCTCCTTTCTCCAGCATTTGCTGGCCCGGGAATCAAGTATATTAAATAATTGATAACTAGTATTGTGCAATATCAAACTGTTCACTGCAAAGCCACCTTTCTCTGTCATGCCCAGATTTTGTTAGAAGATTGTATGTTGCAAAATGCTGCTGGGGTAGGTAGTAGCACAGTAGCAAGTACCACCTCTGGTGAGTAAGTGATAGCTGGGATTTGCTGCATAAACTCCATTATCATTTTAACCACACAGCGCACCTTCTCTTTCCCTGAATAAACACTCTCTAAGCAGCCACCAGAAAAAGACAGCTGGGAATTTATCTAGCAAGGAGACACAGCATCCTTGTGCTGTATTTGCTATTATTATGCAGATATAGAAGCTCAAAGACATTTCACCTTTCCCTTTTTGCTAACTGCACAGCATCCTTGTGCTGTATTTGCTATTATTATGCAGATATAGAAGCTCAAAGACATTTCACCTTTCCCTTTTTGCTAACTGCATGGATGTTTGTTAAAGCAACTTATCTCTAGCTAATAAAAGAAGTAAAAAGCCCCAAACCCTAGGAAAAGAAATCATGCAATATGTGAGACTCGCAGATTTTCTGTTTTGTTATACTACCCATACAAAAGCCACATGAATAATAAGCACTGCTTAAGCCCACAGTCAAATTTTTATTGAGTTCCTGGGCTGCAGGCAAGCAGCACAGGAGGTGACTTGAGTTGTTTGTGCTGTGTGGTCGTCATTCCTCCGGTTCATATCTTTTTCCAGCACTTCCCATGTACAACGAGGTACCGCTCTAGCCATAGCATGAAGTGCTTTTTCACACACCTATAGGTGCTCCCACCCTCCCCAAGACCCAGCCATGCCTCCTCGCACTGAACAAGCAAACGCCTAGCTGCAAGGACTCACTGCTTCACCTTCTACAATATTGTCCCTCCTACACTGCACGTGAATATTTTCCTTTTCAGCCAAGACATCATCAAGCCCCCCGAGGCTTTGGTTGGGGGCCTGATACTTTTCCTCAGGTGCTTCAGCCTCACAGCAACTGAAGGGGTACTACGAACATTCAGAAGTGCCCAAAACCAGAACTGATTCAGGACTGAAATAAAATAGGAATACTGGGACTATTTGGAAGACTGCATCTTCCTCTTTTAACTCCTCCTCCCATTTCGCAACATTCAGACAACAGAAAATCAGGCCATGATTTCCAAAACGACGAATATTAAGAAATCTCCTTTTCTCTCACCTCTCTTTCTCCTCACCCACAACACAGATGAAATACGCACTAAAGCTTCCAGCATCCTTTTGCAGAGACACACATTTCTTGTTGGCAGGAATGGACAAACTGGGCAAATCCAGTTCTCCATTTCACTTCTACTCCCCAACAGTTAAATGAAGGATATTTTGGCTGGGCCATCTTTCTCCAGTTGGTGCAAAAGGCCTGTTCTCCCCTGCAATCCTTGCAGCCTCACATTTGTAGTCACCAGAGGTTCAGACCACCTAGATGAGACCCCATCACAGGGCCCATCTGGAGGTTCAGCGTGCTCTGGACCGAGCCTTGTTCCCAAAAGAGACTCTGCCAGAGCTGTGATAAACTCCTCCAGCCTGGTGCTGTGGGCAGATTTCTACACTGCTTGTGGCCACTTCCCGAGTTTTGATCTAGGGTCCCCCATGCTGTCCTCTCCTCCAGGGCCCACCTCCTGAAACTGCCGTTGCCTTTGCCAGGTCTCCCCTTGTCACAGGTGTGTTTTTCCAGCCCCACTACGGCTCCTGTGCCTCGCTCCATCACCAGGCAGTAAGGCATTTCCCTCCTTTATCCCATGAGCCAGAAACATCCGCGTACACTGAGGAAGGAAGTGGTGGTTAAAACTAAAAACACTTTTAAGTGCATGCTTTGCATTTGCAACTTAAAACCACACTCTGCTGTCCAGTTGCTATCCAGTTTGTACCCCAGGGCTGGGCTTTGGCTTTGCTGCTGCCCAGGCTCCGCTGAGATGAATTGAGGAGACAAACCTCGGTGGGCTGGGAATGGGCAAATAAACTTTGGAGCAGGGTAGGGTAAAAATAGCAGAGTCTGAAGGAAGGCCAAGCCGCATGCCTGCTAACTGTGAGCCGAGACCCCTCTAAGCCAGAATGAACCCAGACTCCTCTTGTTGTCGGCACGGCTGTTTGCGCGTATCCAAGTAGCAGCTGCATACCTCAACCAGGCTCCTTTCCCACCACAAAGTCAAACATCCAGAGACTGCCTCAGATCAAAAGAAGTAGCCGCTCGCCCAGCATGTGCGAGCACATACCAAGCACGCGTCTGAAAGCATTAAGAGTGATCTGACCCAAACCCAGAAAGCTTCAGCCTGCTTGGCTGAGGTCTGCTGGACTCTGGCTCACCTTCGCTGTGCCATCTCCCAGCTCAAGACATCAGCTCAGCCGTCCTGTTCCATTCTGCGTAATTATCTCTCTAATTTCTCCAGAATTGTTGTAGGAAAATGAGCATTACAAATGGCTGCTCACGGAAATACACATAGAAAATGTCAGAACTCACAAGAAAATATAGAATTGGATGGCATGGGTAGGGCTTCTGCAAAAATATAAAGCTTTTGCCAAAGCAGCTGCAGGATTTGCCATTTCAGACAAGTAGCCAGGTTTCTCGACCAAAAAACTTACTCCGGTGTACCCAAAGCCATTGACTTTAGCAGAACGACCCATGGGTTTCCACGGGCTGTCCAGATCCAAGGCAAAAAAGCAGGGTTGACAAACATGTACAGAGCTTGGGTGGACTAGATTTGGTGGCAAGCAGATCTTAACAGGTCAGCATGGGCCCTGAAGTTTATAGGGCATTTGCAGAAGAGAGTATAAAGCAAAAGGCTGAGCTATGTCTTGCCATCAGAAGGAGGAAACCAAGAAAATGCCCACCCTGCAGAATATTGCATGGGCTTCTTTTCCAGCCCTCCTAGTAGGGCCTTCTTGGATGTAAATATGAAGGATTTCCTTTAATGCCTTGATGCAGAAAAACTCTAGGCTGAGGGAACTGCGGTGGTTTAGTCTGGAGAAAAGGAGGCTCAGGGGAGACCTTTTTGCTCTCTACAACTAGCTGAAAGGAGGTTGTAGCGAGGTGGTTGTCAGTCTCTTTTCCCAAGTAACAAGTGATAGGACAAGAGGAAACGGCCTCAAGTTGCACCAGGGGAGGTTTAGATGGGATATTAGGAAAAATTTCTTTACCAAAATGGTTCTCAAGCATCGGAACAGGCTGCCTAGGGAAGTGTTGGAGTCACCATTCCTGGAGGTATTTAAAAGATGAGTAGATGTGGTGCTTAGGGACATGGTTTAGTGGTGGACTTGGCAGTGCTAGGTTAACGGTTGGACTTGATGTTCTTAAAGGTCCTTTCCAACCAAAATGATTCTATGATTCTATGAAAGTTTCATTTCAATTCCCCACTATATTCTTCCTATTCTCAGTTTCTGCCTCCAGACTGAAACTCTTACATTTTATTTCTGGCTCTTTTTTTTTGTGCTTGTGGTGGATCCTCAGCATAACCCCATACCCCAGTGAGGGCTTTGGCTGCCCTTCAGGACCAAACAGTAAAAGATACACTTTTTTGGAAACTACAGTACACAACAGGCACATTACTAACAATAGTGTGGCACAAGCACCGAGCTACACATATGCCCCACGATCCTTGATTTTGGTCTTACACTAATGAATTCCCAGCAAATTTACCTTAAATAGACAAAATCCCTAAGAAATCAGAGCTACCACCAATAGCCCAGAATAGGGGTGGGAAGGACTCGAGTGAAGTGTTTCAGCAGCTCAACAGAAATAAACTTATAAAGTCACTCTCAGGACACTTGTAAAGGGAAGTCTGAATGAAGACAGAAAGAGATAATTTTGTAATACTCGGTGTGAATCCCCAAAATAAGGAGCTTTCTGGATGTTCTTTTGAAATAGAAAACAATCGTTCATTCCAGCTGTGTTCACATCCTTTTTGCCTTCCAGTGTTAATCTACTGAAAAGCTTTTAGCTAAGATTAATGTATATCCAGCTGTCTCTGGACTTTCCTTTTTTATCCCAAAACTAACACACACCAAACAAACAAACAACTATTGGCAATAACATATTAGCAAAAAAAAGGAACATTTCAATTGGGACACAATTCCCATAACATCGCCTTTAATTCTGGAAGAATATAGTGAATTGAATTTGTTTTCCAAAGGAAAAAAAAGGGCAGTGAAAAAAGGTACTCTGCTAATTTACCGCATTGCAAAGAACACAAGGAGATTAAAGGGATTAATAGCTGGCAGCTTAAAGTTGCCGATCGCCTGCATGGTATGAGTAGTGATAATGTCAGCACGGTAAGTGATGCTACCAATGACATCAATGGTTTCACCTCATACCAGCAACCCCCTTAAAACTTCTGCAGAAAAATACACCCTTCGCTTGGGTCTGTTGAATCACCAGGCTTACGTTCGTGCTTAGCAAGTCCTGAGGCAGGACTAAAATTTCTTTCCACCTTGCCAGTTCTTTTAAGCTCCCACACGACTTGAGAAACACCACACCACATGCTCGCCTTCGGCCCCACCAGCCCATGCACCTCATCCCTCTGAGGACACCCTTGCCCCTGGCTTCCTCACGAGGGTCTGTGATAGAGGGACATGGTGTGGTGTGGCAGAGCAAACCTGCTCGATTCAGCCTGTGCCCTCCTTGCCTGGGCTGATCCCTGTGCCCCCCCGTGCAGGAGGTTTATTGAGCAACTGCTTGCCCCCCACGTAGTTCAGGGACCCATCCCCAGAGCCTGGCTCAGCAGCTTGTGCTGCCCTGGCATCTCTGTATCGCCTCACGAGACGTGGCGGAGGGGATGCTTCAGCATATCTGTATTCACAGAATCACAGAATGTTAGGGATTGGAAGGGACCTCGAAAGATCATCTAGTCCAATCCCCCTGCCGGAGCAGGATTACCTAGACCATATCACACAGGAACACGTCCAGGCAGGTTTTGAATGTCTCCAGAGAAGGAGACTCCACACCCTCTCTGGGCAGCCTGTTCCAGTGTTCGGTCACCCTCACCGTAAAGAAGTTTTTCCTCACATTTATGCGGAACCTCCTGTGTTCCAGCTTGCACCCATTGCCCCTTGTCCTGTCAAGGGATGTCACTGAGAAGAGCCTGGCTCCATCCTCATGACACTTGCCCTTTACATATTTATAAACATTAATGAGGTCACCCCTCAGTCTCCTCTTCTCTAAGCTAAAGAGACCCAGCTCCCTCAGCCTCTCCTCATAAGGGAGATGTTCCACTCCCTTAATCATCTTCGTGGCTCTGCGCTGGACTCTCTCTAGCAGTTCCCTGTCCTTCTTGAACTGAGGGGCCCAGAACTGGACACAATATTCCAGACGCGGCCTCACCAGGGCAGAGTAGAGGGGGAGGAGAACCTCTCTCGACCTGCTAACCACACCCCTTCTAATACACCCCAGGATGCCATTGGCCTTCTTGGCCACAAGGGCACACTGCTGGCTCATGGTCATCCTGCTGTCCACTAGGACCCCCAGGTCCCTTTCCCCTACTCATCAGTTTGCCAAAGCAAGCCAAGCCTTTGGTTAGATGTATTTTACCCTTCAGGCAACTGAGGTGGGGAGGTCAAGCTGTCAAACAGGCGTTGCTCACAGCCCCAGAGATGTGGGGTGGGACCTTGGGCTGGGCTTCCCCGTCCCAAACTGCTCAGCATGGGTTTGGCGTGTCAGTAACAGGGTGTCTCCCCAGCATCATCGTGCCAGGCCTTCTAATCTCAAACAGAAAATGGAAACAGGCAAAGCACAGCTCCACCATGGCTGGCTCTGGCATCAAAGTTTCACTTGCAAGACCTGCCAGGCAGCTGGAGGAAACACGTCAGATCTGGGGATCCCGACATGCTGCCCACCGCCAAAACAAGCCACCCACCTCCAGTGCACAGAGGAGATGTGCCATCCCAAGGGTCCTGGCCAGGGGGCCCAACACATAAGGACAAGCAGCGTCAAGTGGCGACCCCTCTGCCGACAGAGGCCGACAGAGCCCCACAGAGCCAGGGACCCCAGCCAGTTGCTGTGGGCTTGCTCACAGCTGCTGAGGTGCCACCTGGGTGGTTTGGTGTTGAATCAGGGGACTAGACAATCAAACAACTTGCCAAAATCCCACAGCAACTTAAAGAAAAATAAAATACTAACTTGATCCCCATATGTCATGCTTCAGCAAGGTCATCTGCTAAGCATATAAAGCAGTAACAGTAGACATGGTTTATATCCCAATAACAGACCAAGATGAAAAGTGAGATTCCAGTGGCACTCTGTCTGTGGGTGTCGTAGACAAGGAGGCCTGCCGTGAGCTCCAAGGAACAAGACGCAGCTGTTTTCTGTCCCTTGAGCTGTGCTGGAGGAAGGGGCCCTTGTAGAAGGTTAAATAAAGAAAAATCTAGAAAAAAAAAAGCCTAACTAGTTTGGCAAAAAAAAATTCTTCACCAAAATAGCACAAACCAAAAAACAAACACACACAAAAAATGCACATATCAAAGCTGAAATGTTAAGGATGAACATCCTTAACCAGAACAGAAAGAAAAAAACAACCAAGATGGCACCAACAAGCATACTTTGATCTGGTCTTGACGTGCCAGTTTTTAAGGCATCTTTCTAGGCCTTACTGGATTCCTTGGTACGCTGCCAAATATAACCTGGATGTATTTAACTTAGTGTTTTTTAATTCTAACCTTTCATTTACATACTCACCATATTGAATTTTTTTCAATGCAAAGTTGCTGTCATTTCATAGTACACAGCTAGAGACTGGTAACTGTAACTATCACCCTTCCTTATCAAAAAGAAATAATATACTTTTTAAAGCAGAATTACTGTCCCTCCACATTTAATTAACCACCAGCAACTTTTTGATTTACAATAGTCACAACCTCTGCATAGGCCCTGTGATAAAAGGTATTTTTCTTTTTGAGATTATGAGAAACCTGTTTCCAACTCTATGCAAAAAATGTAAACAGAGGCAAGGATAACTTTCCAGAAGAGCACAGAATAGCAGAGAAAGTTTGCAGTGTGGTGGGAGGTTAAATGAAGGCTGTGCAGAAACATTGGCCTGCCCAAGTAGCATGGATAAGGTTAAGTCCATGGACCAACGAAAAGTCCATTGAACAAAGAGCACCACTACTACATCACGAGGTCCATGTCTAAGTGGGTACACACAGGAGGTGGCCAGAATCCAGACATTTTTTCACTGACAGTTTTTTCAGTGGAAAATGCTTCTTCAATTCTACCAAAATAGGAAGAAAATAGAGTGAAACAATCTCGTGAAAATGAAGTTGGACCTTATTCTATCACAAATGTTTCAGAAAGATGTATTCCAAAATGGATTTTTTAAAAAAAACAATCTTTCAAGTCATATGTACTATATTACATTTTCTTCTAAAGTTTAAAATGGAAATAAAATGAATTCTTGCACACAGTCTCTGCAAATGCTTAACTTGGAGTGAGGAGGGGGAGCTCCCCCCAGATCTCAGCTTTTTTGCAGAGTAAACCAATCTGTTCTCTGATCAGCACTACTAGCAGATATATACCTTTAGATACTACTCAAGTCCTTCTCCATGGTGAGCCACAGAAAAAGCATATCTGTTACAGCTAAAGGGAGGTTTAATTGGAGCTGAAGAAGTTCGTGCTTTCACGTTGGGAGTTGCCTCTGTCAGTAACTGGCACATGAAGCAGGATGGACTAACATTTTCCATCGCCTTGCTTTTGTGGGGTCGTAAAAAGATCAGTCTTAAATGTTATAACATACAACATTTTGCTTATTAATTTATTTTTTTTTTTAAATAATGAGGGAAAGATTTTCCAACATCAACTTACTAAGAAAATTCTTCAGGATGATCAAAAACTTCTGAAGAGGTTGAAGTGCTGACAAGGAATGGGAAATTAAAACATCACAGCAGTTGTGGAATTAATTCCCCTAGCATGTGTAAAAACAATTATCGGAGAAACCTTAAAACACTAATTTGTTTACTTGTTTTTTTGGGCCTGATGGAGTTTCCCTGGAGGGTAACTGTGAGAGCACCAGCCTAACCACATCCAAACCAGCCTCCCCTAAGGAAATATTCAAAAATGCTACACGAAGAGGGAAACACATTCCCAAATGTGCCAGGGCACTGCTATATCCAAACACCTCATTGGCAAATGGACTGCTAACCATACTATAGCTAAGTTATAAAAGATATGTTTTAGACTGTACCAAAAAATCCAATTAAAAAAAAAAAAAAGCAATCACAGAGTGCCAGACCTTAAAATGGGAATGTCTTGGACAAAATAACATGTCAACAAAGCTAAAACTAGTAATGACATGATATGAGGTGCTATTCCTGGATCACTGCTCCAAAACCACTTCTACCTCCTCCTTTTTCTGCTTATTAATAGTTGCTGCTGCTTTTGCCTGGGAGTGCAGTAATTCAGCCACATATCAGAGACACGTATCCATAAAACGGGAAGGTTTAGTATGGGTTAAATCGTCGGACATCTTCTCAATAATGCCAACTTCTGGGTTGTATCAGACCACTGAGAAAAGGATTCCCTGTCTTCTAGCCTTCCTCAAGACATTGCTCCCAAATCTGTCAAGGCCCTTCTGCAGCCTCCTCTGAAGTGCTGTAAAATTTATCCTCAGGAAGTATCACAGGATGATGCTGTCTTCATCTTTTCCTACTTCCAGAGAGCTGAGGGTACCCCGAAGCAATGGGGTTTCCATTTCAGCATCCCCCCTGCAACTGGCCTACTCCTCACAACATCTTCTACCAATTTTATCTTGGCAGGTTTTCTGCAAGAAAGCAGACTGTAAGAAGCAGTCTTCTTCTCTTAAAATAAAAAAAAAAACATTAAAAAAATAATCAGGGTCCTCTCAGTTCAAACTATATACTCCTCAACTACTTTTCTTTGCATGTAAAACTCAATAGCTAGCTCCTCTCAAAAGCCAGAGGGCACAATGTGCCGACGTCGAGGTATTGCTGAAAAATGCGGCCACTGCAGTTTTTCAGCCCTGGGTGCGGACCCCTGACAAGTACATGCAGCCTCACGGCAGCACGCACATCCAGCTGAGGCTTCAGTAGCTTCACAGGTCAAAATAACCAAAATAAACCCCAGAAAATTCAACGTATGCTTCATGAAATACTTTCCCTTTCTTCAAGGGAAGCTCTATTTAACAGACTTTCTGATTTTTGATGACAGCACCTGTTTATTTTATCAGGTTGTTTTCCAGCAGCATACAGAGCCTTCTGTGGCGCTTGCTTTTGAGTCTGATTTGGTGCTCACTTGCACAGCAAAAACAACAAATCATGAAAATCAGATGCTAGCAAGCAAGCAAAAGGTTGAGGCTGTGCGTGTATGCAAAGCTGGCAGCGTGCAGTGCAGCCGCCTCCCCCTCATCCATGCGTCGTTCCGGCTGCGGCATTGTACTTGCCTTGCTGCATCACTGTGGCGATTGAGTCCCAGTGCCGGTGGGGACCCAGCTGTCCCCAGCAGGCTGCGCGCAGGCTCGGCAGCACCACAGACCACAGGGGAAGAGCAGAACCCATGCAGTGTCCCTTGCCTTCAGCAATAAACGAGTTTGGCCAGACTCAGCGCTGGGATCTCAGCTGCAGCAGCAGCAGCCATCCTCTGCCTCCCATCATCCACGTCATCTGAGGATTTGCTGGTGGCATGGAAGCAAGCTGAAATCACTTGCGTGGGAAGCAGCACCCCAGATCATTGGGATTTTCAAAACCTCTAAAGGATGTAGAGATGTCAAGAGGTGCCCTGCACCCTGCTGCTGCCCAGCATCCTCCGCATGACCTGAGGATTTCCATTTGCCGTGGAGTCATAACCATCGCCTCTGCCTTTCCATACCAGATTGCTGACAGTATTAGGAAAAGGTCATCTCTTTCTCTTTCCTACCCACTTTATTTTTCCTTTATTTTTTTTTTTGAATTTACAGCCTTTTTTCTCTTTTCCCCTTTATAGCCTTCTTTTCTCAATTGCATAACTGCATCAATATTCAAAGCTTTTTAAGGATTACATTACATGTGTAAAGAAAAGTTAGGCATCAGGCTAAAGATACATCAATTACTATCGTCCTGGAATAACAATAAGCAACACAATACAGATCAGCTGCTGCTTCTGAAACGCTTACCCAAAAAAGAATAGCTTTGTCCCCTACCAGCTCTGAAGGAGAGTTACGTACCTCCTGTTGTGGCCTGTTTGCTTTCTCCTGTTTCCAGTGTAACACAATCAGACTCCAGCAAGCTTATGCGCAGGAGGAGCTGCAAAGACACCCTACTTCTGCCCCTCCGTCCCATCCGCTGTGCACGCCCAGATTACCTGGAGCATTAATAAACTCTCAGATCATAGATGACTGATAGTAAATCTTAACGATAGCTAATGGGTGATTCATTAAATGCATTTCAAAGCCGAACACATTTCTGTCCGTATTTACAACATTTTTAATGCAGATACTGTGTACTTGGAAAGCAGCATGTCACCTTTAAATAACACTTCTAAAGGAAAAAAAAAAAAAAAAAAAAAAAAATCCCTTTCTTACTGCCAGTTTTCTGCCAGCTTATCAAAAGCAAAATGGAGGTAAATAAACTCAATTCCCTGGACTGAAATATGTCTCATGCAGCAGATAAGCAGAGTTTAAGTCTAAATACAACCAATCTGAGACCTACAGAAAACAGTGTTGGCAGAAACCTGGGCGGGTCACCTCATCTATGCCCAGGGCACGAGGCAGGACCAAGTCTGCCACAGCAGCTGCTGAACTGGCCTGACCCGGGCTGAGAAACTCCCAGGCAGGGAGAAGCCTCCGTCCCTGCGCTCGCCCAGCCCAGCACACACCGCCCAGGGGCTTTCTTTCCAGTCCATGGGATCAGTCAGAAAGTCATTTACCACCCCTCAGAGCTCCACCTGGGATTAGAAAGGACTGTTAGCTTATTTCTTATTTATACATTATCACTAACCAGAAAAACTTCACTTCCTCCCCAGGGATACTATGGTCCCACTGCCCAACACCTTACCACCAAGCAACTGGCTGTGTTTTTGCTTAGGATGATAACAGAGTTTATAACAGATAAACTCTGTTTATAAGAACAGCCTTAATATATTAACTTCAGCTCCTTACATATTCTCATTAAAGACTTTTTAAACATTACTGAGCAGCCATCAGCTAGGACTCCCCTTTCAAAAAGTGAAATCCCACCAACTCATCTTCCTAAGGCACTTGCACAATTTAATCCCTCTGATGTTTATCAGTCTGTCGCCAAAAGTAAACGAAGCGTTCAGCACTGTGGACGGAAGATCTCCCCAGCAGACACAGAGAGATAACACTTGCACCCATTCAGCTAAATCAATTGAACAGCTGGCAAATGTAATCCTGGATTGTTTTTTTTTCCAGAAGTATAATTTCACGTCAGAGAGGAGCCTCAATTCAAATGCCACGCTGTTTTCAGGAACCCAATTTCTCTTTGCAGATGGCCGGTGGCATTCATGCTAACCAGCTTGGCCCCGTCGCCTACTCTTCCCATCCGCTCTCCGTTCCCCACGTCCTTATTGCTCTGTGCAGACCTGGGGCGCTACCTATCAATCCTCGTTACAAGGTAAGAGACACCTTTTGCAAAGCGTTATCACGGGGAAAAAGAAACAGCCATGAAGCTGAAATACCTATGAGAAAGGGCAGGTTATGCATCACCTTTCTCAAAGGCACAAAAATATGGAATAAGTTACCTAGAAGCTAAGCCTAACATGGACTTTGAAGACAAAAAAAAGTCACCAAGGGCCAAGTGCCTGTGAGAAAAGTTTCTCCAAGGCTTCCCACAAGGGCCCTTGGACCACCTCAAGCAGCAAACACCTTGGGACAGATTCACGGAGCTGGGCTGGTC
The DNA here is from genome assembly GCF_013368605.1 of Nyctibius grandis. Taxonomy (NCBI): domain Eukaryota; kingdom Metazoa; phylum Chordata; class Aves; order Nyctibiiformes; family Nyctibiidae; genus Nyctibius; species Nyctibius grandis. The sequence goes on from NC_090662.1 coordinate 82,169,866, forward strand.
GCACACAGCTGCTTCCTCAGTGTCACCTGCAGCTGCCATGACCATCAGTATTTTCCTAAAGTTTTGTTACTTTACGTGAGATTTCCACCATGGCCATGGGGGTATTGCACAGCTGTGGAGACCAAGGGCCGTGTGCAGGACAGAGAAGCTCACATCAGGCACTTCAAAAGATGATTTTTACATTTAAATGAGCTGGGTAAAACAAAGTCCCTTCGGTACAACGCAAATTAACTGCTATCACAGATCCAAAGGGAGAGGACCACGACAGTCCGCCAACAGCAAAAAGAAAAATTAATCTATTTACAGATGTTTAAGCCACGGCCTGTTAAAAAAAAACCAAAACACTCCTTAAAACATGGCACAAAAAGACGCAGGCATCCCTCCATTAAACCTTCTCCCTAGCCCCTGCCATCCCTTTCAATTTCCCATTTCGTCAGGCTGACGCTGAGCAGTGACTCACAGACTCACGCCAAGACGGTCACTCGGCGTCAGCTACCAGCAAGGCCACCGGCGAGCATGAAGCACTTGCTGCCCGCTCTGCCCATCCCTCCTGTCCGCCTCCTTCACACAGCAGCACAGCAAGGGCTCCCGACAGAGCCCTCCGGACAAGACCAAACACCATTGAGTGTGAAGGAAAGAAATCCTCTCCAGCCAGGACTTCTGGTGGTTTTGGGGGTTAAAAGAAAATGGAAAAAAAAAAAGGTCTGTCTAAAATTGTAAAAATCAGCGTGTTCAGTATGCTCACATACTCAGCTGGGAAGGATTTGTAGCTCTGTGTCCTGGAATTAAACTTTATTGAAAAATTTTAAGGAGAAGGAGCTCTTTACTGCTAAAAGAGGGGATGGGAATCAGCAATACAAGACCTAATCTTTACCTAGTCACAGACATAAAAAATAGGAAAAAAATGTAGCGTCTGTGTATCCCCAACCCTCATCACACTGGCTTCCAAGCTGGGAAGAAATCAGTGGGACACATCAGTCACCATGGACTGGAGGCCAGATCTGAACCGTACCCTATGCAGTACATAGGCATCTGGACCCTCCTGTCTACACTGGGTAAATCTATCACATGAAGGGGGAAAACACAATAACAACATAATAGTAATATAATGTAGAGCACATCTTATCACCTTGCATAAACAAGGGCAAGGTGAATTAAAAATTAGGTTAGCATAGGATTGATCAGGCTTGAAATCACACCAATAAAAACTGCTTTTATTAGGAAAAGCGTTTTTAGTGGAGAGAAGTACTGACAGCCTGTGGCACTCGAAAACCAAAAAATGTTAAATCCAGCTGGTCAGGAGATTCAACTTACAAATAATTATTTGTAACCTAAGAATTCTTAATCTTCTTATCTTCCTGGGTGCTTTAGTTAACACTTGGATTTGTATTTTTTTTTTATTTTTCAAACATCCACCTGTGTTTATGAGAGCTGAAAACTTCTTTTTAATAAATGAAAACTGAATTTCTCAAGTAGTCACTTGCCTCTAGAGGACAGGACTGCAAAAGCAGAGGGGTGGGGGAGAAAATCCTCCTCCTGAATCAATTGAGTAAATTTCATGATCAAAATTTCAGGAGTTCATGATAGATTTGTGCCTTCATGTTTTTCAAGAGATTTGTGAAAATATATCATTACTTCCTACAATATATTGCAAAGAGAAGTTTGGAAATCCCTCTGAAAGCACATAAACACACCTAAGCACTGCAGTGTTTCTGAAATGCAGAGAAGTGCCCGCCCGTCCTTCCCACTGTGTGATCTGAAGGGGAGGAAAAGGAGCACGAATAGAGATGAGAAATTAAAACATTTTTAAAAAAGGGAAAATCAAAATAACAACAACCAAACCAGCAAGCTCAGGCAGGAATGGTCATTTAACCTCTTCAAAGTCAGTGTGGCCACATGTCAAATTCCGTGGTGTGCTCAGGGTTTCTGTGTTTCAGATGATTGCTGAGCCACAAGGGTGTGGGACTGTGCTCTCCACACACCGCTCTCTGCCAAAGTACTAAAGGACAGGACAGTCATTACCAGTGTGAGCTCTGGTCTGGAGAAATGAGCTAGGACTCACCCAGAAAGGGAGACTTTACAGAAACCCAATACCTGGTGAAGGGAAAGGCTTGGAAAGGCTTCTGAGAGATGGCCATTAAGAAAAGCACTGAGCCAAGCCAAGGTTGATGGGCCTCCCAAATCTTTTTCTTCTCTCCATGCAGCTGCAAGTTCTTCCCCCTCCTAGAGGGGCAAAAATAGTCTATCTGCAGAATCAGTGTGGAGGAACTGGGGTCCTTAGCTTTACTCTTTTTGGCTTCTGGGCTTCATGAGGAATACATTTAAGCTTTTTGCCCTAACCTCTAAGTTAAAAGAAACTAAATGCCTTCAGACTTCCAGAGGTTCTGAGGGGAAAAAAAGGTCACCAAATTCCCCAGTCTTCCCTGGGATTTGCTCCCAAGTGCTTAGAGTTTGCTTATCTGTGCCTGCTTTGCTCCAGAGCACACCAGACCATGACGAGCCAAGTGCAAGAGGAATGCTCTGCAGATGGTGCCAGATGGATGCCAGACAAACTCTTCATTTTACCGTCCAGCACAACCACTAAGCTTTTGCATCCTCGTCAAGCTTCCGAGGCATCCAACACGAGTAATTTACTAGCTAGAGTGATGTATCTTTCCAGTGCCAATTCAGGTCTCAAGTTTACTTATTCTCCTCACGTAGCACAACTGGCAGAAGTAACAGAGCAAGATCAAAAGGAAAAGAAACTAGATGAGAAAAGATGAAGTATGAAATAATACTGGTAACAGACAAGCTGCAATTCATGATCAAAGGAATGAATCTGGCCCCAACTGTATAAATAAAGAAGTACCTTCCCCCACTTCTGAAAGGAAGAATTTGCTGTTTGCCCTCATGTCACACAATCCTTTCAAGTGCAGTTACACTCGGGTAGCTGGAAGAAAAAAAAGTGACAGAGCACCTCAAATTTTATTTATTTGCTTTAATCATCACAAAAGAGGGCTCTCCTGGGATCTCACTGCTTTCCCATCCATATTGTGTATAATTCACAAAACCAAAATAATCAAACCCCAGAGCGTCTTTCATTCCAGCTAAACTAGGAGTGTCAAAACTTGATCTTATGACCATTACCAGCTCAAAGCAAAGGGCTCAGTAGCCAGAACAACACTGGCTGTCCCCAGCTTACATTGAATGCCCCACACATCTGCCCCCCTCCATAGACACACAGTGCCCAGCACCACCAGCACCTATGGGTTGACTCTACCTCAAAACTTCATCTCCCTAAATGAAACATGGCACTGCCTCGCTGTTTCTGATCTCCCTCTTGTATCAGCTCTGTTATGGGCATGCTGACCTGTGAGGCAGCAAAACTCCTGTCTCCGTCTCCCAAGCCAGGGAAGGCAGCAGCTTGATGCTATCTACCCCTTGGTGCTTCTTGGTCATCTGCATTAAGCTGTAGGCAAGAGGCTCAGAGAGGGCTTGATGACCAGGTGGTGGAAGTACATGAAAAGAAATGGTTTTCCACCCACCAGGACCTCAAAGCCTTAAAAAAAGAGAAGTACCCCAAGCCTTTTGCCTGCCAGCACTAACGGCCCTGCGATGAGATGGCTGCCGCCAGGTCTGGTGCTGATGCTCAGGTGAGCAAAGGAGATCCCCCCACTGAGGTTATGCTGCTCCTGCAGCACCCATCATGCATGTCCATCCTGGGGAACGGACTTCAGGGTCCCAGAAAAGAGAGAAAAAAAAAAAAAAAAAATCTAAGTCTTCACTACCTGAGCTAAAAAGAAAAGACTGATACTTTACAATTTAAATAAAAGCAAATCAAAACAAATGTCTAAAAATTTCAAGAGGAATTCTGTGGTGAAATCTTCGCTTTGGCTTTAAAAGTCTCAAACGCCATTCACCTCCCATCTTATTTATTAAGGGTGATATGGTACACCCCTTTGGCCACAGGACACTGGGGAAACTGATGGCATTGAGGTGAAATCTAGGCTGTGACAAACTGAGCGGGACCCTCGACACATTAAAGACCAGGAAGCAGCAGAGTTTGTGTGACACATCCCAGATCTGGAGGAGTTATTTTCCCTCCTTCCCCCTATCCCACACCAGAAATGGGTCCAGACCCATCTCCCCACTTCAGGAAAGGTTAGTGCCAGCAGCAGCACCGGCATTGCCTTCCTCAGCATGCAGATTTCTTGTGCTCTCACCTTTTGCATCAGAATCAAAAAAACATTACAGGGTTTCCTACTGAAACGGATAGTCTCACAGCATGCCTGTACATGGAGTTTTTGCACCGAGAAGCGCATCAGCCTGACATCAGCAATAACTAACGGGCACTCTGCAAAGCTGAGTATTAAAAGGCTTTGTGTTCCCATGGGAAGAACCAAGTTTTGCAAGACCTGGGATCGTACTTCCATGTTTTACCAACAACCTGACGTGCCGAAAAGTTGGTTCACCAAACAGAAAAGGCTGCAAGTTTTGGACTCTATTTTGTTTTTCAGTGTCAGCTTTGAAATACACAAAATGTCCTTGTAGAACAGAAATTTCCAAGTAATTTGATGTTTGCATGCCAAGATTTTTCAGTGCAATCATTCCTGAACAGAAGGTGAACATTAGTAAACACATTAAAAGGAAACATGCCAGCATCATTGGAATTAATTCCTCTGTTCCTGCTGACAACGGCTGACACATCCCCATGGAATTCTGAACTTCACAAAGCTGCACCTTCTGAGAGAAAACAGCTCCTTTGACCATCTCTGCTATGCTACCAGGTCAAACAGTCCATTTCACCTCTTCACCTTCCCTCGTGCCTTATCTATTTAAATCAACCGCTCTGAGGCATCTTTCTTGCCTTATTATTTTTTGGGGTTGCACTTGACTTCGGGGGAGCTCTCGCCTCTATACAAGCCCCTTGCCAATCAGTATTGTAGCAAGGGGTATTGAAAATTGCCGATGATTTCAGCATAAATTTTGACTGGATGTATTTCCATTAACATCTCCTTTATGTACATTAGTCACCTAATAAATAATTGGCAAACAATAAGTGACTCCTGGCTCTGTGAGCAGGCATAATGCTGCCAGGACTAATGAAAGCGTTATCCATTAACACACGGTGTTTCGCAGAAGAACAATAGCTGTGTGGATTTCTGGCGGTGTGATACAGAAAGTGATGACAGCCTAAAGCAGGGAAGCTGGATGGCAGCTGCAGAAATCAAGTTTTGTTTAGCTTTGGATGCAAACTAGAGCTTGTCTCAGCCTTACATTTTCAGTTGACCTGGCTGCAGAGTATTTCAAGGGTATCTGATTAAAGCAGTGACGTGGGGCTGCCTCCCCAGGCTGTTTTGCTGGCCGTGTGACCAAGAACCATGTTGTCATCCCATCACTTGACAATCTGGACTTAATTCGCTTCCCAAGACACAGAGACACACAAGCTCTGCGATGGGGAGAAGAGGAGAGCCTTTCTGGGCAAAGACAAACCCTATCGTGTGCTCCCACACCTCTGTGCCCCTCAGCTTGCCTTGAATTTTGTTGTGTCCTTCAGCCACGCAGACTGAGTCTGTAATTTCTGTTTGACTTCATCCCTCTTCCTCCCACTTTACCCTCCTCACCCCTCTTCCCAGTACATCTGGACCTAGGGTGATGGTTCTGCTTGGGTTTGGGGTTTGTTTCCTAGGGCAGACAGTCCGACTACGGTTACAGCTGTGGGGTGACATTTTGGAAAAATCACTTGATACTTGATAGAATTGAGGGGAAAATATGGTTTCAAACCCAGGCATTGTGAGAGGACATTGTGAGATGGGGCTGAGTTTATGCTGGAGAAAGGAGGACTATGGAGGCAGAAGGACAGAAATGGAATAAAGAAAAAAAAAATAGAAACCTCCTTTTTTCCCCCCCCTGTCTGCGTGCCGAAATACAAGGAGCCTAAGAAGAGGAAGACTACAGCTCTGGGAGACAGATGTGCCCAGACCTGCTAAGGATGTGATCACAGAGGACTGCTAGGGCCATGCCTGATAGGGATAGGACAGCAGAAGACACTGGGCCACAAGGAATACAACTTCCATCTGAATGGCTTCATGAAAAGACCATTTAACAACTGTGCCTCTGAAGCTGCAGACTGGGTTGAAAGGAAGCTCAGGTCTCCAAAATACCACACCTTCCCTAGACAGCCATATCGCGCATTAGCAGATCCAGAAATGTATAGAAAGTTAACATGAAATGCCGACCAAATTATTCCTAAGCAAGTGCTTTCTCACACATCATCTCCAGGAGAGGAAGGCCTGTCCCAGGTTGAGGGCTGGGGCTGCTCATACAACAGCACCTTCCAACACTGAGCGTCCAGATCCAACCCAACCACACTGCTTTCCAGCAAGTATCTTCCCCGCAGGCTAACACAGCATCGCAGCTGAACACGGGCAACTGCCAACCTCACACTGCTCAGACAAGGGATCATCACACTCCGGAAAGTTTTCCTGAAGATTGTTTCAAGCCTGCAAGGTACCTTCTTCCACCTTTGCTTCATTAGTGGGGCTTTGCAACTAGCCGTCATTGGGGAAATAACACAATATCCCAGCAAGGTGGAGTAGGGTCCTCACTCTGTCCCAACGCAAAACAAAATAAGGAAAGCACAGACCCAAACCTCTTCCTACTGACTGAAAGACGCTGCCTGATGACCTGGTTCAGGGTTACAAAACAGGATATTTAGGGGTAGAAACTTTCCTCTTTCCTCCTTTAATAATTAAGGTCAATACTTCACAACATGTCCTTCTACTAATGAAAATTTTTAAACTAAACATCTTGATTTATTCAAAAGGTTTTCGTTCTTATCTAGGCTTTTTGTTGTCAGTTTTTAATTAAAACAGAGAAGTATCACCAAAAATAAATCTCTAGGGGAAAAAGTCCTTCAATGTGTGATTACTGCGGCCCTTCAGTTACAACAGCATTTGCACACTTCAATAATTCACTCACAACTAAATGTGTAAAACATCAATACTACACATTATTTTAAAAAATTATCCCAGAGACAGCTTTATTTTTCATTTTATTCAACACAAGTTTAATGTGCTCTCTCTAAGAAGCAGCAAAAGAGAATCATTTGTATTCATGCTCTTGTCTCTTTACCCGCTCCCATTAAAAGCCAATGAGTGTCAATATTACAGTACCCACTGGTTTTAAGAAAAAAAGAAAAAAAAAAATCAACGGAAAACCCTTACAGCCAACCCTGACAAAAACTAAGCCACGTTCTGTTGCAGACAACAACCTGAGCAGAGCTGCAGCCCCATCCAGCAGCACCTTTGACCTGTGCACCAAGCTGTGAGGGACCTGAGATGTGTGTCCTTCTGAACTGCCCATCTTTTCCCTTATCTTGGAGTCTGGCAGCATTATAACATTTATAATTCATTGCTTTTATATCTACTTGCCTGCACTAAGAGCTCAGCGATCCAAGATTAAAATCCTTGTTGCAAAACTGAACTCATCAGAACTTCCTGCATCAAAAAAGTAAAACCTCGATTAATAATTCATCCGCTCAAAGAATGAACAATATTTGCTTTACGGTGCAAGTTTGGGGGCTGATTTTTATGGCCTGGAATATCCAAAGGAGTATTCATAAAATAATGAAATGTAAGGCATAGTCTGGCAGGCTATTTTTAGAAAACTAAATTACCAAGCTTGAACATTAAAGCTAAAGCTAGAGCACTGCAGGACTAAGCCGAATGAAACACAATAATGTTACCATTTTTGAATTTATTAAATATTTGCTCTTTTAAGTAAAATTATACTTTTGTAATCTCTCTATTTAGAGAAGAGTTTGGGGAAATATTAATGCACACAGTCTGACAGCTGAATCACCTCCATTTGCTGTGCTTCCCATTTGCTTTTTCTTTATTATTCACTACCAGAGACATGGTGATTTAACATTAATTTAATTTACATATATTAAATGTGCTCAGAGTATTTGTGCAGCTTGACTAGAACTGTGGGACCAGCTTTCCAAATTCAGCTAACTTCATGGCAAAGCCCACAGGACGCAGTTATTTTGCTAAGCTGGCTGTGGAACACAGTCACCTCTTAACTCCTCAAATTTAACTATTCATGAAGAGTTAATTGCTTATGTTCTGCATACCAGCAACAGCTTGACAAGCCTTATGCATTGGCATCTTTATCCTTTCTCAGACCCTTGCTCTGAATATCTGTGTCTTCCTCAAAGCCTTTCAGAAAGTCTCTTTGTTGATCAATGCAGTTTTCCTTTTGGAAATCATAAGATTTGCCAAGTATAAAAAAAGCCTGTTATTATTTTGAGAGCAGAGGGAATCCAGACCTTCACAGTTACCTTTTTGCTCTTTGCCTCGGTCTGAGCCTTGGTCTGCAGTGCTAACTGTTCCAGATCATGGGTTAAAGCATCCTCTTTTGGCCATTATTTAGAAGCATCTTTATTAGAAACCCATTCACAGCTGGATGTATTCCACAACCGCTACCAAAAAAAAAAAAAAGCAGTCACTGTGCTAGCTGATGCAAATGTTGGGAATATAGTTTGTTGCTTTTAAATGCGGGAGATGTATTAAGGAGACCCTAAGCCTTAACCCACAGATCTCGACCTGAATTTTCAAAAGGTCTGTTAGTCCAGGGGTTTGACATACTTATGACAGAGAAGGGGCATCTTCTTCACTGCAGTCACAGCTGCAATGGCATACAAGCTTTGGGGTTTGGCCCTTTTCCAGAAGGAGTTTATTTCATTTTCAAGGAGAAACTTGTACCTGAGATCAGGTGATGAGCTCACTAGGAGCCCAGCAGACATACTGCAATGAGCATGGCAGGTTGTTTGACTCAGTTGGAAAAGATCAAAACCTGGAAACTGAAAAAATAGGTTAATGAAACTCATCCACATCTTGAAGTTTTAATGGGCTTATATTTGATGCACATAATTTTCTTTCCTCAAGAGAAGAGGAAGTGACTTGAAGTGCAATATGAAACAGAACACAATGATGGCTCCACAGTCAACAGCTCACACTGTAGTACAGTACAGTAACACTAACACTAATAGTATTCTTCTGCTTCCATGAAAATCCTCCAATCCAAAGACTCTCTGTTCTCCTGCACACACAGACTGATGTGGGTAATTCATAAAGGTTTTGTGAAGGGAAAAACAGAGGCAGGTGTCTGTGGGAAGAATAGTAAAGAGCACTGTAAGCTCAGTACAGAGTACAGAGAACAGAGGAAAACACGGCATGAGGAATCCAAACATGAGGCTGGGAAGAACCATTTGGGGTAAGCATCTACTCCAAAAGCCACAAAACAACCAACAGTGCCTGGCAATAAATTTACATTTATTAGGTTACAACAACCTAGGCTAACCACACTCCATTTTATTATGGAAAGCCAGAAAGGAATTTGTGTAGTCCTTGCCAGTCTCACCTGAGGAAACTACCTTTTTGGTCTCCAAATGTGGTGATGTATTTCACACTGAGACACTGAGCAAGACATACAAGCACCTCTATCTCCTGGGTTTAGTTATAGCCCAAGGAGAAATAAATTCCTTTTTAGTCTCAGCAAGCAGCCAGTTGAATCCCTAAAGCATGGGATTAGTACAATATCAATATGATGCAAACAGCAAACCAGTCTCCTTCTAAAGTCCCTTAGAAAAACCTATACATGAATCACAACCCGTATTTTCTATTTACATGAATTTCTGTTGTGTTATAAAAACCCTTCCATAAATTTATGAAGCTCTAGCTTAGATTTCAGGTCCTTGTTCTCATAGATTTGCAGGGCTTTTCCCCCTCGCCCCAGAACTTCATCTCTCAGATGGCTGGAAACTTCTACTCTGCAAGCTGGTCATCTATGAATTTAAGCAGTTCATTTTGTGCCAGTAGTACTCCTTCAATTGTTTCAAGCTACTCCTTTAGTTCAAAGCTCCTCCACATGCAGCATGTAGTAATCTTAAAATTACAGAAGGGTGGTGGCCAGCTTCTTTCACCTCTTACCGTAGGTGTGGACAGTAAAGAAAAGTGGAACAAGCAGCAGAATCCCAAGTACAGCCGTTCCCTAAACCAAAGCGCATCCGAAACAACTCAGTCAGGGGGATCAAAACAAAGTGGTACAAGTACAAGAAGAAGAAAACACAACTATCAACTTGTGTATGGACTTGTTGACCAACCACTGCAAATAGCAGAAATTTAACTAATAACCCACTAATAGTCAAAAGTGTTAATAGTCAGCTGCAAATGTTAAAAAAAATGATGAAATTCATAACATGCTGGAGCAATACTTGACTTGTAAAAAGCACTGAACCCATCTGCTCTGACAAAAGCTTTGTGCACACTAGGCAAATTTAAACAGAAGAAGCACAAGTCTGAGCCTCTGAGGGCAGCATCACCATCCCAAGACTGAAGGGGATTTCTCCATCAGACCACTCATGTCCCCTTTCCTAAAGAGACTGCTCAATCTGCTGGAGATCAAGCTGCAGTCTTAAGTAAATGATTAAGCCACCTCATTGTTTATGAACTCTGACATAACATGTGCTCAGTGAAACTGTTTAATTGCTTTGCCTGAAAATTTACATCAGCTCTATATAATTGCTGCTCATTTGTGATGACTTAAACAGCTCTTCACCCTTTTGATGCTCACAGTGTATTTGGATATCTCAGTAGTATACGTTACAACCTTTTGCAGTATGTCTTTAGTCAAGCCAAATAAACAATGGCTTTTGATAGCCTACGACAGAAACCTTGTTCCCTGTTCACCTGCAGTGGTTTGACCTTGCAGGCAGCTAAATACCATGCAGCTGCTCACTCACTCTCCCCCCACCCCCTGGGGAATGGGGGAGAGAATCAGAAAGGTAAAGAGGTTTGTGGGTTGAGATAAAAACAATTTAATAATTGAAATAAAATAAAATAATAATAATGGTAATAATAATAATAATTATAGAATATACAAACAAGTGATGCGCAGTGCAACTGCTCACCACCCACTGACCAATGCCCAGCCTGTCCCTGGCTAGTGAACCTGCAGAAAAGAAACCCTGAAATCGCAATCCTGGAAGAGAACGAGCCAGACATCCTGGCCAACTCTCATCTATATACTGAGCATGACATCCCATCATATGAAATATCCCATTGGCCAATTTGGATCCATTGCTCTGGCTATGCTCCCCCCCCAGTTTTTTGTGCATCTGCACACTAGGCAAAGCAGGAGAAGATGAAAAGTCCTTGATTTCCTAGCAACAACTAAAAACATCAGTGTATTATCAACATTCTTCTTCTACGAAATCCCATACTAAATCCAAAACACATGCTATTCTAGCTACTAGGAAGAAAATTAGCTCTATCCCATCCCAAACCAGGACATGACTGTAGTATTCTTCCTTTGCACTTGTCCCAGTTCAAGTGCATCTTTCTGGAATGTGAGCATCTGAGGCTAAACACATGATGCTGAATGAGGCTTCAAGGCCATTGTTGTGGGTTAACCCCAGTAGGCAGCTCAGCACTGTGGTGTCACTTGCTTGCTCCCCGTGCAGCAGGATGGGGGAGAGAATTGGAAGAGAGAAAAGTCATAGACTGAGATAAAGAGAGTTTAATAAGTTTAAATTAATAAATAAATAAACGACGAGGAACAAACCCAAGAAAAACAAGTGATACAAAAATCCCCCAATTGCTCACTACCAGCCAACCGATGCCCAGCCAGTCCCCAAGCCACAGCAGCCCTAGCAATGCCCCCCCCCCCCCCAGTTTTTATTGCTGAGCATGTTGTCATATGGTACAGGATGTCCCTCTGGGCAGCTGGGGTCAGCTGTTCCAACTGTGCCACCTCCCCATTTCTTGCGCATGCCCAGCCTACTCGCTGATGGGGTGGTGTGAGAAGCAGAAGAGGCCTTGAAGCACTGCTCAGAAATAGCGAAAGCAGTGTTATCAACACTCTTTTCATCATAAATCCAAAACACAGCCCCATACTAGCTACTATGAAGAAAATTAACTCTATCCCAGCCAAAAGCAGCACAGCCCTGAAGAAGAATACTAATATTTCCCTATTCCTTGGATTTTTTTTCAGTAGAATCAGCCACTTCAATATCTGGTTAACCAATACATTCAGATCTACCTCTCATCTCACACTGATGTGTTGTCCCCCACTACAGAACAAAAAATCATGTTATAGATTCCTTAGTGTTAATTCATCCCACCTCTCCCACTTCATTAAAACATCACCCAGTTCTCCAGGGCTACCACCAGCCTTCATCTCATCTGAAAATTTATGGGTCACCCATATTTGCTAAGAAATATGTTGAGCTTGAACTAACCACTCAACATCCTAATAATCATCTTTTAATATTTAAACAAGAGATTCATAAAGCAAATGAGAAATTGTCCTCTTTTGTGCTGTATAAGTATCAAAGAGGCTTAATATATTATAAGCATCCTCTTATGGCTAGCTTAGGAAGCAAACTTTTTTGGTTGTGACCTTCCCTCCTACAGAAAATGCTATACACGCAGAGATACATAGCGAGTTATTCCTAGTTGTGCTCTGCACCTACCCCTGCAGAGAAGCTTAGTAAGGGGAGACAAGGAGACAAGTTCAGCTCTTCTAGCTCATTCTAGGAAGGGGGTATGTGCACAAAAGATGAAGAATGGCATATACTAAAAGAAAATTATGAGAGTGAGGAAGAAAGCAACAAGAGTCAGCAGATGAACTAACAGGATTTTCTAATTAGCCATCAGCTGCTGTGAAGGTAAGTGGAGAGGAAGTGCGCTGCCCCTAAGCTGTCACCATCGCCTTGTCAGGGCTCACTTCCCCCAAACATCTTCTCTTCCTATCCTCTCCATTGAAAGACAGAGTCCCCAGGGACAAACTGATCAGGAACAGAAAACCATGAAGCTTGGCAGCCAGGCAAGCCTGGCACCGAAGCACTGACAGCTCAGAGACGATGTTTCTGTGCAAGCTTGGGAGACTTTTGCATTCCAGCATGGAGATGAGCTAGGTTTTGTGTTAGCTCCACAGGCATTATCCTTCAGTCGAGACAGCCTGAAAGCTGGCAGAGCTTCACGTTCGCTGCGGCTTTGCTGTACAGCCCTTGTCTTCTTTTGTCTACTCTTGAGCTGGATATGCAGAAGAAACTACAAATGAGAAATCCTCTGTTTATTAAATTGTGTATAAAATTACTGTGTCACATGGGTGCCATCTGTGTTAGCAGCAGTGGGTATCAAAAGCAAACAGTGAAAGAATGGAATTCATGTTACTCTATAATGGCAGTTTGTGCTAAATAATACTCCGTGGTTAAGGTGTTACTTAAAAGGGATTTGAAAACCTGGTGCTAAGGCAGTTGGCAAAGTTTTATTTAAGTGCCAATTAAAAATTAGGAAACAAAATTATGATTTAAGAAACACTTCTAATTTTTTTTCATCTGTATTTTCCACTTAGCCCATACCTGGGATGAAAAGCACTCCTGTAAATTGAAATTAGTATCTAAAAACAATGCTCTCAGAGAATTTTCTATAAGCATTGTTTTAAGTCTGAGTTATCACTCCCTCTTTTTTTTTTTTTAAAGCAAAATGGATCTATTTTCCCATTTACAGAGCCCAATCTCTTCTTGATTTGCAGTCCAGATTTTGCAGTATTGTGCTAATTACAGAATCACTGAATCAATCAGGTTGGAAGAAGCAGAGAGATAAACCAGCTAGAAACAAAAGGAAAACAATCACTTTTGTTTCACTGTGTAAGAAGAAGGAAATACAAGGAATTAATGAACAGGAGAAACAGGAAAGGCAGGGTGGAGAAAGAGGAAAAAAGATATTTTCCACAGACACTATTTTTAAATGGCTATGAACAGCCCCTCCTGTCTACCCAAAAGCACTTTCACTGCAAAGAAATGCCTGACTCCCACAAGACATTAACTGTGTAAAGATGGGACATTAACGCATGTTGAGTCACTGTCTTTATCTCTGACTGCATGGATCCAAATACTCTCCATACCCATTGTCCTTCTCAGGCTGTGGGGCTGCATCTTGTCATCCTAGACCCTCAGACCAGAGCTCTGGGCTTGCTGGTAACCCTCTCCTTTGCCCCCTCCCCCCCTCACATTTGGACAGGGGGATTTACACCAGAGCCCTCTGGATTGCCACTCAATCCCTTTCAGAAAAAGTCTTTAAAAATTAATTTGATAATCACCACCACTTTTACTCCTGCAAGCAGGAGAGCACTGCAGGTGTTGTTTTTTTTTAAAAAAAAAAATAATAAATTATAGATTCAGTTTCCCACAGAGCAATCTTAGTCTTCTGTTTCCCTTGAGTGTGTGCCCAGAACAAAAAGCCCTCCCTGATTTCCCTCTTTACAACTCACTTCTAGTGACAACATGACAATCTGCTACCTCTGATTTTAAAAATCAGAAGTGTCCACCCTTTGCAGCTGTGAGGCTTCCAGACCCCATCCCCATCCTTCTACCTGGAAGCCAGCCCAAGAAAATCAATAGACCCCTAGCAGAAAACACTTGTCTTCTGCAGATGGTTCTTCCTGGCCAGAACACACCATGTAAATGAGTACAGCGCTGTGATTGCCTGAGCTGCCTTTTCTCACTGGTAACACATCAGGCAGAAGCAGTACTTTGGGGATGGAGCTAGAGGAGGGCGGTGCTTCCCTCTTGCCTCCCTTCAGGATTGCAAAAGAAGTGGTGTTACTGCCTTCCTGGCCATTGGGGACTTCCACCCCACCCTGGGCTGTGGAGGTGCAAACATTTCTTGCACCCCAACTGGCGTCAAATCCCTGCTGCAGAAAGATATTTTAAATCAACAACAAGGCTGAAATACCAAAGAACAGTCATCAGATAGAATGAATAATCCTGAAAGGCAGAGGGGCTCAGCCATCAAAATGGAATTCAGCTTGGCACAGGCAGATCCCAAATCTGTCACAGGAGTGACAGAAGAATGCAGAAGTGAAGAAAACTAGTTTTGGCATTTGTTTTTCTTAACTTGGACGTGTTTTAAATTTAAAATGGGAAGGGCATGTTAATGTAATGAGAATGGGTAATACATGTTGTTTTCTATAAAAACAGGCAGAAGTTATATCACCATTAACACAATAATACCGGTAATAATGTTCATGAAAGCACAGAAATGCATTAAAACTTAGGTAAGGCAACCTGATCAGACAATCTTTTTGCAGAATTTACCCAGAAGACCTTCTACCTGAAGTCAAATTATCAGTTTTTATGAACTACAAACACTTTCACTGCCTCTCTGAAGTAAACATTTTTCAAATTACATCTTGGGTGGGTGGCAGCAGAAGAGGATAGTCCGTCTATTTTTTTAATTAAAGTTAGCATTTCTCTTGGTGTTTCAGTTTCTCAGTGACAGAACTGGAGCACAAGCATCTGTGGGGAGCCCCAGTAAGAGCGGAAATTCAACCCAAATTGTTAATCTTTAGGAAGTGGCTCATGACAACCCTAGCACTTTCTTGCCCCTTCTTCTTTACAGATACCCAACCTTTGGTAAAACACAGCTGCCTGCTGTGCCAAACATCCAGTGCCGTGCTGTGCACGAGAAGATTGAATAGAAAATAAACCACCCTCAGATCACCAGCCTAGGATATTACCTGACCTCTATCCAGCTGTATCTTTCCAAGATGTTACTCTTGCATGCCTACCCCAGAAAAGCGAGTAAGCAGCTATCGCCTATTTTACAAAATATGCTGGCTTAGAAGCTGAAAAAAATCCTGCTTGGCAGAGCTTGGGCTAGAAACTTGGTCTTTAAAAAGGCAGCGTTCGGTATTCCCTTGCACAATCTGCCCGACTGTATGTGCCAAAACTCTGGCATTTATTGAAAAAACACCAGAGACTGATAGTAACAATAGTTTGATAGTAACAAGTAGTAGCAGACATCATCACAGGTGCCTGGTGCCACTCACATTTCACCTTCTCGTCTCATTTTCTCCCAGAGGAACTCAAAATTTTGTGCCCAGGGTTGGAAAGCAGTCTTAGAACAGGGTTCAAAGAACTTAATGGAAAACATTTGCAACTGAGATAAAATAAGCGTACCCTTTAATATTAGATGTTCAGAGGGAGATTGCTTAAGTGAGAGAAGCAGAGCAAAAGGAAGGGAAGGGATAGGATCATATCTTTATAGAAGATATGCCTTTGATTTTAGTGTGGAAGATATTATGGAAGAAAACCAACACCTAGTTGGTAAGACACAAATAGTCTAAATTATAAAAAGGTTCCCCTTGCTTTATCAAAAAGGGATCCATTCTCTCCTGCAAAAGATACTGGAAGAGAGGATTCTGCAAGGCTGCACTGCTATGGCAGAAAGCAAAAAGGTAGATCACAGGCTACAACTGAAGGCACTGAGAAGCACCCTACAGGGTGGTGTAATGAAACTTCTGCAGAGGAAAAAGTTGAATTTTATTTTATTCATTGTTACACTATCTTCTCCCAAGGAAAAAAAAAACCTGCAAACATTTGCAACCCCTGCTTGACAGTGATCCATTCAGCCCACCCCCCCTCTCTCAAGGCCAGCAGGCTGTGAAAACCCATTTTCAGCTTAATGGACACATGTCATATTTCAGCTAGTCTAATCACGCAAGTGTTCAAACACACCCAGGCAGAGAATTTGAGAGCGGTTGTTTCTGCCAGCGCTGTTGCAGCATTTAGGGATTCACATGCAGGGCATGGAGGACATGGGAAACATATTCTGCATTCACATCTCTGGAGATGGGGCCTGGAGCATCCCTCTGGGTAAAAGGAGTCTCATGAACAGCGATAAGGAGAGGACTATTGCACTTTAACAGCAAGGTCCCCAGCAGGCACTGCCAGGAAAGGGCTTCAGGCTGCAAATCTTTGCGAGGCTTGGCTGACCAGTACCCCAGGAATCACAGAATCAAGCAGGTTGGAAGAGACCTCAGGGATCATCGAGTCCAATCATTGCCCTGACACCACCTTGTCAACTAGACTATGGCACTAAGTGCCATGTCCACTCTTTTCTTAAACACATCCAGAGATGGTGACTCCACCACCTCCCTGGGCAGCCCATTCCAATGTCTAATAACCCTTTCTGTAAAGAAATTCTTCCTAATGTCCAACCTGAACTTCCCCTGGCAAAGCTTGAGGCTGTGCCCTCTTGTCCTATCGCTAGTTGCCTGGGAGAAGAGGCCGACTCCCACTTCACTACAACCTCCCTTCAGGTAGTTGTAGACTGCAATAAGGTCACCTCTGAGCCTCCTCTTCTCCAGGCTAAACAACCCCAGCTCCCTCAGCTGTTCCTCGTAGGTCAGACCCTCCAGACCCTTCATCAGCTTGGTCGCCCTCCTCTGGACTCGCTCCAACACCTCAACACCTTTCTTGAAGTGTGGGGCCCAGAACTGGACACAGTACTCAAGGTGCGGCCTCACCAGTGCTGAGTACAGAGGGACGATCACTTCCCTAGACCGGCTGGCTACACTATTCCTAATAGAGGCCAGGATGCCGTTGGCCTTCTTGGCCACCTGGGCACACTGCTGGCTCATGTTTAGCTGGCTGTCGATCAGCACCCTCAGGTCTCTTTCCGCCGGGCTGCTTCCTAACCACTCTTCCCCCAGCCTGTAGCGCTGCAGGGGGTTGTTGTGGACGAAGTGTAAGACCCGGCACTTGTTGAACCTCATGCTGTTGGTCTCGGCCCATCTAGCTAACCTGTCCAGATCCCTCTGTAGGGCCTTCCTACCCTCCAGCAGATGGACACTCCCACCCAGCTTGGTGTCATCTGCAAATTTGCTGAGGGTGCACTCAATCCCTACGTCTAGATCATCTATAAAGATATTGAACAGTACTGGCCCTCAGAACTGAGCCCTGGAATTTAACTGTGGAATTTAACTGAGGAATTTAACCGTGGGAGGGCAATAGGATTTAAAAGACATCCCTGTGCCCAGCATTGTTTACCCAGCTAAGTGCAATGGATTTGGTGAATTTTAAGACAACTTGTATGTCCTCCTGCACTGCCAGGTTCCTGCCCAGGGTTTTGAATGCCCTATGGAGGCTAAGTGTCCAAGAGCTACCCCAAGGTACCAGTGCTCTGAACCTTGCTAATTCCTCCTTTTCGCCCATAAAGGGTAGGATTCACTTACTGAAACATCCAGCATCATTTTAGGTACAATGATATGTCCCATCTGCAGTTGCCATCCTTCCAGTAAAAGATGTCTCTTAAATCCCATCGCCTTTGTCATATTCTCCATCAGGGTCCAAATAACTCAGATTAATAAAGACAACACAAGTGGCATCAGGACCCCAGATCTAGACAATCAAATTACACCTTAGGTGTCTTACCCAAATAATCACTTGGGTAGTTTGTGGCAGAACTAATACTTTGACCACAACATTTTTCCTCCACCTTTACCTACTTGCCTTGCTAACATTCAGGGTTCACTGGGCACATGGATGCACTACAGGATGTTTTCTCTGGAACAGGCAGCAAGAGCCACTTTCAGGCTCAGGAAGAATAAAGGCCAGTAAGACATTGCTTTTCTCCAGATAAGTTTATATAAACATTCAGTCAATAAATTCTGAAATCTATAGGGTATTCTCTCACAAATAAAAAGTAATTGCCATGAATGCAAATAGATAAAACAACACAAGTGGTTTTAACTGGAGATGGTTGGGAAAACTCACGATAAGCCTTTCAGGCCAAAGCTTTCAAAGCTGACGACACATATTAGAGCTCAGTTATTGTTATTTAGCACGCTTTGCTTGTCTTCTGGTCATGCAATGATCATAACCAGATTGAATTTCCCCAGGCACATTTATGACACCAATACATGCAGGAATGTCTGGATGTCTTATTCTTGCCAGGTTTTGAGCATCATTTTCCACAGACTAAAAGAAATTTGAGATTTCATTACCTTGATGGATTGACCTCAAGAAGTTTCTTTAAAGTGTTCCAGGTTCCAGATAAAATGGCAAAGTGATTCTAGTTGCTCAGAATTGATCACATCAGATCAGAGAAAAAAAGGTGGCACAAAGAGTGCACCAGTACTGCAAGTCTCACCTGGGAAAACAGCAGTTTAGGGTTTTCCACAGCATGAGAAAGATAAATACAAGAACCTTTCAAGGAGGTTTACAGTCTCAGAAGTTAGAAAGGGTGCTCTCTATCCTGTCCTAGGATCCATTCCTTAAAGGGCACTTGCATAGTTCGTCTACTTTCAAACACCACTGCAATGACAGTACTTAAATACAATAGATTATGTACGATCCAAAGACCTTTACCCCTCCCCCCACTCCACACCCTCCACACAAAAAAACCCCAAAAAAATCTTAGATGGTTTCACCTAATTAATTTAGTTAACCTTCCAAAACTATTAGAGAGCTAAATATTCTTTATCTCATAGTTACTCAGAAGGGCTAGATAAAGTTGGGGATTAAGTCCCGATGGCTAAGTGCTAGTAGATGTGCAGAGAACCAGGAAAGAGTGATGTAGGAGCACTGTGTTGTCATGGAAGGGACAAAGTTACTTCAGTAGTTTCTCTCCATTTATAATTCCTATATTATCTCATAAGGAAAATAACCTCCAGGATGTCTGAGGCAATGACAGTTAATTTCAACCACAGCTTTCTCAGATCAGTTTTATCACGTAACATATTTTCCAGATATATTTTGTCCTGTTCTTCCCCATTCCTTAGACAGAAAAGGTCACAAGAATGTACAAGTTCAATGCAGCTCTAGAAACAGCAGTTAGATCGGGGACTTTATTAACAAACAAGTAGTATGTTGTTTAGTATAAAATTAATCTGCTGGAAGTTTGAGCACTGACATTCAGGAAATTATCACACCACTAAGCACCACTTCATAAGCTCTTCTGTTCCCCATAACCCCATTCAACATCATCAGCCCCAGCATGGGAGGCTGAGGCCAAGTAGCTGAACAGCACTAAAACATGTGTCCCTGCAGAGCCCTTGGCAGAGGGACTGCAGTGAGTGAAGCATGGCAACACGTTCCCCAGAACAGGCCAGAACCTGAGGATGGTACCTTTACAGCTTCTAAATTAGAACAACCTGCAGGTATTGTCTGGTGGACAAGAGACACTAAATGGTCGATGGGGTCCAAGAATTATCTTACTCAGTTTTGTTTCTTCAGCCTTCGTGGACAGTCATGCCTTGTGAATGGCAACAAAAGATTTTTATCTTCCTTTAAAAATTTAGAGCTTCCCTGTGGTAAGGTCTGCATTTTATCACAGCACTCCACATTGCCACCTTGGCTCCTACAGAAGTGGCTAGCTCTTCAGATCTCCCACCTGGACCAAGCATTTCATGCCTGTCTGGCCAGGATGGCCCTCTCAGTGCTTCTCTGTGCTGAGCAGCAGCATTTTTTTAGCATCTATCTGGTGAAGCTGGAGAAAACCTTTTTCTTTCTAGATTACACAGCAATTCTGTGAAGTGAGGCAGCACTAGGGCTGTTGCCCAACTCCAAACCAAACAAAAGGAAGAGTATCTACTGAGGGCCATGGACCACAGAAAAGCTTAATCCAGCTTGTCATTCCCTCAACCCTTCCCAAATACTGAGGGTTTGCCTTTTATCCTTTCTTTAGGTTTCTCAATAGAAAATTGCTTTTCTTTCTTCATAGGGCTCTTCTCAGCAAACTCAGACTTCGCGTTAGTGCTGCTCCTTAATGTAGGGCTCAGCTACTCAATTCCATTTCCTTTCTCCTGTCTTGACTCTCCAGGTGGTGGCAGTTTCTGCAGCTTATTATGGCCACTAGACAAATGGGTAAACTTTTCATACAGAAATTTTTCTTTTCTAGTGAAAGCAAGTACTCTTTTATCCAAATGTGCTGGATGTACTTAATTTCTTTTTAAAGATACACTTATTTTAGCCTTTGCAGAAGAGAGGGAAAGAGATCAATAAATAAAATAAATAAACCATAAAGGCATCTTTTCCAGAGTCAAAGGGATGAAGGGGAAATGGTACTGAGGAGGCCACGAGGTTATTTGTGCACTCAGTATCAGTTGGTCTACCAGCATTCCTAAAACATGCACTGAAATTAGGGAACGTTGTATCGCAGGATGCAGAGGTCAGGCACAATGCTCAAAGCCTCAACTCCTGGCATTGTAGGTGTACACTGAAATGTTAGTATCTTAGAAGAAAGAAAAAAAAAAGAAAAAAAAAAAGTAGTTTCCAGCCCTGGTTGCTGGGAAAAAACACACATTAAAATACACTCCAAGAAGACAAAAAATGTAAATGTAAAGCTCAGGAGGAAAAAAACCCAGGAGTTCTGCTTCCCAAATAAGGCTTTTTAGTCAACTAGGGTATATCAGCATCATACAGCTAACTTTTCTTGTGAGAATAGCAGTATAAGGCAATTAGCATTAATTTGGAGAGGAGTAAGGAAATGGCTGACTATGACCATGCATAAAGGACGGATCACTCATACAGGCAGAGTGTATGAGCTATAAGCAGTCTAGTCACAAGTGTGAGATGCAGGGTAGCATGGCTAACACTGGAAAACAAATTTAAGTTGCCTTTGAAGTTAGCTGACTTAAAGCCAGTGCCAGTCTGAAGTGGCAAAGGCATTTAGGAGTGGACAATCAAGTCAATTGAATGTGTCAGAAGATCACTTGGATGAAATTACTTTGTACGTAGGGGCTGAAATTAGAAAGCAGGGGGTAAGGCTGTGTGGGTAGAGGTGCTGTCAAGCACTGGGTTTCAGTCAGGCACAGGCAGAAAATAGCAGCTGTCACAATGAAGATGCACTGACCACGATCAGGAAGGCAAATGGTGATACCATTTACCTAAGAAAGAGCACCACTCTTAGGGAAAATACAACCCCTGTAGTTTTCTGTCTTAATGTTGTTGTTATATATATTACCATTTTTCCAGAATTCCTTTGAATCTGATGGACAAGTCTTAAGAGCAGAGACCAGACCTTCCCAACACCAACCAGAGGAAGAGAAGTGTACTTCGAAGTTGTGTTATAGACCTTTTCCCCTGATAACTTATGCAAAGCTTACTGCAAAGGCAACAGCTGAAAATTTGGCCCATGATATTGGATGATGAACAGTTTTCTCTTTTGAATATGTCTTCATATACATATAGGTGACCTTGAAAATCTGTTCATGCTCCCCCAATTTTTTTTTCCTTATATGTTCTATATTTGAACAAATTGCTCCCCTCAATTCCTGAACTATCTCACACACTGTTTTTTCCAACAATACAAGCCATCAAATGCTTTGACCTTGTCAACTCACAGAAGCTAGGCAGTGGTGAAACAGAATCACTTGGAGGACATACCTGCAGCACATCCTATGATACTACAAAAGTAGAGATGGTTACAAATAAGTACGTGGCATCCTTCCCCCAAGCAAGACATAAACGAAAGTTACCAGGAAAACAGGACTGTGATCTTGATTGGTCCAGATTCTAGGACTCACTGTATTTGGTCCAGCTCAAAGTCAAAATTAACATCTTTAGCTTAAAAACAAGGCCACTTTAAAGGCCAAATAGCTGGGGAAACCTCAGATCTACTAAAAAGCAAAGTTGAATTGAATCACCACTGAAAAAAAAAAAACCAGCCAATTATATTCTAGCTCTGGCATGCTAAAAATAGTAGGCCTTAAAAATGTAATTCTAATTATATTAGGCCTTTCTAATCACTCTGCTATGAAACTTTTAGCATTTAGTATTTCCCAAGTCTAGAAAATTAAGGCTTTGCTCCTTAGGAAAATATGAGGAGTGCCAGCCCTCAGAGAAACACACAGGATTAATCTGTAACTCCAGCAGCCCATGAGAAACCAGATGCTGAAATCAGGTGGATGCAAGTAAAAATGATGGAAACCAGATTATATTCAACAGACCCATATAAAGGCTTTCAGAAACAGCCAATATTTCTAAATCCTGGTCTTAGACCAGTAATCACTAAACAGAAAAACAAAAATCCCTCTCATGCAGGCACTGGTGATAGGGGTATTGTTTTTCAGATGAGAACAAAAAAATCAAGGTCCTGTACTCTTGTGGTAGTTAAGATCCTTTGGCAATCTTTCTAGAACAGGACTGTCCAGCTTTCTGCTTTGCCTCTAATTTGACTGTTTCCTCCCTCTGCTGCCCATTGGGAATCACTTTGTACGATTTCAGTTTGGAAAGGTACCTTTGCTTCCTTGTCCTTAATTTCAAGTAACATTGCAGCAAGTCGGCAAATATCAGATCTGTTCAATGAAAGGTATTCAAGTGCAACATATGACATGCTTTAGGATCTTTGGATCCTGTGGAAGAAACGTACTGAAATACGTTATTATATATGCAAGTTAAGCAGCAGATCCAGGCTCATTTCAGCAACAACAAAAAAGGATCCATTTGTTGCATTGCTTTGATATTGAAGAATGCATTTTTCAAAGGGAATCTAAATTTATGCCTCCTAATTGTAAGCACAATTATTTGGTACAAACAAGATAGTTCAGCAGCTAGCTAAATGGCCTGCACACAGAGCTGCTTACAGATGCAGAGTTCACGTAGGGAAAATGTATTCACAGAACTGATACCTCTTTGAAAATGTCAAGATACTGCCCTGAAGCTCTAGAGACAAAGCCTCAGCTGGTGTATGGTGTCAGCTCCAAAAATGAGGCTGTGAGGACGTTTTGTTTTCACAACTTAGTATCCACGTCAACTGCTTCCAACTTAAAACCACAAGTCACAAAATAAAGACAAGGTTTTACAATGCAATGCTTTAAGTTCAAAACATCCTAGTAATACACAGGCAAGGAGGTCCCTCTTGCCAACCATGCCCTTTTTCTTAAAAGTCAGTATAAAAAGCTTCAAAAGCTTGAAGAACTGTAGTATCCTTGCTCTGGTGTTACTCTATAGAGCATAATTTTCCCTATTCTTATTCTTCATTCTGCTCCTGAATTGTTAGGGATAGTTTCTTCTATCAGAATTGATAGCATTTAGTTGTCTTCCCCAAAGATCTGGCAACTTATAACAGCAGAAAATTTAGCCATTCATAAAGGCAGAATTAGAAAAAGAATTCTTGAAAATCCCTTTAAGTCCAAATCCTAGTGAATCACATTTGTATAACAAAATACTAGAAGAAGGTAATTATCTTTCCTTGCCACCTTATAAATTTCCCTGTCATCCTGTAAAATCTTTGTACAACAGAGTTACTGTGGTGAGCAAGCCAACAACTATAACGATGGAAATTAGACAGAATTCAGTCAGCCACAAAACACTGATATTATTTAGGTGTATGAAAATCTGGCTTATCAGAACAGCATCATCAGATGCAGCTACCCCAGCTTTCCCTAGAAGGAACCTGATGCTATGAGATGTTAAACACCCTGAATGCCAGTTACAAGTCAGAAATTAAAAATGCTCTGTACCTCCCTCAAATGGCTAGGACCTATAATCTTAATTATTCAGCAAAGTGGGACCAGTCAGCCATACACATTCCAGCCTACACTGCAGCATGGGCTGCTGTTGTAAGCTGTCTCCGGCATCTGAGGCAGCTCCAGCTGTAATGTAGAAGGGTGTAGAGTAACGGTTTAAGCATTTAAGTAAGTATGGGAGCTGTGAAGTGTTAGTTACACAAAAAGACATACCTAAAGATTTTAATTTTTTTAAATAGTTGCGCAAAGGGAGTTTGCCAATTAAAAAGCATATCTACTGAAAGATTTACTAGAGGGAAATATCACTATTAAACGATTAGTAGGAGAAAAAGTAATAAAATGGATGCTAGAAATGTAAATGATATTTAATTTTAAAAGTTTGGAGAGAGTTCTGTGCACCAATTAGAATTAGCTGTACAGGTTCCTTCAAACCAAATATCTGGCTTAACAGGAGTGAGCTTGTGCATATATTCAGTCTCTGAAGAACAATTTCATACAATTTTATAACAGAAGCCTTTTTGTGTTCCTTTCATTTTGAAGAATAAGCCAGATAGTAAGAGTATTGAAAACAATTTTGAAGTTGAATAACATGAAACTCTAAGTGTCCCCTCTAAAAATCTGCTGCCCCACCATGAGAGTCACCATTTCTCAGCAATCTTGCCCTGATCCACGTTTTGGGTTACTGCTGTCTGTCCCAAGTTCACTAAAAGGTCATTCTTGGACTCTAAAGATGCAATTTAAAACTTAACTGAGCCCTGAAAATAACCTTTCATCTTTAATGATGTGTTATAATCTCCCTGCAAAATACTAATAATTCATAAGCCTTGTTGAGGTAATTGTATTTACCCAAACCCATAAGTCTGAAGTATTGAAGTGCTGGGGTTTAGATATTGCTGACCAAGTCCCTGTGCAAGCACATTCATTTTCATTTAATTTAACAATTTTTTTTTTCTCTCCACACATCTTCCCCTGCCATTTAGAGCCAAGGAAAGAAGGAAAATAAAAGCTGCTTCTGCCAGCCTTCCTCCCTCTTCTAGCTTTATTTCTCTCTTTCTTCTTTCAGAAAAGGTCCCCTGTGAAGGATGACATCAACTCAGTGTGGCAGAAAACAGCAGCTGCAGGCAAATTCAAACAGCAGAAAGACTATGATAATGTCAATGCATTAAAGGGGTCATATCCTTACTGCGAATTTGCCATACTGATTACATATATCCTTGCATACTGATAATTGAGACACTCAGGATACACAGTTGCCGTGAACATGGATGCAACTCCTGGCCACTATGGTGGTGATCAGCACTCAGAAGAAACTAAATGCAACAGAGCTATGAAAAAAGGGGCTTGGGTCCCAGAAAACTGTTGTGAGATGGAGTAAACATGCACCCTCATGTAGCTCTCTCAGTAACATCTGATGCCCTTTCTAAATGCCATCTCTTAGACTTGCATTATTTCAAGGGAATCTTGACACTCAAAAAAAAAAAAAAAAAGAAAAAAAAGGCATTTCCCAAAAAGAAAAATTAGGATAATAAAAATGCTCAAAAGCTCAGAGGAAAAATCAAGAGTCCTTAATATTTATTATTATTAATTAATTAATTATATATTGTATTAATTAATATGCATTTATTTTGCCTTTTTCTGCTTCATGTCCAGATAAGCAGCAGTTATCTAGAAACACACTGAATAGACCAATTGGAGGGTTTTTTTATAAAGCAATAGGTTACAGAAGGTTACATAGAGCATGGAAATGGTGTATCAGGGTCACATCACTAGCAACCAAAATAACACGGCATGTACAAGTGGAAATGAGTTACAGGGACTTTTGCTACTATTTCTACAGTGTCTTGCCATCATAGATGAGATTAAAAAATGTGGTGATGGTGGGAATGCGGAAGGGAAATATCTTCGAGGTAATCTCTCCTGTAAAATGACATCCAGGTCAAAAAAGGAATTAAAGAATCTCCTATTTCATTTCCAGGGAGACAAAGGGTAGCCAGAGGACCCCCATGCTTTGGGGTAAGTAGGCAAGGTGAGATTCTTGTCTAACATCAACATCTGTATTCACACTCCCTGTACGGTTAATGTAGAGAAATCAGTGGCTGCAGGCTGGAGTGTACAGGGATCACTTTCCATGCCCACATCAGGCAGACATGCATTTACTGCAGAAGCCTCCTTTCTAGCTGAGTATTTCATAGCTATAGATAACTAGGAGTATCTAACCTAGCTGAGATCCCACCTGTGGAGGTTGCCAGGGTCTGGAGACTAGTTGTCCAGCACCTGAAAGATATTTCCGCAAACTATGCGTTTTCAGGATAGGGAAGACAAATGTATTTGAAAAACCAGAATCTCCAACACATGGGCTATTCCATCAAAACATCATCCCCTTCACAGAAAATAAGAAGTATGTAACCCAAATTGTTTCTGATAAGACTTTTTTCCTTTAAGCAGCCCAGAAGAGTTATTGATATACAGAGGGAACAGTATCATCATCAGGATTTCCTTTGTCCACCTTTTTTTTTTTTTTTAAACAAGGCCTGGTAAGCTGCACTGTAAAAAAAAGTTCGGGTCTTTAGATTTTGGGGACATTATTACCAATCCTGACCTTAACTGACAGACATCACTTCACTTCTGGAAAGTATACGGCCACTCCACATCTTCAAACACATTTGCTCTTTAAATAAAGTCTGCAAAATTTCTCTGAAATTTTCCAACAAGATCTATCAATTCAGAACTGGGGTGAAAAAACAACAACCAAACATCTCCACTCAACTGCAGCTCAAAATAAGGCAGATGTTCCTTGCAGGATTTTCCACCTTTCTTTCTTAAGTTACTACATAAAATCTATTCACACTCTGTAGTTGCTGCAATATGCACAACACTTATCACTGAAGTTTTCATTAGTTAAAGTGCATTCTCATCACTAAAAACACAGATGGCTCCTAAAAGCAGTTTCTTCTATACCAAACTGTCCTATCCATCTTCATCACACACTTTGCAGGCACTGAACAGAATATTTCTAAAATCTGGGCTCCTTTGTGGGGCAATGCTGAAAATTTTGAAGTATATGTTGTCATTCGATCAACTGCAGGACTACAGTGAGTTTGATTCCAGGGGTGATGTCAATGGGTTTTTCTGCGGTTTTTGTCATAAGAACAGCATATCTAACAGCTATTAGTAATCCCTGTAAATCAATTCACCAACAACATTTACTCTATCAGTATATAACAGAGTCATTTGCTCACTTAGGCTTCCAAATAGGAAATACTATTACATTTCATGAAATACCTTTAAAAATTGTGATTATGGTGCACTGAATTTGTCACCTTGCAAAAATCTGCACAGCACTACCACTGCATTCTCTGCAAGGTGTGTTTGAGAAAGTGCTGGTGGGGGTTTTCCCCACCTGCCTGGGTGGATGGGATGCTCCATTGAGCTGGTGCAGAAGGCGCCGAGTGAGGCACAAACGCACGAGCTCTGCAATTCCCCCTTTCATGGGCTCTGCTGCAAATGTGCACTCTGCTTTTCTGCAGATGTCTAGTAATGAGGTAAGCATTCACAACACCAGCAGCTGGGTGACTGGTAGCAGAGTGACACAGCTACTAATGAAACACTCGAAACAGCCATTACTTACAGAACTAATGAGAATTAGAGTGGAAAACTGAGACCAAGTCATTCACACACGATATATTTATACAAATGAGATCTACCTATCTGGTCTGCTTCTACCATCTGCTTTTGTTAAAGATGGATTGGGAATCAGACCAAAAGAATATTGTCTTGGAGTGAGAAATGATGTGCAGAATAATTAATCCTGTTTTCCTTGCTTGCTTACAAAAATATGTTCACATAAACAAGCACTCTCTCCTTTTTTGTTATGTTCAAACACGTTCTCATGCTTCTTTCCAATCTAAAATATTAATTTCCTCAAGAACTTCTAGCTATAAAACGTTAGACTAATATCCATCAAAAGTTACCAGAACTACTGATCAACCAAAATTATCCCTGCTAGCATCCAAATCAGCATCAGACTGATAAATATGTTAGTCTGAAACTGCTGGTCCTGCGAAGCATGAATGGCTAAAACGTCTTAATTCAACATCATGCAGATTGCTATCATACCTCGTGGCACATCAACAACAGTCAGGATGCCATCCATGCCCTAGGAGTCAAAGTTTAATTGAATTAAAAGAGCAAAGGACTGAACTTCAGAAGTGGATTTCCTTTTCCATCAAAAAACACGTATTCTTCATCTCTTTTACTTACAAGTTAGTTATGATGAAAAAAGCAGTGCACATTCTAGTATTTAATTGGGGGCAAAAGTATTTCAGCAAAATTTCCCCATCACAAAGACAGGGAGAGAGGAGAATTTAATTACAAAACTTAATGAAAATGTGTTAGCTTTACTATTCTCCCTCCTTCTGTCATATTTCTCCGTTAAGCATAACAAAGAAGATTTCAGACCAGGTATTCTGATGAAATTGCAGGTTATGAATATAAGCTACTGAACATACTGCAAGCAGCAAACATTTTTTTAAAACCTCCCTTTGTCTCTATGACAAATTATTTCTACCCACAATTCGCTAAGCACTAGGCTGCTAACAACCCCATGTATGAGTACAAGTTGGGGACAGACCTGTTGGAGAGCAGCGTAGGGGAAAGGGACCTGGGGGTCCTAGTGGACAGCAGGATGACCATGAGCCAGCAGCGTGCCCTTGTGGCCAAGAAGGCCAATGGCATCCTGGGGTGTATTAGAAGGGGTGTGGTTAGCAGGTCAAGAGAGGTTCTCCTCCCCCTCTACTCTGCCCTGGTGAGGCCGCATCTGGAATATTGTGTCCAGTTCTGGGCCCCTCAGTTCAAGAAGGACAGGGAACTGCTAGAGAGAGTCCAGCGCAGAGCCACGAAGATGATTAAGGGGGTGGAACATCTCCCTTATGAGGAGAGGCTGAGGGAGCTGGGTCTCTTTAGCTTAGAGAAGAGGAGACTGAGGAGTGACCTCGTTAATGTTTATAAATATGTAAAGGGCAAGTGTCATGAGGATGGAGCCAGGCTCTTCTCAGTGACATCCCTTGACAGGACAAGGGGCAATGGGTGCAAGCTGGAACACAGGAGGTTCCGCATAAATATGAGGAAAAACTTCTTTACGGTGAGGGTGACCGAACACTGTAACAGGCTGCCCAGAGAGGTTGTGGAGTCTCCTTCTCTGGAGACATTCAAAACCTGCCTGGACGTGTTCCTGTGTGATATGGTCTAGGTAATCCTGCTCCGGCAGGGGGATTGGACTAGATGATCTTTCGAGGTCCCTTCCAATCCCTAACATTCTGTGATTCTGTAAGCATAATATATGGCGCGTAGAGCACTGTGACTTATCTTTGGGTGTAGTTTAAGAGGATGTAACAACATTGATTTCAGAGGAAATTTTTCAAGGTTGCCTTTCATCTTATATCCTTGCATCAAAATTAAATAGTAAACTGGTTCTAAAAAATAAGCACCTTCAAAACCAAATCTCTGTTCAGTAAACCAAAAGCACAGTTATCAACCTACTGAGATTATCAGAAGCACTAGGAAATCCCACAGAGGCACCTAAACCCTTCAAAATTTGATCAAAACGCCACTGCAGCATCTGAACGGGAATAACACTGGCAGCTCCCAAATTCTCAGTCTCACGAAGATGCCCAAGAACATGTCCCGTGGATTTCTGTAAAACTACTAGTGCACTGCCAGATAAGTGTGTGCAGGGCCACAACAGCATGTTCTCCAGCTATTGCTTGGGAATGCCAGCACGTGAGTGAAATAATGAACAGATTTAGTCATTCCCTCAGCTCATGTGCTATCCTAGAAATAGCCGTCAAACCTTTAGAAATATCTTTGTTGTGCAAAGGAGCCTGAGGTCAGGTATTTCCACATACAGACCACTCACTATTACCAAACGCTACGATGGCGTAGCACGTTCTCTATCATTTATTCATAATTAACACTGTATGTCTGATTACTTAAGTCACTAGGTATTATTCCTCCTCCCAGGGAGCTTTCAGAATGGCTGATTAGCATTTATAGAAGTAACATTTTGGGAAGCGCTCCATTGCCTGGATATTGGCTGGCAAATATTTTTGTGCACAAACACAAGTCCTTTCTACAAACTCTAGAAATTAAAAGAATGAAAGAGATAAGAAAATAGCTTCAAATCTAGCAGGTCAGTATGTCATCTTCCTTGTTTTTCTTTCCCCTTGTGAGTCCAAAAATGATCTTAGTTTGAACATTAATTTCATCCAAAGGGATGCTGTGTTTTAACCAAAGATGGTAAAAAGTATTAAGCCACATCAGGCTTTATGAAGTCAGAGAAGAAACTCATTAAATTCTCCTAGCAATCCATCATGCTGCCTTCAAGGTAATTTTGAATTGAGGTATTAGACTTTGGGAACACGTCTTTCTACCCAATTCACACAGTGTCATTTTTCAGCTCCCATTAGAAGTGACCCAATGCCTATTCTGCTTCTAGTGGAAGGGAGCCCACCATCTCACATACCAGGGAATGGCTGTTGAGAGAAATCTTCCTTGCTTAGGCACAAACCAGTACGTATGACCTTCAACACGTTCCCCCAATTAAAAGAGGAACTGGGTGCCTTGACACTTCATGAAAACACCTCTCAGTCATATTGAGAATAAAATAGTTTTAAAAGTCATAACATCGGAGGTATCCAGTCCTCAGCTTTCTCGCTGCAACTGCATACTGTTCAAGAGAGCATCTAAATAGATAAAAAAGAAAGCAAAAGAAAGTTAATATCAAAAACTCAACTGAAAAAGCTGGGGGGGAAAAAAAAAAAGCAGAACATGTAATTTGCCTCAGTTCAGAAGGAATGAATAGCAGAGCTGGGAACCGAATACAGAAAGCAGATAGATCTTCTGGCCTTAATTTTGAAAATATCTGTATCCAGCACTACCTTTCCCAAAAGAGAATTGATAGAAAAGCAGCTGTTTGATTTCTTTTTCCTCCTAAGGAAAATCTCACAATAAACAAGGTGATAAAGCAAGGCAGGATCTAATCAGGACTGAGACAACATCTGGAAGGGCTATTGGTCTTGATGCTTTTAAAAGACTCAAGGGAAGGCATTTGCTCCCCAGTTTGTGAGCCTGTCTCAAAGGCTAGCCTTGCTCAGCAGTTGTGGTAATTGGATGAAAGAAATCCCTAAGGGAGCTGGGAAGGGGTGTTTGAGCGTGGGTGGCAGGGAACGATTTAGCTTCAGTAGTAACTGATGTAGCCAGGCTTCAAACACCATGCTACTATTCACAGAAAAGATTAAAAAAGCTTTGATGAAAAAACAAGTTTAGGTTTAAAAAAAACAAAAAAAAAAAACAGGGAAAGGATGTCCACGATCAGTTTAAGGCAACCTGATTTTTGATAAGATTAGAGCCATCCTACATCTTAACAACAGCAAGGAGCCGAGCCTCATTACAACAAAAGCCCTTAACTTCTGTTACATTCCAGCAGAATTGCAAAATCAATAATGCTATGATTCTACTACAACAAAAATACATCTGCCAGTTTTTACACAACTAATCAAGAGTCTGGAATAAACCAAGGTGTAGTTAGTTTGACTCCACTTGCACTGAAACCACCTTGTAACACAGAGACCTTCCCTGCTATAGGTCCTGCAAACAGCCTGTATTGCCACACTTCTTCAGTGTCCAGACACATTTTCAAATGCTTCTGGTCCTTCTACCAGAGCCTGTTTTTCCCCAGAAGGACCTCACAGTCAGAACCTATTTTCATGACATCCTGTTCTTTTTTATTTTAATTACTTGGGTTTCTTTTTTTCCCCCCCTATATATTTAGAATCATTTTCACGTGTAACTATAGTTGTTTTTCTTTCCCACATCACTATCTTTTGTGATATTTGCCAAACATGCACCTCTTTTTCAGCAAGCTAAAAAGCTTTACAGGCTACTGGTCATCTACAGATTTAGATTCAAAAGATCTGAATTCTCTTGCTGTGCTTCAAATTAACCACAGTAGGACAGAAATACTTCACTACGGAAAGGCAGACAACAAAGAGTGCAGAGATTTCATTGGCAACAAGATACTATAACAAATAGACTCAGGTGTTTAGAGAGTATAGATAGGGTGCTCAGCTTCAATTCTTTTTAAAAATTTCAAACCTACTACAAAACACAACCAGATGACAATGGCACTAAACTGCTTCCCTGTGTATAGGTTTTATCACAAATAAGAAAAAGAGGAGACACGTAAATAGTGCTAGATGACCAGTGAGAAAACCTTCTCTGGATATTGCCCGAGAACAGGGCATTGCAAACCTTCATAGAAGGGGAGCATGGTTCTTTCCAGAAGCACAGCTAGCACCATTAGATATGAAAGTGAAGACAGCCCAGGTCACAGCAGGCCCAGTCTAATTAGGTCCACAATGAGCAGCTCTTCAATACCAAGAGAGGCCTTCATTCAGGAAGGACGGGGAATCTGAGCAAGGCACATTTTCAAGAATAAGGCAAGTTCTGGAAAATATCTGATAATAGATGCAAAAGCATTTAAAGAGGTACAGTACTGTGTTTGCCTTTTATTTTTCCACTGCTAAATGGTGATGAATGGGGGTAGACCAATGGCGGTGGATGGGGGTAGACCACGGCCAACTTGGAGGAATAAGGAAATGCAAAGAGCAAACAACACCAAAAGAAAAAAAAGAAAAAAATGTGCCTTTGATATTAATAACATGCCAGATCCCACAGAGAGGCAGACTGGAGTATTCCCAGAAAAGCAGAGGAAAGCATTACATTTAAAACTGAAGCAAAGAACAGAATGAAGATTGCAGTGCACCCATTGAGAGATAAGAAGATGTCATTCCCAGTACATAAGATAAAAGAGGTCAACTGAAAAGAGTCAGTAGTAACTCAGAGAAAGTATAGGCAAGTTGGCAATAGCAGAAGCAGCAATAACAGAATATGTAAATTAATTGCTTACTTTCCTCATCCCATGGGGAAACAAGGAACTGATGTCAAGGAAACTGAATTTTATTTTTTTTAGGAAGAAATAGTAGGAACTAGGACAAACCAGGACAGTAACAAAAAAAATTAAGAAAAACACTGGGTCCCTACAAAGTTCATCACAGATTCTGGTGGAGGCCCAAGTGGAAATGCTTTTACAGCCAGGGAAAATCTGACAAAAATTCCTATTACATGACACTGAGTGAAGGACCTAGAGATTGTTAAAAGGGTAAAATTTGATCTCTAGCTGTGAAGAGAATATCAATCACAGCAACAAGATGGACTCATATATAACTTAGTCTGGAAAAAAACATACATATTCTAAATGGATTTGTGAAAGAATGCATGTAAAAAACAAATCTGGTAATGCTTAAGAGGCAAACGTTAACTAAGGACACAGGAGAGCCTGTGTGGGACTTGACTTGGTACCCCGGGCTAGAGGTCAGAAAACAGGTTCTGATCCCAGCTTCATCCCTGACCCTTGAGGGATCACACATGTCAGACCTCTGATCTTTGTCTTGTTTCATTTATTTGCCAGCAAACTCTTTGGGGCCAGTGCTGTTCCTTACACTCCACAGGGAGCACACCTCCATTTCACATCCAGAACTTAACTCAGTTGTGTCACATAAAGGCAATTAAATCCAAAGACAACAGGGCATAAAATAAAGCAGCAGATGACTTGGTGACTAGAGTAAAATCCCAGAAACACTTTTTATTGAAGAGCAAGAACAAGAGTAAGAGCAGCCATGGGAGAAAGTAACAAAGGCTGTAGATGTTATCATAGCACATACAGTCTCAACTGTGTGCTGTAGTAAATGGCTGGGACACTGTAGAAGACAGAAGAGCGAAATCAAATTCAGAAGACGGCGGGAATACTAGCAACACCAGCAGACACAGGCTGCGTCATGTACAGCCTGATGTACATGAATATTCACGTGCCCCTGTTGGGGGAAATGCCAGACATGCTTTAGGCTATCCATTTGCTTTCAGAATAAATTCTCTGAATCCTTCTTGACATAGGTAAGCATTTCATGCAAACTTTGCACACTATTGTACCAGTGGGTGCAAAGTGCTTACAGAGTGTTTCTCTTTTCCAGCCAGGTAAATATAGCCCTTAGCCAGCTTTCCTCTGTCAACAGGTATTCACCAATCTTTTTTTTTTTTTTTTTTTTTTTTTTTTTTTAAGTTATGCACCTTCAATTATTTTCCTTCTAGTAATCTTCTTGGAAAAGAAAATGACCATGGCATGAGCAAATACAGCAGAACAAATGCACTTTAAAACATGTGAGTATTAGTAAAATAGTTTTCAGTTAGGTGGGGGAATAAAGGCAGGTAAATGACATGTATTTACACTGTAAGCTGCAGCACTATGTAGAGCGATCCAAGCTCACTTTAAAGGAGTTACTTTAGGTCTTGCAAGCCCTCCGCCAGCCTGGTGCACAGTCTGGGGTAATTCCCCTGCCGGCAGCAGAAGTGGAACCAGTCTGCTTTGACATCCCCATTACTTCATTCAGGCCACGAGGAGATAAACTGCCTTAGCTGCCAGTGGTCTGAGTTGGCACCGGGTTAAACTCGATGGTCACAGGAATTTTTTTTTTGCTTTTAGTGTGAACAATGATAGGTGAGCAGTTGAGCAAGTGATGAGATAATCCACTGAGTCAGTGGAAGCAAGAGGTTGATGATCTCCAATGGTGTTGAGGAGGAGTTTTCTTGCTGTTTAAAAGCAGTGGGAAAAGTTTTCTTCCAGCTCAACATCAGCTGGAGCCTTCCTACCCTGCTCTCAATGAAACCTTGTCATCTCTGGGTTACATTGCACAGGACACGACAGACATGCCCCAACTCTCCAGTGTGCAAAACCCTACGTACTTTCAAAAGCAAGAGGTAGCTTGCAATATTTCTTGAGCATTAATGTTAATTAAAATAGAGCCTTTAACCTAAACCTGCATTTTTCCTTTCAGGTCCGTGCTAAGGCCCCATGGGAGTGGCAACCATGTGCTCTCTCTGGTCTCCGGTGGGCTGGATGCTCACCAGGGTTTGCCCTTTCACGGCCCCGGTGACACAGACTGAAGCAGGCACTCAGCCCATGCGGGAGGGAGAGTGCCCAGGTCAGACCTCCCTTCCTCTATCGCACCCGCACAAAATCTCTGTTCTGAGTTGAACTACTGAAGTTTTCTTTTTTCTTACAGAAAATTTGTAAAATTGTTTTTCCAGTAGCTTTACAAGCTCTGTGTTCCTTAGGAGGACTCAAAGCGTATTCAGTCATCCCTGGCATACTTTAACCAGTATATTCACATTAGAATAACATCCTATTTAAAATAAAAAATGGCCATAACCTGTAGATAGATCTCAGAAAAAATAAGAACAGTGCTGAAACCATCGTTTCAGGATAGCATGTTGGCTAATGTTATAAAATGGTCTTGTCACTTTTTGAAGTGTTTGCTCATCCCTGGCTGTCCTGTTAGGGATGAGAAGTTAAGAAGTCAGAGGAAAATCTAGTCAAATCTGCTGATTTAGAAAGCTTAGCTGTACAAAAAGTCCTAACAGCTCTAGCCCCATATAATCTCCTTGTGAGAGAGCAAAAAGTTGACCTTGTAGCGACACACAGTGTTCTGAAAAGAGTAAAAAAGTCCCTACAGACAAGAATTTATGTCACAGACTAGAGACAAAATACGGAAAGGGTCAGGTTGTCAAGCAATTTCAGTAAAATATGCTTTTCTGGAGACCAGCTAATTTCCTCTGTTAGTTAATTTGGAAAGGCTGATAGGTAATTTTGGTGAGCAAGGATGAAGTGGGTGCACTACGGCCAAGATGAAGACCAGAGGTCTTACCTACCATTTGGTTGTTTTCTACCTTTTCTAGTGGTTATGATCTTAGACCTCATGTCTCTAGCTCAGAGAAGCCAAGGGTTGTCTCTCTCTTTTTTTTTTTTCTCCCCCCCTCCTTTTTTTTGTATTTTATTTCTACCTAGCTGCAACCAGTTTTAATAAAATGATCAGATGTTAAGCCCTTAAGGGGGAGGTTCCTGCATTAAACAAGGTAGTCTAATGCTAAAATGAATAAGCACAGAGAATCAATTTCACATGCCCTCCCATAAGTAAGAGGCTTGATGGACTGCACTTTTAGTTATTAACTCTGCCTGGCTGTTGAACAAGATAGTTTTGTTTGAAAAATTAGCACATGACCTTCAGCATCTTGCACGTTTCAGTATCTTCTTTTTCCAGAACCAGTTTCCTTTCCACACTGACCACGTGGAATTCCCTCTCACTGCTCCCACAAATCCCTGAAACGATGACTATATTGTAGTACAACAGTATTTAGAAATCACAGCTTCAACCAGGACCTCATTGTAGCAATCACAGCATATTCACAAAGTTTAAAATATTCCTTGTTATAGTCTAAACATAGGAAAGAAGGAAAAAGGAGAAATAAATCACCTCATTTTGTAGCCAAGGAACCAAAGCTCCAGGACATTGAGAAACAGCCCCCTGGAGCTGGTTAACATTTTTAACAGTCTTCAAAAAAGACTCGATCTTATGTGACAAAACACCCAAAACCTGCAGTTCAATTTTTAGACATTTCTGCCTCACCTAAACCAAAGGCACTCACAGAGTCCCTGAGCCGAGCACCACATTACACACCTTTTCCCTCCCTCAACCTTATCCAGTATATTAACTTCAAAGTGGTTTCCCAATATTTGGCATAGCTGATATCATTGTGATCACGCAAAGAATAGATCCCATACCCTATAATGGCCTCCAGTGTGCCATGAGAAACTACTAGAAGAAACAATAAAATTTAAAAAAATCTCTAACTTAAATCTTTTTCCTTCTGCTTTTCCCTTCTCATTTTCAACAGGTCTGTAAACTTGCCCAGGTTCATCTATAAGTCCTTCGATCTCCAGATCAGCAAAATGTCCAAGTTTGTCTCTGCTTTTATCCCAATTCAATCAGGGAGAGAGATACACATTTCATATTAATGTTTTGCTTAAATTCTGTAGGTCTCAATACCTTTGAAATGTGTTAGACAGGCAATAGGGACTTAACTTTTTTCCTTATTAATGACAGATAGTTGATAAAAGATGATGACTATTAAATAAATACAAGCCAAAAATTCCTCCTCTTTTTATTGATAGTAGAGATGATGATGCCTGACTCTCCTTATTAAAAGGCTTTCCCTGACACACAAATTCATTGAACATAAAGCACTGGAGAGTAAGCTTCTGGACTGCTTTTTGAATGCGACAAGAATAATGATGTTCTTTAGCACGAGTCTGGGGGGGAAAGAAACATTGCTTTGCTATTTAAAGTTTTGAAAAACTGTTTTACTGAGAAATTGCTGAGATTCCATGATATCATGCATCGTTTGAAGGATGATATTATGAATTTTCAGAGGTTATTCCAGTATTTGGCCATGCCTTTACCACTCTAGCAAAACATTATATTAACTTGTCTAATAACACATCTCTGAATACAATAAATTAGACATGTTGTATAGAGAGAGAGTTTGGCAGCTACATTCCCTAAGTATATTATTTATTCTTGGTTTACTCTGTTATAGGCTTGCAAAGGAAACTCCAGCTTTCCTACCTGCGTTTCTTCTCCAAAGCGCAAAGTGTTTTGTAGTGACACGAGGAGCTGAGACGGCGTGACTAGGAACAGAGGCACATAAGGATGTTGAAAGGGTCTCCAGCATCATTAAGGCTGTTGTTGCCAGGCAATGGTATAAATAATTTTGTAGCTGACCAACCTCTGTCTCAACAATAATTTTTCCTCCACTACCCTTACAGGAAGTTTACTTCAAAATCTTATTTTTCTGACAGCTGGATACCTTCTAATTTTCAGCCAGAGTACAGGTATAGCTAACAACTACCTATTACTTTTTGCATTACTCCTCTATTAGTACAAACAGTCCTTTTCTATCCTGCTGCTTGCTACTCCTCCAACCCCAGACAGATAAACACTCCCAGCTTTGTGCCAGCAGCAAATTCCATCAATGCATTCTTACTTTTTCTGTCTATATCACCAACTAAAATGTTGAATAAAAATAATTACAAAAGCAACAAATGAAGTCCAACTAGCATGTTTTCTTTCAAAATACCCTGTTACCTCCCCACTCCTGTTTTTTCCAGGACAACACCACAGGAACATACCCAGATTGCCTTCCTCCTCACATCTGTGTGCCAGTCTTTAAGGCCCGTTTCCATCCTGGGGTTTCCTCCCCAACAGTGAAATTACACAATGTTGCTCAGTGTTATACAAGTATTTTGAGCAACCGCTGCCTCCATTGCACAATCTTGCTGATAAACTGTAATGGCTTTGGAAAGGAATGTACCTTTGGCATTGCAAGACGTCTTTTCTCAAGTCCAAACTATTCCTTAGAGATAAATAGTTGCTTGTGCCTGCATACATTCCTTCCACAGGCCAAGAAATCAGAGACTATTCCAAGTGTCACTGATTACATACACATCCATCAGTCAGAGATTTAGTCATCACATCACACCTATAGCTTCAGGAATGTCATCAACTAGCTACCTAGCAACCATGAAAACCACAGGGGCAGATAATTTGTGCTGATCAGACACACAATCAGCTGATTAGCTCCAATTAATTTGGAGTTTGATTTCTTAATTTTTCAGCCACCTGTTCTCAGGGAGATTTCAACACTCCTCATGTTCCTCAGCAAGAAATAGCTCAGCTGATATCACTGAATTTTGCATAAATATCTTCCTTTCAGGAATAAAGATCTGTACTGCTTGTTACATATACAGGAGGAAGAAAAAAATAAGAAAAATCTGTGTGCAAGAGTCCTTGGGCACAGGAAACCCTCTTGGAGGAACTGCAATATAGTGAACGCTTCAGCAGTACATGACGTTCCTGTGCACATTGAGTAGAAAATGTTCAACAGTATACTTTTTTAATCGGTAATTTTTCATCCCCTGCACTTGACCAGTTAGAAAAAACAAAGCACTGTATTTATGAATTTGCCTAAACGCTTTTTTTTGCCACGCTTTGCATTCAGAAACAAACACTGGTTTAGTTTTGCTAGAACTTTCCTTATCATTGCCTATCTTTCCAGTGGAAGCAATACATGATTTCCACAGGCAATGTTTCAAAGTTACAGCAGCTAAGTAAAAACGTGCAAAGAAGCCAGAGAAGCGTTAGAAGGTTGATGTTCATTGTCCTCTTCTTCAAACACTTGAAAATAAGTGTAATCAATTCAAACTCTGCATGGTCCAATAAACTGCCAACAATCAAATGGTCACAAACTCCCACAATTACAATTCCAAATTTTTCACAATTCCCTCTCTAGTATGTTAAGGTCCTACAATAAAAGGAGATCATATTGGAGAGGTTCAGTTTTGGCTCATGTCTATACAGGTTTCTTAAAAGCATTACACTGAAAGAAATGAAGATGTTTTGGGCATACATACAGATGCCATATACCAATTCTAGGCAGCACTGCTCATTCTTGTGGGGAAAAAAAAAAAAAACACAAAACACAAAACCACAATGTATGTTCATTTTAAAGATCCAGCAAGTTTTAAACACTAATTAGTAGAGAAAACAGCAATGATTCATAGGTCATTAGAGAGAAATGCTCTCAAATGCAACCTGGTATGGGGAATACAAGGTAGAGCTAACCCTGTAAATGCACAGTTAGCTGGTGTACGGTTGCTTACCTACAAGATTTGGATGGTGAAGAACCACTTGCATAGACTCTCGAGGCTGGTATTGCCTTTCAGCAACAAGTCACCTGACTGAGGAAGGAGAGATGTTTCATTGCACTGAATTCACTCAAGACTCAGAGGATTCAGCCGCCAAACCCTAACAAGCCTCTGCTGATAACATGCAAACTGCAGCAGAGTCAGGACAAGCTCAGAGCACAGCTTTGGTACGGCACTGGTCTCAGCGTTAGATATTAAACCATCACTTCACACTGCGCGAGGCTGAACATCTTAAGTAAACAGATGTAAGGGTTTTACCCTGGGCAAAAGCAAC
The DNA here is from genome assembly GCF_013368605.1 of Nyctibius grandis. Classification (NCBI taxonomy): domain Eukaryota; kingdom Metazoa; phylum Chordata; class Aves; order Nyctibiiformes; family Nyctibiidae; genus Nyctibius; species Nyctibius grandis. The sequence goes on from NC_090662.1 coordinate 82,210,155, forward strand.
ACATTCTTCTCTTACCTCATTCTTGAGAACAGCAAAACCCTTTTTGCTGAAGCTTTCCCACAGGGCTGAGTGAGGGGCTGACACCAGCCTTGGGAACCATCCCCACCAGCAGCTGCAGCCCCACAATGCTGTGACCAGCCTAAAGCAGAACCCGCACAGAGACACACTGATGGCTTTACATACAAGTGGCACTACCTGCTCTAGCTAATAGTTGCTTAAAACAGTTTATAATAAAGGGAATACATTGGGAAATATGCTTTGCCAACAGAGCCCCAATGGCGAAAGTTTCTAAGTTACATGAAGCATACAGGTAATTTTTCTCAGGATTGTACCTCACTTGGTCGTTAATGCGACCAGCTTGCTGTCTTTGTAACAGCAACCCTGTGCTAACACCTCAGCTTTCCACACCCAGCATGGAAGTACCAAGACCCTTCAACTTTTCACTTGGTGCCAGAGAAGTCAAAGGGTGGCTGCAGACCCCACAAGAAGAAACACAAAAAGAGAAGCAGGAAAAATTAGACATATTACTGCCAATATTGCCCCTGTCCTGTGAAGAGGCAGCGCTCAAAACTCCTGCTAATTGCAATCAACAAAAGTTGTTTTTAAAATTTATATGGGGAAATCGATGGACATTTATTTCATCCTCAGAGTGGCAGAAGAGGGGGTACCTGGTGTCCTGTAAAAGACGTAGATATTAAGGGAATCTAAAGGTATGAAGACCGTATTCACATAGAATATAAATGTTTAGGTGCCTATATAAAAATCATTCATTGATGTGATTTTGTTTCTGGTCTTGGTAAATTCAGAGTTTGGCAGAGGCTGGGATCTGGAAGCCACCATCTCTCACAGGTGTGAAATGCCACCAGTTTTCTGCCTGGTTGCATCTTGCTTCGTGACTCTTGCTATGTTCCCAAAACCAGCCCTCAATCTTTTTCTTTTTTACCTGAAAGGATTAGGAGTATTCTGATGTTCACAGCTTACCTTCAGGGAGCATCCTATTTTCAGCTGCACGTACATACAGATGCAGATAAAAATAATTCAGGGGGGCAGAGTGAGGAAATGTTTCCTTAGAGAGATCTCACTAATTATTTTTTTTATTAAAACAGCTCAACATACAACTTTACCACACAATGTAAGCACCTTAGTCATAAATACATGCGTACACCAAAACACCACCTACACATGAAGGCCACCAGCTGCATGCTGTTAACAGACCCTTGATAATATATACATCTGCAATCAGAGGACTTGTTCCTGCTACCTCAGGGACAAAAAAAGCCTTTCATCATCAGTGAGAGCCTTGCCTGCGCTTGCTGCTCAGGCAAGGGCACGCCAGAACACCTTTATGCAGCTGACCCTGTGTTACTCCCCTCATATTGACTCCTCCCAGCTTACTACCGATGGGAGACATGACAATGCCCCTACCATGTAATGTGCTTGATTGTGCCATGTGTAATAAGGCCTACACACTGTCCTCTGCAACAAATATCATCCTAATTAATGTGTAAACCCTATGATAATTTTTAGTAATAGTCTAGTGTGATGTTCTTGATTTTTAAAATACATTAATGCATTATGCAGAACACATTCTCTCCAAGTACTGACTTCTCCCAATAAATAATGAATGCACACAAAAAAAGTCCACATTTATGACACCTTTAGGACTAAAGTATGCTGGACCTTGAAATAGCTGTGATATTGGCACGGAAAATAAACAAAAGCATACACAGTTTTAAAAGGGTCTGTCATTTGACCCAGAAAGAAATAATGCACTCGGAGAAAAACACACGATAAGAGCTCCCAAATGTAAGGGCTTCTGTATGAAAAAATAATGAGACCCCAGTTCTTTCCTCAAATACCCTGTCAAGCTGTACAGCAGCATAGTGCCGGGAGCTGCTTTTGTGCCACGGTCACAGGCAGCACGTGTGCAGTAACTTCTGCAAGCAAAGGCTGAGCCGGGATGGCAAAGAAAGAGCTCACACTTAAAACCCCCGTTCCCGCTGCTAGCTGGAAGGAAAAAGCATCCATCTCCCCAGTTACTAAAACATCCAACTTTACTGTCATTAAAATTAGGTTTTAAGAGTCTGTGCGTGAGGCGTTCACTCACCAGTTACATTTTCAGAGACCTGTGAGGCTTTCCCTCTCTTTCTTGCCTTTTCCCCCCTCTAGCCACCACATACACCCTCCAGAGAGAAACCAAAGCTTGTATGGGGCAGAGCCCCTCTCGGGGCCTTCAAAAGTCCTGAGGCAAAGCCATGAAAGAAGCAGACAGTTCCTAAGGTTACAACAGGATAAAATTGAACATTACTGTTTGCAAAGTGCTTTTAGCTGTTTAAGATAGAGGTACCACCACCACCCTGGGCAACCTCCTGCCTATTTGTGCTTCCATTAGAAAGGAATTTTGGAAAGGGATATATGAATATAAATATTTTCTGACTTCCTGACAGTTAAACACATGAGAACATTTCAAGTAACTTTTTGGGAAAGAATTCCTGCAATATTGTGGGAGGACTTGAAGGAAGATGACAGCTAGCCTTGATTTCATTGCAGGAAAACATATGCTAAATTGTAGGAATTAATTTTCCTGGCTAATATTTTGACACTTCTACAATATGGTCAAATTAAAATTATAATAAATGTGTCTGGCTTGTTTATCCTGCACAATGGCTGAATGTATACTGGTGGGGGGAGGTGGTATATGTTAATTAGTGCTAATTTGCATGAGATGAAAGCATCAGTTGTGTAGAAGCCGTAAGATACAGCTTAGAATCTTTTTACCAGGATGATTTTTAATTCATCCAGATTAACTAAACAGTTGTGTGTGTCAGTAAGACCCTGACTGAAAGTATAATAACTCCATCGGCATCCAGAGCTACATGAACTCACTTTGGTGTTGATGCACACAAACACGCATCTGATGAGGAAACACAGACCCACACCCTGACAGCATCTAGAGCTCAATAAATGGAGGCAACCCTTAAAAGGAGGCTCTGCTCTGAAGATGTGGCCCTTTCACAGCAATATCCAGATCATTTCACCAAAGGAAGCATATTTTCTTCTAATTACCAGACCTCCACATGCAGACTTGAGTATGAAAATCAGAGAGTACTCCTTCCTTTTCAAGTTTATTTATACAGTAGCCTGTGTAGTAAATTAGAGGCTCTTTTATGCAGGCGAACAACCACCAGTCTAAATCTCCAGCTTTGACCCAGGTGGAATGGTGCAATGGCTCCAGGCCAGTGTTCAGGCTGGTGCTAACGCTGGTCTTTCCTACAGGACTGTTTCAAATTATTGCTCCTGCTATTTTCCCCTCCTTGATTTATTGATTCAGCAGGTGTCATCTCTGCTAAGAATATACTCTGTCACCCTTTACTCATGCAAATAATGCATGATTCCAGTGGTTTAATTAAAAAATAAGATCACAGGTTAGAAAAGAAAAATCATAACAGGATAAAACAACTGCCAAAAATACCTCCATAATCACTTATCCTGTTCCCTCTGAAGCCAACCAAAATACTGACATACATACTCAAGACTAATTCAAACATTACATAAAAACAGTATCACAGTCATGTACCCTAATTTGAGAGAAGCTGCTTCGCATCCCTAGAGGGCTACTGAAGTGGCATGTTTGACTTTATATCCTACAAATCTGACCAGCACGAGGTGCTACCTCTTGTCTCCTGCACAGAAATCTGTACATCTTGAAGAGATTATCTCCTTTTCTTAGGAAACTCTCAGGTCTGGCTGCCCAGGTTCACTTTGGATTTTTCTTTATTGGACACATTTTAAAAGTTATTTTAAAGTAAGAAATGTACAAGACTGAGGCCCATCCCAACGTCTTCCAAAATAGCAACCCTACCCCTGACCATGACAGTCTGTTTTCTATCTAGTCTTACACAATAGCCAAAGTTTTGTGTATCAGCACTACTGGATGAAGGTTGTAATCTGATGCCCACTCAGCTGGCTTTTAAAGGCTGTACTAATTCTATCCTATATCAACTCATAATTAGATTGAGACTAAAACTCAAATATATCATGTAACTCACTTTCTTCAACTGGTTTGGTCCCACAGTGCCCAAAGAAATAAGCAGCAGTAACAAAAATGAATTTCCATTATTGACACTGAAAGACACATCTCCGACAACACAACATCCGTTGATGAAGGAAATGTCATATTTTACCATGCAGCCTATAGACCTTTTAAACCATGCACCTGTAGACCATGCAGATACCAGCCTAAACGAAAAGAAGGAGCAGAAATCAAATTCTGCAAGTATTGAATTATGTCTCCTGACTGCCAGCCAGCTGCCACTTGTTTTCAGATTAATAGGCAGTACGGCAATGCTCAGGCATCCAACTGCATGTGAAAACCAAAGGAAATGAAGTTTGTCCAGCAGGTGACTGAAGGAAATGTGCATATTGTGAGTTTTAATTTTTTTTTTTTGCGACTTAAAGATATTATACTCTTTGCTCATGAATTCAGAAGATGCATACATTTTCAGCCATCATCCCACACCCTTTCATACCATATGAACAGCTGCAGCATGTTATAACCACTCTTTAAGTTAAACACACACTGAGAAACAAAGGATAATTCAGATCATCACAGCATATTGCAAATGAGATTCTAACCTGGTGATTAACAATTCATATAACACATTTTAATATGCAATCTGCTTGACCTAAATGAATGTCTCCATTTAGCCCACACCCAGGGCTAAACAATAACCGTTGTTCTATCACCCAATCTCCCCTCCCCAAATGGGAAAGGGAATTGGGAAAAGGAAGGAGACTCATGAGTTGAAATTTAAGCAGATTTAATAAAATAAGAAAACCAATATCAATACTAATACAAAAGACACAGTTATACTTAGCTTGTAGAGTGGTGACAAGTTCCTCCAGGGATAGTAACTATTGAGAAGAGAAGAGAGAAGAAGGAGAAAGAGGAGAGGAGAGCAAAAAGCCTACTATCTCCCGCAGCTTTCCCATTTCTAGTGAACGTGACGTTAATGTTATAGAATACACCTGTGGGCCAGCCTGGGTCAGCTGCTGTGGCTTTCACTGCTAATGGCCTTGATCATCATACCACAGCTGGCCACAAACTGAAATAAAATGTAATAGAAAATTGATTCTATAAATTTTATCCACATGAAACCATGATAATGATTCACAAGGACCTGGAAGCACGCTAATTGCAGTGTTTTACCTCATGTGATTTTAAATATGTTCTATTTTTTCTAATTTAGGCCCTATTCTTTTTTTTAAAAATTACCAAAATACCACATGAGGGCATGAACATTGGTGGATGCATGTCAAGGTTTACTCCTTCCAAAACTTCTGGCAACAGTATTTCTTGTGAATGGCAAACGTTTCCTTCTTTAGCAGGTCATTTAGCAACATCCTAGCACAGAACTAACTACGCCCAGAACAGTAAATTATAATTTTTTGCATTCCATAAAGTTAAAAGCAAGTATTAAATCCAGGTCATTTCTTTAAAAAGTATTCTTTAAGTTCACTATGACCTGTGATTCGGTGTCTCAGGTAGTTCCTCCCTGATTGTACACAGTCTAAATTAATTTTCATTAAAAAATTGCTTTAAATATTTTCCATATTTCCTTGAGCTAACACTTTTTGACCTTAATGATAGTCTTATGTCTAGTGCATAAAAGAAATATCAGGAGATATGCTCCTTCTCCTTTGTTGTCTCTGGGTGGTATGACTTCTAAGTGACTCCAAGCCATTTTAAAAGCTGCACTACTCACAGACAGCTGGGCTGAAGGAGGCTTTTAAACTTGGTCAGAGCCTTTAAAAAGTCATTAAATCACTGAAGAGCTGGCTGAGGCACGTTTTAGGTCAGCATCTTACTGCTTTGACTCCTGCCAATGGAAATCTTAAGTTTGATATTTTAAATCCCACTGAACCAAGTCCCCTGTCCCAGCTCCGGGGCGGGCTGATGGGCAGAGAACCCACTTTGCTCCCTGGCACTGTGCTCTCTGGGGCTCTCATTTATTAGGGGCAGCTCAGGGGGGTGCAGCCCCATCCCTGAGCTCACCAACTCCTGATGCCAAAGGAACGGCCAGGCAGGGACCGAGGAGTAGCTGGCACAAACCCAGGCAGGTTCTGAGTGGCTGGCCACAGGATTTATATGAGAGGTGTTAGCGTTAGGATCAGAGAGAGCAGAGGCAAAGGAAACAAAAAGAGCCATCCCACAGCTCTCCAAGTGGTAACGAAACAAACTGATTCCTCTGGGAAAGCGGCTTAGTGTTTGTGCCAGCATATAACCCTCTTAAGCTGTCAGACCCAAAGGCTCTGCAGATGGGGGAGAGGTGCTGTGCAGCAGGCTCACAGCATCCCAAGCAAGGCAGTGTTAACAGGGAGTCATCCACTACCAGCACCCCAGGTAAACGTAGCCACAGATAGCAGAACAGGGTAGAAAAATGTTCCAAGGAAAATATCAGAGCTGAGGAAAACACATGAGCATCTAAAGCATATTTTTTCCTATGAGATGCAGTATGAGCAGCAGCTAACTAATATTATTCGTTTTAAAACTAGTAGCATAAGGAAGCAGATTCTGCTAACCTCAACTCGGTTGAATAGTCCTTATGCCTATGTAGTCCCAGTGAAATTAATTATTCTTTTCAGAGAGCAAGATATATCTTTACACAGGAAAGTCAGAATCAAAACCTCAGAAATTTTCCAACACTGTACGTGGACACACACAGTATCTGCCCTGGCATTAAAAGAAAAAAAAAAAAAAGGATTAACAGTAAAATTAATGAGAAAATGTGTGTGTTTGCCACAGACAACATAATCAGAGGAGAGGGAAGAAGGCAACTGCTGACACTTCTTAGCTGCATTACAAGGTAAAAAATGCCTAGCAGCAGCATACTGCATTGTGACAGTCAAAGCAGCAACTCTCTTTATCTGTCCCCACAGGAAAAAATCCATTTGCCATAAGGAATGCAGCAAACATAGAAAATGACGATATGATAATGATAAGGTGAGAATTACCGAGAAGGCAGACCAACCTGCAGACAGAGTTAATACTTTGTCTCTAATTGAAAAGCTAAAGAATACTAGATAGTCGCGAAGCTCTGCAATTTAAATAAAGCTGCACGTTGTGAATGTTATCTGGTACCAATTGTCGACAAAAGGACAGCAGAGGTTCACAGAAGCAAAAACTTTTTCTGTATTAGATGCATTTCAGCACGGAAAATTAGATGGGTCAATATCTAATTTGGTATTTAATATACCATTTGAACATTATAAATGTAAGCGGATGTTGGCATTCAGGGATGATAGTGGTGAATGAAAGTAAAATTACTTGAAGTAGAATGCTGCTAATTTGCACATCATTAATTTTCATGCCCCATAATTCAAATGCATAATAACAGTAGTTTCCCCCCATGTCTCAGCAACAGCTGAATAACGGTGCTGTACTGTAATCTCACATTATGCCTCTCTCTTGAAGGCAGGACTGATAACAACTATTATTGAAAGTGCTTAGTATTGCCTGCATAGAGCCACACTTGTTGTTGCTTATAGAACTGTGCCTCACATTAGACATCTAGATGGATGTAGGGTGTCTTCCTTAAAGGAGATTTTTTTTTTTCCTGGATTAAAAGCTTGAGACAAGATAATTTACTTGCTTCTGAAAACGTGGGCTTGTGAACGGGAAATGTGTTTTTCTCTGCTGATCTATTTGGAAAACTGCTACTTTCTGCATTAGGGTGGCAGCTTGAACAGGGCAGCAGGTGCTTCTTCATGATCCCACGTTGTTCTTGCCATCAGTAGAACAGCTACGACGTGAGAGCTAAAAAATTACCAAAGGCTCCGCCTCATCACGTCTCATGGAGTTTCCAGGGCTGAGCAGCCAACACGTGCACCGTCTGCTTGGTGCCACCAAGCGCATTCCCACCTTGGGAATGCTTTACATCTGGTGGCAGACGACAGCCAGGCTGTGTAGATCCCGAATGTGAAGTTTAGGATCTGGAGCCTGGGGTGGGCTAGGTAGGAATGAGACCATCAGTGGGAAGGCAGAGATGGACCAAAACTGGGACGAGTGGGAGGCAACAGCAGAGAGGAGTCAACCACTGGGGAAGACTGAAGCGCGGGAGCACGTTACACCATGATTCTCTCCAGCACGAGGGGTGGAAGTGTAAGTCCCAGGTTCACTGTTTGCCAGTGAGCATACCTCATCCCTCACTGGTTTTCTTCACATAGGGCATAATGACCCACTGCTGCTACCCTTCGTTACCACCACATCGTTAGCCCTAGAGCTCTCAGTGGTGGACCCGCAGCCATGCTGGTGGTCCACGTCAGCATCACGCTGAGGTTGCACAAAGGATTTTATTTTCCACAACTTCAGATAACACACACAAACATACTAAAAAGGCAGTTTTAGCTTTACAGTTGGACTCAATGATTTTAAGGGTCTTTTCCAACCTAAATGATTCTGTGATTCTATGAATATTACAAAAGTCAAAGAAGCAGGCAGCCAGCAGTTGGGATGTGTAAAATTGAAGACATAGAGGGACACCTGAATTAATCTACCTTACATGTATACATGAAGACACAGTCTTTAAATACCTGATCACATGCAGGTTTTCCACAGGGTGCTTCTGAAGGCTTCCATACGCAGGAGGCCCTGCACGGACAGCCCTCCTGCTTCCGCTGCTGCTGCCCCCAGCTCTATTTACTGCCTGCTGCTCACAGTTTCTTCTGAAATGAGAGAAATTAGCTTTCATATAGGGTCTCCATGACATTATTGCCAATGGTACTGTATCTATTTTTAAATAAATAGCCTCTATCCTGTGAACAAATACAAAAATTAATATACACACAGAGTAGCCTGACTCCAGCTGTGCTCAGTGTATCTGCAAATCCCGATACCAGGGTCTCAGATGAGGATGCAACCAGTCATCACTCTTGAAAAGCTGGCTTTACATGACCAAGTATCAGATAGGAACAGGCCTGGGCAAGGAACAGCTGTTTGTTGTTGTTTTATTATTATTATTATTATTACTACTACTACTACTACTACTATTACCACTACAATTACTATACCTTAGCGGCCAGAGCTAGGTTTTATATATAGATAGAGCAATACTATTTGGTTTATCCAAAAAAAGATGTACAAAATTTTTCAACAAGAAAAAATGAATTTCCAGTCAACCTGCACTATTTCTTTCAGATAGAAACAACCTATTTAATTTTCTATCAGGATAATTATTTTACAGACTTTTTAAATGCCATTTAGTATATGTCAATTTTTAAATGAAAATACCATTTCACACTAAGAAGTCAGTAAGTTTAATTTCAAAAATCATAGAAACCAAGCTCTTACAGGGTTTTGCCATGGGAAAGGCCAGAGTCCATACATCCAGGGCAGAAGTACACTGTCCTGGTTAGGCAATCATCTGTTCATTCACTACCCAACGAATGCACCAGGGACACACGCACAGTAACTTTTGCTGAAGTTCTATGGCAGGGGGAGAAACGTTAATGTGACGGTGATAGCCTTTCTGTAGTTTGCATGCAAAAGCCACCATGTTAATTGAGCAAGCTTTCTAAAAAATGGCATTCCCTGACTTTGAAGCTTTAAGAGCTTTTGTTCTTAAAGCCAGTTTGGTGCATATGTTGCTCTCCCCAATAAGTTGCAGCTTTCTGATGAACTCTGCTATTTGTCATAAAGAGTCTTCACTAGTTTGATTTCAAAGCAATTTTTGATTTTATGGGTAAAATTTAAATGTGAAACTCTCAGGGTGGAAGAAAAAAGTATTAACACAGTTCCCAACAAAACCACAACACAAGAAGGCAGCATATCTTGATGTCTCCATCAAAGAATGCTCCTCATCCTTCAGTACAGGTTTCTGATACTCAGACTCTCTTCCGTGCCTCAGGTGACCACAGACTTGGTGTGAAGGTGGCCAGGGAAAAGAAAAATTAAATGCAACTATAAAAACTGAAGTCAAAAGACTCTTACATTTCTACCGAGCTGAATATCACTGCCTCTTTTTGAACCTCTGTAACCTAACACAGCCCACCTGTTCCGAAATTTCACTACATTCACAGATTTTTTTTTCAGAAAAAAATCACGTTTATTTCGTATATAAAATATCAATTTTATGTATTTATAGACATATATGTATAAAATATATATGTGTACAATACAAGCATGCATGCATGCATAAATAAATAAAAATCCATGTTTGGTCACACACAAATTGCATAAAGGGCATGCCATGGATTGTCACATTCACCCCAACATCTAGATTAGAGACATGGTCATCTGAATGACTGTCAGGATTCACTGAAGAGACTGTCACACTGACCATGAGTGCCTGAGATCTCTACCGGTCATTACAGTGGTGAGGAGACCCTGAGAATTTAGGGGGAGAAAAGAACCCAGAGCCATCTTCTCATGTCTGGGGCTCCCAGTTTAGAGTTTCTGAGATTGTAATGATATTTGTCAGTATTCAAAAATTACATTCCTCCTTCCAAGACATTTCTATGCAGATGTGAGTCAGAAGAGAGAGCTAACCCAAGATATTATTTCTGTGACACGTTTATAAATACTCACTTCCATAAGACAGCAGATTCAGAAAGCAGTCCAAAGGATTGTCCTCATTAAGACATAAGACATCATCATGGAAATATGCCTTTTGCTGTTGAAGTGATTTCCCTGGATTACAACTGAGTGTACGCCAACGAGTTGGAAGGGTTCCCATAGCATGGGAGTGAAGCGTTTGAGGCACGCAAAGTTATGGTTTAGCACATGTTCCTGCTTAAATATACGCAAAGGGGAGCCCTTCTGGAGATGGAGAGAGAGTTACTGATAGTACTGCAGTGATAGTAAGAAATCATCATTTGTTGAATACCAGCAATACCTTTCACTCTTATGCAAGTTATATGAAAATTAGAAACCTACAAACAAACAAAAAGTAAACTGAATATAAGTAGCTTCTGATGTTACCTGGAAAATCTCCCAAAAATTGTCAGAAGTAGCAACTCAAAGTGCTAACACCTTTCCGAATGCCTATCAGTTCATCCATTTTACAAGATAAGCAAACTGAAGTACTTGGGTTTTTTTCACTATTTTACTGCAAATTAGCAAAGGAACTGGACAGAACTCGGTTCCTAAGCCCTTGAGAGTGAACAGGCTTTGAGAAAAGCCGCTTATTATATCTTTCTCACTACAGAGGATGAGCACCAGAGAAAACAGGACCAGACAGGCAGAATTCTCAGGTAATCGGCTTTAATTACGTTTGGATCCTTTTTACTTTCACCTCTGCTAATGCTGTAGTCAATAAGGGTAGAAGTCTGTTTTAAACAGATATTGGAGAAAATATCTATTTGTATGAGAAATTTGATGAAGTACCATGATTAACTCAGCTGTAATAAGTGATTGTGATTCCAGGCACATTTCAGCCTCACTGCCAGGGTGATTTCTTTCTACAGAATGGATTTATTCTTCTGTTGCACGAAAAAAAAAATAAATGGAATAGAAATGAGTAAAGGATTAAGCCACTGTAAGGCCTTAAGGTGTCTTATAGCAATCCATTTCAAAATCCCATTTCCATCTAAATTAGCTGTAATTTCATAATTAAATAGTCACTCACAGAATTTCATTAAAAAGAATCATTCCCCTAAAACCCTTTTTTCCCTTTCTTTTTTAACACTCCCAGTCACTTGTCTTTCATTTATGGGTTCAACTGCATCAGTTGGCAGGAGACAGTAACACACGCAGGATTTGAATTTCTTTCCCGTTGTGCAAAGTCTTTAGCACCACATCCGTGTGCAAATTTGACGCACCCAACCAGTTTGTGTACCACAAGGGGCTGTTTGTCTTCCATTGCACAACCGAAACCACTCTCATGGGTATCAGAGGGTGCAACACATGAATATTCAACATGGTGCTTGCAGCTCCCTCAGATCTGTATTGCAACATGCCACCCACAACAGTTCTATCAGATGTTCAGAGCAATTCTTGTCCCGTGATGTAATTTAATATTTCCGATTTCTCTTCACTGTTCTGAGAATACATGTTTTATAGCTCCTCACCTCTTAGATGTCTCACTTGAAGTACAAAGTCTCCTGTGAAGTATCAATGAAATCACAGCAACAAAGTTTTGGAGGAAGGGGCAATAGCAAGTTAAAGTCCTGACAGGACTGGTTTCTTAAAAAAAATCAAGCTAGTTAAATGTGTTGGGCTTGGCCTAAGAAAAACTAAAAAGCATGTAAAGTAATATTAAAGATAAGCAGTGGAGAGCTGCAAAGAGGAATATAACTGGAGGAAGTGGAATGGAACTGAGCAAAAGAAAACTTTGATAAAATATCAAATTAAAAGAGAACAATGGTGCAATTTGCCCTATGGAATGGCTCTGCTTCCCTGCCTCAAACATCTAGCACAGAGTCAACAGGCTGTGTCAGGGAACAATTGTGTCATGATACGGTGTAATATATATACATATGTGTATATACATATGTGTATATACATATGGGGGGGGGGTTATATAATTTTATTCCATGGTGAAATCCTCTAAGCAGGCCACATTTAGAGGTGAAAAGCCTTGGAATAAGCTCAGCGAGTAGAAGGTAGGTGTTCTAAGCACCTCTACTTTAAAAAAGTTGGGTAGGGTACGCAATCAGTGTAACCTGAATAAAAGGTAGAGGGAGAACACTCTGTCTTCAACAGGTTGCTAATAAATAACATGGACATAATATTCATGACCTACCTTATGGAAGAACTGTGCAGATCAATTAACTGGCATTTCTGAAGCACTTTAGGGGGCCTGAGAAAAATGGGATTTGTTATGTAAAGTGCTTGTGTTTGGGAATTATTAAACAAATATAAATGACAATAGGGAGCTTGGCAGTGGTTAGCCGCTCCAGGGAGCCCTCCATCCTTGCCATTTGGATACTGAAAACAAGGACTGTAAATGGGAGCAAATGAGCACACTTGTAATAGAAGAGGAAAATGCATGTGGTAATAAGCCAGTAAAATTTCAGTGAAGCCAAGAGGAGCAGTGATGTGCGTCTCGGTGACTGCCACAGCATGGCTGGAAAATCAGCTTCACACTATGCCAGGAGGAACCAACTCTCTGGAGCTGCTGTGGGCCCCAGAAAAAGGACAGTATTGCTGAATAATTAATAGAGGTAGCTCTCAATCCACATGGAGGATTTGGACTGTTGGGGTAAGCTCTTTGAGTGCACAGCAGTCCTCTGGCAGTAAAATGTGCCAAGAGAAGAGATTCTGCAATCCCTTGCTGGAGGTAACTTGTTCACTGGGATTTTTTCCCTCTGTCCATCAAGGTATTGAGCTGTATTCCACATCCTTTGTCCATGTGGGCTTGGGAACCTGATTCTGAAATAGGTATGCAGAGTGAAATCACCTCTTCTATTGCTCTTTAATAAGGTAAGCCAAACAAACATAGGAAAGCCTAATGCAAACAGAGCAATCAGCCTGCACATTCTTCACACTTCATTATCACCATGTTCACTTGATGCAGCCACTCCTCAGCATCAGCTGTCCCTCAGCCCCACAGACAAACTGTGGCCCACAGCTTTATTGTGACTTGCCTGGGCAGGCTGTCCTCGCTGACCACCCTCGCTCCGGTGGGGATGCTCCAGCAGCTGTGGAAGTACCACCTTTCCCAGGACTTGTTACAGTCCATTCTGATGACTCACTTGTTGATAAAAACCCACATTTGCTCAGAAAAGCCCCTAAAGTATGGCTTTAGGAAGCTGTGAGTAAAAACAACAGTTTCCAGCACACAGTCATTTGCTTTCCAGCCCAGGAGGCCTTGCGCCACGAGCACACCACTCACCAGATAGCAGGAGGTCATCTCCCATGTTTCTGCCCACTTGTTTCCACTCCATGCTGCACAGGTATATCAGCAATCGGGTTACCCACGGTCATGGAGAGTGACACTGGTGCAGCTGAGGTGGCCATAGTTCGCTGCACGGTGCAATTAGCTCTTGTGCCTCAGTCCTATATAAGAATGAGGAAAGAAAGAGGAACACTAACAGGCGCTAGCTATAGTCCCTTGTCCAAACCATAGTCTTTCAGGAGCATTAATCCATCTAGAAACCTGTTCACCTTCCAGGCTGCAGGGGAGGCTCAGAACAAGTTTCCCAGCACTGCCCAAGCTTCAACACCAAATGGTCAGTCTGGGGACTGTGGACACACACAAAAGGAAATCAGGACTCCGTGTACTAACCGGCTCTTCTGCACTCCCTGTGTTACTGCAGGGCCTGCCCTTCACACACATGCAGAGTGAAGGAAGTTGGCATCTCCACCGCACAGCTGTTTTTCACCAGAAGCTTCTGGTTTTCTAATGAAGAACAGTCATAACCAAGACATGTTCTTCCTGCCTGTCCTTCTCCTACCACCCTTCTCTTCCGGAGTACTAGGTTTTTATACCACCAAGCAGCAAAAGCCTGACAGTCTAGTAGAAACAAGAACTCCTCACACCTAAGCCTCTGCCTCCTTTCCCTGCTTTGAAGCCTCATTCTGCAATGCCATGCTCCACCATACTGGACCACTCAGTTCAGATATGTACATCCAGACAGGACCCTTGCTCTTGTCTCCTTGGAGCTACAGCTCTCTTTCCCTCTCCTATTTTTTGCTTCATCAGCAAAGAACAACTATGTGTTTGCTGCCTGCATCATTTCTTCCAGGAGCAGCAGCATCCCAGCCCCTTCTTCAGGCATCACCAGCCATCTCTGATGTTTCTGCTCCCCCTCAATACTTGTCAGCTGCCAAGTCCCTTCAGAGATGCTGAGAAATCAAATGTGCCCACTCCACATTGCCCTTTTGCTACTGGAATTGGCCCAGAAATCTTTATTTTCCTCACAAAAAATCCCCTTTAGAAAAATTTTTGACCAAGAGTTTAAGAGAACCTGAAAAAGAAATCTTTTCTTTTCTTTAGACCTCCTCCTTGAATAGAGGAGAGGGGGTTGCAAATGAAAAACTCAGTTCCCTTTATTGAACACCTGGATCATAGAGGAAACGGGCAGTGAGAGAAGGGTTTTTTATTTGTTGCCAGGGAAAGAAAGTGGAGGAGCAGGAAAAGGAAAAAAAAGAGAGGAAGGAGACAAGTGAGCAAAGGTAAAAATAAAGCTATTTTGCATTATTTGACATTAATTTTCTTTTAATAGGCAAACACAGCATTTCAAAGTAAGTTTTCCTTCAGAAGCCTTTCATTAAGAACAGTCACATTTCTGTGACACTACCTGTAAACAGTTTTTTTCTTTTCCAATGATTTATAGCTAGTTTATTTATTTGTGATATAGCAGTTTAGTTTGCTATGCTCAATTAAACTGACTTATGGCTTCGTTCTTCTGGTTTTTACAGCTCTAGCATCAACTGATCTAGAAAGCAATTTGCAACAGTAGGGCAAAAGAAGCAAGTTACAGCCTAAAAAGAAGCCGAATAAACCACTTAATATACACCCATAAATATGAAAATATCCTTCCTTTCCCCACCCCTGCTGTAAAATGAAAATATTGCTTACCACCAGCTATTGACTGTAAAAGGTGCACTTTGGGTTCAGGCTTCCTGCTCTTCTGAAGTATTAGCATGACAGCATCCTTTTGCTTCACCACATCCACTTGTGTACCAGACCTCTGGCAGAGCACTCATTTTTCTGATTCAGAAACAATTTTCCAGCGTAATTACAAGATGTTCTCCATTAGAAAGGTATATGCGTATGACCAGTTCCAGATATATTGGCTTTTCTTTTCATGTGTAAACAAGCACAGCTATACAAATTCCAATGATAAATCACCCTGTGGCCAGCCATCCTCTGAATCTCACTGCACAAAGCATTACTCACCACTACCTTCTAAGAGACAAAGGCAGATGTTTTAGACTTTGGCCAGCTTGAAAAAAAAACAAAGGCACATGGGAAGAGGGTTGCTAGGTCAATGTGTGCTAGGCTGCTTCTGATGTGGTTGAAGTTTGTATCTCTACTTCTTTCCTTTGCAGAAAGACTCTGGCTCTTTCCTGTCATGAAACATTAATCCCATGTTGATATATCACTTGTAGGGTTTTTATTCTGCAGGGCAATGCTGCGGTCTGTACGCTTCCCAGAAAGAAATGAGTAGCAATAAGCAAGGCCGCTGGTGTGGTCTATGAAAAGTCAGGCACTGCCCTCATATCTGTGCGTGGTCAGGGCTGGGGTCAAGGAGGCAAACTTAATACGCATTTCCTTCTCAAAGGGACTGCTTCATCGTCAGTTGTCTTTGACTATTTTAATTGATTACAGGTTTGCAGAAGAAAGGGATATAAATTCTGATGTCATTTTGACCTCATGACAAAGAGGTCAGGAAGCACAGTCAGACATCCCATGTATTTAATGCAGTGGAACTATTCCTGTAGGATGTGAACTGCACCAGAAAAAAATGTGCTTGGGCAACACCTGGCTAAAAGAAGTTAAATTCTTTTTTAACTAAATAGTGGGTTACTGGAAAGAACTACTGAAAACAGGGTCCATCTCAAGGCAGTGAGCACGTTTAGGTGTGTTTAAATAAGGCAATAACTCCATTAAATTACAAGTGATTCTGTCCTTCCTGGGTAATAAAGTGCAAATCTCTTCCAGCTGAATCTTCTCTCTTCTTCAGATCTAGGGAAGAAAAGTTGCAGAGCATCTTCCAGCAGTCTGAAGAAGAAAAATATTTGTGGAAAAATAATAATAACATGCATCCCTGCCCTAAAACTAGGGATAAGTAAAAAAGGCCAATTCTAGTCAAACCACCTGTTGCTGACCCAAGGCACAAATTGATAGGTAGCAAAATCTTGGGCCTTTTATGGAGTTGGTACCAACACACAACCAGACAGTACAGGACAGCCGTGTAATGTACTTGTGATGAGACACTCAGCTGAAGCTGTAGGCTGTCCTCTTCCTCACACCATGTAAGCAGTGCCAGAGGCCAGGGTCAATTCACTTAGAGGATGTACACCAGACAGGTACAACTTTGGTTGCTGTGGTCTTGCAAAGACCGGTGTACACACAGCTCCAGGGCTAAACTCAAGCACCTGAGACTGGACCCTATGCCCAATATCGATACCAACACAACTACATCCTTCCACCAAGCTAGTTTATGTATCATTACCAGAGGATTATTGCTTAAAATATAAAGGCAGAAATTCGCAGGAAATCCTTTCACATCTTCTCATCATGTTCAAGCACTTATAGCACCTATAGCCATTTCCAATACTGGGAAGTTTGAATTATTGTACAGAGAGTAAACCTAGCATCCATAACTTGCACAGAGCGTATCAAGCTGGGTTGTTGGACTACAAAAAAATTACTAAGCCCTTACCAGCGCTTTTCTTGATTTATGGAATATTTCTGTGTTACTTCATTCCCCAGTGTGGGTGCTAAAAACATGGTGTTTTGTTTCAGTGTTTTAAATCTTAGCTGCTCAGTACCGACAAAACACAAAGCCTTTCATCTGTAAAGACTTCCTTAGCAAAGCTGCAAACTACAAAGCTCCTGTTGTCCACCTTAACCATTCTCTTGCATGATTTTTTGATGGTTTACTATCTGCAGATTATTTATAAAGCTGTTTCATTTATCAAGTCCATTTCTCCCGAGCAAATAAATGTTAAGAGAAAGCCAGGATGAAAGCACAGGAACAGAAATCCTTGTTCTAGCAGCACACAGCACCTGGGGTTGAAACACCTCTGAGGAAGGGACAATTCTCCCTCTAAGATACTGACAGAGTATTTTAGCACGATGTATTTAGCACGAATATGACAGAGTATTAGCATGAAGGAGGCAAGGTGCCTTTCTGTGGCCCCACAAAAGCTCTAGAAGAAGTTCAGAATGACACTGGCAATGTCAGAGATCCCTCTTCTTGTATCCCCACTTCTCTTTCTTGCCCTGCCCCAGACCCCATAGCATCAGAGAGAGGACAAGATAAAGCCAGGCAAAATAAAAAATCTGTAGCCAGTTTTTGCATCTTAGTGTATTTATTGACATGGTCTAGGATTAGGTGCAAAGCTTAGGGGAGCGAGGGGCAGAAAAAAGGGAAGAAAACCACACACAAATAACTTTATAATGGCATTAGACACTGAGTGGGAAAAAAGGTTAGCAGCTTTTGTCCCCTCCACACCTTTTTTAAACAGCAAGCCAGTGGAGTATCCTTTGAAAGCAGATAAGCCTGGATATTTCTATTAGGAATTAGTGGGAGCAAGTTGCTAATGCTATTATTTTTCTAGGTCCATTACGTGAGATTTTCTCTCACTTGCCCCCCCCCCACCCCCCCGGCCCCGACTTGAGGCAATCGTTGAAGAATTTTATTGAAAAAAAAAATTTCAATCATCACCTCAAAGGTTTTTCTTGGCTTTTTTTCTTTTTTTAAGAGAACACAAAGGTACCACTATCACAATGGCTCTCCCCATGATAATTATCAGAGCATACCTCAGACACTGGAATCTGGAAAACAGAAGAAAGGCTGGAAGTGCAATCACTGTGCCTTAAAAAAAGTAATCTTCATATAGTAACTGTCTCAGTTGGCTTGCTTAGACTTCACAGTATTTCCAGCCTTATGAATTTCCCAGGCTTGAAAACATTTCTCGGCAGGTTGCAGAGCTTTCAGTTTCTGTCTTTATCACATATAGTTGGACCGTTTCCATTTCTTGTTTGCAGGGGGTTGTTTTCATAGGCGACCACCATTTGTTTTGAAAGATTCATGATCTTTCCAAGCGTCAGTGCTCAAGCCATCTCATCACTGAAGGCTAGGAGATTTTACCCAAATATACCTGTCCTCCAAGTGTCTAACACAGAATCACTGTAAAGCAACTCTGTTAGAGATATTGTTTTACATTAGTACTTTTTTCGTTTCTTTTGCAAAAAGAAGGAGTATCTCTGGATGTGTTTAAGAAAAGACTGGACATGGCACTTAGTGCTATGGTCTAGTTGCCATGGTGGTGTCAGGGCAATGGTTGGACTCGATGATCCCAGAGGCTCTTCCAACCCTATTGATTCTGTGATTCTGTGACTTGTAATCATGGAGAGATGTGGATTTGCAACTAAATATAATATTTACAGTAAACTTGGTATCTCTCCCTCACCCCCAAGAAAAATTCTTTACTTTAGCATGTGTTTGTTCAGATTCTCACTTCACATATCAGAAAATTATTACTGAAATTTCTTATTTACTGGATTATTCACTATTTAGTCATTATGTTCATTTAGGCACTTTGAAATGGAATTTTGTACAGAATTTAGCATGCAGAAAGCCAGATGAGCACACATACACACACCCTCCGTACACAGTGTCAGACACCACAGACACCCAATGAAAGAGCATTTTAAAATGAAAAACAACAGAGCCTAAAAATGTCTGAAAAAGAAGTTATTTGACCTGGTTCTGCATGCATCCATCAAGACTCCCAAGCTGGTGGATGTCCCCTACCCTGTGTACCAGGAAAACTCATGTCTCACCCAGATAAACCCCCCAGGCCAGCTCACCAGGAGCATGCTCTACGTGCAGACCCATGGCAGCTCTGTCTAGGAGAGCTGGTTGTTCTGAAATGGCTTCACATTAACCGTGCTCCAGGGATGTGCCGGTGGCTTTATAGTAGATGCCTTTACCCCGGCTGAGACTTGGGAAATGTCCGAGCCCTGGCAGCCACTCGCTGCAGAGCAAAACAAACACTGGCTTGTGCGCTGAAGGTAGAGGCTTTTGGAAAAGCCAGAATTAAAACGAAATAAAAAATAAACCAAGGTGTAAACAAGAATCAATAACTTTAAGAGCCATTTGAGAGGTGGAGGTAGTTGCAGGGGTTCTATCCCAGGACCCCGAAGCAGCGGAGCTGCTCCCCAGCATAGGTGGGTGTTGTGGAGCGGTGGGCTGACCCTGGCATCTTCCCTACGAGCAGACTCAACAACGTTAATTGCACGCCTCCACAAACACACGCTCCCGGTTAGAAATGAGCCTGCTTATGGAGGAAGGTGACAACAGCCGCTCAGGAAGGCGGCTGGTCGGGGAACGGGTACGGGAGGGCTGCTCCCTGGGGCTGCCTCCACCCGTCCGCCATTACCACCACCATTAATCGGTTCCTGAGTCAGGAAGCCACACCGCATCATCTTGGCCAAAATCTAGTAAGGATTTGGGCAGCACAGTGCCCAAGGGACATACTAACCATGCTCATGCCTCTCCAGCTGCTCTCACCCCAGTGCCCCTCCTCTTCCTCCATCCCCACCCACAGCCAGGCCCAAAGGGACCCCCATAGCTGCAGCATCTCCCCAGAGTCACCTTTTCCCTCACAGAAGCTGTGCCTGGCCCCTGCCATGGGGCTGTGATGGCACGCTTTCCTGCAGAGACCACCGCCGGCCATACCCTCTTGCAGCACATGGCAAGTCCCCACCACCACTGCCCAGCAGGGCACAAGGATCGCCTCATCCAGAAACACTGGCTTTCCTTGCTATTAAATCAATCTAGTTTTTTTTTAAAAAAATAAAAATCCTAATTAGAGGGCAGCAAGTCAAAGCAACCGTTAAAACACATCCTCACAGAAAGATGAAATTAATAGGAAATTAAATTCACAGCAATTGGATTACTAGAGCTGTCAAATCACAGAAAGAATAATTTTGGAGAGGAGCATACCTCCAGCTATTAGTTAATTTTCCAGTACACTAAATCAGGCTATTTGCTGATGGATTTTGCCATGTTTGATTATCAATCAGTTAAAAACCAACCCCCTTCCTTGGGAAGTACTGGTTTTCCAGTCATTTCTTCAAAGATAATGCAAGCAGGATTTCCATAAACTGTTTGCTTCAGCTCCCTGATAGACAATTAATTCTTAAACCACTAATACTGGATTTGCTGCTGCACTGGGATGAGAAGAAATCCAAGATATCAGAAAGTAATAATGAAATATCCTTGTTCATGCTCAAATACCCTTTGCTACATGCAAATGTGGCTAAGTATGCGAAGAGACTGTCGCTGAAAAGTCAGTGCAAATGTCTGCAGTTAATCAAAAATAGCTTATGAGCAAAACTGAAGTGAACATTTCATGCTGCTACTAGGATTGCAAAGGAGCATTTTTTGATTGGACTGGCTCCAGGCCAGCAACAAACTGATTTTCTAGAACCACCAAGTTTATAATAGATTTTGTTCCAGAGGAAAGTTGTGAGCAGGAGGTAGGATCACCTCCAACACGCATGTCCGTAGCTCTCCCTGTAACAGGTCAGCACCCAGGTGCCCACACTCATCCCATCCTTGCTTCCATTTGCATCCTACGGGTGGAGTCTGTCACGCTCACAAGCACTCAGCGATGATCCTGCTTGGCCTGGGAGCTGTTCTGGAAGGCGTCCAGGCAACATCCCCACGAATGGTAGACTACATATTTTGAAAAGGATTTTCCGAAATGCTCTAATTTGGCTTAACTCCCACTGAATTCACAGTTAAGTCAGTGGTGGGTGTCTTGAAAAAAACCATCCACAGAACCCAGAGCACAAATTTTGGACAGTGTCAATGTTTCCTCTGGGCAGAGGGGGTAGGAGGCAAGGCATTGCCTGCCCCAGCATGCGTTCCACCTCTCCTTGCACATGGTTGCCACTGAGAGACCTTCTTCTCTTCTGCCCTCAATACTGTGTGGTCACTTACTCCTGTGCAAAGCTGCCTGTGTATTACCACTGTTGTGCGCTGACAGCACTTCACACCCAGTTTCTGTAGGAACAAACTCACAAGGAGCAAGGCAGTGAGAAGTCAGAGAACAGAGAATTTTCCAGTATGCTCAGTAAGGTTGTTTGCTTATGGATTTTGGTACGCTTGATTACCAATCCATTAAAAAATGTCTTCGGAAGTAGTGGCTGCCCACCATCATTTCCCCAAATGATGTTGTTGTGAGCACATGATGTAAGCGACAGCTTATATAGGATACGGCCCCAGCAAAGACTGGGCCCCTCAAAGAAAGGTGGTGTGAGACCACCTTTCTCAGGCTCTGCGGCAGCAGAAGCAATACAAGATTAGGACCTTAGTAGCTGACATTAAAGCAGACTGTGCTCAGCCTGCTGGTCACTGAGCCCTTTGCTCCAAGGGACCCAAACTTGAAGGTTCCCAACCACCCAGCTTGCTCCTGCCCGGTCGAGGTTTGGGCAGGTTTCTTGCCTGTATTAGTGTTTCCTCTTGCAGTCACCATCTCCTTTGAAGGTAAGACCTGAAGAACTGTGACACTGCTGAGAAAATACAAATCTTCCATGTACACCTCCCAGCTTCCCCCTTCAGTCCCAGCCAAGTCTCTTCCTCCTCCAGGTTATCTGTGCCCCCTTACTCTCCTCCTCTAGGTAACACATTCCCCTGCAACGTCTTGCAGCACTTAAGTCCACTTCCCTCATTGCCCTGCTACAACTCACATCTGTCACGGGCTCTTTGCTGCTCCTCACAGGTCATATCCTCAGAGAGATGCTGATCACCTCCCCTCTTCCACAGAGCTATAGACTCTGGGCAGGTTTCACTCTCCCTGGAAACCCTAAGAGGTGGCAATGACCGTGGCAAAGAGGTACAGAAAATGGCAGTCCCCTCGCCTCACTGGGGGCACTGGCAGCTCCACTGGTGATAATGAGAAATGGCAGTCAGGCTGAGCAAGAGAAAACTAGCAAATCATGATTAATAATGAAGTCATAATAAAACCATGCCAGCTGGCAACAGCATCGTCTGTCAGCAGGCTGGATTTGCGGGGCGGAACCTGCTGTCGTCTGTGTCTTGAAAAACTCGGAGGCCTGTAGGAATTGTATATAGTGAGGATGCCAGCGCACCTCCTCCTTGCCCCCATCCTTGTCCTTGCCAAGTCTCACCTTGCACCTACAGATAAGTCACAGCATCTGACACAGTGCTGGCCACCACAAGGTAGTGACTGGACTAGTGCTCTGCAGAAGAAAAAATATGCGTTTTGGGGGCTCACACTGAAGAATTCAATAATATTACTGACTCTCATCCTCTGAGTTTGGCACAGATGGGTTCACAGAAGACACCTTAGCAAATGGATTTCACATGCAAGACGTGCAACAAGGGAATGAAATGTGAAACATGCATAGTGATTCACAGCTATGGATACAATACTTTTTAAAGAAAAAGTCCATTAAAGACATTACCACCCCTTGGAATCACATACTATCACAGTCTGTATGACTTCAAGCTCCTCAGATATCACCTGTAAACACCATCCTGTGACCTGGTCTTTGGGATGCTCCATCTATTAGCTCAGCTTAATAGCAAGCAGGTAACGTGACAGTAGTTTCAAAACTAGACAAAACTAGAAGAGCATTGCAAGAGCAAGTCACTTGGATGCAAAGCCTGGACCTGCTTGATGAGCATACCAGACCAGTCCAGGTGACAGCCAGCTCAACTAAGGACTTTTGCCTGGATTACACAACGATGTTTTTGAGAAACTGTTTCAGAGAAGAGAAAAACATGCAATGACACACAGAGAGAGACCTGAAGAAGCTAGTCCTTCCTAGGATCCCTTTG
The DNA here is from genome assembly GCF_013368605.1 of Nyctibius grandis. Lineage (NCBI taxonomy): Eukaryota > Metazoa > Chordata > Aves > Nyctibiiformes > Nyctibiidae > Nyctibius > Nyctibius grandis. The sequence goes on from NC_090662.1 coordinate 82,233,645, forward strand.
TGATATGATCATGCTTAATATCATAGAATCATAGAATGGTTTGGATTGGAAGAGACCTTAAGGATCATCTAGTTCCAACCCCGCTGCCATGGGCAGGAATATGATCAAGCTGTACACAGATATCTTTATTAGTACTTTAACACCCATGTTTGTGTATGCTCAGTTCTTATTGTTAAGATTAAACAATACTTTGGCTTATTGAATCTGTCTGATCATAGCTGGTACAAAACCTAATAGACTATTCTGTGTAGATGTTAGAAGTTTGTAGAAACTGTATTTTTTTTGCGATAAATTCTGAGATTTTCATGTTTCTCCCATTCCAAAATAAAGGGAGGAATTATTTCAAAAAGTATACTAAAAAGAGAATGAAAATACAATTTTGTACCACTGAGATTGTGGCTTTGGAATATGAATCAATTTCACGGATTTCAGATTGCTTTTTCTACTCACACACTTGAGACTCTTTTTCCCACCTCCGCTCAAGAGAACAAGTAGGGACACAACTTCTAACATTTTTTTTTTATTATTTAAGAAACTTTTGGTATAGCAGATGACATAAAATGTGTTAGCTGCCTACTTTTGCAGAAACGCACAGTGAACTTCAGTAACATGCTATGAGCTGAATTAAATTGTCTGCCAAAAGCAACCAAACTTTTCTAGACAATCTGTTATTTGACACACTGCAACCAGTAAAGCCTGTTGTACCATCTGCTCTGTATAAAGTGCATGGTACATGTTTTACATCGTTTCTAAACTAAGCAGCGAGCCACAGTCAACATTTCTACAGTGGGGATCCCCTATAAGAAATTCTATCAACAGCTCTTGCCCTTTTGGCTTCATTTCTAAGATCCTAGAAAATCCCTTTCCCTATAGACTTCATTGCCCTTCCAGACAGACTCTACACCATCAGGAGAATCAAGTCTTCCCAAAGCGTATCTGGCTGGTGATCTCATGAGTAACTTTAAGGACTAAGAAAGCACTGAGATCAAACCTGTGGCTCTTCAAGTTCCATAACACTACTAGGATGCAAGCTTCACAGGTATTTACATATAGAAATTACATGCTTAAATTTCTTTTACCTAAGATACACTAATTTGGGAGAGTCTTAGTGCGAGAGCTGTACTCCTCTTGTCTGTGCTGCAATTGCGCCCAAAACAACCTCCAAGCTTCACTTAGGAGACGTCCAGCCTTCTGTCACTGTTTGCTATTGATGCAGGCCACCATCAAGACAATATTTCTTATACAGAAGTATGTGCACAAAGCCTGTGGAGTACACACAGAGCAAACCTGAGGTGTCACAACTATGAGGTATGTCCTACACATATCTAATTCTACTTGCACACTGCAAACCTGACACGTCCAGGAGAAATTACACTGCTACACATGACAATACAGCAGAGGGTACATTCCCACCAGTGCCAACCAGGAGACCAAAATCCAGAAATCCCACGCACCACCACAAAAAACCCCGGTGTACAACAACTGCATCAGAAGAGTCTGATCTGTTAGAGTTCTCAAACATTCAGAAATTTTCAAAATTTCCCTACTCAACATTTTCCTGCCAAAAAAGGGAACAACATCCAGGAAAACTACACACATATACATATATCCTAGCTGCCTTGCATCAAAATGTAAAAAGGGAATGGAAAATTAGCTCATCACTGTGATCTGGATGTACCTCTGCATCCCTAACATACTGGGTCAGTCAAAATGTTATCTTCTATCTTTGATTTTTTTTTTTTTTATGTTGGAAGAAGAACAAAGGAATTCTTCTTGCATACCACTGAGAAACATTTTAAATTCTTATACACAGCAGCCAGCTGGTGTTTCCAGATATTTTTTCACAGCTTTTTTGCATTGCAAATATGACTTCTCTAGAAGATACTTTCCTAGTGACACCCTGGCAGCTCTGAGCACAGAGAGGGGAAAGCACCAGCACTGCTGTTTGACTACCTGGGCCAGCAGCATGAGGGGGCACAAGAGGAAGGAAAATTGGGGGGGCAAGAAGGAGTCAAACTGCCAAAGTACTGAAATACGCAGGGGGAAGAATACACAGAAAAGCCGGGTGCCAGAAGGAGGCTGTACATTGAGGTTGTTTCATTTTTTGCATAATTTTAGTTGGTGTGTCTGTAGAATAACCTGACAAAATACATAGATCTGATAACACTAAGAATTATTTATATTATTATGACAGTATCATAACTTAATGTGGTCCAAACTATCTAAACTCTTTTCTGTTTCGTAACAGAATTGCATTCTTTAGATGCATTTAGGGTCATATCATATGCTTGCAACAGTATTTCTAGTAAAAACATCCACAACAAGAACTACTTTGAAACCTGTGGATTTTTACTCTATACATTCCATTTTTCCTGGTTTTTGGTCCCTAAAAGCCTGACTAGTGCTGTGCTTACAGACTTTAAAATATTTATTATGTTCTCTGGCCTGAGGCTGGCAACTGGATTATGCGACAGGTGGTCCTGAAAGGCATCCAAGCCCAGGGACAAACCGATCTCTATCACCCCCCTGGAGATTTCACTGAAAGTATGCTCTGCAGTTTAGGATCCTGAGACACAGACTGCCCTTGCATGAAAGGGCAGAATGACTGAATGTGATGGTGAACATTTTTCGTTAAAATAAAATGCTTCCCCAATGTGAAAATTGGGCTTTAGATGGAAAAAAGGGGGGGAGGGGAAGTTAAGTAGGGAAAAGATGAAAGAAGATGGAAAAAGAACATATCTGCATTACACCATAGGCATTTCAGTTCATATATTTCAACCTTCCATTTACCATCATGGGCACAACTCCACGGTCGGGCTCCATTTCCCAAAAGAAACTAAACCACCCAATTGCCACAGAGCACGTGCTCCCTACAGCATGAGGACAAGCCCAGCGCAGACTGCAAGCTCTCTGTAGGAGATAAAGCCTGATGGGCACCTGGAATACAGGTGCAGGGGATAGCATGAAGCACCTGAACTGCAATTCCCCAGCATTTCATGACAGCAAGATTTTAGGGCCCAAATTCAGATTGTTCTCATCCAAGCAGCCAGCCATTTTTCTACAGATAAAATTCACCCGTTTTTTGACCAAGCTCCTCCCTTCTCCTCTAACATCTATCTATTACTTCATAGTATTTTATTGGCTTCTTGCTGAGGTGTGTGAAATTCGTTAAGTCCAGCCTGAGAAAGGACATCAGTGGACAAAGTCCTTAAAAACTTTAATTCTAGCCAGCGGCTGGAGCAGAATGGCTCAGGGGACTCCAGTTGTAATGGAACAACATGGCAGGGAAAGGCTTAGAAATCTGGAGGTGCTAAGGGGAAAAGTCAAAGGTGCGCTGATGCACTTTGTTCAAATCAAAATGCCAAAGAAAGAGAGGTGGTTTGTTGTGTTTTTTTTTCATTTTAATATTCCAGAAAGTACAACCAGCTGATGGAGAGGACAGGGTAGGGGACAGGGAGGTTCCAGTCTACAGTACTGCCCTCTTGATTTGATTATCTCTAGTCTCAAAACTCATCTCTATATATCTTACTCTTTGTGTCCTGTTCACCTTGTCACAATCCTAGAAAATGTTGAGTAGCACAGGAAACCCATTGACTCCCCAGCAAGCAGAAGGGCTTGTATACACTATTTTGTTTCCTCCAAAGTAACACTTTAATCTATTCTTTATTATAATATTAATTGACTAGAAAAAAAAATCATTTGTGTAAAAACTGACAATGGCTTTTATTCTTTGGGGAAATGTTAGAAGCCTGTAAGAGAAAGAACAGCAAGATCCCTTCACACAGACACAAACACACACACGCCCTTCGAGCTCACGGAGAGGAATAATTTGAATTAGCTGCTTTCACAGTTTGAAAGCCTAATTGCCAAAGAAACTTTTGGAAGTGACTGCAGGGATGTCTCCCTGAAAGAAGCAACACAATAGAAATCACAGGAAAAGAATAAGAGAAGGGAAAAAATGAGAAGAAAAGGATAGACACTATGAATAGGCACCACCTCAGAGGTGTATAGGTGCTGCTCTCACCTGCCAAGCGCACTTGGTGGCTGTCAGCATTTTCCCTCCGGAGTTTAACTGGCCAGTTCCCAGAGAGGCACACCAGCATGGTCCTGGTTAGAGGGCTGTAGCCACATGAGGGCGTGGAAAAATGGCAACATAATCCTACAGGAGGTAGCTCCCGAGGAGGAGAAGGGGTTTTGACAGCAGTGACAGATCTCCAGTTTGCTTTCCCAGGCTTTACAGCCAGTACGTGCCTCAGTCCTTTGATCCCATTAACAAAAACTTTTGTGCATCTGCTGCTTCCCTTAAAGTCATCATGGTAACTCTGCCCTTTCCACCAGTGCTTCTCTCCACAGGCCCTTGCCACTCCACCTCTGGAAAGACATCTTTATAGTTACGAGGCTGTCTATTTTGGAAAGACAGGACAACAGAAAAATGACAGCAAGCAGGAGTTAGAAACACTTCAGATCTGTTCCATGTCCCTGCCATTGCCCTGCCACGATGCCACCGTGCCACATATCGTTGAGACAAGGATAATAACAGAAGCTCCTGTAGGGCTCTTTTCTGGCTCAGAAATTCTTGGGCCATTTACCAGTTATTTAAAAGATAAACAGACTACATGTTCTTCCTTGGAAACAGAGTATGCCACAGTCAGTCAGTGACTCCGTTGGAAAACTGAACAGTCATCACAGTTAAACTTGCATACCGAGCTATGGAGCACAACAGAAAAATGCAACACCTTAACAGTCCATCACACTTTTCCATCACAAACAGCTTACTATCTAGGATTTAAACATGAAAATTGTAAACTCAATTACATGTCAATGAACAGGCTCGCATAGAGAGAACTTAGTTTATTCAAAATATCATAGGTAATTTGCCAGCTTAAACAGTAAGTGGTTTTGTTTTTCACTAACTCATATTTATAAGAAAAAAGGGAAGCAGGTTATCTTGATGTAAGGCAAAAGTAAAATCTGAGAATAATACATATTTCTTATTTTCCCAGTATCATAGTGTTGGAATATCCTTTTTAGCTCTGTCACTTCATATTTACTATTAAAGCTATGCCAAGCCTGTGACTACATCTCAATATAAACAGTGCACTTGTATATTCTACACCAATTTATGGAGTAGCTGCCTGTATGATGGATTAGTAAAATTCTGTAGCGTGTTTTAGGATCAAACACAGGCTCTTTATCAAAGTGTTCAGAGCCATCAAGCATGTTACAAATTGGCTCACAGCATAAAAAACGGATTAAAACATTCATTTTTGGTGTTGCTGTATTTTTGATTCAAGCACATTATCTGTCATTTTTTCCCGTGTTTTCAAAAGAATGACTTGTTCATAACAGGTTTAGGCGAACTGGTGTTGTGAAGGGAATATGATCCTTTAATTTATTAAATACCAAGAACTAGACTTCCCCTGCCAAGAGTGTGCAGAAGTACAAGCACAGGATTTACTTATGCTGGAGGAGTGGACCTGAAAACTCCGAACACTCAGAGAAAAATCCAGCTGTTTCCTTGAGCAGTAATAACCACCTGACCAGGGCAGCACCAGCTAATCCCCCCACTGCTGACTTTTTTATAGCCTCTAGGTTATGCCTAAAGTCACGCACTGGAAATGACTTCTGGTCACCAGCACAGGGGAAGAGATTCAGGTTGGCTTCCTCGGTGGAGAAGGCCATGCTGCCACCGTATCACCACCAAACACCCTCCTGCCCCCTCATCCCTGCTCTCCACAAGACACATCCCGGTTTTATCTGCTCAGTCATGATTTATTCCACAATCCACTTGCCATGTTACAGCAACGGTGGCAGGGATCTGTGAAGTAAGAACAAATGTCTCAGGTCTCCCAGCTGATTGTTTGAAGCCCATTAAGGAATAAAGCAAGATACCTATGGAGACTTGAACATGAAAAAACAAGTATTTCTGACTTAAATCATTCGAAACAGCACACACAACTAACGTTTGCTAGAGATGCAAGCTGCTCTTCTTGTAGCTCATTGGCACCACACATTGGATTTTTCTCTGTAAAAACACAACACGGTAATGATTGGTGCAAAAAGGATTCGGCTCAGGGCAGTTTGCAGAACTCTTCCCTCCAGCAGCTGTGAGGTATTACCATTTTCAAAGGCAGGACTCAAAGACTTATCAGCACTGCTATCTAAGGATCCTTCTTGGGCTGTGTGATCCAGAAGTAGACACAACAAATTCTCATCTGTAAATGTCAGCACTCGCACCAGGCGAGCTTTGGTTTGCCCTTAACACACAGATGGAGGAGCAGATCAGAGATCAAATGTCAGAGTCACTGATGACAGGAAATTAAATCAGTTTAGATGGAAGCCAAAATAATATCAAAACATCTTTTTTTTTTTAATTAGATCTCAAGCTTTATGCAACACAAACATGACATAATTTTAAGGTCAGGGGAGTAGATGGTAGTTTTGAAGGAATTCTCATTTAAGACTCCCAAGAAAGACCAAGGGTGACAGCTAACATAAATTGCGGCTGGTCTCGCTGCATCCCAAGGGGGCTGCTGGGATGCTTGGGGACGGTCGCTGGACAAATTCAGCTAAGAGAGTCTCAGAGGAGTTTGAGAGTCCCCACAGCATGAGTATGCTGTCAGAAGTGGCAGAAGCTGAGAGTTTCACTACTCCCATCCATGACAGACAGCCCCACATCAGCATGTTACTCAGGGTCCCTTTTCCATATTCAAGCAGGCAAATGGTGAAACTTTTATCAAACACTTCATAAATTCAGATTTCATTTCTGCTACCTATTCATTTGGTGTCCAATCCATATCCTCTCGTCTGACAACAGCTGGCCACCTGCCTAAAGAAGGTTTTGACCCTGAGCTTCAAGTGTGTCTGCAGTCTTCCCAGAGATGCCATGATGGGTCTTTCACCTCTCTATTTTCCAGCATGAATCAGAAGCAGGGAAGTGGGGAAGTTGCAATAACAGCTTCCAAATTCATCTCCAGAAGTGAAGAAACCAGATTCTAGAATAAACACACATTGCACTTCTCTGCAGCATTAGGGGGGCTCAGACAGAACAAGAGACAGGGTCTGGAGCAAGCACTACAGCCACAGAATTACACAGTACACTGGCCCTGAACACACACATACTTACAGTTACTCAGGCTGTGTATGTGAAACCTTGCATGAATATATACTTGCATATACAATGTTAATACAGCAAGTGTCAAACACAAGTGCATGCGCCTAAACAGTGGCAAACAGAGCTGGGAATCCAAAAATCAGGCCATGACATGCTAGAAAAAAAAGAAAAAAAAAGAAAAAAAAAAAGGAAAAAAAAAAGCCCAAACTCTTGGCCTTGCTCTTCATGTTTCTTTGGTCTTGTATTTGGAATACAAGCAATACAGAATCCGCATTGTAGCCTTCATATCTCCGTTCACAATATCTGTGGATACACAAACCAGAAACAACAAAACCAGATGGGAAGTATTAGAAATCCCTGGAACAGAAATAGACTGCAACTGCCAAAGACAATCTTCCACCTTTCCCCAATTATAACGTGAACTTAGACAATCTAATTGTAACAAGAAGCAAAACAGGAACTACAGAGCTAGCAAGTTATTTATTTATTAAATGAACTTAAAGAAAAGGGACATTTCACTGCACTATCTTGCTGGAAGACAGGATAAATAATGCATAGTAAGAAATAATTCTTCACTAGCAGAGAATAGAGTAGATTATTTAATAGGACTTTAGTTTTTTATGATTCTTCTATGGCAGGAAACATGTTGGTAATTACCTCACACTTTATTTTTTGGTTGTAATGTTTCCATCATGTTTTGCCGCTGTTGGCTGTTTTCTTTTTTTCATTTAGTTTTCAGCTTCCATGTTCTTGGCTAAACAAACGGATCTTGTATTTAATAATTGCAATGGAAGAGAGTAGCTGATTTAGAGGGTTTACTGTTCTTCTTACAGAGCTTTAAATCACCGTGAGAAAGACTAACAATGAAACACTAGTAAATGAGACCCTTGAACAGTCTAAATAGTGTAGCTGTAATAAGTACCCCTAAACCATATTAAACTCAATCACTAGATGAGGATTTTCCCAGTGAAGTTAAAGGACCAGTATTTCTTATACTGATCAACTCTGTATTTGAGGCAGAGCAGAATAGCCAGAGGGAAGGGAAGAAAGCACAGGGTTAACTCCTTTCATACAAAAGGTAGATCTCAGCATGGAGACCTGAGCTCACGCAGATTACTCTTTTCAAACTTAACATAAATATCTTTCCAAAGTCCTAGTTCTGTGCCATATGGCAAAAAGCCCACAATTCGCGCATGCCTGTTACGCAAACTGCCAACATCACCAAAGCATTAGCGGAAAAAGAAAACAAAAGAAAAACCAAAGAAAGTCCTAAATTCTATCCTCCCTCTCCATCACGCCATGGGTTACGTACTAAACACATGCACCCACTTGCTTATGAATAACTAACAGGGGAAGAGATAATGCTTTTTATTTTTAATAAAGATTTGACTTCCTTATTCAACAACAGGCTTTTGAGCTTGATGGAGGAATGATGGGGTGAGGTTACGTGCCCTGCAAGAGGCCAGGCTAAGCAGTCACAGGACCATCCATTAATGTAGCCACCTCCCTCATCCCACCAGGAGCTGGTCAAAAATTTTTCTGTGGAGCATTTTTTAATTGGAAAGTTGGACTCATCCAAAGGAAACTTTTTTTTTTTTGTGGTGGGGCAAGAGAGAGGAACATGCATGTACATTGACTCAGCAATGAAAGCATTCACTTGGATGTAGGAGATCAATATTCGGCTCCTAGGTCTGAACTAGGCAGAATAGCAACTTAAAACCTATGAATTTCACATTCAGGAGATTGACCCACCAGCTTTTCTGTGTTTGAACAGAGCGGTCAGTGTTTCTGATTTTCAGGACATATTCTGTGAGGTATCTTCCCACATGAAACAAGCTTGTTTTTAACACACTAAAAGTTTTTATGAGATAGATAGGAAAATAGTTTTCCCTCCAGCTCAGCTGCTGTAATTTCCCTAGGAGCTGCCATTGTTTTAAATCTTTAACAAATACTGACTTACCAAACAGTTTAAGTTTAGTGCAAAGTTACTAAACTTATAACAATCCAACATTTTTAGTATAGGAATAACGATTATTCAAAACAATTCTCAGCTTTATTGCTATTCATTCTTAATGAGTAGTTATGGGGCAGCCATATAATGCAATGTGTCAGCATCACACTGCAGAACCTACTTTCTTCAATTACCCTAACTTTTGCTAAGCCAGGTTATTAGCAATTCTATTCCAGACAAGTCTCTAAGTCATGACTCACCTTCAGAGTTCACAGAAAAATTCAGAAGACCTCCATCTGTCAGCAAGTCCAATGCAAGGTTAACATTGTGAAGCTGTTGATGAGAGAGATAGAGAGATCAATGTAACAGAAAATATTTTCCACCCACGGTGCAGTGGCCAGGATGTTTTAAGAAGCATTTCTCCAGTAGCTGAAGATACTGATTCATAAATACGTAATCATATTCATCACCTTAGTTTTGATGAAGTGCTCTTCAGAATTTCTACCAATTATCATATAAAATCGGATGTAAAATCCATCTCCAACAAAACTTATCCCATGAGGTGGGCAGAAGAATCTATTTATTTAAAAATAGACCTTTCATGTGGAAGTCTTGTGTTAATGGATGGTTCCACTGGGGAAAGAGGCTAGATTCATAACTGGATCTAATAGATGCATGGAATTTATTTCTACTTTTTTAACAATGCCCATATGCTTACCACATTCGGAACAAACAAAAAATACATAAGGAAAGAGTTCTCTGTATTTCATTCAGAATTACAGATTAGAAATCTCCTGTTCAGCTATATTTGTGAGCTAGAAGATTATGCTTTAACATACGAAGACATCTATACATGATAAGAGCAATGGTGACATACTTAATTGTACTCATGAGAAATTAAGCACATGTCCATAAGTGAAGGCTGGGGTCTTTTTCCTGATTTTTCCTCACTTGTTTTTCTCTCCCTTTCCCACATAAAAGCAGCCTCACATGCATATGCAGTAGTCATGAATGATTTTTTTAAAGTAATATAACATCCCATTACTAGCTTCCTACAGCTTAAGGGCAGTTGTTTACTTGCCTCGTAATTAGCAAGCTCCCTTCCTCTAATGAAGTAACATGACCTGAACAAACTTCAAATTGTCTCTTCATATATTCCTGAGGCTCCCGAGCAATTTATCCTTTGGGAGGTACATCGTAACTGCTGCCATGCTGTTCCCTGTTACCTTCTGACAATAAGCACAGGAGTCACCCACACATAAGCCAAGCAAAAACTGTGCTCTGAAGTGAAGCGGTAGATTTATGTTTTACCTGGTTCTCTGGTTTACAAGTAACTGAGACTGACAGTTTGGATTCAGGCTTGTTTTCTTCCTCTGATAGCCAGTAGACATGAGAGCTTAAGCTCATAGAGATCTACACAATTTTCTGATTGGAATGAATAAATCAAATGTTTCCATGATGAACCAGCATAGGTAAAAGGGGCACATTTCCCTCTCTGTAACACGTATGAGATTTGCAAGGAATGGTAACATGCAGATTTCAAAATAAATCCTCAGACAGAAACACGGATAATTACCAAAGAAAGGCAACCTAGAAAAATAGGTTGTTTCATCCAGCTGCACTTCCAGACTCAAAAGAGCTGGACAATTCTCTAGGATTTACAATTGGCCAGAGGTCAGGACATTTGGGGTATTTCAGCTCTGGGACTGTTTTGGCAAAAGTATCGAGTTCACGCAGTTTTCATAAGCACAAGAGCCCTTCTTCATCTTCTTCCTCTTCTCCTGGCTACACAAGTTCACCCCTAATTTCAGCCTGATCTATTTTGTGATTATATTCTTTGCCTCAGAATACATACTTTTCTACACACGGGTGCCCAGAGCTGGTTTTACTTTACAGTTACTTGTAAACCTCATTTTTTGGTAATAAACACCCAGAAAAACAGCAACAAACCTGCCCCACGTGCAGTGTTGTCTTCTTGCACCTGCAGGTGGGTCACCTCCCAAATTTCTGCTCCTGCTTTCCTCACCCCTCCTGTCCCTCTAACACGGGCTCCTGCCCTCCCTATTTCTTGTTTCTATTTCCTCCTCACTGTCACTGCTTCCATCCCAGTTACCCCTCCTTGCTTTTCATGAGGTGTACATACCAGCTTTGAACCTCAAGCTTTCTGCTGAAATGAAATTTGATGCACCACACCGATCATAACGGTGCGTGTGGTTGTCACCATTTTTATAACACAAATGATGTGTTTTAAATCTCAGCAAAGGTTACATTTTCATACTTTACTGTACCAATTAACATCTAAAATGACAGGGAGCTAGAAAGCACAGGGGAATTGAAAGACGTATTTTATGTACCCATGACAGTTGAACTATGGTCGCTCAGTATTTTTAGTTATATTGTCATCCCGCTTTTCATCTTGTAATGAACATCTGAAGAGAAACAAATGGTAAATACCACTTTGAAAAACCGTTCAACAATAAGTCCAGTACTTGGAAGTAACCTTGCTAAAACGAAATTACTAGGATGTAGAGAATAGTACTGAACCAGTACCCAACCCCATTATATACTTCTCTGAGGCCAGTGACCAGCATATGCAAGTCTGAGCTCTGATTTGACCCTAAAATGTAGGGGTATCTCATTTCTTGAAAGATATCTGTGAGGCTGATCCAAAAAGAAAAAGGTTACCTATGAAATTTTAAATTAAAAAAAACTTCAATGACTCCCTCTGAATAAAGTTAATGGAAATTTAAAAAATTTATTCCCAAGTCAATGGACCGGAGAAAACAATTTTGAAAACTGAGTGGAGGAGCAGAAAGAGAACAAAAACAACTGCAAGGAAATGTTTTGATTTTGCTTGATTCAACTCTTCAAAATATATTTTCCCCATTCTCAATCAACTTAGATTTAAAAAAATTTGAATTTTCCTAATACCTTAAATAGTCATCAACTGACAGCAATGAATTTTTGACAAAATTTGAACCCCGGTCTAGACAATTGTGCTTTTAAATGTTTTGATGAAAAGCTCCACGGGAGTATTTATTAATTAATACAGGACCTCTGAGAATTTTAATTACAAATAAATATTGCCCAGGGAGATTAACTGTGTGGAGGTCAGGAATCAGACAAAAGCCTTGTCTGTGTGGGGAAGCTGTAATGCAAACCACGCCAGGAGATTCCCTTCTCAGGCAGCTCTCAAGCAAAAAGGATCTGACGTTTCACCTTCAGACTGAATATAACCTAGCAAAAATAGCTACAGTTTCAAGATTTTCAGAGCTATTTAGTGACCTAAATGAAAAATCTCCACCCACGCCAGAGACAATTTGATATCTCAAATATTTCAAAATATTTCAAAATATTTCAACATCCTAGACCTGTGGAGGAGGCATTTACACCGTCAGCCCAGCATGCACTCCCTTCTGGCTGATGCCACCTTTTTCTTTTAAAGCACTGATGAAATCTGCCTGGTAGAGGTTGAAAAAGGAGTCAAGCAAGTCTGGCTGTGTAGGTTACAGCTCCCAGCCTTGGGGCAGGAAAAGATGTAAATTCTCAAGAGCTTTCTAAGCACAGAGGGAGCCTTCAAAATGTTCTGGTCATGTCTTGATTAAGGTATATTTTTAGGAAAATGTAAGGAAACCTACAGGGATCCAGTTCTGTTATGCAAGAGGTGTCAACCACTTAAAATAATGTTTGCAGGACAGACTTGTAGGAGATAGCATACCAATTCCCTGCCACACAGAGCCTCTGTATTTCACCGGAAGACTTCAGAAGGATGTATCTGCCTAGCAAACGCAAGTAACAACATTTTGCCTCCCATGAGATAATAATTTTGAAGAAGTCACCAACCTGTTCCAAGGTATTTTAACAGCACCGAGTGCGTGCATTTGTACTGCCCCAAACCACCATCCTGCAAACACTGCGTGCATGTGACTTCATACGCAGCAGCAGCAGTTAAAGCAAGAGGCAGAGCTCTTCACTGACATATGGAAGCATTAAATACACAAGATGTTTGAAGCATCAAGCTCTAAGTAGTTAAATAACAACCTACCATCTCTGTGGTGCTGGCTGGAGTCAGGAAGAAATCCCTTAAATTCAGAAAGTAACCCTCCAGTTGTCCAATTAACAGAAGTAAGATAACTCCATCTGCAAACTGGATGAAGAATGATCTGAATATTATTTATTACGTTGGCCTTTAGTAAATTACTCAGTTAAATGCCATTCTATCAATAAAGGAACTTAAATGATACTCTGACAAGCAGCCAGCCTAATGACTCAGCTCCCTCAACTCCTTCTACAGTGAACTTTGTATTTAGCTACATAAGGCTACCAAGTTCACATTAGTAAAAATACAACCTTGTAAAAGGACAGCTATTAAAACAAACTATTCCAGACGTGAAGAGACTTCAGACGACCACAAGCAACAAATGCATAACTATCAATAAAAGAAAATTGTGCCTAGTGCCTGAGATTTACAACAAAACAACTTGCAAAACTTCCTGTCTCACAGTTGCCCACCAGGAAAACCCAAAAGAGCATCATAGCACAGCTCCGCTTTTCATCTGCATGGCATAAATCGCAGGGACCACCACTGCACTGAGGTTTTGAATGCCTGGAGCAAAGCAAGAGCTGTGGGCTGATTTCTCCCGCAGTTATTGCGTGCGCGTCTGCAGAAGCAGGGAAAGAAAAAGCCATGAGGGATGTCCCCGAGCTAATTTCCCATCGCTCACTCACTCCCTGGAGAGGGGTGGGGAGGATGCTGCAGCACCCCAGCTCCGAGTGAGCTGCCGTCCGCCCTACCAGGAGGCAGCGAAGGAGGACAGCGGAGGTGCGGTTGTGCCTCTCTTCACCGGCGCCCAGGGAGGTGATCCTGAGGTACCTAACGAGCACTTCTTTTGCGATTTCATGGACTCTAAAGCAGCCTGACATTCAGAGGATGGGACTTTGAAATGTAATGAAAATCAGGCCTGCCTACTGTGAAGCAAATCCAGCATTAAAAATCACTAAGCACCGGCAACCAACTTGGCTTTCAGTTTAATTGTCAGAACACCTTTATTTCCGTCGTGACAGAAAGAGCACCCACAGGAGCTGGGCAGACTCTGAAAATTACTCCCTGTTGCATTACAAAGGGCAGCATTCAATACAAAGCTGTATTTTTTCATTACTTATTAGCTTCAGAAATTTCAGAGAATGAAGCCTGATCTCTTAACCTGAAGCTAGAAATAATTGTTATCTTGCCAAGTTTCAAACTACTATAACAAAAAGGAGGAATCCTAATGGTGAGAGGAAACACTCAAATGGCTGACAAAACATGGTTAACATGCAGCTTAGAGCAGGATACCTGAGATTCGATGTCTTTCACATTTAATCCTAATTTTCCAACATGCTGGTTGACAAATTGCAAAAATACCTAAAGAAAACAGCAGGGGAGGAGAGGGTGGAAGAAAAGAACTTTTTTCAGTGAAGTCATGAATTATGTTTTACCTTACAAATTTTCATGTCTATTAAAAAAGTAAATTACCTTCTTTACTGCATCCAGTTTATCTGGAGCACGGCTAAATAACTCATCAAAGGCATCACCTTCTGTATCAAAACAACATTAATTGGTATTATTTGAAATAACTGTCACATCAGAGGTTTAAAGTGGCTCCAGAAAGAGAAAGGTGTTCACACCTTATAAGCCAAGGAGGAAAAGAGTCACAGAATCACAGAATGGTTAAGGGTTGGAAGGGACCTCTGGAGATCATCTAGTCCAACCCCCTGCCAAAGCAGATTCCCCTAGAGCACATTACACAGGGTCGTGTCCAGGCGGGTTTTGAATCTCTCCAGAGGAGACTCAGAGAGATGGGAAAAAATCCGGCTTTTGTATTTATCAGAGGACACGGTGACAGTCTTCCCTTCAGCTTGACTACGCAAGAGAAAACAATTTACTTCATTCAGCTTTGTAATCCTCACCTGCAGAGGTTCTCAAGATTTGTTCTGCCACCAGTCAGCAATGGGTAAATTTCGCATCTCTACAGTTTATCACTTTTCAGGTATGTTTTTTTAGCCCCGAACCTCTGGGATAAAATATTGTAAGCAGAGAAGAAGAGCTATACATTTTTCTGCTCTCCCCCAACAGAAACGTCAGTTACATCAACTTTGCAGAAAAACAGCCCCCTTCCTTCAAAAAACCACAAACTAGATATGGAGTTTGGAGACACTGCCCTTCCTCTGAAAATTCATGGACCTCAAAAATGACCAGTGCTGCCAAACAGTTAAAAGGCAGGCACTGGGCCGGTGCCAGCAGCGCTGCACCGGACAACTAGCACAAGTTTACAGATAAGATTCATCGAAGTCCGTGTGAATGCTCATCCTTACCTCCATTTTCTGCTCAGGTTTAGTGAGAGCAGGATACATCTCCTCATGGTAACCTGGCCACAAGACTGCTCTGATTCAAGCATGAACAAAGCATTTAAAACACGCTTAAAAATCAAGGGCACTCTGGCAGCATAACTAAATGGAGAACCAGTTTCTACAGTGCAGGAAAGCAAAGGCAGCTTTGCTGGAGGAAGATTCCTCCCAAAAGCCAGCGACACAGAAGCCTCCACTGCAAAAGGGTTTCCTTGGGCTTCTCTGTTCTCCCTGTTAGGGGGTTGCTGCAGGAGCAATGTCAGGGAAGAGGGGAATCCATCAATCAAAATCATTGAGCAACTGTCTGAAACCTGCAACGGTCTCGCAAAGTAGAGAGCCCTCTTCTGGAGCCTGCTTTGGGATTGCTCTGTTAAGCAAGCTGTGTCAAAAATGAGAGCGCATGAGCATTTTGAAGAGTGAATTGCAGATTTCTCTTCTCACCAGAATCAGGCTACTGGAAGAAACTCCTAATTACAGGTTTGTTTGTTTGGTTTTTTTCACAATTTCAGCCTACACTAGAGACCACTCAGTGGAATAAGTGATAAATATATATTAAATGATACAGTTTGCACCACTGCAAAGGATGAAAATGATAACATAAGGGCACAGCAGAGAATTAAAATGGTTGCCTTGATTCACTGGGGATGCAACGTGCTCCTTTGCAGCAAGAAAGAGCAGCTCACACTGAAGCCTGAGCAGTGCCCAGACCGCCTGCAGGCTCTGCACACGTGAACATTTTTTCACCTCAAGTGTTTCACACCCCTCAAAATCCCTAAGGGTAAAAACTGTGGGGACACTGGTTTTATTGAGCTGCCATCCATAATCGAGTACCAGTAGATTTCAAAACCTCATTTGCAAACTGCAGAAAGGAAACTACATTGGAACTGGTAGCAACAAGAAGCACAATTCTCAAGCCATTATGCTCATAAATAGTTGCAACAGTGAACGAGGACAATGTGTAAATCCAAGACATACTTTGTCCCCAGGCAGGTCTTCTCTGCTGGGACATAAACCCACTGTTTCTTTTCTTGTCTCACCTCCCATCTGTTGCCTGTAGTCCATGGGCAAAGTGACCACCCAATTTCCAAACTATGTTGTGTTGATATGAACACACATTACCAGAAGACATTTGGAGAAAAACACTAGGAGAAATACACGAATCTCCACTAACTCTAGTGGAAGCATACTGATTTTATCATGAGGCAAAAATGGATCAGAATGTGGTGTATAATAGGAGGTAATAATGAAACACCGAACTTGGCAATGCCAGTACTTACTTGACTGCGCTTCTAAATTCTCTCTAAAAGTGCAATAAAAAGCAAGAATTAGAAAAGCATTCAGCAGCTCTAATCTTATTCATAAGTGAATCTTATCTGGGCCATCAGCTATCTTGTAAAGCAGGAGACACAGTACAAAGCACCATTAACTTTATGTCAGAGTAACTTTCCAACAGACATTTTTAAGTACACTGCATATCCGTCTAGAATCTGAGAACTATATGAGATTTTAACTGGCCCACAGACCAATGAACATTTATTTTATAAGCACAATCCATAATATCCTCTTCCAATAAGCTGCTCATGATATTAGAGTTTGAAGATGTTCTAGCATATAAAAGATAATAGTAAAATAATCTGTTTCTAGTTCTTGGAATGATGTCCGTATTTTCTCAGTATATAAATAGTATCCTACTACTTAATTCTTTTAATAATGACAGTACTTCACAAACTCAGCAAGCTCAAACCTTTCTTTCACAGTAAAATAAGAAAAGAACTGCCTCTTTTCTCTTTATTTAATGACATAATAACAATAAATTAAAGAAGATTTAAACCACTGTGGCTTTAGAAAATTTCCAGTTTAGTCTGGCACAGGTAACTTGACAGTACTCGACTTTTATTATTATATTTGTTGTTATATTCCATGGCAATGACAAACACTAAGCCTCAGAAATAGTCATGCGCACTATTTTAGGGAAGTTTACATAAAGAGTAAAGAAGGGTATTATACCATAATACCAAATCTGAACAGGAAAAAAAAAGGAAAGAAATCAGAGAAACAGTTCGCATGCATATGCATGCCTACGTTTATGTTTTTTGTCATCATCATGACCCCAGCTATTTTTCCTAAGGGGGAAAACACCCACAATATTCCCATTCTGACTGACAGTGTAAAAACCAGGTATATCCCCTCTTACTTGTTTTCTGTGATATATTCCACCGCATTTGCTGTCTTTAATCCTCTAGAGGTGTTCTGTTGAAAAGACAATAAATATTTTTGGTTTTGTTACACAAAAAATCTGTAAGCATTAATGAGGCTTTCATGACCTGTTTGCTGCCTTAAATGACTACCAGAGGGCATTTATTCAAGAAATCCAGTATAATTAGTACAGATACTTTGAGAGGTTGCTGTTCCTTTCTGCTATCTTCACTCTTCAACCAGAAGTTACCTACTTCCCCACCAGAGAAAGTGAAAGAAGTATGTGGTCCCTCAAACAGTGAAGTTCAGAGGCTTGCATGTTCACCTGGAGACTTGATGAATGCATCATGCTGCTTTGGGCAGGCAACAATTTCCTTGCGCACCTCACTGCATTAAGGACTCTTCAGTTTTACAGCACTGGAGGTGGTCACCTCTGCCTTATAACCACCTCACGGCATGGCCTGCCACCCATCAATGAATCCCCCCGGCAAGAGGACTTAGGTTTGGTGGGTTGTTTAGATTTAGGCTGGCAATTCTTACTATTTCTGAAGCCACCTGGGATGTTTACTTATGTCCTCTATGTAATATATATATCTTTGTTCCTATATAAATCCTAGTACTCCACAAAACATCAAAAAAACAGTGCTTCAACCCAACCGACAACCCGAAGAAACAGGAGAGGATGGGCGTGCTTGCTGCTTTATTCAGGTACCTGGCAAGCACCTCTTATCACAGAAGAGTCTTTGGTGTTTGCTGCTCTCCCCTTTTAGGCAGTAGAAAACACCCTCTGTTTACATACTGAGTCAACTCCCTTGGGTAAACTCATCACTGAAGAGGAGCACACCCAGCCCCACCAGGGAAAAAGCAGGTCCTTCCTGCAGGCACATGTCGTAGAAAGGCAGGCCTTCTCTGGTCTCCTATGGACTTCCTCAGCATTTCCCCCTTCCTGCCCTCGACCCCTCTTCTGAGCTGTGCCTTCATGGGCTTTCCTGACTTTTGACCTAATGATTACTGTTCCCATGAGGGGCATTGAGTTCTACAGGGAACCAGCTCACTACCACAACCCCATTGTCTCCATTGCCGCTCCTCTCTTGCTCAGGGTTAACAGCCCTTTCCGATGCTGCGGTTTCACAGATAATCGCTCCGAATTTCTGCGCAGCTGAGACACTCGCAGCCTCATAAGGCACTAGATGGAGAGCTGCTTTCCTCAGAGTCACTGATCAGACCCACGCAACAGGAGCGTGGGGCAGCAATGCACAATCTGGACTCCCATTAGATACCAGAGAGACCACTCCTTTGCTGAAGCGCTCGGCTGGGACAGGGCCACAACAGCTACCTTTGAAGAACCAAGTCCCATAAGAAGCTGTCCCTCCAGCACACTTTTAAACCTCCTAAAGTGACACAAGTAGCTCAAGGGCATGCTTCAGTGGTGCTAGTTTTTGCAATTATATCCCAAACTGCGGGATATTTGATGTTCTCCTAAAGTCCCAGAGTTGACTTTAAGAAACAAAATAGAGGAAGAAAGCATCTAGATCTCAGCTTGCAGAGAAAAATATCAAAATGTAACCCCAATGGAAAGGGAGTAAAAACTCTCTTCCCCTAAAGAAACAAATCCTCAGCATTAAATCAGTGTCACAATTTATGAGTGCAGGCTTCTATTTTAAAACACTTAGAGATAGTAACAGCAGAATTTCTTCTTTTTCTTCTTTACAGAGATCAACAGCTGTTTTCAGTTTGGACCATTCCTTTTTTTCATCAAAGAAAAAACAGCATAGTGTTTCTACCCATTTAAAGATACAGTATTTGAACTGAGAACAAAATGACAGTTTAGTCCAGCAAACTCAGAAATTAAAAGGCACAGTTCACAGAAAATACAAGTATCTCTTTCACAGCTGCACACACATTTCTCCTTAATTCTAAGCAAATTAGTCTTGTGAAAGGTCTTTAGGATCTGTAACAAATATTGAAACTATAATTACCTCAATGGTGATTGTTTCCACTTGAACATTTGAAGGCATGGCCAGGTTGGGTTTGAAGTGCTTTGCTATTGCAACCAGAAGATGCAGTGTGCTCAGTAAGTCCTTTGCCAAGATAGCTATTCCATGTAAAGAAAGAAAACAATGTTTAGTGTGCAAACCAAGCAAACTTCACTCTACTATCATAAATTCTCCCTGCGTATAGGATCCCAAAGTCATGGAGGGCCATACCACAGGTGGGACATCAGATTGGGGTTTATATAATATCACAATTCAGCAATACCACACCTTAATAGTCCTTTTTGTGAGACATACACACAGACACTGAGGGCTGTTAAGTGGTCCACAAGCCACACACTTAAGAGGATGCAGCTTGAATGACCCAGTCAAGGTCAGATATTCCTGTCTCACTTCTGATTCAACTAGTAATTGAAAACAGGTTGTTCAATTACTGTTCTGGAACCCCTTTGCCTCGTGAGGAAGCCCCGTGATGGGTAATTTTCTCCAATTTCACTTCTGCACCTACATTCCACACTCCATTTCAGCTGACTTTCTTCCAGTTGCAAACACTTAGCCACAGCTTCCAGAATCACAGAGAGTTTCTGTCGCTGTTTTTTTTCTGTTAATGCAATCTTGTCAACATCCAGCTTGAGAGATCCTAGGTTTTCTTTGACAGAGAGTCCACAGGAAGAAGGATGTATTTTAATACCACCATAGGAAAAAAAAAAAAAATCACAAACATAAAATGACAGCAAAGCACACAAAGTCTTGTTTTAAATGTTCAACACCACCCAATAGCTTCCACAGACCCACACCCCACAGCTGTATGTCTTGTTAAACTCCTGCGCTCTTTGAAAGCCTCAGTAAAATCAGTGAAGCTCTGCAAATGGGAAATGACTCAAGTCATTCCTTGCAGCAGCATCCCCCAACCCTAGCACTCCACGTTCCTCCTTTTCCTAGTGGAAGCTACAGGAATCCAACAAGTGAATCTTTCTTATAGATAGTGTAGAAAGGTAACATCAACTCACATATATAGAAGAAATCCCAGCTTAGGCAAGTAAACTATGAAAATAAGCCAATCCTGTTCACGCTGCTGCCCTCAGCCTTGGTGAAAAGGAGATACGATTTGAAAGACATCCTCAAAGAGAGTGAAAGGAAAAAGAAAAATGAAGTAGGACAGGAGAGATGGAGAAATAGAAACAGACCAGCATGCTGTTCCAAGAGGTCACATCTTTATACAAGCACCCTGTAGTGTAGAGAGCCTCTTACATTTTCATCAGTTCCAGTTCCAGCCCAATGCTTTAGACCTAGAACTTTTTATTATTTTTTTAAAGCAGAAAACCATATATATTATAGTGCTGATTCCATCCAATGTTTCTAGTAGAATCACAAATCACCTTTGTGCTCCTGGCTTACGAAGCCCTCCTTCCCTTCACATGCACTGTAATTTCAGACTTCAAAGTTAACCTTTTTATTATGTTAACCAGCAGGTAAAAAGACTTTCTTAGAAGAAAAATAATTATATAAAAACAATAGGGGATCATCAGGCAATTGTTCAGAATTGCAATTATCACAGACGGTTCACAGTGTAGTGCTTTCTCCGTTTGTGAGAAGCGAGACTCCAGCGGATCGCTGCTATTGCAATTTGTGAGGTCTGTTCTCTGATCTGAAAGTTCCTCCATGATGTGTTTGTGAGCTAAATTCAAAGCAGCAGCTTACCCAACAGATGATGAAGTACCAGCCCATCATACAGATCTTCTTCCAGACTTTTAACTACTATGTGTTCCTCTTTCAGAGTTGTGTTAATCCAGTCAATCAATAACTGCGGAGGAAAACAAAGCAACTGGCAATTATATTCTTGTTGTTTAGATAGTATAGCACTCAGTGCTATATTGTGTTTCACCTTTCTCTTTAGTTCCTTATCTCACATCTTGGTTTACTTTCAGCCTCCACTTCCTTTGTGCTTTTTGGCTGTTTTTTAAAGGGAAGTTAAGTATCAGTTAGTTCTCCCTAATTTTTAAGTGAGACAGAGGTCTCAAGTTATATTCCTATGAATTTTGTAGAAATAGTTAATACAGGTGGAGAGACAGACCCTACTCCCGCTTCCATCACGAAAAAGGCTGCAGAGTACACTCCCAACCCCTGCCTTCATTAGACATCACAAATTCAACCATCAGACCGAAGTTTCTAAGAAGAGATTTCACTCATTCTGTTGGTTGCTTGGTTGCTTCTTGTAGTCATCCATGTTACTAGCACTCCTCCCTTTTCTCTCCTATTTTTGTTTTCTTTACCTTTGTGAAATTTTGTACTAATCTGTCTCCAAACACCTTTTGGGGAGGAAAAAAGCATTTTGTTTATTTCACTTTCTTAGGTGGCAGTCCTCCCACCACCCTTTCCCATATCCTTCCTGCCTTTGCAAGCGGAAGCTGCTCAGGAAGCCAAGGGCTGGCTACAACTGGAAAGGAAACACATTCCCAGTTACATCCCTTGGCCCTGCAGCCCCTTCCTTGAGCACTGTGCTCCCACACAGGAGACCAAAGGAGCTCCTCAGCACTTCCCCAAGCATGTGTTTTACTCACATATGTTGATAGAAAGGGAAGATGACCTGCTGAAGCAGAACTGAAAACAGTAGCCCCAGCTGGCTGTTAACAAGAATCTCTCGGAAGAGGCATAGGTATTGCTTGCATTGCTACTATTGCTACAAGTGAGTGTCTGGAGTTTGTTGTGTGGATAATACCCTTCTCAGACGCTGTAAGTAGAGGAGAAAATTCATAGCAGATCCCTGTAAGTTCGCCAACATTAACAGAAATGTAAAAAGCAGTTTGAAAAAAACCCGCTATATCTCTAAGATGCTTGAAATGGCACAAGAAGCAAAATGCCTTGTGCTGGCACTTGCCTGAACTGAGAAGCTGTCAAAGTGTTTGTAATATACTTCCTCAGCTAAGGACTAACAAGAATTTTCTACAGCAGAAAGCTGTGCTCCTCAGCTAATGCTTGCAGGTTAAGACCTGGAGATGCTTCAGATGTGTGAGGGATAGAACAGTACCTCAAACATAACGGTACAACCAGATGGAAGTTGGAAAAGCAGAAAGTACTGCTGAGTACAGATCTACGAGATCCCTCGTTTGCTATCTCAGCTCTAAACAGCCACATCCACAGCCCGCAGCTCACACACCTCTGCCTTCAGTCCAGTTGTTGGGGCCCCACTCAGCTGCAGAGCAGAGCGTTGTGTCTAAAAATGAGTAAATAGGGAAAGGAGAAAAGGAATACTTCAAGAAGTTTGCTACTGGCTTCCAAGTGTAACCATCTTCTATTTTACATGCAGTTTGATATTTATAGTAACTACAGTGAGCCATTTCACATTTCTTAGTTCCCCAAAGCCACCTCAAAATGAAAATGCAGTGGAACAGTCTTTCTCCCAAGTGAGTTTCTTTACTTCCCTTATTCTTCCCTTGAAGATACCTCCCTGTCCTCCTCTCCATCCCAATCTCTTCTCTAGAGCAGCCATGAACTCTTTAGATTAAGAAGGCAATCAGTGGCACCGACAGGCACCCAGAGGACTCAGTCTCCCTTGGGACCCACTCTCCACCTCCTCATCATCCAAAGACAAGAAATTAGACAGTGAAGAACATAGTTTCAGGAGTCTCTGATGGGAAATGGATTAAGCACTGAAGCTCACAGAAATCTTCAGAAACTGAGGAAAGCTCTTCATTTTTGGCAGTCTGGAAAGAACAAATTCAGTGCCTCTGTAGACAGCATAATTGCATTTTGCAGCACCATCTTTCAGATTTTCTCTTTTGTATAAAAACATTGTGAAAACCTGACACAAAAATTAAATCTTTTTGACCAAATGTGCACGAAGGTTTAAGAAAATGTAATATAGAAACGCACATATTTATGGATTTATGAATGCCATATAATACATATATCAGCACATAGTCTAAGCTGGTTTTCATAATATTTATAACAATTTTAGTTATCTCCATAATGCAAGAAGTGCTGCTCTCATAAGAGACATGCCACTTTTCTTCCAGGAAATTTCAGTACACAAGTCTTCCCCTGGGCTGTGCCAATAGAGAAACACGGTGATTGAATGCACAGGGGAGACTTTCAAAATTACTTGGAAATAAAGCACTTTCCCATGAAATAGGATTCATCCTTCACAGTTACCGCAAGCAGATAATGAACCATACAACAGCTTGAAAGCTTTTCTCCTGAATTCTTGGTGACTTGCATACCCTTCAACCCTTCTCCCTCTGCTCTACGCTATCCTCGTCAGGCTGCATCGCAGCTGAGCCAGCTGCCACCGGAGGTAGAAGACAAGACAGAAGACTGCTGCCCATGGTTCCAGCTGGATTCTCATTGCTATTACACTATTATTACAATGAAGTAGCAACTGGGTACTTCTGGTGTGGCTCATCCATACATCCCAAGTTAGAAGAGGTAGCATATAAGAAGAAACTCACTTTTTAAATCTACACTCCACTTTACACACAGTAGTGACCACTCTTGGCTGATGCAGGCTTTTGAAGCTTGGTCCTGTTCGGCCCCAGCCATCCTGGCACTGTGCTTAAGCAAAAGCTCTGGCTTACTTGGGTGGAGCCCAACCGCCAAAAGCAGAGCTCGTCCCCATCCATAGAGAGTGGGGGACTGGGGCCAAAGAGTTGGGTAATTTACAGGGCTGAGCATTAACAGAACACGTTAAAACAACTTGAGGTGAGAGTTAAACAATATAGTAAAATAAATGGTACCAGTTTTAATTCTTCCAATTTGGCATTGTTGCTTGAGGTTGGTTTTATGAGTTTCTTCTTCTCACCTATGAAAGGAAGCAAACAAAATCCATTACAATTGTCAGATATAAGTAATGCAAGTTTGCAGTAAAATCTGCTATCAGTTTAATATTACTCAGTACCACTAACTGCCATATGTGGAAACACTGTCATTTTTTATTTTAACTGATTCCTTACGAGCAAGAAAATGGTATATCAGACTATTAAGACTGCTGTTGGCAATTATGCTTCAATGTAATTAAAATCAGTAAGATCTAGATGGACAATTCTGGAAAGAGGAAAACAAACTTGGTCAGATCCTTACGTGTGAAATTTAAATTTCAGTTAAAGAAACAGCTACAATTTGTGTTGCTTCTTCATGATCTGCCTCTAGAGTCAGCAGCCAAATTACACACACAGAGCTTACTCAGTGCTGATAAAACCATGGGACCACTGCTGAAAAATACATGATTCATTTGTACTGCACATTTTCTGCATGGTTCTTCGGGTCATTCTTTGGACCTTCTTCTGTCCTGGTTCATAAAGTACATACCTTGAGCAATGACATTCTCAGCTAGGAACTGATTAAGTGTAGCAGGCTGTGTAAACACATTTAAGAAGTCTGGGTCCATTGTCTTTTCTCACTCCTGGTAAACTGGTAAAAATATGGGGGGGAAAAGAAACATGAGTAAAGGCCTGTAAAGATCAAAATTAGTGCTAAGAACAAAACAAACACACAAACTGAAGGGTTTTATTCAGCTACTATTTCAGTTCAGTTCAGTTACACGACTGGTGGATTGCTTTTTAAAGTAAATCTGAAAATGTATTTAAATGTGTGTAAAGAAAAAGAAGCTAAAAAGAACTTTCCTTTCTTTTCTGTTAATCTTCAAAATGTAGGAAAGAAGCCCTGAAGTACTAAAACTTGCCTTAATTCCATCTAATTCTGTTTCATCTGAATTAGATTAGTAAAATCCCATTTCAAATGAAATGAAAAAGCATTCAGTTCCTATGTATCAATGGATATCTGCTATAAAAATGACCAATGCTTAAGAAGTATTAAATCAAGAATACAGTAGTTAAATTACTGAGACAAGCTTATAAATATAAGCAGTTTCCTTTACTAGACCTGCTGGTATAGATGTGGGGTAACAATGACATGTTTCTGGATAGACAATCCCACCTTCATGTTAAGATTAAGTTGCATGGCTTCTCAAAGATTTTTTTTATTTTAAATACAGATTGGAGAACGACTTTCCTTCTCAACCCGGATGTCCTCAAATGAAAGCAGAATGACAATACACAATACAGCGGTGAAAATACCTTGCCAACAAACACAAAACTGTGGGCGAGGTTTTCCAAAACAGCTAGGAGTCGTGTTGGAGGAGAGCAGAAGGCAGAGAAAGGAATAGGGCTGTCAGAGCTGGGTGGAGAGGCTGCACAGCCATCTACATGCACTGTCCTACCAAACACCCAGCTGAAGTTAATCTCTGTCACCAGCAACTATCTACGAATAAGAGGCTGGCAATGATATCTCCCATTCTTCTAGAAGCCATGACTCAAACCACAGTGCAAGTGGAGATGAGTCTGATTTTTTAACCGTATGTAAGGCTGTGCCACACTGCCTACACAGACAACTCAAAAGATAAAGCCAGGCTCTACAGGCAGCTTACATGGTAGGAAATGTTCAGTTTTAAGTGCTTGCTTTTGCAATCTTAATGTTTGCATAAAGGTTTTTCAGTCAAGTCCACAAGACTAAAAAACTAGGATGCTTTAGCTTAGCAAAGACTGAAACTCAATAAAAAGTTACAGAGAGTAGAATGTGAACAGTCTCTTTTACAAAGTGTATTATAGAATCATAGAATCATTTATGTTGGAAAAGACCTTTAATATCATCAAGTCCAAATGCAAACCTAGCCCTGCCAAGTCCCCCACAAAACCATATCCCTAAGCACCACATCTACTCGTCTTTGAAATACTTCCAGAGATGGTGACTCCACCACTTGCCTGGGCAGCCTGTTCCGATGCTTGACAACCCTTTTGGTGAAGAATTTTTTCCTAATATCCAATCTAACGCTCCCCTGATGCAACTTGAGGTCATTTCCTCTCATCCTATCATTTGTTACTTGGGAGAAGAGACCGACACTCACCTCGCTACAGTCTCCTTTCAGGTAGTTGTAGACATCAATAAGGCCTCCTGTGAGCCTCCTTTTTTTTTCCAGACTAAACAACCCCGGTTCCCTCAGCTGCTCCTCATAAAACTTGTGCTCTAGACACTTCACCAGCTTTATTGCCCTTCTTTGGACTCTTTCCAGCACCTCAATGTCTTTCTTGTAGTGAGGGGCCCAAAACTGAAGACAGAATTTGATGTGTAGCCTCACCAGTGCTGAGTACAGGCAGATGATCACTCCCTAGTCCTGCTGGCCACACTATTTCTGATACAAGCCAGGATGCTTTTGGCCTTTTTGGCCACCTGGGCACACTGCCAGCTCATATTCAGCAGGCTGTCAACCAACACCCCCGGGTCCTTTTCACCAGGCAGCTTTCCAGCCACTCTTCCCCAAGCCTGTAGCATTGCATTGGATTGTTGTGCCCCAAGTGCAGGACCCAGCACTTAGCCTTGTTGAACCTCATACAGTTGGCCTCAGCCCATCAATCCAGGCTCTGCAGAGAGATCTGCAGAGTCTTCCTACCCTCAAGCATATCAACTTGGTGTCATCTGCAAACTTACTGAAGGTGCACTTGATCCCCTCATCCAGATCACTGATAAAGATATTAAAGAGAACTGGCCCCAGTACTGAGCCCTGGGGAACACCACTTGTGACCGGCCGCCAACTGGATTTAACTCCATTCACCACAACTCTTTGGGCCCAGCCATCCAACCATGCAAGAAGTAAGATGGCTTTTTATTAAACGAAATGTATGTTGATTTAAGTGCAAGAAATCAGAGTTGTATATTGCAACTGTACAAATAAATGGTTGCCTATAGAGGTGGAGGTAACTACAGAAGGATCACAGCTCTGACCCCTGGACAATCATGGCAGCATACAGTTTGTGTCATGGCAGCATCTGTACTAGCATGAGTAAGAGATCTCATCTTTCCCAACAGTCCTAAAATCTATGAAAGCCAGAGCAGAGGAGACAACAATATGATGACCAGGAAGACTTTTTACACTCCTCTGAATCATCAAATCCCAGATGCTGCTGGATGTAGGGTACATGGCAAGACGGACTGCTGCTCTGCTCTCTAATTGGGAGTGCTACCTGTTTGTGGATGGGAAATGCTCTCCCTTCTCTCTGAAGTTCAGTGCTGCAGGGCCACTGTAGGAGGGGGGAGGCTGACTCTTTTTGTTCCTTTTTAACAGAAAGCAAGATGCCCCATCTTAGAAGTTCAGACAGGAGAGGGCTCCTACTGTCTACCAGAGATGCCTGTATTAGGAGCCCTGTCTCTCAAGGCTCCCTATGTAATGAATGGACATGGTACCTCTAAAGAGCAATCCAGAGCATTTAAACAAGGGTCCAGCCCTGGCTTGCATTTTCCAGTTACCACCTCCATTCTCTTACCAAAGAGACAGCCTCAGCTGCTACCACAGGTGCCTGAAGTGAGAAGCTATAATGACCCAGCCCTGTAAGGAGAGTGGAGCAAGGCAGCTGCTGCCAATGCTGTTGCATGCTGCCCATAGAAGATCTCCAAAGTGACGTTTCTCTCCTTGATAGCTTTATACGCCAAACAGCATGGTGCTGCTTTGCAGGCTCTCTCTCACATATTTATTAAAGGCTCCAGCCAAAGTGCCTTACGAACATGCATTTTAAGACGGATTTTGCCAAGCCAAGAATATTGGTAGAAAATAGCAATTGGATACTTGTGCACAGTCTGGTAAAACAAATTAGGCACAAAATTCCCAGCAAGCCACTAGGGGAAAGGGTCATGAGAGAATTAGTTTCATTATGGTGGCTGCAAAACTGAATGCTGTCTCTAAAAAGGTGCTTGGTAAAATAAGATAGGAGAAATAAAGTCATTTAGTGCCTGAGGAACAACTGAACTATTTGAGGTTAGACTGCCCAGATGAAATTAACTGAGAGAGAAAAGTTAATTAATACAGAGCAACCTAAGGACAACTTACTTTTAAATCAGGTTTCTGACAGCGTTATGCCTTGGAAGTCCTGCTCATAAGTCTTCTGTAATCGCCTGTGTAAACCACAACTTACACTAACTCAGCTTTGCTGCAATACTCAACTTGTGTATCTCTTACTTCCTTTTACCATTTACACATCAAAGTGATGTGTACTGCCTGCCACATCCTTGGTCTCTGTTTGGCCAAGGAACCCAAACATCAGAAGCCACTCTTTAAAACTTGGAAGCCTGTAAGAAAAGGCTTGAAATTAAGAATTTGCAATAGTTAATATCCTCTAAGGCCTCATCCTGTGTGTCCTACTCAGTCAGAGCGTTAAAACTGCTATACTGGGTAAGACTAGCTTGCCTAGTATCCAGTCCCTTGCAGCACCCAAAAGCAGAAGCTTAGGGGGAAAAAAAAAACATAAACAGAGCAAGCATGTACAGATACTTCCCTAAAACACTTCAAAAGCCTGCAGCTCAGCCTTCCTAAATCAAAACTGGGATCCTGGTAATTAGAAGCTGTCAAGACATTTACTTCCCATGAACCTCCCATTCACCCCTCAAATACGTGTTATCTCCCATCATTCATCAGTGAGGAGCTGAAGAGCATAGTGCTTCATGCAAGGTAAAGCCATCTCCTGTTGCTTGCTCTGACCTGCCACCTTCCCCTGAAGCTCCCCACTACACACAATACAAAGGAGACCAATTGATCACATTCATCATGTCACTGTGTTACTACTCCATATTACTTCTGTGTTATTATCCAGCACCCTCAACAGTCATCTCTTTCCGTAACTGAGGAAGCACAGCCTACATCTTAGTCATCCTTCACAGGGACACCACTCCGTAGTACCTTTGATCATCCTGGTCATCCTTTTCTGAACTCTCTCCAGCACTATCACAGCCTTTTTTGAAGCTCTGGGAACCACAGCGTTCACAGTGTTGTTCTGTTCCTCTCCTCTTAATTCCTAACGCTGTTTGCTTTTTGATCACCGCTGAGCGCCAAGCTGACACTTTAATGGAACTATCTATTGTATCCCCAAGATCTTATTCCTAAATAGCAACACACCACTCAGAGCCCGTCATTTACCTGTAGAGCTAGTATTGTTTTCCCCCCATGTATTTCACCTCACATTTATCGACAGCCATTTTTGAGCCTGAAAACTGCAGTTCCTTAGTATTTAATAGACTCTCTGCTTATTACTAATAATTAACATTCACAAACAGTCCTTCATGTGGCAAGCTGCATTTCTGTGAGGCTTGGTCCTAGACAGCAGCCTTTCAAAGAATAACATACTGCAGAAACAACATAAAATGGAACATGACTGGGTTTGGACACTTTCATGGGGTTAGCTGTTTAATGAGAAATAGGAAGGGATGGAAGCCTTGGTTCTCACATGCAAGCTTCCATGTTTGCTGCAACCAGCCTCTGCAGCCCATCGTTCAAATTTTCTATTCAGACCTGTGACTGACATGCTGTTTTTTCCAGCCTCCATCCTCCTGCACTCATCATTTATCAGCATTTGGAGAAGAGATCATTGTAGGAGACAACTGCTTGAATACTGATTGTAGAGGCATTTCATGATGACATTTTTAAATAAAATTGAGGTTTAATTATTGACTATTCAAATGAAATGGCATCATTTGGTTCTTCATTCTCTGAGAATGTCATAGATGTACAGGCTTGTTGTTTTAAAGTCAAGAGGTGTTTTATTTTTCCCATGCCACATGCTGAGGCAGCCAATAAGTGAATTTTTCCTAGGCCAAGAGCTAGATTATTGCACAACATTGTAATCCCACAACTACCAATAAAACAACTAATTCTCTAGTTGGGTCGTATCAGCGCACTTTTCCTCCGTGAGTCTTCAACCAGTCTGGCTCCCAGATATCCCTGATATACAATATAAAGCATTAAAGAGCTACCAGCGGTCTCTGGCATACAAACTAGCTGTAGAATATACACAAGGCACTTTACTTAACGTTACCAAATTGTTTCAACTGTTTTATTTCCTGTTTGAAAAGACAAAAGCCCTACTCTACATTAGCTCAAACACATTTCCTAGGAACAGTTGCCTAAATAGATCACACAAAGGAGGGAACAAAAACAAACTGGGAATGTTGATGATAATAGTAATATTTCTGCCTTCAGAAAATGAGAATTAAAAAATAAATAATTAAAAAAAAAGATAATATGTATGCCCAGTTTTAAACTTACTTTTACTTCCTTGTTTAGTACTAGACCTTTCAAGAGCCATTTTTGCTCATTAACATCAGAAGAGATGTTGTCTTAGCAAGAACAATCCACGCAGACACAGAAAGTCTTACAGTTAAAATAAAAATTTAAAAGAGCACCCAGAAGAGTCCCTTTTCCCAAACTTACTATTCTCTCCTTCAGTAATTCTCCAAAAGCTCTTCCAAGATCTTCTCACAGCAGGCGCAATGAAATTTATGGGGAGAGGGGACTGACTCCCGGGCTCGGACCGTCCCGCGCCGAAGCTGCAGCTGCCCATGCAGGGCCACGCGAAGCACACAGGGTATGCGACGGGGAAGTCGTGCCGTGCGGAACCGACTACTCTTAAAAACGAAACCACAGTCGTATCCGGAACTTAATTGTCTATGTGCTTGGTCCCTGCTGGAGACTAAAATAAACAGAAATACAAATGCAGGAAACATGCAGCCTCTCAACTCCTGAAATACCAGAAAGTATTAGAAAGATACGATCGCTCTTCCATGGTACTGCACGGCACGACTATTTGCTAGTCTGCGTCTGGGGAGACTCACAGTGCACTTTTTCTTTGCATATAATAATAAAATGGCCAACAAGAGAAAAAATCATCATGCTACATTACACCTTTTACTTGTGGTCCTTTGAGCATTTTATAAAGCAGATAAACTTTATGTGCTCTACCTACCTGGTAGAAGGAGAAACCTAGGCAGAAGGAGATGTTCACCTGAGACAAGAGTTATCTGCCCTGGGCAGTGCTGCTGCTCTTCCTTCCCTTTTCCATCATTGATTAAAGAGGGAAAGCTTCCTACAGCAACCACTTCCCCTGGACATTTCCTTCAGGTACCAGTGACATTTGTTAACTCTTCCAGAAAGCAAAAGCAACTCTGCAGTCCTCCATGAAATCCCCGAATGAGACAGTAGACAGCCACACTAATTAAGCTGGTCTGGTTTAACGCTGTCAAGGGACTGACTCCTGTGTTTAGCTCCATGCCATAGACAAGAACAGACAGTTCGGCATGAGCTAAATGGGATAACAGAAAGTGGGTTGAAAACAGATTTCCAGCTGCCCAGAATTCTTAGTAACTGAGAACTTAACCCAAAATCCTTAATCAAAGAGCAAACTTAACTGTATTTTCTAAGCAGGTAACAAGCGCAACAATACATCACATTAGCAAAGACCCAGAGTACCTTCTTGCCTGTGCAGAAGTGCGTGCCACAGCCTAGAAATGTAGTAAGTAAAAAACAAAATGAAGGTATAGTTGGAGATGCTATTGGGAACCTTGGACAAATCCATTTTTGTATCAGCAGGAAGAGGGAGTAGGAAGAACTAAACATTGGGAAATCCATCTGTAATTACTAGGTCTCTCCTTTCTTCAACTGGCAACTCAAAGGACTTCTTTCTTGAAAGCCTCATTCACAATACACCACATCAGTGCTAAAAGAACAAGTCTGAAACACATGTGATTGATGGACAAGCATCTTTTTTCCTCCAAAAACTGATGTTGCGACCAGTGCATGAAGTATCCAGTCTTCTGTAGAACAGCACTAGTAAATTCTGTATCAGAGTTGCATTTGATTTCATCACCTTCTCCCCTTCCAGAGTCTTTCTGTACACTCCCAAAGCACACCTCATGCACACCCACACACACCTGGCCCTCACACAAAAATAGCCACTGAAGAACAATTCAAGGAATCAACAGCACTCCCACCAATAACACGTTCTGATAATGCATTTTCCTGCTTCTCCACACGGCCTTGCTTTATTGGAGAGCCACTCTATGCTCGCTCCATACCAGAGCAAAGGGAAGCACAGGCATTTTCAATGTCACTCCAGACTGATATTGAGCTTCTGGCTTCCCAAGTGCTCGGTAGACACATACCAGAGTGGCTTCAGCATGCCAGGCTTCCCTCCTGCACCACTGCAGAAGAACTGGGCCCTAAGTCTTCTAATAGCATCAAAGAGTGTAATTCAGTTACTTTTCTCTTGTGGAAGGAAAAAGGTAAACAACTTGATCAGGTCCAGTAGCTGAGCATAAAAGAAAAAAAAAAAGCAGCTCATAAAACCTACAGAAGAGCTCATTTGTGTCTGCCCATACAATCTCATCACTTGTACCAGGGCAAGAAACCTGAGATCACTGCTTTGCTAGGTCTGCACAGATCATATATCTAGGACCCTTGATGAAGAAGACAGTTGAAGTTCACCTTTCAAAAGTTCTTCCCACAGACTTGTCCATTTAGCAAAAAAAAAAGATGTAAACCAAGTGATCATTATTTATTTATTTGAATAAATAGTACAACTGTCACAAACCATGCATAACACTCCTGCTGTGATTTTTAGCAAACATAGCATTGCATTGTAACTTGCTTACAGTACACAACTCTTGTCACAGGATTGGATGTCTCCAGCATATGACAAGTCCAGAATTTTATCTGCAAGGCTGGTTTTTAGTAGTTAGAAATCCAGAGTAAACACTGTTAAAAACAGTACAAAAGACTCTTAAAAAATACATTAATACTGAAAGCACTGGGGTGTGGGGAAGAGGGGTGAAAGATCCTATAAGGTTTAAACTGATGAAAAAAAATCTGCCACTGTTGGTTTTTCATCTTGAAAAGCAGGATGCAGCTGAGGAGTATCTGGGCTTCTTCTGTGGTAATATAGCTCAGTGGAACTGAGTATGTCAAGCAGATGCACCTAAAATGCAAGTTGCATGGACTGGAAAAGGCAGACATTCATTAAATACTTACAAATGTGGAAGCTTGAATGCTGCAGAGCATTCAGAATTCCAGATGAACACAACAGGATTCAGATCTACCCCACTGTCACCCAGGAAACATATCTAAAACTCCGGTAACACAAAGAGTTCATGAATAACATTTTTACCATTGACTTATCTTTTGAGAGGAAAAGAAGTAAGTATCATGCATATGTAACAGAAACGCATGACAAAAGCAGGTATTTAGAGAAGCTTTACCTACATTGCTCTTCCTGGAAACTGGACTGATTGGGATGAAGCTCCAGTTCAGTTAAATCCACCCCCCTCCCAGTCCAGTTAACAATAAATACAGTGTCTACAGGAAGAGTGACCTGGCTAGACAGCAAGGAGCCAAGGAATAAAAAGTGTATTTTCCCTGTGCAACATTTACCAACAGACTTAAAAATGTAACAAAACAGGGTATGACACCTATCCCCAACCTGTTCAGGGCATCAAGCCTGCAGTCTTGACAGACAGGGATATTAATGTAAGGAATGCTAAAAGGGACCCCTGCCTCAGGTTGCAGAGGAGGCACTCAGGTTTCTGCAGAGTGACCAGAACCACATAATTGAGCAAAAAAGAGATTCTCTTAAAATTTGGTGGTATGCTCACATCTGCTCACATGCGATGAAGATGCCAACTGTATAATCCCATCTCAGAAATAGCCATTTCCCTTCCCAAAGACAAACTGCTCTTATCAATCTCCTCTTGTTATTTTCTGTTTGCTTTTGATTTTAATATTGCTTGCAGTTTCAAAAACTAGATTCTTTGGTGGTCTTTCCCAGCAACTCAGAGAATATAAAAAGCATTGGCACTTCCACATCACCTGAAGGGAGGTGGCTGGAATGACAGCTCTTTAACAGACTTGTTTCCCACAAGTAACACTGCATTAAACTGAAAGTTTGAGAGACCTTTCAGTTCAATCACCTTCCAGCCTCATGATACCCCTATATCACAGCATGGAATTTAGAACAATTTCATTAATTTGCAAGAAGAGCTGACCCACCAGGCCTTAGAGCCTCTGCAAGTCTCCTCTGTACTAACTGCTAGCGTCGTGGTAGAGTCTAGCAGCTCGATCTGAAATTCAAGTCCAATTGTTCTAGGCTCTGTATAAACAGCGAGAGGTCAGCTCCCTCCTAAAGCACAGGCAAGCAATGATTCCCCACAGAACCTTACAGAGTAGATGAGATCTGAATTTTTCATGGAAAGAAAGGGCAACTTCCTTCCATCTTTGTTTTGGAGGTGTGAAGGGAGGTGACACAAATAATTCAAATACTAGAATTCAGAACCCAAAAAAACAAAACAAACAAGCAGAAGACCATTTCTCTCCCTTTGAGATTAGTTTAAGGAGGGAAGGAGAAAATCCCAATTGTAAAATTATACCATTCAAATAGCACATTTCCTCTTGAACTCAGAAGGGTAAATAATGTTTGGTGTAAGAAATCCATTTTTAGGGAAAGAAGATGCCTGCTTACAACAGGACTCAAGGGAGCCCATGGAGCAGAGCAATACTACCTGCTTCCTCTTTGGGGCACCCAAAATCATGGCTGCCCATAAAAGAAAAGTTGCTGCTCTGATATATAAAAGCATTTGTCAAATCTCTCCGCTGCGCACTCCAAGGAAAGGAGTGCTATTATATGCATATTCCACAATTAATTTACTCTGGAAATTACAATCCCATTTCCTTCGCACAGCTCTCCTCAAAAATCTACTCAGATGGCTCATGTTCCAGCACAGCCTCCTTGTACACACTGCTGCAACTACCACATCACCAGCCAGGAACAGCTCTACAGATGAAACCTGTTAAGTACTATGAGGTAACTAGAGTCTAGCGGACAAATCTAGCAATCCTTTTTTAAAACAGATTCCCACTAAAATCCATAACAGCTTAAAAGACTACAGGACTAGGCCAGAGCCTAGCAGCGTATTCCTTGGGATGATACAGGCCAACTCAATGAAATTAGTTTGAAGCACAACTTAGCACTGAAAAGCTTCACATTTGAGTGCTAACCATTGGCTTGCACTATGTATACCACGTCTTGTATAGCCCAGTGCAATCCACAAGCACAGGCAAGCTCTTATTTATACAGGAATTCAGTTTTACTCTTTAGGAAAGAAAATACATAAAACTCTGTTTATAAAAGCCTGACTCTCAGAACTGTACAGCTGCCAATGACTCTAACAGGAATGAATCTGACCCTTCAACTCAGCTACGTGAAATGAAGAGTCAGCCTTTAAACTGCCGCTCATTATTCCCCGTGTTTGTTTCAGATAGGATGAGGGGCAAAATGCACTAATCCAGCCTGTGCCTATTTGATCAGCTCCTGACTGACCTGATTGAAGCTGCATGCTTAACAGATGACAGTGGCTCTAGCAACCATATCTCTCCTAGAAAGGAGATGAAATAAAAAACAGACATCAAAAGATCAGCTGGTCATCCCATTGCAAGACTTGTTCTGTGTAAACACTGAATGGAAATAACACTGAGTAGCATGAGGTTAACACAAAAACTGAAGCTTTTGCCATTAGCTTCAGATAGCGCCTCTAATTCCCCTCAGCCTCACCCACCCAACAGAGCATACAAATCCTTATTCAACAGAAAAGGCTCAGCTTCTAAATAAATTCCAATGCTGATTTTCTATTGCTAACACTTAAACCTGGAAAATCATCAAATGCTAGTTGCAACCAAGGAGTATGCAAAAGAAAGTCTATTGTAGAATCAAAGAGTCTCCAGCCATGAGGAAGATCTCATGTTTTCCCTGCTTATTAAAGTAGTTAGTGGTATATTTCCTTTATCAAAAGAACATTTGTTGATCATAACAAACAACAGAGCGAACAGTATCTTCTGGTAGAAGTGTGAAATATCTACACATTTTCAAGTGACCTAGAGAATACACATGCATTATTTTTAGTGGGATTGTCACACAGACAGTTACAGAGAGACCACAACAACTGTAGAAAGAATGCATGAAGTATAGGTACGAAGAATGCATAAGGCACAATGGGAGCGTGCAGAGGGTGTGTTTATTGTAATTCTGCCTAAGGAGGTTGGAAGGATGAAGACCTCAGCAGCTTCCAGGATCATTCAACATTCTTGTACTTTGTGAACAGGTTGTATAGAACCCTGAGGGTAGACTTCAGATCCAAGTTGACAACATCTGTGGAAGAAAAGGAGAAATCCTTAATTTGCTTTTTGTTCTCCATCGTGTCCTCAAAGAAACAGAAGTCCCCACATCTCTGAGCCAGTGGGATCAGCCACAAAAAAACCCCACGGGGTTCTGATCTCCCCAAGTCAAGCTTTTTAAATGTCCCATATGATGCATTTCAAAACACCTTCGTGATAATACAGTCACAGCTAACTTCTCTGGGAAAGGGAAGAAAGATAATTCCCTCCCTCATCTAAAATTGGTTCAGAGAAAGTCTACTTCTGTCGAGATCTGGGACAAAGGCTTTGGGAAATACTACTGATGACTTCACTGGCCACAGAAGCAGCAAACAAGTAGCCACACACATCATATGAGATACTTAACCTCATACATCCACAGCCCTGCAATGATACAGTCCATGAATGAACAAAGCCAGGATTCTCTTAACAGATGCAAAGCTTTCTGTTATCTAATATCCCTTCTTAATACGCTAGGCCAGGGAATAGGTCTGAAACAGTCCTCAACAAAAAGCTTTTCTGCTAGCACCTCCCAACCTATTAATACAATAAAATGCCAGGAAATACCACATACGTAATCCAGGGACTATGGGGGGAGACATAGCACAGGGAAGGCTGAAGAGGTGGAAAGAAAGGTTGGATATGTTACGTAAGAAAGGAGGAGGAGGAAGCAAAAAATACACAGTAAACAATATATATGGAAGCAGAAGTAAGGAAGAACAGGTAATTAAAAATCATTCAAAGAACTAGGAAGACAGCAAACAGTTAACAGACTAAGTACAATTAATGTGAGGTCCAGGGTAAACACTTACTGCCTGTTTTGAAGAATCATCGCCAGGACCTCTCCACCCTTCCCTCCCACCCCATACTAGATAACACTCTAACCCCAACACTTCAACTGGTATTTTCAGTAACTTCTCAAACTTTTCTTTCTACCCTTTTTCCTGCGTTATTTAAATGTTTCATTTATGATTTTGTATTTTGCAGTTGCAAAACAATCTTCTCCTGCCCCAAAGAAAGGAAAGATCCTAACTGCTGTGAAAAAAAAGAGACATCTTACCTGGATAACTGAAATATGAAACACATTTCTAATTTTTCCAGGTATCAAAGAAAGTTGCTTACTACCACAGCATTCTCAGTAAGGTAACAGCCAGAATCAGCATTGGTTCCTCTGT
This sequence comes from Nyctibius grandis, assembly GCF_013368605.1. Classification (NCBI taxonomy): domain Eukaryota; kingdom Metazoa; phylum Chordata; class Aves; order Nyctibiiformes; family Nyctibiidae; genus Nyctibius; species Nyctibius grandis. The sequence goes on from NC_090662.1 coordinate 82,271,470, forward strand.
ACCAAGACCCAGTTCCCTCAGAGCTGGATTTAAAATGCCAATTTAGCCATGGGAAACAACACTTTGCAACAGCCATGCAGCTCTAAATCTAGGAAATCAAGGCAAATATCTGGAGAAGAGATAACTACCAGCAGATTTGACCCACTGATGCTGGCAGTAACTTTTGTTTGCTAAACAATTAAATAAAATAGTGCTGGCACTATGAAAACACCAAAAAACCTGGCCCAAACAGTCAGCTCTGTAGTGTTCAGAGATTTGTAGTATGTATTTGCCCCATTCCTCTCAAATGGTTTTCTTTTCCCCATGCCACTCATCTTCCGCTTCCCACTGAAAGCAGGATGGATCTTTTCTCTGAGCCACCGTAACCTCCATCTCTGCTGACAGCATGAAGTGGTGTGATCAAGTCTTGCAGGGTTGACACCAGTTCAGAGGCAGGAACTGCCTATGCTATAAACCAAGATCAAGGTGCCAGTGGAGAGAAATAGAAATCTGGAGAGTAGAGCAGAAACATCGCTGGAAGCTAGAAGCACAGCTAGGAAACCAGGGCACGTCCCAGGGAGAGAGCAGGTGGGAGTAAGATGCAGCAAAGTGCCAGAGCAAGAGCTAAGGGCACCAGAAAGAGCAGAAGCAGGAGCTGGAAGGGGGTCCAAACCTGCAGCACTGTGCTGGGCAGGTACCGTCCATCTGCCCTCATGGAGGCATTTAAGGCTGACTCCTACTAATCTCCAACAGCAATTTGAGCTAGGTACCCGCTGCTGATCACCCCTGGTGATTACCCTGAGGAATGAGAGGTAGAAGGAATGGACCTAGCTCTTTTATTTGGCAGTGTAATGACATGTAAATGTAGGGTCAGAAGAAACTATTGTGGTCACACAGTCTGATCTCATGTACAATACAGTCCTTAGAGAACTTTACCTTGGAAATCCTGTATTGAGCTTATGAACCAACCTGTGGCTGAATTAAAATATAAGCTTAACATTCCATGTGGTTTTTTTCTTTCTTTTTAAATCCTCCAGTGGTGGAAATTGCACCTCTACCCCCTGACAATTCAGACCAATGGTTAACTACCTTCACTGTTGCAAAAGTTATACTGTAATTCCGGTTTGACATTTTCCTAACTTTCAGACCTTGTTATGCCTTTGTTTGCTGCATTAAAGAGTACGGTAGTGTGAGATGCATCCTCCCTGTGTGGGCGATTACAGTGCTCTTTATTGATCAGTGTCTAACAGGCATTCCCAGGAATAAGCATATTCTCAGCCTCCCGTTTCTTATTTTAGAATGAAGCATGCACAGTCATAACATTACCAACAACAACTAATAAAATGTTAACTGAAAGTGGCCATAAATTATCGAAATAGTTTAAAATATTCCATTAATTTAAAACTTTCACACTCCATAACAACCCTGTTAGAGGCTAATAAACTGATCTACTACAACACACTTTTTCTGCAACAACTCAGCATCAAGTTCTGCTGCTGGCTCAATCTACTGAATTGGGCTGGAAAAACAGAGAAGAGGAGCTGTCCTGTATGCTCCTATTTTTGTTTATCACCTGTACAAAGACACACTAAAATATTAAACAAGACCTCTTTCTTGCAAGCACTGCAGAAAGCATGGGCTATAGAAATAAAACTTGTGATGTTCTGCTCTAGACAACGTTTTACATGAAAATCCTACAACTAATAATTCAATTCATGCTAAAGGACATGGATTCACCTAACAGGTTTTCCAGCCTATTTAGGAATGAACAATAAATCAGTATGGCACTGACAGAGTATACTATATACAAATTTTTTGCAAAGCATCAGAGTCTATGACAAAACGAATTCTTGTTTTACGAAACACGCATTACATGACTGTACTGACTGTCAAGATCCTACAGAGGATTCGATGAAACTATGGTGACAAGCAAAGCCCAAGATGTTACTGTCCTCTCCACAGAAGCAGCTTTTTCCAGAACAACACTCAGTTTTACAGGCAATTCCAGCCACACAGACACCACACAAGCACACTCATGCCAACAGCTGTGAACTACTGCTGCCAGGAATGGGTACACACACAGAAGAGGAAGGAATACACACAAGAGACTGTACAGCCTGCAGCAGCAAAAAGCAAGAAGGAATGTTCTATGAGGTAATTTGTCTCTCTAACTTCTATTAATAATTAAATTTACAATCAGTAATACACTTAAACATATTCTGCTGCTTACTGAATCTACACACCTTGTCTGGAGCAAACAAAAGATCTGCTACAGTGTTCTACCACTCATGATAGTATAAGGCTATAAGATAGACTTACGGGAAGGTAATCTCCTCATGTTAGATCAACTGATGAAAACAAAACAAAACAAAACAAAAGGACAAGTTTTCAACTAGAGAAGTCTTCTCCTAGGTTTTTAATATTTTCTCTCTCTTGAAACAGGCTTATCTAGCTTACCTGGTTTCCTACTCCAATCTCTAACCCTTCCACTCAAAAAACTGCCATTCCTGATTGTGCATTCGCATTTCTCCAGTTTCCTTGACCTCCTCATATACCCACTGACTCAGCACCAATACTCAGAACACTCCTTTACTTTCCCAAGTCAGTGTCTTGTTTCACTGAATTCTCCAAGAGCACTTTTCATCCCGAAATTTAAAAGAACAGCTCTGATAGGATACATATGCATTTAATACTGTCTTTTGCCTTTTTTCCCCACTGTAACCAGCTCCACTATTTGTTAATCTATTTACTATCACCACTTTGTCTCATTTTAAGTCAGACTGAAAATTTCTTGGGGGCTCCTCATTTTCCTTTGTTCTGAGGAAGCCTCTAACACACATGTAGTTTGTAACACCAGGAATAAAAATTGCTCATTTAGCATTCATAAAGTTTTAATTCCTCTTTTTATCCCTAGTGCAAGGAACAATGCAGACCTCATCATTAATTAATTTCAAGGTTCAGAGACTTTAAAGGAAAAACTCCATTTTTACACTTTTCAGTTCTGACTCCCGAGCCCACATAAATCAAGAAGAGAGTTTGCTAACAGTTCTCCTAAAAAAAACAAAAGACTTTCAGTTATCTGTCACTGAAATCCGATCACAAGAGTCCATGCTAGAGCTAACTGTAAGAATTATGAGAATTGAGACCATAAAAAGCTTCCTGCTTGGATTGTTATTGGCCTTTTCAAGCAATTGCTAGGGGAAATCCCATGGGACAGGGTACTAGAAGGTAGGGGGGCTCAAGAGAGTTGGTTAGCATTCAAGGACTGCTTCTTCCGAGCTCAAGATCAGAGCATCCCAGCAGGTAGGAAGTCAAGGCAGGGTAGCAGGAGACCTGCATGGTTAAACAGGGAACTGCTGGGCAAACTCAAGTGGAAGAAGAGGGTGTACAGATCATGGAAGGAGGGGCTGGCCACTTGGGAGGAATATAAGTCTGTTGTCAGAGGATGTAGGGAGGCAACTAGGAAAGCTAAGGCCTCCTTGGAATTAAACCTTGCAAGAGAGGTCAAGGACAACAGAAAGGGCTTCTTCAAATACATTGCAGGTAAAACCAACACTAGAGGCAATGTAGGCCCACTGATGAATGAGGTGGGGGTCCTGGAGACAGAGGATAAAAAGAAGGCGGAGTTACTGAATGCCTTCTTTGCCTCTGTCTATACTGCTGGAGGCTGTCCTGAGGAGCCCCAGACCCCTGAGGCCCCAGAAGAAGTCAGGATAGAGGAGGAATCTGTCTTGGTTGATGAGGGCTGGGTCAGGGACCAATTAAGCAACCTGGACGTCCATAAAACCATGGGCCCTGATGGGATGCACCCGCGGGTGCTGAGGGAGCTGGCGGAAGTCATTGCTAGGCCACTCTCCATCATCTTTGCAAAGTTGTGGGCAATGGGAGAGGTGCCTGAGGACTGGAGGAAAGCGAATGTCACTCCAGTCTTCAAAAAGGGCAAGAAGGAGGACCCGGGTAACTATAGACCGGTCAGCCTCACCTCCATCCCCGGAAAGGTGATGGAAAAACTTGTCCTTGGTGCTGTCTCTAGGCACATCAAGGATAGGGGGATCATTAGGGGCACTCAACATGGCTTCACCAAGGGGAAGTCATGCTTAACCAACCTGATAGCCTTTTATGAGGACATAACCCGGTGGATAGATGATGGTAAAGCTGTGGATGTGGTCTATCTTGATTTCAGTAAAGCGTTTGACACGGTCTCCCACAGCATCCTCGCAGCTAAACTGAGGAAGTGTGGTCTGGATGATCGGGTAGTGAGGTGGATTGTGAACTGGCTGAAGGAAAGAAGCCAGAGAGTGGTGGTCAATGGGACAGAGTCCAGTTGGAGGCCTGTGTCTAGCAGAGTCCCTCAAGGGTCGGTACTGGGACCAGTTCTATTCAATATATTCACTAATGACTTGGATGAGGGAATAGAGTGCGCTGTCAGCAAGTTCGCTGATGACACAAAACTGGGAGCAGTGGCTGACACACCGGAAGGCTGCGCAGCCATTCAGAGGGACCTAGACAGGCTGGAGAGTTGGGCGGGGAGAAACTTAATGAAATATAACAAGGGCAAGTGTAGAGTCCTGCATCTGGGCAAGAACAACCCCATGTACCAGTACAAGTTGGGGGCAGACCTGTTGGAGAGCAGCATAGGGGAAAGGGACCTGGGGGTCCTAGTGGACAGCAGGATGACCATGAGCCAGCAGTGTGCCCTTGTGGCCAAGAAGGCCAATGGCATCCTGGGGTGTATTAGAAGGGGTGTGGTCAGCAGGTCGAGAGAGGTTCTCCTCCCCCTCTACTCTGCCCTGGTGAGGCCGCATCTGGAATATTGTGTCCAGTTCTGGGCCCCTCAGTTCAAGAAGGACAGGGAACTGCTAGAGAGAGTCCAGCGCAGAGCCACGAAGATGATTAAGAGGGTGGAACATCTCCCTTATGAGGAGAGGCTGAGGGAGCTGGGTCTCTTTAGCTTAGAGAAGAGGAGACTGAGGGGTGACCTCATTAATATTTATAAATATGTAAAGGGCAAGTGTCATGAGGATGGAGCCAGGCTCTTCTCAGTGACATCCCTTGACAGGACAAGGGGCAATGGGTGCAAGCTGGAACACAGGAGGTTCTGCATAAATATGAGTAAAAACTTCGTTACGGTGAGGGTGACCGAACACTGGAACAGGCTGCCCAGAGAGGTTGTGGAGTCTCCTTCTCTGGAGACATTCAAAACCCGCCTGGACGCGTTCCTGTGTGATATGGTCTAGGCAATCCTGCTCTGGCAGGGGGATTGGACGAGATGATCTTTCGAGGTCCCTTCCAATCCCTAACATTCTGTGATTCTGTGATTCTGTGTGAATACCAGCCAAATTTATAACGCAGAACTGAACAGCTCTTGGATCATTTACTAAACGTAGACTTGTACACCTCCGTGAATCTATTCCAGACAAGAAACACAGGTAAGGATAAAGCCCAGACACGGGCAATGAATCCTTTGGAAAACTGTCAAGGGGCGTATCTACAGCTCCAATTTGTGGTATTACTGCTACTGTCTTCGAATAGAGTTGCATTTGAAATGCACCTGCTATTATGTCTTTATATACAGTTTAAAGCCACATGGCATGTCCATACCTTCAGGGCGAGCTTTTGGTTTCTTCAGTCCTCCATCTTGCATCAGCTCAAAAGCAAAGGAAACATTATGGACCTGAAAGAGGTAAAGTGTTTAGAATCTCAAAGTTATGTAGGTATTAAAAACCTTTAATGAAATTTTAAAAATGCTTTATTCTCTCTATACTTGACAGAGAGAATGATAATCCTATTTAAATCAATATTAAACATTTACACGTTTAAGCATGGCAGAAAGCACGTATGAGACTAAGAAATGAAAGCTTGTATCATTGTAGGGCAAATATTCACTTTTTGATACAAAGGAAGTAATTTAAGAGTTCCAAATTTCAAGTGTAAAAATGTGACTGGGCATCACATGAACCAGGAAACCCCATCAAGCCCCGATCTCAGTCTCTATGGTAGAGGCCAGAGAGCTCCCAGTAACAACTACAACAGAGCTGCATTTTGTTGAGTTCTTCCTGCTTATACCCAAGATCACAGAATCATAGAATAGTTTGGGTTGGAAGGGACCTTTAAAGGTCATCTAGTCCAATCCCCGAGTCCAAGATCAATATTTCTGACTATAAGGCAAGAGATCACTCGCCATCCAGGCAACAAGGAATGTAACAAAAGTGCTGTAATGGAAGAGAGATGAGAAAATACATATGGGTGTGTAAGAAATAAGAAATAATGACACTAAATGGAATTATTTTCAAACAACAATAGTCTTTTCTGCATTATTGTCAGCTGCATATCAAGCAACATCAACATCACTTCATCAAGGAGACATTCTGCTTGTTGCACGACCTTGTGCTAATACCTTAGTCTGTTGGTCCTTTGGCTTCCTCCACTTGAAAACAGGGATAAAAGTCAAATTAAGTTTCTCTAATGAAGCAAATGCTTCAAAAAATGCTTGGTGGTGGCAGTTCCTAGACAGACCATGCAGTGAACTTGCAAAACAAGCTAGGCACAACTGTACAGAAAGAGCTTCCTGAACAAGCCACAAGGATCATACATGAACATAAAGTCAGAGGAAAGAAAATGGACAAAAAGGAAAAATGCAAGAAAGTGGGTGTCTTCTTTTAATCTCTCCCTTGAGGAGCGAACATTACGGTTTAAAGCTGCATAGCAGCTTTCTCATCCACACTCATGGAAATTTAAGCAAGGTAATTTGGATTACGAATTCTGTGCATTTTTGTTACTGCAAATGACAGCTCTGAAGACACATAGCAAGGAGGAGAGATTTAATTGAAGCTACTCATCTTGAAAATCAGGGAGTTACGCATACAAAGCTCCCCTACAACAAGGACGAAAGGCCCTTTCACTGGCACTTATTGCTCAGGACTTTATTAACTTCTTTTTACCTGCTACAGTTCATCCTCATTCATTGTGACAAAACCAATCACTTTCAAGACGAAAATATTTTTTCCTTTCCCAAAAACACAGAGTCTACCTCTCCTTCTTTGATTTACAAATCCCCCTTCCTCAAGGCAGAGCCTCCACATAAAACCACGCTACTGCTTCAGTAATACTGGATAATCTTTATGAATTTAAATCGTTAACAAAATCATAACTGAACAGGTGCTGGCTACAACTCAGCATCCTGCATTTCTACAAAGGTGAAAATCCAAGATACTAGGACAAAAAAAGCAAGAGAAAGCTATAAAGAAGAGCTTGTACAAGACATAACAGATAACCATTTTCCCACTGCTCTATCAAGCTCTATGTGCAGTATACAACATTCAAAATTAACTAATCCCCATCCTAGTCACAAACTTAACACCTAAAGAGCCCCCTATTACTAGAACCTGATATCCTGCCTTCAGGGAGCCCCTTTAAGCTCCCAAAGAGCAACTAGTCACCTCCTGAGGAAGTCAACAAACCCTATATAACCTATAGAACCAGCAGGCTCAGCACGTTAGCCTGGGTCTGTAACGGCACTCATTCAGTGCAGCTCAATTTCCTCTTGCAATGCTGGTATGATCCACCCAGGTAAAGCTGGGTTATTCTACCAATGATGAAGTCCCATCCCCCAGAGAGCGTGTACCTTTGCTGAGGGGTGCTTGACAGCAGCAATCTACGCTGAAGTCATTATGAAAAACCCACCATTTTAAACTGCCCTCACCTTACATAGCATTCAGTCTTTTAACTTTTGCCAATGTTTCCACTCCTGATCTAGCCATCTCCTGCTCCAGCTCAGCCAACACAATATTTGCATCCTCTCCACTGCAGAATCTGGCAGAATAAAAAGCAGGCGGCAGATGCATTACTCCAGCACAACCAGGCACAGAGTATTCTGATACCAGTCACCAAATATACGCAGATGTGCACATATGTGCAGGAACAACTGCAGGAAGAGACAACCTTTTGGTTATGACAATAAAATATGTGTTAAGCACTCTTCTCGTTGTTAACACTAGGAAGGACACAGGACAATGGAACAAGTGTGGGGCTAAGAGCAAGACACTTATTTCATCTCCTTCCATCTCTAACACCCTGACTATGAGTAAGACAATCTAAGAGCACAAAGAATCCAGTCTTCTTCCTCAAAGCTCATTTTCTCTGAGACACTGTTAGGCAGCAAGTCATTCACACCTTACCCAACAGAAAGAAATATCCAAAAAAGACAAGCTAGCACATTCTCTCAAAAGTTAAAGTCAGCAACACTGGCAACAATCCTGCCAGGAACTGGACACAGAAACAGATGTCTGCGCTCAAAAATTGACTTCAGACGGGCAATTTTTTACATGCTCCCTCCCTGGCAGGATCACAGCATCCGTCTTGGCTTTAGATCAGCTCCAAAACATGTTACCTGTGAGCACTCAACATACAGTTTCTAACCCCAGATTAACCAAAGAACATGGCCCACATATCACCTCTTCTACTACAGTATCTCATTTACATATCAAGTAATGATATTTATTCACTTGGTTTGTAGGAACATCAAATAAACTACAGAAAAAGAACTAATGGGTATTAGGCAACTGATACTAACGAGATGAGGGGGTAGTTTTTAGGGATGACGTTCTGTGACCTTGGGAAGAAGCTCTATCTCCATGTCAATCCCAGTGCACAGGATGCAGCTAAAGCAGAGCTTCCCATTTCTTACCTTTTTTCTTTCTTGCCTATTTACACAGTACATACTAGGCAAGGCCAGGCCGGAGCTCTGCTGCCTAGCGCAATAAGGCATCTCTGTGCACAAAAACACTTCAGGCAGTACTACAATTTAATAAATCACTTTGATTATGCAAAGTACTATACAGTACAAAGCACTTATTACTGATTTATTCATTCCGGATATTCATGAGCTTTATGTGTCATTTGATGCTAGTAACAGAATACCTTTCTTCCTTAACTACGGGGAATTTACCCATTCATTTCACAAGAAACTTTTAGTGTTATTAACTATCAAGTGTCACAGCCAGTGCATCTTTGCTACAGCTCCTGAAGAGAAGAATATACCAGGTTCTGATTTACTGGGCAGAAAGAGAAAGGACACAATGACTGGAAAATATCATGTGCTAGCAAAGCAAAAAGAATATAACCTGGAGTTTCTACCCACCTTTTGATCAAAACTTTCAGGTGTTAAGTAGAAGTTGTGAAGTGGGACAAAATAGTCTTCAAGGAGACCCATGAGCAAAACCAAGTAAACACCATCTGCAAACTAAATAGAAATACTGATGACATTCCTTGGTGAAAGCATCTGTTTTCAAATAAGCATTCATACACAAGCAGAAGAAAGAACGCTTGGACCAAATTATGTACTTTGCTTTCTACCACTGTTGTTTGCTAGCACAGAAGTGTAAGATGATTCAGGAGTCACAGACTGCTCCTTTCAGGCATAGCAAGGAATGGACAGCAAGTATAACATGCATTCAGGGCTTTGTTTCGTCTGCTACCTGGATTCACCTATACCCTTGCAATCACCAGTGTAGCTGAGCAAGATAAATCAGTCTTTTCTTAAGAGCCTGTTGATATAGCTGCTTTCTCATCAGTTCTCTAAAGAAAATAAAAAAACACAGGATACAAGGCTTTCTCCCTACATCTGGTAGCATTATTTCCCCTACCCTCATTTCCCGAACAAAACAAGGAAGCCCATCAGCTACTGCTATAGCATTAACCCATGCAAGATCATGTGCCTACGACTATTTAAATTACTTACATACAGTAAATAGCTCTAAGCAGAAGAAATGAAAAGCAATTCACCTGGGAGTTATCTACAATTTGTACTCCTCAGTTGTGCAGAGTATTTGGTCTGAATAGGCAGGGACTGAAAACAAGATGATCTTTATCTCCAGTTACCTATTTACTAGGCTACTGAATGTTTTGGGGTAAGGTTAAGAGTAGGTATGTCTGTTCTTGCTTTTCCTTTTTTTTTTTTTTATTTGCTTGAGGTATCTTGCCAACTTCACTGCAGTATTTAACAAAGCTTTTTTTGATTTAAAAAAAAAAATACTTCCTGGAAAACATGTTTGCATGTTATATAGTCCCAGTCCTACTACTGCAGTACCTGGTCATTTCAACCACAATCCCTCTTAAGTTGTGCATGTTGGACGTTCAAATCTCTGCCCTTAATCAGAACTTGAAACTAAGTCTCCCCTGTCACAGCTAGGAAGTTTAACTTCACAGAAGAATTTTTTCTTCCAAGTCAAAATAGATTGTTTAGAGTTTCAGTAAATACTAAATAATATACAAAATACTGTCAGCAATACTATTCAGTATTCCTACCAGACAGGACGACTACTTACTGGCTAAGGGGGGTAACGTTATGTATTTCTAACAGACTTCTCACTTGTGATCCTGATATGGCGCATGTGACATCCTCTAACCTTTTCAAAAATAAATTGTTGGGTACTTCCAAGGCATTAAGCAACAATTTCTTGTGACAAATCAGATCCAGTCACCCACTTATTTCAGCAAAGCTATAAAACACCAGTGAATGACTGGTATTAAACTAAGCCAGGCTCATACCAATTACCCATACTCCTGGTATAATTCTCTAGATGCTGTGCTTATTTTTTGGCTGGGACAATAAGATAACCATCACTCCACAGTTCAGTGAACTCTGGAAAGAATATCTCCTTCTGCATAGTAAGCCCATGCCTGAAAATTGCTTAACCTCTAAAGTGAGAACTACCCCACTGACACTGAAATTCACACTTACTTAAGGTTTCCAAGCATATTCGGTACCCAGTTCTGCCCCAGAGACAGAGAACTCCTCAGAGCAGAAGGTGGTGGTTGACAGTCACCTCTGCCAGCTTTAAACAAACAAACCTGGATACCACTGGCAGTCAAGCTGCTGCGGTACAGGAGCTCTGAGTCATTAATCCACCCCGCTGAGAAGCACAGTGCATGTGCTCACAAGATAGCAGGGTAAAGAGGAGGATATGAAGGCCTTTGCTGGAACAGCAAAATCGTTTCCAGTCCCACTTTGATATGATCAAAGCTCGCACTGATACCTCTATGATGAACTGCACACTGCAGTCCACACTCCTCCCGAGAGCCCCAGGCAGCCAGCTATTAAGAGCTTACACCAGTTCATCATGAACCCTCACAGCTGGAAAAGACACAACCCCCTATTCACCCATAACTACAGCAACTGCTTTGCAGCACTCCACTTTGATCTGAGAGACAAGCTGTCCTAAAATCCAGCCATATTCTACAGTCATTAATATGACTCTATTAAATATCCAAGAATTTCACCTTATAATACAAATCAACAGCAATATGAAGTACGTGTAAACATAAGTAAAGGAAGCAAGCATCAGTGAATGTCACTGCTACTTAAAAGACAGAGCCCTGATCCCATAAATTAACATGCCCAAAGATAAACAGTTCCATAACAAGGTTTTATGAAGCAAGGGCCTAGATTTGCATTTACACAGTTAGATTATATACAAAAAGACAAAGTCTCCTACCTGGGTTTCTAACTCTGTTACTTCCAAATTCAGTTTATTCAAGTGTTTGTTCACAAAGGTGATCAGAGACTATAAAAGAAAACACCAGAACCAGCGATATTAGGCACTACAGTCAGTGCCTATGTGAAAGGGTTAACATAATCTTTTAAGATATTTTTAAGCATAATAAATATGCATGCATGCTATTTGCTTTTGCATAAGTAAGTACATAAAGCTGAAAACAACTCAGTCATATCATCATTTTTGTTGCACCATATGCCAGAAGTCACCAGATGGTGCTATTACATACAGCTTACTAGTTATTTTTCCTAGCACATAAAGCATACTTTGGTGTCATAGGAAAAAGCTGTGATGACATTAGTTCTTTCGTAGGTTCTTTGTGAAGATGAAGCAAGCAGTAGGTGCATTTACTGTCCACACTAATCTCTTCAGGTTCTTGGAGAAGATCCACTGCCTAGGAGCAAGGCATCGGCAGCATTGAGCTAAGACTCCCAAGAGAAGATGCCAACAGCACACTGTTCTGCACACACCTCTGTTCCCGCAGTGATGTGTGCATATCAATTAGCAAATTACAGTCAGGATATAACCCAAGTCTGGCATTTCTATTCCTGTGGGAAGCAGACATGCAAGATCCTATGAGCCAGATACATGCTAATGTATTGAAGCACAGAGATCTGCCAGCCTGCTTACAATGCTTCCGAAAGGGACACAGAGTTGGGTGTTAACACTTTTATTGTGTGGATAGAGTTAACTTAATTCTCTATCAACTTTAAAAACACTTTTCTAGAAGACATTTCAGACCGGAAAGATAAAATCTTCCAGAGACTTCAAAGCATTATTTTAAATGCATACATCCTGTTTCATACAAAGCAAAGCGACAAATTACAACACTGACCTTTGCATACTACTGTTCTAATAAACAGCTTAACAGCCATGTTGGAACTAGCTGATGGAACAACGTGGAGTCTCTTCCTTATGCATTCTCTAAAACTAACAAGAGCTGGCAGAGATCAACAGCTACTTTACCCCTCTGCTCTGCCTAGCACAAAGAGCCACGTTAACAGTATGTCTGGATAAGTGTGCTTTGCAATGATGCTCAGCCTCGGAGGAGAGACCAGAGTACCATATGAATCAGTGTTAAGTAGAAGAGCCCTGGGACAAAAGCAACTGTGCTGTAAAAGCTTTATATTTAGCAAACTTATTTATGGGTGAATCTCATTTCAGGGTACTGTGGAAACTATCTTCCAGTTGTGGAAGATCATCTTTAGTACAAGAATGAGCTGAAAACCAAACAGCGAGTGCTTCTTGGGGAGACTGAGGCTGAGGACACACGCTCGAGACTGGCTGCCGTTGAGCCTAGCGAAGGGGTCACCACGACCAGCCGCTCATTAGCCTACAGCCCAGCCTCTCCTCCCTGGAGGACAGCACCTGGGATATAAAAGCGTGTATGACTGTTCAGTCAGAATGATCTGTACCACTGTGAATACTTTGCAGAGTAGCTTTTTCTAACCTGCATCATTTTGATTGAATCTAGCAGCGCTATCTAGAAAAGCCTTGGCCAATAAACCAGAGTAATGAGACAAGCCTGACCGAAGCCAATGAATCCAGGTATCATCTGGCTTTGAAAAAGTGACCCTTGGGGGATAAACACCCTTATCACTATTTCAGAATCCTCTTCTGCTACTTTCCAGATCTTTCTGGATATCTTTCCAAAAGCATAAGAAAAAAAGCAATGTAGAAAATAAAACTGGAATTTTATTTTTTACCTTTTTGACTACACTGAGTTTGTCTGGTGCATGATCAAAAAGTGTGTCAAAGGCATCACGTTCTGGTTTTAGGGGAAAAAAAAAAAATCAATCAATATACCTCCAACAGACAAGTATGGGAAGCAGGATATGTGTCCCAAGCTTAAAGATCTTTCTCAGAAAGCCACGTAATAGAGACTCAAGCTAAAAGTTATCACCCTATTTTGGTGTCTAAGTAAATGCCAGAGCAAACTCCCCTGGGAATTTTAGAGGCAACTGAAAATAAACATATCATTCACTGATTTCCCTTTTCTACCATTCATAATCGGTACACAAAATATGTAGGTGGAAGAAAAATTAAAATAAAACACAAATTTTGACTATGCTCCAATCCTAACGTAAACAATGAGCCACCGAAACAGCACCTGGTTTTGGTGCACTACAGCTACAGTGATAGCTATGGTCACATCCACCACTCAGCATCAACATCAGATATTCATTTGCTTAATTTAAAATTACTGGTAGTACCCCTCACTCCAGTAAAGCTTAAAACTGAAAACGAGTGAAAGCTGATTCAGCAGTGTATGAAGAGCAAAGCTTACATTCAGCATGAAGATTTAAATGTTTATACCTTCAAAGCATTGTATAACAATACATAATCCAATCTAAAATCTACTAAATTGACTATATTAGTGCAACATTTCACACCGTGGCAGCTTTAAGCTGACTGAAACTTTCCAGACATTGAGGTTTTTGGATGACAACTGTTATCACCAGGTCAAACACGAAAAAATTAGAAATCTAACCAATTGCAGTTGCATTTAAAAAAAAAAGCATAAAAAATGCTGGAAAAGTGTGCAGGTTTTAAGTTGTTAAAATTTTCAACATAGTTTTTAACAGTTTTTCCAAGTTCAAATTATTTTTATTTACAGAACACATTTTAATAGTTTTCTATTTTTAAATAAACAAATATTTATTAACCAAATTCCTTCGGTATCTGAAGATATGTTATTTAGCCCCTATAGCTCCCTGACATTACTTATTTTCCGAGTACCTTATTAATTATTAACGTAGATACTCTGCAAAAGGGGAAATGTTAGTGTTCACATATTATAACTGGGGAATAGAGAAACTAAATGACTTGTTCTTCATCACACACAGTCCTTTACAGGAGCCTACATCTCTTCAGTGAGAAGAAGTGACGTATTGCCCCTAACAAAACTAAATGCAAAGAGAGAAGTCTCTTGGCAGCAACACCAAAAAAATTGTTTTTTGTTTAGAAGACCAGATCTTCAGTTGGTAAGGTCTAAACTCTAAAATCCAGTGAACATGGAGGAGATAAGATACTCCACGCAAAGGAATTAGAGAAGGCTGACTGATTGCTGAAAGTGGACAAACAAACAGAGCTTTCTTAGACCTCGTACCATACACCTTTGCTTCAGTAATTTTCAGTGTTCATTTACATATAAATTAAATGGTCACACTATGAAGAAGGTGTAACTCTTATTGCTGGGGGTTGCAAAGATTTTTACTTGAAAGCCACTAACAACAGGACTAGGAAATATTGCCCTGTGCAGCATTTTTGCTATTCATTACTTACAAATGAAAACAAATCAGCAGAGACCAGCTCAAGCAGTATACTGGATGATCTGGTTCTACCCATTATGCTCCCCATCTGTGTGGTGTAACAAAACCTGCCCCCACAATACATTCCAACCCCATGGAATTCCTCAATCCACTGTCTTGATCTGCTGAAGGAAAACAGACAAGATTTCTGTGACTGACATAAATAAAAAAAAAATTCCGAGTCAACTTTGTTACTTACCAAATCTTCCCATCATCATCCTGCAAGTCAGAGCATTCAAAAATACTGGGTTAGTTCATGAATAAGCACTTTGAAAAGACAAGACCATGGGCTTGACGGGCCTTTTCCTGCAAGATGCCAAGGGCTAACTACTCCTATCAAGTTAGGAGGCTGAGCATGTTGCAGACCAGACCCAACATGATGCAGGAATGTCCTGAGCAGACCACCAGTGATGTCAGGGAGATACATTTGAAATTAATGGAAATGCGTAATTATGTTTTACAGATAATTCTGATTTCTCATACATAACTATTTTCATGATGAAGAGTGAATGAACAAATGTACTTCTGTGTACAGTTTCCACAAATAGAATCATCAGACGCTATACTACACAGCTCAGAAGGAGCAAGACTATCTATCCCACTTTAATCTGTTTTCTCTGAAGAAAGAAAACATACACCGTATCTGGATATTACGCAAATAAACCTGCCACGTATGAATTATATACACAGCCAGTGACATCACCAGACACATGCAGATGTTTATCAGCTGAGAATAAGGCCCTGATTTGCACAGAGGAATTAGAAAGTATTCAATGAATGTTGGATTCTGCTGATCACTGCATTTTCTGTAGCTATGCTTATATCTGGGTATGCAACACATTAAACTCTTAAAATTGTGTAACATTAAATAACTTAATAAAATACATGTATAAACACACATGCAAATCTGTAAACATCTTTCTTGCTAAAAAATGTCTAAACCCCACTCTGTAGATTACATCTTACAAACCACATCTGAAGAAGAGGACAAGCTAACTACATTGTTCAAGAGCACAGGAGTAAGGGGAGGAATTGTGGCCCACAAACCTAAGGCAGAGCTCTGATCCTACAAAAAACACTATGAGATCTTTAATGTCCGCACAGAGATGTTATGATCTCATTTTTGAGTGTTACCATCTGAAAGATCTTCCCCACTGAGCTAGCCACATGGTACTTCATTTATCTTCAAAGTCATGGAAAGCTGAGCGAACTCTACAGGGAGCCAATACACTGATAAACTGAAGGAGGGCTCATGTAAGCCCCTCTTAGAAGAGTTGCCTTCAGGCCACACGAAAGAAAATCTCAGCGTTTATTTGCAGCCAAAGTGCATCTCTAGCCTTCTCCTTATAAAAAGGACTGTAAAAACATAAAGTAAAGTAATTTGTTGCAAAAACTGGAGAGGGAATATGTTTATTTTTGCTGAGCTCTAGTCCTGAAGTACTATTGAAAACAGAGATCATCTCCCCTTACAATTTTTACAGGGTGTCACTTCAGTTTGGAGAGGTATTTCAAAGAATTGCCTTTTGTCAAACTAATTCTTCCCCAAAATATCTACATTGGCCCTTCACTTGAGAGAGGCAACAGCATGAGGCAGAAATTAGTTATATATGGCTACCTCCAGAAGGCAAGGGGAAAAAAAGAAGGCCCACAAAGGTCACTTTCAACTACTATTCAGTTAAAAGCTTCTGTAACACAAGAACGTCAAGAAGACACTTTTTTCCTTTGTACCATATTTCCAGAGACTAAGTTATTTCTATATAGTTAAAAAAAGCACCACATTAAGGGATTTTGTTAATTTAGCAGGGGCAGAGGGAAAATTAAGTCTCCCTTTTGTCTTTGTAAATGGTCTTGCATCATGCATCACAGTCACACTCTGAAGCCGAAGTGTTTTGTGCTTACTCTGTCGTGGTCGTCAGCTCCTCTGTAACATGAGTGGTCTGGAGGAGGCCTTCGCGTTTCTGGAAAGGAAGATGGAGTTAGAAACTGAGTCGGCATTAGTAAAGGAGAAGCTCATTAGGGGCTCTGCAGCATTCAGCATCTTTCAGGAATCCCAGAGGAGAAAACGGGATAAAGCATGCTCGCTAGGTTCTGTTGAGGTAGATGTGAAACAGCTGACACAGGAGGGGCTCACTCCCAGAACAGTGGCATTTATCAGGCTGACAGCCAAATGGATGTTTGGGAAACATATATATATATTTGCAGCCAACAAACACGCTAACAATTCTCCTCCTGAGACCAGAGTCAACATCGTGCCTGGAACACAAATTAGAGAGAGTTTGTCTGCCCAGTCTTAAATTCCCCAAGGGCACTTGTTCATGTCACGGTTTCAACCAACAATTTGACACGATTGGCAGCCCGGCTCTCTGGAGGGGTCTGGGGCTGAAATAACACAGGCAGCTGCCCCCGGGCCAGGGCTCCGGTGTGCCGGCAAAGCTCTCTGGGCACGAGGGCGGCTCTCCTAGAGCAGGCAAGTTACTGAGGCCACCAGCCACACACCTGTCAGGAACACATCCAACAAGGAAAGGCAGGGAGCATAAAAAGCCCAACTAGTGATTTCACAATGAATAGTATTGCCCTGTTACCCGGTTTTCTCTTCTTGGGATAATTTTGTGCATGAATAAGGAGTCTTCTGCCCAACAGAGAGTTAGCACACGGTGAGACTCAGTTTCCAAACAGCTTTACAACAGCTTCCTCGGCTCTGTTAAGACACAGCCCCCTGACACAGGTGGGGTTAAACGTTTCTGAGCCTCTCCAGAGTTTTGGAGACATGACATGTGCCTCTCAGAGGCTGGAAGTGCTTTTACCCGAATCAAAAACTTTCTTAATATCTCTGTGGGGCCCTTCCAAAGTCATGGGATATAGCCTTATGCCTGAATGGAGGAATTTCTTTCCTCCCTTCTCTATGCTTAAAAAGCTGACACAAAGAACTCAACTCTCAGCAGCCATCTAGGAACCGGACTGTCAGAATGACTTAGGGCAGGGTTAATAAAGCTGCTAGCACAGGTAAGCAGGGAAACCACCCCCCCTGCCCCCAGGCACAAGCTCCATACACATATGCCATCTCAATTTCACCAGCTGAACCCCAAACAAGAACTTATTAGGGAGAAAAGCTTTTTCAGAGAAACACATCCTTCCCCAGAAGCAATCTAAGAAATAAAAATTGAAATCTAAAAACCAGTAAGAAGAACTCCTGCCCTTCCACTCCCTCCTCAACGAATGAAGGCAGCGTTGATTTCTCAAGCCATCACCCAGGGAGCCTGGCTGAAAGCACATCGGGAGCCGTGGTCTCCCAGCACTGTGCTGTTACAGCTCCGTGCCTGAGCTGGGCCCTGTGCTGGATGCTGCCAGCTGGCCCTGTCTTCACAGCCCCTCACTTCCCTATCATGCATACATCTCATCCTGCTCTCCCAAGGGAGCCACGGGAACGGTGCCAGAAGGTTTGGTGAAACAAGCCAGGATGACAGCATGGATGGAAAAATGAGGAACCATCTGACAGGGCAATGTTTTCTTGCATACAAAACAATGTTGTCTTTATTCCACCCCACCATGTCTCTGCTTTATTAACACAGGTTTCTGGGCCTTCCAGGCACTACGTACCCCAGGGAGAATATGCTATAAACTGTGAACAAAAACTCAGTAAGTGGTGACTAGTGAATAATGCCTCCAAACGCCTGAGAAGAAAGAGGAACAGATGCCAACGCTGACTTCCCAATAGGTAGAAACAGCAGCATTTCTGCGTAGCCCCCCCCAAGGCAGCTGAGCATGCTGCTCTCACAGCAAGCCTAGGTCCCTTGGCCTTGCAATCCAAAAGCAAATGTCATTCTTTGACAAAACTTCAATTCCTCGCGCCACTGCCACCAGACGTATTTATTCTTCATCCAGCCTTGCCTCTGACCTTTCAGTCTGCAACTCAGACTACAAGGGAATTACTGTAAAAATACCTCAGATCTCCCAGCAGCACCAAGGTGGGACACACTGCAATTCTAAAAATGAGGATAAGGAAAGCTAAGCGCAAAAGACAACAATTCCTGAGCCTTGTAAAAATAACCAACACAATGAGCCTTAAGAACAATTTTTACACTTATTTCTGAGAACATTTTTGTTTTCCTGAATTAGGGTATTTCTTCATCATGCAAGTTTACGTTTTAAATATCAGGCAATAGAGTCAGGTGGAAGAAAAATCTCAGGATTTTCAATTCTCACTGGAAGCATGTACTGAAACAACAAAGTTTCTCTCCTCCCTGCCCTCACTGAGGAGGGCTGGAACAACAGGCCCATGCTGAGTGACACCAGTATTAAAACATGTATCATCTTAGACTCTAACTCAGCACTTAGAGTAGTTATCAACAGGATCTTAACTAGAAGACCCACCTAAACCCTTGCTCTGCTAGGACACTTCATGTATAACTTGAACATATATTGCCATGGTTACAAAATTTTCTATTTCACACAAAAACCACCAAGAAAACCAATTCTGGCGGTTGATTTCAAAAAGGTTTGAAAGTAACTAGGTTTCATGAACTCTGCTCTTGACAGGGCCTACCTCATGGTGCCCATTATAAAATAATATAAACAAAAGTGTTTTCTGCTGGGTTAGTCTTGTAGTTGTTCTAGGTAATATTGACAGACAGATAGATAGGTAAAGGTTCTTCCTGATGAGGAAGGTAAAGCAGAAAGTCCTCTCCAAAACGCTTGTGTGTTTCTGAGCAAACTACACAGTGCAGGACCAAAAAAGGATAGTGTATTTTTTGACAGATATCGATCCAGCTACAGATCTTTCTCAGACTCTAAATTAACTGGTTTTAGTAAAAAAAAAAAATACAGCACCTTAGGAAAGTCTCAATCTGTCATCTCAAGATGCCAAAGGAAGGGAAGAATTTAAGGGAAGGGCAGAATCACCACCAGTCTGAGAAGATCTTGACAAATTCTTTCCATGTAGCACAGTGCTGTCATAATATTATCTCATTATCTCCTGTCCTGTGGAGTAGGACACTAAAAATTAGAGAAGAAAAAACTCACACCACTTACACAAACTAATAAAGTATTCTGCATTGCTCTGGGATGGGCTATGGAAATGCAGACAACTTTGCTAAGCAGTAACTTGCTAAACCAGTATGACTCTCTTATTTTCATAGTGTAAGCACAGCCCTTCAGGGCAAGAAGCACATCATGCATCTGCACAGTGTGAGGACGGCTCAACAAAGTCAATAATGATAATCCTAAGTGCCAAAGTCACCCATGAAAGTGAGACAACTAGTTTTGAAAATTTCAGTGTGGGTGTGTTCTTGCACAGTACTCCCACAAAATTTGCTAGGTTTTCTTGCTGCAGAAAATTCTGAAAAGCTTACAAAGCAGTCACTTAATAAAATGTTGAATAATCCCTTTAAACGGACATTCAAGCAAGAAGAGGCATTTAAACTAAAACTTCTCAGAGCAGACATCTTATGTTAATTGTGATCTAGTTTGACACAACCCTAATCATTGTTGGGATCTGTAATAAGAGATCATTTAACAACAAATTGATAATTATAATAATAATAATCTTCTTAATAGTAGTTTTCTTACTTGGATTAGGAACAATATTAACCTCATTATGATTCTTCTGGTTGTCATTAGTATAACAAAAGCTAAATAAAATCCATTTAGAGAGATCTGTGTTACTGAACCAGCATGTATTTTTAGACTAGATTATGAATGCTGAACTACAAAAATTCAATTTACCAAACTATAAGGCAAAAGTTATTGTTCCAGAAGAAACATGCTTCAGTTTATACTGTGCCTTGCTTTCCATTTAAATAAACAAAGCTGAAGAGTTGCAAGCTTTTCTTAGCAGTGGGATAGGGGGGCTGAAACAAGCCTCTTCTTGCATGGGGGCAGCAGAGGTAGGCTCACTGCCAGCAGTTGCCATAACCATCTCCAGGACTCCAGGCTCTAGGTCCAAGAGCAAGAGCCTAGAGCTTCTCAAGCTTAAATTAACTCTCATTGTACCATTGCTCTGACACCTTCAGGCACTCCACTGGGGACACAGGAGTTGCTCTTTCTCTCTTTCTTTCTTTCCCTAGTTTCTGTCAGCCTTTATCTCATCCAGTCTTCACCTCAGCCTTGTCTAGTCTCAAGATGCAGGGACTCTGGTGAACCAGATGCTCACAGTAGGTGTCTTCTCTATATCCCTCCAACAGGAAAAGATGTGAGAACACCTTCCCCACAGTCCTCCCTCTGCTACAGAGATGGAGGGTCCTGAAGCTTGAACTAAGGACAAGGAAAGGGAGGCTTTATCTCTTTACCTAAGGTTTTTTTCTGACTTACGGAAGACACTTCACTGTACTGGGCAGAAGGAGATTTCTAGCATCAGGGTGTCTGAGGACTGTTGACCACCTTACATTTTCCTCCTTACCTTTCCGAGACAGTCAAAAGAAATTTTAAAAGAAATTAGTCTCCTATCTACATTCATGTTACTTTATACCTAACTCACCTTCTTAAAATGAAAGAACTACAGCAGCCTGAAAGCAGTTCAAAATCACCTCTTAAAGATAATACATACATTTATTGTGAGACAGGGAATATCCATCAATTACTCATTTACATCACACCCTATACCTCTAGAGCATTCAGGCAGGCAGCCTGGAAAATGCCATTATTTAAATGTAAAGCAAAATGAGGCTTGCCTAATTGACCACCATGCAATCGCATCTTGTAAGGGTATCCACATTTGCAAAATAGAGTCTGAGATTACTTTATCTTCTTTATTCCTCTGTAGTAGAAACCTACTACAGCATGACAGCTCTAACAGTAAATGGCACATACAGTAAGGACTTCCACAGCCTGCTGCCAGCAGCTGAGCCTGCCTTGCAACAACAGCACTGAGCACCACAGCAAACAGTCACGGCATGATCAGAGTGCCAGCTGGAACAGTTCTGCCTGGTGTTTCAACAGCTGTTGAGAAAAGCTGGGTTCGCATGCTACAGACTGTATTGCCACAGGAGCTTCAGCTGGGATAGAAGGAGAGATAAAAAGCAAGACTACATATGCTCTGAAAAAAGAGTCTTTGTAGAGTGAAAGTAAATGGTCAACACCAAGCAGAGAAAGGAATAACTAGCGCAATATCTAGGGCAGGAGGGAAGAAGTCAGGGTTCCTCTGGTCAGATCTCTTCTCCATATCTAAGGAAAGCTAACAAAAACACAAGGCTATGAAAGAAATGATGAAAGTCTATTAGCCTGCCAAGGAAAACAACGTGTCTAAGTCTGCACAGTAAGTCATTGGGGAAAAACAACATCAGTAACAGACTTCCCAGACTACGGAGATTTTACGTGCTGAAACTCCTTTCTGTGCTGTTTGTGTTTCAATGGCTTCTCTACAAAAAATGCGTGGCAAAAAGCATTACTAAAGTGCCAGAAATGACACACACAACTCTCTCTCATACAGAATCCAATCACATGTTTTTAGCTTGATATTGCAGTAGCAAGTGGTGGTCCCAAACATATTAAAGGCATGATGCTCTTGGGATCACATTTAAGCACACCAAAAATGCATTCCCAGGATTGGGACTCACTAACCAACTGGGACAAGAATTTTCTACGTGACAAGAGATTGGGGGGCAATGGATGGGAGCAGCACAGTACTGCAAAATCAGACTGATAAACAATGATCGTTCTGATCAATTTCTCTTACGAGTTCATACTCACCCGTACAACTACCACTTGTACAGACACATGTTCAGGCAGTCGAATGGGAGCCCGAAAATGCATTGCCAAAGCTACCAGAAGGTGAAGAATGGAAATCAGATTCTTGCCATGGATTGCTGCAGGGAACAAGGAAAATGAAGCAAATAAAAGAATACTGAGTCCTTATTTTAAACAAAGAGCTCTGGGAAAAAGGCACAAAAAAGGCAGTGAAAAATGCCTTTGGTGAAGACAGTCTGTTTTCTTTTTATCCTTCTTGCTCTTTTTCCTAAATTAACAAGGCCTCCAACATAAATTTACAGATAGCAAAGCCTAGATTCAAGCCTCCCTTTAAGTTACATGCCTAACTTAGGAGTCCAAACACTTCAGCTCCCTCTTTAGTCAATGAAGACAAGCAGACTCAATCATTTGCCTTCCACTGTACTGGGGAATACTGGTGAATTCTGCTTTTAGCAGACCTCCAAAGCATTAACACAAGCTTTCCTGGCTCTAAGAGATGAACTCCAATGAACCCCACCCACTGCCTAGGTGAAGGGACCTCTCAAATTCCATTCTCACTTTCGGATTGTAACAGGCCATGCTGGAACAGAGGACACTTTCTGCTTAGCCTGTCAGAAGCTGCATCCTCCAACAGGATGCAGGGTCCTTTTACTCTCACTGTGGTGGCCTGAAGGGTTAGACCACCATCTGTACTTGAATGACTAACACATTTCTCATGTCTGTAGGGATTCGAATTCAGTAAGCAAACATAAAACTTCCTAATGAAAGCATATCCTTAAAGGAACAAACTATTTCAATTATCCCATAGCCGTGTACATCTGTCCTTAAACAAAGACCACAGAAGAAGGTACCAGTTACAATCCCGACATGGATGTGGTAACACCCTCTACACAAATAAATAATTAATTTTTAAAAACACACTGCATCACAGAGAATATGATCAACCTATGGATTATCATACCCTCCTTGCCTGTGAGGCTGAGACAGAAAGCATAACAGAGTCCTTACAGTCAATGTTCCACTTGATTGTCCAGCCATGGGGTCGGAGTAAATCATGGACAGCTTCCAGGACCGTCTGCAACTTTTGTTTCTGACCAATTTCAGACTGCGTCACTTCTGCCACGTTGAGTTTACGGTCAGCCAATTTTTCTGTATTTGAAAAAAAGAACAACAAAAAGAATAGGCAAAAATCACATTAAACAAGGGCCCAGGTGGGAATAATGAGCACAGAGCACTAGGCTGACCTGGATTCTGTTAGAAATTTTCCAAGAGAATTATTTTGCTCGGAAAGCAAAATAGCTGAAAGCAAACCTTTCATCAAAGTGTGTCAATTCCAATAAAACCTGTGATAGAAAACTGGTAAGGTCTGGCAGAACTTGCTCGTCAATCAGGTGTCAAAATATATAACACTTTCAGATAGGCAGCAAGTTAGTAACAATATTTATTGTACCTCCCATTTTCTTTCATTGCTGAAAAGCATTTGGCACAACACACCCTTCACTAAACAAGGAATCTGCACAGGTTTAATGGACTTTTCTAATAACAAGTTAATTTAGGACAAAAAAAGGGGAAATACTGTGTAAACATTTACTTCAGCTTGATAAGCTTTATTTCAGGTTAGCTGAAGGTATGAATTTAAGCTAAAGCAAACTTTTCCTCCTCAAACCATCAAGAGTCATAGATTCATATGACCGACAGATTTGTACTGGCTTAGTGGAACTAATTTAAAGAAAGAAGTGAGTTGGTACAATCTTGCCATGTCGTTATGACATTGTCACATCATGGTTGATTACTTCCAAAAATGAACTAATGCAGGAAATTTTGTAAAATGCCATTACTAAAATTTGAATTCTGTTTCTGTAATATAAATATTTGTTCCCAAAGTCATAGACAAGTCATTCTTCTCTTCCTCTGCATTGTGGCCCTTGCCAAAGGCATAGAAGCTGAATTTCTCTAAAAAAGAAAAAAAGAAGAAAGAACACTGAGGAAGGTGGGGTCGAGTCCCCCAGCTACCAGAGCAATGGGAACAGCTGATCTCTTTTTTCCCTCCACCCTACGGGAAAAAAAATCGTCAGACTCACTCTGCTGCTAGGACTAGGAGGTCAGGACTGGCTGAACATACTCCAATTACACATTATTATTCCAGTCTTTAAAAAAAACAGACTTCACCAAAACTGTTTTCACAAAATGGGAGGGGCTTCGACTCTAAAGATCCTTTCAGAAACATTTCAGAGTTGTCAACACCTATTATTCCCGTAATGGAAATATTTCTGCTCTCAAGTTCAAGAGTATGTTTCTTCTGGACATTTTACCTAGCTGAAGATATATATCTCTATTTTATTTAAAAGTGACAGAAATACAGAAGTACTTTAATAACCCAAACAGAAGAGACTTGGAGGTTATCAAATACTTTGCACATTTTGACTGTTTCTATCAGTCTACAGTAGGAAATTTTTATCAATATCTGAATAATAGTAATTGGAAAAATGTTCTTTAGCCAAGATGTCTCTGAGACTTTTTAAAACCACCAAACCACACAAATATTATTTTAAATTATTTTAGACATTTAAGAAAAATTATACTACAAGATTTATTTTTTGGTCATGTGTTACAGCTCCTACCTATTCTCAGTCCAGGTTAGCTGCCAGTCAGCAAGCAGGAATTTATTTCCTCTCACCGTGACACCATGTGTACCAAGCCACTCCAGCCTCTCTGAGGGGCACTACTTGCACCTTCATAAACTTAACTAAACAAGGAGCTCCACACCTTAACCAGTCAGATGGCCATTTGCTAAACTCTTACTCCAAACTGCTTCAAAATAAGCCCACTGACAAGCTGCTGTCTTTCATCTTTTTTTTGTGTCTGCCTATCAAGACAGATCTTCTTGAAACATCTCTCACACACAAGGAATGATAACTACTACTTGAAGTTTAATGACCCTACTTTGTTAGCCTTTCCTGCAGGCACCAGAGAAGATGACTTGCACAACAGAGGGCTGACTTAATTCTGAGGCCTGGAGCATCAAGAGCACCACCACAAGCATGACATGCTTCGTGACAGCACGAAGATGGACAGATCCAGTAATACACGTATTGCTGAAGAAACTAAGACACTACTGAAGAACAACACAAAATTGGGGCTGAGTTGTGATAGCTTCAGGTTGGGGAGAAGCATTTGCTCTCCAGTCAGAGGCACAACAGGAAGAAAATGAGGAAAAAACAGTCCAGATGAAGTCTCAGACTGCAAGATGTACATGCCCACCTTTCCTCCTGTACGATATGCTAAGTTCAACTGAGCTGCATACGTATGTACGTATGTATATACAACTAAGCACCTTCTAAATGTCTGCAGGCGTGAGGGTGGAACCATGGCCTCCACAGGGAGTGTAAGAAAGCAGTGATACCTATGACAAATGGCTACAGTGAGACGCACTACCACCTGCTGAAACAGCAGTGTCTATATGTTAAGAAGTAACAACTGTATTCACACAATACTCCCCAGCTAAAATTAACTCTACACCCCTGCACCCCACCATGTCTGGAGGGTCCCACCCGCAGTCTAACCAAGCAGTGTTAAAAGTGTTCTATTCCTCAAGTTATTTTTGTGGAGTTTTAATTGCACACAAAGTTAACTGTTGTTAATCAATTTTAAAAGCTTGTGAATGTTCACCAAAACACTTCAGACCTGTTATTTAAGGGGCATACGCAGAAAATTCAGTAAGCAGCACCCATTAGCACCAGTGGAATTCGCACCACTAGGTCCTCTTGCCCCACTCTGACACACACATCCCACGTCCCAGCCCACTCTTGAAAACACATTATAAGTAAACTGAGAGCAGTCTGACTATCTGTCTCCAAGAAACAGTGTGGATTTACAATGGCACTTGAAGCTTCAAGTCTCTTTGTTTGCTAAAAGCACCCCAATAAATCACTGAAATAAGGTTTTCTCCATTGCGCTTACTGCATGAACAGACACATTGCAAAGACATAACGGAGTTGCAAAATCACAATTGCTTAACTGAGTATATCCTTTCATGAATCATTCGCACATAAGTGCATATTATGAGTATGTGCCTGCTGCCATGCATTCTTCTTTTTCTCATTTTTTTCTCCTAAAAATAATTCTATCAGGACCTCAAAAAAGCTCTCAGCTCAAAAGCTTTCAGAAGCAAAAGATATAGACAAAATTTTGGACCACACGGCTTCTGCTTGGTCCTCCACTGTAAACATGAATCTCTTCACCTCTTTTCTGCCACATATTTCAGCTGTCTGGACTATACTTAGTCCATGAAACAGATACCTAAGAATCATCTGGACTTCCTCCCCTTTCAGCAGACAGCCTGAGAAGAACAGATGGAGAAGGTGACACTCTAGCTGTCAGTGAAACAAACTGTATCCCTGGTGAGATGGTGAGTTGCTGCACAGACCTGCTGCTGTCTGCAGCTTTGGAAGAGATTAACTTTGGGCCCCTTCCAGTCTTTGGGGCTGCCTTCTCTTGTGTGAACTCACCTAGCAGCTTTTGTAGCACCTGCCCATCATAAAGGTCCTCTTCAAGCTGTTTGACAATGATTCTCTCCTCCACCAGCACATCATTAATCCAGTCAATTAGAACCTGGAAGTACAGAAAAAGCAAGTAAATGTCTAAAAACCACTGAAACATGTTCCTACCATTCAAGGCAGTAATCAGGAATATAAAACAGAGCAAGAGTAACCATATTTATGTATTTCCAAGCTACAGAGAAATAACAAAGAGATGCTTTTGCTCTATTGTTTTTAATTCAGATCTTGGAGCATAGTAATTTTAGCACCCTCTACTTTTCCTTATTAAAACGTCTCCTTACTGCACCAATTCTAAAGCAAGTAGCAACTAGCAGCTCTGCAACAATAACCTTTGCTAGTATCTATGTTCTCCAGGTCCCAAAACTCATGTCTTACCTGTTTTATGTGAACAGCAGACCTGCCTATAGATGACAATAGTTCCACACTCCCACCATGATCTCCACCCTGAATAGACGTGACTGGTGTGCGAGAAAGAAGAGCTTCAGAGGGGAAAGAGAGAACGCTCCTACTAACAGGAGCTAAACAGACCCACTAGCTAGATCCCTGCCATTAGCAACAGGACAAGGCATTTTATCTTAAGTTATAGCAGAATACAGAAGTCTGGAATTAAAATTTTGGTCAAATGGGCCTGATATCCATTCTACAACATATATAATAGTCCCCATATGCACTATCGTAACCGTAAAAATCATTCAATCACCTGCAAAACAGGAATGAACGTAAAGAAAAGGAACTGAGTTAAGTTTTTCAGATGCCAGAGATAACAACTTCCAAACAGTTACAGGAAAAACAGCCTTGACTGAAGTTGGTAGTAGTGCTTTCCTCCAATTTATTATTTGGAAAATTAAATTACTTTTGCAAAAATAATATAGTTCTGTGGGAAGAGACGCAATGTTAAATCCTGCTAAATCCTAGATTCTGTAAGAGAAGAAGAGTATTGCCAATCATAGACATGCAAAATCCATTAACTAGAGCCACCTAAAGCAATGAGCCTCATTTAAAAATTCTTCAGTTTTTAATTTGCTTCATATAAAATTGTGGATTCTTTAAATTAATTTTCTGATTAGATCCCATACTTCTGCCTGATCATACTTCAGTCATGATGGCTAAGAAAGTTTTGGGGTTTTAATACACAAGAGACAGATTGTGAAACAAAAGCAAATAAACAAAATATAGACAGGTTTGCACTGGAAAACACCCACCTTGGCAATCCTAGAAAACACAAGCATTTGAATATGTTGGTCACAAGGACATTTAAGTGATTTAGCCTGGCTACTGAGGTTCATTGAATCTACCAACCTCAAGTAAGTTTTGCTAGGCTTAGTGTCCACAAAGAAGTTTATAATCCAAACATGAAACACTAACGCTTCATGCACCTCTAATCTAGATCTTTAGTACTTCCAAAGCACAATGAAAATGTGCAGGACTGAAACTCAGCTCTAAAAATAGTGTAAGTAGCAAATTTTAGCTGGGTAATATGGCAACCAGTCAATTCATGGAAAGCAAGGATCAGCATCAATGCTCACGTACGTACATCACTTTTGCCCTCTAAGCTGCCCAGAGGGATGAAAAATCTCAGTAATAAAAAATGACTCCTCTAAAGAGCTTTCTTTCAAATAAAGCTTTTCTGAGAAGTTATTCACTAGCCAATATCAACAACTTGTATTAAAAGTCATCTTCTCTAGAACAGGTAAAGGAAAAGTGGAGGCGACGTTTGAAGAGAGATGTGGATATATGAGAATGTGCTCTGCACCAGTATTATTGGCCCACTGCTCCCCTGTGACCTTGTAGGAACCTTATCTATCACTTGGGCCATTTCCTCTATCAGATGACCTCCGCTGTGCAATTACAGCTACCACCACTGTTCCTACACACGCCACCAAGTTGTTCCACACTCTCACATCCCCTTAATGCCATTTGTTGGGCAGGAGGATCATACAGTTTCTCCCTCTCTCTCCCCTGCCTCATGCTCCCCTCCTGCAACACCTTCATGGCTTGCACTCCCAATGAACTGGCAACAGCACTTCTGCTTGAGCAGCCCAGCCTGCTGGCACACTGGCTACCCCTGGCACTTGTGGTCTTGGACTGAAAGGGGTTTTGCAGCACAGTGCCCTGTCAGGTACAATCATCCTCTCACTTTGGCTGTGGTCATAGGAGCATTGTTGGGAAGCCTGTCTCCTGACACATGTTCCAACGTGCCCTGAAAACCATCTTGCTTCTATGTCATACAGCCTGATATATATATCACATATGAGCAGAGAAAAATGTCAAGACGATTGTTCTTCCTGTGTTTCACCCTCTAGCAGTTCTCAGGATGCCTCTTAAGCAGCCTCTAGACCAGGTAAACTCTCCCTGCCCAGCCCTTCTCCTCTAGATTTAATGCTAGGGTTTTCAAAAAATCATAATATGTCAGCTATCACCTGGCACAGGGCATCAAAACTTTGGATTTCCTTTGAAAACGCTAACCAAAATCAGCTCATCAAAGATTACAGCCAGCAAAAGTTAAATGCAAGAAGATGCAGCCTAAACAAAAGTTATCAGAGCTCTGCTCTGCATGTGCAGAACCATGACTACATTTGGAGAGAAAACTCCAATCAGCTATTCTTGTCTCTTTCAATCGTTTTCAGGGGATAGAAGGACATTTATGGTAAAGGAGGGGAGAGACACATTAGACAAGTTAGTAAAGGCTTACCACAGCTGGAAGACAATGAGAAGAGGGATACTATCGTTCACCTCGAAAACTGTTCACCAGTGATACAGAAAAGTGAGTCCTAAATAACAAGATACTTTCTTTTCCCAGATCATCTAGAAAGACATTTTCGAAGCCTGTCAATAAGGTGACTACCCAATTCCAAAACAATACAAGTTTGACACACATAGACATCAACAGAAAAACAACTGAAGAAACTAAAGTCATAGAAGATTTAGGTCTTCCATGAGATTTACAGAGCAGACTTTCAAAAATTATCTGAAGTTCACCTGAAATTATCATTTGATAATCAGTTCCCTCTACAGTCCCTATAGGAAGAGGCCAGATTTCCAAAAGCCCTCAGAAGCTTTGTTAAAGGAAGACTCGGGATGCTAAACTAATTGAAACCATTAATTAACATTTTATTTTGCCTGTCCTGTGCTGAATGGTATTGAAGTCAGAATCTAGAAAATGCCAAGGAATTAAAAATAAAAGTCTGGAAGTATCTTCTAATGTAGGAGCCAATATCCCATTTCGAACAGTGTACGTACATAGGAATCACAAAGTGGCTTTGGGTACAGGGTGTTAAAAAAGGGAAATACTTACACTAGATGCTACTTAAATGTTTCAGAGGAATTTAGCAGAGAAATATAGTTTTTCAAACTTTTGGCAAAAAAATACATAAAAGAGATACAAATTAAACAAGGTCTAGCCATAGTTATTTCATTATTTTAATAGTTCAGCACCTGAATGAAAGAAAAATATCCCAAAGAACATTCTAACTTCTTTAGTATTCAGACTACAACTCCAGCTCTGCTAGAAAAAATGAATTTGCAACTTATATTTAAGAAAAAAAATCCAAATTTTTTTTTAACAGCCCTTGAAGACTGGGAAGTGCTGTAATTAAAAAACAAACAAACCCCAAAAATCTGCTGTCCCATCTCTTTATTTCCTGATTGTGTCTTAATTAGGAGCCTGGAAAAATCTTTCTGCACAGAATTTTTTTTTAACTTTTACAAGAGAAATAAAGCACCTTATTGCTTATTGAAATGATGAACATGCAGAAATACGTTCTGACTCTCTGCTCACGGAAAGTCAGCTCTCCAGTTTTTATGGTTGCTCCCTCATGCAAAGACAGCAGCAGAAAATATTCAATAACCTGAACGTCTGAAAATTTAAACAGCTTGATAGAGGCACAGACCACTTGGTGGGAAGTAGACAGAAGGTGCAGATAGAGAGCTTTTCCTGTGCAGAAAAATAAGCTTAACTTCGATCTGAGTGGTCTCACACTCCTCTACCCATTCTTTCATTTCTGTGCCTGCACTTCATACATCTGCAGTTCAACATTGCCTTTTAAGCTCAGGCTGCATGTGCTGCATTAAATAACGGGTGTAAGAGAAACACTGCACAGGACTGAGGAAGTGCTTTATCGCAAAGCCTGTTCACCCAGTGTCAACCCTAACATCATGCCTCTCCTTATATGCAACGGCTGGTGAAGCCACAAGATCCTACATGTAGCTAATGATCTTCAATACACCTGAGACTCATCTTGTTCAGTACTTGGAGACTCACAAAACAGCATGCAGGTACATAAAAATGTTTGTTAGGTCACTTAACTTATCATACCTTCATAAAAGGCTGCTTTTCTATAGTAATTTAGCATTAGCAGCATGATTTTAAAACTTTAATAAAATATCCCCATGTCCTCAAAACCATGCCTGCCCTTTCATGCATGTCCATACTCATATAAAACATCTCTGAACTGCATCAAATGCTCAGACACATGCATTTGTAGTTGTAAAATTTCCAGCGGTGCTTTAAATTCTGACACATCCATTTATTGTATCATTTTTAGGACAAATGAATATGTCTGGTTAAATGACCCATGTTGCATTACTAAACACTGGGCTGAAAACTGAAATTCGCCATGAGGCAGACAGCTGAAACAAAAGAGTGCTAGAAATCTAGAAGGAAAAATGAGTCTGCCTGGCCGATTTGTTATTTTTTAGTTCATGCAAGATGGGTTTTCACATCAAACTTCACCAGCTCGGTGAAGTATTTTTGTTCTGCAGGCTGGCTGCTCCCATGGGGGTGAGGCACATTCAGAGTTAATCTGCAGAGTTCAAGGGCATAAGGACCCCACAGTCCCTGCTATACAGTAATGAACAAAATGAAAAACAAGACAAAATACATGAGCACATCTGGCACAATGGGAAAACAGGAAGCCCAGTCACCAGCAAAGAAAGAAAACCCTGATTTCAATGACCCTTTCCTCCCCGACTTCTTGAAGAATTAGGAAGCAGAGATCAAAGGTATGAAAGCTTAACCAGCTTCAGGGTTGAGCATGGAAATTAATATTAAAAATTCATATTCAGGCCTGGAAACTATTGACTAAGCACAAAGCACTCGCAGCCTGTAAACAAAGAGAAAGCTTCTTCTTTTCAAAAGCAGATCATGGAGCGTTTAGGAAGCACTGTTTCACCTGGTCACACGTGAAACCTTACCAAAAGGACAGGGGCTTCATTTCACCACAGTGAATTTAAAAAAAGCCATAAAATTAGACATGGAAAAAGGCTGTAATTTCTAGGACAGTGAATGATTTACTACAAATAAGAACATTTACTCATTTCGGGCAGTATATAGAGTAGCAGTGTTTAGATCCATATTAAGTTTAGATGAGGCTTTAAAGGCCAAAAGTTGTTGCAGTAGCAGCTGATCTTACAGAAGTCTTTGCAAGGGAGGGAAAGCATCTTGCAACTGTGACTTTCAGATGAGACCAAATTCTTGCAAGCTGCTGTTCTAAAATTTTAGATTCAATTATAGAAGCTCTTCTTCATACTTTTCCTACCAAAATACATGAGAAAACCCTAGGAAATCTGCCACTTATGTGAAATGTTAAAATATCTTTTCAAAGTCTCTGACTCAATTCCTACAGCCTGATAACTCTATGTTTAGGATGACAACCAGCAATGAAGCTTTCAAAACTTTTACCCTTCAGCCATATCGGAACCAGAAGAGGGAAAAAGATTCCTTCCACCTTTACACCCAATACACAAAGAAACACACATGAACAACAAGGAAAGCACACGTAGATCAGCCTCCTTTCTTTTTTTTAAGTATTCAAAAGAGAGGTAGAAGAACTCCCAAACACTCTTTAGAATTAGTGACAAGGAGCAACTAAGGGAACTTTGTGTATTAATGGAAACTGAATTTTAAACAAATTCACAATAACAGATAGACTAGAAACCTGACTCTGAAGCAAACAAGAAGAACCAATGTACCACAGGACACCTCGGTATCCAATCACAAAAGAGCTCAAACTTATAATTCAAATGCTTACTTTAAGTTAGTTGTGCACTTGTCACTTGGCAAATATTGGGCAATGAGTAAAAGAAGCTCACACATGTCAGACACCAGAAATATTTTGTGAATAAATTAGTTATACATATATATAAATAGAACAATAACTCATCTCTCTTTCCCTGATCTGAATTTTCAGTTTTAGGTCTGTTCAGCCATGTACCAAACTGTGTTTGATTACACACAGAGCAAATGAAGTGAAGAAAAAAAGGCTGCTGGCGACAGAGGGAACTTAGCTGAACACTTCATATTGACAAATTGTGGCCATCTATTTTTAGAATACCATCAATGATGATAACAAACAACACTTTGAGGCATAATGGTAGTTCCTGATAATTTTCATATGTGCAAGAGGACTTAAAGTAGGTATTTTAGCATCCCCAACTAAGCAGCCTACAACAAGGGATTCACTGTATATTCACTTTAAGAAGAGTGAGGAATGAGGCTTTTTTTTCTGTTGGTCTCTCCGTGTTACCACAATGCTATACAATCTGTCTCTCCAGAGTTACAAAGCCTCTGTCAAAATCACTTCCAAACGCTAACACAAGCTTGCACTGAGCAATCCACTATGCATATAATTCCTATGGCATGAGGCTAGCAGAAATTAAAACAACATTGTGTGGAGACAAAGAGATATTAAAGCAGTGTCAGCAACAGATATCTCTGCTGCTTCTTTGCACTAAGATCCATTTACCCAACTGCATGTGACTGACAGAACAGAAACTCTCAAAATCAATGATGGCAAACCTTTGGCATGTCTAACTCTGGTGTTGAAAGAGATTTGGGCTGGCACCAATGAAACTAAGTCATACTGCCAAATTTCAAAAGGCATGGGGCTCTATTGCTGCTATTGAGACATTCCTCTCTGATGGGAAAAGAGAGAGAACCACTTTGAACTACAAAAACCTCTATCTATTCAACTCCTCACTCCTTGCTAGTCCGTGGAGATCTTTCATTTCAAGCTCTGTGGGGCAGGCAGTCTTTTCTGCTGGCTGCTGCTCTATAGCACTTAGCACAGCTGATTCTCATCCAGCACCGGGGCTCTTGGAAAATGTCATTAACCACTGAAGAACAGAAAACAAGGAATAAATTGCTCATTTTTTTGCATTACCCAAAGTCTGTGCCAAGTATTTCTTCAGCTAAATCTCTGTAAAAACTCTCAGCTTCTGAGAGGTATGCAAATGATTGGCAATTACCTAAATTACATAATTTACAAGTAGGCACTCTACAGGACACATCTGTCCTTGAGGATGATCCCAAGGAAACTATCTCCAGTTACATGTTGTTCCCTGAACCAGCTGCTCCAGTTCAATTGGTAATACATTACTCTCTCCTCGCGCAAGTGTAAAGTGGCCTAGTGTGCCAGAGCCTGATTCTGCTATGTGCTCTATGCAGAAACATTCTCAAGTGCTGCTCTATCCCTGATTTTCATTCTTTCTGAAGGTTTTTAGGTTTTTAAACTGGAAAATAGAACCTTGCTAGACTATGACATCCAGCGAATACTTACCTACTCATATTAAATCCAACAGCAAAATTCCCAATTTAAAAGCAATTCTGTTCTCAATATCAAGTCTCCTGCATCACAGAGTGCATCTGGTTCGTGCTCTGCAACAACTCTGGTTCAGCTGAATTACTCATAGTATCGCTGCTTCACTAGCAAAGAAACCACAGTACGTTTTGAAAGAGTGTTGCAAGACCACTGCACCTTTTCAGAGAATTAATGGATTTAGTACTAACAAAGAATGTGCAAATTCACTTAATTTAAAACCACAATGTATTCCAGGTGAATTAGAATAACAAAGAAATTTGAGCACAGCTCCTTCCTAAACTCGGTTTGATATGGTTTTATAATCCTAAACATGTTATTGCAGTGTTGATAACAGATCACTGGGCTTGTTTTAAAGATGTACCAGGTGAGCAGTTTGCTGAGGCATTCTGTAAAGCATATGTGTGCAGCCAGGTGCACAAGGTTTCCTGAAAGGAATGTGCCACAGCTTGACCCACTCTCTGGAGACACAACACACTATCCAAAGTTTTCAGACCCACCCAGCTAGAGCTATGTTGTTGTTTCTAACAAAAATAATTTAAAAAAATAATTTTAAAATAATAAAGAGGAAGTGTAGTAGGAAGTTCAACACAAGCACAAATGCTTTTTGGAAAGGGATCACATTTGTTCAGAATTGCCGGCCCTTCTCTCCCTGGTCAAGCTTCCACTGTTAACCTCAACAACTTACCACACAGAAAAGGTTCTCCTAAACACTAATCCCTCAAGATCAAATCCTCCATCATGAGCACTGTGGCAGAAAGCCACACCTCACACCAGCACAGGTGGGAACACCATTATCAACACCTTGGGCAGGTGTCTTCAGTGACAATACAGATTCAGGACAATCTGGCCTCTGCCTTAGCACACAGGAAAATTGAGGACTTGTCTTCTTTAAAAAAACAACAGAATATAGGGCAAGAAGAATCTCAGTTTCAACTTTCCTATAACACCAGAGGTCTCCTCGTTGTCCTCTACCATGCCCTTACTCATTTCAGTCCTACTCTTTCCTCTCCTGAAATCTCACTAATGCTTTCCAAAGCTCCTTCCCTGTTTTCATAGACAGAAGGAACCTAGATTTACAGGCAGTGACTGCAGGTAGAGTCAAGCTAAGCACTGATCCTCACTGTGATAATGACAAGGATATAAATGGACAATGGAGATTTACTCCATAACTACCATGAGCACTCTGACATACAGCCTTTTCTTGTTTCTCTCGTTGCTTGTAGCCTTACCTTGTTGATGACCTCAGTTTTCACAGACATACATCAGTAACAAGATGTATTCCTCAATGGTATTCTTGGTAACCAGCTTGTAAATGACTCCGGCTCCCTAGTTAAATTGAAGGACAAAATAGTGATTTCCTACCTTGATCAGTTCTTTGAACTTGGGGTCTTCTTTTGAGTTAGGATCAATCATAGTGCGTTCCTCGTTCTCCTCTGTCCAAGTAAAATGGGGAACTTAGTTAGAGCCACTTGAAATGTACGCTGCTGAAATACTGCAACAATTCCTAATCATGAAGTGGCCTGTCAGCTGATCAAGAAATGACAGTGCCTAGTCATCATCTTAGCAAGGGAATATCCGATGAGCAGTGTTAGGCATTTTTAGAGACACACAGAAAGATAGCACAGCCCTAACTTCCCTAAAATAAGATTGTTCCGACTGACCTTCCCCAACCCAGACCCTGCAGAATACATCAGGAAGATCACTGTCCTCCATACCCTGTGGGGAACGTTAATATTAACACACCACAAAGTGCAGTCAACTACTTTTCTCCCTCTCCTCAATTTGTATTTAATTTCTATTTGAAAACACCTGTCCCAAATTACACCATCTTGAGGACTATAGCAAGCTTATGGCATTAGACTGTGCAACTGCTGAGACTTGGGCTGACAGTTTGTGCCTCTGCTCTCTGGTTCCCTGAAACTTGGTCACACATGTGGCCCTGAGTGCCTGAACTCCTTAACCTCTGGTTAAGCTGGAGAATGAAAATTACCCCAATTTACACCAGTTGTACTTGTGCATGGGGGAAGAACACAAAATAGATTTCTCAGGCATACAGTCTTCTATTTCTGCTGCTGCTGTGGGGTGGAGAGATGTGAGAAATGCTCTCCAATAGCCAGCAGGACAACCACAAGAGGCATGAACGTAAAGATTAATTTTTAGAAGGGACGATTTGATACAGAAATGTTGATAGCAAAATCAACTTGAGCTCAGTAAGGCTAACAACCAAACAACCTTTGGCAGAATTATCTTCACAACAGCATATACGGACATGTGCATCACATGCATGTTTATATGTTACCGTAGATACGGATACCAGTATTTAGGAAGCAGCTGGAGCAATTCTCGTATTTTAAATTCTGGCGCTTGCTTTCAAGTAGCAGACCTCTCCCTGCACCCTTCATTTTAGCTCCTTTAGTAGCGAAGTGGTAGCTGTGATCTAGGTTAGATCTGTTCCTTTAAGTGGAGAGCAAACCCTGGCTACTACATAACAGGAACACAAGGATGGGTGACAGTGTCACAGCTACATGATGGGACCCACATCTCTCCAGCTAAAATAATTATTTATAGATCCCATGCATTTATCTTTAGCTGAGTTTAGACATGCCATACGGAGTCCTATTTTCCTACTGATTTCCCAATTCCTTCCAGCATGACAACAAAGGAGGGGTTTCAGTATGACCACTGGTCAGGCCATTGCCACATCACATTGATCACTTTCCAGCAGTGACCAACCTACAGTGACTGCCTATTGCAGTGCTAGACTGCACTGCTGTCAGATGGGAAACATGACACTCACACACCCTAGACACAAAACAGACTATACCATCTAGATGGGTTACCTTAGACTTCACCCAGACACTTGGATTCAGTATTTTCCAGGGCCCCTAACCTTTATTAAAAAAAAACAAGACCCTGCTATCTGAATGTACTTGACACATTTGTACAAACCTAGGAAAAAACATGAATTCTTTTGCTGCCTTTTTTTCCCCTCTGTTCCTTTACTTCCTCATTACTTCCTGGGATGAGTCAGGCAGTCTAGTTGTAAGGAAGTGACACCCACTACACACCCAAAATACTGCTAACTGAAACCCTGAACAAGATTTGACCCATAATGGTATACGATTCACCACAGAACTTTGCTTAAGGTCATGTCTTTGCATGACAGGCCTTCAGGAGTGGTCCTGCATCTTCTAAAGTCA
Organism: Nyctibius grandis; assembly: GCF_013368605.1. Taxonomy (NCBI): domain Eukaryota; kingdom Metazoa; phylum Chordata; class Aves; order Nyctibiiformes; family Nyctibiidae; genus Nyctibius; species Nyctibius grandis. Next base: position 82,309,352 of record NC_090662.1, read on the forward strand.
TACACACCTTAGAAATCACTGGAGACACTCCTGAGCCATACATATACACAGAGCAATCAACACTTTGCCCACATCTCAGAAGAACAGCACTTTGCGTTTCCTACTACTCTTCTAATCAGAAAATCTAAATTACTAACACTTTCTTGTTTTTAATTTCCTGTTTTATTATTTGTCTCCATGACAGCTTGCTTCAGCTAATTCCACAGATTAAGAGACATATGGCTAGGAAAGAAAAAAGTGTTTTATTCCAACAAGTTTTAAACACTTTTTGCTATTAAATTATGCTGTTGCTCTTGTAGGGACTCCGAGTGAGAACAGGAATTTTAATATTTACCTTCTTTATAAAAAGCTTTCCTTGTTTTACATACTTCTGTCCTAATCACATTTAATTACTATTTTCAGCAGCCTAAATGCTCATCTGTTCATTCAGTATCAGGTCCCATTTTGCTGTCCTGTCACTTGCAAGTGGCAGCAGTAACCCAAGGAGGAACATGGCATCCACTAGTTAACAACAGTGTAGTACGTACATTGAGACAAGGCAGTCTAAGGGTTCCATAGGAACCATGACACACACTTTCGCTACAGACTTTCTGTGGATTGGTCCTTTTGCACTTCAGTTCCCCGTCTATATATACAGGGAGAGAAGATACCACTTCCTTACCAAAGAAGGATATCCATGAGGACAAATAAAGACGGAGATCCACTTGGCCAGTGGGTTAATGGAACTGAAGTAACTCTTAAGCAGACAAATTCAGCAGTATTTTCCATCTAATTCTTTGCAAATCTCAACTTTCTATTTGCTTTCAGGGTGACCACAGAAGAACTCAAGTTCTCTGCCAATTCATTGAACAAGTCAATTTTCCCATAAACTACCTAGTTGAAGTGTATCTGCATAGCTGGCACTGCTCTTTAAATTCCATTTTAGCCCTTCTAATTTCTAGTCTACACGTGACAGTTCTCAATTCTCATGCCCAATTCTCTCAGTTTCAACTGAGCAATCTACATTCAACAGTAAAGCAATGGATATGGGGGATGGGGGTCACAGTGGCCATCTTCATTAATAATTGCTTAGCTGAGGTCTGTAGCTTGAGTACTTTACCTAATAGCGTGTCTTCTGGATGGATGTCCATGGCACTTGGGTTCATTGGTGCATTGATAGCATTTTTACCTTCTTCTTGGAGGTCACTCACTGAAGAGAATGAAAAAACAGAAAGAAAGGCTGTAATAAATGCGAAGTTTGCAGATACGTAGGGTTTGAAGTGGGTATTCATAATAAGAGAAAACATCTGGTAGTCATTTCAAAATGGGCCCACAGTTTATGGAATTAAGAACTGCAGCCACTGCGGAAAATAAAATCAAAGTTACTTCCTTTTATGGGTTCTTATTAAACCGAGCCACCACACTACTGGCTGAAAATATTTTGCAAGAAACCCAGTTCTGTGGTAAGAGTAACCTCAGAATGCTTGCTTCTCCAGAAGGAAGGGGTGCAAGCTTTGTCCGCAGGATGGCTCAGATCTGATAAACTGTAAAAACAAACTCCTTTTCTGATAGAACGACCACCACTCTTCACTACCTTTTCTAGCTGCAGAACATCAGGAACTGCAACTTGCTACTGGCCTTACTAAAAGCCCCAGAGAATCCCAGGGAGACCTACCAAATAAAGATGAAAATGTATTTAATTCTAGCATTGCCACTGGCTAAAAATAGATGTAGCACGACCTGGTGAACACAAATCTGGAATTTGTGATTTCAAGCTCTTATCCCAAACCTAGATCTCTCATTTGGGAACGTCAGTAAAGCACCCTTCATCAATAAAATGGATATTAAACCACCTTCCTACGTCCTGCCACATGGGAGGAACTGAACTTGAGAAAAAGTACTGAATAATTGTTTAGTATCTTCACAGAGCTTTACAGTAAGAAAAACACTAGAAACACTGTAACAATTTTACACTCTCCAAGGTACATCTCCCCCTAAACTCCAATAATGATTATTTATTATAAGCCAAGCTATTGAAGTACATGCATTTGAAATAGGGGATACAAAGACCCTGTAATAAGTGACAGTTCTGTGTTAGTGAGGGCTAAGATCATTTGCGGCAGCATTTGTGGTATCGCAGTCTCCTTGGGAGAGGTCCAAGTCCCATACTCTTTCAGGGGGAAAGCAAGGATTTCCAAATAAATAAGGTCTGCAAGACAAACTTCTCTGGGGAGAGAAAAGGAGGAACAGTTAACTAATAATCACAGTATTCCAACAAGCATTTCCTTCAAGAATAGTCACTATTCCCCTCTCCAGTTGGAAAATCAAACCCCAGGCTAATCATTCGCACACAATCTGCAAAGGTTACAAAATCCTGTATCAGTACTTGCTTTTTTCTTGCTCAATAGAAGGGTAAAGCACAATGCTCCTACTGCCTCAGAGGAGGAGAGGGAAGAAGAACACACTACAATCCCCACTCCTTCTCTCACAGATACTTGAAAAGAAGGTGCTTAGAACAAGTTACCACATTTCTTAATTGCAGTTCCAAGATGTTAGCTAATTCTGGTTCACAGCATGATATTGAACATGACTAAAATCCTCAGTTATGGAATTCTGTTCTTATGTTCTGCAAGCAACAAACACCAGTCCCATATTTTTGAGACCTTATGGCTTACGAACCACATTAGAGTGGCTGGTTAGAGCTAACACGGCACAAAGCCTGCAGGGAAGGGGGCCTGCCAGCACTAAGCACGGCTGGTGTTCTGTATTGTGTGCCCTCTGCACGGGGAAGGGAACAGAATAGCACTCTCGACTGCAACCAGAATACAATGTCTGCAGGCTGAGATTTAACCTCCTGAATAAATGCCACTATTCAAGAAACTCTTAATTATCCCTTTTCTGCATTCATTCTTATTTTTTGGAAACCTCTCCAAACAAAAGTCAGGGAGCTGAGAGGCCTCATGCAACAGACCAAACCAGCTCTCACAGCATGCTTTACCCTGTCTGCATTACGTCCAACTAGAGCTTTCTCACCCGAGCAGCTCCTACACTGTGACGCCAACAGGAATACAGCCACCAGGAGGCACATGAAAAATCGTGTGGAAACTAGACATTACAGGTGAAGATTTTTAAAACCCTGCTGGGACTATAAATGCCCAAATTTCACTTAAAACACACTCTGTTTGAAAGTACCAGCCTTCTTTCTAGAGGTAACTCTTTTCATTATTATAGCATTTCTGTCATTCTGGGAATGCCAAGCATTCGATAAGGTCAGGGCATTGCTGTTCCTAATGCCCTGCAAATGCAGAAGAGAGATGCTAAGTTCCTCAGGGCAGTGAATACACAGTACTGTCCTCAGTGGATGTTATATAAACAAAATATTGCATAGATTTCAAGCCAGAACATTTTTAAATGCAGACAAACCAGTTTCATTCCTAAAAGTTCAATTAGATGACACACTTCCTCATTTTTTTTAAACATAAAAATAATCATACTCTTCCTAACACAAATATCTTGTTTCTGAGCAATTTCCTGAACTGACAAGAATGTTAACATGGATTTGTGTACTAAGCCCCCTCCCTCACAAGTTGAAGAGCCACGTAAAACCCTTACACTTGCCTTCAGATCCCACGTGGCTGGGCCAGATCCCACAGGACCAAATCACCCTCGCCTATGGTTACCTGCAAAGCACGGCTACGCCAGCAGAAAGCCTCCCAAAGCCTGCTGCCCAGGGAGAGCCCCGCTTCCAGACAGCCCGTACACCAGACCCTAGGCAGGTAGCTTAGGAAGACATTCTTGCTACAAGCGTAATCTTTCCTACCTCCTTTTTTGCGCCTTTTGCACAGGAGCCCTGCCATCGCGGCCCCGGCAGCACACACGGGTCGCAGATGAACTGCGTGGGCCGTCTGAATGCTGAAGGAGCAGCAGCAACTGGATAAGGGGCTGCCACCTCGGGACTGCCAAACCTGCGTTAATTCGGGTAGGGTGACAGGAGGAGGCACTAACATAGCCTCCCAGCTGCTAGGCGGGGGTGGGGGCCGGGAGGGAGGACACAGCACTGGGCCGCTGGCTCCCAGCCAGGAATCCCTCCCTATCCTTGCTGCTTCTGCAGATGGCCAAGTGTCTCCCTTGGTCTGCTGCTGGCTGCCTAAGAGCAGGCACCTCAAAGACGGCGTTCTCTCTGCACGGAGCTTCCTGAGAAAGCCATCTCCACCCTCTGGCCAAAGCACAGTTGGGTTGCCCACCTGACAGCTTGCCCCAGGAACACACAGGTTCACAGAGCAACAGCAGCCAGCATGCAGAGAAGCAACTGCGCTCAGGAACATAAATTTGCCCGGGTACTCCCAACACCTGCTGCACTCCAGAACCCTTTCACGCTGTGTTTGAACAAATGCTGAGGGCTTTTTCCCTGCTCGCTGCCCCCAGTATTATCACTGCTGAGCAATGAAACAGAAGCAGGAAAAGGAAACCAAGCCACAACACTGGAAAAAACAGAAAACCCATAAATGAGCAAGTGGAGGCAGTTAAGAGCAATAGTCAGGATGGAGCAACAGGTACGTTTCTGAGAAGAACCTGACAGGTGTTTTAATGCAAATTTACAACCTCCTCGACTTTGTATGAGCAACATTGGCTTTGCTGCAACATTTATACCAGATCCTTACATCAAACAAGCCATCCAGGCAAGAGGACATTTTACTGGTAGAGCAGAGCTGTGCTTGCACAACAGGCTACAGTCATGGTAGGTGCCACGTGAGGTACTACTGCTTCTTGCCTGCTCTTCACATGCCCATTCACAGGTCCCCTTCTTTTCCCCTTCCCTTCTCCACAGGAAACACCTTCACCTGTTGTGTTGGCATAGTTCTTCGCTCTCTAAATGAGATCTGTGTAAAACACCTTCCTCTAAAGCCTGATAATTTCATTTTGTAGACCGGTCAGAGGAAATCTGTAGTAGGGGAAGACAGGAAGGGGTAGGAAATTGAGGACAGGCTGGAGAAGCATCACTTAGTCCAGGTTGGTCCCCAGCAGAACCTTTCCCATACCTGTTGCCCCAGGCCGGTTTGTTTGCTCCCACTGGCACACCACATCACGCCAGGGCAGAGGTGTCCCTAAGATGCACCAGCAGAACTCGTAGGAGCAGCCCCAGCGTCCAGGGAACACTCTCCTGTCCAGGAAAACAGTTTACCCTCACCTTGACCCACAATACAGACTCTGCCTTAACATAAAACTTGCTGATGGTCTAAATGACTCAGCTGTGAACTTACACAGGACAAGTCAGGTGTAACTACAGGCACGGAAAGACTATGCCTTGGAAAGGTATCTGGCAGAATTAGCCACAATTTCTCCCAGGTGTCTGCTATAGCCTCCCTCCCTTCTGGCTGGAGATCTCCTCTCTGAGCAGATCCTCAATTAACAGGCAGCACTAATCCTCCAAACCACTTCAGCCAGCACTAGCAAAATCCAAATGTAACAAGGGACGGGCAAGTGGCCAAAGCATTCAGCAAAAACCCTGAGTATTTCCCTAAACCAGAAATTTAAATTCACTAATGAAAGGTCACTTCTCTACTGGTCCCCAGGAAAGCAGCAAGGGTTCCTGGCAGCCCTCTGACGTTTTAACAATCTCCTGGCAGTGTCAGCAGTCAACATGATTTAGTCACATTGGAAGCTGTGCTGGCCTTTCAAACAAATTAATATAATGAGCGGATCGCGTACACACATGCTATCCAGCAGTACATCTGTAAGCCAGGCAGGCTGTCTCAGTGCACAGGATTGCAGGCAAACTGCACAGAACAGGAGCAATTAACTGCAGAAAGTTGGAAGCATCACCAGAGCTGTCGAGGATTTCTCACAAATCAGAAAATGGCCTTTAAAGTCAGCAGGAGCGCTATAAAAAGAAGATAAGTCCCCGCTTTCTCCTTTTTATAAGAAAGAGCAAGCTGATGTCAACAATTTGATCCTTTCTACCTCCACTCTTAATAATTATAGTGTAATTTCAAAAGATATCAACAACAGCACAGTTCACCTCTTAAGTCTTTACCATTCACTGCCATGTTATTAAAAAATTGACCGCAAGCCTCTGCCTCTTACAAAAACAGATGGTAAATGCTACTTAATTTTCGCTCTAGTTATTTCTGACTGCAAACCCGAATCCCACCCTGCAGAAAGCAGCAGCTGTCGTGACGCTAATCACAGGTTTCTGGATACGGTACTTTCCTTCGCATTCAACCAGCGCCCAGCTGGCTCCGCAGCACTGCCTGACCACAACTTTTACACAATGTACTTTCATCTCGTGATTAAACCCTAACTTTGGAAGCTATTAGACTGGTCTGTTACACTTGGCTCCATTACAGATGATTTGTTCAAGTAACTTTGTCATCCTCTTTGGTTGGATCAGCACAGAGAAGGGAAACGTGTGATGACCACGTAACGCAAACTGCATGGGAAGCTCTTTTCCTGCCTGCAACGTCTTACTGCTTCCTGAGTTTCCTTGCTCTTCCCAGAGACAAAACCGCAACCAGCTGCACTTTTTCAGACAGTGACTCACCTGCCTGCAACTCATATCCTAAGAGTTCGGATAATCCTGTGCAAAATAGAAAGTCCATATTCAAGAACATTTCTACCCCACTCAGACCAGTGACATGACCCTCATTCACTCAGACCTCAAGTGAGACGTGGCCATGGGGACAAATCCCCCTGATGAAGCAGCCAAACCTTGCATAAAAGATCAAGTGGGATCAAGCTGGAGCTCCCACTTCCCACATGAGGTGTTGGACCAGAAGGCAACAGGTCCCTGGTGGGTAAAGACCCTACAGTGTCTGTCTCTCAACCTGCTCCTCTGTTTGCTTATCACAGACCAGAATTTCCACTTGACACCTAAAACTCTTTCACAAAAAGTCATCTTCAAAACTGTAAGTCTTCTAGGAACATTTAAAAAAAAAAAAGTTTTATAAAAACTGGTATTTTCCAAGAAAAATTGTTTTACTCAAAGACTTCAAACCAGCCCCAAACGTAGTGCATTCTGATACACTGAGACTCTTTGTCTCATTTCTAGAGACAAACCACACACACAACTCATCAGTCTGCTACTGCATTACTAATCACTTAACATTTACAAAAGGCTCTGAGATCTTTTGATTGAGACTGCAGGAGAAAGACAAAGCTTCCATTAATTATAATAGAGAATTAATAATCACAGGCAGATCAAAGGCAAAGACTTGATCAAATCCACATAAAGGCACTGCATCAAGGGACTGCATTCAAAGCAGAACTGCAGTAATAAAGGAAATTATTTATATGCCTCAGTAGGCAGACAAGACACTCACAACAGCCAGGCTCTGTCACTTAAAAGAAATGGAAAGACTTAAAAAAAGGGAAGACTAGAGCTAAAGCCAACTTTTAGGAAAGGGCTGTAATAATCCTTTTGTTCAGTTGCAAAGAGCAGGCCACGCTTGCTTATACGGTGGATGTGTTAAACTTACACAGATGAGTGGCCTATTCTGTGACTGCCAGAACAAAGAATCATAGAATCATAGAACGGTTTGGGTTGGAAGGGACCTTAAAGATCATCTAGTTCCAACCCCCCTGCCACAGGCAGGGACACCTTCCACTAGACCAGGTTGCTCACAGCCCCATCCAGCCTGGTCTTGAACACTTCTAGGGAGGGGGCATCTACAACTTCTCTGGGCAACCTGTTCCAGTGTCTCACCACCCTCACGGTAAAGAATTACTTCCTAATATCTAATCTAAATCTACCTTGTTTCAGTTTAAAACCATTCCCCCTCGTCCTATCACTACTTGTCATTGTAAAAAGCCCCTCTCCCGCTTTCCTGCAGGCCCCCTTCAGGTACTGGAAGGCTGGTATAAGGTTTCCCCAGAGCCTTCTCTTCTCCCCTTTACTTTTTCCAGGGGTAAGATATGTATCTATCATGGTAGCAGCATATCCAATACTTGAGCCAGTGAGAAACGTTTATGAGAAGCTGGGGTTTTGTTTTGTTTATAAGGGTGAAATACTGCTTTCAGTTTTTCTCCCGTGAAAATTCTTATCTTTCTATCAAGTTGTTTGGGTTTTTTTTAAATCTTGGTGAAAAAAAAAATTTGTATTTTTTGTTGGACGACATCTGCATTGAGACAGCCAATATTAACACTGCTACAGTTATCCTGGCCAAGCCCTGCACAGGTACCAGCCCTCCTGAAAAGAGGAAGGGTATGCTGAGGCAGAATGGGAACAGCCAGAGAAGCAGCGGCTTGGGAGAGAGGGGCATTAAACAGACCGCAGCGGCCGCACGCAGCTTTCAACATGACCAGCACTGGCAACCGAACACCGAATCACACAAAATGAGACTCTGCAATTACTGAGCCGACAGATCTTCAGCCAGGTACGTGGCCCACTTGAGTTCAGCAAGAAAGCTGAACCCTACGAAATGAAGCTGCTGTGTGCTGAACCAGTTTTCTGCTCCAGCTCCCTGCAGGAGGACAAACTGACAAAGCCAGAGCTGACCCGCAGCTGCCTGGGCATAAATAGGCAGTGATAGAAGCCAAGACGAGCCCACAGTACCCACACAGAGCCATTGTATTTAACATTCGGGTCTTCTCTCCAGCAGTTGTACTGATCCCATTCAAGCCCCACAGCTACCAAAGCACCAAGCCAGAATTCATTTCAGCATTTGGCTCCCCAGCTGTTTTAGTCCCCTTCTGCTCAGCTCATGCAACAGGACTAACACCCACTTAGTAAATACTTAAACAGGAATCCTTCAAAACGTATTCTGCAAAGCAGAAAAGCAAGACGCAGACTTTGAGAGAAGCTGACAGCGCACTACGGAGCTAAAACTAAAAGTCAAACTTGGGATTCATCATTTTTCTGTAAGTCCCTGTTTCTTGTTTCTTTAATTATTATCTTAAGCTTAAGTTGTGTAGCTGTCTTTATCAGGCAGGCATCCATGCTGTCAGCAAAGGGGCACTCCAGACTTCGCCTTCATCCCTAGCTGCCACTCACCACTTCCCTTTTGCTGGCACTAGTGGTTGCAGAAGCCACATTATGGCACAGAGCAGGGACACAGTGTGCCTGAAAACTAAACAGATAAGAAAGGAAAAAAAATATAAAGTTATTTTTCACTGTGTAGACACACAAACACTAATGCTGGCTGAAAAGAAAAATAAAAAGCCAGAAGAAATAAAAGTGTGGACAAGAATGGTGTTTTAAAGTATTTACAAAATTACACTGACAAAAGCAAGGTTTTCAAGTATGGAAAAAGCCACCCAGTAGGATACTGAGCTGACACACTGACCTTGTGAGCTCTGCTTCAGTCTCCCTACATTGACCTTACAGCAGCAACCCTACGGCTTTGAAAATGGCATATTTTTTTAATCACATTTCCTCATGCCTGAGAGGCATAAGTATATTTTTAAGCAGCTCCTAGTGAACAGTTCTGACATTTTGTCCTCCCTGCCCAAAATGGAAAAACATTCCCCTTCACGCAGATGGGCAAGGAGAGGTCAACAAGCTGCATTCGTTACTCGTAACATGCTGCAGTATTCTCAGGATACACACTGGCTGTCACAGCTCAGTGTCACTTAGTCCCTGTGCACACCCCGAGGTCTGGAACCAGCACCTGGCTGGGAGCAGGACCCTGCAACTTAACATCATGTATCCATTCATTTCACAGTCGTGAGATTTTTCTCCCCCATTCCCTGCCCCTCGCACTAGCTTTTGCACAGACTTGTTAATAAATGGGAAACCATTTCAGGTAAAGAGGGTCCCCAGACCCTTATGTGTATATTTTATTTCTAAGACAAAAATAAAACAATCTCTAAAGCATCTACCCCTTACGCAGCTCTCCTAAGCACTAACACAATACACACCAAAACTATACAGCTTCTACACTACAAGACATGAAGTGAGCATACCTTTGGCACTTGTGTGGTCCTAAACTTATAAACAGATGGCTTCAATCCCAGAGTTTTTTTGACAGGGAAAAGCCCAGCTGCTGCCTCAAACATCACAGGCAATAACCACAGCTTGAAAGGACCCTAAAAGCAATGAGGGAAAGCTACACTCCTCCCTCTGCACACAAATTCTACTTGAAAACAGGGAAAAGGTGCTTCCTCAGCCTCTCCCAGTTACAATTCCATCACAACATACAAAACGTCATTTCTTCCCACGAAGCACTGGTGGAGGACTACGTTCTCCCAAGCATACTGCATGAGCACCATGACTATTTCCACCTGAAAGAAGGATGCGGAGTCAAATCCACCTGATGAGAACAGAGGGAAAGAAAAACTCTGGTAAGAGGAAAGGACTGAAGGAGACTTCTGGCCTGTATCTGCCCCCAGCAGAAAACCTGCAAGGCATTTTAAATTTCATGCCATCAATTCTCCATGAAATGCTGTATTCTACTATATAGTGCGTAGTATTCTTCAAGGCTTCTGTGTACTCCTACAACCAAAGATGATGGGCAGAAGCAGGTATGGAGCAGCACGTTCACAGTCTAGGACTCAGTCTGAGAACCCAACGCAGCAGGTTGATTTCTGCAAGATGCCAAGCACTGACAAGATCCCTTTAACCCAAAGCAACTCCAGAAACCATAATCAGCTCACTACTTAAGGCATCCATTTTTGATGGGTCTGGCCAAAGCAAATCACCAAGTGAGAGACAGCAGAAGCAGTCAGATGCAGAACTAATAGCATTACTCTGGAATAGAGATTTCTAGTCTGTTCACTCAATTCTTGTCTTCTCCATCATGAAGAAATCAGAGAGAAAACAGCACTTCAGTTTACTCCCTCCTACAAGCTCTATCTCTGATCCCACATACAAATCTAACTGTGCAAACTTTACCAAGCAGAACACTTGACATCAAAAAGTCACTACTGCAGCTCGTAGTAACGCATTTTACAACTGAGCTGGTTTCCATCCCTCCAACGACTTCTTTCTGCTTCCTTCTCATGGTTTGACACTTCATTAGTAGGTACCCAAACTAAACCACCTCAGTTAATTAATAGCCCAAGCAGTTTTACCTGCTTCAGCTCACTGCTTTCCCCATATCCTTCGCCCCCCTTTCCAAAGGCATGAAAAGGTTAACAGACATCACCAAAAACAGTCTACTGTGCAAATACGAAAATATTTGATGTTGCTTGTTCTTCTGAGCATGTCAAGAGAAGTACAGAGTAACAGACTCACTTCTGAAGTCAGTGATGGCAGGTGACTACAAGAAGTAACAGAAAGGCACTGTCTTCTCCAGCTGATAGGACAGAGCTTAACAAACCAACTTCAGGCAAAGGGAAAGGAGGCTACAGCTATGACTTGCAATTCAAAAAAAGCAACATTTTTTCTTGTGCAACATTATTCCACAGGAAAAATAAGCTGAGATAAATGACCCTGCAAACCACAAAAAGTGCACATGCCTAATCGGTGGAGTTGCCCAAATGTCAGCCAGAAAGACAAGGAAAACCCTGAAAAACATTCATATATAGCAACTACATTTGCAACACACACATTGAGGGTTTTCTAGTTAATACTAGTTTTCAGTTCAACAGAGCACAGGACCAATGGAGGGATAGGCAGTGCTCCAGACTAGAAGCTTTAACCCAAACACGCAACACAGTTTTCAGAGTACCTTATACTGGGGTTGCTCATACGCAGCTCTACCTTTCCTGTGTCCTACCTGCATCCAGGGCAAGTAAAGCAGTGTACTGAAAATGAACTGACATATCTCACTACACAAGCAGATGCTGATAAATACAAAGAGTTTTCTCAATGGTTTCCAGACAAGACATATGTGGAAAATTATTTTACTTGTTGCTTTGAGCACCGGAGGAGTCTGCCAAGACAAACACTTCGGTGATAAGCACTACAGACCTCACAGTAAAAGAAAGTCTGGAAGTCAGAGCCCATGGTCAGATAAAAGCCAGCCCACAAGGGGAAGGTACAGTGAAGATAGCAGCTACCATAAAAGCATTCAGATGTTTAACTCTGCCAGGAAATAGACACCACCATGTCCTAACGGAGCTGCTGAAGACCATGTAGAAAGAGTGGAGCCCAGGCCTCCGACTGCCATTCCAGTCCAGTCTCCCAAACACAGCCCTCAAGGGATAACAAAATGCAATCATGAAACAACAGCCAGCCCAAACAAGTCCAAAGCACAAGAAAATGTCACATTTCACCAAGTATCAAAAAGACCTGCAGCTGTTATTGTTTACTTAGCCAGCACACCAAAGATTTACACCATTTGCAGTTCTAGCTTTCTGTGGTCTCTTTTATAGCCTTTGTACCAATAATACCAGGTCCTATGGGCTAGACAAGGTGTTTCAGTGGGGCTAAATATCTTAAAAGACTTTCAAGCTCAGCTATTGGTCAGTCCCAAAATAGCTTTCTAACTACACAGCCTCTCCAACTTACCCTCACTAAAGAAGCAGCCAGAGCAGGAGCCCAGTGGAACCCATGCTTTCCTCCTCACTGAAAGGTTAGACAGTCAAAAAAGACAGAAAAAAAAAAATTGTACTTTTACTAGTACCTCAGTGCAAAACCAGTAAAAGGACCTTGATTAGAAGCACAGTTCCACTGCACACCCTTGTATTCACACGCCCATAAATCATTAATCCACAGACTTCAAGAAATGTCCTTTGAAGGGTCTAAGCTGCCAGGGAGTCGCGTAAGATCATTGGATAATTCAGGGTGGAAAGGACCTCAGGAGGTCTGTAGCTGAACCTCCTCAAAGCAGGGTCAGCTCTGAGATCAGACCAGGTTGCTCAGGGCTTTACCATGTCACATCTTAAAACCTCCAAGAACAGAGTCTGCACAAACTCTCTAGGCATCCTGTCCCACTGCTTCATAGTCCCCAGCATGAAAAAGTTTCTCCTTTTGTCCAGACTGAACCTCATTCGTTTCAGTTTTTACCTGTTGTCTCTCTCCTCTGCTATGCAACGGAGAAGAACCTGGCTTCATCTCCTCAATAACCTCCTCATAGGTATCAGCAGACTGCTTATTAAAGATCTCCCTGAAGCAATCTCTTCCATAAGCTGAACAAGCCCATCTCCCTGAGCTCTCTTCACAAGACAAGTGCTCCAGCTGCCACCCCAGTGGCCCACTGCTGAAGGTGCTTCAGTTTAGCCATGTCTTTCCTGCATTGAGGAGCCCAAAACTGGACACAGTGTATTAGCTGAGATCTAAGGAGTGCTGAGTAGAGGCGGATAATCGCTTTGCTCAATCTACTGGCTGTGCTTCTGTTAATACAGGCCAGGATATTGCTGGTCTCCTTCACAGCAATGGCACATTGCAGGCCCATGGTCAGCTCGCTGCCCACCAGGGCCCCCAGGGCCTTTCCAGCAGAGCTGCCCCCCAGGCAGGCAGCCTCCAGCCCCTGTCATTGCAGGGGGCTCTTCTTTCCTGAGTGCAGGACTTTTCATTTGCTCTTGTTGGATTTCAGAAGGTTCCTGTCAGCCCATTTCTCCCGCCTGTCTATGTCTTCCTGAATGGCAGCCCGGCCCTCAAGTGTATCAGCTGGTCACCCAGTTTGGTGTCATCTGCAAACCATGAGAACATGCACTCCATCACCTCCTCCAGGCCCTTGATGAAGATCTTAAACAGGACACATCCCAGGACAGACCATGAGATCACACGACATAGGGGCTGTGCCGCAGGCAGCCATGAGGATCTTTCTCCCCTTCTCTTGCACAGGTATCAGTTACTCTGTTTTTACTCTTCCAAAGTAATAGAGATTAAATCTTTCACACTCCCAATACAGCTCCACAGAATCATCTGGCCAACTATGCTGCGACACACCAAATTACTCAGTCTCCCTGGAACATCAGTGCCCATCCCCTATGCATTCAGTACAAAAGCGGAATTTCTCAGCTCAGACAGTTTCAATGTAATTGTGTTTGCGTTCTTGGAGAAACCTCTTACCAACCACTGGATCAACAGCGTATTTGTTTAGCAAATGAAGGAACCCAGTGAGGATGCCTTCTATCAAGATTCTGGGCAGTATAGCATCTGCACGTAATGCCATTCACAGAATCACAGAAAGTTAGGGATTGGAAGGGACCTCGAAAGATCATCTAGTCCAATCCCCCTGCCGGAGCAGGATTACCTAGACCATATCACACAGGAACGTGTCCAGGCGGGCTTTAAATGTCTCCAGAGAAGGAGACTCCACAGTCTCTCTGGGCAGCCTGTTCCAGTGTTCAGTTACCCTCACTGTAAAGAAGTTTTTCCTCATATTTATGTGGAACCTCCTGTGTTGGGAAGAAAAGTCACTCACTGAAAACCACAATTTGTTTTACCAGTTTGTCCACAGAAAAGAAAATCAACAAGTGTTCTCCACTGGCTAAAGAGCTAACCAAGAAAGACTTTTTACCAGATGCTGACCTAGCTTGGCAAATTTAGGTGCCTGTAATCTGTTTGTTAACATGTAAATGACAAGAATTAAGGGATCAGAAATATAGAGTTGGAAAGACAGTATAAAACAAACACCTTAAATGTCAGAGTCATGGCTTGGTCCTGGTCCAAGCATAGCTCCCTAGTCTTCTTATTGCTCTTACTACTGATGTCAGCAGAGCAACAGCCACCACAGTTTAGTTTTTGAAACTAAATGATACGAAGCTAAATGATACTGAGGATCCAAGGTGATGATTTAAACTATGGCTCCTCACTGTGCTAATGCAGCTACAGCTGCAGTGCTGCAGTAAAACTGGGCATTTTCAAGACAGTGGTCTAATTAAGCACATCATAAGTGGTCAAGAGGGAAACTATTAGTCTGAATCTGTGTGAGCAGGCAGAGGAAAAACTCACAAGCACTCAGTTATCCCAGACACATCATGGAAACAAATATATACCTTTCTCCTTCAATCATACAGCAGAAAGTGGATACCAAGGCCAGTCACTCTTCCCTTCCCATAACCATATGTCTCTCTCCCTGATGAGGGACCCTCAAAAAATCCAGCTCCACAGAATCAGAGAAATGTTGCTTGGAAGGACCTGCCAAGGTCCAGCTTGAAGCTAAACTATTGCCACACTAGATAAGGTCAGTCATGACTGCTTCTCCCTTTCCACACGTTAAAAAACCCTATCAGTTTGTGTGGCAGACTGCCTCTCTGCTATAGAGGCAGCAGGTCTGGTATGCTCCCAGACAATTGTCACCTGGCACAGCAGGACCATTTGGAGCATGACATCCGGCACCCAATTAAAATGCAGTTTCCCAATGATACGGCTCCATTATACACGCTTTTTTAATTACCTAATTAGAGTGTCAAGATCCCTGTCAGACCAAATTCAGTAGAGATCCAAGATACATCTATAGTATTAGCATTCTTGCAGCCTGCCCAATTTTCCAATGGAACCAATTCACTTTAACAATACTGAGAGCCATATACAGGGAAGAAGCCAAACTGTAATCCTGAGGGGCAATTTTATAACCCTGTTCCTGAGGAGGAATATTAAGCAGAAAATGCAAGCCTGGATGCCCTGGTACTTTGTCCTATTCTACCATCTCTGAAGAAAATCCTGTCAATTTTGTAAAGCCTCTAAATCCATCTGCTGGTCTAGGCAAGCCAGAGAGCAAACAACGCTATTCTATTTTAAAATGTCAGAAGTGTCTGCGTCTGTTTAATAACACAAATGCATACATCTGCCAAACAGACCTAGTGGAAAGACACTTTCTGAGGATTACACATTCTTCTATTTAAAGACAGAAAAAAAGACACCGTGCCTTCACACAGACACCAGAATAGCTCTCCTCCTCATCCAGCTCTCACAGTCTCCTTCCTTACTCCAAAGAAATTGTGTACGCAATCATCTCAGCTAATTAAAAATTAGCAATAAGGCCATATGGCAGCTACAATGGAAAATACACTATTTCTTTTTTCAGTGGATTTCATTATGGTTCAACCACGCAATGAAAGAAGTACTAAAGAAGGAACTGGAATTGTAGGAGCCAGAACAGCTTGCTTGTTTTATAACCAAAATGCAGTATACATTGAAAAGAGATTTTAGAAGAGTTTATATCTGATTGCCAGACAGGTCTTGGGGATTATAAAGAAGCCTTTTTTAACTTGGAGAAACAATCACTGAGAGGCAAAACAGAATTCCCAAAGATCCTGTTGCTCGTCACTAGCAAAGCCAAAACCAAAATCTCGTCCCATGGCCTCCCCTCTCAGCCTCAGGGCTCTGGAGAGGGGTCTGCAGTGGGTGCATGGAAACAAATCATGTGTACAGGATTTATAATTAGAAGCTTCATTGTGTGGATGTATGTTCCTCCACAAGGAAGTGACAGTGATTTAAGAGCCTGAAGAGTACAGAGCCACTGCTCTAGGCCAGTAGATGCTGCCAGGTGTGCATGTTCTCTCCACATCTGGTTTTCACAGTAAGACTTAACCAGGTTCAAATTACAAAACCCTAAAACCACGTATGTTAGCCATAACACTTTTCCAGCTAACCTAGACATACACAACAGAAGTCACGAATTTTGGGCTGCAGCTTTCTACTTGGCCAACAGAAGAGTCCAAATTAGGATATCTATACCTAAGCAGGCTGAATACGCTTCACCCTGGAGAGATCACTTGGCCACTGATCTACTAGTTGTGCAACTCAGAGGTTCCTGTTCCCACTTCCCCTCCAAGCTCAGCCGACCCCCAAAGATAAATGGGGATCACTGTCACCCACGTAAGAACTGCTGGTTTAAGATCCCTCACACGCAGCCCCTCCTGTGATGGTGGGGACAGCATGCACCATCCCTGAGTGGCCTGTCCTGCAGCAGAGGTCCCAGCATCCAGCACTCCTCCTGCAGGCAGCCTAGAAAAGTCCCCTGAAAAGCAGGGCTCTCCCACTGCTCACCCTGCCCCTCCTTCCCTTCCACTTAGCTCCTCCTCACCACAACACATGCCATGCTTCCCTCCACTGCCCAGGGCAAGAAGTGCAGATGCTGCCTACGACAGTGACCAGAGGCAGGTACACCGCAGCCACCGGGACAGCACGTAAAGCAAAGGCCAGTGCATGTGTGCCACATGCACCCCGGGGAAAACCTGCCGCAGATGCACACGCTTTGCAAGTTACAGCAAACAACTCTGACAACCGTATCAGTTGATTATACCATGCCCTGAGGAAAAAAATAAGGTTCCTCAGTGACAATGTGTATAAATAACACATTTCACAGAGCAGACAGAGGACGTAGGAAGGAGAGGACAAGCAACTACCAAAGTCACCACACAAAAGAGCTCAATTAAAGGGCTGTGCAGAGTGAGGCATCTTTCAGTGGACACCATGACAGCTGACCAGAACAGAGCCCGTGCAGCAGTCACATCCAGACACTGGCACAGGTCAGATCTTTCTCTGGAGCCATGTGGTTGACTTTCAGGTCTCTGGCTTCTACAACAAAATACCCAGATCCCGTTAGTTCAAAGAACCTGGAGGTTTGCTGAAGTCATGACTGCTGTAATGAGCAGAGGTCAGCACAAGCAGAAGCCTTTGGGAAACAAGCCTTCCCTCCCTTCTTTTTCTCTTTCTGGCCTTCAGGTCTCCTGAAACGACTTTGAGGAGTTTGAAGGCTGGCCCTTAGCCTGCTGCTGCAGTGAAGACCTTGCCCCATCAGCATAAGAACATGGACAGGCTGAAAATGCTGAAAAGGGAACAAGACTCCAGGGCTAAGAAGGCATGCACAGAGCCTCCTGCATTGCCAGCAGCAGCAAGGGTGAGAAGGATCACAAACAGATGATGTTATAGGAGAGGCAGAAAATTCCTCCTCCTTATGATACGTCAGTGTCTCTGTACGGTCGTACGTCCACATCAAGACATGATGTCCCAGGAACCCTGACACAGACAACCTCTCAGGTACGTGTTTGCAGGCCAAGATTTCTAGTGGTGCTCAAGAGATTTGTACTCTTGACTCCCTTTGAAAATGAACAGCAATTTTGCATCCAAATCCCTCATGAGCAGCTTGAAGTACCAGCTACACTGGCACTTCCACAGCTACAAACTTGAATCTCCTCAGCTGTGTCCATGACACTTGCATGCATAAGGTACACACACTAAATTTCCTTCCCAGTTGAACAGCAAAGCTGTAACTGCTGAAACACCAATTCTTGCAATCGCCAGACTCTGCCTCATGCTGGTCTTGCCATAGACCACGTAACCCTGGATCCCCTAGCAACAAGTTGTTCTGACATGCTTTTGCAATGGAAAGAGCTTGCCAGCTAATCTCCCAAATCTCCTAACATCACACTATAATCCAAAGCTCAAAGCAGCACGTTGGAAAACTCCACCAGCTTCATCTGTTTTCAGATCAGCTGGCCTGTAACAGTTTTTAAAGTATATAAAAAGACATTTAGCAGTGTTATGCATAACTATACTAAATCTTCTGGACTCCTGCACTGCTGCCGTGCAGATCAGTAGGATGCATTTATATTAATAAAGAGATCTTAAATATTACAACTCTTAAATAAAAAAACAAGTATTTAAGTCCGTATGATACAATGCATTGCAGAACACAGCCTGATCTCCCTGCACAGATCCACCAGTGGGACCACAAATCCCCCCCTTCACACCATCCAGCAGAAAGCATCTGCACAGGCTTTGCATAAAGTCATGACTTGGCAGCTCCCCCCATTCGTATCAGGTCCACGTGCAGCCCTCCATACACCGAAGTCTCACAGGGCTCACCCACATGCTCCTCAAAACAAACAGCCAGATGCCAGCTTCTAGAAGTCTCTCCCAAGATATTAGTATTAATAAAATCTTTAGAAGAAACTAAAATAAACAGCTATCACCGAACAAGTGCCTTTAAGTAAGGGTAGACTCATTTTTAAGGAGAAAAAGGAGTCTCTTTCCAAATCTCTGCATTAGTACTTTTAAGAAATTCTAAAATCTGGTTTTGGAAAATTAAAAGTGTTGATAACCACCTTGCTAAGGTCTGTGATGCAACATAACAATGTTCCTACAATGAATCTTACATTAATGACTGCAACTCTGAAAATAAAACAACTTCAAAATGTTTGTTTTTCTTAAATAAAAGTAAGTCACTTTCTTCAATCCACTACTGGAGAGCTACAGAGCTATTTCGCATACCTTGCTGCATCCTGTCTGGAAGAAAGCTTTCAGCTGTAATTCAAAACTCTATTGTCTCACAGTGAGACTGTGCCTAAAGCTGTGTTGGGCGAACCATCCCAGCCTAGCAGCAGTTACAGGAGAAAAACGTGGGGTTTATGACACCATTAAAAGGATGATTCCTGCGCACGTAAAGTTCATTTCGGTTGAGACACTGACACAAGTTATATCGACAGTAGGGCTTTTGCCAGAAAAGAACAGTGTGAGAACGCAAACTGTCACTGCTATAGCAAGAAAAGACTGAAACCAGACCTGGTCAGAGGTCCGTCTAAGCTCCACAGAAGAAACTCGGCAATTAGGCTACACAGGTTCCAACTGGAAATTTAGGTCTCTCTGTGTTTAAATTAGTAGTAGAAAGGATAACAAATTGAAACTGAATTTGCATATGTCTGCACACAGTCTTTCTATGGATACATACACGCCTAGAACAGTATGTATCTTCAATATAATCATATGCAAATTCCTCTCTTAAAAAGCAAGTAATTCTGCTTATCCTGTTTGGATATTGCAGCAGCAGTAACCCACTACAATGCACAAACACACTTCCCCAGGCCAGTATCCTCTCAGACTGCAGCAAACATACTTCTGTGAACCAGGACAAGAGAATTAGACCGTACATACTTTGTATTTGTCTAATCATCTGACTAAGAATTCACTGGCACATACTACAAGCACAGAAAGTAAGTTAAGATGGGGGTGAGCTCCAACACTGGTCTACTGAAAGGAAGAGCCTTAAAAACACATTGAATATCAGGTCAGGAGACAGTAAGAAGCAACCAGCTTATCTCAGACTGCAGCTCAAGGATCTGCAAGAGGCGGATTTGCTCATGAAGCTTCCTGTTGGGTGAGAAATACAAGACCAGCCAGCACCCTGCAAGCTACCTGGCACTTCACCGCTACTCAGAAATGCAGACATGCCTCAGGACAAAAGCTAGAATGCAGGCACCACATCAGTAGCACACCTCCATCCTGACCTTTCTAGGCACCAAGGGAATGCCCAAGTCCCAGTTCTTCAGTATCAGAGAGGTTAGAGTAATTACTCCACCAGTACCAGATCATAAAGTAGGATACATGGGCACAGCCAGTATGAAACATAATCTGCAATGGTCAGGAATGGTTGTGATCAGGACAAATCCCAGGCATGAATGTGACCAACATGAGCGTCACCTGCAAGGTGACTGAAGATTGAGTTAAGCTTGCCTTACAGCTTTACATCTTTTTAGGATCTATTGAACAGGCATCTTTCAATATTGTTTTAAAGCTAAATACATTTGTTAGAAGTCTCAGCCACCAGGCAGTGGCTAAAGCAAAGGTGCAGCACATTGAGACAGAGAAGTTAATTTTTTTGCAGTCTGCTTACAGAGATACTTCTCTGGAGACTGATTAATAGACATCATTAAAA
This sequence comes from Nyctibius grandis, assembly GCF_013368605.1. Taxonomy (NCBI): domain Eukaryota; kingdom Metazoa; phylum Chordata; class Aves; order Nyctibiiformes; family Nyctibiidae; genus Nyctibius; species Nyctibius grandis. The sequence goes on from NC_090662.1 coordinate 82,329,817, forward strand.
AGAGATTTTAACTATTTTCAGTATACTATATTCAAATGAAAGATGAGATCCATTTTCTAAGCAAGTCCAACTCCCCTATCCAGTTGTGTCCAAGGGTATGCCTTACAGACTTGAGATGTGCTCATCAATACAAAGGCAATGAAGTAGAACTGCTTTTGAACCTCTTCCTCCAGAGAGCAATTACCCACATAAGCAGTCCCATCAGTTTCAAAGGAATGATAAAGAAACTGTTTCCTCCAATTTAATTCTGCTGTGGAGCTTATTTCCTCATGTTCTTCGCTCCAGAAAGCCAAAGTGGATCGGGCAGTACAAGCAGTCCCACCTGAACAATTCGGAGATGGGTTTTAGCATGTGCAGAGCTGTGAGAAACAGGCAGATTACTCAGCACCTTTGCCTAAGGATCAGGGCACCAGAGAGGACTCAGGAGATACAGTTTCTTTCCCTGGCTTTGTCACTGGCTTGCCAGATGACTTGAACAAATCACTTCCACTTCCTCACCCTCCACCTTTTCTCCCTGCAAAACAGAGGCAACAACTGCCACCTTTCTCTGGGAGAAAAATCGTGCCATCTAGTGAAACAGGCATCTTCCAAGCTATTTACCAAACTGGTGTGCCTGCAGGCAAACGCAACAGCAAACTTTTCACAGCCACACCATCTCACTGTCACACTGAGCCACAGACCCCAAGAACAATACTTTAACCTCCCTTGATATGCATAAAACCTTCATTATTCTTCAGCTGCTGTTGCAATAATCCTGCCCTCTGTAGCACTGTCATCTCTCTCCTCCTTCCTCCCCCTCCTATTGATTTCATCAGGCACAACAGATCGCTCTTTTCTGGAGCAGTTTCCTCACCCCTATGCCCACCCTCAATCCTGTCACTGGGAAACAACACTAATCAATTAAGTCTGTTGTATTTCTCTCACTGACTCCTCCGTATAGGCTATATATACACACACACATACACAGATACAATAATAGAAGGTTTATTTAGCCAAACACCTGCTGCACAGATCTTTCATACAATGTGATACGAGGAAAAGAAAACAAAGTTTTGCAAGCAGGCTTGGAGCGAAGCTTGCAGCAAAACCCCTACTTTATTTCAGTACAAAGACATCACTCTGGACGACAGTAAAGGGCAGATTTTTTTTTAAGTCCCTTTTACACTTTGACATGAAACACAGCACTATCTGAAATAGTATCTTCTACAGGGTCTGAAAAGAAGCTAAGGGATCATCTAGCTTACAAACTGTGTCCTGCTATGGGCCCTGCCAGCACCCCAATAGTTTCCTAAAGTGGATTTTGGAGCTTCTGAACAGGTGTGATAAGTTTATTAATCACATTACAGATGTGGCACATCTTGAATGCCCAAGATAGACCTAGACAGAGCCATGTCACAGTAAGATCAGGCAAACTTAGATTTTTGCAGATTCCCACATAGCCTCATGGAGGGGGGCCGAGAGAAGTAAAAACGAAGCAGTCCCACAAGCACTGGAACTAACACAGTTAAGGAGGTGTGTCATGACTGATGGTAAGATTGAGAATGCACATCTCCATGCAGTGCTCTCCTCACAGACAGGTCCTTTCTCCAGCCGTGTCCCTCCCACATGGGCCCTCCAGTAGCATGTAAGGGTTGAGCTCATCTGCAGGTTTTCCTGCTGCAGGACTCCACTAAGGTCTTTCTATTGTCACTCATTGGTGATCCATTTTGACACAATCTGCAGTCATTTAATAATCCTTAAAACCGGTAGTTTTCTCTCAGGGACATTTTTAGCCAAACTATGGGTTAAAAATACTCCTGGGAAGGAAGAGGAAGGGAGGAGCCAAACAGACAGTGAGATCACGCTCCCCGTATTTCCATAGGAAACCAGGGTAAAAATGGGTTCCCCTTGAACAACGGTGGCTGCTGTTTCTTTTAAGTCAGGGCTGCCTAGTAAGTCAGTTCAGCCATAAAAATTCAGAAACATAAATATAAGGTGTAATGGTGTGAAGCAGAGGTTCAAGGTAGAAATTCAAAGGCTTCCTCGAACGTGTAGGCAACCTATCGAATTTGACTTAAAACATTGATGAATTTGACCTGAAATCTTAACCCTACCTCACCTACTGGCACCCTCTTACAAAGTGCTATGTCACGCCATACTGCCAAAGCAAGAGCAGCAGCAAAGTTGTTTACATGCTACAAGAAATACCTTGAATACTGGCACAGTGACTATCACCAGCGTACCTAGGAACCTTATTTATCCTCCCGTCATAAAGAAAGAGTATGAGCTTAACGCTGGCCGCCTTGATAAGCCTAATGAACCCTCCTCTCCCAATATAGCCTCTCTAAAAATAGATTGCAGCATGTTATAAAGTAGTTAGCCAAAAAAACATTTAAATTTAGTTGCTTATGGGTTGGTAGCCACACATTATGGTTATTTATAACACAGCTGCCACCCATGATTAAAAAAAGAAAACCACATAAGTAACAAACGAAAACTTTTCCAGTAACAGTATAAGGATCTTTGAGCTGCATGGCTCAGAAGTTTTGCACAAAGAAGAAAAGGATGAATATAACTGGATTACAGCTCCTGCACAGACCAGGTTAAAGGCCATTACATAAATACAGCTGGGATGGTGCTAGCAGGCCTGTATTTACACTACGATACAAAACACAGGCAGTGAAAGCAAGACATATAAAGAGCCCTCTGGCTTGCTTGCTTTTCATGCTGTTAGAGGCAGAGGGGGCAAAAATGACTTTTGATTGTGGGAAATCAGCAGCCAGCACTTCCATTTGCTGTGGTGGAGAGCAGTTGGTGGAGCGGGCAGTACTCACTCCGGGAAGACCACTCTGACCTCTGCTGGTCCCCGCAGAGGAACCCAGCAGAAACTGCCTGAGGGAGGAGGAAGGGAGGAAAACTCCAGGGCAAAGCAGTTCCCAAGCCCACAGGAGAAGTTGACCACATGGCTCCTATATGGTCTGTCAACTCATTCAAGGAATGCCACTCAGATGAGCTTTCAATTTACTTCTGCTTCACGCTCACATACAAAGATCCCGTTTCTAGCCCTGAAATTTGCTCCTGCAGCTGCCCAGGTCCTACCACAAGCCATGGACCAGCCTCTCTCCCCCCTGGTGCTGACCCCACCCCACCACCTCATCACCGCTTAGCCCTTTGCCCCCTCCAGTTTCACAGCCGTCGTTTGGACAGCCTGCATTTGAGAGCTATCCCACTGGGTAAAAAAGCACAAAATGTGCCTTTCTCTGGCCTTAAAACTGCCAATGGAGGAAAACGTAAAAGGGTAATAAGGCATTTCCCCTTACAACGAAGGGCCTCAGCCGCCTGCATCCCCACAGCGCTGTGTGTAGGCACATCGCACCCAACGGGCGCCTCCACGGGCTGGCAAACGGCCTTTTCTCCCTTCGCATTTTCAGACTGGAAGGAATACTCAAACCAAAAGCTGAGTCACATGTTCCAGTTCCCTCCCCGTCACACTGACAGAAGCGTGACCGCCACGCTTTACCGCAGCAGTGGTTCCCCACTAAGTACTGAGGGCCGTAACCACAACGGGCCCTTCCACCGCCAAGAGTAGGCAAAATAATGGACAAACTCGGCAAAACAAGTGGGTGGCCCGTTCCAAAAGCAGTCGCCTCAAAAACATCGCCTAGCAATGCCAAAATTTCTCATTTAAGAAGGGACGCTGCCAACCTGTTTAAGCTGAGAAGTCACCTTTGAAAGAAATACACTCTTTCAGAGCGTGAGGTCGGCATCCTCCAGTGAAGGTGAGTTTTCTCCACCGTCTTCCTTCAGAAGCAAATGAGATCACCAGGAAGGCACAACCGCTTCTGCTGCTCCTCAGCACAACCACATTGGACAAACTTGATTAAAAATAGATAATAAAGGAAATAGCAGTAAGCCACACCAAAACAGTCAGTAGAAGGAAAAGGAAGCAATTTCCTTGAGACAGGTTTTGAGGCCAAATTTTTATTTCTAAATATTAAAAAGCTGCCTTCTAAATGTTGCTGGCAATTGATAGACTCAATATGGGTAAAACATGTGCTCGCTCAACAGCCAGCTGAAAGGAGGCTGAAATTCGCATTACGTCCCTAACCCGACACCCATCACACACTAGAACAAAACCAAGGCCAGAAAGTCTACATTTCATTAAAGCGTAAGGCAAGGACACCCAATTTTCCTGTTAGCAGATGGCAGCAGTTTGGGGGTAACGTGGAGGAAGAGTTTCTCCGCAAAAGCCAGTATTTGGTCAGAGAAGCAGAGGAGGACAGTACGCCGTCCTCGGAGGAGACGACACTCAGGAGAAAGGTACACTCTGTGTATACAGGGCTGGACTGCCTTTATCAAGTCCAGAGGCAACACGCCGTCCCCGTCTACAACAATAACAAAAAAAAAGTCATGTTGCTTGAGAGTAAACAGCGCTATCTCCGTACAGCTTCTGGTGCGAGCAGATCGCTGTGAGAACGCCTCGCACGCGTGCCCCCAACGCGAGGAGGCCAGGCCGGGGCTGCAGCACAAGGCGAGTCCGCGCAGAGGCACCTGCCCCGCACAGCGTCAGGGGTGGGTGTGCAGTGGGGGCTCAGCCACCCCAACACAGGTGCCAGCCCACTGGGCTCGGGCTGAGGGAGCTTCTCCAGGCTCCCCGCACCACAGGGGAAGGCTAAGGCCTCCCTGCACGGCTGGCACCCACTGTGCTGGCGGTGACAACCCACATGAACACAGCTGATACACCCCGGTGTAAGTGTACTAGTGCAAAATCCTGGTGCTCGAGGGCTACGTGTTTTTGCTGAATGTATTTGGTTACAAAAACCACTCTGGGCAAAGTATGTACACCAACATAAAACCTATGGATGAAGCGGGCCTGGAACGAAACACGGGTGGATTTAATCGTTCCGTCGTGGCTTCCTCAACTCTCAGACTAGAAGAAACGACGCCCACAGTCTCCTTGGTCACCAGAAGTTTATTTTACAGCAGAAAGCGGCTTCGGGGGTTCCCCTCCCGGCAGCGGGTGGGCGGGCGTACGAAAAGGGGAGCCGGGAAGCGGCGGTGCGAGCTGCCGAGCCCGCCGGCGCCCTCGAGGTCACCGATGAACGGCCACCCCACAGCGGCGTGCGGCGGGAAGCGCCGGGCGCTGCCAGGCGCAGGGACCTCCCGGCAGCCCTCCCGCCCCCCAACCGCCCGCCCGCGGCTCTTGGGGCCCCGCGGGCCGCACGAAGACCCCTCCCGCCGCGCCGCCGCCCCCAGCCGGGCTGAGGACGGGCGAGGCCCCGTGCCGCGCCGGGAGGCAGACCGCCGCCGCGCCGGCCCCGCCTGCAGCCCCCTCCGTGGGGGCTGGCGAACAAAGGGGGTCCCTGCCCGCAGCCTGCCGCCCGCCCCCGCCGCAGGCTTGCCGCGGAGGGACGGGACGGGACGGGACGGGGGAACCGCTGCAAGTCGCGCCGGTCGGATGCACTTTTCTTCCTCCCCTCCGCGCGGGCGAACTCACCCTCCTTGGCTTTCTTCTTCCTCGCCAGGGTCCCGCCGAGCTTGCCCAGGAACGACTCGTCTTTCTTCATCCTGTGAGGCCGCAGCGTCGGGGATCGGACGGGAGCGGCGGACATCGGCTTTACCGGGGGGTGACCGGGAGAGCCTGCCCTGCCCTGCCCGGGGGCTGAAGCGGCCCGCGAAGCCGAACAAAGCCCGGGAGCGGGTGAATCACCCGGCCAGCCGCGACCGAGAGGGGAGAGCCGTCAGCGGGAGGCGGGGGGTGTGCGAGCCGGCGCCGCACGGAGGGCGGGGGGCGGGCTGGGAGCCGCTGCCGGCGGCCACAGCGCCCTGCCACGGCCGGGAAGTCCGCGGGAGGCGGGGGCAGACTGCCACGACGAGCCGGCCCCGCCGCCCTGGGCGCCCCTTGAGGGGCCGCGGGGCGGTGACCGCCCTGGGGAGTTGCCCGAGGGGAACCCCCTGCCCGCGGGCACCCAGCCGGCCTCAGGCAAACATCGCAGCCTTACCTGTCGGGAGGTTTCTTCCCTCTTCGGCTGTGCTGGGACGGCTGAGAAAGGGGGCCGGGGGTCGGACGCGCCGCAGCTGTGCGTGTGCGCTTGCGGCCTGGCAGGGGCTGCGGTACCCCGGGCCTCGCACCCAGGCACCGGCAGATGCACAGGGACCACGTGGGCCAAACCCACGAAGGTGGAGAAAAAGTGGGTAAAAAGCATCACAGAAATGCAAAGCCCTGAGTCCCATCACAGCCAGACCAGCAGACAGAATTGAGGGCAAACTCTTAAGAGTGTGCCATTTGTCAGGGCTCTGCTTAGCAGCTTCTTGCTGGCTACACTCAGATTTGCCTCCTGATTCTGCAGCCAAGCACCTCTTCTATCAGACTAGCCTGCCTTCTCCTCCTGGCCTGTTTGTTTGGCATCTCCCTTGTGGTAAGGATGAGGAGAAGGGGGCTGTAGGCTCCATGTTTGCCAAGCTCGCACGCATGAAGGCCCACAGGCACCTCCGAGAGAGAAGCCACCACCTCCCAGGTCTCTGAGCACTGACGCAAGCATCCACATTAAAAACAGATCCTGAAGAGTTTATAGCGATAGGCTCTGATCCTGCGAAGTCTTATGCACATACTTCACTCTAAGCCCCTGAAGTGGTCCCATTGGCTTTAATGAGACTACTGGGACCTAAAGTCATACACAACCTTTGGCCATGTTCCTGCAAGTAGTTCCCTGTCAGCAGCCCTTGCCCCAACAAAGAACCATATTCAAATCGAATGCAACTTGGCACAGAATCCGCACACCCAGCTTACAGGACAGATTTTCATGCTTGACCTGACACAGAAGTAACACTACATGATGCATCCAGAGTGTAAGATAGCAGATACTTTTCTGAGTGTGTAGTTTCACGAGAGATTTAAGGAGAGCTAATCCTCTCCATCACGAAGACCTACTCTTGTCCCTTACCTCCATCTGCGTGTTGCTTTTCTACAGGCATTTAAGCAACTAATTAAAAAAAAACCCCAACAAACAAAAACCAAAACCACCCTGCCCAGCTTTTTGGTGTGACTGAGCATAAAGTCACACAAGGGCAAGTGCCAGCAGAAGGGAAGTGGAGGGAACACATGACTGGGGCTGGGAAGACCCTTCCAAATGGCAGCACAGACTTCTGTGAACTGGAGTATAATGAATTTGCAGCCTGATATATGATGGAATTATGACTTATTTTGAGTAGACATTAATTCTTTGGGGATCCAACTCTAAATACATTCAAGAGTGAACACTAACTTTTTTAAAATCATGTTTTATTTTAATTTTTTGGATGATGCTTTCAGAGGAAGGTGCCAAACTGGACATTTTAATCCAGCTTTGCAATTATAAAGACAGGACCGAAGAACAGGAGGGGTACTGAGAAGTTCAAATGCTTTTTAAGAAGAGCTACGCATTTCAGGACTGGGCAGTGCAATCCACCAGCCGGGGCACAGCAGGGAGCTTTAATCAAGAGCCTGTTAACTCACCCTGAGGTCACAGGCCCAAGGGACCCACTGCACCCAGCTCCTATCCCACTGTGTCTGTTGAGAATATGATACTACCCCAAACAGGACAGAGCTGCCCTAAATTGCAGGGAAAGAAAAGCTGCACAACACTCAGCATTTAATGAAAATGCCTTTTCATTAAGTGAGACAGAAGCAGTGGAGGATTCTTCAGAATACAAGCCCGAAACAGGAGGGTGTTTGAACTGGAATGTGGCTTTTTGTCCAAAGAAGAACACAGCACAGGATGTAGTTTTATTTTGCCTGAAGGTGTTCTTAAGAAAAGAGATGAGTGTTTTGCATTTCTCTATAACTGCTGTTAACAGAACATGGAACAGTTTCTAAATATAGAAATACTGTTAATTTACCTACGTTGCATTTAAAAAAATGTATATTTTTGTAAAAAAATCTGTAAATTTTTGTACAAAAAGATTTTGCTTTTGCCTGTTGAAAGTAATATTTAACACAATAGCTAATGAAAGATTCAAGCAAACAATGCTTGCCCACACCTGTTTCTCTAATTGAGTTTCTTTCTGCATTTGAACCATAGGTTTGCCTAACAGGCTCTATTTCTGTTGTTGTGTTTTGCAAATCAACAGGCGAGTGGCAAAGAGACAAATACTGTTTCAAAGCATAGAAATGAGGGGTAGTCACAGGTTTGGAGGAGGACCTGCAGCTACTTTTAATGTTCGCCTTTAATGGATAAAATTTCAAGTTTATAACGTTCCTCTGCTCAAGCTGCCTGCTGCTCCAGCGCAGCGAAGTACGAAGTCGCCCACAGCACCGCTGTACATCACTGGCAAAAGCAACCAAGAAATGGGAGTGCTGTTTCTATGTCTCAGAAGTCCTGCATTGCAGGGAGCTTGGACCAGGGTTCCTCCTCAGATTAACAAGCAGCATTGCCACATCCATATTTTCCTCCAGCCCCATACTACCATTACGTTATGTGTTACCACATCATTTAAATATCTCACAAAATAATATATACTGTGGATTGTAACATAATGGTCACTCTCACTGGCTGTGCAGGCAGCGTTAGGTGTTCCTGCAAGCCATGTTTCTTGTGGTCTGTTCCGCTAGCCAGGCTGCTGAGTGGTGATCCTGCCCGGCTGAGCTTCTTCATTCAGGAGCCCTGGGAACACTGTGCTTAAAAATGGATTGGTGACAAAAATCTCAGGAAATCCTGGACAAAGCCTCTCTGAAAAAAAGTATGACTTCCCTAAAATCAAGTAAGGCAAAACCAAAATTGTAAGCGCACTATACTTGAGAACTTTAGGGAACACAGCAAGCCCCGATGTATATTAGGGCAGTCCCTCACATCTGGCCCAAACCTGAGTGCAACACACGGATTCACTCTAATTGATCATAGAATCCATCATGGAAACAATTATAAAACTTCACTATTTTGTTTGCGTAAAGAGCAGTGAGAAATATTATAAAGAACATACAAACAAGGCATGCCCTGGCACCATTGGATCGACAGTGCATTCTGCACGTTTTCCAGCTTCCGGTAGGTCTAGTCCCCAGATCAGACCAGACCAGACTACTGGTGCCCACCTCTTCTTGCCAGAGTACTGTAGACTACAACAAAGGCTCCAGGAACCTCAGGAAATGACCTTCGCTGACCAAACCACTCATTCAGCCCATGTACTGTCTTGGAGGGGTGTAAAACAGTTTAATAGTTATGATGACCCATATGCAGCCCTAGTAGCTAAGTGGCACTGCCCAGAATGAAAAGAACCACTTTGTCAAGTTTAGGAGCTGCACAAGCAGAAGATGATGCCAGAGTTAAGGGCTCATGTGATAAACTGGTGTCCAGATAAGTATGCCCTACATTTGCACTCTAGGTTTTTTTAAAGCGTAATTTCTTGCTTTAAGCACTCATCAATAAGGTATCCTGAAACTTACAAAAAATCTATTTTCTCATTGCTTCCCAAAGTTTCTTTCTCCTAATTTCAGAAATCAGTAAGTGGAAATCCTGCTTAAGACATTGATTATAACCTCAACTTCTCTTCCCGTTTCTTTGAAAAGTCCCAAACCTGCCAATGGTTTTATTGCAGGATATGAGGAAGCATCCTGTGATCTATGTTCCAGGGAGCATACGGAAGAGATTTTACAAGGGTCTGTGTGCATTCATGTTTAATGCATAGCTGATGCAAGTTGCATGGACCACACAGTCTCGTTCCACACCCTCCCAGCTCCATGTTCCTGCGTACTGAGCACTATGGTATTCTTCTCACATGCTCACTTCTTCCCTAACCAGCTCAGATTTTCTTTAAAGGTTACTGCTGCACCAGGACACTCGTGTCTTGCTTTGTTACAGAAATGTTTGCCTTAGCTCATAGATAACACTACCTTTAAAAAGCTGTGAACTTTATGCTATGCTGGTTTAGGAATGTGTAGGAAACCTAAAACTTAAAATGGAGCAGTTTACTCTTAATTAGACAGCCCACTGCCCCACCGTTAGTAAACTAACTTCCTCCCTGCAAATACTTGATCTTTGTACCTCACAACAAGATCAGCCTGTCTTGTGTTTGCCCATAAAGGCAATGATGATGATTATTTTTTATCGATGCTATTTCTTTGGAAGAACAAATACATTCTAGTTCCTGAAACAACAGTGTCTTGCCCATAGCAAAGGCTTTTAGACTGTAAGTGAGAACTTACTGAGGCTGGGATCAATACCAGTTACAAAACCGCCTCTCACTTAAATGATTTTGAGGTTTCAGGCTATATGTAATGAATGTTTTATGTTTATTTCCTGTGCAGGATGGAATTCTTCCCTGTGCTTTTGCTAGTGGAAAAAGTGGATTAGCATACCAAAAACTTTAGCTATTCTGCTGTGTTCAAATACCTACACTTCAACTATTACACATTTTTCTAGTGAATATTTCAACCCTTGGAGTTGCTAATGAGATGCACATCCAATTTGCCACCCAGATTCACATACGGTATGCATATATGCATCTTTCACACAGCTCTGTGTCTACATACCCAAAAACACAGCTGCCACGCTCCTTCAGTACCAAGTTTGCCGGTCAAGTGTGTTGTTGCAGCATTTAACAGCAGCAGTGCCAGTACTGTGAGTGTTGAAAAGTTGCATCATTTCTTAAATAATTTAATTCAAATACAGCTCCTCCAGCTTTTTGGAGGAATGCTCTCAAAATCTTCATAGAGTAGAACTTACGACCTATGAGACAAACACTGACAGTAAAATCAACTCCCATGCAGCAATGCGCCCAAAGACCAGGCACACATCGCATCCACAGAGAACAGCAGTCCCTGCACTTCTATGTTGTAAGTTAACATTACAATCAATAAGTCAGAAAGGAGATTAAAAAAAAGGAGTAGCCTTAATTATGCTGAAGTAGTACATAGAAAGACATTCATTGGTTAAATTGACCATTTCATTTAAGGTTATTATACATCTTCGCAAAATTAAATAATTAGCAAGGACGTCAACTGCATTCTGCTGGCACAAGCCAAATGATCAGTGCATCAAATGCATCAAAAATAACCTGAATCCATACAAAAAACACTCGTAACACCAAAGCACACATAAATGTTGATCTGCAACAGGACCACCAGAGTGGATGTTTCCATTTCATAAAATTCATACTGAAGTCTTAGATGACATTTAGCTTTAAGGCAGTGTGGAAAAAGCATTTCATCCAACCTCTGGGGAAAAAATAAAAATCAACCAGTTCTCATACCTGAATGTTTTATGAAATCATAATCAGAAAACCTGTGAGTACAAACTTCCAAGGAAGAAAGCACACAAATTGGTTCACATGCTACACACATAGTCCAAACCGCATATAAAACTTCACTGACTCAAGTACAGCACTCAAGATGTAATGACTTACAAGCAAGTATCCTTTAATAATTGACATAAAACCACACAGATAGATCCACTCACCTCTGACTTTGATGTCCTGTGTATTTATAAAGAAATGCTTAAATTTGTAGCAGAAGTAGAAAAAGTATGTCAGCCTATTGCAAAGTAAAAGGAGGCTGGGTTGTTTGAAACAAGAAGAGACAGCCTATGCCAAAAGAAAGTAAAATTACACTTCAAGCGAACCAAAACAAAACCTGGAGTCATTCTGAGTCACATCATGGTGCTTCAAACAAACAGTGCTCTTCTAAATAGGAAATGAAGAGCTTGTATCAGTACTTTTCATCAAGTGTGTGTTAGTCTTCAATACTTCACTGGCTGATGGCCATTAAAAGTGACACAGCTGCTGCTGCATGAGTTGAATGGCCTTCACTGTGAAGTGCATACTCTGTCTAAAGACAAGTATAAAGAAGGCCAGAAAGGTTATTAGTTTAAACCTTCCATACTGAATGAGGTACCAGCACTCTACATCCCAGAAAATTCTCTCTGGCACTCTACCTCTCATCAGGGATGAGATTCCTGTGAGTGTATATTCATTAAGAAATCTGTCAGAGCATAAGCATGTCTTTTCAGAAATAGACAATTACACTGGAAAGACTAAACCTAGTTCGAAATCCGTTTTTAATTTCAGCCCTGAACTGTTAGCTTTAATATTTAGCTGAACATTTAAAAATCTGAATTCACATTTGCTCATTTTGACATTGCTGGCCTTATTTTTATAGAGGTTTTCTGTTTCCTCTACTTTAGCCTCATAGCATTTTATACTGTATTCATTATTTTAGACTACAAGAGATTAGTCTAATTAGACGTACCACAAAATAATGCTCACATTGAATATACGGTCTCTCATAGTTCTTCACATATTGAAGCAAAGCAAACCAACCTGCTTTTAAAACTAGAAAATCATTACATACAGTCTTGTTCTATCATAATAATACCTTTACTGATTTTTCTAAGATGATAGATACCTTATAGACACAAGACACTGTTAATTTTTCTTCCTGGTCTACCAAATGAGTGAAAATGTGGGTTTTTTTGGGGAGGGGGTGGTGGTGTTTGGTTGGGTTTTTTTAAGTAACATTACTTATTTAATACTGAGGTAGAAATGTACCACTTAACTGATGCTACTGACTTGCTTCAGAATGATTTCTATTATATATTCTGTTTAACTGAAAAACTTTTTAAAAGACCATTTATTCCACGCAGACAGTAGCTGTACCAGCTGCAGGCCAGGCTGCATTTTTCGCTTAACAACCGAAGAAAGCCAAATGCTCCGACTTGCACAGAATACATCCAGCATAAAGTCTTGTCCCAATTAAGATAAAAACATCCAAGAGCACTGCAGTTGCTAACAGCAATTTATCTCTGCTGTTGTGAAACATACATTCAATTACACTTTCAAAAACCTTTCCATGGTAGAGAAGCTGTGTAAAAATCCTCCTGAAAACGATCGCTACCGCTGTGGCTGTCAGGCTCCAGCCCTTTCAAAGAAAAAACAAGAATGGCAGAACAAACCTACAATCCTATACACTCAAATTCTGTAATTTTAGGGTGATTTCTTATGTTATCCCATACAGAGTTCAGGATAATATCCAGACACATGACCAACTCCTTAATATTCCCACAAAGGAGTAAGGGGGAATATTACTCCTGAGTGATTTCTTGTAACATCACAGTAAAAATTTACACTTTTTGAGTAACTGCTCACACCCCCCAGAGAAGGCAGAGCCAACCTGACCCCTACTCCCTTTTCTGTGGGCCTGTACATTTTATCACACACAGGAGAGGAAGAGTCTGAATGCTTCCCTCAAAGGGCACAACATGGACAGCAATTTCTGCACAGATGCCCAACAAAACCAACAGCTATTTTGGAAAGGCAGTAGGTATTAAACATTAGTTGCTACATCTCTGCAGAGATTTCCATTGGCAGCAAGTACAGACCTGTACTAAAAAAGGCACAGAGCAACAGCAAACGTACTTATGTTGAAGAACGCTTCCATATTATTCAAAGTCAGCCCTATTTTATTTTTAAAGCTAGTATTTATAAATCACATGCAGTCATGCTCTTAACAATATGACAACGAACCTGCCCCCTACATTCTAACAACCTCCCATTTTCCTCTTCCACCTTCCCCCAAAGCTAACAGCTTGCTCATTAGCAGTACCTTATATCACCAGAAAGAGCGTTTTCAATGGTTTTATGTAGGTAGAATAGCTCCAAGAAATCACTCACTGTCTTACAACTAGTGATACAAGTAATAGCCCTGCCCTGAGGTATTACGGCATTCTTTTCACTGGCTCAGAGGTGACTGCAATACAGCAACAAGACTGTGCAGAATTTGTCCCAAAAAGCCCTCCTCTCCTCCCCAGGCCTCTTTTAGCCCTAGAAAGGACTGTAAGCAGTAAAGTAACAACCCAGCTGAAGAAACTCTGCTTCAGATGGTATGTGCAACCTCAGCACCGTTCACATAAAATTAAGAGTCCACAAGCACATGGGCAGTCCAGTTCCAGGTGTGCCATTTGGAGGTGTTTATCACCATCTTACTGTGCCAAACAGCAGGCATGGCTATAAAAGCAAGAGCATCTTGACTACTCAGTAAGTAAAGTGATATCCAAAACTATCAATTTAAGCAAATACCATGCTTTTGAACTAGTTACAACTGCAGGCCTTCCCTATGCCTGTTATGGCCAGAAACGCAATCAGCCAAGAGAAGAATTGATTCAGATCTGTCCAGAGCTGTTCTACCACTGATTGTGCTTAGCACTACAGCAGCTTCTAGTGGGATTCTGATATCTGTCTTACCCATCCTAATTATTAGAGCCTCTGCAACAAATTTCAAATAGGAATATATTAATTATATGAATATTCTGTAGAGTAACAGTGTAATCCAGATGCTGTTTCCAGAGGAATACAGGAATACTTTACGTACCGTGATAGCTTTTGTGCACTCGTTATATGCCATAAGAAAATGTTATCTTTCAATGTAGTGCAATACAAGTAGGGAAAGAGTGGCCCAGGTAAAGGCTCATGTAACATGATTTTTCTCCCTTTATTCTTACTGGACAATTCTGTGGTGTGCAGTATAGCGTGGTCTGGTCTGTCAGCAGATGTGCTTGAAAGGCCTCTTCAGCCTTCAGCAAAGTTTCTCCATTCATCCTCTATTTCTCATATAGATCTCAGTTCTCTCAAAAACTGTGGACTAGCTGCTTCTCAGTGTGCAGGCTGAGGCTACTTCTGTAAGCCTGCTCAACTCAGGAGGGCTACCTTCCCCTCTAAAATGGCCAACTGATACTAGCTTAGTACTCTCTCAAGTACTACACTTGAACTCAGTCTTTAATAACAGTGTGCACAACAAGGAGTTCTTAAGGCAACAGCATACATCAAATTTTATCAACAGGGCCAAAATAAACTTTGAACTCCTGGGAGAAAATCCTAACAGTATTTTGGTATCTAAACATTCCTATTCTTCCCACTAAAAATATTTTTGTATGTCAAAACTTAGATAGTGCTGGTGAAAAACCAGTAAGATTTGTTGACATTCTTCACATAGTATCATATTTTATCTCATAACAACAAAAAATAATCGGAAATGTTTTGTTAAATATGTATTTGCTACAGTAGCTATCAGGTACACAAGTTTATATTAAATTTTGGTATTTGAAATAGACCTGACTTCTGTCATTCACACAATTTTCTGTTCTGAACGTCTGTAAGCCTGTTGCTGCAACTTTATACAAAGGGAAGGTTGTTTAGTCAAGCAGAGCTCTGCACAACCAAGCAGGTCAGTTTCTAGCCTTCATATTTTGGAAGGCGAGTTATCAACATGAACAGATTTAGTTATTACAGCAACAGCAATACATGCCAGTGCTAAAGCAATGTATAAAACTGTGGTCTCTTTAAAGAGAGTGGAGTCACAGTGCTAACTTGACTGGGAACAAGATTTCATGGGAATCCTGACAGCATTCAGCAAAGTCAAGTAACTCTAAACCTGTGTCTTTAGCTGAGTAGAAGAAATCAGGAGTACAATAGCTTGTGTATTTATGTTCTACTCTCCCAGAATCTTCTTTGTATTATGATTTTAAATTTGCCAACACCTAATAAAAAAAAAATGTAAATTTAGATGCAGGGAAAGTGGATTCTAGGTTCAGGTTCTCTTAGGATAATGACAATTCAGGATTGATACACGTAAAAAAAAATAATATGAAACTATCTTCAAAAATGAGTTGTTAGTGCTAAACTAGTGAATCAGTCCAACCTTATAAAAACTGGAATACATGCCAAGTGATAAAGCAGGAGGTCACTCTTAAGTGAAATCAGCATCTAAAGAAGTCAGTAGAGAGGCATGCCTCTCACACAAAAGCAAACAAGGTAGTATTCACACGATCGCATGTCTAGACATCCCTTTCTGTAACTGCTACTAAAAGATGTGTTTGCAAGGCCCAACACAATGGCTTTGCTGGCAGCATTAAAACATTCAAAACTGCCTCAGAGTTGAGAACCCTTAACCTTTCTAAGTTATTCTTGAATTTTAGTATTTACTGTGCTAGACAGCTGACTTGAATTTTTACAGTATGTAATTCAGATTGTAGGAGGCATTTAAATATAGCTGATTTTACAATAGTGAAATATATTCAAATCAGGACATTTTGGTTCATTTACAACCATTATTTGTATAAAATAATTTTTGATTCGTAACAGAATTTTTTCACGGTCATTTGCTCACAGAAGTCGATGATGCAGAAAAACCATTCCCCCTTAATTTGCACTCCAGCCATACTCACACTTGGTCATCCCAACACTTGTGAGACTTGTGGTTGGAAGAGTGAAGGCTGTGCAGGCCAGTGACAACTGTATTCATGTGAACCGTATCCAAGAGCCAATTTCTGACACAACTATCTAATATTTCAAGTAACAACTAATAACTAAAAGCTGTAAGTTAAAATAGCTAGAATCCTACACTCTCCCCCCTTCAGTAAGAATCAAGAGGTACAATGAACCTTTAGAGCGTAATTCTTTAATGCAGTTTCTTGTGGAGTCTGAGAGGTAAATCACTCAGATGTGTATCTGTATTTCAACAAAAAAGTTAGACCGTATTGAGCTATATTATAGTCTTGATTTCAATTACAGAGCACAATTTCATATACTGATACAAAATGTTT
The DNA here is from genome assembly GCF_013368605.1 of Nyctibius grandis. Taxonomy (NCBI): domain Eukaryota; kingdom Metazoa; phylum Chordata; class Aves; order Nyctibiiformes; family Nyctibiidae; genus Nyctibius; species Nyctibius grandis. Next base: position 82,346,361 of record NC_090662.1, read on the forward strand.
CTGTATTATAGAAATCTGATTCCTGCTCCAAACTGAACACCATCACATATCCTGAAAAGAAACAAACAATAAACAATGTAAGCGATATATAAGGTACTGATGAAATTAAAATCAATTATCCCTACCCCCAAATTCCCAAGGTTTTCAATCTTTAGAAAGTTACAATTCAAATTTTAGCTGACAAAGGCTTTTTTAAATAAATGTTTTGCCAATCTGTCAACCGCATGGAGTATTTACATTTGCAAAATAAAGCCCGGAATTTTCAAATTGCTATTATTCATTCACATTTCACATGAATGCCAAGTAGAAACATAATCCAACTCCTGTATGAAATACAGAGTATCTCACACAATATTCACAGGCAAGAACAGCCCCTCTGAAGCTTTTCTGTTACGTACTATAATATTTGCTTGGTGTAGGATAATTGGTTGCTAATAAATTATTTTGTTCTCTCTTTATCTATAGTTAAAATTGTTTTCATTTTTCAAGCAAAGACATTAAACTTGGTATTTATCCAATCATTTGTTTTTGGAAGACTTAAGAAAATCCCATGAGCTGTCTGAGTGATCATTTCCCCTAAAAAAATAAAACCTGGTACACAGCTATTCATACATTTCAACAGCTGATCTCAAGTTCAATGAACTTTGAAACCGGAGATACAAAGTCTTAAACCAAGAAGTACTATGAAAGCAACATGAATATAGCAAGCTGAAAGAAAAGCATAAAGTGCTGAAAAAATCTCTGAACTGGCATAGAATAATCAAAATTAAAAGGCAGCAGTTCTCTCTGTCAAAACCAGATAGAAGTGCAATAACCTTTAAAACCCGTTACTATTAAAGAAATTGGTGTAAAAGCCAAACCTGTCACCAGACTGTACTCCCATGGGGAAACAGTAGTTAAGTTCTAGTCTAGCAATGTTTCCAAGTCGGAGCACTATTCCGGCACCGTAAGACCATCGGATATACTCCGCCAGCTTCTGCAGGTGAGCTCTGGGACCATCACCTGAAACCAAAAGAGCAGGAGAACATGAATCAAAGTAGACTGTCAAGATGGTCAAAGGCTAACTGGATTTTCAGAGCTGGAAGACAGACTACTTAGGAGCACCTCCTACAGATTCAAAATTTATTTACTACCCACAACTCCCATATATGCCAAGTACCTTAGACTCAAACTACTATGATATTAGTTGGATTGCTGGTTGATCTTAATTTCCTACCATAGGGTACCTACTTGCATGAATCTGAAAAGGAGTACTAAAGACTTAAATGTCTTTAGCTGGTCTCTGTTAGTTTTAAAGTTGATTAATCTGCTTTTCAATTGTGCATAAAGCATCTCCCTCCCATATAGATGCCACTTCTCTTCCATCAATTGAGGTAGACATCAAATACCACTATCCCAAAATTGATTGAAATTACATTGAAAAGTCATACACTAATACACTGAAATATATCTTGAAAAAAGTTGGGGTTGGGAGAAAAAAAGAAAAGTCACATCAGCTACCACACCCTCATCTACACCCCAATGCCACCACTTTTTCTTTAGTTCGTCCCAGAAAACATTAGAATCCCACAAAAGCATCATCTTCCAATCTCCCTTTAGAATGGTGCAAGATAGCAGGTGTTAATCAATTACCACATTGGTCTGCAAACATCACCAATTCATAGATACTACTGTTACCAGCGTAGCTCCCTTTCCTACAAGTTGTGCTTGAACTTCTGTGGAGAGCTAAAAAAATTACTGACAATCTGTCAAATATACAAGTTAATAGCAGCAGCTCTTTGACAGGCACCAAAATATACAGAGTAAACAAACTGCTTTTGAGTAAATACACATGTAACAGCTCTCCTTCTTTTTGCTTTTATATACAGAGAGAAGCAGGTTTTGTTATATACAATTCTATTCAGTCTTACCATAGTTAAGATTGCAGAGGTTTCCAGCATTAAGAAAAAAATGTGTTCGGAAAAGGTCTCCAAAGCCTCCCCGGCCTGGCCGGAAAGGGAGGGGGGTGTATAGATGTAAGCCTCCAGCCCAGTAGGCTTCTCCTCCCAAATAATCACCTATTTAGGGAAAATGTTGGAATAAAAGCATTTACTGTGGAAGATATTAAAAGAACAAGAACATATCCTTAAGTTATTTTTTATTGCACTGCTCTCTCTTTTAGAATGCCACTTGTTTCTAGCTCTCTCCAACTTCACTATTACCAAGTAAAAAATTAGCACTTAAACAATTCTTTAAACCTTCCAAGTGAATTGCCCTTTTTCTTCATTCCCTCACTGGAACAGCCTGAGGCATGCACCTACTTGTGGTTCATCAGAGACTACCTCCTGAACACCTCTGACATACTTGCCTTAGTTTTAAAAATGGGAAATTGATACAAATAAACAGTTAGCTTTAAAATATACTGAATACTGAATCCACTGATAACAGCAAGTCAGCAGCAGAGTAAGGAACACAACTCAGGAAGCTCCTGGCTCTCAAAATGCCTTTGATGATCAGATTACCTTTCCCCTAAGCTACCTGAACAGATGCTGTGTCAAATAGAGATTTAATGTGACTGTTGCTATAACCATCTTTTGGGAACTTTTTCAGCTTGAAGGTTGCTTACTAATTAAAGTGACATACTGGCAGTATGCAAGTTTGAACACACACTTGGTTTACAGAAGTAGCTTATGGCTTAACTAAGAACTACCAGGATTTATTCCATTGTGAACTAATATATAACGACAGATCAAAGACATAACACTTCTCAGATTCAAAGTGCAGAATGAGTGCAATTATTTTTAGGCTATACAAAGCTTAAGGACAGAATTTGATTCTTTGTTACACACTAATATTTACAGTATTGTCAGAGGAGTGGGATTTAGAAGTTTCAGACCTTCACTCTGGGGTCCAATGCTGTACATACTGAATCCACGCACGCTTGTTGGTCCACCAAGGTAAAACCTAGTGAATACAGTCAAAAGTTAATTTAATGCTTCACTTGAAAGGACATATTTGAAACTATCTAGCCATACTTCTAACATCGCTTTTCAGAGTTACAAGTAACTTTGTAATAGGTTTAGTAAAGTATATTTTAAAAATACAAGAAATTAAATCTAAATCCTGATGCATTTGGCAAAAAAATCAAAATAAATGGAAGTATTAAAAATCAAAATCAGTTTTCCATCACCTACAAAGATCAAAACAGAAAGTTTTCCATCGCTGAAGAAGAATCAGAATACTGTCTGATTCGCTGTTGTAATAATATTGATAGAAATACCGTAGTTAAGATCTATCACACGTGAAGTTGACAGTATTTACTGTAAATAAATTTAAGTCTAAATGGTTTCTGCTAGTGATCTTTAAACACAGGTGTTAGAGGGCAAAACCGCCTCAGAAGCCAACACAGTTATAACATGGCTTTACTTCTAAAAATACCTACACTGTTACCGATGCCTGACAGAAAATTCTGCAGATGGTAAATACCATTTTGCAACCATAAATATTGGCAGGCAGAGCTACTACATAGCAAATTATAAATTTATACTACCTCAATATGAAAATCAAAAGCAGGAGGCGTGGCTTGAGTACTAACATGCAATTAAAGCTAACTAGAAACTTACTTACTTCTCCTCAGAACCAGAACTACTACTGCTTCTCTCTTCTACTATAGAGTTTTCTTTCTACATTACCTGGGTTGATTGAAAAAAAATTAAGAAACATTTAAAAAACTTGCCTATCAGCTATACTGGATGGCTTGTCTCCAATAGGTACTAGCATTCCACCCCAAAGTGATGCTGAAAAAACCTTTGGAAAGAAAAATAAGTCATTTATTAATATGTATTACTTAATTTCCCTAAAAACAGAATTAGTAAAATTTCATTGCTCAGTAACAGGCTCAGTAACAGGCAACAGAGATCCCATTAGTCTGACAGTTACAGATGATCACAGTGTATGCATGGATATCACATCATCAGTAATTGTATTTTCAGGAAACTCTTGATCATTGCTGCCCTCTTTCTTTTATGCAGTGCTACATCTTGAAAAAGTCAATACAGCACATTTCAACCCAGTGCTACTTTCACAATAGCTAAAGGGAACACTCATCCAGCTCCTATTTTCTTACAAATTTTCATGTCTTGAAATAAGACAACACTGCTGACATAAATTAATCCTGGCAATTTTAAACCCATAGAAAGCTAAGTCCAGCAAATAGCTACAAAAAAAAAATGTATAATTATTACCTGTCTGTATAAGGCTAGTTAAATGAAACCATCTTCTGCAACTCACTACATTGACATCAAATACACATACATCTTTACTGGTTATCTATACAGTAATTCTTGGGAGCCAAACCACTATAATAAATACTTTTAATCATGTGCCTGCTGCCTGTTTACCAACTGGAAGTACTGCTGCCAGATGGTGAAATCTATTGTCAATACCTAGGCTAAAGGTGTTGACTAATTTCTCTAATTTTACAGCACACTCCTGCTACCTTCTGCCCTGAGAGTCCCTAGGTGCCTGCCCCGCCATTACCAGATGTGAACTCGTAATGTGGTACATGCATATTTGGTTACACAATACACAGCATGTGCAAAAGCCAGTTGCAGGCAAGTCTACACTCATGACCAAGGATCACATAAAATTACGTACACCGTGTGATGAGATACGCTTCACCTTCATTCACAGTGTAGGCCTATTATCAGTCATGGGAAAGAGCAAAGCCCTCTTTGCATAGCCATTAAATTACTTCACAGGAGAACACACTGTCTTTCTCAACTGAAGCTCAGCAAATAAATGTCAGATGACTAGAAGTGCACTCCTCAGGCAATGCCTTTTCTTCCACCACATGGAAGGTGCAAATGTAAAGATGTAGTAAGAAAGAGGTATAGCAATAGCCTTAAAATGCCCTTCTGCATTGGCTTCACTGGTCTAACTCAAGAACTTAATTGCACCGAGTCACCTAAGAATAAAAGCATGAAACAGCAGACCAACAGATCCTTACAGCACCAGTGCATTACATCTGCATTACAGAAGTAGCTTGGAGTTTTTCCGTTGTACTGTTGGCATAATGCTAACATTCTTCCAGTCTCCTACAATTTCTTCATTATTCCAGTACTTCTTAAAAAGCTATCAAGAGGCAGAGATCTTCTCAATGCTTTTTTGTTTTGGGGCTTTTTCTAGTATGTTGGGATGCAAATTATTGTAATCTCTGATTTTTAAATCTTCATAATGGAAGTTGCTGTTTAATTCCCCATTCAGTTATGATACAAGAACTTACTGCACCATCTCCAAGTGATAAAGAACTTCTTTCTAAATACAGGCAGAAATATTTCTAGTATATAGTTAAATTCTTATTTCACTAAGCAGAAAAACACCTATTTCCACCTAATACTAGCTCTATGCTGTTATAGATGCCTGAAACTTAAGACCTCTGTGTTCTGATAAGAAGCTGGAGTACATTAAACATGAAGTTGAAGCGGAGTTATCTAGTGTAATTTCCTCTGAAGGAAATACAGTTGGTATACACAAGAACTGCTCTGCCAACCAAACCAAGACTTCTCCGTGATGATGATATAGGAGTTTGCTTCAAAACCGCACAGTTACTCCAAACCAAAGTACTAACATAGACACCATGCCATAAAAGCTGGGACATGCTCTGCCTACATGGTGGCACACCGCGGTCTTATAAATTTGTCATACTACCACATGTCTCTCTTATTGGAACTTAAATTGTTTATTGTGCACAAATATGAAGAAGTTCAAAATGTTGCAGTGCAAGCTTAGTGTTGTAGTGAAAGCAGCCTTCCCATTCTTGCCCAATAATTTTACATAGAAGAAATAATTACATGGTATGATACCAAAACTAGTAGTCATACTAATGACAAATGACAAAAGAAAACTAAACCAAGACTAGTCAGAATATTCATAACTAGGTGAAAGAGACAGAACAAAGGCTCTAGTAAGTCTCTGAAAAATCACTCTTAAGAAAAATGACAACATTGACATGCCCAACATTACTTCCGAATGGAAAATCGTTCATATAGCTAACTGTCAGACAAGTCATTCTTTCCAAAATGCCCACTTCTCAAGTGACTGGGCACAGCAGGAATGTCAGGTTAAAAATAAAGAGTATTTCACTTCCAAAAAAACAAATCAAGATATCTACACCATCCATCTTTGTCACTTCCTCAGATCAATTACTAAAATATCTTTTAAAAAATTACCGAATCCCAGAGAAGTTGCTTATTCAACTGAAATTCAAAATCCTCTTTTAGAAAGCTCACGTCTCCACCTGTATAGCCAGCCAACTCCTGCAAAGACATAAGTTTATGAAAGTTATAACGGATATGAGATGTTTCTTCCCCCCAAAAGTTCATCATGTCTGCATCAGCATAAGCAGTGTTTTCTGTACAAGTAATACAGATACACTGGTATGGAGAGACAACTGAATTTTGGACCAATGAAAAAACACGCATGACCCTCAGAACAATGAACAGGATTTTTCTCCCCCAAACAGTAAACCAGGCTATTGCTTTCTAAACCATTTTGGAAATAATAGCAAAACAGAATGGAGCTGGAAAATGCAGCATCTGAAATCAAACCTCTTACTATATTTACCTAGGACCTGAGAAGATTTCATATGTACTAAAGCAGGGCTGAAAAACAAGACAGCATTACACCAGTGCTAGTTGAAAAAAAAAAAAAGTGACTGAATCAGCATTAGAGGCAGCATCTAACAAATACTACGTTAACTAAACCCTTAGTTATAACCACCCTTCTCACTCAGAAACAGAATAGTTCACTGCTGATTACAGGAACAGTAGCACTTCCAGTTCTAATGGCATTTCAAAGCAATCTGCTTCTAAAGCATTGCAGAAGTTAATGCTTCTGAAGTATTAACCTGTACAGCAGAAAAGCCAGCTTTTCTAAAAGCTCTGAAAGTAACAAGAGAGAAAACCATTTTCTGTGCCAAAATGATACATGTGTATGCCTTTGAGAGTTATTTTTACCCAGTCTTTCATTTTTAATTCTCAGACTTTCAACTTTCTAAGTAGCAACAGGGCCACAGTCTAGTAGTCTTACGTTACAGTGTTAGAAAACAAGGACTAATACCTACTGTAAAGTGTAAATACTGTCAGGGATAATGTTTCTCAGCTAATAAATAATTTAATGCTAATGGCAAGATAAAATGGCTGTGCTGTTTGACCAATGGTATACAAATGAAAATTTGCCACCATAAAAAAGGTTTCATGATTTTAAAAGGCACACACTGGAAAGATAAAACGACTGGTCATCACTGTACCCTAGACAATTTACGATTAATTTCTAACTTTAGACATTTTTAACATGAACATCAATTAGATAAATTAAGACTTACTCAAACACACTTACAGATAAAATCCAATAATAGCATAAGTGATTGAATATTACCTGATTAATTTTCAGCAAAGCACCTCGTTTTGGTAAGATTGAGGAGTTCCGGGAATCAATTACCATGGCATGCTGAAAAGAATCAAACAATTATTTTTAGGTTCACATATCTATTGAATACCACAGAGTGACACTATTATTTTCCTTCAACTGTGCAAACAGGGGAAGATAATCACAGCTCCAGCTAAGGCTAGTGTAGCTTCATGGATTTGGGAACAATATACCTACAGACCAGCTTAGTTTTGAGTTTAGAGGACACATGAAATACATACATTTATATCTTTTGGCCATGGTATACACCAAAAATACAGCAGCAACAATGCCCCAGTGTAAATCACCAATTTTGTGAGAGTAACCTGCAAATAGTTATCTCCTACAATTTGTAAGCTACACGTTAAAGATGACAAGTGATCAACATCACTATAGGAAACAATATTTAGAAAAGGCACAGCAACTGTAGGCTGAGGAAATTCACTGATCCTGTCTTCTACAAAACAAGACAATTCTGCAAAAAGAGATGGCAGATGACATGGAGGGAGGCCCTGCAGAAAGAACAAGCCAGCCTATGCAACAGTCAAAATGCAACAGTCAACTATGAAAATACGTTTTCTCTTTGGACCTCCTGGATGGCTCTGTGTGAATGACCAAACACAGAAAAAGATGTTTGAAGTAAAACACACTACCTACTAAGACAAAAAGCTCCTTTGGTATCATTCATAAGTATTAGATGATTCAAAATAATGTGTTTTAAAAAACTATCAGGAAAAAGCCTTACAGAGAGAGAAGATTTAAGAGAATGTCCACTTTCTTCTCGAACGGAAAAGGATGCTGTTCTAGCAAGGCAGCCAAGCTCTCTCCACACACCCTCCCACTTCAGTGTGTGATTGGTCTTCCAGATTGGAAACTACAAATAAAGAATTGAGTAAGACATGAAAAAACTTTTGTTACAAAATTGAAATAAACATTTCCCTAAAAAATCTTTCTCTCTAAAGTTTTTTTATACATGAGTCTATGCTTTTTCTTTCCACACTTCTTCGATCAGAGAGAAACCCTTTTTTCATTTCAGACTAATGCTAATTCTGCTCCAGCCAAGACAGTTTCTCCAAGTAGGTGCACACTACTTAATCCATCCCAAATGAAAAATATCTTGAATTGGGCTGACACAGTGAACAAGGCAACCAGCTGCCTCTCTGAACTGATACTTCAAACATTAAAAATTTGGAGAAAAACACATTGGTATTTTTATATGGCCAAAATAAGATTGAATTCTAACAAAAAGACTAAGGTGTATTACCTCTGTCATTTTAAAATTGTTGACCTCTTTCAAATAATGACAAGTTAGCCCTGTGCACAGGTGTTTCAATCATTAAAAAAGTAATCTAAGTATTTGCAAAAGCCAGCTGTGACCTGAATTAAATGTGAAAGATGTGTTCCACAAACACTTGCACTACACTTACATTAAATTCTGTTGATATTCCTCTATCAGTTTCACGAAGAGAGCTCCAAGGGAACTGTCCAGTTACTTTATACAGGTTAACTGAAAAACTGAAACACATTATTGGTAGGTTTGAAAATGAAACTATTTAAGTAGGTGGAGTTTTAAATTATCATAAAAACTTGAGAAACCAGCTCTGCTATATTATTAACAGACCCTCAGGAAAGGAATACATTTAATTATTACTCAATGAAAGATCTTATTAATGGTTTTATATTCCTTCACTAAAAAAAAGTAGTACTCAAAAATGCATCCCCTACTTTCTTTCAAAGTTTCCAGGCTGTGGTTTGAAGAATGACAGGCCATATGAAGTTTCCTTTGTTCCGTAGGAGAACTGGAAGGTTACCTTTTCAGCACGTCCAAAGAGATTTGGGAACTTGAGCCCAAGTACCTATGGAAAATTAAAAAAAAAAAAAAAAAACGACTCACATTTCATATAGTTTGATGTCTTGCATCTTAATAGTATGCTGAAGACAAGCATATCTACCAAAAGAATGAGAAATGAAGACATAAAAATACTTGTAACTGAATATTTCTTTTAAGTTAGATTTCTCTTTGCACTGGCAGCAAAAGCCATCACAGTAGCACAAGTTACAGTTAATCACCTAATTTTTATTGCTCTCCAGTAGCTGCTGACTTAATCTGCATTCTCACTGTATCATCAGTACTGCTATTCTTTCAAGCAAAATCTCTCAGCCAGTCTCAAAGCCCAGGAGAATAAGTCTTTGGCATAACAAGCAGCTGCTCTGGAACTGCAAACCTTCTAGCTGATCATCAGGAAAACTACTTGTCAGGTAGGGTTCATCAGAACCACAGCAATAAGCCAATGGAAAATTATCAATACAGAGCCACTTCCCTGTATTTTTGTTTTGAGTAACAAGATACTTTTGCAATCAGTCCTGATGGCAGTACAACGTACCTATACAATTCTCCAGAAACTAGTTAAACACTTTTGCCTGTTCTGACACAAATTCCTTGTACCCCTTTGGCAGCTCTTGGCCCTTTGGCAGAAAGGATAGAGGTTTCCTCCAAGCACAAACACACTACCAGGAGTGTTCTATTGTTGTGTGTTCTATTTTAAAAGAATGTAAAAAAGCTAACAAATCCTGACTGCCTTTGTCTAACAGCTATTGGAAGCGAATCAGTCACCTGAACGTTGTGATGATGGCTACTATGCAATTATCCAACTAACCATAAAGGTCTGTTAGTATGAAATATTAGATCTATAGGCTTCACATGAATTTAAGGGATTAGAATAAATGTCAAATCTATTTAATTCTTCAGGAAACCTAACCTCTGCTGCCAATACCAGTGTATACGAGTCATGCTTTTATCTCATTCAAACGTTTTACCTCCCTGTAACAAATTAAAATCAAGGAAAAGGGGAAGCTGAGTACAAAAAGAGAAACCAAAATAGCTTTCAGACTATTTTCAAATGCACTAGAACCAACAAGGAGGACTCCCCACTGGTTTCATTCAGGCCACAACACCCTGGACATTGCTCTCAGCAGCAGAGCTGCATAAGCAGCTTTCAAGTCACTGAGTTCCTATTCTCCCTGCACTTGCAAAACACCACCTGAGTCATGCTGTATCTTATCCAGGTTAAAAATACCCCTAAGAAGAAAAGGATGAGCCCCTTGATCTGGCTTATCTACCAGCCTCAGGCACCGCTGCACTGTGCACATGAGAAAGCAGAATGTGTGCAGGAATGAGCACCTGAAAGCATGATCTGCTTACACCAGCACTACTGTTAAAAGCACATTAACAGAACAACAGTACAGCTGTTACTTTTTGTGTCAATTGGTAAATATTTTTCACAAAATATTTTAATCTGATGCATCCTCAATTGAATCAAATGGAAACAAGTTCCACAGTTTATACGGTTCTGGAAAACCTCGCATTTTGCAGCCCAGAATAATTGGTACTGGGCTAAAATAGTGAAAACCAAAACCAATTTCTAAGTCAAACATAAAGCCTTTTGACTGAGAAGAAAAACACTTTAAATAGGTCTCATAGAAACTAAATGCCAAACTCCTTACTAATCTCTCCAGTAGATAAAGCATCTTAAATATTATCAAGAAATAATTTAAATCATTTTAAGAATTAAAAAATAACATACTGACGTGGAAGCTACAGCATTCTTCCTTAGCTCAAAATAGGCTTTTGCTGAATGAAAGCCTGACTAATACAAAGACTCTTTAGAGACAAAGGTCTGGCAAAGCCTTAGTAAAGCTGGATCAAGAAAATAATTTGGCTTGGGTCAAGTCCTCACTTATTTAATCACCAAATTCCTTGCTAGGTTTGAAACATGGGGAAATCATGAAACATAAGAGGAATATCAAAAGGAATTAATAATTATTTTAAATAATCCATACCATACTGCCTTCATTGTTGCCAACCATGGTGTTATAGCTTCCAGTTAGTCTTCTCAATTCTGTTACCTCAAAGGTTACATCTAAACCATTTGGAAGGGCGTCATCTCCTACATAAAAAAACAAACATATGTTATCTTTAAAGAGCTATTTAAAAAAAGGCAGACAGAAGATTAATTGAATCATGTGAAAACTGGTTGAATTAAATGATAATAAAAGTCTATATTACAAAGAAAAAATGGCTTGAGAAAAAGATGTCGTTTGGATAAGAGTGCAGAGTCTGGTTCAATCATAGCATGACTGGCTTTAATCATCAACATGTTAGTTTAATTATGAAATAGTAACATTTGTTTGTTACCTACCCACTAAAAAAAAAAAAAGAAGTACACAAATTCTTACATGAGAATAAACAGAAATTGAAGTGGTCCAGGCATGGCAAGAAGAACACCATCACTAGGGCAGAGCCCCAGCACTCAGCAGGTAAGTGCTGAACAGCAGAAACTGCCCAGTTCCCTCAGGGCTCTGGCTACGGTAGCTGTTCCAAAACACAGCTGTCAAGGGTACCTAATTCTGCTTGAAGCAAATGGGACAGCATCCCATTACCAGCAACCTTTGGGACTGCACTGTGTTTGCTTCTCAGTAACACAACTTTCCTCTGCTGAAGAGAACAGCAACGAGTTTGAAAAGCAACCACAAGCCTGGGAATGCCAGCTGAGCCTTACTGTGAAACCTGTGTACATTCAGCTGCCCCTTACATACTATAAGACAATTTTTAATCACAAGCACTGATACAATTACTAGTATTTCCTTAAGCATCAAGGACGTGCTGATGTAATGTCAGTTATGTGATGTGTAATATGTGGAAGTACAGCACACACTTTCAAGCTTTTCCTCAAGTGTTCCTCTGAAACTTTGGATTAAGTGATGTGTACTGTAATTATTTTAGTGCTGGAAATTCCCTCATTTTTGCATGTATACAAGTAATACTTATATACACGTACACCTATATACAGACACATGCAAATACATCTTCTTCATAAGGATAATGGATGTAGATATATATATTCATGTATATAGCACACCTACATGTACATCGGAAATATATAAAGGTATATGAGAAAGTTATATACACAAAAAATGTCCAACCCATTACACAGGGAAATATACATTATAGGTATGCATGTGTCTATGTGCATATGAGAAAAAAGGTGAGGATTAGTGAGGCAATACACACCTTGACAGGTATCAATCAGAACCTCTACCTGTCTAAAGATTCCTAGACGAAGCAACTTTTCACGAGCTTCATGTGATTTTCTCATCACCTACAGGATGAGATAAGTAGGTCAGTCATAGAATCATAGAATAGTTTGGGTTGCAAAGGACCTGCAAAGATGATCTAGTCCATTTGAGTCTTTTAGGTTACCAAAAACCAACCAGGATAAAATAGTTAAAATGCAGCTAAGTCATACAATGTTCACAGATTTTGTATACAAAGACACTCATATGCGCCTCCGAAACAGATCACAACCCCTTTAACACTTGAATCTGTAAAGAAATAAATTAAACCCAGAGCATCCAGCTCAATTCTAACCTTTTGCTTCCTAATTGCTATAATACTTAAACCTATTATTCAAATAGGTTTCAGTAGTTAAAACTTATACACCTATTTACAGGGCCCATGCTTTCCAGCAAAAAACCCAAACACCCTAATCTGTTTAAATTAACCAATTAACAGGTCTAATTGCCAGCCATACTCCAGAAGAAATTACCACCTAAAAGTGCAAGGACATACAGACTAACTCACACTTTGATCCATTGTGGAGACTGGCATCAGTTACCTGTGCTAAGATCCAATAATTTATCTTAAGCAAATTAACTGAAAGTGTCACCTACATAGTTAGCAACTCTCAAGAGTGAAGCTGAAAAAATATCTCAGAGTGCTGTTTGCCATCTCACAACATCTTTGAGCTGAATACATCAGAAAATACAGTATCTGCCAGTATTTCATATTTAAGACTGGCTTCCATATCACAAGATCAGAATCATCACAAAACTTGACGAAGTTGCCCCATGCCTGAAGGGACTAGCCCAAGGCAGGAAAAGAGAGAAAATCATAACCTGAATTTTTAAACAGTAGGTCTGATATTCACTACGGTACTTACATCAATGAGATTTTTAGCCTTGAAAACATCAGAGATTTCATACATGATAATATCATCTTTGGTCCTTCCAAGTCCATCGAAGTGCACATGCTGAACCACCACCTACAAAGAACAGATGTTTAAACACAAATACTGAATCTGCATCTAATAATGAGTATCGAAATCACCAATGCGGAAAAAAATATTGTTGCCCAAGTGAAAAACCGTGAGGATTCCTAGGCTAATTACTTCTAACTTACATTACGAGAAATCAGTGCTATCTACAATTCTGGAAAGTTATTCCTTTAACATGAAAATTAGAAAGAACTCGAATACCAAAGCTAATACTCGCTGTAGCAGAAGAGACAGTAATAGACTGTAGCTGCTGGGATTTTAGTAGTTAAGTGTTGTATAGACAAATAAGTCACTGCAGAAATCACACTGAGATATTAAGACACGTAAGACAAAATATGTAGTTAGTCATAGTTATGTCTTGTATCAGCTACACATAAGCAAAGAGTTAAAATAAAAAACAAACAAACCTACAAGCCATAAATATTTAAACTCTAACTATTAAAATTATTACTACCACTGGAGCATTGTAGTTTAAAATGCATATTAAGATCACTAGCATTTTGAGGTTTTATATTTTTTTAAAATCATTTATCTTGTTATATAATCATCTGAGATTATTTTATCTTAAAATTCACAACACACTCCAGGTTAGCCAGTACAAATGGACTACAGTGATTGCACTTCCCTTATTTTTCCAGCCTTTTCAGTGTATTATCATTTTAGGGGTGTCAAAAAAAAAATCTGCAAATGCTTCATGTATTCACATATAGTAAAAATAGGAGAATAAGAACAACCTAGCATTACTGCAAATTGCTTTAAAAAACCCTATCAGAACATATACATAAAGAACTAAATAAAAATCAAATGCTATTACCAAGCTTCTAGTGAGGATGACTCTGAATAGCAGATAAGAAAGGAAAATTTTAATAAAAACTAAGATAATGCATGATATATCTTACCCTTCTAGCATGGCTAAACATATCACGGGCCAAGACAGACATGCTCTTACATGTGAAATATTTGGAAAAAAAAGAAGTTACCACCCTCTGCAGGAGTTAGTACTTCCCTTAGTAACATAATTCATGTGGTGGCAGTTTACCCTAACCTGGCTAATACTGCACTCTAGCAAATTAAGGACAGGTGCTTGGTTTGCTCCTCAGCAGTGCTGCAGAAGCAGTAATCTCTTATGAGAGAGAGGGGAAAGTAGCATCTAGAAACAGGTCTATTAGCTCAAAGCTGAATTTTAATGACAACTCCTGTGGTAGGAAAAAAAAAAGAACAGGAACTAGACAACATCAGATTAAATTCAAAGTACCAAATTTAAGTCTTTCACCTTTAAGTCTAAACCACAGTTTAGAAAGTTCCCTTAGGAAAAACAAGCAAGCAAGAGTGCAAAGACATTTCTATTAAAACAAAATTCAGGATGTTGTTCAGGTACTTACATCTTTGTTTTCGAGAATTTCCTGCTTGGCCTCAGGTTCAACTTCAACCAGTTCAGCTTCCTCTCCCAAGGCACCAAAGTCTGTCCCACCCACTGGAAGAGGTTCCAAACTCTGAAAGCATAAAAGAAAACTGCATTTAATATGGTATGTTGATTTGTGATTTATGCCTTTTGCAAAGGGAAAAAGCTATGGTTCTGTGCTCAACAGATCATGAGGGGGAAAAAAGCAAAAGAGAAGAACTAAAATGAGGGGAATTACCAGCACACTTGTTACCTACCTGGTTGCTGAAATTTTTGATGAAAGCTGAACAGCTTGCATGCTGAATGATTTCTCAAAAATACTCTGCACTCTTCCAAAAATAACCTTATTTTTAAGGGATACTTCCCACATTAAAGATGAATTCTACCTTCTTAAAAAGAAATTCTAAAAAATCAGGGCGTCACTACTTAGTTTGTGTTTTCGAGAGGGAGAAGAGTGTGAATGTTGAACAACAAAAAAAAAGGTGTTTTCAGCATGTTACTTTGCATATATTAATATGCTTTTATATTTTAGTATTTCTTTTAAAACTATACTTCCAAGTAATGCTCAAGAACCTCAGGCCCTATCCATCAGAGGTGAACATGTAAACCAAAATGGTCTCCAGCACAGCATAGTTTTATTTACTATACCAGAAAGAGTCCTAAAATAAGACTTATCAGAAGATAATGGATTCAAGCATGACTGAATAGAGGGTTACTTGCAAAAACAGAGGTCAGGATTGGATAACTCGGTAAATCTACTTTTAGTCTTCAGTCACTAATACAGCACTTGCTGCGTTATTTAAAGTCTAGGTGTTTTGCTGGAATAGTAAATTGCTGTTACATATCAGAATCAAGTTAAATGAAGACAGAATCCTTTCTCACTCCCAGTAATTTTCAGGCAAACGTGAAACACTCTGCATCCACGCAATATTGTATATCAGTTTATACTAAAGATGGATGCAAAAACCAAGAATATGAGAAAAAAAATCTGAAACAGATATTAAACTAGTCATAGTAATTAGATACTCTGGAGCCTTAACAGCCCCCTGCAGCAAGATATTCCTCAGTCCAATTACACACTATGTACAAGCCTGCTGGTTTTCAACAGGCTCACAGAAAAGAGGTATTCTATCTGGGATTTTGAGGAATCATCCAGACCATTCTTAGCCCCCAAAGAGGTCAGTCACTCATTAACCACACCTGAATTATCTACATCACAGTTTTAAACAGCCCTATGCAGGCTCCCCATGGTTGTTTTAAGGGGAAGGTAGTTTAAGCCAAATTCTCAAGGTATTTCACCAAATGGACTTAAGATTTGCTCTGTGATTCCTTTGCTTTAAAGTCAACAGCACCATTGACCTTTTTGACATTACACCGATATTCTTAAGCTGGACTTCCTCATAATCTCTCATGCACAGCTCTTCCACTTTTCCATACAGCAGAATGCTCAAGAGTGGGCTGCTTATCTAAAATTATCCTGAGAGAGGCTTCTGTATTGAAGCCTTGACTCATGGAGAATTCAATGCCTTCCTATAGTATTTCAGAGCGTATGTATCCTTATTCTTTGAAATTCTTTTCTGATGTCTAAGACACACTTTTTCTCATGCCATTATGACCACTACTTCTTGTCCTACCACAACAAACACTGAAATCTTAATGCTGCTTCTTTAAACAATGGTATAGGGATTTGGAGAGTTATGCTTGTGTTCACGAGGATCTCCAAGCGCTTCAGGCATGTGAGACACAACAGATCTCTTTAAGCAATATTGCTGTTTTCTGGGGAAGCGCAAACCTACAACCTCCACTTCTGACTGCGTGAGAGCTGCAGTTGTGGGGTAGTTTCTCTTTGCTTCGTGGTTTGGGTTTTTTTTTGTTGTTGTTGTTGTTTTACGTTTTTGTTTTTTTCTCTTTTCATTTACGCATTGTGGCTCTTGCCAGCTCCCGGCGGCAAGGTCAACCCCGCCCGCCGCCAGGGAAGAAGCAAAAACATAGCAAAGGAAGGGAAGTCAAGGCCCCACCGAGCACTGGGACGGCGGCAGCCGAGCCCGGTCCGGTCGGGCCGGGCCGGGCCGGGCCGGGCCCCTTCCCTTCCCCTACCCCCTCCGCCTGCCAGCGGTTACCAGCCTGGCTGCCCCCGGCGGCGCTGGGCACGGAGCCCCGGCGTGCCGCCGCCCGGGCCTGCGCGTAGGCCCTCGGGCAAGGCAGAGCACAGCGGCCCGATCCTGATCCCGGTCAGCCGCGCTACGGCCGGCGCTCACCCCCGGCCCGGGCTTGGTCTGAAGGTCGCCGAGCACATCTGTGCTCTCCCCTCGGCGACCTTCGGGCCAGGCCCGGGCGGAGTGCCGGCCCCAGGACTCCCCTCCCGCCCTCCCCGCTGCCCCGCGGCGCTTACCCGGGCGTGCACGGTGCCCATGGCGGCGTGGGGCGGCGGCGGCAGCCAGGAGCAGCGGGGCGGCACGGGCTTTGGGCCGCTAGAGCTCAAGGCCGCAGCATGGGGGCGGCCATGACAGGCAGCACCGCCCCGACCCCCATTAGCCGGGAGAGGGGGAAGAGGCGGGGCGAAGCTTGCGCTCCGCGGATGTAGTACGGGGGCGGTGGGAGCGGGGGCGCTGCGGCCAGGAGCGGGGCGAGGGACAGGGATTGTGGGGAGGTCACTGCCTGAAAAGCCAATCGCTTTTCACGTGTATCCCCTTCCAGCAGCAGGCTAAAGCCCAGGCACTGCTGCCAGGTGGAGGCGGGTGATCAAAACTAAACACCTCCGAGTTTGACAAGAAATGAACTGACGTTTCAGCGCCGACCATGGCAACAGCTCACTGGGCCCCACGGCATCAGGCTGGTCATCTTACACTGACGCTAAAACTTAGTGTTTTGAATTAATTAAAACAGTTATTTAGCACTGTGACCTGCACTGTGCTAAATTACTGAGTTTTAACTAAGAAAGGAGGCGTCAGTCACTTTCTCACTTCAGCCCCAAGCGAGAAATTTCTCTGCTTTTTGAATTGTTTCCTTTTAAATATAAAGTTATTTGTAAACTAATGGATTGCAAATAAAAGTAGGTTTTAAATTAAGATGACTTACAGGTCCAGTTGGAGCATGAACAAGCATCTCTCAAATTTAAGAGCAGTAACTTAGGTTACTTAGACAACACCTCGCAACCATTGAATATTTTAAATGTTCAATGAAGTTCACACATTCTGATTTAACTTACACTAGGTGAATTATGCTCAAGAAAGCTTAGAAAACATGGTAACAGAAGAGACTGTCTTTTTATTTTAGAAAAAGGAGACAAAACTGGAGTTGTGCACAAGAGAATAAGTGGTTAAGGTAGATTTAAATGTAGTTAGTAGAACTATTCCAGTACACAGAAAGGAAGCAAACCTTGGCATTTCTCCTTAAATTTTAAAACATACTAGTAAAACTAACGTTTTGCACAACATTATAAAATTAAATTATAGAAAGTTTAAAGTTATAAATAAAGACAATATAAAACTTTATCTTTTCTATCTTTTAACTGTAGTTAGAGTAACATTTCCAACTTTTATTGCAAATTTGAAGATACGTACACAGAAGAAATGAGCAAAAGAGTTGAAGTAAAATAGCACCAGTCTTCTGTAATATCGAAATGGACAGCTTGACACTTTCTCCCAGCCCCCCACCATTCTAAAATAAATTTTCATGTTGTAAAATGTAGCACTTCAAGCTTAGGGAAATCACAACTGAGAAACTGCTTAAAGGCTGGTCCAATTCAGAAGTGCTACATTTTTGCTATTTGACAGACTTCTGGACACCAAAGTTTGCACTCCCAAGTTCCCTCTCCTGAGCATCACAATCTGATCTCTGCTTCTCCTTGTACAAGATACTCTCAGTAAGCATCTATGGTCTCTACCCTGGGCTGCACCCAAGTTGCACAAATGAGAAGCCTTCACATGCCACACACCTGCCTCCAAACTCAACTTTAAAGCCATTGTTTCCTTCTACTTGAAAAAAATTGTACAAGACACAACAACCAAACATCAAAAGAGTAGTTAATCTTAACAGTTATTTACCTCTCCTGATGTATTACTACACTAATGAGTTGTCTTTATTAAAATTATGCAGAACCTTTGTTGTGGAAAGTGTTTCAAAGTGCTCGTCACTCAATACAGATGTGATCTGGCCAACTTTCAACCCATTATTTGAGACCTTTGCACACCCCTCTGGATACTGACGCTTCCACTAAGTCTTACACGTTTGCTTCTTCTAACAATCAGTCTTGAAAAACTTCCTTTGGGTTATCATACCTCACTGAGACAGGGGAGACCCCTTTTTTCTTCCCTCCTTTAGCAAGAGGGAAGTGAAAGAAGAGAAGAAAAACCTTTGAAGTTGGAGGGGAAAAAAAATCAAGAATGATTGGGCAGCAACTAGAGAGAAGACCTAGACATCATTCACCACTTGCTACATGTTGATTTTTGTTAACATCTTCTGTGAAGTTTAACACCTTCTCAAATTACTGTTTGCTACTAATCACAGTCACTATTTTACCTACTTTTCAATACTTAGGCAAGTATTAAGCCCTTATTAAGTACAAAAAAAAAGTCCTCTGAAATCACTGAAACTGTACCTCTTTACACTTCAGGGGAAAGTGTTGCATTTCTTACGTCTTTTTCCCTTGAAGTATTTGAAGAGGGGAAGAGCCATAGTGAAGGTAGTATGAACTGTGGAATACGTAAAACAACCTAGAATACTACTGTTCCTACAATATCTCGTGCAGACAACTTTTCCATAAACACAACAGTATGTTTAAACATAAGGCAAATGGACACTGGAAGCCACTAAAAAGCTCATTTGTATATTTCCCTTTGTGAAGTAAAAGTTCAATTTCATTTAAGTGCTATAAAAGCAATCCCAACACATAATATTGTTAAGAATTATATTTTTAAAAAGCTTCTGTTATCAATGCTTGTTTGTCTAACAATCTGTTTACATAATTTACATTTTTATGCTGAAAGTAGATTTTTAAAAAATTTATTTCCAGAGAGACACTGTTTAATACAAGTCTTACTACGGTTTATTGAGCTGGTGCTTCGACAGAATTGTAGTCTGTTACTTAGTACAGCAGGCACTGTTTTTATAATCCTTAAAACAGTAGAATTCCCAAGGCAGATTTGTCAGGAAGCTGTAAACAAATAATTTTCCAAGACTTATTGGCAATAAACAAAGTGGTCTTCGGTCCTTTAGGATTTAAATTTCTCTACCAAATTGGAATTTTGGAAACTGTGGAATCTACTTCCAATTTAATACTCTGGAGCAGACTGGAAACTTGTCTCTGAGGAAGAGTCAAAATCCATTTCCAACCCAGGCTCATCAGAATTTGGGAGAAAATTAGGAGAGGAGTTTAAGTCTGAATGCTCCTGCATGTTAGCAGAAGCATTTTTCGTAGCTGAGTGCATGAAGCATGAAGATTCCCAGAGCCAGGTTTCAAGGTCTGCAGAAGAGTGAGGCGTCTTAAGGTGGCAGTATGAAGAATGAAGTTCCATAGTACATGGGACAGTTTGACATTTTCTTAGTGACGCAAAATTGTCTTTCCTGTTTAAAAAAAAAAGAAAAAAAATTTATTAGTGTTTCAATGATGTTTCTATTACTGTTCTTATGTCTGACAGGGAATCTTCATATAAGGAAGAACACTAGAGAAAAATAGTTAATTCTAAATGCATTTAGTGAGTTCAGATATGGGACAACAGGAAAAGGATCTTGAAACAATCATATCTAAAAGAGGGGCACTCTACCGTTATGTGTTGTCCTCCAAAGTAGGTATAAAATAGTTACATTAAAAATCACACTGTTCTGATGAGCCCAGAAGGGTAGACCCAGTTTGTACATTACCTCTTAAATAGTCCTGATCTTCCCCCAGCTATCCACCTGGAATATTTGCTGGTTTACCAATCACAGTGCTAACTGACCATTAACAAGAATAGTCTCAACATTTACAAGTTGAGTAGCAAACTTCCCAGACGCCACCTCTGCATTCCACTTTACAACCAGCTAATTATTGCCAAGCTGAACAGCTGGAACAGAACTTTCCTACACTTTAAAACAGCACCTGAATCACCAGGTTAGTCTTTTCCAATTTGAGAAACAGGAAACTGAAGTTGTCACCAAGAATACCCATTTTTTCCTCTAAAGTTCTCTCTCGTCTCTGCAGTGCTTTTGGGGAAAAAACACAAAACAACCCACAACGCCCCCTCTTGCACACAAAAAAAAGCCAACTCGCCATACATGCACTTCAATACTAGTTTCGATA
Source organism: Nyctibius grandis (assembly GCF_013368605.1). Classification (NCBI taxonomy): domain Eukaryota; kingdom Metazoa; phylum Chordata; class Aves; order Nyctibiiformes; family Nyctibiidae; genus Nyctibius; species Nyctibius grandis. The sequence continues at coordinate 82,367,602 of NC_090662.1, forward strand.
CCTGAAGTTTAGGTGCACTAGAAGATACCATCCATCACGTTAAAAGTTTCCTAAAAGGATTTTCAAACTGTAAACAGCGCAAATTTTCATGATATTTAAGTTTGGTTCCAACAGAAAACCTAGATCTGATGACATAAGGGGAAGAGCGTAAAAGATGGTGGGGGGGATTACTTTCTGCAAAAGCAACATTAAGTTTTTGGTGGATGCTGAAACAAAGTACAAGCCTGCAAAGAGTCACCTGTAGAATACAATGCAGGATTCTATATACAGAGCCTGGGGATCTAGTCACCTGAAGAGGGAATCCACTTTAAGAAAGGCTTCAGAAAACTTAAGTTTGACAATGTAAACAGTTCAGTGGGAGCTGATCACTTTGGAAGATACCATAAAAGCCTACCGCAAAAGCAACATGACCACCATGCTGTTTTATGGCCAAGAGCGTGCTCTTGCCACAAGAAGAGAAACAATGTTTCTGGTTAATCATGACTCAATGACCAAATTACCCTCTGAGAAGTTTGATCCAGACAGTTTTACCATACTGTGCTTTCCAAATGCCCATTTCAGATTAAGAGTCCCACTATTGGTAAGGCTGGAATATGAGCAACATCAAGAAGCTGCTAAATAATGCTAAAAGGAGGAAGATGACTATACCCAGATTTATTGTGGAAAGGAGTTAGAAATGTCATTAAGAAAAGAAGGAAAAAAGGACACTGGATTACACATGGTATCAAATAACTGAAGAGGTGACAGTAGGATGATAGCAAATATATACCAACAACTACATTTCTGCTCAGAGAGATGGCCTCAAAAGCCAGCCAGAGTTATACAAGAAAAGGCTTTAACTGATTTCAGAAGGGGAGAAGAGAGGCTATTTGTATACAGGAATTAAATACTTCTCAATTCTGGATAAAACTCAATATTGTAAAAAGACAGTATTTTTACAACCTAATATTAAAGCCACCATTTAATACTTCCAAAGGGTGAAGGAAACGCAAGCTTCAACCTCATTGAGTCTTCCATTAATTGACCTTTAACAGTAAGTTTGACTACTCTGTACTTCTAAGGGATGGAGGATATGAAGTGGATCTTTCATGATGCCAATCCAGAACCTGGCAAAGCTTCTTATAAGGAAGTAGGATCAAGTAGTTCTCCTCAGACAGACCTATCAAACCTGCATTTCTGATGGTTCAGTCTACAGCATTGCCAAGGCAACAAAGAGCATCTTTGATCTTCCTCTTTATCTAACTTTATTACTAAAACCAGGAAGACAAAAGCTCAAGAACTCTTGGCTCAAATGAAAGGGTATTTTTTGTTTTAATTTAAAAATGTTCTGTATATAGAACATGGCAATGCTCTAATTGAAATAACTGTTGCAGTTAGGAGTCTCCAGTGCTACAGCTATCTCTTGGAAGCTTTTACAAAATGTTTAAAAATTCTGTTCAGTCCTAATAGCTTTTGGGGCTAATTTCTCTCCCCCTTCTTCTACCCCCTAGCCAGCAACTCCAGGAATTAAGATAATCATCAGAAAAAAAATTGTAAAATAGATCTGACCCACTCTGCTGAAGTCTGGATTTCTGCTTTTTCAAATAAAATCTTAAGAGAGTTCCTATTTATAAGCATTTGGACCTCAGAGAGAGTCTACGTTTCTCTGCTCATAGCACTACTCTGACATGGCCGTGCAACGCACTGTTTCAGCAAGTCCATTTTTTAAACACGAAAATCTAAGCTGAATGGTTTTCATTTTGTGAAAGCTTGCAGAGTTCCTTCACCAAATACTACACTCACCAGCAAAAGATGAAATGCTAGTGGTATTCTTAGACTCATACTGAAGTGAGCTGTCACTGATTCCTCCATACACACAGTGCTACCAAGATTAACAGAAGTAAAAAAATCTAGAAGGCTAAATCTCACACCAGCTTGGTAACAGAAGCATAATGAACCTAGTTACAACTAGGTTTTAGTAGAAGTTTCTCTTCCACAGAAATAGAGGTTCAAAGAAAATTTCCATAGTTGTCTTATTTTGATTCTTCCCAGCTATCTTACAAGACTGCCCTTTGCATTCATCTACTTTTTAATTCCTACAACCTTCCCTGTCCAGACTCCTAAAAATCTAGTCTTTCTCCCAGTGTTTTCCAGTTCCTACATGCCACATTTGATTTAGAACATCCTGAGCAACCTCTTCCTCCTCTTTTCTTCTGCTCCAGCTACTGTGGAGCACAGCAGAAACAAGGTCTCTGTTCTCAGTCCAATGCCTGCTCCATAACTCCCCCAAATGCATAAGCCTACCAAGAGGCAACACCTCTTCATCTACAATATGTAGCAGTCATTGATCAGTTACAAACAAGAAGCTCCAGAAAATATACTCAAGAAACAAAGCTAAGGATTAGAAGCAGCAAGGACTGTTTTGTGCTACCTTCCAGAAAAGTATTAAATCCTGTTCTAAGAGAGAAACTTATTAGTACTTGAAACTCTGACAAAGAGAATTTCTAAAAATGTATCGTTTCCATGCAGCAGCACTCCCCTTTACCTGGATGTACGGAACAGCTTGCTTTTAGCCTGGGAATAAACGGTACCAGCAATCCGACAAAGCTGTTCTTGCATCCATCGAACATCAGCAGGCATGTCAGGAAACCAGTTTACTAACCTACAATCAAAACCAAAATACAATTGTTTTGTAAGCAACAGATCTAATCTGTGTTATATTCTTACATACCATGTCCAACATCCACAAAATACCACAGCTTTCATTCTCCCCAAGTTAACTCCCCCACCAAGGTCTCCAGGTCTTTCCAACCTCCCTAAATTTCCATGTAGCCCACTCATCTCTTTTCTACCAACTAAGAAAAAGGGCAGCACAGACCACTGCATCTCTGATCTATGCTGAGTGGCTGACCAGTATATGCCTTCCACATCCCTTGACCAACATTTACGACGTCTGCAAAAAACTCCTGTCTCCGAGACCTCTTTCTGTGTGGTGGGAACTTCCTGGTCAGTTTAAAGTTAGATGGAGAAGGAAGAATAAAAGAAAAGCACAACAGAAGAACAAATAGAGGGCAGAAACAGAACAATGTCACAAATGTATTTTTTTCCTTATGATGCTCTTAACAGAAGTCAGTTACACCAGAGGGTGAACAAGGCGGGAAAATCCACATTAAAATTCTGTTGAAACTTGCTTTCTCCCCATCCACCAAAAAATGGCACAGAAGTGCCAAGTGGCACAGAAACAAAATATTTTACTGGCATTCTATGTGGTTCCATTTACAGAACATTTGATTTTTCAAGTATTTTCTAAAGATAGTAATGACATCTGCTGCTCAAGGACTGGAATTCCCTTAAGCAAGCACAAAGCTTAGTGGGTACACATGGTGCAGTCATTTAGTATAGTTTCTCCTTTATGAGAATTGAAAAACTTATAAAATTAAGCCCTTTTACAAGAGCACAACTTTCAGTCAACCTAAACAACCCTGGTAAGAAAATTTATATGGTGAGTAAATACTGGATTTCATTCCTGACTTCAGAAAGAAACTAAAGCATGAGAACTATCTGGATAGAGTTCAAATACCACTGCAGAATATAGTAATAATGAACATTCTTTATTACTATTACTATTCCTGGAAAACACAATTAAGGGTGCTTCCTTTGAGCAATTACGAGACAACTACTAGTAATAAGAGTAAATTGTTTAGGAATCTTAATATGTTTATTTATCTGGCCTTGGACTATAGAGGTTTTAGAAGGATGCATTATGTAGGTAGAAGTAATGGTCTTTGGACAGTTACGACTTGAATTCTAGAGTACTGGAATGCCTACAAGAGTGAATAAGCTCTCGATGAATAAATTGCTAAAAGCATAATAACTCTAAAATTGTCCATTAAAAGTTCCTTACCGTAAAGCAACTGAGTAAGCAGACTCCACTGGTAGTGTATATGGTAGCATCAGATAGGATATCACCCGCATTGGGAAGAGTTTAGAGAACTGAGCGTAGAATCCATTCTGTTCTTTACAAGCTTCCTGCAGTGCTTAAGAATAATTATTTTTGAAAAATACGTTAGACTATTTGAAAACGGTTCGAATAATTTGCTCAAAGTTTGGTGATCTTCAATCAACATTATCCAGTGTTACTGAATAAGGCTCAGATAGAAAATTAAATAATTAATCTCAAGGCATTCTTACCATAAACCTTCTCTATGCTGTTTTAAAATATGGGAAACAGACTCATACCACAGGGATAAAAGGCACTACCCAGAACTTTTAAGCAGTAAGTCTACGAATTAATTTCTAGTAAGAGGATGTTAAAGTCCACCTCTCCAAAAATACTTAGGTATTTTAGATAGCATTCCTGTCTTGTTAGAGACTCTATAATGCCAAGGAGTTTGTTTAAATTCTAGAGTTCTACATATTCCAGTTGTTACATATAGTTGTGAGAAATATCACACTTCAAATTTTGTTCTCCTAGGTCACTCGGGTCACAAATTTCAGATCTTGAAAATACCGATCAGCATCCACAAAAAAAACTGGCTACAAGTTACAGATTAAAGAAATACCAGAAATGGGTTTGGTCTATTAACAGCTTATTAAAAAGATGGGAAAGCCAGAGAATTAGAAATCTAGGGAAGTCTGTTTTAAAAACAAGATAACCAGTGTTTGGATTTGAGGTTCAACTTTGGTGTCAAATACATGCTTACAAAAATACTGTGCACATACAAAGTTAATTCAAAACCAAATGAGAATTCAATTCATGACTCTGCAGTGTTGAAAGTAGCTCCTTCCTCCCGCTTCAATCTTATTTCTGTAGCTAAATCAAAGTGTACATGTTCACTAAGTAAGTACTTAACGAACTTTTTTGGGTTGAGCTAGTCTCTAATATCACAGGCAGTTATAAGATTAAATAAAAAGCATCTTACGCAAATTATAAGAGTAAGCAGGGTAAAAAAATAAATTTTTGCCATTTTTCCAGTTTGCCATTCAAAGTTACAGGAGAGAGTCTGAAGAACGTACCTTTACGAAGTCTAGGAGGTAGACTCTCAAATATACTCTTCTCCAAAGGCCATGGATTTTGCTTCAGCTGGTCATTAAGTACTTCCATTTTCGAAGTTTCTACTCTGTTATTTTCTGTCAATTTTTTTTTCTTCATATGGTCAACGTGTTGCGCAGCCTCATGAGCATTTATTTTTGTGAAGGGCAAGTGGATATAAATTGAGTCATTCAGAATACCTAAAAGAGTAAAGAACTTCCACTTAGGCTTGAACCACGGGTCTTCAGTACCTGTACAGTACCTGTAGCCTGTGTATCTGTACAAAGGCCTATCCTGAGGGAACATTATCTACCCAATATCAAATACACTTGCTCTTATAATCCCCCAAACATTTAATCACACTGATGAATACTCTTTTGCAGGCTTAGGTGTTACTTTAAAACAGGTTCTAAAGAAAATGAAAAAGTGAACAGTTAACTGAAACTGCACTGGAAACGAAACATACAGTCGTTTACCAACGTTGTTTTCCAGCAAGAAAGCAAATGATTTCAAGGAGAAGAATAAAACTGATTTAACAGTTATTTGAAAGAAAACATCTAAAACACATAAGACATTTGGGAAATTTGACATGGCAGGTATCACGTGAGTACTCCGAGGCATTGCTACCACAGGGTAGAGAAGGAAAGTGAGTAGGGTATAATATTGTTTTAAGATATATTCGAAGTACAGATCTAAATCAACATTGGTTGCCTTGCAAAACTGGTGCTGATTAAGAAATAGCACTGAAATTACCTTAGAAACAAGCACTAGATAATGAGCACAAAGTGAAAAATACAAGAAGGGTATTTATACTCAGTTTCCAGAAAATCATTATGAAGTTATTTATATATATAGACTACCAAATTTGACTAGGATCCATACCTACATACAACAGAATCAGTATCCTACCTATAATTACTCTTAAAAGACAAATGTCAAAAGAATATACAATGAATTTAGCAGAAAAGTTATCTGAAGTGTTACAGATGGGGGAAAAAATTAACTCCTACAGTTGAAATAACTTAACAAGAAAGGAAATGCATAATGAATGCGTTTGGAAAGGTTATAATTATCACTGATTAAGCTTGAAGCAAGACAAACCTGTGGCAGAATAAGAACAAAGGGGACCACAGGATCAGTAGCGTGAAAAAGGAGGACAACAGTGCAATACATAGAGGACGTGGGGGACAGACACCAAGGAAGAGCTGCAAGGAATCTCAGATACTATTGTCAGATGGAAACATGCACACAGGAAACTTGTGGGTGCAGTACAGCAAGGGAACCAATCCTAGCACAGACAACCACAAATTATAGGCTCTTTGTATAGCTTGTGCTTTTAATCACCTGGTAAAAGGTATAAAGCAGGACTCATTAAATATTTAATAATATTACTAGAAAATCAAACTCTTAAGCAGAACTGTGATGTTATTTAACAGTGAAGAAAATTGTTCCAAGCAAACCTGAATATTTAATGTTTAGCTGTAACAGAGTATAAGCAGTGAGCACATCAATCTATGACTGCATTACAATACTACAGCTGGTACTATCTGTAGCAGTACAAACATCACATTTCTGTTTCCATTCTTCTACTCTGACCCAGTACCAATTTGCCTCTGCATCCAAAGACAGCAGGGGTTAGACATATTTAACGCATGGTTAACTTCATGCTAATATTAAGTTACTGTCTTTAACTTGTTTGTCTCAAAATGTGCAGAGCAATAACATTTATTAATATAAAATGTTACTAGAATTCTAGTAGTAAAGCTACTTTCAGTTCTTCTTCCTAAGCTTCTCTGGGTCCCAACAACTGCTACATTACAAGCTGTCTTCTTCTAAAATCTTTCATGATACAGCCTAAGGATTTGTCTGTGACTGAGTTCATATTGTTGTCAGCCAGCTCCCAGTTCTGGACTATAAGGGTTTACCTAGAAATTCACTTGGATGATAGCAGAGAGGAGGTGATAAGAAGATACAGGTTTCACAGGAGTGGAAAACAACAGCCGATTCCTATCCTTCATGGTTAACACAAAATAAACTAATAATATGATTTCCCTAGAATTGGAATCCTTTGGTAATTTCACTTAACAATACCTTAACATTCACTTCACACAAATTTGACAAAAACCCAAAAGTTCAATTTCTGTGTGGCAACACAACTTACCTCAGGTGAACAGTTACTACAACTAGGTGACTTCTACGAGAACTAAACTTATGATTGCTTAAAAAACCTCAAAGACCTAGCCCCTTCTTAGCTACATAGAACCCCCTCACCCTTTTTTTTTTAAACTCAGGTTAAGACCACATCATCAATAATTATCCACAAGTGTAACATACCATTCTCTTTCAAGAATTTAAGAGCATCTGAATATCCTTGCTCACAGATCTCTCCTAGTACCTGCAAGCATAGGGTAAATGAGTCAGACAAATAAAAGGAGAATCAATCTAAGATCAACAGTTTGCAGAATGAAAAGCCACTTCCATCCACCCTCCATTCTTCTAAGAAAAATTTACATTAACAATTGCTATAATTCAACAGATTCAGGTTAATATGCCTACTGCGATGATGCATACATGATCATGCGTACATGAACTTATCATTCAGCTATTACAGATGCACTGAATTATTCACCGAAAAGGACAGCATTTTAACAGTTTGCAAGAATTTCCTCCCCTTTTATTCCTTTGACTAGCCTTTCAGCAGATGCAAGCAACAATGAAACAGCATGTCTTGGAGTATGCCAATTCCCCTCCTTCCCTCCCAATGCTTCCCACTTCCCAAAACTACAAAAGTCAGCTCCCCAATTCTCATGCTCAAACTCAGACTTCGTCTTCCATATGAAAACATCTTTCACCAGATGCAACACCAGCTCACCTACACAGTAGTCCTAGACAAAAAAAAAAATAAAATAAAGCCTACATAAGTAGAATTTAGCATTTTTCTTCAAGTGGTCAAAAAGCCCCCAATTAAAAAAATATATCTATAGCAGTCAGGAACATACTTCTCCTCTGTAGTATACCCCAAGACAATTGGCAAAGTCTATTTTCATTTTTCCAGCTTCCACAATGGCAATTCAAGAGCATCAGATCTGCAATTAACACCACTTAGCAAAGTTTAAAGGCAACTTGCCTGCGTGAAGTATTAATTGAGAACTTTACAAAACCATGAAACTTTAGAACTTCTGCTAAGTTCTGAAGCACGTGGTTAGTAAGTAAACATGAAAGGACTACAAAGTGACAGTTATTCATTTACCAGTGTTGATTTTATGATAGAATCCTGTGCTAATTCCTGAATTAATACTGAAAGCCAGCAGCAGGACATGCATTTTTAGTCTGAGAGAGACTAAAAATAAGGAGAATGAAGACAAACTATGAAAAAAACAGAAACGAGAAATGTCACCAGAAAAGCTTATATGACTAGATGAAATGCTAAGATTACTGTAGCTTTGTGCAAAAGCAAGGCTTTTACGTGTAAAGATGTTTTAGTAACTATATGAAGGCAGTGAGTTACCTTAGGTTCTGGTGGAAAGAGCGCTTGTGTTAAACGATAAAGATTCCCCAAACTGAGTTGAATGCTGGTATTGGTCACATTCATTTCATGAAAGTTGGCAGAATTCCCCTTTGGACAGATATCACACTCCCCAGCAAAAGGTGAAACTGTGATGGTATTCTTAGATTCATAGTGAGGTAAGTTGTCACTGATGCCTCCATCCACATAGCGCTACAAAAATTAACAGAAATAAAAAGTCTCAAAGGCTGAAAATTTCTAACCAGCAGATTTCCCATGCAAGAATTAAATAGCATTTAAAACTGTAGCAGAACAGTCTCTGCCCATGGTCCCGGGCTAAACATTTTGAGTACCATGTTTTTTCCTTTAATGCCAGTTAAAAACCATTCCTACCTGTTGTTCCATAGATAGCCTAAGAATATTCTATTTGGGATTTTTCTCTATGTTTAAGAAAGAGCAAGTCCACTTTAAAGATCATAATCCTACGCAACAGGCAGAGAAAAAGTAGCGCAGCTGTCTCCTCTTCCTCAAAGGAGGACACCAACCAAAGAGCTACCAGGATACTTCTTTAGAAAGAATATGAGTAAAAGAGCAGCTCTACACTTCAAAGCTCAAGTTCCGTGATACTAAATCATTCCGTTAGAATAAGAGTAACTTAAAACTACACTTAGTAAATGGAATTTGATATAAAAGCATCGAAAATATTCAGACATAATGAAACTGCAAGTAAAAATGGACAATGCTTCAGAAACCTTACCAACAGTCATGGATATCTATTCTGCTTTGAGTGCAAGTTTAGAAGCTATTCCAGGTTATGCTTTTGTCTCCTCCACGTTGAATTGCCCATTTCTGTAGTTTTAGTGCATCACCATCTCAGACATTTTAAGATCCAAGAACTGAAGAGTTCTGTATTGGGGTAACTAATCTATCACGCAGCAGCTGCTATGGCTAAAGACAACTCCTCCACTCGCTCACAATAGCCATCTTTCCCGTGGGGCCAATTGTAGCTAGTTTGTTCTGACAGTGGCAAAAGACCACCAGCTTTGCTGGTTTAGTGGCTGCATTTTCCTTCTTCCTAACTAGGCAAAAGACATAACCTGTAGGTCCTCATAAAATGTAAATGTAACAGAGCAGGTGATTTGAGCAGGAGCAACCTGTATTGTCAATTTCATCTGCCTTGATACTTACTCCCTGACCACTATGAGAAACAAATTAGGAAGAGGACAGCTCAGAGCAATTTATCCAACATACTCTTCTGGAGCAGCCTGTTCCTACCTGTCAGCTTCCTTGGACACTCTTTAGACCCAGCAGCATGCAGCTACTGACAAACTTCCTATAGATGTATAATGCAATCACTAAAGTACATGTGCAATCACCAAGTCCTTTGTGGTAGTATCAAGTACAATACAACAGGTTTGGCAAAGGGGGAGCCATAGCATGCAGCCTTCTCATGAAATGAGAAGGTGGAAGTACACCTCTGAGTCACCGTTCTACAGAGGTAAACAATTTTAGTTATTTGGAGTTTCTGCCTGTTTCCCCTAGTAATTTTTTAATCTAAAACCATTGCTGTGTTTGAAAGGGTTAAAAAAAACCAAACAAAACCCACCACACCAAAAAGCTTCCCAACTGGCAGTCAGATATACCTATTGAAAGTTATGCTTAAGTCTTTGTTTTAAAGTTTACGTGCATGAAGCACCAAGCCAGTAAACAGCAAGGTGCTACGCAGTTTACATACTTTACATTCTACTGTGTTTAAGCCCTACAGGAGTCATACCAAGCATGTGCAGCTGTGGTATTCTTACCAACTTACACCAAAATGCCTCCTGAGCATTAAAATAATATGAAAATAATTGCAAAGATCAAAAGGATTCAGTGATTCCTTCCTTCCCCTTCACTCAAAATAGGACCAAATAAAGCATCAGTTGCATGTTTTTGTACTCTGAGCTAAGCCTTTTAAAATAACATTGTTGTCTGGTGACAAGAAGTGAATAGCCAGATTAGCCTGGATCCACCTAAACCTTGGATTCAGTCCAACGTCCTGTTTTCATAACACCTTTAATCTGGAAGAGTTTAAGGAGACATACCAGGTTTAGAAGTACAGATAAAGAAAAATCCCTATACAGTTCTAATCACTTTTGCTTAAATTTCAGGATGAAGAAGAAAATACATTTCATGTCTATCCTTGACCTTTTAGCACTTCCAGATTGCCTTGAGAACAGTCTGTAATCAACCACTGTTAAAGATGTTTTGAGTTTTCTTTCTATATGCTTCCCCTCTCCTTGTGTAAGAAGCACCAAAGTTTTGTAACCAACAGTTCCTGTGAAGTAACAGAACAGACTAATATACTGACACTTTACCTTTAAAAAGTAACTTTTCTTACACTGAATACAATTGACAGAAGATATTGAAAAGCTTTGTTTATATCTAACTGAACATGGAACTTTAATCCAGTTTTAAGGCAGATCCACCTACAGCAAGAACACAAAAATATACAATAAACTATCTTACAGGATTTTTTTTTAAACAAACAAGTATAAGTGACCCTTCCTATAAATTTGTGCAGGTGAATGAGTATCACTTTCTTCAATAAATACTTATCCTTAAGTTAAACACTTGCTAGCTTAGAATAACCTCCTTTAATTACTGCATCAGCAAGCAACGAATTTAAAGAGAGTGGGAGAGAGCACACACATGTGTGCGTTTTGGAGGGTGGAAAAGAAATACACATAACAGATCTTCCACACACTTAGTGTTTCCTTGCTTTTTTGAGAAGTTGTAACATACAGCTACAGTACTAGAAGCTATGATGAAAGTATTTATTTTACTTCCAGTAGGATAACTGGAAAAACACATACATTGTATCTTAATATTTTCAGAATAGCTAGAACTATTTTTAGATCTTATCAATAGAGACTTACCACACCTCTAAATGACGGCGGAATTAGGCCACAATAAATAGGGACAAATGAACTACAGATTAAAGCCTGTGGGAAAATGAGACCATATAAATTCAACAGTACTTGTTCTATTATTGAAATTATCATTTATCTCTTTAGATGTTAGCAAAAGCAACCAAGCAAGCAACTAAAAAAATCCCCAGCAAGTACACTTGAATAAAAAGAAGCGGGGGGGGGAAAGGGTATTATGAAGCATTATTTTAAACTGGATGAGAGTATTCCACATTTCTTTTTCAGAATGTAAGCACAGTCCATCTAAAAAAATGGTAATACTCACTAAAAGACCATTTATAGAAATACTAATTAGCAAGGAAAAGTTTATGATCATTCACTCAAGCTATGCATTTTCTGAGTAACCAAAGTAACTAACTGGGGACACAAATATCAGCATTCTGGGATCATATTAAACTAGCTTTGTAACTGATGTTAAGAATTTTAAAAAGCTATTTTTGATTGTTTCTTGATCACTGCTTTTATAAGAACGACCTTAGAAAAATTCTTATTCATGAAGGATATAGTTTCATTAGCCACACTGCACTTTAAAGACATTTATACTTTTGAAGATTGATCCCTCACACCTACTCACTAAAACAGTTCGCAGATACATTGACTGGGAAAACGAGTAAGTGAATTTAGTGTAATGAAGCCTGAATTCATCTTTAAAATACTGTCAAAGTCACAATATCCTAAAATGTTTACAATGGAAATCCAATGGATAATGTTAAATGGACTTAAGATTACAGAAACTTTTTAAAGTTGCCAAAAATAAACATACCTGGACAACTTCTTCTTTAGAATTAAAATTAGATATCAATGCATTTTTACCATCTGATACTCTGGTTAGTGAAATACACAGTCTGCCCGATGACAACTGGTGAGCGTTTTCTGGAAGATTTCTCATCAGTCCATCTCTTATTATCTTTATCACATTAAAGGAAGGATGAAGAGGACCAAGATTTCGCTTTCTAGCTTCTTTGGCTAATGCCAGAACATCTGCACAAGCTTGCGCTGAAAATAAAATGCATTTAATTTAAGAACAGAAGATATGTCAAAACCAAAAAACACACTTCAAGTAATAAAGCATGTCTAGAGCTCCAACTTTTCTTTATCATTGCTAACATGAAAATTCAAAAGCTTTTTAACAGATAAAATAACCATCCACTAGTGTTTAAGAGTGTTTAGGAGTTTTCTGAGGAAAAAAAAAAGTCACTTTAGACTTTCAAATAGAACTCCTGGTGAAGACCCAGCCACTAAGTTACTTGTATGCTATTTAGATGTAGACTGTAGGTGTGAAACACCCATATAAGACGCTTCCATTAGGAATTATTCATTCCAGAAACACATGCTTTAAGAAAAGCCAACGATAAGTGACCTTCCCTAAGCACGTATGCATGGATATATTCCATATGCAACATCCATAAAAACCTACAGTGTATGATGCACAGATTTAAGGTCCACAGTCTGTCTGCTGAAGAAGCAGAGCACCTGGGTTCATCACAGCTAGTAACACTTGTTGGACTTGAACCAAACGTAAGGTTTCAGGGTACCATTTATCTTCATTTGTATATAAACACAAAAAAGGGAACAGTAAATGTGAACTTATGGTAAGGAATGTCAGGAGGGAAGTTTTTAAAGCAGTGGGTAAGGAATGTGGAGGAGACCTGTAACACCTCTCACATAGGTCTCCACCTAAATAGATGCATTTTTTACCAATATGTAACAGATATATAATACTTTTTTTCTCTAATTAAATCAGCATTTGGGAACCATATCAAACCACTACAGAAGACATGATTGTTCCCAAGGAACACTAAAATCATTTTAACAACCACACACCTAGTCATAGTAAGAACAGCAGCTCATCCACCTGCAACATTTTGTTTGAATTTTTAATGTCGTGTTTCTCTAGGGCATACTTTGAGAAAATTGCCTGATAAGCTTGTCAGCTTGGTAGAGGGAAGGGGGTAGGGAGGAAGGTCAAAGTAACAGGTTATTAACCTGAGTGATATGCTACAAGGTCATCCAAAAATATTTTCAGAACTCGCATATTTTAACTTACACAGACTCTTTCCAGAATAGGTAGGATTCAACTTACCAAGTTAAATGTGAGCACCACACTGGAAACAACTTTGCTTAAGCCTTTGAGTTCAGATTAATTTCCAAAAGTATTACCTTTCTACAATGTTATTTTTCCCCCTCAAATAGCAATACCTACGCCTTTCTCATTCTTAACACAGTAAACCAAGAGCCTATGTTCAAAAGAGTCTCTCAAAAAACCCTGCAGTATCAGACATACTCCATTTTTACCACTACAATTTTTTTCATTCCACCCTTGCAGAGTGAAGCCTTCAGCTATGAATCCACTGATACCAGTAGCCCAACCCCACCTCCCACCCCAGAAGACAGCCAACAATTCAGACACAGCTCACTGTTCATGGTCAAATATATTCTTAAGTTAGTAAAACACATTTTACATCTAATTTAAAAAATGGCACACGTCACATTCTGGCGAGTGAAGAAGTTATTTCTAAAAGCAGTTATGCAGACAGTTTTAGCTGTTCTATTTTTCATGCACTCAGATACTAATCACCACTTCCCTTTTTTTTTTTTTTTAAATAAACTAATTTACAATGTTCAATCTTCTAAACTTTCTAAAGAGAGCTATCAGGCATGTTGCAGGAGTCTGAGATACTGAACTACCAGAACTCTGTCCAGGAACAGCAGTCTTCGTGCATGCATTAATTTCCTTTTGCAAAGTAAGTACGTTTTTGAAAACTTATGCGCCAAGCAAGTCAATTGCTTATTCTAAAAAAACAGTCCAAGAGCACAGGTGCATGGACACATAAGCAAACAAATACACATGCTCTCACTTCTCTGCCAGGTCTTAACCCCGTTTTTCTAGCTATCATCCCATCAAATTGAAGCACAAGCTACTAAAGTCTGAAGCATGGTAACATCTTCACTCATTTGCACTGCAGGCATGTTTCTGCAGAAAAATAAACCAGTGCCCTCTACTAACCTGGTGTTGTGATTATTCACCTCTCACTGTAAAAAATGTCAGGCAAGTATTAGCTCACTTTACACACCCCACTAAAGGGCTGCAAAACTGATGATCGCTAACAGTTTAGATTTGAACTCCTCTCACTTCAACTTCCTGTCAGAAAATAACTACCCATCAAAATGAAATTTGATTTCACCATTACCCATCTCTCCCACATACAAGAATTTCTACATTTGAGGTAGACTATAGGGAAAAAAAAGAAGAAGAAAAAAAAAAATCAAGTTTACATATTTCATTTATTGTAACCTATTTTAAATATGAGAAGGGCTCCTAAGGAAAAAAAAAAAAAAAAAAAAAGAGTATGTTGTATCTACCCAAGAGTATGTGATATTAAAGCACTGAAAATTTAAAAAGCTGTTTGTTATTAATTCAACAGAGTTCAAAGTACTCCAACATCTTTTCTTTCTCCCTTCCTTCCTCAACAGGACTAAAATACAGTTACCTCTTAGGCTGGTGTATTCCAATATGGGATCTTCTCAGAAAGTGACAGAGGGCTAGAGCTCAACTCGGACTGGGATTTTAGGCAGACTTTGGTACATCTGTTTTATTTAAATGCAAGGTAGCTAAAGAAATTAATGTTCCTATTAAATGTGAAATGTTTCTAGTTATATTTCTATATTCCTAGCTATATTTCTATATTCCTATTTTTAGTGGTTAAATAACTATTGTTTCCTACAGAGTAAAACCTGACATTGTATTTACAGCCCCCACCAAACCAATTCTCTTTAGTGCCCCAGTAGAATGGATGCCCACATCACCACCAAAATGCCAGATCTCCAAGGCATCCATGGGGAAGATCTAACAAGTGGAGCGCACCTTAACAGTTCCAGTTTGGAATAGCCTGGAATGCACTTCATCCTCAAAAGAACAGTCGCCTCTAAGCTTCTCCCTCTACCTTCCCCCAAATTCAATGAAGGAAACTTCTTCCTCAGTCTGGAGAAGTACACTTTTTTTCTCCCATTCAATGGCTAATGTTTACATTCATTCAAACTTGAAATTCTACAGAATCTCAGTTTGCCTATCCAACAGGTAACACGAAGCACAAAGAAAACCCTTTACTTAAAACATCTGTCTACAAACCTGTGAAAGATGAAATATGCACATCAATTTTAGTCAAAAACCCTGTTCGTATATATACATACACACTCAAGAATTTTATGTGCACCAACGAGCGTACTAATTCAGGGCTGGGTCCAGTCAAGCCTTGAATACCTCCAAGGATGGAGGTCCCACAACCTCTCTGGGCACCTGTTCCAGTATTTTACCACTCTCAGGGTAATTTTCTTTTTCTTATACCTAATCACAATTTGCCATGTTCCAGCTTGTGTCTGCTGCCTCTCATCCTTCCACTACCCATCTCTGAGAAGAGTCTGGCTCCATCTTCCCACAGCGAAATGCAACTGTGAAAACACGTAGGACTTACAACCACAACTGCAGAAATAACAAATACTGCCTATTAAAGAATATCAATGTAAGGAAGGCGTACAATACGAACTAATGAAATATATCAAATTATTATGCTGTTTCTTTAGAGTTTATTTACCATCCTCTGCTTTCGCACAATCTCACAAAAAATTAACAGCTAAAAAGATACAGAATTAACAGGGAAATACCGTCTTAGTTTGATGGATTTAAAATGATTCACACATTTTAGAATGTGGCCGGTTTTGAATTGTCTTCCAACATTCCCAAGTGGCTTTTTTTTTTTTTTTTTTTTAAAGTTTCCACAAGAAATACACTACTGCCCATGAAAAACAATACCTTGGGCAGTGATTGCACGCATACTAGCTATTCCGTTTGTTAGAGAAAAGTCAAAATCTCAGCTGGCATAAGAGAAGGGAAAGAAATGATAATAATTTCAAGTCTGCAAGTCTTAATTATTAAAATGCTAAAAATTTTAAAAGCTGTTAATAACATACTTTCAGGTAAACAGTACAATTTTTTTGTGCTTAAGAGCACTTTGAACATTTAAAGCAGCTTCCTTCTTGAATCATTTACAATGACTTAAGACTTAAATTTGGATACATTCTAAAAATAAAGTTATTGTGGATAAATATGATTTGTTTTAAAAGCTGATATTAGGCTCATAACTCAAGTGTGCTATGTTAGGACATTACACAAAAATTAAACTAAAAGTTTAAGTAGCACAATTTTATTGCTAAAGCTTTGAAGAAATGAAGCATATGTGATAGAGATCAGTGGCTAAGCAGCAGGGACAACCATTTCACAGCATTACTCTTGCACATACAGAGAACTTCTGTTCATTTGACTCAGTGAATTGTTCCCTCAGAAATTTAAAAGCAAAACCCAAACCCTCTCCGAATTCAAAATAAGCACTCATTGTTTTCCTCCTCCATCTATAAGTAAGATGAAATGTGAATTTACAAAACCTTCTACTTCTAAACCTGTTAAGGGTACCGTTAACAAAAACAATCACTGTTGAGTTCATGAACTAGACAAGCTTTTATTCAGTGGATTTCTCTGGTTTAAAAGGAAAAACATTTTCAGATTTCCAGATATTTCATACACTTTTCTAACTGCGTTCCAGTCACTATCCTGAACACCTTGATATTTTACTTGTATCAAGCTTGCTTTAATGTCTAGCATGTCTAATTCACGAGACAAAAGTATATTTGGGTTATCATGAGCCCTAAATAGGTAAAGTATACTTTTCCTATTGCTAGAAAATAAGTGCTTATTTCACAAGAGACTACATTTAGTTGCAAACTAACATCTTTTATCCAGTATAAATACAAAACAAGATTAACTCTATTACTTAAAACACAATTAAAATCAGTGATTTTTAATCAATCCACTGTTTCTAATCATATACCTACGTGACCTATACAAGAGACACTGTTCACAGATTAAAGAGGAAAGCGTGTTAAAGCTAACCTAAGCCCCGACCTTAACTCTCTTAGCCTTACTCCAAGAAAGGAGAAGCTTTAGAGGAAGCAAGTTAAAGCTAACTGAAACTTCATGTGCAAAGGTAACTACAGACGAGATGCATTATTTCCCATTAAAGTGTAAACATTTTGTTTCAAACGGATGACGGGGTTAGTCTGCTTGCTTTGCAGAGTGTTAGGATTCAGCCACCTCCCGCTCTCCCAACAGTTTTTAATTCCTCTACTTTGCACAAAGATAAGAGCAGTTCCCATCGACCCGGTGTTTGCAGCTCCGAGGCCAGGAGCTCCTCAGGCGGACACACGTACCTGTCCCTGAGCCCGGGAGGTTGCTAAATATCCATCCAAGGTGAAGACACGCTCACTTTACCACCTGCCTCTTCCCCCACCCTCAAGGAAACACACGATTTTTGTGTATTTTACTCGGAGATGTGCACGGGATGAGGCTAAGGGCACCGGAAAAAAGCCGGCCCGGCACCTCCAGGGCTATACAACTCGCTCGGATTTAATTTCATAAAAGGGTTCATGTTCCTCTCGGGGGGCAGAAAACGGGAAAGAGGGAAGAAGAGCCAGCCCCGCGAGGAAGGGCAGCCCAGCCCAGCCCCGCCGACCCCGCGGCTGTCGCCTCCGGAGGCGGGCCGAGGCGCTCCCCGGGGCCGGAGCCCTGCCGCAGCCGCCCTCCACCGCCGCCGCGGCCGCAACGGCAGCCGGCCCGGCGCGCCACACCCGCCCCTTCCCGCAGGCCCGCTCCCTCAGCCCGCCGCCCCGCTCCCCTCAGCCCGCCAGACGCCCCCCGCCGCCGGGGCAGAAGGGGGGTAGCCGCTGACCCAGAGAGCCGCCTGCGACGAGCACGGCGCCGGCGAGCGCCCCGGCGGAGGCGCCGTAGATGTGCCGGGCGTCGCGGATGACGTGCGGGGCGCGCTCCTGCAGGCAGCTGGCGGCGCCGAGGTGGTAGACGCCCAGGAAGCCGCAGCCGGCGAAGGAGACGCTCCAGCCGCGCTCGCGGTCCAGCATCGTCACCGGCGGGCGCAGAGCGGCCCGCGGGCCCTCCGGCACGGGACAGCTCCCGCCGCCGCTGCCCAGCGACTGGGGCGCGAGCGGCGCGGCCCTCCCGCCGCTTACAGAGCGACCGCGCCCAGCGCCGCCGGCCCGCGCGGCAGCCAATCCCGCGCTTCCGCTCGCCCCGCCCCTGTGGCCCAAGGCGCCCCAGCCAACCCGAGGGCAAGATGCAAATGAGCCCCGCCTCCTCCCGCTGCTCTCGTCACGGAGCGGCCGCGGCGTTGCGTGACCCGCGCCCCGCGTGGCAGGGCTGCGGCTGCGGCCCCGGGTCCCTCGGCCTCCTCCGCGCCCTCCCCTCGGGCGGTCGGGCGGCATCCCCAGCCCCTCCGTGCCCGGCTCTCCGCTCTGCGGGGCGGCTGGCTTCTCCCTGCCCCCCGAGGGAATCGGTCCCGCGGGGCTGGTCCCGCGACACCCCACTCACGGCCCTACACGGCGAAGTAGGGCCCGGGCGGGGTTAGGTGAGGCTGTGGCAGCCGGGCTGCGGTAACGCTGCAAAGCGCCCTGTAGTGTTCAGATAAGAAAGGAAGCAGCGCTGGGATCTGCCGCTGCTTCCAGTCAGGGAGGGGTAGCGGGACATGGCTCAGCCCCCGCAGGCACCGGGAGGTGCGGATTCAGCAACTACCCTGATTACCCGAGGTTCAAAGCAATGTACTGTGCTGGCACATACAATCATTGGTATTTCATGACCTGCTGTAAGAGCAAGCGTGATTAATAATCCTGTAATAAACTTTCAGAGAAGAAAATTCATGATGATAATACCAGACTTGTAAAGGGAAGATTATAGAATAATCAGCTTTTTTCCAAGCATCTCAAACCATTAACTAACACAATTCTGTGTTCATGTTCTACCAACGTTCTACAGACAGAAGTACAAGCAAAGCAGCTAAATGCTATTTGAAGTCTAGAACAGTGTCATCTAACAGTTTCAATAGTACCCAGCTGACTGATCCATTAAAACCAGGCACCAGGTACTGATGGACTTTTGGAGGTCTCATAATGGCACCTTTAAGCACCTGAAGACCTCCAGAAAATCTGAAGGACACTGACAGAGTGATTGGCTCCAAATGATTAATATGATCACTTGCAATTGTCTTTACAGAACTGCGTAATGCAGTGTTGCATCATGATGTCTAACTGCTGCAAACAGGCCCATATGTTTGTTAGCACAGCACTGTGTGAGATCTGTCTATTTGCTACATCATATGCCTGTAGGAAGAAGGTGCTGTGTTGGTGTCAACCAGCCCTGACTCTTGTCTACATCAGTGTAGCAATACCATCGTGCTTTCAGCTCTGAAGACTATTTTCTTCACCACTAGTTCAGGTATTTCTGCGGAGTGCTGCATTGCAGTTCAGAGGTGCATCCTACATGTTTCTCCGCTCAAGTCCTCTGGAAGTATTAAATGCATCTGAACACATCCAGACAGGGTTTAACTCCCTGTAAAAGGTGCTGGTTTCCTCTAAAAGTTGTAAGAGGAACTAGTATTTGTATGTGACCCCTCTCCATCACCACAAATCCCAGAGTTTCCATTAGGCTCCAGCTGTAATGCTGGTAGAAATTGAGTGGCTCAGAAGAGAATTCGCAACAATTACCTTGCCCAGCAGGGAGCTTCCCAGAGCTGGACTATGAAAAAAAACAGAGAACAGCATGTCTGAAATCCTCTAGGATTTAATTGCCTTGCTCAGGGCTGCAGAAAGACTTTTTAGCTACTTGCATGCACCATCATATCCTAACAATGGGATCTAAAAACATCTCAAAAGAGTCCAAGAGGAGCTCATACTTTCCAAATACATCTAGGAGAGGTTGTGTTGTGCAATTTTTTATTCATAGAAAGGGCATTGCCTTTTCTATAGGGAGAGCAGGATTCAAGCTCTTTTTCAACCTGAGTGGGCTTGAAGCCATACTGAGCAATCACTAGATAGTTTTACCACAGGGAGATTCTGAACAAGCCTCAGACAAAACACGATGATTAGAAACTTGGGATTCTGCCTCTAAGTGAGAATCACAAGCACTGGGCCATACATCCAGTTTTCCCACCTCTGACTTAGCTCTCTAGCCACCTCTGTCTTGTTGGGCCATGCATCTTCATCCTTTCATCATCTCACCATTCAATGAACAGAGCAGAGCGTCCTGATCCCAATCCTGCCTGTCGTTTAGGCGCTTCCCTTCCTTTACGGGAGAGGAAGGTGTGAGACTGAACCCATTTCAGTTCACAAGGAAGGAGGGAGCTGAAAAGGGAAATGAAACTACATCCCATGCTTCCTAGAAGAGTCCTATTTCATTAAAAAGGTGACCATGACCCCTGTCTTTTTTCATTCTCTTCTGAAGCAAAGGACCAGCTCTGCTGTATTTCGTATTCTCTCCATGTGTGCTCTCACGCTATTTACTCAGAGCTTAAGTGCAGGAGAGCACCATTTCTTAATCCATGTTTTTGGAAAAGAGCCACTGAGGTGTTCAGAGAGGGACATTTCTGAACATCTGCAGAAGTTTGACAGGGAGAGCCAATTAAAAGGCAGGGGAACAGGAGACTTCCAGAGCATTATCCCACCAATAGGTTTTCCAGGGCTAATCTCAATTTTGCCAGTAGAGATCAACTCCATTTAAAAATATTTTTTATCCCTAAACTGTCACTAGAAGGCTGTTCCTGAACCTCCTTTCTTTAATAGTTAGGAGGAGTCTTATTTCTACTGTAAAATGATAGATGGCCAGTTCATAACCATCTGCTCTTGTAGTTTGTCCTTTTATATTTGTATCTCCTATATATGTCACTGACAATGTTTGGAGCAATAAGCCTTACTCCCTGCCAGCCCTCATTCTGTGATACTCAGGGAGCTGTGCTCCTCTAGCTTCCTCTCATGAGAAAGGTGCTACAAATGCTCCCTGACCAGTACTGCAACCAGTCCTTCAGATGCGGTTTCACTAGAGCCTTACACAATCTTTGCCAGGGAAGCTGAATCACTGATTCTGATTACCTATAATGATATTATGATCAGCTGATAAATCCAGGTCCTTCCCCATCTCAGCTTAGATCATTTTTTTCATTTTTTTAAAATGTATTGCAATTCCCCAGTACACAACACCAAGTTTGTTCCCGACATTAGACTCCCCTTCCAGCGTGTGCCTGCTCTTTCAGTACCTGTTTTTATCTCCTTGGGCTGCTCCCTAACAGATCTTGCAATTTCTTCACTACATCATCTCTAGCTTAGCAAATAGATTCTCATGCAGAAAAAAAAATCAGCTGAGGTACATATAGACAGGATGGATCCCATTTCCCTTCCCAGGAAAAGCAGCTGTCTCATCAAAAAGGTAGATTAGTTTGACACACTGAACCTTTGGCTAATCACTGGCTATCTCATCTCCCTTTATCTCCAGGCCTATAAAGATAATTGTCCTTCCTCCCAAAACTTGTTCTAATCCCTTATTTTTCTTTCCTTTATTTTTTCTTCATATTTTTCAGTTTATTCATTTAATTTCAGTAACAGGTTTAGCTGCCAGACACACAGCTGTTTAGGATCAAGATCCTGGAGCTAGCTCTAACATCTGGGACATCTGAGAAAGCTGATGCAACCTCATCACAAGCACTACCAACTAACCCTACTGCGGTTGTACAATGTGCAGTTTCAAGATTGTCCCATTTATCTCAAGTATCACTACATATACTATGCTGCAATCTGTGTTGCAGACATATCCTAAATCCTTTACTGAATCCAGTCCATAATCATTTCCCCATAACTCCAGGAATATGAAGCAAGGCCGGAAAGGCCACATGACGGGGGTACAATCTACCAGGAAACCTGCATGCAGCTTACAAACTTCTGGAAACAGACATCAACCCAACCCAATGTCTGGCACGTAAATTCAACAGGCATGCCATCTGTCCATCATTTAACCACCAAAAACTCCTCCCTTAATCCTTTCTTTTTAGCTACCATGTTAGTTATGATATAGAAGTGCCAGTTTCCTAAGATACTGATTAAATCAAATCTATTGTAAAAGAGAGAAACTGATAGTGCATTCGTAAAGTGCCTTTAACTCCTTAGAAGAAAGGTACCATTTAAGTACTAGGCTAGCTGAAGGCATATAATTTATAGGAAAAAGACCCACATAGGACAGAGCACCAGCAGGAGGCAACAAGGGCACTACTGGACAGGTGGCAAGTTACCAGGTCTGAGATCTTGGCCAGCCTTGAAAATCTGATGAGAATTTCTGTCACCAGAAAGAGGAGGATATGAGCTTCAAGAGATGATTGCTAAGCCCTGCTTGGAAGCAGCAAATGTTTTCTATGATCTTTTTGACTTTCAGGGGATTCATTAGTAATCATTGATCTCTCACTTTTCATAAAGCATTTTAGAAGAGACTGATGTATCATGATAGCCATTTTCATGGGGGAGGTGCAAAGGGATACAGTAGTGAAGTTAGCCCAGTATCACTCAGTGAGGCCAGTTTCAAAGTTGTAGGAGAACCTGATTTACTGAGTGTTAAGCCAGATCAATAGCCTAGCACTTCTCCAGAAGGATGACAAAGTACCTACTAGAATTTCTGGAGCCCAGGAAAATTGCCTTAACTTGCTAGTACAGTCTGTCGTGTGTTTGTGTGACATTATTCTGGCCTTATCAAGTGATAATCTACCTAATATAAAAACATCAAGGGCTCATCTCTGCCTAACACCTTTCTGGGAATGCCCTACTGTGAAAATTTTCTGAAGAAACACAAAGGATTTGTTGGTACAGTTTAGGTGCCTTTGGTGAATAATTCAACCTTGTCTCATGATAGAAAGCCTTGTTCTCCTCTCCCTAAAAGGATGCAAAGGGCAAAACCAAGGCATTGTTTACACTCCCTTTGAGATCTCTTGTATGGGATGATGCAAGTTTAGCCCTCTTGTTTCAATGCATGCAGGGGAGAAAGAGTATGATCTATGTTGTTTTTGTTATTCAGGTAACTCCTGTTTATGTTCTCCTGAAGATGCCAATTTGTCACAGAAATTATAATCAATAACAGAGATTAATTTTACTCCTTTTGTATTATCATGCAACTTGGGCAGACCATGAGGGAAATCCTACTGGATTGGTGACCAAAAGACTATTAAACAGCCTTTACTCTTTAAAATGCGCAAGGAAGCACAGGGCAGGAACAGAGAAGTGTTGAGTTACAGAGGACAGCTGAGGTACAGTTACAGCTACAGAGGTAAACTGAGGACAAATACTGATCATAACCTGGACAAGGAATCCCATTACATTCCTTGCGCCAAGTTCTTCACCAACTTCTGCCACAGGGCTGTATTCTGGGGAGGCAGGGATGGAGAAAGAATATTTAAATTTTCCTGGCCAAAATACGTTTTCACAGTTTTTAATCTGTTTGTAGCACCAACTGAAATACCCTCACTGAATACTAATCTTCACAGAGGAACTACACTTGGCACAGTCATCGTTCTTGTTCCATTATTGGGTTCCAGTTCTGTTCGAAACAGTGATATCAATCAGCAAAGACACAGGCACTTTGTGGGGATTTTTTTCTCCTTGCATGTCATATCATGGCCCATTAAGCTTGCAAAGGTCTCAAGTTTCTTTGGCAAGAGATGAAAGGTAGATCATTTTACTGAAAGCTACTGACCTGCTTTTCCCTTGGGCCTGATCTTCCAGCGTTTGAGTAAGATTTTGGGGTTTGGGTTAATAGTCTGGTTATTATGTTCCTAAGTGATTATGATAGTGCATAGTAAAGTTGTAGAAATTTAAGTTTATGATCTCAAAAGTTGGTTTGTACACATCTAATACAGTAGATGCCGACAGATTGAGCAATTTTAGTGCAGCTTCCAAGCTTCACAGCATAATCCGAATGATTGCTTTGAACTAAGCTATGAGGGCTGTTCTCTGAGTTTTAGTTGTGACTGCGGACTAACAGGCTCTGGTTTGGGCAAGGGGAAATCAGCTATGAAGTTCTATATGAAAGGAGCAATACAAAATCTAAAATCAGATAGATAAAGCAACCTCTGGAGTTTTCTGTAGGCTTCTGCCATAATCTTTTTTTAGAGGAAAAAAAATGAAGCATCCATTTCACATACCTTTTGCTAGGGTCCAACACTAAGTCATTCTGTAGAGGCAGATCCCTATTTTCTCTGTAATATGGCTGAAGCACGGGGGTAGAAGGGCTAGCTTTGAAAAATCTCTTTACAGGCCCTATTCCAAGCTGGATGCTCTTAGAAAAATGGGAACTTAATTTTGGAAGCTGTATCAGAAGTAGTGTCTCTGGTTACTTTGGCTGGCATTGTGCACGCTGTTTTGTAACTGTGGCTGAATCTCAAAATCTATGTGAGGTTCTCAGGTCTAGGTGCATCCCATGTCCTAAAAATTCTGTCTGTGGAAATGCTAGTTCTGCTGCCAACCCTCACTTACTCCAAGTGATGTGGGAGGGAGAAATGTGGTAATCCAAATTTAGAAAAGAGAATATAAAACATGTGTTAACTAATAAAACATATTGAGCGCATTCACCTTTGACCAACTTGTTTGTAAACAGGTCTCTCTCAAGAACATAACGTGTTTTCAATGACAGCAGGTAGAGAAGAGCATGGTGCAAGGGGCACACACTATGCATCATGCACTTGGCATCACTGTGCTGCTGGCAAGGGTCTAGTTAATCCACAGTGCATGTAATCCACTCACCAGTAATCAAGAGCTATCCCCCTCATGCTAAAAGAATGAAAACAGTGACTGAGTTCTGTGACTAGAGTCTTTCTTTGTCAATTTATTTCTAAAAGCAGGAAAAATCCTCCAGCACTTATGCATATTTTCATGTTGGAGGGTGGCTGGAAACCAGTGTAACTGGTTCTGGTAGGAGAAGCAATGAATTTTCATATCTGGAATTCCTTGGTGTGATCTGTGCTTTTCATTCTCAAAGTTAAACAGATAAATCCTGACAGTTACAATTTGCTTCTCAGGTCTGATATCACAACTATTGCTTTTACTCTTCATAATTTCAAAACTATTGCGTAGAACAAATAGCCTAAAACTATTTCACATGAACATGGTCCATTTTTTTTTTATACTTTCACATTGTTTTTGTTTCATAACTTTGTGGCCTGATATGTATGTGGCAACAGTTTATTGCAAAAGATCCCATACAGCTTTATATATCCTACAAATGAGATACAGCAATGACCATGTCCATTGCTAACTTGCAACCTTAGCTTTTTTTTATTAGTTACTTTTGAAGGATTTGTTATTCTTTAAGACAGAAAACTAAGAAAAAAGAGTATGGCTAACAAACTGTGGGGAAAATTCAGATAGCCGCCAGAGCTAAATTTTTCAAATCTTGTCTTGCAGAGCACAAGTTCCTTTTTCTGTTTGTAATGACGATAGTGTTTTGTCTTTTAAGCTGTGTCATTTCTACATTAACTATATTATTATTTTTAATTACAATTATCTGGTAACCGCTGTGTGGCAAATAACGTTGCATCTTAACGACCTAATATCTCATCATAAAAAGGCCTAATACTGAGCACCTTACAACAGCTGCTGAGACAGATTCTCAGCAAAGCCTCCTCCTTGGTCTTGACCTAAGAAAAGACTTCAAACCTGTTATTGCTCTAAAGATTAGATATTTGTCTTCCCAACTCTAAGACAAATAATATTCAGGGAATTATTCTAGAGATAGATACGTACATAAGGAACAAATTCTCTGGCAGAATATTTCCCAAGAGTTATGATGCATTTTGAATCTTGTCTTGCAGCACAATGATCCATCAGCCAGAAAATACACATGAAGATTATTTTATATTCACCTACTTACAGAGGTTTCCATTCTGCAGAGAAACTGTGGACACAGAACAGCTGGTCCTTCATTCAACATCCCTGAGAGGTAGACACTCATGATAATGGTGTGGAACTAACATTTGTAATAAAAGGAAATTATTACTTGTGTAAATAGTAATCAGTAAGCTTGTTAGCATGCATTAGCCCCTTCTTAATATTTGAAAATGTGGTAAGAAATTCTGGAGAGGAGATTATGGAGCTGAACATAGGTAAAGATGCTGTCAGCAGAGTGTGTGGGTGGGATATAAACATATGCACTGTGCATAAATATAGGCCTTTGTTATAGTAGTCCTGGTTCCCTTGATTCTTTAAATACCAGGGATTTGAAATTCTTGAACTTTTTCCTTCCAGTTGGGGAAGGGAAGAAAATTATACCAAAGAGTTGCGTCTTGCTGGTGGCTAAACCAAGCCACAGGCCACGTAATGGCCTGCACAAAAGGAGCAGGGACTTCACAAGTGCCACAGAAGGTTGCCCAAAGGAGTTCACCCAGTTTGTCCTGCAAAGAAAAGTTTTCTAGTAAGCTTTTGGAAAAAATACCAACCTGAGCAGTCACTGCCAGCCCTCTGCCACCCTTGGCTGTGCTCATACAAGCATCCATGCACAGTGGACCAGCTGGAGGAACTACGCTGCCAGGAAATAACCTTTTTCCTCTGGGGTGTTTCTCAACTTAAACCATTCTGTTGCTGAACAGCTAACCACCCATGGTCTCACTGTGGACAAGCTGCCTTGCTGCTTATGTGAGCCAGGCGACCTGGGGAAAGGCATTGACTGGCACGTAAGAGAGGGTGAGGGGATCTGAGAGACCAGGG
The DNA here is from genome assembly GCF_013368605.1 of Nyctibius grandis. Taxonomy (NCBI): domain Eukaryota; kingdom Metazoa; phylum Chordata; class Aves; order Nyctibiiformes; family Nyctibiidae; genus Nyctibius; species Nyctibius grandis. The sequence goes on from NC_090662.1 coordinate 82,394,711, forward strand.
GTGGGAGGGGAGGCAGCCTACATGGGGGTGATGTATACTGTATGCTGCACAGCGTTTAGGGACCTTTCTGTTCAAATCAGCTATACTGGAGATTTGAGGGACTTAATGAAAGTTATCCCGGTATTGTGAAGATGTTGGACAACTGGCTGGTGCCTGTTGTGGCCAGTCACACTAAATTAATTCTGTAGCCTCCAGGCTTCCTAAAAATGGGGAGAAAAGAAAGAGGAGACAATTTAGGGAGTCTGCCTTTTCCCAAAAGGCCTCTGAGGACCCTGTTTGTGGAGCTGGAAGTTTGGAGCAGCTATTCCAGAACATAGCTAGAGAAGAGTGGCTGAAACCATCAGAGCTGGCTACAGCTTCATCTATGGGCCAACCAGCTGTGTTTCAGGAGTTGTCATAAGTGACCTTCCTCAGCCTGGACCTCTGTTTTAATCATTGAGTTATAGTGCAAGGAGAAGGACTTGAGGAAGACTTTTCGTCCTATAGCTCTGCTTTAACAGGACTAGAGAGCTTTTTCTTTTTGTTTATAGAGGAAGGGTGTTATTTAAGGTCAGTGAGGACGGCATCTAAGCTATGCATCTCTCATTGGCTTAAAGTAAACATCCGCCCTCATCATCCTCCTATCTGTTATTTCAGACAGCAAACTGTGCAAGGCTCTGGCTGTTGTGAATCCTGTCTTGAAGAATTCACCATTCTTCCCAAGTGTTGCACAGGAAAATTAGACACAGCCTTAACTCCAGGCCGTGAATTTTATCTCAGGGGATCAAGTGTTTCAAGAGAGTTGTTGAAATGGCGAATATAACAATACCTAATTTCTTTTGTTGGTCTAAGTACCATTTCATTTTCATCTAGATGGCACTAGATATGATCTAATTGTTTAGTAGGCAAATAATCTATACAGCAGAAAATGAGAACCTGTTAATCTCCCAACTTAACCAGGAATCCTGCAGAAGTTCACAATCAGCAAGAATATTAATGTAGGCTTCCAGTGTCACCAGTTGCTTACATGCCATTATAAATCAACAGCTCCCTACCCATTCATATTAGGATTTAAAAATAAATGCCAGCTCCAGATCTTCAATTGCTGCAAATCATTGTATTCACATTTCAAATCTGCTCGTGAATTTGCATTTAGTTTTAGAAATCAGTAAACTGCTCTGCTTGAATAACACTTTTACTTTGAGTGGTCCCCCTTTCTTCAGTGATGCTTTTCAGTGAGAAAAATAGTATAAAATCTGTACCAGAAAGACAAAGTGTTGTTCTATACCCATAAAATTGGAGAGCAGTGATTAACTGAAAGGAGACATGCCACCTATGTGGTATGGCTGCCTGCACTTCAGTTGAGGAGCAAGGATAACTAGAAGAGAGGTTGCATGTAGTTGTGGTATGGTTTGAGGTGAGGAGGGGGCTGTGATCCTGAGCAAATATGCTACCCTGAGAGGTGAATAATAGGATGAGGACTGCTGCCATTCTCTTCTCCCACTGAAACATGTCCAGAGAAGGGGGATTAGCTCCATCTTCAATTGAAGAAAACAGCAAAGAGGAGGGACAAAGGCAGGAGCAGACAGCGAGAGCAGAAATTAAGCACATCTATGTAGTCACATTAGTTGTCTACTACATGTACAATGCTGACAAGTTGCCCAATGTCCCCAGTCAATGATTAGTATGCTCAGACCAATGCAACTCCTTATCAATTTTGAAACAGTTGTATGAAAAGGAATTTCTCATAGTACACTCAAACTCACACTCCAATCTTACAGTGATAAGTGAAGTCAGTGAAAGTCTTTCCTTTGACTAGAGACCCTAGAGTACATCCTTTAAGCACGGGCATAAGGCTTTGTAGAATTAAGGCCTGGGTTTCACACAACAGTGTAGGATGTGATGGTGAAGGAATAGTTTAACAACCATCTCTCTACAAAGTAAGCATTTTTCAGGACTTACCACTTCTCTCACTATTGTGCAACGATCTTATAAGCAACTCAGCAGAACAAATTAATGAGGGATTTGAAAGCACCTAAGATAACAATTGAAAGATAGATCCCCCCAGCCATTAATGTTTATAATCAAAATGTAACTAGGCTTACTTCTTCAGGCAGAGACAATTTGCATAAGCAACATTAGCATCACAGTCTGCATCATTTGAGAAACTTCTATTGGCCTCCACAGGAAGAGATTGAAGGCCTCATTTAAAACACTGTGGCTGTCTAAATTGCAGCCCATCCCAAGATTCGTCTGCTAAAATACAAGCATCTCATTTCCGTGTTATAGCTGAATAATTCTGAAACTAACTCATGTAGCTCTTCCAGGAATTTGACGTTGTCTGTACAGCGAGTTTATTTTAGAGTTATTTTTATAGGTCACTTCTGACTGCTACAGAACTTTTTGTTGTTTCTCTAGAAAAAATTGCATGCATTGTACATTGTACATTTGCTGTTCTACTTCTAAGTCCATCAGTTCAGTCAAATTCATACTACAGGGCTCATTGTCTAGTGTTAAATGAATAGCCCACAGCAATACACATTTTATAATACAGATTTTACTTTGATAAGCATAGGTGTTCAGAATTTGTCATTAGAGAAATAAATTCATACAAAGAGTTTTGACTAAATTCTGGAAGACTGAAGCAGATTTCCCAAACAAGTACTGTCAGTCCATACACTATGCTGATGTGCTGCTAAATTTTTGTTTCACTGCACATCTGATCTTTATTCAAATATTTGCTAGTTTGATATGAACCTTTCCCTAGCATGTTTTTCCTCTTGACCCGATATTCATATCTGATAAATCCTATTCATTCTTGTATAAGCAGAAGATAAGCTGAAAAATGAGAACAGAATCAATACATCCTCTTGTAGCTGTTTTGCGCTCCATTTTTTAGGATTTTACAGCTTCTGTCCTCTGAGAAAGCCTAGTATTTTCAACTATGATTGCATTCTGATTTGGAATTTAAACCCAGATTACTTTTCTTTTGCTATGAAGAAGAAAAAAAAAGATCATTTGGAAATATTTCACTGTGAAAATTCAAATATTTCCTTTGAATAAGTGGTTTTGATAATGTTAAAATATATTAACCAAATTAATATGGAGCTAAAACCAAATGAGTTTAAATATTTTACCTTACTGTAAAGTTTACTGTAAGTAAACTGGTTATTAAAGTTAAATATAAGAGTTGAAGCAATTCTTTTGTTCTTTTATGATTTAAAATTGTTGAAACTGTCACATTCCTGCAATTTATTATTTCCATGAGATTGAGTTTTCTGAAGGAAGAAACTGTTCTATGTTGTTTGTCTGTAATTTAGTTGGAACTGATATAAAACTTTATTTTTATCTATTCATCTGTTGGCCAAACTTTAAATCACAAAAGTTTGAATAATCCTCCTCTCTGATCTTCACTTGTGCTTATAGATAAGGCCAGTGACAATTAAACTGAGAGCCACACATAGGACATCACAGACTTTATTCACCTTAAAACAACTGTCCTTTCCTCACTCTAATAATAGCCATTGGCATCTACAGACACCCATTGTTTTCACAACAGAAATATGTGAATGCATTCCTAGGACATATGGGTGGTTGCTTATCACTTCTCGGTCCTTTTTTTGTAATAGTTACTTTGTCCATTTTCTCACTCAGATTTGCTCAAGCCCCTTATGGAGAGGGACACCATGTGCTCTGGGACTTTTCTCACTATTTTATTCTCATTTGTAAGATTTCTTACTCCAAAATAAGTAATTACGCAGCTTATGGTAGGTGTTTCTTTGGACCAGAAGTACTGACATCTTTCCCAGCTCTTCTCTACTGCAAGACCAAGGACTCTTCATTTCCTGATAATTCCATATTTCATCCTTTTGCCCCTTGTCCTGCTCCTGATTTCTCTGTTCCTTCCTCTTCTGCTTCCACGTTTGTATGCTCCCCATCTTCCTTTCCTTCTGCCACTTCTCTGATCCTAGGCTTAGCCAATTCAATTAGCTAAATTCAGAAAGACAAAAGTGGATAGTTTGCCGAGGTAGAAAGCTGAATTGGCTTAGCAAGGAGCAGCTAAGCAAGTACCAGAGGCAGTCTTTCCCTTCTTGGCAGGCATCAGCTGGTGGATTGGCTCTGTCTGTAGCATAACTTCACCTTAAGATGGGGGTCAGTGCAGCGAGGCGGTGGGTGCCAAGGCACGTTTATAATCATCTCATCTTGTGACTTGTGGGCAGCCCCCACTTCCCTCCCTTGGGGGTGCGAGGGAGAGGGCGCAGCACAGTGCCAGCCAAAGCTGGTTAGTGGGCCAGTCAGCTGCCTCTGGCATGGGAAGAGACTGATCCTCACCTCCTCTGCCCTCTACCATTCCCCAAAAACACATGCCATGGAAACCAGACTGCTGCTGTATCTGCCTTCGGTTCTTTCAGAAGTCTAGTCTTCTGAAGTTTCTGTCTCTGCTGTGACAGAAGAGTGACAGAAGAGTGGGATTTTTTTGGTCTGCCCCCGAATCTGCTCTCTGTATGCCCCAGGCACATATAGATGCCCCCTTATGTACTTCTGATGTCTGTATGCGTGCCTTCTGAGAAATGCTGCAATGGACCACACTGTTTACATTTTTAACCATCTTAAATTGTGTACAAAACAGTAATTGTCACCTTCTCCTACCTTAAGTTCTTGTCCATGTACTGGGAAGGCACAAAATCCCTTTCTCCCCTTCCCTTCCTTAATCCATTCTAATTTAGTAATCCAGGCCACTGTGTCACACCACCACCCCATACTCACCACTCCCCCCACTTCTTTCCCAGCTGCTGAATCTTGGCTTACTGTAGGGAATTTGGCTGTGGAGTGATATGTCAGTTATGTTGTGAAACAACCAGGCTCTGATCTTAATTCCCAGCTGGTACATGCAGAGAAACTCTTAACTTCAACTTTACCCACAGTGATAGATCTAGCCCTGACTTGTCATGTGGAATGAATTGGATTACTCCAAAAATAGGAGTAAATACAATTATTGTCCTTTCCCTAACTAAATATTGACTTTGCTCAACCCAAGAAACAAGGTTTGTTTGCTTCGGTCAATTTCAAAAGCAAAGAATAAAGTTTAATCTCACTGGACTCAAGTTCTGAATAAGAAAAGTCCCTATTTCTATCCATCCCTCTTCCAGGGAGCGCTGTCGCTGTCTGTCAGTGTGCTGCCCACTGATTTCCCACTCAGCCCTCCTTGCTGTGCACACACACCTAGGCAAAGTGCAGTCCCAAACGTGTTACATCTAGCTGAACTGTGCTCATCATTTCAGCAAAAGATGATATTCGGAGTAAGACACTGCAGTCTTGAAAGCTAGCAGATCAACTCCTTCTTTGCCACCTCTAAAAGGGGATAATACGTGTCTCACTGCACAAGAGAGGAGGCTCATATGGATTATTCCCAGGAAATACAGCAAGGTCACAGGAAGCTCATAAGGACTGCAACACAGGCCAGGCAGAGGATTCACTCTCCTATAGCAAGTTCTTACTTTTTTTCCTCCAAACACAACAGGTTTTTCCTACCCCAGCAAAAGTGTTCCGTCACTTCTGGATGCTCCATGGAAGGGGGGAGATAATTCTAGACCAGTTCAGAAGAAACACCACTGCTTTTTTTCCCCCCACCCCATGCATGCAGCAGTATAAGTGAAGATTAACTGGGAGACTAGGAGGAAGAAAGAGTACAGGTAGCTGGGATAAACAATCTTATCTTTACATGACCTCTTTTAATCTCCTTTGTTGCCAAGATCAACATAAGCACAAGCTCTGCATATTCAGAAAACAAAAAGACAATGCACTTCGTAGCTTTAATCTTTATCTTGCATTAAATTTGCCAAGCAGAACTAGAAGCTTAGCATGATTTCAGGGGGGTATTTCAAAGTTCAGCTAGATAATCATGCTTTATGCACAGGAACTTTCAGTGTATCATCAGGGTAAGCTGTTTTTCTGGCATAATTTAAGGCACATATTTTGATACCTCTCTACTCAGAGGAGACTTCCGTGTGGCCTCGCCTACCTCCATTGTACCATGAAAAATAATACATATATCTACAGAACAACTAACAGCATAAGCACTGAAATACACTTTTAGGTCTTTCACTGCATTGTAGGTTTATAAACTGAGGTGTTACTCTATCACGAACTATTAGCATAAATGGTTTATCTGCATAGACACATACATGCTTATAGACACTTTCTAACCTTGGTGTCCGCTTACATTTTTCAGCCTTTTATGAGTACCAAGAGAAAGCTGTTCTGTGTGGGGCCATGGAAATCCTGGCCCCAAAGAGCAGGGTGTAGTATCTGGAAATACCCAGATTCAGCAGTGATCAGCTGCCACAAACTTGAATACAATTTGTCTCAGTCCATGCCCATTGGCTGTTACTGGGCTGTTCATTGAATTTTCTCAAATCTCAGACCACAACCTTTGCTATAGACAAGCATGTAGGAGACCATACTACAGCAAGTGTTTCCATATCCAAAACTCTATAGGCATCCATTTAATGGCTTCATTTCACATCTAATAGTTACTGACATTGAGGTATGTTTAGTAACATAATTAAGATTACAACAGGGAATAACTGAAGTAAAGGTTCTCCTTTCTATTTACCATCCAGACACGATGAGAGGTTATTTCTTAAAGAGGTACTTGACAGCTGCATGCTCTAAAGTCAGTTAAGGCATACTGGTGCATGTAGGGAGCAAGGAAGCTGGCCTAGGGGCTTGTCTAGCTAGACAAAGCTAGACAAGGGACAGGGTGAAGGTCAGAGAGAAAGACAAAAAAATCAGTCTTAGGAGCACTTTTGCAGACGCTTGGCTCTGCCCTCTGCTTAAGAAGCCTGTTGCAATAAAGCAGGGTGACTCCTCATGACCCCAGGTAGCTGTACAAGCTGTAGCACCTGCTCAGGAGTCATCAGCTGCTCTTTTCCATGACTCATTACAATAACTGCTAGAAGAGAAGGTGACACCAGCTGCGTTTACATTACCAGGACTACCATCTTCCTGGCATTAGGACTGCTACCACTTGTGCTTCTGCCTGTCCTTGAATGCCCCTCTTCCTTGCCCTTTTCCTTTGCAGACAGCAGACTCCTTGCTCTGTTGCCGTAACACCAGGCAGCACTCCAGCCATCCTCCAGCACATGCTGCAGCTCTGTCCCCATTAATCTGGCCAAAAGGCTTTTCAAAGTGGCAACATTGATAAACACGGGACTTTCGCCTGTTGTCAGGTGCAAGCAGTCTATTCTCTTCATAGAAAATATCTGTTAGCAATGGGTAAGCTGTGAAAGCCAGACTTTGACATCAATACTCCAAGTGCTGACTGCCCCATGGAAAATTAAAAATCCAGAAAAAAAACTTTTCATAGATGCCTTCTTAAAGAGGCATTAAGAGGTTTACTGAGTCTACAGCTAAAAATATTTTCATATAGGTCACCACTGATGGGTCAACTGAGATTAGTTATAATTCTATAATTCTTTCAAGGAGCATGTAGAGACAAACCACTCTTCCTGGATCAGTTTCTAAATTGGTGGGGTAGGGGTGTAGCTAGTTTGAAAAGATCTTTAGACAAGTCTAATGTTACCAGTCACTTTATAAAACACAATTTTGTATAATCTACATTCAAATCCAATGTCCAACAGAAAGACCATGTGGGAAATTTTTTTCCCCACAGTTTGATGGGAAGGTCCAGCTAGAAGCTCTTGGCTGTCCAGCTGTTAATCACTCACTCACTGATGAATCCCAGAAGTACAAATGGTCCGATGTCAGATGGAGGCCTATTGTACACACCTTGCCCAGTACATATCCCAGACTGCTCACAAGCACTTTATTCATCCTGAGTTGCAGAGACTTCAGTCAGTTCTCAGCCTAAGACCTCAAAAAGCCATTCAAAATGCAACCAACACTGACAAAACACATTCCTACAGTTCCTAATCTTGTGAGTTGGCTATGATGTCCCCTACAAAGGGGATGCATCCATTCCCTTCCCTATTATCTGTTGCTAGCTTTAGTGAATCCAGAACTTCGGTCCCAGGCTTCTGCTTAAACCAACACCATTATTCCTTTTCCCTTTCTGAGAAATCAAAGCAGACCAAAGCTGTCCTCAATATTTACCAAGTCTCCTGACTGAAGCCATAATACTGCTTCCTAGCGCTGAAGAAAGCGTGCATACTTCCAATTCAGCTGCCTAAGAAACATCCACAGAAAATGTGGAAAAAAGAAAGTTGTCTCCACATCTCATTGTGATCTTCTTGTTGCAGCTAAGGGACTCATTTCTCAGATCCCCATATCACCTTTAAAAAGAGCAAAAGATAACTGAATGACCACTTAACTGTTTTTCAAATAAACCTAAGGAAATTTGTTCACTATTGCCATCCTGGTCACCACGTACTACCAATTAAATATTACATTATAAAATCTTTTTATTTTCCCAGAATGGAATGGCCGTAAGATTGTTTTCATTTCTGCCAAGATTTGTCTGTTCTCTTTCATGTATTGTGGCCCATCAGTAGCACACAGACTCTAGGTCAAAGAAACAGTGCCCTGCAGTACCAATAGGGAATAGTTCTATGTTGTGTTGTTCCTAATACATATATATTTGTTTTTCTTGTAAAGAAAAAACTTATTCTGTATGACTCATTCACTGATATTCGGCCAACCAGAAGCCCAGCTCTCTAATAGAAAATCATTCTCAGTGAAGCACTTACTGTCAACACCCTCACACCTTTTATCTCCTCCTCCCAATAAAAACTCTGAACTTAGAGGAGAATGCAGCTGATCCTCTCTCATCATGGTCTGTTTTGCAAGGTGAATGAGCAGCCACAGAAGCAGACAAAATAATGCAACTGAGAAGCTGGCACAGAAGCAAATAAGCAAGAATGAACACCTGAGGCTGGGAAAAAGGAGGAGATGGGGAAGTAACTGATCAAGAGAAAGTATGGTGGAATGGCAGTCTGAAACTGTTCTTTAATATGCTAAGCTTTTTGTGGGATCATGCATATGTGCTGTCATTGCTTCACAACAGGAATGGTTAAGTTTAATGCACACAAAATAGCTGCTCTAATTGAGAGACAGTCCTAATTCTATTTAAAGATTTTATCTTTTGCTTAATGTTTAAAAGCATTCCTGATGTCAAGTAAGCTTGATTAATTTGTAGTTTCTTGGAATGACAAAATAAGTTAGATCCTCAGAGCAACGCTGCAAAGCATGGCAATGCAAGCAAGCTTGTCAAATGTTCATTTCAAAATCAGAAAAGAGTACAATATAGAGAAAGACTGTATAAAAAGACCTTAAAATCTTGAAACAACTCTTAAAACAAAAATATCAGAAAAGAGGTTATAGAGCAGAGGAGAACATTGCATTGCAGCAAAGTAATTTTCATAAATTCTTTGAGGCATATATCTCAAGCATATATGAATCTGCAAGTTCAATCTACATTGTAAAAAAAAAATCCTTGCTGCAGCTCATAAGATCCAGTTAAAATCTCTGAGTGTTGTCTGACTTTTAGTAAATTTTCTGTATTTCAGTAATTTGATTTCTCTATGTAACAGCAGATTCAAAGGACCACAGAATGTTACCTCTGTATTCATTATTATTAGTGCAACATCATGCGTAGAAAATATAACTATTTTTCTCATTCTCTTTTGCCTCCCTTTACAGAGAAGGAACAAAAAGCAGATCTAAGACCTAACGGCTCACCCACTTCTTGCAAACTACAAGGAATCACATATACAAACAGACCTTTCTAGGTTGAGGCTTTGCACTTAAAACTAAGATTTGTTATGATCTAATGGCCAGTGTATCACTAGACATTATGGGAGGAAAAACATAGTGCTCAAGTATTTAGCTGATATAAATTGTCATAGAGCAAAAAGTGAATGGTGTTATAGTAGTTACAAGTAAATATGTGACTAGTAGTCCAGTAACTATTGTTTTGCTTAATCCTACAGCTTTTCCTTTGTAATGCCAACAGCAGTAAACTAGAAAGCAGGTCTAGCACAGATTAACACAGTCGTATTCCCAACACAGAGGTTACAGTCTCCGTAGCTGGAAGGCATGTACACAGGCAATGGGGCTTCTGGCTTCTCAATTCCAAAGCCAGACCTATTAAGCCAAATTTTCCTTTCTTAATTTTTTTCCAGTTTCATTTGCATGTAACAGCATGGAACGCAATGCTGATATAAATCAAGTGAGAGAAAAGCCAGGTGCAAGAGAACTAGCAGTGGATTTAATTTATTGTGCAAGAAGGAACACTCCCTTCCAGGTCAGATTTTCAAAATCTGGCAGGCTGGATTTCTTGCTAAATTCTGACAGCCCCGTTTGACACATGCCTGGCTTTTGCAAATGCAGCAGTATAATTAAAGGATAGTTTAAACATGAGTTACAAAGGTTAGATCATGCAGTACCTAGAACTTGGGAGGAAAATGGACTCCCTATTACAGCTAAAATGCCATTCTTTCTTCTGTTTATTTGCTTTCTCCTTGCACATATTATTTACTTTGGCTATGAGGTGTCCTTTTTTTAACCAAAATCCATTTAAACCCATATTTAAGTCCAATACTGCTTCATCCCTGTGACAGAGGAAAGATGAAAAGCAATGCAGTTTATGCTCAATGTGTCCCTGGTGTTGAGGGATGACATCTGGTAGTTGCAGCTGTAGCCCTCAATTGGAAACCACCCCCTTGAAAGAGAAAGAAGTATCTGAAGTCGCATCAGTCACTGCAGTTTCAGTCTGTGAATGCAAATTGCATTGTCTGAATTGCAGGGTAGGAAATTGTACACTTTTTAAAAAATTGCCTGGATTTATACTGCTATTTAGTGTATTCTCTAACACTGGAAATATTGCCAGATGAAACATGAGTAGTGGATACTTCTTTATTATTTTTTACAATAATAAAGTATTCCTTTTGAATCACAGCAATTCTCACTCTGGTAGTGACTACTGAAGTGCAAACCAAAAGCGATGGAATCACTGAAGACCAAGGATGTGCTATTTAATTTGTAAAACGTGAGCCTCGCCACAAGTTCATGCTGTAAATCTATGGAGCAGTTGTGTCTTGTTCATCTCCCTGCCACCCCTTTCTGGAGAACACTGCTCCCACAGCAAAGCTGGTAAAAGCAATGGGAGCGTACATTATTTGCTTCAATGCAGAGTCATGTACTTTAGTTTACTTTGTTATAGAAATGCAAGGGTGACTGAACTAGCCTGGATGACCTAGTAGCAAAGCAGATCAGAGGAGTGCTCACACAATGAGCATACATTGCTACTGTGGGACTCTGGCTGGGGGAGCAGGGACACCCATCCAGAACATGGCAACTTCCCATCACTTGAAAACAAATGGTCTTTCTTCAGGCGAAGGTCACATCAGGAATGAGTAAACAGTGATTCTGGTCAAAGATGTGGTTCCATTTGAAAACTAAATTTGACAAGAGTAATGCAGGCTACTTGTTCAGCACCACCTGTAGTGAACGTAGAGTGGTGTTGTGGAGAAACTCTACAGGCTGTCTACACTTTCAGTGCAATTCACAATGTAAATACCTAAGTAGTTTAGGAAACATTAATGTTTTTTGAACATATGGCCTTCCATTATGAATAAGAAGTTGAAGCTCAATAATGGATTTGGGTCTATGTGTGAAAGGCAGAGCAGACCTACCCAAAGAGCATTTCCTGCCCAAATGTACCACCACAACTGAAGCCTTTACATCCCATGTTGCAAACGAAAGCCTTACCTTCAGCAGCAATCCAGAATATTACCCTCAGCTTGAGCTTCTGAGAAAAAAAAAAACAACAAAAACAAAAAAAACCCCAAGCTGTACTTTGGAAGACTATAGCTGAGCAAGAGAATAGTAAGGACTTGAACAATTTCACTGCTGTTAAAGTCCAGAGGGTGCCGCTGTGCATTTTCCTTTTCCTAGTGACTGCTTAAAAAATAAAACATAACTGTTGTAAGCATGTTTGGCATATCAGTGCCAGTTGCACCTCACTACATAATAGCAATGTGAACATCACAGCTGCAATATGAAAAGTTGAGGCACTCTGGCTTAGTATTTAGAGACTTACAGAACAAATTTCTCCACAGCATGCTAGCTTGGATAACTGGGATTGAGAAGCTCTTTTCACATTCTCCTGTTTCTCTGTTTCTGACAGATTCCTAAGTGCATAAGACCCTTGGAGTTGCTTTTGCAATTGGAATAAACCTCTCTCCAAATCACCTCCACAATGAAGGTTGTGTGAGCCGACACAGGCAGGACGCAGGAACAGCCACAAGACCACGGATAAAATGCAAAGAGCAAATTTATTCCCGTTACCTCTCAAACTGGGGGATCTCCGAAGTAGCACCCGGGGCAAAGGCACGCAAGCGGGGACACAGGCACCACGGAGCTCGGTTCCTGCTAGACAGAGAGTGAGAGATTCTGGGCCTGCTGCTTTCGCCTGTATATAAAGGATTTCTAGCAGGCGGTAGTTTTCCACTGTGCTTTGATCTTCTTGCAGCAGGGCCGGAATCTCTGGCCTCAGCAATTAGGTGCCCCTGAGTCTTATCACAGGCCTATGTTATCTGAATGCAGATGCTCTGCTTGTCAGGCACACAAGACTAAACAACCGTTAGTAGTATGATATATGTGTTTTTCGATACCTCAGGTGCAAGTCACTTGAGCGTGTTTACAATCCTCCTCGCCAATCTTCCGTTATATTCCCACAAAGGTACTCTTCCTGTCACAGCCTTTCAGAACACCCATCACTGATTAGTAGCTACTGGCTTGGAGTTAAATTGTCCAGGAGGCTTTTATCTGTACTAACAGCAGTTGAAAGCCTTTCATATTCATCCGCACATAGCCCCGTTAGGACTGGCTTCTGTCTTACTTCATGTTAATTTCTCATATGCATCCAAAGAAATCTCCTTTAGTACCCATTTCAGAGTAGTGGCAAAGATTCAGTGACAGTTGAATTTATCCTCATCTCTATCTGCTATTTAATATTTTGCTGAGTAGAACATCTTTGGTTATGACCTGAGCTGTATTTATTATGACTATTCAGTGCAATTCAAGACAGTCAGTTTGAGCAACTCTCTACCATGATTTTTAAGAACAAATAGGAGAATGAAAAAATAATACAAATTTAAGTTATCCACATGCTTAAAGTTCAGAACAATACTGTCTCTCCTGGAGTACATCTGATTTGTATTGTTTGTCTTTTTAGAGACTAAGACTATATCCCTAATTCGTATGATCAGTCCCATAGAAACTAGTGAGAAAATAATCAGGATTGAGCGTTTAAACTGTGGTCTTATGGTTTTGTGGGCTTTTTTTTTTTTTTAACCCAGCACCTGTGCTTTCTTAGCACTCAGTACCTAGACTATGATAATAAAGGTAATTAGGAATAATAGCAGGTTACTGTATTCCAAAGGCTCCAAATCATATTTAGCAAACAGGTAGGCTTGCTACTGAAGGTATAACGTACAGTGTAAGAAAAACATAGAGCTATTTGCCAGACTAATTAATGAGTCTGGTTAAGATAAGTCATATTACACCTGAACATATGACATACTCTTGAAAGATTGTGACCTCTATCTTCATTACAGATCCACCCACAGGAGACGACTGCAGCCATTTGCAGAAGACACGTGACATCTGAACTATTCACGGGTGCTTTCATGATGCAGCTGATGATACATCCAGAATCATCATGATACCGTCACGTGCCAGCAGACACTGTACCATAGTCCTTGTGACTGCTTTGTCTGAAGAACAGTATTGTGAGCTATAAGTATTAGGATCAGGACGGAGTTGGAGGTAGTCTGAAACCAAAAATCTCTCAACTTTGCAATAGTCAAAATGTGGATTTGGCAGCTGAAAGATTAACTGCTTCGTTTCCAAATACAGCAAGTCCACTAAAAGAGCCTGCTTCTCCATTTGTATATCACTTCAGAACCTGCAGGGCAGAGTTACCTTGAACCCTGGCATATAGTAATGCACAGTAGTAAAGTGGTTTATTAATCTCCATTACAGACACCTGAGCACGATCAGCCCACTATGAATTAATACTGCTGTTCTCACAGAACCAGTCATGGTGTCTGACACGCAGGGAAGGTTCAGTCAGTTTTGTGTAGTCACTCTTGGGTACCTGAGGGTTGTTCTCCCCGTGCCTTATGCAATCCATGCAGGCGATGCTGTAGGCATTGCTCACATTTCTTCCTGCTCCCTGCTGAACAGACTTTTTGTGGTAAGAATAGAGGAAGAGCGTAGCTTCTCCCTTCCTGTGCTTGCCACACAAGCCTTCAGGGTGTGCACTTTGCACAAGGAGCAACAGACAGGATCAGAAAGAAGATATGTCCTGAAGAATACTACAGTGGCTGCCACCACTCACACAAGCCTTAGCAAAACATGGGGAAAGTCTAGGCTGCAATTTCTGAAGTGCTAAGAGGTATTCTGTCTGCATTCCATTTACATAATGAGAAATGTCATTCAAACACTTGTATGAGAAAATATCTCCCTCCCTTTCAGCAGTATATGCCTGCTACTGCACCAGTGTCTGGAATAATAGTGAGAGGGATTTACTTTGCCTTGTGTTCACCAAGCAGCAAGATCATGGTTCACACCTGCAACTTGTACTCTCTACACTGTGAGCTGTAGGAATGACATTTTGATGCTTTGAGTAACTGTCCTCCTCAAGGCATCTGTCACCACACTTCCTTCCGCCTTTTCAAGTTCTTTCCAACCCTGCTGAGTATTGTGCTAGAATCTAGCAGCCACTTTTTCTCAGAGTAGCTGCAGCAGCAGCAATTGGTAGGTGTCCAGAATATTTACCCTATAGAGGCTGTCATCCTGGACTGCCTACAATTACAGAAGAGGAAATGGTCCCTTAAAATTCCTCTTTCTCCACCACAAACCTAGGAATCAAATGAGTGAGTAGGAAACAGCTCAGGAGACAGATTTCAGACTCGGACAACAAAAACCCCAAAGCTTCCTCTGAAGACTGAAAAGAAGCACTCTAGTTGTATGATAAATCATATATGGTACTACTTACTTTGTCTTGAGAATATGCAAGACATGTTCAGCTGAGGACAGTGTTGGCTGGCAGTACTGTTGTAGCTCAAGTTCACAAGCATGTACCAGGCACCACCTGCTCCAAAGATGCTGACCAAAGAGAAGGAAGGAGAATTTTGCATTGATTCTAGTCTGTAAGAATTATGTTCTTACAAACAGGCTGTCTACATGATTGATAGACATTTTGTTGCTCTTTAGTGTCTCACATAGAATGCAGTCCTTACTCTGGGATTGCCCCAGGAGTTAAAAATAAGAAGCAGGCATATTTGTGAGAACCATGTGAGCCAGTTGCTTTGTGTCCCAGATAAAGGTTTTCTCACACTTTCTGAAGTGTATGTTTTGAGGCTCAGGTGATATAACTCACAATACTGGACTCTCTGGGAACGCCTTTGAGAATGAGTCTAACCTTGACAACTGTCATGGGTATGTGCTCACATGCACACAAAATATGAAGTGGAACAACTTGACAGAGGAACTGTCAGGACTGAGATCAAGAGCAACTTTTTTCTTGACCATCATAGTTAGCTTGACTTGAATCTGTTCTGCAGTAGCAGATGACTAGTTAAGTGCATATGTATGTGATATGTACATGCATGAACATACAGAACATTATGTCAGTTGTGTCACTAATGACATTACTACTAGCAGTTCCCAGTCAAAGTTTGCACATTTTAACACCTTTATTATTGACACATCAATGCAATAATGTATTAATGCACATGCTCATTTTAAGCATGAACAGCCACATTCATGCTGATGCGGCTCATGTAATTTAAGTCATGTATTCTTCAATGTCTGCACCTTAAGTCTTAGTCAACATGTAGAGTAGTTTAGTATGGATCCCATTACTATGTAAATCTGCTCTTACCTTTTTTTAGGCCCCTTGTGTGGTCTTCCATTTCCCACCCCCCTCAATTTCTCTGTCTTATGTTTGGGGGACCTTAAATGCTCCTGACTGCAGCAGGCCCAGTGCCAAGCCATCACCCACTCTTGCAAGCAACCTGGCACATTCATTTCAGCATCCAGATCCTCCCACCTCTATCTGGTAAGGACTTCCACTCTTCCTAGACTGACTACCTTTATGCTGCCTTTCTGTGATCGTCCTCTCTCTTCCCTGACATTCTAGCTTGCTTACCTCAGTAGCAGAGATATGTTTCTCTTTTTTTAATGCTTTCCCCTCAATCTCTCTAAGCCATTCCTTCTGGCCTTTCCTGTCCCAGAAATTCGTTAGTAAATGAGGCAGAAAGCTCCCTCACAGCTATGTGTATCCATTCAGTTTCCTGTGTTGATGCAAGGCAATTTTTGTAATGAATGTGTAGCAGAGACTGATGTTCTGTACCTTTCCGAAATCACATAAGAGATTATATGATTATATATATATACACATATGTCTTACTCTATGTCTAGGATGGCGTATTTACTGCCTTCTGAGGTAAGTAGTCTAGTACCATGATCAACACCTGTTGATGATTAAAGCAACTCTAGACACTCCTCAGAAGCCCAGCTGAGCTGCTCCTTTCTTTACTATGACCTTTTATTGCTATCTACATCATCATTTGTAAAAATGACTGCACAGCTATAGTAGCTAATTTCCTTTAACACATTTTTTTCAAATTTCAATTCTGGAGTCCAGATTTATAGAGCCGTAATTGCTAGGAGATGCTGACCAGGTATGAGTGATTTTACAAAAGTGCTTGAAGACTAGGCATTGCAAAGCACAGCGCAGAGTCCCTAGTCCAATACCATCCTAAGCCTTTAAATCCACACATAGTTGCTCAGCCACGCGCAGAAGGCTGAGCTACTGTCTGGAAGCAGTGAAGCCTCCTTACATCACTACACAAACCTGGCTACCCCACAGCCTGACTTGCGCAGAGTCAGCTCAGAGTTGTCTTTTCATGTGCTCCCAGATAACTGGACATGGCATTCTGCAGCTGTTTGAGCAGCAGAAAACTGATACAAAAGCATGCACGTTAAAGCTCATTCAGGAACTCACAGGGTCTTGCGTTGTTTAAGGCTCATGACTTGAAGATTACCCCTCCTGATACCTCTATGCCCATGTTTAGAAAAAAAAAATCCTAATAGACTTTTAGAAGCATAATACCAATGAAAATTTTCTCACTGATTCTCATCAGGGACAACTGTATCTGTGTCATTTCTACAGCAGCTTGCTTTGAGATAGAGAAATTCAGAAGCATTTAGAAGGGAAAATAACTCTCAGCCCATAGCGCTAAAGCAGCCACATCCAGTTCATCTCCTGTTAGGCTTCAGTTTCTGTGGTGTTGCAACCATAACAATTACAAAAACTCCTGTAGAACTGGTTTGTTTTTGTGGGACTGAATCACTGAGATGTTCAAATCAGGTCCCTCAAAAATAAACCAGTTTTATATGAGATAGCTGCATAACCTTTATTATGCAGAGACAGTGAAACTAGCATAGCCAAAGGCCACTCAGTTATCTGCCTCTCCCAATACACTGAAAACTAACAAATAGTTACTATAAGAATACAGTGAAAGGCACATTAATTACCGCCTTGAAATTATCATTTGCCTTCAGTACCCTAATCTTAAGTGACCATTTAAGTCATCCCCAAACCATTTGTCTTCAATTTTAATAGTGACACAAATAATGAACATGAGACTAATAATTAATAAGCCTAATTAACTGATAGCATCCTTATATATCAATATTGTACTTTCTCCCATGAACACATAAATATGATCAACTGTCTCTGTCCCCCTTTAAAATGGTGACTGAAGCAAAGGGTGGCAAAGTAACTCACACAACTTCACCTATGGAAGAGGCAAGAGTTTGCAACGGAATCCAGACACCCTACGTCCCAGGACAGCAGCACTGCACCTACAAGGCCACAGTGTGAACATTTCCAATGAAACCTAGGGCAGATAAAGTTAGAAATTTTCTTTCCTTACGGCTCAGTCCCAGCCATAAACAGTTATGCTACAAAAATTATCCCAAATTAAAAATTAGACCTTTTTTGAATAAAAGTTGCTGTTAAAAATAGCCACAAATTCAAAACTGTGGGAGGATGGAATGGAGATAGATAGAAATGTGCAGATAGCTAAAGCCATCTACAACTTACTGGGAAAACATTTACAGTGTGGCTAGCTAAGTTATGCAAGGTATCCCATACTGTCTTGTCTGGTGGAATTGTCATTGCACAATTTGTGGTGGGGATTTACAAAACTGCAATTCTGACCTTTCAGGAAAGCAAAGCCATTAATCTGCAGTGCTGACTTATTTGCTGCTCATTTTCCTCTCATGTGATCTTTGCTTTGACTCACCGAAAATATTGGTGCACCTCTTGCGTTTTTCCTTTGAAGTGATACCACAGCTCGCTGATTATTTTTGTTTATTTGCCTTTTTGTGTTCCTGCTCTCGTTTCATGTGTCATGTATATGATGCATCAGCAAAGTGACCACATGTTTCCTTATACTGTTTAGGCTGGTGGTAAGGCAAGCTCATCTTGTCTGAAAGTGCCTCCCTACACGACCCGCGGAGAAGTGTAGTGCTAAGAATAAAGATGATACATGATGTCTACATGTACTCATGGTCCAAGTCTGCTGAATTTGAAATGCTGTAGGGTATAATTTTAGAAGCACTGTAAATTTGTGAAAAATATTATATGGTAAGGACCTGCCTCAGGGTTGGCACAGTGAGTGATTGGCATTGCTACTGTATTTAACACTGAGGGGTCTTCTGCAGCCTGGGACACTGAGCAACTGGCTCTTTCAAGTACCAGTTATGAACACTTAGAGAGAAATACAAACCCTTTCATTTTGATGGTATTGATCAGGATCACATCAAAAATCATCATTTGCATCAATCTTGCCTCCTAGAAAGACCATGTATCTTATGCTTGTGTAATGAGAGGCAAGAAATTTATCTTCAGATAGCCTTGTGAGATGGATTATAGTACTTGCGCTGTTTTGACAGGTGGAAATTAAAGCACAGGGAGACCGAGTTAGTTAAGGTTACGTAGAAATCCTAGCAGAAAAGGGATCAGATTCCTTAACATCCTGGCTATGAGGCCAGAGTGCTCATTCCTGGTTACAGGTACCAGAAACAAAAAAAAAAAGATGGTGAGTGCCAATTAACAGCTTGATCCTCAGCCACATTCAGTAGAAAAATTAAATGCTGTGTTAGGATCATGTGCTCAAACCTCACACAGCTATGGCTCATATTTGGGCTGAGTCAGTAAGAAACATTCCTGAAAGTTCATGTGTCCTCACTGAACAAACGTAAACCACTAGCAGACAGCAGTTTTATAAACACCAATCTATTGCACAGCTGTTTCCTGCAATAATACAATAACACATGCTGTTATTAGGGTATCACTACCTCAGCTTCATGTAATACTTAGGGTAGCATTTACAGATTTCATGTCTAAAACTAAACTGCAGCTGGCACCCCAACAACTGCAAACAGTTTCTCTTACTCTGAACATGCCCCTCCAACCTTGACGCAGGTTGCTGTTAGAATGTTTTAATAAAATGGTAAGACAAAATATTGCCACATTTATCTTTTTTCATCAGATAGATTTCGAAAGCTGAAACTCTGTGTGTGCAACAGTACACACACATCGCAAGACAGGGACATTCTTTACAGTATCTTCTGCTAGTAAGTAGGCACATCCGACAGCAAAGATAAGGAGACACCTTCTGACTCTTCAGGAGTACAAAGGTATAGGAGTGCCTTTTGTAGTGACAGACCACAGGAATACAGACATACTAAAACAACATAAGGACAGTCCGTTTCTAGCATTAAATCCTACTTTCACAGATCTTAAAATGACAATGTTTTCCTAAGGTCAGCATTTCATTCTTTTTCCTAAGATCTCCTCCTTTTCCCAAGTTTCTTCTTACCCAAGTTTTATACAGAGGGGAGCCTAGTGACTTACTTCTGTGAAGTTGGTCCCAGTTTACATCATTGTGAGAGAATCCAAACTTTTTCACCTACATTTCTTCCTGCTACTTCATGGGGACACCGAATAGCTGTACATTCTGGGATCAGTTACATTACAGAATGGTTCAAGTGTTACAGAAGAGGCTGGGAACACATTCAAATAGACCGAGATACTGTTAAAATTTTTCTTTTACACAGAAAAAAGCAATCTAGTGAAAATTACTTTGCAGGCTACATATTCTGATTCCCTCCACAGCTCCTCTTTAGTCTGAGGGTAAGTGAAACACTCCAGCATGGTTCATCTGTTACAGCATATTTGACTTTTATTTAGCTTTAATACTGGATCATCCTCAGGTCATTTTCATATACCCTTGGGTAACTGAATGATGGTCTACCAGCTTCACCATTTTTTGTTGTAGACTACCCTGTCTTTTGTTAAAGAAAATTGGCAGAGTCCGGGTCTCTAGGTTTGCTGGTTTTATTAAACAACTCAGAGTTGGACCACCACCGCAGTGAATGGTACCTGACTCAAATTCACTATCGGTTTATATAGAAACTAATAATCAATTACATCATAAACATTTCATAAGCTTCTGTTAAAATTCTACTAGCTATTTCAATTCTTCTTTTCTTCAGTTGTTAGATGTCCACAAAAGTCCATTATTCTTCATCAGTCAGCCAACTCCCCCATCTGGTTCCACTTAGGTCCAGGTCGACACCCCATCCTTGATGTCCTTGCTGTGATCGGTGTCCTTAATGTTCTTGCCGTGATCAGCGTCCCGTCCTGATCCAGGTTGACCAGAGTCCGGTTCCCACCGCCAGGGTCTCCTAAACATTCAACCTTAAAAACAACTAAAGTTATATTTAAAACCTTATCTATACTAATTTTTATTTCTAAGTGTTTTATATTATTTCAGGGTAAAAAAAGGATTGGTCATACATCCCCTTAATTAAATCATCAGTAATTTAATTTTTCGGGGTCTGCTTCTGTTAGCTACTCATTAACCTATGACTGATGATTTGTCGAGTCATGGGTCCGGGTTACACAAAGGGGCTCTGGGAATACTATTCATGGGGAATGAAATCCACCTGTGTTTATTCAGATAGACTTATATTAATTATTCTATTCACCATTCTATTTCACCCCTATTGATTCTTGTCTCTCTAACTCATAAGAACTTTTACATTAATCGTGTGAAAATTTCTATAACACTTTGAATGATGCACTGCCCCTGAGCACAATGTACTGACTGTAGTCTTTTTTTTCAGGGAATTCCTAGACAAATGGCTTTCATGCATTTTGTAGTTCAGCTGTCTTTGAATTCCCAGCAAATCTGATGTGTCTCAGATATGTCAGATCTGAGTAAGCACTGGGCCAGTGATCTGCATGCATGCAGTAAATCCTGTGTGCTTAATATCCACATGCATACATCAGCTGTGCAATTTGTGCACTATCGGTCCAACATCCCCACATTAGGATTTACTGCACCTGTAACACAGGGACGATCTTTCCAAGTGCAGTTAATCCAGGGCACTCGGTTTCTCAGCCACATTGAGCTCCAATTGCTCTTTCATTTGAAACATTATAAGCATCCATTGCTAGAGAGAGCTCCAATTATTTTTGTATCCCTTCTGGTAATGCCTGCCTGGCTTTTATGCTCTACATAAGCTGATATTCCACCCTGAGACACATTTGTACAACTCCTATTAACTTAAAGAGAAAACAGAAATTGAGTTTTTCTATTGTCAATATAGCTCCCTCCACTTGATGTATTGAGCAAAGACCACATCCATGCCTGAGGACTGTTAGGAATTTAAAAAACTAAATTGAAATTTTAAAAAATAGTAATAGAGACTGGAATTGAAGTCTCTCTGTTTTGTTGGACTTTAAAGTTATTTGTTACTAATATAGCTTAATGCTGTTAATCATCAGAAAAGACTAATAAATTTTGCCTCAAACATTGGCTAGAAAACCCTACAACACTGCTTTCCATAGAAAATTGCAATTTTGAATTATTTTGTTAAGCAAGGAAAAGAAGAAATCAGATCAATTAAAACACCATAGGAAAGAAAAGAACATGCACCAGTGCCAAAATGCCAGTTGCTTCCGAGTTTACAATATTATCTTAAAACATACGATAGCAACTGCCCAGCTGCCTGTTATTCTTGTCAACCCACTTTTTATCAATTTTTTTTTTAAAGTTGGAAGTTTTTTTAAGTTCTTTTAGATGTCAACAGGTAATTCTGCTTTCAGTGTCTTGAAGAAACAGGCTCAAAACGAAACTTAGTATCACAGGGACTTGAACCTGCATTATCAACTTCTCGGGCAAGTCTTACTAGTCAACCACTGACTCTGGGATGACTTTTTCTAAGGTTTTTTTTGCTTGTGTTTTTGTTTTGTTTTGTTTTTTTACCTAACACATTCCTGCAAAGAATTTTCATTCACCAAAACAATACTTTTGCTGTTAGTTTTTGGTGGATTTTTCCTACCTGCTCTAACAATAGCTTTAATGTCTGCAATTTATTATTAATATGAACAAATGTAAGTAAACTACAGTAAAAGAATGGATTTATGCATGCTGGTAGATGGAACTATAAAAGCTGAAAGTAGTTACTGCCCTTAGCTGTTTGCACTGTTGCTTTTCCTGAGGTTGCTCTGTAGAAGGGACAGTTTGACAGGACACAAAACCTCCAGCTGGTTGCTGTTCACAATTCAGTAAACTTAATCGAAATTAGCTCTAATTTACTCTCTAGTACTTTCCAAGTCATTGTACCCACTTCCCTTGCTTTACTGCTTCTTTATGTGCTTATTTTTATTTCTTCCAAACGTACATCTGCTACAGACGCACTGTATCTGAAGCTTTCAAAGAACTTCTATTATATTTTAGCACCATTACAGAAACATACATAATTAAACACACACAAAAAAGCAGCTGTTATAAGGCTAATAAGAGTAAACTAAGACAAAACTCTTTATTGATCTTCCTGGAACTAATATAAGTCTTAATTTTGTTTAACTACTGCTAGCTTTTTCATTTATGCCAGACTGAACAGCTAAAAGAGTCTTCATTTCTCTAGTATAAACAGATCTTGAGGGAGGTTAGAGTTTTTATACCTTCCCGTCAGGCACCAATAGGCCTTTAAATGCCCTGAACAACAGCACCTGGGCTGTCTTACCCATAAGCCCAACTGGGAGTGCTATTTGAATTCTGCCTTGGGCCTCATTTGTGCTGCTAGGAACAGTGAGATTGGAGCTGCTGTAACAGAAAGGATGAAGGATAAGTAGACAGCTGCTGTGATACAAATAGGGCTGTGTCCTCACTAACCAGCACCTGGCAGTGTTGGGGTAGAGGTGGTTTCTGCTGTCTAATGAGCACCGAACAAGGTAGGTTAATGAGTGAGCTCTGATGCTATCCTGGGAAGTCTAGGGAGCAAGTTGGAACTGGCAGGGGGTGTGCTGGGTACCTGCCCAGGCAGAGTCTGGGTGCTCAGGCCTGAGCCCACCTACAAGGTGCCTCATGCTGTAATGAAAGCTGTTACCCTACCAGACACAAAGAGGTGGCATCCAAGAGATCAGGAAGAAGGAACCAGGATGAAGAGCTTATTGTGTAAAAAACCAACCAAACAAAAAAACAAAAAAAAAACCACCAAAAAACCAAACCAAAACCAGGTATGGGTTTAAACCTGAGTACTGCAAGGAACAAATGATCTGTGTTCCTGAAAAAGGTGGGTGTGTGCCCCCTTGCTCACTCTCTCCCCCCGCCCCAGGCTCAGCGCAAGGATGGGGATGAGTGCCCGGTGCACCTGACCACTGCTCACCCCCTTTCTCTGCACGTCTCCCCAGCCTGCTATCTGCCCTCTTTGAGGCCGGGCCTTGGCACTGCTACAGCTCCCGCGCCACTGCCGCAGCGCCGCGGAGCCCTGCGCCGCGGGCTGAGGTGAAAGCGGGGAAGGCAGGTCCGCCCTCCGTCCCCTGCCTCTGCCCCAGCCGGCTGCGGCCGCTGGGCCGTGTGCGTGAGGCGGCCCGCCCGGAGAGGAGAGGGGCTGAGGGGCGGGCGAGGGGGGGCAGCCAGCCCCCGGCCCGACCGTTACCGCCCGTTAGCGCCGCACGCTGCGCCTGCCGCGTATGACATCACCGCGCGCGGAGCCCATGCGCCGCCGGGCGGTGCGGCCCCGCCAGCCCCGCGCCCCCTCCGCGTGCGTGCGTGGGGGCGTGCCGGGGGCAGGGGCTGCCGCGCCGCGCCCGCCGCCGCCAGCCCGCCCGCCCGAGCGCCTGCGGCCCCCGCACCTCGCCCCCCGCCCCCGCGGCCGGCAGGGAAGAGGATGGCGGAGAGCGAGGCGGAGACCCCCAGCACGCCCGGCGAGTTCGAGAGCAAGTACTTCGAGTACAATGGGGTGCGGCTGCCGCCCTTCTGCCGGGGGAAGATGGAGGAGATCGCCAATTTCCCGGTGAGGGACAGCGACGTCTGGATTGTCACCTACCCCAAATCAGGTAGGCGGGCGGGCCGGGCTGGGGCTGCCCCTGAGGGCGTGGGCTGGGTGGCGGGAGCGGCTTCTCCTCTTCCCCCGCGCCCCGCAGGGCAGCCGGCCCTGGGAGGGGCGGGAGGTGGCCCGTCGGCCCTGGGCCCGCGGCGGCCGTCCCCGCCGGGCGGGCGGTGCGCAGCGGCGGCGTGTCCCTGCGGGAGGCCGGGGCGAGGCCTGCGCCCTGCCGCCCCCCTGTGCGCGGCCAGGGGCTGCCCTTTAGGCCGGTGGCCCTTGAACGACCCTCAGAGTTGAGGGGACTGCCCGCACCGGGCCCCAGGCGCGGGTGGGGCATCCGTGCGCGGGGGTTGCCCACCGAGTTCAGGTACAAGCCAGCGCCAGGTGCTGCCGCGGGTGGTCCTCGTCCCGGTGCCCGCTAGCTGAACTACTCGGGGGTAAAGATGCTGCTCCAGGCAAGGGACATCTCGCTCAGCGTACGTGTAAAAAAGAGGGAACATATATAGCATGCATGCAGATTTCTAATGTGCCATACAGCTTTGCTGTCTGCTCCACAGCCCTGCGTGTTGTGCTCCCGAGGCGGCTGCCCGGATCGTTCTGGGAGAACATGTGCTCAAAGTACATTCTCACCACACCGTCTGAATTGCCAGAAATATCTCCTGTTAGCAGTATAAGTGTGCATGTCTCCAGTAAACTCATACTTTGGCTGTTTTATACCATTTGGGTGTCTGCTTTTAATATCGTATTTCTTGATTTCTTATCCTCTCAATTTCTAAGCAAAAATGTTTTAAACAGAATTAACATGGATATAGTGATGCCTGCAAAGAGGCAGACAATATGGTAGCTCTGTAACCCACCTGATAAAATCAGATAGACTCTTTATTAAGCACGTTCTTGAGTGACTTTTTTCCTGACAATAAGATGATCTCTTTCTTGAAAATTCAAAGTCCACTGGAGATAACGGATGTTAGCTCTGCAAATACCCTCGTAAACTGATGTTTCAGTATTGTAGGTTTCTGACTTAATTCATTGTTTGTTGTATGAATGTAGAAATGCTGTTTCTGTTTCTTGGTGTGCTGCTACACACATACACAGATTTTCTACGATGCAGGATCTATTATGTTATCATTTCTCAAGCAGTTTCAAATACTTGTCTTCACATTTTTTTGGTATTTCATTACTAATGATGCTGTTAAAGACTGGCTAGAGCTTGATAGATGCATATATTAGATAAGGGATAGTAGGTAGATGGATGACCCCCAAAATGCTAGAATTAGGAGCAGACAGCTAAATCTCTATTGCTCTTCTAAACTGTCTTCTTGGATTTGTAGCAGGCAGCAAGAACACTAATTCTTTCAGTTTTAATATTTCAGTTTTCTGGGTTTACAATGTTCCTGTCTCAGTATAGCACCCCAATTTCATATTGGCAGATTGTTAAATATCCTCAGCTAAACTGTTTCCAGCAGCCAGGCACAATATAACTAATAGATCAGCTGGCAGTAGCTTAGTTTTGATGGCTGTACAGTTGGCCGTGGCAGCTTGCATAATCATATTTAATTTGCTATTACATTGTGAGTATAGGAACATCATGTTAGGTTTCTTGGGATCCCATCTGAGGGCACTGACAGGGAACTGTCCACTTACAAAGTTAGTGGCAGTGTACTTACTACAAGAGGATTTACTAACAGTCACTGTGGAAGAAGGAAAAGGAAGACTGAGAACTAGAGCACCAAAACTGAAGGTACAGTGTTGTGTGGAGGAGCCGGGGGAACAGCTGTGGGATCAAAATAGGTGCCATAGTATTTTACTTGCCAGGGAAGAGAATGCTTCAGTCTTGAGGAATCTGATGTCCTTGTCGTGGGAATAGGCTCTAGAACACAGTAATAACATCTGCAGTCTCCACTTTTAGGTAGCCTGAAGTCTACTGAGACCCTTGGAACTTGTTTTGTCAGCTTATGTGGCTTACTGCTTAGTGCCTTATTTAGGGCTTCTGAATCAATTATCAGAGGGTCTACTGACTAGTGACAGACATGTCAGTAGAAATTAGGCTGCCTTAATATGGTTCCCATTGATTTAACCAAGGTCATGCAAGATGTTTACAGCAAAAGCCAGAAATGAAATCCAGAACCCCAAGCTCCTCTGCATTATCTTAACTACAGCTTCATCTTCCTGTCTCTCAGTAGCATTGACAAAGATTTTTCTGTTTACTGGAGCTAATCAGAATTTTCATAATGTTGCTGTTATCAAAAAAGTAGGTTTACAAAACAAATTTTGTGCACAAAATATAATTATTTGGGGTGAAATACTTTGGCTTTTTTTGGTAATCTTTAAAGGTAAAACATGGCTGGGACTACTTATCTTGTTTCTATTAATGAATTACATTTGAACAAATTTTCAAGAATATTTTTGACAACAGAATTTTAGGAAAAGAAAAATGCACCAATGTCAGATAGGTTCAGTGGAAAACTTTTGTGGTTCTTCAGGAAATCAGTTCTGTTCAGTGTTTCACCAGCTCTCCATCTGCTCAAACTGTGGAAAATACACAAACAAGCCCGTCTGCTAGATGTGTGAGGTCAGAGCTTCTGGCTCTCCCTGAGCCCTGTGCTACAATCTAATAGCAGAAGGCTCCGTTGGTAGCTGTTGACCATACGTTGGTTTATCTGGCAAAGAAAATATACAAGTGGCTTATAGGGTCAGGACTGCTTCAGTAATCCTAGGGACTGATGAAGTGGTATATATGCCATTTTGAAGACATTAAGCTCTGCAAGACTAGATGATACAGCTCTAAACATGTGAAATGGAGATAGTGCTTGGAAATAGTTACAGATATTGGTAAATTGGGAGCAACCCAGGAAAAAGCTGGTCCAATAATAGAAAATTGAATGTACCAGTGGCCTTACTGGGAATAATGTAATAAGCCTAATGGAAAATGACTCTGCTTTAATGTGATTTCCACTGATGGATGCCTAAATAATGATACTCCTTACATCTTTAATTATTCTTAAACACCTGTGTCCAATCAATGGTAACAACTTTTGGGAGCTACTGGACTAGAAGCTTATGCCTGAAACCCAGAGACTCATTTAGACATGTAAATGTGCATATACACTTATGCCTGTGTATATAGTAGAACTGTAATTACAGAAAAACTTTTTTATCATGATGCATAATTTAAAATCAGGTGTGATACTGCTCTTGAAGAAAAGAAGTCACGTTTCATCTTTCATGTAACTTTGTAGTATGGAATGGGCAGGCTGAATGGGACGCACTGAGATTTACAGTAGCTGCCAATGTAAAATGGAATTCCATTCTCTATAGCATTGAATAATTGGAGCTCACGCAACAGATTGCTTCACAAAGGAGATACAGATGCAGTGTTAATAGGAAGCACTGTGCCTCTGTCGCAGTTTTCCCTGAACCCTCTCATACTGTGGGCTTTTTGTACCCTACTTGAAAATTAAAAATCGCCTCTATGAACTTAACTACAGAATTAATGAATAAGCAAATTCTTTCATGGTATTCCCTCAGTCACCATGCTAAGACCTAGATTAGCTGTCTGTTGAGGTCAGTGATTTTGGTGGAATTAAGTCAGTCCCTAAAGTATTGAGTCCAGGTTCACTTACTATTTTGCTGTGTCTTATGCTAACCCTGACTCTACGTGATCTATCCATTTGCTTTACTCATAAGTGGTGTGCAATAGCTCTCTTAATACCATCTTGTCTCTGTTCTGAATGAATGTGCATTTTGCATTCTTGGGTCAAAGCCCACAAATTAATGCCTTTTGCAAAATTGGTAATTTGAGAAAGTGAGCTATTTACATTAATAATGAAGCTGTCTCCAATGTTGATTATTTTGCCAAATAATTTTCTGGAGTTCTCTTTAGGAAAATGTCAGTTGTTGGGCAAACATCAGCTTCAAGTCAAGAATTCTTGCATTTAGTGCCAGACAACTGGTCAGAAGACCAAGTGCTGGATATGGCCTTTACCTGTCTGGAGACGTGGTTTTTTTTTATAGATAGCATTTTGAATTTTCATTGCAGCACTGGATTTTTATAATTACCCATTAGCTTGTAGGGAATATGATGGCTGACTCTAGGCCTTTGGCTTAATGAAGTGCTAACAGTGAATTTGCAGATCAGTTCAAGGACAGTTTTCCTGTGTGTGCATTCATTGAATATGTACACTCCTCTTTCAAATTCTTTAACACTTACCTCCGATGTTGTATGAAATCAACCAGAGAAAGTTAAACTGAGTTGTCCATTATTTTATTTGCTTAAAAGATTCTGTATGTACAGAAGAAGGTCATGCTTCTCACTGCAGCTGTTGGTAACATGCATTGCACACATTGTGGGTTTTCTGTCTCCTCCTGTTCTGCATGCCTGTCCCACTGCATGCACACTACTCTTCTATCCTCTTCTATTTCCAGCACACCTGAATCCAACACCTCCTTTTGCTGGGGCACTGGTATGCCCAGTCCCTTCCCTGGCTGATGGGAAGAGCTCTGTTCATCATTCTGTCCTTCCCCTGCTACATGTCAGAGGCTCTGTCTGTGCTCTTCCATGGCCCATTTCCCTCTTACTGTAATCCCTGTTAATCTTGCCATGCCAGGGACACTATGTACCCCAGGGTTTTCTTCTCTTACGGGGAAACAGTTGTTTGATCCATTGACCATTATTGCAGTGACAATCACAGCTGCTGGGCTGTGAACCAGATATAGAGGGTACAATGTAAACCCCCTTTTTATTGTTTGTCTGATTCTACACTAATATTAATAGACTTATGCTCATCAACATCTAGAATATTCTTTGATCAGACTCAGCACTCAAAAGTTATTACACTTCAGGCAAAGGGAGGCTTGAACCTTTGGGGATGTAGACACATGTAGTTTTTCTTTGGCTGTGAAATTGGTTTAAGGATTTCTTATCTCTAGGCTCTTGTTTCTTCACCTTCACCTTCCAATCAGTCTTAGCTGTCTGTGGGACCAAAAACATGGGCAAAATGTTTTGATTTAAGAAATGCACCATAAAAAAAATGTGCCAAATGACAATGCCTTGTGTGAAATCTTGCTTTGTTTGTCTTATGCAATCCTACCCTTCACGTCTTCCTCAGACTGTAAAAGTCTCTTGGCAGGGATGTTATATTTACCGGTAAGATTGGTTTCTGGTTCTCTAAGCTTTATTGTACTGCACAATAATACTCTTACTCAATATAAAGGGTATTATTGCTTGACTAAGATGACACGGCTACATATGATGTATGCTTGCAGGAGTGTCCTGCAGTCTGTGGACATCTAACCCACCAGCTAACATATCCACAGCTACTTGCAATAGCTATCAGTGAGTAGATGACAGCTCTGCACAGAGCTATGTAGATAGAATATTACGTCAGGGAATCACTGTGCCTGTGTCCTCTGTTACCTGCCTGTAAGCATATCTTAGTTATGGCTTGGTAAATTGTACTTTTTCCGTGCCCTGGCTTGCTGCCTAAGTAGCTAACGTGGACTAGTAGCCTCTGCATGATGTGACAGGCTGACCAATTCTTCCCACCTACCCAGATACGCATAGGTCCAACACTGCTGACAGTCCTGATTTGCACAGTCAAAAATGAGAAGAGGGTCTGTCAGAAAGGTTGCCCAAGGATGTGCCGAAGCTGTGGAAGTTTCTAGGCTGGGAGCTGTCAGACACAGTGATGTGAGTCAGCTGCGGTGAATTGCAGAGGTTTACCCTGGTAATGGCAAGTCTAAGAGGGCCTTATGCCATTGTAGCTATGGCTCCCCAGGGAACACAAACATCCATGTTTGTGTGTTAAATTGGTTGTTTGTGTGTTAAATTGGTTGACTTGCCTTAATTTCCAGTGTTCTCCTATGGAACTCCTCCCAAGAGTTTTGTTGGTGTTATTTTGTAACAACAATTTGCAGTTGCAGAAGAGCTGGATTCTGCTATTCTGGATTTATGGTCCTATTCTCTTTGCAGGATTTTGATGCCTTGAGCTTAATCCATTTTCATTTAAAGAATGAATGCAAATATTACTGGCCCAGAGGCATGCCTCAAGAAATCATGAAGTTGGCTTAAAAATCAAGAGATTTTTACACAAAATACATTTGGGATTCTTTTCCTTTGACCTCTGTTTTTTGAGGCAATATTATACACACTTACAAGCTCTTCCCTGTGACATGAAAAGATAGGAAACCTGTTAGTTTGGATGAGTGTGGATGAACACATTAGTTAATGTCTTTAAAATCAGAATATGGCAACTTTTTCTCTTTTACAGTAGCATCACAGTTACTTGGTTTCTTTATCTCAAGTAATTTATAAAGCTCAGATACCTTTCTGTTTTAATGAGATACGAATGTGCATCAGTTCTCATACCAACTGGCCAGAAAGAATGGATGACATGCAAACAAAAAGGAACGGCAAACTGCATTGGGTTGTGGAGATATGTTTTGTGAGCTGTCCTTTTAGGGACTAACACACAGGGTTGTATCTGATTTCATGCTCTTGGTGACTGAAGTCATGTTCCTTCCACCAGATAGAAGAGTAAATATTTTGCTACTTAAACTCACTCCATTGAGGACCACTCAGGTGCAGAAAGTAACCCCTGTAGACAAGTGTTTGTGGGGCTTTAGGGCCACTGAGTTCCTGTGCTTTGAAAATCCTTTCGAAACAGGTCTGTCTTTTGTTTTATTTATGTATAGCTCGAAATACCTTCTGGTATTGACCAAGTCTTAAATACTGCTAGGCAAAGAAATTATAAATAAAAACATCAAATAATAAGTAATTGAAGACAATGTTAAGTTCGCCACTGATGCATTTGACTTGATTTCAGTGGGAGTAAAATTGAATACGTCCTTATGTGCCTCGAACAGGAAATAAAGTTGGAGAAGAAAAATCTGTCGTTAAGGAAAACTTGTTTTTGTTATCTAGCTAACAGTGTTTCTCTCATGAGTCTTTTATCAAACGAGTCAAGAGATGTTACTAGAGACATGGAACAAATGGTCCCGAAGATGAATTCTCCAGCTACCTAATAGATTTTGCTGGGTCTCTTGCAAATGTAGCATAATTGCTTCCCTACTGTGAAGCAGTGCAAAACTCAAGCAACTTGCTTTTTGAAAGTAAGGTCAGGAAAAAAAAAAGAAAAAAGGTTTTACCCTGTGTAAAAAGTGTATTCTGGACATGTAAAATCACTATTGACTAGATTAGATGCTAATAACCTCAAAGACTAAAGAATTAGAAAATGATGTAGATCAGCCAAACCCAACAGCCAGTCACTCTCATTTCATGTTAACGCTCGTCTTTCATAGTGAAGATACTAACGAAAGGAAGCAAAATACTTGAACATTGGACTGAATTAGATTAAGCGTGCACTGGTTTTCATGCTTACTATGTAGTCTTTTATTAAATGAAGACTTTTCTTTGTTGAATACAGTAAGGGTTCATACATCTGAAGGAACTACCCCTTGTATTGTCCTGTTCTGCTTCAGATGTGATGCAAGGTTTGGTACACTGGACATGTGCTATGCCTTTTTGGCTAGAGATTCCGTGACCTTTGATAAGTCATAATCTTTTTGTCTACATTTTCCATTGGAGGCATGTGGGTGTATTCTCTATCAGAATTTTTCATGTATAACAACAAGAAAATCTCTTGGTCAAAGGGTGTCATCTACCATATATATTTTTACAGAGAAACTAGCAAATTATGGCTCTGAAATTGGATTAAGCGTTTAGGTATTAAAGCTGAGCACATAATAATGCTACTATGTAGGAATGTGGTTTTACCCTCAATGAGAGGGAGCAATGAACAGAGGATTAATAATGTGAAGCACCCAGCATCTCATTGCTTTGACCCTATTCAGTTTCTGTAACACCTTGCAGAATCCGGGAACATGGGGCACAAGAGCTGAAATAATTATGGTTCTATATACCAAAGTCTTTTACAGACTCTTGCAAAAGAAATAAACCATTTGTCATGTGTTAATCCTGTAATGTATTACAGATTCAGAAGCAAGAGGAGTGTTTTCCTGTGTGTGTTCGTGCAGACAAGACAACATGGCAGAGGAAACGTTCCATCATTATAACATCTCAGCCAAACTGGGCTATAGGCTTGGGAAAGCTGCTGTGAGGGGAGTGAAGGGATACTGAGGAATGTCAGGAAGGAAGCATATCAGGGGCTGAAAGTGTGTAGGGGCGATTTAGCTAGTTAAGTCTGAGGCAGTGGCTGAGATAGTAAAGGATAAAAAATAAAAGGGAAAGCGCTAGAGCAACAACTGTGGAGAGATTTGTGTCACTAAATGCCAAAATCCATCTGTAATTTAAAAAATGCAAGCTGATTTCACATGCTTTTACCTACCCACTGTTTATAGTGCAACATGTGAAGGCCATCATCCCTTGTAAGGCTGCAAGTTCTCGATGATGTATAATGACATTAGATCACCATATGGGATATAGACAATGGTGCTGAATTAGCCCTTCACTGCATGAGTAATAAATTCATCTAAGCCAAGAAGATGAGACGAGCATGAAGCAGGTGAGGTGAGAATCGTGTTTAGAAGACACACACTGACTAGAAGTGCAGCAGTCCAGATTTGGCAGTACACTGGCTGCTTTGCAGTGTCCTATTGATGCAAGGCAATCATAAACCCAGGTTAACCATCCAGTTAAAAGCCTGTTTACTGCTGATGAGGGTTACCAAAGTGACGCAGACAGCTACAGGCATTTCTAAAATTGGGTTGCTCAATGCATATATAGCTGAAGTGCACATTAATAATGATCAATGTCAGTGCTACTATTGGATCACCAGTGCTTTCAATCAGCAACAGTGTGTTCTCTTCAAGGATTTTGCTGCAATACTGAGAAAACCCATGGTGATGTAGATTGGCCGATCCCCTTTTATACTCCCAATTAGATCTATTTCCATTTCTAATTCAGAAGAGCAGCACTAGAAATAGAATATAAAGGGCTGTAGTTTGCCTAAAACTGCAGTTCAGCAGACAAAGGGAAGCACTGTGTGCTAAATATGAGTGGGGGCATAGGTACCTTGCAAAGAATGGTTTGGCTTAAGGTGGCTGTAATTTGAAGGGGGTTCTGTTTGAGACAAAATGCTTTATTCCCTGACCTTAAACAATTAATAGCTGACTAAACAGGCTGCGTAGCTTCAGGTTTAGAGGGTAAACAGTGTTTCTTGAAATTCTGAAACAAAAATGTGCTACTTTTTTTTTTTTTTTTCATGTATAGCTCTTATCTGTAGTGGTTTCACATGATACTATTGGTGTGCTGCCTGCTTGCAATTCAACCACCCAGTATATGCAAATACACATTAATGTGTAGGCAGGTTTTGCCTAACAATTTTTCTGGAAGAGATTGAAACTGAGGCATAGAATTGGGTTTTGAGTAGTGACAGACATCCTCTGAAATATGTTTCCCATATGGGGAGAGGAACACCTTCACAGCAAAGGATACGAGAACTACCTCAACACAGGTTTCTAATACAGACTCCCTATTGTTTCCTGCCTTCTGATCCTATTTCAATCAGCAGAGCTCACTACGAGGCTGTGTATTTAGCCACAGACCATATTACAACTCTGTAGAACAGAACACAGAAAGTGATATAGTTATCCTAGAAATCAGTGGTGCTAAGGGTAAGTATGCACTTCTCTTCAACATAATGAAGCCTTGAGGGTGATTTTAAAAAACAATTACTTGTCATTACAGCAAAGTTCTTTTCTGCATTGTCATCCTTAGTACAGTCTTGTGTCATCTGTATGAAAATGATGGGAAATTAGACACAGTGGGGGGACTTTCTGTTGAAGATTAAGTGAGCTCCTGCTGGGGTAATGTACAATGCAGTTTAGGCATGTTTTTGTTATAGGCTCTAAAAGGGTGGGAGAATGGGACTGACAGAGGAAGCAGGAGGGCAGGATACAACTGAGGTAAGATTGGGGTAAGGGCACGTACCTTCTTATATATGCTGCAGAGAGAAGGTGAGATTTGAAAAATTGTTAATATACCTTTTGCCCATCACTGTGAGGGGGTACCGTTGTTAGTTTTACATGGCCAAAGTTTGCCAGATAATTTTCAGATGTTTGAGACAATCTGTCCTATAGCATATATTAGCCAATAAAAGTACTTTTCCCCTGTGAATTACTGTCCTGTTGGCCAATCCTTTGGTATGACTGCATGATCCTACGTGCTCGCACTATTATCATGAAAGGCATGGTGTCTCTGAATTAGGTCATGAGGATGTCAATCCAAGGGAGTAGCCTGGGGAAAAAAGATAACAACTGAATGGTTTGTCCCAGGCAAAATTTGCTAGGTGAGTTTATGCCAAAAACAGAAACTCCTTGAGCTAATTTGGCAGATTTCATTTTAAGTGAATTGGAGTAGCTTCATACAAACTGCCAAATTGGTGATGACATCTGGTGCAGACATGATGAGCATCCATAGACATGGATATATTTTACCAGCCCAGCTAAAGCTTAAAGAGAAGAGTAAAATACTTTTCCCTTTGAATATCTGATACCAAGAAATATCAGCTACCAACCAATATCAGCTGTCACCGAAGGACTTGTAACAAAACCTGGGGCATCTAGCTATGATGAAATCATGGATGTGGAGACATGAAGACACAAATCATGAGTCATCTATCAGAAGGCAAATAAAGACAAACTGGTGCCTTGTTGGTTTTGATCCCTAGATTTTGAGCAGTGTGTGGACCTGGCTTAGTTGTTAGGGCTGTTAGTATACTACTTACCCAGTCCTTGCTGCAGTGCATGTGAGGGTGTTGTGGCTTATTAAGAGGAGTAGAAAATAAACACTTTTTGTCCCAGCTGTCCTCAACAAGAGGACTTTGCCTCATGGACCCCTGCCTGTTGGGACAGATTGGGGTAGCCACGAGTTAGATGTAATGGTTATGGAGCATGTGACTCTTGAGCTATTTTTCTTCTGGTTTTATTAAGTCTAAGGTGGGCAACATAGACAATCCAGTAATCTGCTTCACCATGGCTACACTAGTAACCATAAGTGACGGAGGCTCCGACAGGGTGTCATCCATGCTGTTTCCTTGCTAGCAGTTCCCTGACACTTTTGCTCTCCCCCAGACAGTGCATTCCCCAGCACAGTATGGGAGATTGCTGGAGCGAGGGACTGTTCCCAGGAAGCTAGGAATGAAGCTGCCTTCCTTTGGGAAATTGATCTCTGGGGATGTGGGTTTGGCTGTCGCCCATGTCCTCCCAGAGAACAGGCCCTGGTGTGTTTTATTTACAGGTGTTGCTTCAGCATTAAAATCCAGCATGCTCAAAAGTGTCAATAGGCCTTTTTCTCTGAGCTGCTTCTGTTGGTGTTAGGTGTGAAACATACTGCGTCGCCTGCCTTGCTGTGTGGAAGCAGGGATGCCTCAACAGTCGGTGCCTGGGCTGAGATGCATTGCGGTTGATTCTGCACTTTTCATCCTGTACTCTACTGCGTAGCTAGCGTGCTAATGGGAGGGAGAATTAGGACTCAAGCCATTTTTTAAAAATAGTACTAATGCATTAGCTGAAAAGAACATTGTTTTGTAACCAGTTTATTAAAGCAGTGCTTTAGGATACTGTATTATACATAGCAGCAATAATTCTATGGATAATACATGTGTGTAAACAACTCAGTGACAGCTTTTTTACCAAACAGAAAGTACATTTTAGTCCTAAATAGAACACGGTTTTCATAGTTTGCTGTTTACAGCCTCTGGTGAAACACATTCGAAACACAGGTCAGAGCTAATGGACCCATTTCTGTATTCTCTGATGTAAGTCTAGTGAAAGGCAAGCGGAATTTAGCCTATGTTTTAAAAGCCAGTAGCTGCAAGTGAAAAATAAACTGATTAATAAGTCTAAAAAGCCAAGACCCTGCTTACTGAATGTTATTGGAAATCATGCAGTTATCACTTGTTTTAAATACAGTCTGATTTAAGCTGTTGCTATCAGTTTCAGAAGATCTGGATTCAGTTTCCTCATGTTCCACAGACTCCCTTGGCATCTCACTATTGAACTTAGGGGCATTTAGACGATGTAAAGGGGGCATTAATCTTAAAGGATGAGTATTCAGCCCTTTCTGAAAATCAGACCCTCTAATACATATTTAATTGGGCACTCAAAAATATTGGCAATATAACATCACAATTTCAGCCTTTATTCTGAATCCTGAGTCTCCTCTAGGAACAGAAGAATTGGAAAATGTGGTATCAAGGTGTACACGTTGTTTTTATTATTAAAACCCTAATTGATAATGAAAATCCCTATTCTTAAGCCAGTTGGAATTCCAAGATGTAGGAGAACTAGAACATACAGACTTCAAGAGGAGCTATTTTTATGACTTGGAAATTGTTTTGTCCTAATGGAAGAAATCTAATTTTCCCTCCACTATTGTAGGGTGAAGATTAATCTGTCATACTTACCTGCAGATATACACTGAAATTGGTGAAAGGGGAATGAGCTTGCAGGCAATTAGATGAACTACGTGGAGAATTGCTTTACAGCACTTGCTAGGCCAATCTGACAGCTTTAGCAGCCCTCATTTTTAACGAGCACTTACATCTACTGATGCTGTAAAAAAATTGAGTCATAATGGGTCCGTTGTATTAGCTGAAACTTGATCAAGCATTGGTAGATCAAATGAAGTGCAACTAATTGGGAGTGCTAGAAGACTGTTAATACTAACATTAGTATTTCTCTATTTTATTTTTCCATGTGGTTTCCAAGCAAGAGGTGAATGAAAGTATACCAAAGACCTTTGCATCCTTGAGCTGCAGGTTTTTCCAATGTTAGCTGATACAGAGGGGAGAAGGTTGAAATAAACTACATTAGAAACCATGTAGGGAAGCAAAATTTCACAAGAAATTTTGTGGTTTTATATCTGCCACTTCACGTTGAACAAATCTGTGAGGTTCAGTGGCTGCATGGGAGTGTGCCAGTGGCCAGAAAGTAGTGAGAGGAGCCAGAGAACAGCTGCACTAAAGAATATTTCTCCCTCCTACAGAGACTAAATTTGATGTCAAAAGGCATCTAACGCATAGAAACAGAAAGGAGTAGCTGTGTGTTTCAAAGTTTTGGCTATCTTGCTGTGCTGTCTGGTTGCTAGTGCAGCAGTTACACTTACTGGTAAGCAGAAGCAGTATGGCCATGAACTGACTTTGCTATTGTTGCTGAGGTGTTGGCATGAAAAAGGACACAAATGAAGAGTTCCCATTCGTCACGGGGGCTGCTGTAGGGGTGACAGCATTCTTAATGAGTCCTGATTTCTGTGCATTGTTAAGCATCACAGGAAAGGACAGCGCAGCTGAACTAGCATGCTTTCAGATGGCTGTGACTTGGGCTGCTTTTGTACGTATTCTTATTATGCAGAGTAGAAATACAGGTTCACAGATAATTTAAAAGTCTCTTCTAAAAACCTGCAAATTCTGGCGGTAGCTTATCAACGCTGTTTCCCATCCCATCTCTTTCCAGATATTGTGTGATAAACTGGAACACTTTGTTTTCTCCTGAGGCGTCATATTGACGTAACAGAAGAGTTTGTCAGGAAAGAGCATGTCTCAGGTACAGCGCACTGAAGTTCCCCAGATGCTGACTGGCTCTGTTTTAGTTGGAACTGGATAAACATAAATGAATTCTACATCTGTTTTGGCAATGACCTTGGAGCTAGCAGGGCCAGCAGTCTTCCTCCAGGATGAAATGTCGATCTGCTGTGGCTGGAAGAAGGAAGGGTGGAATTGCAGGGTACTTATGAATGTTGCATCTGGTGCCTCATGCCCAAAGGCTGACAGATTAATCCTGCTTGTCAGTGACTGTTTACTCTTTCTGTACCATTCCAAGTGAGGCATGCACATACATGCACATGCATTCAGCAGCACAAAGATAAAATGATGGAAAATACTTCAGATGTACAACACCCACTGTCTCCAAGAAAAACCTTGGCTTCGTATACATACATGCTAGCTTTTCTACCTAGTGACCCAATCCTTTAATTTCACTTAAAAAGTGAGTAACCCTCAAGTGACAATAAATCGTTGTTGACAGCCAGGCCAGAAATCTAGGGAGTATAAAGGTAAGTTCTGCACCCTTTTTTTTTTTCTTTCCTTCATCTTTTTTTTCTCTGCAACAAGTGTAATCATTGTCCCCTTTACTAAGAAAGTTTCTGTGGCATTTATATCTGGCCAAGTTTTGTGACAGACTGGGATTATCAGAGGTTATTCCCGTAATCTCCTTTGAAAAATCTCAGTTTCAGCAATTTACTCCAGCTTTCACTGATAAAATGGTGGTTCTCGCACATCTCCACAGACATCAGTTTAAGTCATTTGGTTCAAATGGCCAATTTCTACGTGCTTTGTATGCAGATGGAGAATCGGGGGCTACAGTAGAAGACTAGCGTTCACCTCCCACAGTGGCAAATCTAATAAATTCTGCTAGCCCCAGTCTAGGCCTGGGCCTCTCATCTTATGCATAGGTACAGTGCCCCAGTTTGTTTAGCTTTCCAGCCAGCTGGTCCCAGGGGCTAGAAAATCTTACCCTGGCAGCTAGGTCTGGGATTTGGGCTGCCATTTTTCTGGTGCTGGATTAAGCCATCATTTCTAAACCAGAAGAACGTTCAGCTTTGTTGATATCTGTAATTTAGTTTGAGTTGGTTTTAATCCTAATAGAGATGTGAGGAGGTTATATATATATATAATTATACATATAAAGGCTTTTAGCTATTTTTTTTTCTTTTTGAACAAATAAGCATATGGTGGTTTAGTTTTTTTTTTAAAACATGAGATCGGGTCACTGATAATTTTTTCTATGGCGCTCTTAGCAGTGTGTGTTTGGAATAAGTGCTAACTGATTAAGGGTGACAAGTTAAAAGTGACAGATCCCTCAAAAATTAAATCTCTAGTTTTCATTTGCATTAAGACCCTGAAAATCCTAAGCAAAGTAACTTGAGTGCTAATGTGGAAGAAAATCAGGCTAATACAGTGAGTGACAAAAAGAGAAAAGTAGTGCAGAGTTCATGGGTGGGAGAAATTGGGATCAGTGGTCCCACTGCAGGTGTAGGGAGGAGAAATTCTAACCTGCTAGCTGGCCAGGAGCCAGATGTCTGAACTGTCAGCTTGCAATCCTCCCCTTTGTAGAAGGGAGATTGCAGAATTACTGTTTGCTGTGTGAATTGGAATAGGATGCTGGAATATGTGAGCACAACATACATAACAACAGTAATCTGTGTATGCGCATGCTAATAATTAGCACTGAGGTTCACAGATTTAAAGCACTGTTTTAAAGAACCTGTACTTGATGGAGATTTTTATTTTTCTGCCTTGAGTACCTGCCGTGTGCCCAGCATTACTCTCTTAACAAAGCATTACTCTCTTAACAAAGCAGTATTTCTGATGGAGGCACATTTAGATGAAGACTATGAAGACTTCTGAGCTTCCAAAGGCCCAACTTCCTTATGAATCAGAACCGCTCTTCCCCATGCCTCATACATGAATATGTCATCTCCTGTCTCTGCAGTGCTCCACGGATCTGCTAGCAATCAAGCCAAATCTAGCACATGACCACAGAACTAGGTAAGGCCATGGGGACTGTGCTCCCTGGCCCTTACCTCCTACTTATCTGGTGGACTTGCGGAGAGCTGGTAGGGAACATGCTGCTCTCCTGCAGTTTCAGCATAGTTCTACCTCAGCACTGGGGCCCTTCTGTATTCAGAGGCACAATGGAGATGCCTTCTTTTTGCCTAGAGAGCAGCTGAGTAACAAAAAATTAGAAAGTCCTTGTGGTGGTGTTTGTTCCCATACAGTTATTCCATTTCCTTTCATGGAACAAGGTTGCTGTAATAGCATTTTTCTTTGCAGGCAGAATTGGAAATACAGAAATAAATTATGGAGAACCAGGGTGTCTCCTGTCAGAATAAATATTTAATGAGAACAAGGTTGTGCTCATTCAGAGTCACAAGGACTGATACTGAAGTACTGTATGTATGTTAATTTTAATGTATAAAATATATGCTTGGACTTAAAAATGCAGAGTGAACAGCCTCAGGGGCAAGTGTGTATTAAGTCTGTGACAGCTGTCCCTGTGGGTGATGATAATGTAAAAGTTTCTTTTTTTCCAAGCCATTTTAGTTTACCCACCAATTAGGCAACAGAGGAGTCTTAAAGTACTTACTCTCCAAAGCAGTTCTTGGAGACATGTATTCTTTCATGTTGTATCCAGACTGTGTTCCCTCTAAAGTTGCATCAGCTTTTTTTAGCTCTTCCTAGCTCAGATTAAAAAAAAATCTGAATAATGATACACTGGTTTTCTTTGTGTTGGAAGAACATACAGAATTTGTACAAAACATGTCTTGTTAGTGTGTACAACCATGCTAGTTAACATGAATTAACTGGTGACTGTTACAAGTTACTTGCAACTTACAAGTTATTTTCAAGTTAAAAAAGGAATGAAAGGCATGATCTCAGAGTTTGCAGCTCATCTTTCCAAGGACGTGGGATGTTGAGGCAGGCTGGGGCTTTGTAAAGAGTTCTAGAACAATTGCTTGTTCCTTTAGGCAACATGAGAGAGAGAATAAATCCTGGTTTCACTTTCCTTACCGCTCACAACTCTTAAATAATTGGTCAATCTGTCGCAGTATCCAGCATGTCCCATGTGACTTGTCGTCTAAGATGTGGAGTCCCTTCCCTGCTAGCTTGCTTTGATCTCTTCTCATTCTGTTCCTCAGTCTCACCAAAAGCATGTCCCTTTCTCTTCAAAAGCCTCTGTCAGATATCTCTGAACCTTTGTTTGCCTGTTTTGAGGGTTTCCTACCTACCTGAAGATAAAGGCATTTGAAATAGTTTCCCTGTTCAAACTTCTGTTTGGAATGCCTATTAATTTTCCAAAGCACAGTCATTAAGGCTAAAATGTTTAATGGTTGCTCTGTAAATGTCCTTGGACTGGAGAGAGATACATAACTGGGGCCTCTGAAGCTTATGACTAACTCACTATGCATTGGTGTGTTCAGTGATTTATCCAGTCTGTAACGTGGAGGTATAAATAGACTCTCAAATCATTGCATAATGCTAGAATTGCCTACGGTTTAGAACAGGGGACAGTGGCAGTCTCCCAGTATGGCTGCTAATGCATTTTGTGAGCTTAGATGATCTTTGCCTGCCTCTTTTTTTTTTTTCATTTCTAAAACAGAAATAGTAATATTTGCTGAGCTAACATTCACAGTGGAAAAACTCTGTATATGTAAAATGCTTTCCAATTTGCAGGTAAAATTATTAGGAGACAGAAATGTATTTAAATTATTACCAAAGAAAAATCTCAGGTATTTTATGTGAAAGGAGATCTTCATGTGTTTAAAATAAAACAAAGGGAGCAGACATATTATGTTAAAACAGTAGTTACAGACTTAGTTCACAGCAGACTGTTAAGGACAGAAGTTATCATTATTTCTATGTCTAGGTCTCCCTTCATAAGCTTCTGTTTAGATAAGAACTGTAATACAATCTGTTCTCTTTCATTGTTTGGTTTATGCAGGCACGGGCTTGCTACAGGAAGTGGTCTATCTAGTGAGTCAGGGCGCTGATCCAGATGAGATTGGACTAATGAATATAGATGAACAACTTCCAGTCCTAGAGTACCCTCAGCCTGGTCTGGACATCATCAAGGTACAATTTATTGAAAAGAAAGTCTTTTCAGCATTTGCATATCTTTTTCTTCGGCTCCATATTTATCACTTCATTTCATCCTGTGTCCTTGTGCTTTTCATCACTGGACTTGCTCAGTTTGTTGGAATGATTCAGAGTATTATTAGGTTATTTTAAAATTGCTTTTATTAAGCTTTATTATACTTCATTGAATACTTTGAGATCTTTCTCCGTGTCCTAAATATCTTGGCAATGGGCTTCCTGAATAAAAGTTCCAGGCCTCCCTTGCTTATGAAAACAGAATGCTGCGCAAATGAGGCAAATCTGCTTTGATCCCTTCCCTGAATTTGCAAAAGAGAAACTACAAATACAGAGATCTATGGATCTGTAGACCCACTACTCTGGATTAACACATCTAAATCCTTAGAGACCCAGGATCTGTGGATCTACAGACTCTGTAGGCGTAGTTTGAGGAGTTTGGAATATTCTGCATGAGATGACTTCCACACTAATAAGAATTACGCAGACTAGTGGAATGGCATGTAAGTGTGATCTTGTGATTGCTCAAACTACTTCTGATATAGGCATATCTTGGAATGATTAGGCAAAATACTCAACTCTGTCCTAGAACAGCTACAGTGCTTGCTGAATCGAGCTAGCTAAGGCTGGCACAGGTAGATTTAAGCTGATTCTGGTCACTGACAACTGCAGCAACTGCCTACTTTACGCTGAGAGTAGGGGTCAGAGTTGTTTTTCATCTGTGTGACGCCTAGTCCAATGAGACCTTAGTGCTACCTTGATGCAAATAAGCAGTGGCAATAGTGAGAGGTTTA
Organism: Nyctibius grandis; assembly: GCF_013368605.1. Classification (NCBI taxonomy): domain Eukaryota; kingdom Metazoa; phylum Chordata; class Aves; order Nyctibiiformes; family Nyctibiidae; genus Nyctibius; species Nyctibius grandis. Next base: position 82,437,597 of record NC_090662.1, read on the forward strand.
GTTTGAGATTACACATTGTTATCTATACTATATGCTAGCAACTTGATCCAATATGGATTTATGCAGTTTTTAACTACTGGAAGATGATTTGGGTCATGAGACAATTTTGTCTGAAATTATAGAAAAATACCCTGTTTGAAAGATGTTCACACTCAGATAAACCTTTGGATTGTCTGGGCCTAATTCTGAGGATAAAATAAATTGCAAGAGTAAAATTTTGAAGTGAAGAAGTTAGGGGTAGGCTTTTCAGAGCTTCTGATATTTTTCAAGGAATTTTAGTGGAAGCGTCACTGGGAACAAAGTTAGTTTGATACTAAGAATCTTCACTATTACACTTTCTTCTTGAGAAGAATAGTACTTCCTACAAATGGAAGTACTTTGAAAACAGAAGGGGGGGAAAAAACAACAAAAACCCCCAACACATTATCCAGCCTTTTGATGTTTAAAAGCAGATGTATCTCCCTGACCTAATTTCCAGTCCCAGACCCCTATTAATTTAAGAAATGAATTTGTGAATGTGACTCAGTGCAGTAAAGGACTTCAAGTATGACAGTTCAGGACAGCTCAGGATGTGCCAAAAACTAATGCGCAATAAGAAATGTTTCTGTCTGCTTTATTTTAGGAACTGACATCTCCTCGCCTTATAAAAAGCCACCTACCATATCGGTTTTTGCCTTCGGACCTCCATAATGGCAATTCAAAGGTAAAAATGAAATTAAATCATATTTGTTTAACTATATCAGCAGCAATTGTTTAAGTGTTTTGGGAAATGGGGAGGGGGCGAAGCTTTCAATGAGATGATTTTTTTTTTCCACCCTTGTCATAGGTAATATACATGGCTCGCAACCCCAAAGACCTGGTGGTGTCTTATTACCAGTTTCACCGCTCCCTAAGGACCATGAGCTACAGAGGAACGTTTCAAGAGTTCTGCAGAAGGTTTATGAATGACAAGTGTAAGGAGCTCTTCTCTCTGCACATGCTGTTACACATTTATTTTCATCTCTACATTCCTTCTGCAAGTACAGAAATGAACTGGATAAAGGTGCATTTGTTTTGCATATACAGCAAGGAGGTTGCTACAGATAGAGTGCTGCGTGGACTTAGATTTGTCCATGCAAACTACGGCCATGCCTTGTAAATAATTGCATTACAGTATTTGACCCCATGGGCTCAGGCTCTGACAAAACTCTGGTCTACTCTAATAAATTCAGTTTGCAAAGTGCCAGGTACCTTGTGAAAAGTGGTGAATGTTCCCAGCACCATTTGATTTCAGTTGTAGCTCACTGCGCTTAGCTACTTCTCAGGAGTCTTTCTGTTCCTCAAGGGTTTTTCCCTGGTAATTCCTTTAATATTTTTATTTCACCCAAAAACTCAAGAGTTGTCCATAGCAAGATACCAGCTAACGCACAAAAATCTCTAGTTTGCGTGAGATTCATCTGGAGTACATCAGTAAGTTGAAGTGAGCTCCTGTAAGAAGGCAGTTGCAGGCTGCTAGTGTCTGCAAAATACACCATTATAATGAGAATACAATAACCTCTTTACAACAACTCATCAGCTGTTGACCCAGTAACTCCTTTGAGCAAGGGCTGTTTCATGACACACCCACCCACTGTGTTCCCACTCAAGCTGCACTGCCTTAAGTAGCTCCATTGCACTAGCTCAGTAAACTTGCAGGGAGGACAAGCCCTGTATTCTCACATAACTGGCTGCCACTGGGCTTTTTGCCAATGGATTGCCACATTTTCTAGCTAGGAAGAGAAAAAATTTTTACTGCCTTCTATTTCTCTACAAAATCTTCTCTATGATACCTTAATGTGACATTCAGAATTCATCACGTACCTTGTGCTCTGAGAGCAGGATTTCCTCTAGATCCAGTGCAGCAAACTTTCCTTCAACCTGGAATTTGGAGGAGTTGGTGCTAAAGGAGCTGTATAATACTAAAGGGAAGAAAAAAGTAAAAGCCTGCCAGTGGAGGTTATTTAATAGGCCTTAAAAACCTTTGCTGTTTTCTCCTGCAAGTTTGTGCAGGGAGGGTAAATACTCTACTTCCATTCCAGCCCACCTTCACCTTTTTCTTTTGCGTTCCCTAAGAATAGAATGTTTATCTGTAGCCTGTGATCAGGAACTTCTAGACTGGAGACATATGAAAGACACATTAGAAGGCCTTCTAAGATAGGAGAAAGGTTCTGTACTCTTTCATATAAGTATCCCAAGTTAGTTATATCTCATCTTATAGCAGCTAGCTGATTTATCACAACCTCCCAGAGTCAGTAAAACATCACAACATGTTCTGTGTCCATAATTGTGCAAATGGAGTGTTTTTAATACAGTAAATTTAGCATTTAGCTAAATGTTTGCATTACACAGAAGCAATACAGCAGCAAAAAAACCTTCATACAAAGGCAAAGTAGTGCTAGAGGGAGAAGCACTGGGCCCAAATGACACAATCCCACTCTTTTTACCCCTCCTTATACCTGGCTGTCTGAAACAAGTTCAGTGCATGTTAGCTGTATTGTTTGGGAGCATACAGTTGGTTAGGGATTAGTCCTGAATGTGCTAATTCTTTGGCATTGTCCTCTAAAGTATAAGGGAGTTTCTTACGTAAAACATAGGTAAACTCTGCTAACATGATCTTAATGGATTCTTGCCCTGTACTATTAAGAGCAGCCAGGAACACTTTTTGCTTGATTGGTGTGTTAGTTTCATGTGTGAATTTCTTTAGGGGTGTATGGAATGGGAATAAAAAAAAGGAATTTTTTCCAATACCTTTACAAAAGTTGAAAATGAGTCAGCTGATCAAAATAATTTTCCTATAAAACTGACCTCTTTGTCCATTGAAAATGTTCCAGTTACCAAAATTAAGCAATTATTTTTCAAAGGGAAAAGGTGGCTTCAAAATACAAAACTAAGAAGTTTAATATTTTTCTATAGCTGCTTTGCTGAAGAGATAAAATTGACCAAAAAAATATTCTGAAAGAATATGAAAAACTGCTCACCATATTTGCTTAACTCCTGCCTTGATTATCTAAAGTACTTTGGGGGAACTTATCACTGGTAACAAAAAAATATGCAGAATGCACTTCTCTTTATGTTGCCTTTCTGGTAATATTGGCAGCAAAAGACATTCTCTAGATAATAAATACCAGTGTCTGAACATCTGCTAGACATTCATGAATTGACTGAAATGAGTGCAAATGTGGACTTTATCAGAGAAGTGAAAAACAAAGGAGGAAAGTTTTGGGGGAAGGTTAAGGCTTCCAGTAACCACTGCCTCAGCAGTGCTGGGAGCACAAGCCCTCCCATCATAGCACCTCAGCTTCTCTTCAAGTCCTGAACCCCACACAGCAGATATGGGGAACTGAAGACAAGCTGCTGGTGGTATGCAGGAGTTTGGAGGTGTAAGCTTTTCATCATTGGCAGCCCTGTATGCTGGGCCTGCTCACAACTTGTGATATATGGGGTGTACCCCATCACATCACTCTCAGCTTTTGGGAGCACTCAACACCCCATGGGCATCTGGTGGTAGTCTGGATTTATTGTGTAGTTGAGATAACTGTTAACAGTATAACTGAAAATGTGTTCTGGCATATCTACAGAAGTTGCGTGGAAGTGTCCAGAAAATAACAATAGAAGAGAATAGGTCTTAGATTTTTGTGGGAGGCAGGGGCAAAAGATGTAATGGTAAATAGAATATTGTGTCAGTACATCCTTAGTTTTGGGGAATGACCATGAAGCATTTTTATAGGCCTGTTTCCTCAATACTTCTTTAATTAAGAAAGGACAATGGCTGTTAGCAATTCTTTGTCTGTAATAGAGGATGCTCTATGAATGCTTTATCTAGCTTCTAAGTGAAGGAAGCTGCAGTATGATATGTTAATTGCCGGACTTCGCACAGATTGGAGCCACTGAAAATTTGCCTTCTGCAAAGCTGTCTGTGTAATTTTTATTTTGGCTCAATTTCTGTTCAATAGTCAGGTGTTATTAATACTGAGCTCCAAGAGGTCCTTCATGAAATATGGTGGCATTTTCAGTTGAACATTTTATCTTTATGGTAAGTTAGTTCTTTTGAATATTCCAAACTGATAGAAAAACTCTTTTAATTAAGTTCCTTGCTGTGCATGACAATGGGTCAAAACCAGACACAGTTCTCCTGGGGCTATGAACAACTCCAGTTAATTTATTTTTCTCCTTTTTTTTTTTCTTTTTTTTTGAAGAGGGATTAATAAATAAAGTGTTCATTTTCCTCATGCCAATCATAATGTCTTTGTAGTAGGATATGGTTCGTGGTTTGAACACGTGCAAGAGTTTTGGGAACATCACATGGATGCCAATGTGCTTTTTCTCAAGTATGAAGATATGCATAAGGTAGGTTAGATGTAGCAAAAAGCTATTTTACATTTAGCATCGTAGTGTTTAAAATCCATAAAGTACAAAAATTGCTTCTTATGTCCATATTTGGCCTCCCTAATGTCCGATACCATTTTTAAAGCACTGGCATTCAATAGCTTTTATGGACATCAGCAGTTTCATAAACCTAGTAATTTACTCAGGTATCTGCCTGCATCCATAGGCACTAAACTACTCACAGAGAAGGCAGAGATGTGTAACTCTAGGGCCTGCTACACTCAGCACTGGGCATTCATTTAAAAGAAATGTCTTGCTGTGTGTTCTGTATCAATGAGAAAAAAAGTATATCATTGGTGTTTTGTCATATATTTGGCATTAATTCTGATTATTTGGTTCTTACTGTCTTCTGGGAAGCAATGTTGAAAACAGGGATGATTGTGTAGCATAAAGTGAACGTAATTATTGGGTGCTTACAGTATGCTGGCTAATAAATCCACTTTATTTTTAATCAGAAATTTAGTGGAAATACTACATAGAACATTGATTTCCACTTCCTATTGCAATAATATATTTTTGAGAATTAATGAAAATACTTAAAAATGTTTATTTGACTGGAAAATTAATGCAAACGTAGGAAAAACCCATCTCCTGTCTCTAAACCTACAAAAAGGCAAAATCAGGGTAGAACTCAATAAAGCTGAGTAAATTATAATTTCAGCTTTACTGAGCCTTCTGATGGAGTGGGATGCTAAAAAAAGATATAATACAATCAGAATAATTAAAAAAGTTTAGTAGAAATTATTTCAAACCCATGATTTTGAATAATGATATATTCCTAGCTGTGCTCACTGATGGATGCTGCCGAAAGCCAGTGGTGTCACAGGATCTCTGCTTCCTGATAAACATTGCTGTTTTGTCCTTGCAACTCCAGAAGTCTTATTCATACTGAGGAACCCTGGAGTTCTGGATACATAAATTACTGACTGCTTATTCTCAGAGGTCACCTCACTAGATCCTTTCCATATACGTGAATGCAGTTCCAGACGCTAACAATGAAGGAAGGGCTGTTCTAACATTTGTAGTCATTTATTTTACCAAGATGAAAATCAAACTTTTAATTCCTCCAAAATACACTGGTATTCCAAAGTGATCAGTTAAGGGTGTGGTATTGTCTGAAGTGGGAAGCATCACACTTTGCAGTTCCCCGTTCTAGCATTTGAAGAGGCGAGCTTACGTGATCATGTTCTCTGCCGACCTGTCTTACCCTAATTACTTGGAATGTGTTTATTTTCAGCAAATTGGAAGGTGTCAAAATTTTAAGACAGTGGTGGTGTTTCTACAACTTCTGCATTTGTATTTTTCACACTCATGAGGATATAATTAATTTTGAAATATTGAAACTCATTAAAAAAAGGTAATTTAAAATAAACTGTTTCTTAAATACTCTCTTACAGGACCTAGCAACAATGGTTGAGCAACTGGTGAGGTTCTTAGGAGTTTCTTATGACAAAGCACAGTTGGAATCCATGGTGGAACACTGCCATCAACTCATTGATCAGTGCTGTAATGCAGAAGCACTTCCTGTTGGCAGGGGTATGTTTAAAACCCACAGTAAAACTCTTATTGTGGAAATTGCAAGAAGCAACTGACAACTTAGTAACCTCCAGAATGTGTTAAGATGTTGGCAAAATATTTCTGTGTAATGATGGGAGGTAACTGACTGCTGGTGAAATTTCGGGGTTGGTTTGTTCTGAAATGAAGTTACATAGAAGTGACTAAATGGGATGGAAACATACAAGATCAACAGTGTATATTCGACACCATGCAAACCACTCTGAAGTAAGCCAAAGACTCTGCAACAATGGATTGAGCTATTCGTGCTGAGAAGACTGTACTGCTTCTTCTGACCTTTGGCATGTCAAAGCCCACACAATTTCATATAGTTTATCCTGGCCTAAGCCCTTGTTTTTAAGTATATCAGATTTTCTAGAATAGCAGATAATTCTAATTTGAAGGCATGAAATGACAAGGACCTGTAGCTTTCCTTGTGAGCTTTTTCTTTTCATTGTCTACCTCAGCTGTTTAAAATGTGTTTAGCTTCTAGATGTTTATTCTGATGAGGTCTTTCTCTAGGAATGTGAAGTGTCGTTTGATCTGCTGATACATCTGTCCTTTGATGATGTCAAGAAATCAAGTCCTTTCTCAGTTGTCTTTCTGATAAGCATAAAAGAGTGAACTCCCTCAAATTATTTTCTGTAGACTACTTTACAGCACTTAATGGCTCTTGAAAAATGAGAGAATAAGATCAAGATGGACAATTCCTATATCAGCCTCACAAGTGCCTTATCCAGACATAAAATCACTTTATCCACTAATATAATGCAGTTTTAATTGGAACTTTCTCTCCCTCTCCTTTGATTGTCCATCCATAGCCATGTTAGCACTTTTGATACAGCATCGTACATGAAGCATGTGTTTATCATGACCACAAAGTCTTTTCAGTGGAATTGATTTACAGGTTCTTGTCCCTTACTCAGGTATCATGACTTGAATGCATGACCTCAACCTACTTCTTAGGTTCCTTTCCATACTACCTCTCTCAGACAACCTTCATGTGATCTGCAAATTATATCAGCTGTAGTTTTTATAATTATTTTCAAGTCTCTGATAAGAATACCAAATATCATCAGTCCTTCTTTGACTACTAATTCTGAGTTAGCCAGGTGTTTAGTTGTTTATCATGCATTTTGTTGATATTATATAGTTCTATTAAAAAACACTAAAATCAAATGCCTTACAAAAGTTGATTGTATCTTTGCATTCACCTTTAACCAGTCAAACTGTAATCTTGCCAACACTCAGTCAGGTTTGAGAGAAAGTTTGCTTTCCCATGAAAGCAGGTTCACTGGTATTCTAATACTACCTTCGCATCTTTCTTGGCAGAGCCTTATGCCAGTTTTCCATTACTCAGCTCAGATTATCGTCAGAGTAACTGACCCAGGATAACTGGTCCTGTTTGTACGTTGGCACAAACATTTCAGAATGTCATACTTGGAAAAAGCCGTTGCTCACACCTGCTTGCTTTTCTCTGTGTCTTTGCACACCTGGTATGGAAAGGGTCTTGGTACGTTCTGTAGGGGCTATACACTCCAGTTACTACAGTAGGACCTGGAAACCAGATTCCTATGGGCAGTTCTCTGTCATAACTGTGATATGGCACCTCTTTTTGCCCCAGTTCACATAAGGTAATGATGAGTTCTTGAAATAAATATCTCAAGTTTACTGGCTTGAGGTAAAATTCCAGTGAAGACAAAGGAGTTTGTGGTTTCTCTGAAAGACCTAATATATTCCCTATAGTATCTGGTAGAGTCTCCATTGAATGGTGTGTTTTTCTGCTCTTAGTTCTCTTGCTTTCAACTCCCATCCTGTCCTCCCCTTACTACTTCAAACTGAAAATTCATCATGTAACACAACTTGTATCTTGTGTGAAAACAGCAGATCATCTCATTTGCAGTAGGATTTTATGGCACATTGCCTAACTGATTACCAACCCACTTTTCTGCTATGGCGACGAGATCACAAAATGATGAGTCTGGTAAGACATCCTGAGGGCCTTGGATAAAGTGTGTTTTATGTCAGTGCAAGATTTTACAAACACTAGAGCTGCTGAATTCTCTTCTGTTGACTTGCATGTAACATGAAAACCTAGCTTTGTTCCTAACCTCCATGATTTGGAGATCTGTGGAGCAGCAGCATTGCTTCTTGCTGCGCACAGCCCAAATCCCCCATCCTTGTCCAGTGAAAGCCAGAAAGGTGGTTGTGAAAGAAAGGTGAGGTTGTAATACAAGAGAAAAGAGAACAGAGCTGCTGGTGAGACCTTCCACAGGCAGAAAGGTCAACTGCTGTCTCTGCTGTCCAGTTCATCTCCATCCAGATAAACAGGGTGATGCCCACTTTTGCTGCATGCACTGTTCTGTACGTGGTGTTAGTGTTCATTGTTCTGTAGTGGAGCCTGCAAATCCCCAGTCAAGGGGCAGAGCCTCTTATTTATACTGTCTACAAATCTTTCAAAAAGAAGCCTCCATTTTGTAATAGAGAAGGAAGGGTGCTGCAGCAGTTAATGTAATATTTTGTCATTTGTTCACTGTGCTTTTTATTAAAAATATCCTTATTTTGAATTTCTTTTGTTTGCTGTCTCTGACTTTTACAGTATTTTGTTACTTCAGAATGCAGCTTCATTAACAGTGCTTTGTTCCTTCTCTGTTTGTTTCTGTGACAAAGAATGGTGGCAATAACATGACAGGTTATTGTAATTTGTTTCAAATATTTTTAATTTGTCATTAGTTACATTTACTTTATTATTTTACTTTATTTTAGTTCTTCATTTTTTTTCTTTTAGCACATTGATCTTTACTCTGAAGATAACCCTGAGCTGCTGTGAAAGCAGAACAATGATTATATATGTTACTTATATTTGACTCTTATCACATCATAATTTACACAGTTGCATGATTCAAATCATAAACCAGGTGGGTGACTTTTTGACAAGCTATCAATTCATAGGGGTAAAAAAAAAAAGACGTTACAAATAATCCCCTGTGTATGTCCTTTATAAAATTTGTCGTTTGTCCCATACATGTTGTTAGGGAGATTCAGAATTAAAAGGCTTATCTTTCCCAAGCAGAGGAAGAAAATGTTTTTGTTACTGTTATTGAAAGGGAAATACAGGCTTTTGTGTTTCATGCTGTACTTCATGCAATTAGAGTTGCCAGAGCAAAATTGAAATCAGTATCAGATGTTTATGATTGCAAGTGTTTTCCTAATTTTTTTTTGATACAGGAGAAATTTGATGAAAACAATAAATGATGCATTTTTAGTCAGTTTCAGGTTCTTTTGATCTTTGGATCCTGAAAACAAACCATAACGCTATCATACCTTCAGGAGTTACAGAAAAATTCTGATTTCATAGAACAGTCCTTGCCACACATACTACACCATCATGTTAATATGTAATTTGTAGATGTTTCAGACAGTTTTGTCTTTGGACTCAATTATAGAGTTGCTGCATAAAAGCAATGGTAATTAAATTAAATGGGTATTCTTCTTATGCATCAAATGCATAATTAAGCTCCCTGCATGTAGTTCTGTTCTTGCTGTTATGATTAAACTCTCTGGTAGCACAGTCCCAATTCTCCTTTCATTTATTCCAGTTGAACAAGGCTGGATTTTGTCTTTATTTGTATCCAACATAAATGAGAAGAGAATTGGGCCTCTCAATCTGGTTACTCCATGGGACTTATTCACCAAGGAGTAACCCTAGCTGACTTTGAGTTAACTAAATTTTGGACTGCAGTGAAACAGTGGTTAAAGGGACCACAGCCTTTGACCTGGTGGGTTCATCAGTGTCAGGTTATGTTACTAGTTAGGTTCAGTAGAGTAGAAGAATGCTCCATACAAGGAGAAAGTGTTCAGTGTCCATATTGCATCCACCAAAATCTTCCTATTCCTTGTGTACGAGATTAAAATTTAAATGGCACAAACTGAGTGTATGGCACTTGTTCTCTTCTATAGATAGAATCTAGGCACTCATATTTAACACAATTCTCTCTATGTGGAGAAATGTAAATCCATCTGTTGAACTTATCTTTAAACATAAAATAATAGGAATTAGTAATGATAATATTACATCTCAATAATCGGAATTCAATAATCAGTTTAATACTCCACATTCCATGTACCTTTTGGTTAGTTCTCTAATGAGTGTATGCTGAAGGCACGGTAATTTTGAAATGTATTATTGTTAGCTGTTGGAATTATTAAACAGCCATAGTTTGCACTGAAACCAGAAATCCACTTTTAAATGAATTCCCAAACCAAAATCTATTTTCATTTCTGATTAAGGCTAAAGCAAAATCTCACAAAAATCTGAGTTCTTCCTGTATAATACTCGGCTGGTGCAGGTGACAAGGTGTGTGGTATTTATTTTAAGGCTTTGCAAGGGTTGTAGCAGCGGAATGGGGCAAGACAGTGAACAGCCTTAGGTCTCATTGAGCTTTCAATGAAAGCTAAGACTGTTTAGCATCTCACAGATGATACTTGGTGCCCTGAATAATTAGACTGTAGATATGTGATGTCCTGTTTTGTCCGCTCTTTGACTTGTGTTCTTTCTCTCTGTTTCAGGACGAGTTGGGCTATGGAAAGACATCTTCACCGTTTCAATGAATGAGAAATTTGATTTAGTTTATAAACAGAAGATGGGAAAATGTGACCTCACATTTGATTTTTATTTATAAAAAATGCATGCATATGATATCCAAATATAGCTAGAAGTGCTTTATGCCTACATTTATTACCTGCTGGACAAACTACTGTAGCTATTACGTGTAATAAGATTTAAAGAAGAACAATCTAAGTAAACCATATCAGATACAATTATCTTTGATCCTAAACAGCTGTTTATTTTCTAGTATTTTAATCCTGTGTCCACATGCAAGAACTTCCTAGACAATACTAGAATATTCAGCGGTTAAGGAATGTATTACATATGTATAAGATATGTATCATATATGCAACTAGAATGTACACCTTTTCAGCCCCACACTGATTATTTAATGTGTTTTATAAAAACATTTCACTAGAACCTAAGTAAACATCTGTAAACCAAATAAAAAATTATTTCAGAGGGAAACAAGTAACAGGCCAAAACTGTATGCTAGAATGATCTCAGGGGTTAATCGTCACATTTATTTTTATAGCAGGTATATCAAGTATAAATAAATCCCATTCCAAAATAGTAACTGATCAAAGCGGGGTTCACATTAGGTTCTGCACACCCTTATCTGTATAATTTGAGTAGGTTCTGTGCACTGGCACACTTTGCAAGACAGGCCTTGTTATGGAATACAGCTGTGACTGTCACTCTGATCCCAAAACCTGCCCAGGCCTTCATGGATGACAGCACACAGCTGTCTTCCCAACGGATGACGTTCAGCTCTATGCCGAAGGTCAGCAAACAGAAGCTTTTTGAGCACCCAAATCTAATTCAGTCCCTCAAAATGGGGCTTAAAAGGAAGGCATCTGGTGCAGAGTCTTTCTTGAGGAATCAGAGTCTCTGACCCGTATCACTTTCCTGTATAGACGTGAATTTCACCCGTTAGATACAGTAAGAGAAGATAAGGTGCTGGATATCCTCTAGTTCCACTAAAAGTTAAGAGCACTCAGCACTGTTTATCGTTTGTGCTACTGGACTCCTCCAGACCTAAGTGGAAGATGAATATACGTGCCAGTGTAAGCAGGCAGAGGGAATGGCCGTGCTGAAGGAAGAGAGTTTAAGAATATGCCACCAGGTGGGAGTATTGCACAAATATTCGTGGAGAATACAGTTTCAGTAATTGTTAGCCATGACTGGTCTCGATTATAATCAGGATCCAAATTTATTTCTGTATCTTTTTTTATTCTCTACGACAGGTACACAAACAGCCTGAAGCAGGCTACTATCGCTATAAAACTCTCCAGAATTATTTTATTGTTCCATTAGGTAATGACAACTATGCTTTTTAGGTTCTCAGCAGCAGGAGGCCCGTTTTTGCTAGTCAAATAATCAGGCTCACCAAAAGCTGTGAGGAAGGACTAGCAGATTTTTAGTGTTTCAGTTCTGTTGGGAAACTGTCAGTTCAGCAACTGGCAAGTGGTGTAGCATGATGTGGCTTGACAGCACTTTTCCTTGTATATTTGTGAGTGAAAATGCTTTCAGTGAAATTTTATTTCTATTTTTATATTTTTAGTACTGTATGAATATTGAGCACTACACATTATACTTCTGTGCTTGCTTGCTTATTGAATAAAAGATGTGTTCCATGTATTGTGATTTGCTCATTTGGTAGACCTACTACTCAGGCTAGGTGGTCTTTGTACAAGCCACAGATCCTCTTCCCTACCCATACATCCTAATTTAAGACAGAAGAACCACAGAAAGATGGCATCAGCTCAGACAACTGTCTGACCCAGTGAGCTGTCTCTGACAGCGGCCCATAACGAATGCCTATGCAAGAGTAAAATAGAGAGCACAGGACTCTGTGAGCATCTTTGTGTTTAATAGCCCTCCACAGGGTTTTCTTCCCCTCATGCTGGTATTGACAGCATCCCATGGCAATGAGTTCTTCATCTAAATACACACTGTATGAAAAAGAACTTATTTGCTTAGAGACTGCTACCAGATAGAGTAATTTAGTGTATCTTTGTTCTTGAATTATGACAGATGATGCGCAGTCACTGTTGAATCCATGCAAGATTTTACACACTTCTGTCTTGCACCTCTTGGGCAACTCGGGGGTCTGTATTGGGACCGGTCCTGTTTAACATCTTTGTCGGTGACACGGACAGTGGGCATTGAGTGCGCCCTCAGCAAGTTTGCTGATGACACCAAGCTGTGCGGTGTGGTTGACACGCTGGAGGGAAGGGATGCCATCCAGAGGGACCTTGACAGGCTTGAGAGCTGGGCCTGTGCAAACCGCATGAAGTTCAACAAGGCCAAGTGCAAGGTCCTGTGTGTGGGTCGGGGCAATCCCAAGCACAAATACAGGATGGGCGGAGAATGGATTGAGAGCAGCCCTGAGGAGAAGGACTTGGGGGTGATGGTTGACGAGAAGCTCAACATGAGCCAGCAATGTGAGCCTGCAGCCCAGAAGGCCAACCGTATCCTGGCCTGCATCAAAAGAAGCGCGGCCAGCAGGTCGAGGGAGGTGATTCTGCCCCTTTACTCCGCTCTCGTGAGACCCCACCTGGAGTACTGCATCCACCTCTGGGGTCCCCAACATAAGAAGGACATGGAGCTGTTGGAGCGAGTCCAGAGGAGGGCCACGAAGATGATCAGAGGGCTGGAGCACCTCTCCTATGAAGACAGGCTGGGAGAGTTGGGGCTGTTCAGCCTGGAGAAGAGAAGGCTCTGGGGTGACCTCATAGCAGCCTTCCAGTACCTGAAGGGGGCCTACAGAAAAGCTGGAGAGGGGCTTTTTACAAAGGCAAGTAGTGATAGGAGGAGGGGGAACGGTTTTAAACTGAAAGAGGGTAGATTTAGATTAGATATTAGGAAGAAATTCTTTACTGTGAGGGTGGTGAGACACTGGAACAGGTTGCCCAGAGAAGCTGTGGATGCCCCCTCCCTGGCAGTGTTCAAGGCCAGGCTGGATGAGGCTTTGAGCAACCTGGTCTAGTGGAAGGTGTCCCTGCCTGTGGCAGGGGGGTTGGAACTGGATGATCTTTAAGGTCCCTTCCAACCCAAACCATTCTATGATTCTATGATTCTAACTCCATGCTGAGGAGTCCTGCTAGTCTCTCTCACACAGGAGACCAAAACCCACAAACTTCAACAAGCTGGAAGAAGCAGGGAGTAGGAGAATTCCTTGCTACAGAGAAAGTCAAAATCTCCCCACAGTTCCTGCAGATTAGAGTCAGAAGAAAATTTCATTAGCCCCGAAAATTACTCAAATCACTTAATCCTGAGGATGTATGAGCAATGTATCCTTACTGGCTGCTAAAAGGCTTCTTTGCATTTCTGAATACACCAGGGAATCCTACCCCTGTTCCCAGGCACAGCCTGACTCCTTTGCTAGAGCAGATGACCACCCCCCAGCCACCAGAGCCAAAAATCTTCTAGTGCCACATTTTTAACAGCCAGGTGTATACACATGCCATTGCCAAACTGAGCCTGTGCAGAGGGTCACCAGCTACCAGGCTGGAGGTGGAACAGCTAGTTTGGCCAAAAAAATATTTCCTTATTGTAGAGAGTGACAGCCTCTGTGACAATCTATTGTGCACCTACTGCTATGCTGGTGCTCTTTGGTTTAGACAACAAAGTTGCCATGTGCTAGGAATCGGCTTTCTAGGACCAGACAGACTGTCCTCAGCCAGAGCTATTCTTTTCTACCCTGTGACTCTGTTACCTTCTGTGCTATCAGGTGAAATTCATCCAAGAGTTGTAAGTCTGATCAAAGCCAGTTCCCACGTAAGCCGTGCTGAAATTCTGCCTTTGGATCTGTGGTCCTTGAAAGCATTTCAGTCTTTCTATTAAAATCTGTAGGTAGTAAGCTTCTTCCTATTTTGACAACTGGAACGTTCAGGACTCGGCCAAATGTCACCATGACTCTCTCTGTACAAACACAGACACCCCTTGGCCAAATGCCCCAAATTTTCTCTGGAGAGAATGCCTTGTTGATACAAATGCGCTGCAAATGAAGAACAAAATTACCAGAAAACCAAGAGAATTATTTTTTTTTCTCCTCTCAGCATGCAAATTTGGTAAGCTGCTTCCGCTGAGGTAACAGCCGCAAACTTACTGTGCTAGCGAGATTTATCACAGTTATGCAGCTGGTAGCCCATTTAGTGATACAGATCTGCAATACACGGGGAGGATTTGGATGGCTTCATTGGTATTTCAGATCGCCAACAGGCATCCCCCTTTCCTGTAAAGCACTGAGTACCCTCAGTGTGAGTTCATGCCAGCCGTCATTGGCCTTATACCTTCACGGAAATACCAAACACACCACTTCACTGGATCAATCTGTCACTAGGAAGGTGCACATCAAGCAGCACTGGAAAGGCCTTGGCCATAAGGCCCCCAGAAAGCCCCAGGACTGTGCTGAGCACCGCTGTGGCTCCTGGCTCTCCACCCTTGCAGCTTCAGTCGGTGGGGCGCCTCAGTGCCAGCAGCACTAAGTGGCTCGCCTCAGTAAGAGCCCTCCAAAGCATTAATATGAAGGAACTGAGGGGAAACTAATCTAGATAAGAAGCTTTTGCACTGTTTTGTATACAAAAGGTGTAAGTGTTCGTTGCAATGAAGTTGGGTAGTAAAGAAGAAAGACAAGAAAGCTAATGAGTAACCATTAAAGATTCTCAGCACTTTTGTGTAAGCATCACAACACAACATGGCACCAACAGTTCTGGCAATAATTATAAAGATTTATAGGCTTCAGTCACCATTATTATAAGCCATTCAGTCTTGCCTGGGCTATAAATAATGCCACTTAGTAGCTAACAGCAAAGGTTTAGAGGGAGGATTAAGGAGCAGCATTTGCCTCTTCAGTCAAAAGAAAAAGGCTAAACAGAGATTCAGCTGAATTAAATAATATTAACAAAAAAATCCCAAACCAGTGACAACCAGCCATGGGAAGGGCACAGTACAGAAATGATGATATGTAATCTCACTACATAATCCATTTGATTTCTTTACCATGGGATCTGCAGACTGGTGTCCTCAAGTGTTTGAATCATAAAACATATGCAGATGAGTATTTTCTGCTACCTGTCATGGTGTATATCACACAGAACAGAAATAATCACAACCAGTAATCAGCTTCATTCTGACAACGGAAAGAGAGTCTGCAAAAATAAGCACCTTCATTTAAAAATAAAACTTACCCAGATTTCAGCCTAATGAGGCTTAGACCTCAAGTGCCGAGTCATACTCCAGTAAAAACCGCTGTTGTATCTTCAGGGAGTGGCAAGGAAGTCAACAACACTGATGCCCTGGTCTATCTGCATGTAAATCACCCCTCTAAAAGATGGGAGAGCGATGGCGAATTCTGCAGCCAGATTGGAACAACGTCTCCTTCCAGCTCTCAGGCTTGATTCACACATAGGTGCGTGTAACATCCAGTGTCCTCCTGAAAGCGTCTGAGCTGTGTGGTCTTTAAAAATGAATGCGAGAAAAGTTTACAAAGATGCAGGGCAATTTTCTGTGCTTTAGGACCCCAACACGTGGGAACCACGATTAGCAGCGTAGGACTCCTTACCATAAATTTGTTTTAGAAACAGTGAAGCTGTTTACACCAATTGAGTAGAGAAAAGAAAGGAGAAGCCTTTGTACTCCCTGTTACTGCAAGAACCTACATGAGGTTCTTTTGGTAAGCTCTGCTGTGACAGTATCATTTTTTCTGGGTTTTGCCACTTCATCAATGGGTAAAATTGTAAAGCCACACGACAACTTTTGCTGGAGTTCTCACTGCGCACAGATGACAAGGCCTGACAACGCACGCTAGAGTAGTTTTAGAAGCTACCACCTTCAGCTGTCCACTCAGCCTGTCTGCCAGAAATGGCCACCATGGAGGGGAGACAGCAGAAGCAAATGTGTGCCGGCTCCTCAGCTGCTGTAATTTACAGGCTGACATATTAACTTAAACTGATATGGATGGTGGTTTCAGATAAAAGGCTGATTTGTGAACTGCAGCTGCAAGAAGCCAAACATGTCCTCGGGTGTTGCCCTGGCTCAGAGGTGATCTCCCAAGTCCTTGCCAGAGTCCTCTGAAAGAGCTATGCAATCAGCCGAATGCAGTCTCTACTTGGGAACAGCCCGTTTCACATATGGACCAAGTTTCACCTGTGAGAGATGGTCTATAAAGGTGGAATCATCTCGTTCAGCGAGAAGGGGAGACAGATCCACACTGCTGCATGGAGTGAATTAACTAAAACCTACTTTTGGAAGGAATATTGTGTTGTAGGAGGGAGTGCTGCAATAAGACATGCTGTGTGACAGCGTGCAAGATGCAGAAAGAACAGTAACGTAATGGCAGCTGACTGCTCAGGCTGATTCCAATCGCAATCACTAATATGCCGACTTGCTTGATATGTGTGGTTCGAGTGATATTCAAAGTAACTGCCACCCAGACGTTAAATCCACTGTCACCATCTCTGTCACATACTCAGCTTTTGCCAGCACTGAACATAAGATGACAATTTAATCCTTGCACGCAGATAACAGTAGCGCAGCTGGTGTAACAGTGCGCTAAGACTTCAGCCCTCGCAGGCCTTACATCTGCTTTCTCACGGCTTTGGAAAAGAGTCACCCATAAAATATGTGAGAGCTCTAAGAACACAGCACAAGCGAACCAATTAGAACAAAACAAGAACCAAGGAAAATGTTTAGATTTCAAGCTCTGCGGGGAAGACAGTATTTTATTTTTGCCCATACATCACATAACCAAATGATCAGGTCTTAATAAATACATAAAAATTTACCAGAGGAAACAAAGGTGATGATGAATATTCCCTACTCAAAGCTTGCACCACTCCAGTTTTAACTTTTCCTGGGTTATTCATGTACCACTCTTGTTTGCTTCTGCACCTTAATTGTTTCTGGTGCTGCAACCCCTCCCAAAAAGGCAGTTCTAACCCTATTGAAACAGATAATCCTGGAAATGCTGCAAGAGATTTTTCACTTCCTGAGATTGCCTCCACTCCATAGTTGGTAGGATTTAAACCCACAGAGGAAGATCCACAGTGGGTTTCCAGTTCGTAACCACGCTGCTTCAACCACACACTATTAGAGGTCTATCTCTCTTGACAGCCTGACCCTTTTGGACACATTCACTGTTCCTTCAGTAAATACCACTGAGATTAGAAACTAAAACTGGTTCTGACTTTGTTTTTATTATTAAAGATCTGTGTAATCCTGTGTATTCTAATCAGGATGAAAGAGGAATATAAACAAAAATATGATGTGGGCCAATTCAAGCTGTAAACATTTAGTTTTTAACCATGCAAGTATGGATCATTTGGTCACTTTTTTTACCCAGTAATCTGAAGCAATTAACATGAAGCCTTTGAAATGAAGAAATCATTTAAAAATTATTCTATTTTTTTCTAGAAATAACTACAACACTATGCACTGCAATTGCATTCCTGCGATCTTACATACTTTTGCTCAAGCTATCGTCTCTGAAGGAGTACTACCATTGAATTCAAAGGGACTGTATATGAAAGTTAAGTTACATACACAAATATTTGTGGGAATCAAAGCTTTAACATGCCCTGCAGGGCATTAGTCTCCATCAAGAACTATTGAAATACTGAACTTGTTCATGGACTTTTGAAAATGGAAAGCATTATCAGTTAGTTGCTGATGTGTGGCCAGTGTGTCTGGACTGTGCAAGAGACTATTTTTTCCGGACAACGGCTACAATACAGTTTTCAAGGAATCTCATTGAATTTATTAAAAAAACCCAAAACACACTAAAACTTATGGAAGGCCACAGAATAAAGCTTCTTTTCTCATGTCCAACTGCAATTTATGCAGTCCTTTTGGAATTAAAAGGACTTAAATCAAGATGGAAAACACCCTACTGATACTTTACATGGGTCACCACACCATGAAAAAGTATGTATGTTATACTGAATCAAACCTTAAAGAGCCCAATTTCTCACTGAAATGCTCAATGAAATCTTAAACCGAAGGCACTCATACACCAACTGGGGCGAGCAGGTACTAACACCCCCTCGGCTGCTCCTCAGTTCTAGGCCCAGCCATCAGGCACACAACGGCCATGGCCACCAGACCCACACTTGGGGGTGATGTCTGGTTCCCTGTGTGAGGCTGTGGGCCCTGGACTGTTACTAGCCCAGCAGAGCACCTGCCTTCTTAAGTGAGGGAGAGGTTTAATCACTTTAATTAATCACTTGAATTTTCTGTCATCTAATGACAAGCGCAGCCTGAACGAAGGCAGAAGCACTGCGTGGTTTGCTTGCACCCCGCTGCTCTGGAGGTTGGGGTCAGGGATGCTGCTGTAAGCATGGAGGGAAAGATGCCTCTGAGCTGCATGCTCGGTCAGGGTGAGGGCTGCAGGTCTGGACTGAAGAGAAGACAGTGAGGTTGTTGAAATCCTGAGCTGTTACGTTCAAGGGGAGTAAAGAAAGAAATTATCTTAGGAGGGAGGCCATCCCTGATAAAGAAGAATCTGGTTTACGTGTGGTTTATTCCACAGTTCTGTTTGCCAGGAGTTCATTCACCTTTTCTCTGAAGTACCTGAAACAGAGAGGCTTTACAGGTCAGGACCTAGATGGGCCAGTACTCTCCCATTGTAGCCCAACTTAGAGCATGTCCTGATAATCAGAATGACCTGCTCCACACGAAGGAGGTACAGGGCGGTAGAGGAGGCAGCCTGTGTGCTATGCAGCATCCTTATTGGATGTGTTGCAGGTTGGCTTTAACTTTGGGGGAATTTCTGCCTTTGGGACACAAAATTACACAGTCCCTGAGCTCACAATGTATAAAATTGTCTTTGTGAAATAAAATGGACATCCTGTAGGTTATCTCAGTCTTTTGCATTACTCATCAGAATTGAATCTTGGAGAGGAAATTTCTGTATTTGCTGAAAAGCCATCACCTGCTGTAGCAAGAAGGTTTTCACCACAGATTAGAGTGGTGCCAGGTCCCTTGCTCATCTGTAGGAGTTGTGTTTCCAGCTGTACCACCTTGTTTGGTAAACACAAGAACAAGTGCACATGCTCAGCCTCTTGAATAACATTAGACCTTTTAAGGGGCAGGGCCCTTGGAGGTGGTTTGTGCACATGAAAGACATGTGCCAGAATCCAGAAAGCTCTGCCTTAGTGCGTCACAAGGGGACAGGTTACATGCAGGAGAGGATACAGTATTGAAGTAATTGGTCGTTCTTTCTAGAGAGAGCTTTCATGTTTATTTGCTTCTGGTTTGCATTTCCCATGAAGCAAGTGCTACTGCTGTTTTCCCTGGATTGTATGAAGCTGAGGAGAAAACTTCTTTGGTCATCCTCTGAGTAGGGCAAAATCTGTCTCTGAGAGGGTCTGTCTCAAGCCATTGAAAGAGAATAGGGAGAAGCAGGAACTGCAGATTGAGAATATATTAATTAAAGACTTCATAATTGCAGTTGAGGAAATAAGAAATGGAAGGTAATGAGCAGACACCACCTTTACAGTCGATAGTTTGTGATTTGCACACCACTATTTTTCCTATGGCTAACAAACACTGGCAAAGATGCTGCATGCCTCAGAAACAGGGAGCTCCAGGAAGAGTTGTGAGGTGGGATGTAGCAGTGACTTCCCAGGAAACCCCTGCTTCACCCACCATTTGGATTTCAGGGTGACTTGCCCTGTCTATTGTGTGTAGGTATCAAGGTGTTGGTAGTGGGGGGCTGCAGGGGCAGCTGCAGTGAAGAAAGGGCAGGAATGCCCCGTGCCAGACACAGCTGCCTCCAGCCAGCTCCGAGGGACCTACCGCAGGGTACAGGTGAGACCCTCAGCTGTGGTGCATCTGTGAAAGCTTATTTAAGAAAGGGTAAAAATACAGCACAGCTGTGTGAGTGCAAGGAGTAAGAGGAAAGAAGTAAGAGTGAGAAACTGTCCTGCAGACACCAAAGTCAGGAAAAAGGAGGGGAGGAGGAGGTGCTCTAGGTGCTGGAGCAGAGTTCCCCTGCAGCCCCTGGAGGAGACCATGGTGAAGCAGGTACTCCTCTGCAGTGCGTGGAGTGGACCATGGTGGAGCAGAAATCCATATGCAGCTCCCAGAAGACCCCACATCAGAGCAGGTGGGCATGCCCTGAAGGAAGCTGGAGCAGTTCGTGAAGGACAGTAGCCTGTGGGAAGGATCCACACTGGAGCAGGGGAAAAAATGTGAGGAACAAGGAGTGGCAGAGACAGAACTGTTAGGGACTGACTGCAAACCCTGTTCCCGGTCCCCCTGCAATGCTTGTGGGGAGGAAGTAGAAGAGTTGGAAAGGAAGGAGTGAAGTTGAGCCTGGGAAGAAGGGGAGGGTGGGGGGAAGGTGTTTTAGATTCTTTGTCTTTGTTTCTCACCATCCTATTCTGTTTTTAATTGGCAATAAATTAAATTAATTTTTCCCAGATAGGGTCTGTTTTGCCTGTGATAGTAACTGATCAGTGATTTTCCTGTCTTTATCTCAACCCATGAGCTTTTCCATCTTGTTTTCTCCCCCTGTCCTCTTGAGGAGAGAGAGTGAGAGAGCAGCTGCGTGGGCATTTAACAGCCAGCCCAGGTCAACCCACCACACTGCGGAAGGCTCTGGTAGCCCATTTCACATCACATGGGAGCTTATAGTTTGATGTGGCTCTGCTGCTGGTTGTTTGCTGTAACCCCATCAAGAGAACAACAAATTGTGCTAGAGCCACAAACTGTTCACCCTTGATCTGCATGAGGGAATTCATAGCCTTAATTGTTCTCTGACAACTGTGGAGACTGGCCCTCTTTCAAGGGGAATAAAATGAAATAAAGGACAAGGTTACAACAATCCTTTCACTTTAGGTTACATAAAATAAAATGTGTTAGGCTTTAAAAAAAAATGTTAAGAGAAAAATGAAGGTGAGACTTGCTATCTGTCTTGCCAAATACAATACAAAGTAGTGAAGCTTTCAGAAACAAGTAGAGAAAACATTCTATTCTAAAGCTTCATTTATTCCTCCAAGAAAAGAAAAGGCTGTGGTTCTGACTGAAACACTGTGACAGATCCTCATTATTCTGTTAGTTAGAAACTGCCTTCTACATTTCTATCTGAACTGGCCACAAATATGTTTATACCATTTGCAAGATCAATCCATCTTGTAACTATGGTGAAACATGCCTCAGATGCAGGAACTTAGTATAAAGACTCTTGGGAAACTCTTATCAATTAAATTATTGAAATTAGAAGAAATGAGGTCCAAATCCCGTAGTGGCTATCAACGCTGTAATTCTTCTGAAGACAGGAAAACAAGCAGAGCTATTCTGATTTATGGTAACTGAGGATCTTGCCCTCATACTAGCAGGAGTGTACTTAAAAATATAAGCAACGGATCTGATTTATGACATTTTATGCACCAGTGTGAATTCCAAGTAACATATAAATCAGGAGCTATTCAGTGCAGGTAAGTTACTCTTGATTTGTGCACTGATATTTTGCAGATGTAAAGGCGGTGTAAGTGAGAAGAGAATATAGGTTCAGTATCTGATGAAACTTTCAATTTGATTTCTCTGTCAGTAATCTTTGGCTTTCAGTATAAGGACTTCTTATGGACCATGGACTATTTCTGAACGGTCTGTGAGAGATAGCTAAGAAAGGCAAGCTGACTTAGTAGAGCAGATGGACATATACTTCCACCAGAAAATGTCTAGGGGTCCAGAAAAATACCAATTGCTTTTGGTTTTTAAGAGAGAGTAGTTTAGGGCTCCATCCTGACTTTCTGAAGTTGAAGGAAGCTTTGCTAATGACTTCAGCAGCAGCAGGATGTGCTTCTACTTATCGTGTTATTGTTGTAGCCTAGTTACTGAGCCACGTAGCTGCTGCTGCTGCCTTTGCTGTTTGAACAGTCCTTTTGCTAACAAATTGATTTAAATATGTCTGCTGAGCCTGTAAAAAGGGCAGAGCAGTGTTAAAGAGTTCATGGATTTCCCTCTGGCTTGGGCATGGTACAAATAGCTGGCACAGCCTCTTTAGTATCAAACCCCCGGTACCCAAGATGGAACTTGGTTGTGCCTGAGGAGGCAACGGCAGAATTGGCTTGTGTGTGTTTGTTTCAAATACACTTATTGTCTGCCCATATTTACGATGGGGTGGATTTTGCAGCCAGAACCCGCTCATTAGAGCTCTTGGCCTTTGAGAAATGGACCCTCCCTGTTTACGGTTTCTAGGGAGCCAAACTTGCATGGGTGCCACTGCGAGTGTATCAGCCAAGTGACTGTAGTAATGATGACACTTAGCCATGTATCAGATGAAGAAGAAAAGGTTGTTTTCCACCTGAATGGTGGA
Organism: Nyctibius grandis; assembly: GCF_013368605.1. Taxonomy (NCBI): domain Eukaryota; kingdom Metazoa; phylum Chordata; class Aves; order Nyctibiiformes; family Nyctibiidae; genus Nyctibius; species Nyctibius grandis. Next base: position 82,460,489 of record NC_090662.1, read on the forward strand.
GAAAGAATGCTTGGAGGCTAATTTCTTTTAATGGATGGCTGCAGAACTAGGACATCTGCCAGCGATTACCACTGTAGATGGGCTTTGCTAGTAAATTAAGTGTGCTTGTGACTGCTTCTTGGCACTGAGGTGAACTGGCATGGAATACCCCATGTCCAGACAGTTAAACACTTCTCACCCTTTGAAACAGGGTGGCTGCACACAAACTGCCCATTGGGAATGGTTCCTGACCAAGCTAACTCCCAAAATGTGCCCAAGAAGCTGCTTGACCCAAGCTTGGGTCAAAATCCAATTAGAGATTATTCTAACAATTTGAGCGTAGAGGGGATGAAGGTGCAGTGCCCACTGACAGTACCCAGCAACTGCTTAATTTGCTGCATGTTAAGCAGTGGGAATGATCTACTCAGATCTACTTAATTTCTGTTTGATAACATGAAGATAAGATTGCTTAAGTTGTCAGAAAGGTGTTGTTTTCCTTTTCTCTCCTTTCCTTCCCCCCCCTGCCCCCTTCTCCCTAGTAGTCCAAAGCACTGAGCAAGGCAATGAAAACTTGAAGCATTTGAACTGTGATGAACTGTAGGGATTGGACTAGATGATCTTTCGAGGTCCCTTCCAATCCCGAACATTCTGTGATTCTGTGATTTTGTTTGTTTGTTTATTTTGGATGGGGTTTTTTTTGGGGGGGCGGGGGCAGAAGGGCTTTTCTACCTGTGTAAAATGCTGCACAGTGCTGAATTTTTGCTAGAGGACTAGTAAGTTTTGCTCTTGTCCTGCTGTTTTTCACTTGGCCAAGCAACGCCTGCTTGATTTTTACTTCTCATGTCACTTTACAGAGAATTGACTGAGCCTTCTTACATGGCTTTTGTCATTTGTATGTAGCATGCTGTATTTTTCAGAAGGCTACAGGACTTACAGAATTCCCTGTGCTTACATTTGCTTTCTATACTGTGGTAATTGAATAGCAGGAGCAAGGTGCAATTGATTGACATGTATCAGACAGAGGAGGAAATATATTATACTCTGACTGCCACTCAGCTTGGGGAGAAACCAAATTTCTAATTGTGAATTATATTTGTAATAGAGGAAACAGGGCCTTTTAAAATATTTCCTTTGAAGTGTCTGATTGGGTTAACTACATAAGTATCAATAGAATTGCCCTGTGATCCAGTGCATAAGACTGCGAATATTTCAAAGTACTTTTGTGACTAATGACTGTAAAACGGCATAGCACCATCACCTGGATCACCCTTATTTTGTTAGCACTCAAAACACATTCCACATGGGCAAAGACAAATGCCTCCTCATACCTGAATAAGCCCCAGAGCGGCATCTCCCAAAGCTTTGAGCAGCAGAGCATCATCAGCTCTCAGCATTTCTACCGAGAGCTCACATCATGGTGTTTGCTGTCGCAGGTGCTGTTCAAGCTGTATGGTTGCGCAGAGCAGATGCAGACCGTTTCACATTGCCCAGCAGGTCACCAGTGAGCCACGCTTACGAAACTGTTGCATATGCCATGCAATACTATCTGTGTCTGATTGTTATTTTCCCAGTTAGCTCTTCTGTTTATACTTACAGTGTAGTTTGCCTCAGATTTCCTGGTGTGGAAAATTAATAATAGCTCTTCATAAAATAGAGTAATTAGTCTAATGAGCTGGTGTCTGGTACACGCATTTTTCTCCTGCAAAAGCCTGAAAGTCTAAATAAACATCTAAGCATCTTTACTGCTTAATAAAATTGCAGGCATTCTTAACTAAAAGGTTGTGTTTTTAAAGACTTTTAGAGTACTTTAATGTGCATAGCCTTCAAGATAATAGCCAAAAATCTTCCCAGAGATAATTCTGTGTTATTTGGTGAAGGAGTTAGTCTACCACTCTAAACTGCATATCTGAAAGTGCTGACACAGGAGATAGTACCCAGCACAAGCACAGAAATTGTGAACTCCTCTCATCTGGTCACTGCTAGTCAGCAAGAACCATCTCAGTCAATTTTTTTATCAGCAAATTAGACCTCGTGTCAAGAAATCAGGTTTTGTCTCTCTTGTTGCTGCTGCCAGCCACACTGCTTCTTTTTTGTGTCCTATATTCTAGTGTATTCTCATAATCCTGTTTTAAACCCAGGGGAGACCAAGGCCAGAGTGACAACTGCAGAAGACCTCAGTGCCTTTCTCCCCTCCTCTCAAGGAATCACATTTACCCCAGGGCCTCATTCCCCACAAACCAGAGCACCGTTGTGTGGCAGCAGACGGTGCTCAATTAATTCAGCTGCAGGTTTGTACTGAAGTCTAAGTGTTTACAGTCTTGGGACTTTAAATCAAAATCTTTCTATTGCTCAGAGGACAAGCACTGTGTAACTTGCAGGTAGCATTGTCCCCTCAGTCCTTTCTGTCCTATTGTTTTCCTGGGGTTCAGTGGTGCCTTTCATTGTAGCAGGTTGCAGTGCCCAAGGAGCCCTTGTGCTATTTAGGGTTTGGGGCACAATTCCTTTACTACTTTGAGAGGAGTCATCTGTCACAGATACACCATGTTTGCTGGATCCTGTGGATGTGAGCAAAATCAGTCTAGTTCTACTGACGGAGAGAGGGTGGAAGAGGGAGCCACGGCCCTTCTCACCCACCTCTTGTTCCTCCTGCTTGTATGTGAGGAAACAGGGTCTTTATTTTCTTCCCTTCTCTGAAGTCTGTTGGAACCCGAGAGAGATGCCTTCTTTGGACCACTGTCTCACTTCTGTTCTGAAGTCGTTACAAGATCAGTTTCCAATTATAACACGTTACCAGATTTGATATACATCATCTTATCCTTTGGGAACTCATTTGAAATGACTATACACTTACGACAGAAAGCTAATTTTCTGAAGCAGTAAGATTTATAGTTTGTTCCAATCAAGTATGAATTTGCTGTTAATCCCAATGTGGACTTGCCTCTTGCAAGTAATTTTTAGTTATTATCATGTGAAGTTTCCTTCATCATGGTTCGTGTCACTTTTCTTCCTCTCCTTGCCATGTAGTTTGAGATTTAGGGTCAGATTCATTGTAGGAGTAAGCTGTGGCAGCTCTATTGATTTCATTGAAGCTGAATCCAGCTGTGAATTTGAGTGCTTTCTTTTATTGGAATTGCTTGAAGTTGTAATGAAATGTGCAAGGCGTCCGTGATTGTATACTTTCATTGTAAGGAAGGGATGAGCATAGGAAAAAATTTGGGGCTCATAAAACTGCAGCAAAGCTGTAAATAACAAAAAGCTGTATTTTGCCATCTTGCTTTTTGTAAACAAAATTTCTTCTGAAGGCAGTTGCATTTTGTTTAAGAGTAGATCCTAGACTAAAGTTTAGAAAAAACCATAAACGCCTATGAGCTAGTCCCAGTGTTCAGATTTGTGTACAAAACCTCCTTTGATTCAAGGAGAAGGTAATTGAATGCTCATAGCTGTGGCTGAATTTGGCTCATTATGAATCCAAAAGAAACATCAGGCCGAATCTTTTCATCCTTGTTTAATTCTTATTCAAGCCTAGTGAGAGCCAGAGGTGTCTTCAGTAATATAAGGCATCCCTGTACAGTATATTGCACTGTCAGGTACTTCCACTCTCCATTGCTGGGTGTGTTTTTAGTGGGAAAGGGGCTGCCATGCGCTAAAATACTTACCAGCCATAGACTCCATATGCAGACAATTAATGTTGACCCCACTACTTCATGATATCTCTACCCAATTCTCAATAACTGAATAAAGTCTCTAAATTTTACAGGGCAAAGAGATCCTGTCTGTGGTTTGAAGTGGGAGGGCTGCTGTCATGGAACATATCTATGCATTTTAATTTTATTGGTTTTTAACTTTTAAGACTTAAGTGTATATTCCAACTTACTGTTTTGGCTGTAGTAGCAGAAAGAGAAACTCTGGAATCTTTTATTTAAATACTTACAGTTGTGTATGTTTATTTATTGCTTTCAAGTCAGTGGACAAACAACAACCGGTTTACTTATATATTTCTGGAAATGAACTGATTTGTGTTGAATTCTCAGAAAAATATGTGACTTTGCCAAGCTTAGGAGTATCTGATGACTGCCTAATATATTTTACAGCTATGCCTGTGAGCTCTGTCCCAGATACCACATTATTCTCCTGGGACCTTGGACAGATCTTACTTCAAAAGACAGCTGAAAAAGAAGTTGAACTGAAAAAAGCATTTCAAATGCTTGATGTTGGTCAGACCCTGACAGTCACAAAGCGTAAATTCAGGAGACTGATTGAAACCTTGCTCTTCCATTTAACAGAAGGTGAATTTGATGCTGGGCTGGCAGAGGTATGCTACGTCACTGCTGTTTATAATCATTTAGAGGCTATTCCTATTTATGTGAATAGCAAAACTTCAATGGGAGCAGGTTTCAGACCAATATTATCAAAAAGGTGCTAGACAGGGTTCAAATGAAAGTCATAGAAAACTTACAAAAGTAATGTGAGCTAAATTTGATGACTGATATGTTTATATGAGGGTTTTGTCTGTGTGGCATGTCTCACTATTTGAAAGAGTTGCAATTTACTAGCAGATTTTGTGATTTAAAAAAAAAAAGAGCTCACAGCTTAAATTCATATACATGCAGTGTTATGAATATGGATAGCTTAGGTTGTGAACTCTGAGTCAGAGACCAGCTGCTTTTTGTCTGGATGGGGAATTTCTCTGCTCCCTTTTGATAGTTGCTACCTTATAAACCATCGTCAGGTTGGACTTGAAGGAACATCGGGTGTTTATATGATATCATGACTGTTGTTTATCAAAAATAGGGGAAGATTCTGATGCACAATCTGCACCAGCATTATTGTACACTTAAATTTCTGTCCTGAAAGTGTAGGTGACTGAGTTTTATATATTATTTTTTTCTAATGTACTTGACTCTTGTTTGTTTAATTTGGGTGAGCTGAGCTATTACACTTGCATTTTAAACTAATCAGTCTGTAACAGGTTAAGCCCATTTCAGCCAAGACTGATGTTAAATTCTTTGCTGAATACTAAATTGTCATTAGGAGGACACCTATACACCTGAAGCACATTAAATACTCTTTTGGAACAAGAGAAGGATGCATCATAGAATCATAGAATGGTTTGGGTTGGAAGGGACCTTAAAGATCATCCAGTTCCAACCCCCCCTGCCACAGGCAGGGACACCTTCCACTAGACCAGGTTGCTCAAAGCCTCATCCAGCCTGGCCTTGAACACTGCCAGGGAGGGGGCATCCACAACTTCTCTGTGCAACCTGTTCCAGTGTCTCACCACCCTCACAGTAAAGAATTTCTTCCTAATATCTAATCTAAATCTACCCTCTTTCAGTTTAAAACCGTTCCCCCTCGTCCTGTCACTACTTGGCCTTTTAAAAAGTCCCTCTCCTGCTTTCCTGTAGGCCCCCTTCAGGTACTGGAAGGCTGCTATAAGGCCTCCCCAGAGCCTTCTCTTCTCCAGGCTGAAGAACCTCAACTCTCTCAGCCTGTCTTCATAGGAGAGGTGCTCCAGCCCTCTCATCATCTTCATGGCCTTCCTCTGGACTCGCTCCAACAGCTCCATGTCCTTCTTATGTTGGGGACCCCAGAACTGAATGCAGTACTCCAGGTGGGGTCTCACGAGAGCAGAGTAGAGGGACAGACTTAACTCCCTCGACCTGCTGGCCACGCTTCTTTTGATGCAGCCCAGGATATGGCTGGCCTTCTAATGTGAGCTTCTAGTGGCATAGAGATACGATACGCTTGTTTCTAAAATCGCTTTTTCTGTATGTGTAATTGGCGTAATTGCCATAGGAATGTTACTTGACTGCCAAAGGGAAGGGAATGGTCTGCTAAGCCACTGATCTGCTAATGGAAAAACATGAACCTTTAAGACTAATCAGCCTGTTCACTAAATTAACAGTGAAAGTTGTTGTGTATGAAAGAAATTATAACTGAATCAGTTTAACAGGGATTTGGAAACACACCACTCTGCTTGAGGTGTCTTTAAGCGAAACATAGAAGCTAAACCAAGGGACCCAATAATAGGAAAGTTACAATGTTTCAAGATTCAATCCTTTAGGAGTAAATAACTCACATTTGCCTTCCTTTCCAGATGAGAAGACACCAGCTCTGTGTGAACTGGGATTAAGTTTGGATTCTTACCTTCAATGAAGTAAAATGGAAAGTAGAGCCATGCTCTACATAAAAATAAAAATTACAAAAAAACCAAATTGTGCTCTCACAGTAGCTTTCTTAGTGGAGCACTGAATATTTTTCATACCCTCCACCCCTTCAGTGGAATATAAAGCATGAAATTCTGCAAGGGGATCTTCAGGGAAATTCCTTTTCCTTCAGTTTGTCCTGTGGGTTTGTATGATCTGGTTTTAAATAAAGAGTCGGTTCAAAAAAATATTCTGTAAATTCCAGTCCAACTTTGTTCCCAGCAAGTGCAAAGCTAAGGAAACTCAGACAAAGACAGAGTGAAGGAGTGTAATACTGAGGATACAAAAATGGGATTAGGACTTTGAAAAGAGGCAGGAGGAAGAAGAGCAGCAGCAAAAGAAAAGAAGAAAAAGGAAGGGACCTAAGCCACTTTCTCCCAGAGAGACAGGGGAGCTTAAAAACTCTAATTAATTAGTGAAAACTAATTAAATAACAAATGAGGAATCTTTCCTGGAATAAAAGGTTAATCTTTTCTTTATTACAGGCAATATAATAAAATGGTAAATCTTTTTGCACACTCTGGGTTGGACTTTCTTACAGCGCTCGAGAAGAATATATAAGATGTTATTCTTGATTTCCTTTTAAACTCACTAAAACGTGGAAAGTAAGGATCGTGCTTAGGCGACCTTGTCTTTTGGCCAGCTGGTTTGTTAGAGAACTGCCTCTGAGACTGTCTGCAGTGTACGGGAAGCAAAACCAACAGTGGGTTTGTTCGGGGTATCAGGCACAGACCGAGGTAATGTCACCACAGGAGGGCAGTGCAGGTGCTGTTTTCCAGGAGTTTTGCTAGGAGACATTGTCACAGCTACTTCCATCTCCCTCTGTAAAACTCAAGCAATTCCACTAAATTCAGAGGCTGAAATGATGGCAGAGCTTGGCTCCTAGGACTTCATCCCACAAACACAGATATGAATAAAATTGCACAAGGCTTTTCAGAAGCAGTCAGTTAAGGCTGAAACCAGAGAAGGATGCACAGAGAGTGGAATTTGGCACCTGCAGAACCCACTAGTGAAAGTCAACTTGGCTGGTAGTTGACTCTCAAAATGACCTGCTGTGGTGCTTAATGCAAGTCAATAGGATGAGGAAACAAAAGCAAGACAATGTATTTTTAGTTTTTAAAAGAATTTTAAAAGTTACTGGTGACAAATGGATCTTAGATTTTTGATGGGGCAGAAGGGGAGGTGGACACATGCTTGTTCTCTGAAGAACACTTGATGGGAGAAGAGGAGAGGGGAGACCTGGCAATATAACTTTCTTGACCTTGGGACTCCCGAGTACTCTGTCATCCCGAGGGTCAGATCAAGCTGCAAATATCCCTTTGTGTCTCTTATGGCAGCCAAAATATATCCTTCAAGAAAAAATATTTTACGCTAACCGTCATCACAGTTGTGGTAGAGGAGCAGCTGCCACATCTCTGTTCTGCTTAGGGATCCAGATTTGTGGTGATTTTCTCCAAGACCAGTGCAGAACTGTGAAGAACAGTGTCAACAAAGGCAGGATCAGGCCACTTTCTTGCATTTGTAGTTGTTCACATGCTAAAACAAAACTGTCCTGTTGATGTCCCTACAGCGGTCTTCAGTGGTACTGTGATGCACTTGTGGTTTATGTTCATTGATGCATTTCTGTTCTATGTTCATCTAATCTTTTTTATTATATTTATTTTCAGGTTGAACAGCCACAGTTGCCAAGCAATGACGTTAAGTCAGCTGGAATCCCTGCTCAAGGAGAAAGTGTGCTGACCAGGTTAATAACAAAAACCACATGCTGGGATAGTAATTAATTTCAGGTAAGTAGATGCTGCTCTTGATGTACTAATATCAATTTAGTAACATGTTTAAAAGGCTGTTGCCCTGTTGTATCATGAAGATCTGGTTGTACGTGTATGCTTAGGTTTTTTTTGTTGTTGTTTTTGTATTTTTTATTATGCTAAAGTACTAAGTAGTATTTTAAGAGCCCTCTAATCCACACTCTGAATGCCTTTTTAGCATCAAAAACCGAAGCACTCTTCTCTTTCAAGCAGTCTTGCAACAAATCTCTGGTGGAGGACTGTCATAGTCCCAGTGTTATTTTATTTCTTAGTTACTAGATGCTTGCGGCTTGAGTAGCAATGCTTGACTTATTTAAGAAACTAGATTCTCCATGACAGTACAACTTCTGTAATTTTTAGCCCTTTGCAAGACTGGTGTAAAACATTCTGTCACATCAGAAGAACGGTATTTTAGGCACTTTGTAGTCTTTTTACTTAGAAGTATCCAGCCACCTGAGAGCTCAGTCTACTTGAATCTCAGCACAAACCCACTTTTTCTAAATCGAGGAAGAAGTGGTGGCATGACTATGGGTAAACTAGATTTTTATTATTATATTTTTGCAAAAACTGAGCCATGAAAGTCTGTTTATCATCATCATGATATTTTATTATATTTGGATGTTTGCAAGTTAACCTAATGTCACTTATCACACTTAATAATAGATGTTATTTACAAGGACACAGAAGAGTATTCCATGCATTCTAGTACACTGTGTGACACTCTGTTGGCTCTACCATAAGACTGTTCATAGAAGAAAAAACACATTAAACGTAACCTGATGTAAATTCCAAGGAAAATCCAACCTCCTGCTGTGCTTGGCATGGGCTTGGCATGTAATTTGGGAGGGGGAAATAAAATCTTTCTGATTTCACAGCTGTTGTTGCACCTCAGGGCTGCAGTAGTATTTGCAACCCATTTGCTTCCCTTCCACTGAGTAGGACATCTGAATATATCCTCACTCTAGTCTGAATAAAACATTAACATATCGCGAGGCTGTTAGGACAGATTGTGTCTAAGACAATCTTTTCTCGCTGTAGAAAAGCCTATCAATCATAACTTGGTGTAGTTGTTATTAATGTCATAGCTCTTATTCATTTGGCTATATGCAGCTAACTGAAGAGTAACGTTTACATTTTCTTGTTAAGTGTTTCCTATCACAAAAGAAACTTCTGAAATATCTCCTTATTATAGAATTTATGAATTGACAGTATCCTCCAAAGTCTTAATTAGAGGTAGGTATATTTAATTTCCAAGGTTCTACATTATTTTTTTAACTGCATTGTGAAATAGAGCTGTTACATGTATTTTAGTACATTAACAGAAAACATCATTAACTTAAGGCAAGGTTACTGCTACATACATATCCAGGAACAATTCAGTTAAAGAAGTACTGCAAGATATGTAAATGCATGATGTACACAGATAATTATTCAGATACGTTTAAGAGTTCATATACTCTTTAAAATATTTATCTGTAATGTATCACAGTGGTTATTCCCAAGCCAAATCTTATTCTGCTTCTGTTAGGATGCACATCATCAGTCAAGGATACATTTATATTTGTAATTCTGATTGTGTTTTGAATTTGTATGTGCATGTTAAAAAAAAAAAAAAACGCAAAAAACCAGCCAACCAAAAAAAAAAACCAACAACAAAAAAACCCATAAAAAGTTCCTAATATCCTCAGTAAAATACAGAATAGTAATTTTCTCCTTGTATAGGCAGAAAGCCGCATTTGGACCACCTGCCACATGTACCTGTATTTAGACATCGTAACTAACATAATGGCTGAGATCAAGAAAAGCAGCAGGTGGTTCAGAGCATGTTCTAGTCAGTGAAAAGATGTAGAGGAACCAAGACCTGACAGGCAGCCTGGGATTTCTCATCACTGTCCTGCACTTACAAACTCTCGCCATGCTGACCGTTCACTTAAATGATCCAGGACTGACTTTGTGTATTTTTATGACACCAAAGTTATTTGTTGGAAGTAAGCCTTACTGCCTTTGTAGTCATTCTTACTTGCTCAGTAAAGCATAGATAAGCTAGGAAAAGATTTTGAGTATTTCAAATGCTAGGGCAAAGCTCTAAGTTTAGTTTTGACTATAGGAGTCCTTCCATCATCTCTAGTCATATATAATAGAATGTTACTCCTGAAGGTCACTGTCTTGGTAAAAGCAGGTTTAAAAAAAGGGAAAAAACCCCAATCAACTGATCAAGAAAGAAAAGTAACAGCAAGTTGTAGGAAAATGGCTACAATGTGTAGGATCCACAGTGCTGCCTCCTAAGAACAGAACAGCCCAGGGAGGAAGGCCAAATGCTGAAGAGATGTGTGCCTGGGAATGTAGAAGATGGTGCATGAAAGAGTGCTTTTCTACTGACTCAGGTAGAAAGGCAGTAATGTAGCTGGGATACTTAGGAACATCTTTATGTGCTGTGAGTAACAAGAACCAGAACTTTCATTCCATACCAGAAGCCTAGATTCTTCTTTTCCATGCTCATGGCCAGCTGCTGCCCTGGCGCAGCAGAGACCTGTTCAGTAAGGGGCAGCTTGTCTTCTAAGCCCTCAAATCTGCCGCCTTTTTCTTTAGAGTGCAATTTCACTGACTTGGCTGCTAGGACTCCAAAAATAGGGACAGGATTTGTTCCCCGGTAATACTTGCAAAAGGACATGGCACCACAGAAAGGAGCCTCAACTTCAATGACAGTGTTCCTGAATGTTAAAAAATAAAACTTTGTTCAAGAAGAGCTTGCAACCTGAAATAATTTTTTGTAATGACAGTAAAAGGACTCTCTTGAAGTGAGTCAACCCCTCCAAATAGTAGTCTCATAAGAAAGGAATCCTGCAACTATGAAAAAAAAAATAAGTAAAAAAAATAACTAAACCTCAGTTTGTCGGAGTGCAAAGATGGCTCTGTACTGCATGTGTACATCCGTTTTATATGGAGGCATTTCACTCATGGCTGGCTGGTGGGTGTGGGAATATTATATTAGCTAAGTTCAGACCCCAACTGTTTAAAGATTACTGAAGTACTGGGATTAATTCACATTTACAGTAAGGCTGTTCATGTAAAGCAGAATGTAAAGAGGACTGAAAAGTGATTTATTTTGTGTACACATTGCACAAATTCCAAGGTCTCTAAAAGCTGCTAATGGGTTTTAAAGGATTATCAATATGAACAAGCATGGGGCCCATGTATTTTCCTCACTCCCCCTACTCTTATCTCCCCTCCCCCATTAATTTTTGATTTTATGTTTATGAGGATCTGAAAATAGTCTAATTCTTTTCTATCTGGTTTGGGCCTATCTTTACCAGCTGGTAAATAGGAAATGTTCACTATAGGAAGCCAATACTCTGCAGAGTGTAAACAGATGGAATCAATATAAAGTGACAAGTTAGACTGTGCTACTGAGAATACAGAGCCAAAACTAAGAGCATAACAGTCACGATACTTATTTTGTTCCAATTCATTTGGTACTGAATGGCACTTCATATATGCACAGCTGTGTCCTTCCGTTTTTTACTTTCTTTCTTCTGGTTTGATGATGACAATTTCAAAGAAAAACTTTAATTAAAGATTTTACACAAAATGGCCCAAAGTAGAATATAGGGAAAATGAGCGCTGATGTGTTTATAGCAAGAGAAGGATATTTTTCAGGCATTTATTTTCTTTCTTTCTTTTTTAACAAAACAAACAAAATCCGATGTGTGTGTCTCTGTGCGTGTAATACGCTAGATTGATAGATCTTTGCAGATTGAAATCTTCCATTTGATGATAAGGTATATAACCATACCTCTAAAAGCTTCTTCATCATCCCCTTTCTTCCCCTGGTGCCTATTACAGCAGGGCACCACGAAGGGCAGGAAATCTAAGTGTACATCTCTGCATGGGTGTGCTGACTGAAGGGCACCCTTCTGACAGCCAGACAGAGACTGCTACAGACTGCTGTCAGGCTGTTCTGAGACAGGCTGAAAGCGGAGTGACTGGGGGTCTTCCTTTTTCTGCCCTGGCCAGCTTGCGTCACGTGTACCTCCTTCCCTCTTGAGAAGGGTGTTTTGGAGACCGTGGATCTGATGCACTGTCCCTTCAGGGATGGTTAGCAGGGTGGTAAGCTTCCAAGCTGTCCTGTGGTGCAGGGTTTGCCTTGAAAGCACATCTGAGCTCTAGTCCTTTTGCCAGAGACAGTGCCAGGTGTTATGGTATGGTTTTTCTTTACTAATTTATGCATTTTTGACACGTTTTCACAAAAATGGAAGAAGGCAGCATGTTTTACCACTCTGTCCCCAACTTATTCCTTGCAGCATATTTCTTAATGCTGCCATTAAAATTTTGCTATTTTTGCTTTCTTGGCAAATAATAACCCCAGATTTCCCATATGTTGTTTATTAGGGTGACTGTACGGCTCTAATGAGGGGCAGCAACCACAAGTTTGAACACAGATTTTGCTTCTGATCCTCATGTCAAGGGCAAGCAGCTTTTGTTTCCTCCAGAAGAAACGTTGGGTCTGTCCCATACATAACCCCCTAGAAAGGCAAACCATTGTAGCGCATCTGTGCAGAACTTATCTGCCTCCCCATCCAACCAGCTGCCTCTTCTGCAAAGCACAATTCTTCTCCTAACTATAATGCTAGGGGCCTGTTTTTCTCAGAGTTTCCCTAAAACCTCATTCAGACTCATTCAACGTCAGAAAGAGGTGTATGTTATTGTAGGCAGAATTCAGGAGTTTGGGGTAATGGGAATGCATGAAAAACCCCTTTCCAGATCTCTTTCCCACCCTTGCCAAATACCCTGAGCCACCAAGCAAGTTCCATAAAGGCTGGGAGAGGGAAGCAATGCATGACGCAGGTGGCACCTTACAAGGCCAGATCCATGGGACGCACAATTGCTGAGGAAAATGCCTTGATACGCAGTGGTTGGCAATACTTGTGTGGGTAGCAAAATGAACTTCAGTGATTTATGGCAGGAAATAGTCTTCCAGTAAGCTGCAGTCCGCTTAAGGGAGTGTCTGGAAGATCCTCCAGTTGCAAAGCCTGTAGAGGATGTGTTTTCAATGGATATCCTTTGTGTTTCTGAAATATGAGAAAATATTGAAAATATTGTCTTCCTTCTTCCCAAGGGATCCTCGAGTGCTTTACATGAATAAATGCTGCTGAAATGCAGTCACTGCTGGGGTGGGGAGCAGCAGCCAGCTGGCATGTGTCAGCAACAACCGAGCACATTGTGCCAAAGACACTATGGCAAGGCCCTGTGGTAGCTCGAAGTGCTGTGATACCACTAATACTCCAGAGAACAAACAGGAACATTGCTTCTAGTGTCTCTGCTGAAAGATTCTGATAGCTTAAACTGGTTGATACGTAGCTTATCTAACCTGTAAGGACAAATGGTCATACCAAGCTGGCAGAAAAAAGTACCACTGGTGCCAGGCACCACAGTATTCAAACCTGTGCTTCACATTTCAGTTAAATCTGATTTCCAGGAGAAATGAATCAAGATTGCTGCATTTCTTTCTCCATGAAAAGCTTTTACTGGAAATGTTTTGCCAGTTGTGGCAAAGAAGAGAAATCCTAGCCTACTCTGGTAAAGTCTAATGCTTTCTTTGAATTTGGATTTCCTTTGTGGTTTTTTTATCTATCGCTATAGAAGACTTTTTCTTAATGAATGAAACCTGGTTTTCCTTCTTCATGTCTTTAGCCAGATAAAAAACTTTATCCTCCTCTGCCCTTTTCTGCCAGGCAGAGTTGCCAAGGAGTAGTCAAATCTGCCTGATTCATAGCTACTTACTTTGGGCAACCATTGCTTACATCAGTGGATGGTTATAGCTGCAAATAGGCCTATTCACTCTGCATAAATGCTCTGCAGTGGGAGTACCGGACTTGGAATCTCGAGTCTTTTGGTTGAAAACAAACAAGTTGTGAAATCTTGGCTCCATTGAAGTACTGACTTCACTATGATCATGAGGACTTTCCTCCTTCTTACTCCTGGTAGCACTGCAGAGCATAAGCATCCAAGCTGGATTTAATTCTGCTTCAGGCAGCCACATTCGAATGAGTAAGGACCAGGGGCAGAATCTTTATTATTGCCGCTATTATGTGAGCCAGAAAGAACACAGCCTGACTCAATTCCCCTGTTGCATTTGCAGAAATAGCAGTTAAAAGGAGTGATACTTTTAAACAAGGCTTTATTCTTGTAAGCTAAACAATTCGACACAGAACAGAGTAAGCATGGAAGCCTTCAATACTTCTGTTGTCAGTTTTCAGTTTGTAAGCTTACTTTAAGGTCCAGGTTGCTGAAATTTTTAACAGTCTTAGAGAAGACAGTTGCAATTGCTAGATTGTTGACATATTTGTCAGTTTGTCCCATGTATACGTTTTCTTTCAACCCCTAAATCTTCTTGATTTTGGTAATTTTTGAAGTGAAGTGAAAAAAATAATTATTTGGTATACGTAGAACAAATAATTCACTGATATTCTGGAGTTCACTGATACTTATGAAATTTCTACCTGCCTTGATCTTTAATATTTGATTTCCAGCAAATCTCTAGGTTTCAGTCATTGAAAGAAGATCATCCTCTGCCTACAGTTTAAAATATATGAATTGTACCTGAAATTCATTGCTTTGCCTAAAAGAGTTTTGAAGTTTATTAATGCCATTTGAAGAGGAAATTGCCTTAGACATCGAGTAAATGCAAAATATTCATTTCTTATGGAGTGTTATTGTACCATTTTCCACTGTGCCATGGAAGGTTGTCCTGTATTATCAAAATAGGTATAAAATGGCATTTTGTATTATATATGAGCAAAGCTTTCCAGTGCTTGTATTTGTGTCTGTTGTGTTCAATTGGTATCTTGTTCGTTGAAATCACCTGTAATTTGTAGATTGCAAAGAATGTGAAAAACATTATCAGGTGCTGCAGACTTTTTGACTACAGCTGTGCAGGATGGATACAGAGGCACACACTAAGGCAAATTCTTGAAATTGCCTGTTTTAAGATGAAAGACTCAGAATTTGAAAAGTAAGTAAAGAAAGAGCCATGATCTTTATGTGAGAGTAATAATAACAATAAATGATGGGGCCTTTGTGATCTTCTGAATGACAGTGGCTGGGGGCTGCTTGCAGCAGGCTAATTTGCCAGTTTATCTTCTGTATGCAAGTTGCAGCCTTCAGCCTTTCTCTGACTAAACGGATGCAATAGCATGCAAGGATAAATATGCTGGTAATTCATTCCAAAGGGATGAGTCCTGCATCAGAATTCATCCCAATCAGCTTGATTTTCACCATGGGGGTTAAGATACTAGAGGGACGATGTGGGACTCCCTTTGCCTGCAGACTCACATAGTGACATTGGAGGTGGATGTTCTTGGCCTCAGACGCAGGACAGGGTTGAGGAGTCTGGATGGAGGTGCTGGTGCCTACTCCACTCTGAAAGCTGAACACGGTTCTGTGGACATTGTTCTATGACTCTACATGCTCTGTTTCCAAAGAATGTTTAGTGTCTTATGATTTTGAATTACTTTCTGTGGATTTTGGAGTCTATGTAATCCATCAGGAAATACCACTGGAGATACTATTTGCTGGATACGGACCTAAAAGAAAATGAAGCAAATTAGGATGGTGCTTTATTGCTTAAGGATTTTTTATTTGGATTTTTTTTTCATTGTGAGCAACTTCCAAAATAATTTTTGTCAGTTCATATTGCCTGGCTACACTATTGCACTTGGTGTATTTTTTCTGGTTGGGATACTTCCCAGAATTAGATATCAACAAAACCAATTAAGTAATTTGGTACAGGCAAATTGTAGAACAGAAGCAATACTCTTCTAAAGCAATCAAAAAACCAAAGTGATGCTTTATTTGACAATAAACCTTGTGTTTGGCATTGCAATCTGAAAGGTAATAAATCTATAAAAATAGTGCTATGTCTCATAAGTGCTGAATAATAAAAAAGAACACAAATTTTCATTTTGGGTGTTTAAAGCTCTAAAATGATGAAGTTTTACCAGAAAAAATTCTTAAGCTTAACAAATAAAAATAATGGTACCAAGTCACCTCTGTATGAAACAACAGAATATCAGAAATAATAGAGAGATAAAATGTAACATTTATTTTATTTTTTTACTGATGGAATATCACACAAATGACTTTTGAAGAAGCCTATTAAATTTAAGAGTGTTTAAATATACCTACATTATACCTGGATTTCTTATTATGGATGAACCTTAAAGCAACTGAAAGTGTATTCTCTTCTCAAAGTACAAGTTGCAAGGTATTTAATGCTAATAATATGTTTAAGGAAGGATATTAATGCCATAGTCAAAGGAATAAAGTGCTTTTCTTTTGAAAGTGTGGTTAAAATAATGCGTCAAATTCACTTCCGTGCTGGTAAGTTTGCACTGATCCAGCTAAATCTCAAGGACAACATAAAACAGATGAGTATACTCTGCTCCTCTATCTGCACATCTAGTAATGTACAAAAGCTATATGTCCTGTAATCATCATGCCCTAAAAGAACATTGTCCAAGTGAGCGACTTAGGTCATATTGACTGGGTTTATTTTGTCTGTATCATAGGTGGCTGGGGAGGCATGGACAACCCAAGAAATTTGAATCTATATGTCCTCTGCTATTTCGAGTATATTCATGTCTCCCTCTGAATTCCTGATAAATTGGGCAAGCACAATACTTGGTTTTGCATGTTGGGAACCTTATTGAGTCACTTGACTGCTCCAAAAATCTTCACTGCTGACAGTAGCGATAATGGCTGAGAAACTGGAAAAATCCAAAACGAAGAGCAAAAAATCTAACTAAAATGGGTCTCCCATAGAATATTAAGGTTCTCCAAACCATCATCTATTAAATTTCTTGACAAAAGTCAGTAATCCCTGGACTTCTAAGGTGTTTTTTAGCATATTGAGGGCAGATAAACAGGCAGGCGAAGTAAATGCTAACAGTCTTTTTAGACTGTTCTGATGTATCTATTCGCCTTTCTTTGCACTCAGCTCCCCTCCTTGGGCAAAAGATTGGAGTGTCATACTCCAAACCCAGCAGTCTAAAATGTTGGTTTCATCAGAAAGAAATTTTCTTCCATTTTTGAGGTTCCCAGTGAGGTTTCTGTATATCTAAAGAGCACCTGCTTCAAAGCTGTGGGTCCAGGGACCTTCTAGGGCATTGGATGCTCAACTAGTTGCTAGACCATGTTTCTTTGATGTGATTGTCTATCACATTTCTCTGGACAGTATATCTTTCATAGCATGGACCCTGTGGCTGTGACTTTTAGAGAAAATGCATCTTGTTTGATAGGGCCTGGGCTCCTGCTGTCCTTCAGGTTTCTAGTTTTTGATTACAGTATAATATAATCCACTTTAAATGCTTCTTTCTACATTGATCTAGGAAAAAAAAAAAAAAAAAACAACAAACCAACCCAATGTTGTTCTTTGGACCAAGTTCTGCCACCACTTTTCTTCCTGCTGTCCCTTCACAGTGTGGTCCCCTGAACTGATTTCTGCTTTTGGACTCTCCAGCTGTTTCTGATTCAAGCCAGAGCCTGATGAATATTTGCCTTGGATTGATTAACAAATATTTTTTCCCATAATCCTGTTATGGTTGTTCTGGGACACAGTGTTGAGTCTCAATTAACTGTAATAGACTTTGGACCAGACCTGTAATTATTAAGAGGGCTTTTTCTGTCAAGATCCTGACAGAAGGCACTGCCCATACATATCTTTTGGGCTGGGGACACTTACTATGTAGTCAGGGAAAATATTCATTTTCACAGATGCATTTTGGATCCACAAACTCTGCCAGAGTGCCCTGTTTGCACTCATTTCTTTCAGATAGGTCAGCCCAACTCCAGACAGACAGAGCAATTGTATTACCTCACCAAAAGGATATTAAAAATTTTCTGAAAAAGAACCAGAAGTCTAACAGTTCTGAAACCCAGTCTCTGCTAGGAAGTAGTAAACCCTTTTTGGAGGCACCTCCCATCTAAAGATTTACTTGATTATGTGAAAAATATAACTCTCCTGAAGACCAGATCCCAGGACTTCATCTTTTAGGCTTTCACAGTTGGGCAGTCTTGATCATCTAGTCCTAATGGTTCAGGTTTCACATCAGGGCTACATTCTCCAGTTTTGTGGGAAAAAACACCCATGAAATGTATATATACCTATTTCCTTAACATTCCATTGATACTCTGAATTCATTGCAGTCAGGTGATACAAAACTTCATTATTAGATAAATGACTAAAAACATAGAGACAAAAACCATCTGACTTCTTCCTATATGCGATAACTGGATTTAATTTAAAAAATCAGAGGAAGAAAAGGGATATGGCAGCAATTTTTAAATATTGAACTTAAAAGCTTTTTCTTAAAAGTCACATGCTCAAGACGAAGTTGTCTCTAGGCACCTTTAATGTACTTATGTGGCAGTTATGCAGCAAATAACTCAAGGTTATTTTCTTTGGCAGCAATTTCAGAGCAAATCTTTGTGTAAAGAATGATTTCTTTTCCTTTAACAATGGGCTGGATTCATAAAAAGTATAATGGGTACATTTGTTTGTTTTTAAAATTTAACAATTAGGATGTATTTGTATGTGTGTAAAAATAGAAAGTAGGAAAATAATGAATAGTTGTACTTATAATTAGCATATTTTGATACTTAGGAAACCAGAAGCCATTTCTATGTTTATTAAATGTGCATTGTCAGCTTCAGTTTTTTGAAAATTACTAACTAAATAAATAATTTCAGATCAAGTGTTGCTTAAGAAATACATTCTGAAATTAAAAATAAACCCAGACTTTAAAATGTATAGAACAATACTTAGCTTTATTGTGCTCAGAATCATAGAATGGTTTGAGTTGGAAGGAACCTTTAAAGGTCATCTAGTCCAACTCCCCTGCAATGAACAGGGACATCTTCAACTACATCAGGTTGCTTAGATCCCCGTCCAACCTGACCTTAAAAATTTCCAGGCATAGGGCATCTACCACCTCTCTGGGCAACTTATTCCAGTGTTTCACCACCCTCATTGTAAAAAATTTCTTCCTTATATCTAGTCTGAATCTACTCTCTTTTAGTTTAAAACCATTACCCCTTGTCCTATCGCTACAGGCCCTGATAAAAAGTCTGTCCCCATCTTTCTTATAAGATCCATAAGATCTTATAAGCTTGTTTGTGTAATAGTCTTAAGAGCACTGAGATACGTGCTAGCTTTCTAGTTTTTAAGCAGAACTTGTGCAAAGATCTCCTATTGTGGATCTGAGTAGTCCAACTATATTCATGGCACTAATTCAAGAATATTATTGCTGCACACCGCTGGATGCTTCAGCCCATCAGAGCCAAAACTAGCAGTAAAGTTAATGCAGTTGGGATCCGTATGCTCTGAAAGATCGTGTGCTTGCAAGAACAGAGCTTTGGAGAGGGTCTTATCCCGTGCCCCTTGAATGTGATGAACATATTTTCATTATTTTCAACTGGTTTCAATCCAGTCCTTCCATCTTGGGTGTAGGAGACCAACTGGACTTACAAACAGTCTAAACACCAAGGTGAAATTGTAACCCCCTGAAACAAAGAACTATTTGCTCAGAAGGGGATGAACAACAGGAGGAGAAACTTGATAAGAGAACAGGGGGTGGAGATCCCCTGAGCCTGCCCGAGGAATATCTCAAACACTCACAAGTGACACAAGATACAAGGAGCAGCCTGCAAATGGCCGAATGATTCAGCAAAAATCTGCAGTAACTGGGGGAAAGGTAATTCTGGCAGGAGGAGATCACGACCACCAACTCAATACACCCACCGACCCAAAAGAAGGATAGACTGAGCATGCATGCTAATTTGCATAGCAAGTGAGGCTCTAATTGGAATAAGAGGTGGTCCACACTGAAGGATAATAGTAAAAAGGGGAAGGCAAGTTCCACAGGTGGGAAACTTCTGGGTGAGGGCTCCTACAGACCTGAGATCCCCTGTTGGCTGGACCAATGCTGGAACCTGGACTGGTGATCTCTTTATCTCTCTCTTCCCCCTCCCGCTCCTTTCCTTCCTCTCTACCTCTTCCCCTCTTTCTAGTTTCTCTAAGCTGCTAGGTAATGCAAAGCTTACCCTGAGTTGGTGTTAAATCATATAGCTTGAGTGGATTCGTGCCAATACATGTAATGTGCTTCCCTTTGTAGTAATTATTTATTAAAGCTGTGATTTGTAGACAGACCTTGAGTGTTGTTTCACCTTAATCCACACCTGGGGATCTGCGAATCTGAGTCACTCCCCCAACATTTGACTCCCCTTTTAAGAGATTAGCCCAGCCACCCCCAGCCCCTCTAATCTCCGAGGATCGACTAGAAAGCAAAGGGGTCATCTCTTAGTAAAGTTATCCCTCTCCCCTAGGCGGGACGTGACATTGGGTATAGAGAGGAAACTAATCAAATTTAAGCAGATACAGAACATAATCAAGTACTGAAATATTTTTTTCAGATCATAACTTATGAATTCATTTTGGTCATATAAATAAGGAAATAAATAGGGAAGTCATAGAAATAAATAGGGAAATCATTTAATGACCAGAAGGGCAAGGCAATCCAAAAGGTAACTTAAAATACTTGAGGCTTGTTGCCCTTTCTAGTAAGTGAAAAGATATTAGCATATCCAGAGAGCAAGCAGATGAACATAATTTAGGATTTCTGAATCACCCTGTGGTAGTACTTGTTTTCTTCCTTCCCTCTATAGAGAAGGATGGAAGAGACTGCTGTCAGTATTTAAAGCTAGTTTTTTGAGAATACATTCCTTGGTCAATAAATTTATGAAAGCAGACTAATTGTGATGATTAGGACCAACAATTTGTTTTTTAAGGCATATTGATATAGATCAATAAAGAACAGTGTTAGATAATTTGTGTTCTTTTCGCATGCTCAGATGAGGGCAATAGCAAGTCTCCTATTGGTTTTCATCATGAAAACAGGCTCTGGCCCAATTTTAAGGGCTGCTGCAAAGACCAACTCAATCTCCAATCGTTACATGTCCAGATTGTATCCTGCCCCTTCTGTAAGGATGTGGTTAGTAGTGCGCAAAGCATGATGGTGATCCTTGACTATTCATGGGGATCCTGTGTAAGATGCTGGACTATACAGAAAAGAGGGCAAAAGTGTAATTTTGAACCCGTAATTAGTTCTGTATTTCTGTTTATTTATTAAATGGGATTGACTTTCCAGCCTTGATATATGCAGATCCATAATAAGCCATTTTGTTCAAAACAGCAGAAATTGCCAGAGAGTAACAACAGAAAGTTCCTAGGGGAAGGAATGCAACGGTTTTCATGCAACAGAAAACAGAGCACCCCATGAGTTGCTGAAAACTGTCACTAATGTAAGATAATGACTGAAGAGTGTTCCTGTTCTGTAGTAAGGCCATGGTAATTCGTGTATGTATCTGTTCTTTGTTGTAGGTTGGTGTTTTTTGGTAGATCAAAAACTGAGCTGTAAACAAGGGAGAATTTCAGACACTGCTAAAATGTCCCAAGTATAGTTCCTGATGCTGAGGTTTACTACTAACCTGGTCTTTCTCATGGTATTTTCATAAAATAGAACTGTCAATGCCCAAATAATCCAATCACACAAATGGTTTTGAAGTATTCCTTTTATTTTGAATGTATGCATGAGAAGTTTTTCAAAGTGGAACCGAATCTATCCATTTTATTATATATCTTTCTACCGCACTTCACATATGCCAGAGTACTGTCTGTATATTCATTCTGTATTTCCATATGTACAACTCAGAGCTAACATAATCTTAATCCCTTTAAAATTTCCTTGAAAATAAATTCACAGATAATTCTCACCCTCTGGTAAGACACAGAGAGAAGGCTTGAGGGGAAATAGGATGTGGGAAAATTGCTGGGGAAAAGAAGTGAAGTCCTCCATGAATTATGCATATACCCATGGCTTACATGCATCAAAAACAGGTGAGTGGTTTATTGTGATAACCAGGATAGCCCCATGGGTTGGGCAGGATTATAATTCAATTGTTACAAATGGGAAATGAAGGCAAGAAGCAAGTCAATGACTTCCCAAGTTTATTGAGTAAATTTAATATTGTGATTGGGAATTCCTGTCTTTCAGTACCCCACAAAAGTGATGGAATTATGATGATCTTAGCAGCTAATCATACCTTCACATTTTGCCATACAACCCAAGGAACAGAAAGGAAAACAGGGTATGTTACAGTGCAGCTCTTTTCTTGACCCAAATGGAATTTGCCAAATGGCTAATCAGGTTCTCTTCTCTTTACCACTATAGGACCTAAATGGTCTCATAAATTGCAAGTGGAATTTCACCTCCTTGCTCCCTATGTTGATGCAAGTAGTGCATTATAAATGGGTGGTGTTTGTCTTTTTTTATAAGATCTTGTCTTCTACTATAAGGCTCTCTGAAAGCATTAATGTCCCAAAGATGTGTGGAGAAAGTACTGAGCAGGACTTTTATTTTCTTATATTGTCAAAGTCAAAACCAGAACACAGGTCCACATCAGATGCTTTCATTCCCAGGATGTCGGAAAATTGTGCACAGTAACTTGTGATAAACTGGTCCCATATTCTATAACAAACTGTCATTCTGAAAGGTGAAAACTGCTCATTTTTTCCTAGCATTTGGATACAATCTGAGGATGGCAAGTGTGTACTGTATGAACAACTTCACTGCCGATCAGGGGAAATACCTAGAAAATAAACGCTTGCAATCAAAGATTAATTTCCAAGCTCTAGAAGTTAATACCATGTGGAAATGAGTTCTAATTGCAAAGTGAGGCTCCCATTTAATCCAGATGAAGCTGCTCCAAATTTTCCAGCCTGCTATAAAATCCAGACAACTTGCTACAGAGTTTAGGTATGACTTATCATAAGTTATGCTGGAATTTGTTTAAGAATATCATAATATTCTTATATTATTAGAAAAGTCCTTGTGCAGATATATTAAAATTCATGTTTATGTAGATGGCCAAGAAAATGGCACTGTATGTAGGATTTGAATGATGTTATGTAGACAACTCGTGTACTATAGACAATCTTGAGCAGAGGAAAGAGGCCAGAGAAAAATGTCGTGGGAAGGTAGAAAAAAGTAATCCACTGCTTATTTGTTCTTCACCATCTTTTACATGTAGTGTTTCTAAAGATTTAATAAATTTCCTGTTTATTCAATTCACTATAAGTATGATCTAGAATAGCTATGTTCTCTAAAACATGGCTCTTTTTCTCTAGGCTGTGGAACCGTTACTGTGTCAGAGACTCTAATGTGATGAATTATAAAGAATTTCTGAAGAATTTTGGCATAAGTACAGACACAGTTAAAGAAAAAAGCACAGAAAATGAATTTCCAGGTATGTGCTCAGAAAAGGAGTGGAAACTTGGGTACTTTTCCACTTCCCAGTTATATCAATGAAAGTATTTCTGTTGGCCTTGGTGGATCTGGTTTGCAATGTTGTAGGACATCGACAGCATCTGATTCTCAGCAGATGCAACTAGGACAGGGAGGAAAAGAAAGCCATT
Source organism: Nyctibius grandis (assembly GCF_013368605.1). NCBI lineage: Eukaryota > Metazoa > Chordata > Aves > Nyctibiiformes > Nyctibiidae > Nyctibius > Nyctibius grandis. The sequence goes on from NC_090662.1 coordinate 82,484,011, forward strand.
TCCTTCGGCCTGGGAAATTCTGCCAACTGTGTGTGAAAACTGCCTTTAAAATCAAAAGATGACAAGTTACATGGGCCAAAAAATAAAATCACCATTACAAGCTCATAAACCCCAGATAAAGAATTTGTTACTGCAACTTGGAATCTTGTAGCACTTGGGAACATCAGTTTTCACCCAGTATTCAATCATACTGAACATCACAGGTAATCTTTTTAACAAAGAACTTACACTCTAAGACGGTGACAGACTGGTGAACTTGGACAGGTTGGGGAGGTTAAGGTGACAGTAAGACATTTTTTGTCAGCATGACAGTAGTTTCAAGCATAGCAGCAACCTAACATATTAGAGTGTTGGGAATGTCTTTGTAGGCATCAACTCAAAGAAAGATGTTTAAGAAGGATTGATGGTCAGTAATTAAGTTAGTTTGTGAATGTGTATGGGCAGGTCCTCTCAAATGTAAGGTTCGTCATAAGATTAGATACAAAATGAATTTGTTTGAAATTGCAAGAACCAGACAGTCCAAGGTGGCACAAGGGGTCATTCCTGAGTGAAAGTTGATTGGCATGGAGGACGTAGGCCATGGAGAGCCTTAAAATGAAGGCATTCGCTTATGTTTGTTCTCTAGGGAAGGAAGAGTCATTGATAAGAGCAGGATAGAGTTGTTTTCCTCAAAGACAGAAAAAGTGTGTTTCAGTAATTCAGCTGTTGGATGAATGGAGGCAGCGAAGAGATTTAGCCCTGTATGTGGATGAAAAAGGTTGTGCTTGAGAGGTTATACAGCAAAAATCTGCCAGATTTACCCATAATGTGAATGTGAGGAACTATGGAGATGTGAGTTTAAGAAGGTTCTCAAGTTAAGATAATGAGAAAGGCCTTTCAGTACATTTAAAAATAACGTAAATCTGTTTCCATATCTTGAAATTTAATTTAGTGTATTTAAAAAGGTATTTTCTCCATCACACATGTACATATATGGTATTTTGGCAGTAGGATTTTTCATAAGTGTGAGGCTAACTGCTAATTATTTTTCTTTTTTTTTTGTTTAAAAAGAAGCATTTAAACTTACCTTTGCTGAAGAAAGCCAGTACAGACTTATCTGTACTTTGCAGTCTAAAGAGCATTAGCTTCAAACACTGTCTCTTTCATTTCTACTACTCAAAATTTAGCATTTCATGAAGAGAATTATAGAAGAATTAAAAAAATCTATCCTGGTCTTGAAAAAAGAAGACAGCAGTCCAGAAGTCTGAATTATGATTATCCTCTTCCTGACAAAACGTCTTCCCTTGGGTGGTAGGAATTATTTTTGAACCAATTTTGAATAGATGGCCTGATGTTCAAAGGCCCCGAATACCAGTAGTTCACATTGGCTTCAGTAGGATCGGAAGAAGCTGAACACTTTTGAAATTGTGAAGTCAGAATATCTAGTATTTTAATAATACTTTTTCTTCTCACCATTTTACATGAAAATGGTGTGACTACATAAAGGTTTGTAAGTTTGTGCAGTACTATCAAAGATTGTTTTGAAACCATTACAAGAAGTAGATACAACTACCAAAAAAGAGGTTTTTTTTTCCCATGTGGGGTACTGAAATTGTGGAGAAATAATCTTATTAATTAAGGTTACCCCTCTTGCTAGTATATCCTGTACCTAGCATTGTGCATGATTAACCCTCTTAATTAACTCATGTGGTTAGTGGGGTTTAGGACACAACCTCCCCACTCATTCCACCATAGGATGCTTCAGACATTCAGAGACCTTGCTTTCGGGGTGTTCCTGCAAGCCCTGCCGTACTCACAGTGTCTTGAATTCACCTCTTGTCCTCTGATTCCCACTTTCATCTCTTTCACTCACCCACTTTGAGAAGTGGAGCCTTGTCCATGTAAAGTAAAAAAGTACTGATCAACATTGGTCTAAAAATAGATTTTAAAATCATCCAGGTAAATTAGTGGTAATTTCTCTGGTTCATTTCTGAGGTGCAAAACTGAGTGATATTTGTTTAATAAAGATTAGTACCCAACCAAAACTAAATTAAAATAGAATTGAGCATTCGCACAAATAATTTTCAGAAGTTTAAGTAATAAAAAGTATAGCTTTATTTAAAAGGGAAGGAAAATCTGTGTTCAGCAGGCCGAGGGAACAGTGGAGAGCATGCCCTAAGCACAGAGTAGTCACACTTTGGTATCCTTTTCCATACGGAACAGCATTTTGTTTCCTCTGTAGCCTCACTGGAATAACCTTTGAAAGAGTTTGGTGCACTTACTCTGTGCATAAGGTTCTCAGAATGCCTGTGTCTTGTCCGTCACGCTGATCGCTGCTATGCTCTGAATTAAATATAACACATCCATAGCAGAACCGTTATCCCAAAGACTGTACATGCCAACAGCACATTAAGTAGAGCAGTATACAACAAACCACCATCACGAAATGAGCTGCTCAGCCCAGCTGAAATAAATATTCCACAGAACTCTTTTGGTTTTAGTGTTGGGTTTTTTTTTTTTGATGGGGAATCACTGAGGGGGGCTGTTTGACTTGTAACTGGAAGCTCTTCCAAGGACTGTGGGAGCTAAGATTGGACAGTGAGATGGGAGTATTTGGGAAAGAGCCTTTTCAAGGTCAATAGGCATGTTTATTGTCAAAGGCCTATAGGGACACTGTCTTCCATTTCCTGAAAAAATATTTTTGGTAGTCGATCATTCTGGAAACATACTGACAAAGAGAGGAAGTGCGTTTCTAGTAGTAGCTTTTGATATTAAATGTAATAAAGTTACCTGTTAAGATTGTAAGTTATGTGTATTATGTTTTAAAAGAAATATGAAATGAAAAACTACTACGACAAATGCACAGATTAGTTAGCATAATTTTGAACTACTGATCAAGATTGAAATACAAGAAAATACAAGAAAGTTGTATTTCAGGTTTGGCTTAGTCTGTTTGTATATAAAGATTTATCCAGTTAACAAAAACAGTCTTTAAGAGTTTTAGATGGCTTTATTTCTTTGAAGCTGACAAAGCTGCAGACTTTGCTAAATCAGTTTTCTAACTGCCACTAATCTGTCAGAAAATAAAAGCAAGGAACAGAAGCAGAAGAAACTTTTTCTACAGTCTTCACCAGCTGAGCTTGCCATGACAGAGCGCAGTCTGGATAGCACTGAGAGAGCATTTCGAGAAAAGGTAAGGGAGTGCCATTAATACTTTGGAATACTTTGACAGGTGGAGAAGCTGAGCCAGGCATCACAGGAAAAGAAAGTTGCCAAGCTTTGAGGCCAGTTAATTATAGCAACTTATTTTATGAATAAATTCCAAGCACAGGATTTCTTGTTTGCTTTTAAAGCCGGTTAGCAGAAGCAGCAGTTCTGTTCTATTTTGTGTGTTCCAGTCTTGCTTATTAGATTCACAGTATTGAGAACGTATGTATTAGAACTCCAGATTCCTTAGGCTGAAACAAAATGAGAGTGAATCGAAGTTTGATGGCTAAGGTGTTTTATAATGTGAATTGTTAGATCACTCTGTCAGATCAAAGTACATAATGACTAGTTATCGTCTGACAATTATTTTCTGACCTGCATGAAATAAATTATTTTTGGATAGGTGCTACTGCAGAAACACATTTTTTCATATGTGATGGCAAGCTTAGAATAGAGAGTGGAGCTGGAATAGACATGGCAAATGACCTCTCCACATGCCCTTAGATGTGATCTTAACTGAGAGGGGTTGAGCAGTGTGATGGTGGAACGGAACTATGTTCCACCTGCTTTATGGGAAGGTGAAAAGAAACGAAACTTTCCAACACTCACTCTTGTGTCTTCATGTCACAAAAATCCTGGCTCTCTAAGAAAAAAGAAGCTGATACTGTGCATCAAGACTGCATGTTCTACTACAAACTCAATCACACAGACCTGTAACTGTACTTTCTCAGCCTTGAAAAGACAGGAGAGGCGGGACAAACAAAGCTACAGGGATGTTCAACATCTTGACCCTTTTTAATCTTGTATATCTTTGATATGGAGGTCAAGGCCTGGATTGGAAACACAGTACATCTCACCTTACAAGCCCTCCCAGACCTTGATGTTTATTTTGGGCTTTCTAAAGTCTCTATATACATTATCTTTACACTGCAATTTCGGTAGTTTTTTAATGAACAATAATCAGCTTAGAAGCAGATGGGGTACTTGTCAAAAAATGGCGGGGGAAGAAAAGCCTCAGGGATGCTTGCAGTATTCAACAACCCAGTGTGAGCTAACATTTCAGAAAAACAAACCAGTCTTCCTATTGTTTCATGAGCCTTATCAAAATCTGCAGTAAGTCAACTTTCAGGCATTTTACAAGTCCCATAAGCAAAAACACATCCACATAGCTCCTTTGCAACAGCCCATGAATTAAAAAAATAACTAAAGAAATGTGTGATATGTTTATACAACAGCTATGTTAACTATTCCAATGTCTTCTAACATTTTCCTGTATTCATTGTGCTAACAACCCATTTCAATAAAGGGAACTTTGATAATAGGTTATGACATGTATGTTTTTAAAGTTACATTAAGATAGGTGTTACCAAGCAGGCTGACCCACCAAGTACTTTTAGGTCTGAATTTTGAGGCAGAGTTATTATTTGGGAAACTTGTCTGACTTGTCATTTGAGTGTGTGATTGGGAATACTGTTTTGTAGGGAGCTTATTAATTAAACATCTGATGGTCAGAGCATGCCAGTGTAACCTATTTGATCAGTTCACAGAGAAGAATATCAGAAAAGGTTTTGTAAAAAATGCATTATTGTTTTAAAAGCTTCACGAACTTGATTTTTCTGAACAAAACACTATAAATTGTATTCATTAAAGCTGCGTTCAGCCTATCAGGACATTAAAAAAGCCTTCAGAGCAATTGATGTCAGTTGGAGTGGATTTGTGTCTTTGGATTACTTGAAGTCAGTCATAAATGGCTTTATATTTCCTTTGCAAATGAAACTTTTCAAGAGCTAATGAATAGGTAAGAATCATATTATTTTCTTAGAGGACAATTTTTAGTGCTGCTGCCTTATAACTTTATTATTGTTTTTTGTGACTACCATCATTAATTCATCTTACTTGTGCCTGTGTTGCAGTATGTATGGCACAGTATGTAAAAGCTGATATAGCTGGGTATAAAACCAAGTTTTTTGCAGTAAGGTATATATAGGTTTAATGGAGTAGAAGCTTTAAGTTATTGCTTTCTTACTTCTATTTGCTCACAAATTTGTATTTAATTTCCTAAAGGGAGCATTACTCTCTTGCATTCAAATGACTAGTGATATGGGATGGTGTGAATTTGCTGGAAAAGCATCTCCACGACTGTTAGCACCATATTCACAGGGTGACAGTGTGACTCTACAAGCCTCTGCATTTTAAATATGCTGGTGCGGCAAGGAAAAGAAAGGAAGAAGTGAAACTAAAGTGAACGAATGAACTAATGCTGAAAGCTCTCACTCTGCACTGCTCATTGTCAGTCACTGAAACAGATAACTGAAGGGACACTTCTGTGCTGCATAATAAAGCAATTTCGTACCTGGAAATTTGAATTTAAACTAAAATGAGGCAAAAATCTTTTGAACTTAGGTTTTGACATTGTAAATCTTTTTATTAAAAATGCTGTGAAAGTTGAGAAATCATGCCAACTACTGGATTCCAGTCAACGTACTGTTTTACTTTAACCAATGTCATGGTTTAAAGCTGGGCCGGCTATTAAACCTGTGGCAGATGCTTTCTGTTAACCCTCCCCACCGGCCCCGAAGGGAAAGGTAAAAGGGAGAGAGACTTGCAGGCTGGAAAGTTAAAACAGTTTTAATAAACTGTAATAATGAAAAAGAATATAATAATAATAATAGAAATAATCAAATATATGCAAATATATACAAAACCAAAATCGAGCTCCCTCGATGTCGGCCACGTCACCATCGGCACTGCAGGGCAGGATCCGGGAAAGCCCAGGCTGGGCCTAGCGACGGTCGAGAGCTGGATTCAGGGATGCACGGATCGGGATCGGGGGCAGCAGGAAAACGGACAGAGTCCTCTTCGGACGCCGGCCATAGCAGAAAGAGAGCGAGACCCTCATGATCCCCCCGCTTTATACTGAGAATGATGTGTATGGGATGCAATACCTTCGTTGGTCAATTTTGGGTCACCTGCCCTGTCCGCTCCTCCCTGCAGGTCCGACCCCCCTCTGGCTCTTCACTTGTAATCAGTGAGGAATTTAGCAGTGACCTTGGTTTCTCTAAGATTAAGTACAGCAAGAGCCTTTCTGCATAACATCCCTAATGGTGCCTCAGCGGTAACTACAAACTTCGAGCGTTATCAGTTCTGGAAGCAGACACTGTCTGCAAAACAGGCAGTTAGTTTCAGAAAGTGCAGTTACTTAGAAGCAGCTTAGCTGAAAATAAAAATCACTGAAAGGAAAATTGGCCTGGTTTAGGCCAAACCAGGACAACCAGGCATCTTTGTAGTATTATGACCAAAACTCAAATCACCTTGTGGGCAGTATAGTGTACAGAAGATAAATGGATAGAAAACATTTTCCAGCCCACTCTCAAGGATCTTAGCAGACAGAACTTAGGCCACAGGACTTTTTCCAAAATAGTTTCCTGGACGTGATCACTTCAGCATATGCTGACTAGCTTCCTAAACTCGATTTCCTTTTTAAAGCCAAAATATCATAGGAATGGAAGTTTTGTGGCTTTTGGTTAAATCTAGACCAGGATATCTCGTGATTAATATTTTGTACTCAGAAACCAAAAACTGAGAAAAGAAAACTGCCAGAATATTCTTTATACTTGTTGGCAACAATGCCAAGGGCATATGGCCAGAAGGGAAGAACAACTTAACTCTTACATGGAACTTTTACTCCAAAATATCACTTAAGCTTACAACAACAGGACAAGGCACCCAAATCATACAGTGTGAGGAGGTCGGTAACCAGGTCACACATTACTGCTTAATGATTCCACCATTTATATTTTATCTATTTAAATTGTTGAAAGAATAGAATCATCCATGTAAATAATCAGTTGAGTTATTTTTTCTTCATATGCACTAGTTAGCTGTAAAGAGCTCAGTGCAGATATATGTCTTACAGCAGCAGGTGCTGTATGAGTGTCATCTGCAGTAATCATATTGCTTTGTGCATTCAGCAGATAAACCTGATTTGCTTCTAGTCATCCACAGTGTGATATAACAATGATCAACAATTACTTTGTCAAAAAATTGCTATTATAGTTTTCTTTTCAATTCATGTCACTTCCTAGTTTAAACCTTAAAGTAAATCTTGCTCATAAGAGCAGTTGCATAAAGGAAAGATTTCTGCATGTATTTTTCCACTGGAGCTTTCTCTAGAATTTGAAAAATATAGTGACATTTTGATGATGCTGTAAACAGAAATGTTCAAGCCTATGTATGCCATATCTCTTAGGTGATATTTCTCAGATAAAGTAATTCAAAAGCTCCACCAGGTGAATGAAACAACAGCAAAAGTTTCTTGTAGTCATCTAATTCTAATAATGAAATAACTTCACTGGAGCTGATAATAAATGTAATAGTAATTGATGGGTAAGGGGTATGATTTCAAGGTTTTTAAGATTCTATTTAAATAATATGACATGAGATGTGCCAGGGAGCTGTTTATAAGAAATAATACATGACAGCATTTTTATAGTTGTTTGAGATATTTACATCTCATGGGCTTCTAATAGAAAATTCAGGGCCCATAGAAGTTGATGCAGTTTTGCCTTAGACTTCAGCTAGGATTTCATCCTTGACTGGTTTAGGACCAGATTACCCACACACTTACCTCTCATTATATGTCCCCACTGCAGCAAGATCAAATACATCAGAGGCAGACCATTGAGGTGTACTTCATTCAAAGGACATCATTCATCTGAGTCCTAAATTCCCTGAATTCCATCACTTCTACTCTTGAAAATTCTTTCACTTAGAAGTAAAATATCATGAAGTTGAGGTTGTATGAAGAGTTGTATAAACTGAAGGAACTAATTTCACAGTATTTCAGCATTCCCATGTGAGAAATATTTTGGTTATGTTTTGGAGCTTTGCTGTGGATTGTGTCCCTTCACAGGTTGAGGGGTGTGAGTGAAGGGTATTCTTGTTGATGTTGAGAGCAAATCATACATGACCAGTATGAAGGTGTCACGGTTTAAAGCTGGGCCGGCTATTAAACCGGTGGCAGACACTCTCTGTTAACCCCCCTTCCCCCCTCCAGAAGGGAAAGGGAAAAGGGAGAGAGACTTATGGGTTGGAAAGTTAAAACAGTTTTAATAAACTATAATAATGGGAAAAAAGTATAATTAAAATAATGGGAAAAAGGTATAATAATAATAATGGAAATAAATATATACGAATATGTACAAGACCAAGACTGAGCTCCCCTGATGTCGGTCACATCCCTACTGTCACTGCAGGGCAGGCTCCGTGAGGGCCCAGGCTGGGCCTAGCGACGGTCGAGAGCTGGATTCAGGGATGCACGGATCGGGATCGGGGGCAGCAGGAAAACGGACAGAGTCCTCTTCGGACGCCGGCCATACCAGAAGGGCGAGAAGGGGCGAGACCCTTGTGATCCCCCCGCTTTATACTGGGAATGACATGTATGGGATGCAATACCTTCGCTGGTCAATTTTGGGTCACCTGTCCTGTCCACTCCTCCCTGGAGGTGCGACCTTCCTCCGGCTTCTCACTCATAATCAGTGAGGAATTTAGCAGTGACCTTGGTTTCTCTAAGAATAAGTACAGCAAGAGCCTTTCTGCATAACATCCCTACTGATGCCTCAGTGATAACTATAAACTTTGAGCGTTATCAGTCCTGGAAGCAGACACTGTCTGCAAAACAGGCAGTTAGTTTCAGAAAGTGCAGTTACTTAGAAGCAGCTTAGCTGAAAATAAAAATCACTGAAAGGAAAATTGGCCTGGTTTAGGCCAAACCAGGACATTCCACCCCTTATTCCATACCATTCACGTCATACTCAGATCGCCACTACCTTTTTATTTTCAAGTATATACAGATATCACTAGTTTATCTCTAATCACTAGTTTCAACTCTATACAAAAAAAGTTCATTAAGTTCATTTAGTTCATGATTGTGTGTTTCCATCTGGCATAGCAGTCTCTCAGGGCAGGAGAGTTGGCTTTGCCAAAGGAAGGCCTAACTTCTAAGACTCTTTTCTAGTGGCTGCCTGGATTTCTAATTGGTGACTTTTATTTGCGATAGGAGGTGAATCATCGTGCTCAGTTGGTCAGGACTTTGGTGAACAAAATATCAGTTAAAAACGCAAGGACAGTTTTCAGCAGCAGAGGTAGTTTTAAACTTTGTGTGTTACCCCCATGCTTCATTTCTTTGATTTATGATTTGTATAAAAGTATCAGATGCTAAGGCACTGATAGTTAAAAATTTCTCAATGGGTAGTATTTTGTAAAGAACTACTACAAGACGATATATCACATGGTTTTACCAGGTATCCATGTTGTTACAGCTCTAATCAGTCAATACTTTTGGAAGTATACTCTTTTGTATTTGGACATCATCGTAAACATACTTCTAAAAAACCATGCAAAATTTATTTTTATTACTTGAATAAATTAGCTGGCCTACTATAGTAGATAAAATACTGGATTACCACTCAAAAAAGATGCGGGTTTTTTTTTCTGGCCCTACAGTTGAAGGATCTTTCTATGCCTCACTTATTCTACCTATGGCATCTAAATATGGTACTTATTGCCCTTCTAGCACAGCTTGAAATCTGAGGGCCAGTGTTATAACTATAAAGAAGGATTGTTCTGAAATTTAAAAAATACTCTGAAGTCCTTTCTCAGTTTTTATTCCCACTGACTTAGCTTTGTCTAAATAGGGCTTTCTTCAATTTGATCCATGAAACTTAATGCTGGGGAGTTCCTCCTCCCAACCCCTGGCTCCCGTGAAGGCCTGGTTCATCCCTTTGCATGATAAAACCTGCAAGAGAAAAATGCTGTGTTGGCCAGCACTGGAAGAGATCCACAATCCTTTACCTATCTGTAGAATGGGGGAAAACCAAAGCACCTTATGGACTGATCAATGGCACCACAAATCATAGCTAGTAATGCCAGACCTTCACACACCCGCATTAGTATTTCTTCCTAAGTTCCCTTCAGCTCCCAGAATTTTGGCAATTGTCACTGCCAAAGTCTGAGACGCGATTGTAGGGCTCCTGAGCAAGGAGGTGGAGAGGTCTGTTGCTCTGATTGATGCAGCTTTGGTGGTTGCTCATTTTCAGTGTAGAATTGCTCTCTACAGTGTGATTTGAGTGATTTAGTAGACCATAGAGATTTGAGTGTGAAGGGATCTCAGTTGGGGACTCAAAATAACAGTTATTATCTTGGCCTTAATTTTAAAGATCATCTGTTATTTCGTACTGTTTGTTTCATATTCATTTATCCAAGACAATAATCAGATATGAAATATCTATCCTTCCCACAGCTTTTTTTAATAACCCATCCCTCAATAGTATTGGTGGCAAACAGCTTCCCTACAGGGAATGAAACAGCTCCCCTGGTGAAATTGGAATGCCAACACTGCCTCTGTCTTCATTTACCTTCAGTCTTTGGTGCTTGACCCTTCCCAGCCCCTCTTCTGGGCTCTGATGCAATTGTGCTGCTTGTGCAGTGGGAGATGCTCAGCCCTTGAGCCACTGCGCGGTGGTGCGTGTGTGCGTGCTACTCACAGGCAGGACCACTGTGAAAAGTCAGGTTCTCTCCCTGCCCATTAAATACCCCATGCTGTCAGGTTTCTGTCGACCAAAGCCTGAATGCTCTGATTCTTGTTAACTTTTGGTTTTTAGCTTTGTTGACTGAGCTTGAGAAACTGCTGGGTAGTCCAAAAAACTGGAGTTGTTTTGTAAAAGATCCAGGAAGTCTTGTGTACCTCTGACTGCATTTGGTAATTTTTTAGATTTGTCCTATGCATCCTGGATTACCAAATGCTCTAAACACCATCTGCCACCATTTTAAGGAGCATTAGGAGTTTTAAAAGCTTTTCTGAGATGACTAGAGTAAAGAGTCAGCACATTTCTGATAATATGTGAGGGATGTGATTGCCTACAAAGCACCATCTGAAGTGAGAGTGCATTTAGCCATGCTCATAGGAGCTTTCTGCAGTACCGTTGAAACTGAAGAGGAGATATGCCAATGGTTTGGGGGGTCATGGGATCAGGTCTTTATTGATTTTAAAGTATTCATGGAATATGATACTAGTTAACTTCACAGGATTTTTAACACAGTTTAACATTTCCAGTACTTCTGAAGTTTTCAAATTTGGATACAATGAACACCATAACATTTAAAAAAAACAATATACTATTCCCCTTAGTTAGTTTCTCTTCTGTTATGTGTAAATAATGAGAAGGATGCATTAAATACTATCTCATTTCTAGACATCTGCAATGTGAATGTCTACGCCTGAACTACTCCTCCTAGACTCCAGTTTATAGTCACTGGAGAGAAACAATGAACAGGATTCATCTAACCAGTTTTAGATGTCTACTTTAGGATGAGATGAAGCCTGTCCTGAAAGTGCCTGTTTCTCCCCAATGACTATAAAGGAAACTTAGAGCGACTCGCTCAGGTACAGGCATGTACATTTGGTTAGAAGTATTCTCACTTGGGGTCTAGCTCTTCCACAGCTAAACATTTGGAATTGAGAAAATAAGTTGGCTCAGTTTATATATTTAGTAACAAAGAAAAGCTATGCAAGCTTACTCTAATTATGAATGTTGCACACATTGATATTATAATGATAATGTGATGTTCTAATTCAAAATTCTTCTCAGAACATAGAGTGTTTTTATTAAAAAATCTTTTAAAACTCTTTTTTGTTTTAAAAAATCAGATTTGGACTGAAAGACACAGGTAAAATTCCTTGGCAACAATTTTTAGAAAAATTCCAGGATCCTGGAAGCGCCTTTGAAAACAGGCAGACAATTCCTATGAGAAAAAAACATAAGTAAGTAGGAAGTTCCTTTTTTATGTGAGTAACCTGTGGTGTACATATTTACTGAAAATGAGAAGAGTATCCACTTGATGGTCACCCTTGATTAAATTCACTTAGCTTTCTCTAAGTGCACTCTTATTTTGAACCCTATCAAACCCTGAGTCTTAATGAGGTGATTTATTCTTCCTGCTCTGAGAAGAACATAGTGAGCAAAAGAGGATGAGACATGAAAGCATTGCAAAGACTGTGTTTTTTCGTCTTGCAGAGTAAATCCAGCTAGAGGAGATGAAGCTTTCTCCAGTGACACTGTTCTTCAGAAGCTGCACAGATACATCCAAAATGCTTATCCCTCTTTAAAGCAGAAGTAAGAACAATTATTTTTAGGTGTTGCCTCAGTTAATTACTCTTACAGCTAAACATTGGTGTCTCGTACCTGCTTCAAAGTAATGTGGTGGTTGCCAGTCTTTGTTTTCTGTTACAGCAGCACACAGAGCCTGTTTTTTCAAGTTTCTTTAACATAGATATGTGCAACTGGGGACTAAATAATCTTTAACAACCTCTCTGATGAACAAAATTATTGATCTCCTGCAATTTCACTGGAAGTCATGTTGGCCAGTTCTTTAATAATCCCTGTGGCTGCCTTTGAACGCTTGCTAGTTTTTCTGTATATTTCATGAAATGTTATGACAGAAATGAGAATTGGTGCTTTCATAGAAGTTGCACTGGCACCAGAAAAATAAATAATATAACTTTCCAGATACTGCTAAGTGGTCCCCTGTTTCTACATCCAAGGATTGCCTGAGTCCCTTATGCATAACATCATACTGACAATTTATTTATGCTTTGGTTATATATTATGACCTGCAAATCTTTAAGAGTAACTGCTCTTATAATTAAGATTCCACTTCTATTCTGGCATATTTTCTCCATTTCTCAATGTAGGACTTTATTAGAAAGCTTATTCTTTCCTTGTGCTTATTCTTCCCAGTCATGCTGTGTCAGTGGTTTGTTCTCTTCATCATTTTACCATTCTGTTTGTCTTTCAGTCATCAGCAAGTTCACTGATGACACAAAACTGGAAAGAGTGTCTGACACACCAGAAGGCTGCGCAGCCATTCAGAGCGACCTAGACAGGCTGGAGAGTTGGGCGGGGAGAAATTTAATGAAATATAACAAGGGCGAGTGTAGAGTCCTGCATCTGTGCAAGAACAACCCCATGTACCAGTACAAGTTGGGGGCAGAGCTGTTGGAGAGCAGCGTAGGGGAAAGGGACCTGGGGGTCCTAGTGGAGAGCAGGATGACCATGAGCCAGCAGTGTGCCCTTGTGGCCAAGAAGGCCAATGGCATCCTGGGGTGTATTAGAAGGGGTGTGGTTAGCAGGTCGAGAGAGGTTCTCCTCCCCCTCTACTCTGCCCTGGTGAGGCCGCGTCTGGAATATTGTGTCCAGTTCTGGGCCCCTCAGTTCAAGAAGGACAGGGAACTGCTAGAGAGAGTCCAGCGCAGAGCCACGAAGATGATTAAGGGGGTGGAACATCTCCCTTATGAGGAGAGGCTGAGGGAGCTGGGTCTCTTTAGCTTAGAGAAGAGGAGACTGAGGGGTGACCTCATTAATGTTTATAAATATGTAAAGGGCAAGTGTCATGAGGATGGAGCCAGGCTCTTCTCAGTGACATCCCTTGACAGGACAAGGGGCAATGGGTGCAAGCTGGAACACAGGAGGTTCCACATAAATATGAGGAAAAACTTCTTTACGGTGAGGGTGACCGAACACTGGAACAGGCTGCCCAGAGAGGTTGTGGAGTCTCCTTCTCTGGAGACATTCAAAACCCGCCTGGACGCGTTCCTGTGTGATATGGTCTAGGTAATCCTGCTCCGGCAGGGGGATTGGACTAGATGATCTTTCGAGGTCCCTTCCAATCCCTAACATTCTGTGATTCTGTGATTCTGTGATCTATGGTCATCTGATGTTTTAAAGTTTTTGCATTTTTTTCAGGTTACTTGTACGTGTGTGTGTGTATATATATATGTATATAAATATATATCCAGAGAGAGCTGTGTTTACTCTGTTTGTATACACACACAGACACATGTATATGTACACCTGTGCATAAAAAGCATGTGTAGCACAAGGCTAAAAATCAGCCCCTGCAAGACCTCATTAGAAACAGACCTACTTGAGAATGGGTTATTATCTACAATTCTATTTGAAGGTTTCTGTTGTCTGGTTCTGTTATCTGTCAGACTTGTTTGACATCTGCCATTTGCATCTCTAGTGTTCTCATTTCTTAGTCAAAATGGCATGCCACTGGGCATAAATAAGGTATACCATTTCCTTGGGCAGCAGACTGCCCCAGGACAGCACGTAGGGCCCAATGTCCATTTTGCCTCTGCCAGAGTCCTGGACAGCCCTGTTAGTTGCTACTTCCAAGACAAAGATCCAGATGTGTTAATTTGCAGCTTTTGACATCCCTATGTTGACTGGTACCATTTGTTATCTCAGTGTTGGGCATTATATCCTGATTATGCAGGATTCATCTCCAAACCTGAATCTGTGTTCCCTCTCCCCACTCTTGCTCCTGCTCAGGGCTGTCTCTGGCCTCAAGTGGATCACCTCCTCTCGTTGCCCACCGCAGTCTATCGTCAAGCATGGTAGCTCCCAGAAAAGCTGGTTTCCTTATTGGTAAAATGACATGCGATACTTACTGGCTTTGATACTTAATACAGAAGGACTACTATGAAAAAATGTTCAGTCTCATGTGATCAACACACGAAAAGTCATCTTGGATGTCATATTTTCTTTTCACACTAGGGTCTGCATAGTAACATTTAGCAAATACTGTTCTCCTGCTCAGTTGCTGCATGCAATAGTTCAACAGAACAGTGATCTCACCAGTGAACTCATTATTAATGTCTAAACATGCGTGAATTTGTAACATTCCTAAATATTTATGTAACTGTGTGAGTGGGTTTTCTGCTGTTATGAAAAACCCATGTAAACCAAGTAAAGACATTTCCTCATGTCTTAGACTTAAAAAAAGTAAGTGTCTTGCTCTTTTTTTTCAGGAGATAGATAGAAATAAATTTGAACTTGAATGTCTTCTGTTCCAGGACTTAAACACAATCATGTTCTTATCTAAAATTTTATAATAGGTTCATGCAGCATGCTTCTGATTCTTCATCACACCCTAGCCCAGCACACCGGCAACTGACTGTTCCCTTTTTCTTCCAACTGATTTTTTTTCTGAATTGTTCTCGATGTGTTGGAGACTAAAATGCTACTGGTCCCCACCTGTTAATCCATATTCTGAAAACAAAATCCTGACCTAGTAGCAGTACTTTCTAATGTGCAAGCTAGAAATATAATGTTCCCTGTAACTATACTACGAATTTGACTTTAAAATATTGAATCGGATTGATGTTTTATAAAAGGATAAGTGAAGCACCCTTTGATGTTCTTCTGTGAGTCTTGCAATATTTTGTGATTTACTTTAAAGTTAAATCCTAGGAAAAAATAGTTATACAAGTGTTTCCATACCAAGGAATTAATAACAAAAGAACTTCTCTAGCCTCCTAGAATGGTTTCAGAAGAGCTTCTCCATATTATCTGAAACACAGAAACAAAAAGGCATTAAAAATAATTTGAGTGGGCAATATTCAGTATAAATTAGTTGAGCTTTTTTTTTAATTAAAAATTATTATTACTATATATCCTTATTTTTATGCATTCCATTACGTGGAGTGCATTGTTTGATAGTTCTTGATCACGTGTGGTGTCCCAGTCACTTAAAGCACTGGCATTTGTGTCATTTGAAGATGTGACATCATAGTTCTTTCAGCGTCATATTGTTACATTTCCTGCAAATTTAGAAATTTAGAATTACAGTATCAAGTTGTAATTTTTCACCTGCGTTATGTCATTGTTTTTATTTTAGTCTCTTTTTAAAAGAGATTGTTCATCTCAGGGCAAGGAATTCAAGTAGTATTGGAAAGTCTCCTAACTCAAGTTCTTACTTAAATGCATCAGATCCATAAGAGAAACTAAAATGTTTTCTGTCCTGTGCTGAAATTTCGCATCAGGTAATCTTCAGAGTGTTTCCAGCATTGTAAAAGGTTTAAAGGAACAAAGTTAATGGTTTTAACATTATACAGAAGATATAAAATGCTATTAAAATACTACAGATCATTAATACCTATTTAACATTACATGCTAAAGGAGACCAATAGGTTGTGATTGACATTTAAATTAAAGATAGGTATTAATATGTGCAGGATAAGGTTACACCTCAATCTGAGATGCAGCATTTTGGAAAAGGAGGGAGATGTCATGAGTGCGTACGTCCAAATGCACTGCCTAGCAATGAATATACAATGCTATGGTCCCTGTGCACACAGGAGAAAATACAGACGAGGCAAATCTCTTTTGATGAAGGGATAAAATCAGTATGATAGGTAAAGTTAATAAGAATCAGAACTGTGCAGTAATTATTATAAGCTTATATTATGTAATATAAATGAGTGCTATCATGTATTTGTAAAATGTTTATGTTTGCAGTTTGTGATCTGACAGGTCAAATGTAACTTATGTGTGATACTGACAATATTGAGCCTACTGTTGCATAGTTCACTTCAGTTTCAAATGTAACTTCATCAGACTTTTTCTAGACTTTGGATTACCTTTTTGTGTTTAGTTCTGGAATATGAGCTTTTGATGAAGAACTGTCTATCCTTACCAGCTCTGTGGCCCTCCCAATGTACAGAACTATGCTAAAATGCCTTTCTGTCAGTTTTGATGGAATGTCGTGATATGTATGTCCCATGCACCGAATTGCGTGATCACCCCTTTAGTGGACAAGCTGGATTTTTTTATTACTTTGATTTGCTACATATTGCACTTCTTAAATTGTAGACTCTGTATTTCTGAATTGAATGAGCAAATAATACACTGAAAAAATTAAAGCTCTCAGTCTGGTTGACAGAAGCAAAAGGAGCACTGGGCATATCTTCAGAAGTAGTATTGGCACTTTTTATTAGATGATTTTATATAGATGATACATCACAATTCCTTTCCAACATAATTACATAAAAACTGTTCTTTTTTAGCTCTGCAGTATTTCATCTATATACATATATATATGACCACAAAAAGAAAGAATTCACCTAGCAATTTATAGGAAAAGAAATCAGTTTCATACATTGCAGTAGATAATAATAATGCCTACAGCATTCAGGCCGTGATTCAGTAAGGCACTTTACTACATGATTTTAATTCATTTACTGAACTGGAACATTACTGAATGAAATTGTTAACAAAGGCAGAGGTATTGGAGATGGTGAAAAGACAGGCTGAAGAAAGAACTATTTAATGCCCCACATCTAGAGGCTCCCACAGTGAAAGAAATACATGGAAGAATGGTTTATATTTATACATAGCATCACGATTTTTTTTGTTGGAATAGACCACTACATCCCCAGTCACATCACTGATGCTGAAGTGACTTAGATAATGATCTGGGCAATAAAATTAAATACTTTTGAATAATTAAAATTAAACTTGCAACATGGCCAAATAAGCAAATGCAATCTGCTTAATAAATCTTGATGTAGTACATCTTAACTTTCCCGTATTATCTAAGGTTTGAACAAAATGTAATTTATTTTTATCGTAACAGATATTTCACCTTCATGGGTAAGACCTAGTCATTCTGCACAATTGTTTCTTGTGAAGTACAAGCTTCTTTGTAGCTTCAGTACCAGATTCCCTAAATTATTTAGTGGGGGAGGTAGGTATATTATCAAGTTTTGCTTCCATATGATTTAATGCAGTGACAACAGTCTCTAAAGAAAATTCAAATACCAGATAGTAGTTTCACAAGACCATTATCTTTTGATTGCAAAAGTTTAAAGTATTTCCCAGACCAACTGATGAAGTAAATAATTGCTCATCCTGTATGTTATTATTGCCACCCTGGATCTCTGTGGGGGACTAAAGGGAAACAGAATTTTCTTAGGGTGAATTTTATGAACAGAAAGATATTTGTCTAGTGCTTAGCCAGGAAAACTGAATCACTGAAGGAACTATTTACTCCTGATTTTTCTGTTATTGTTCCAAAGCCTTTATTCCACTCTTTCTTCTTCTTTCCCCCCATTATCTTTCCTCAGGTTTCTTTAGAGAAAACAAAGAAACAATTAAAACAAAAGTAAAAGTTCAGGAACAAATTTGAAATTATAAAATGCAATAGACAGTCATAGAAAGAGTTGGCATAAACCCATATTTAAAACTCTCCTACATAAATTATGGATATTACTTGCCATGGGAACTGAGAGAAAAACTATACCTTAAGTGTAGCAAAATAAAAATATCCCGATTCTGTTGCATGAACACATCTATTGCCTATTAATTTACAGTCCAAATGAGTATTCATTGGCATGACAATATGACTGAACATGAGGCCTTGTGTAAGATCTCCCTGAGAACTGACTCACCCTTAGTATCCAGGTCAAGAATGCCAATAGACCTAGCCTAGCAGCATAGCTGATGTAAAGTATGTATACCAAGGTGCAAAGGAAGCATGAGAAAAAAAAGAGGAAGTCCAATGACAGTAGGCCTCAAATGTTTTGGATTAACACACAACTGTCAACAGTCAGTATTTCTCAAGGCTCACCATATATTTGTAATTACATCTTTAACTGAAATCTCTCTAATGTCACAAGTGTTTGCATTTACTCTGGCCTTATGGACCATCATGGCCGTGGATCACTTCTGAAAACCGCAGCCCTAGAAAAACCTATGCTCAAACATAAAACGTTTAGTTGAGTGTTTGGTCGTTGTTCTGAAGATAATCATGAAGAAAATCCTGCCACGGATGAGGGAGCGCTGATAAATGTAGGCTCGTGAGCTGTCTATGAATATGCTGAGAGCTATATTAGGATCTAATAACAGACATCACTTGATGGACTTTCGCATGGACTTAAGGCAATGGTTGGGGAACATGGTAACAGCAACTTAAACTCAACTTGACTCAACTGATACAAGTTCACTCAGACCCAGCAACTATTCAGGCATACACAACTTTGTGTGAACATTGATTCCAGACCAGGTAAGGAACCAAATGCAGCTGATAAACTGACGTGAATGTGAGCTGGTCTGTGCAACAAAAGTTTATATATCCATTCAGTTGTGGCACAGTTTACCGTCAAGCTAAATAATTTATCCCAAGGTAATGGAAAGGTCATTGTAGCTTCATTCCCATAGCTTTAGTCTTCCATTCAGTAAATATTGCAGTTGTATGTTCACTGGGAACTGGAGTAAAAGCACTAGATTCAGAATACACAGACTATTAAACAGCTACAGAGCTCTCAGTTATTGTAGGTCCGGATGATCTAGCAGTTTAGAATGGCATGTTGGAATTAGCATTGTTTTAGTAAATGTTTGCTCTTTTTTATGTATACTTTCTTTTTTTTTTTTGTCTTAGAAACAAGATAGAAAGATCACAAGAAATTATCTTTGTCGTGTTTTACCTAACTTGGTATTTCAAATGAAAGATAAAGATTTCCAGGAGTTAATTGAGATAATTGAACAGACTGGATGCCTTGACTACCATGAATTTTTAGACTTGTTTGAAGAAAAAGAATCAGTAGTAAGTGTTTACTTTTAATTCTCTAATCATAACCGCTTTTATAATGGCTGTGAAAAAATGCTGGATTGTGTATGCTCTGCATACAATTTTTATCTAAGTTAGTACGTTCACATTCTTTCCAGCAATGGAATAATCATATCAGCACTTCTAGACTCCTCTTTCTGAAGCATCAATTGGAAAGCAACCTCATCGTTACTGGAGGTTTTCGAAAACTCCGGCAGAATCACTTGCTCACACATGTGTGTACAGCAGAGGAGGATCAGCAGTAATACTTCTTAGCTTTCAGTTGTCAGATCTGCTTTGCTAATATTTCGCTCTTTATTGTTTTATTTATTATTCTTTATAATATACATTGGTTCAAAATATATGCTATATACTACACAGACGTTGCATATTTTCCTGGGTACAGCTTTGACACCTTCTGAATTTGCAGTCGTCTATAATGTTTTCCTTTAGAACCATTCACCAAAGGCAGAGGGGTTATATCCTGAAACCCATAGTCAACATTTCTGTGCAGTACGTCCATTTCCTTTGACAGAAATAATCCAATACTTTTTTGCTTACCGCATTATTCTAAGAAATAACCTAAGCTGTAGTTTGCAAATCTGCTTCCTAATATCAAGAAGCTGTTGATAATTTTTCATAATTTTCAATATCGAATCTCTTTTAGGATTGCATTGGTGTGTCAACTGGCTAACTCCATATTTAGCTTTGTCTTAGGTAGTCTGGATAGTGTTTTTGAGAGATATCAAAGGAGAGTGCTAGTGTCAAGAGAGATACTAGACGCACAAAAAGAAGGTCCCATTGAACAACCATGAATGGCATGCATTGCTTTGAAACGCTTTGATGTTAGGAGCTGAAACAGGCTACTTTCCAGTCTGACGGCTCCAACAATAGCAACATTTGATGCAGCAGCTCAAGTCCCTTCCAGCTGGTTTAGAGTAGAATAACCGTCTGGCTAAAATTCTGGGGCAAACTTTAATAGTTTTAAAATTAGCATGCTGGGGAAAATGCAAATGCTGACAGTGCCTACATGCGCAACTGATGTGCACGTTAAGTTGGATTTACAAATTAAGCTGGTTAGACTCATATTAGAGATGTACCCAGATAACTACCCATTTTTGTCATTTAAAAATGAAGTAAATGCCAGCATGAGGGAAGGCAGGTAAAGGAAATGTTAAACATCATAGAACATTGTCACCTTGGGATGAAATACCATCAGGGATGACACAGTAGCCACACATGACCCTGGTGGCTGTGATTTCACACTTGAAGAGTGATTCTGGCCTGAGGAGGAGATCTGTTCTGGACTCTGTGTCTGGATTTGTACCCAGATCTTGATGAAAAGCAGCTGCAAGGAAGCCTGAGTGTCTGGGAATCCTTTTGTGTCCTGAGTGGTGATGTCAGCTTCATCAATGTAGCTCATCCTGTAGAAAAGGCTGATTACAGGTTGTACAAATGAAAGAGGACAACTTCTTCAAGAAATCTTTTCATTTTTATCATTTCTTAGAAATTATTTGATAAGAGGAATCTTAAAAGCAGCAATGGGCAGAACTAGAACCTGGAACCAACCTAGGCCCTGAGCCAGCTAAGAAACCCAAGGGACACCTCCATCTCCTTCCTTTTGCTTGAAATTTTGCATAATACACTGCTTGGTCAGATCTACACTTATGCTGAGGTTTTCTGTCAAAATGTGATCCTGTGTTCATTTCTTCTCAGAACCTTCTGGTTTTAGTGTACTCAATTTACAAGTGAAAACCACTTTTATTCTAACTGCTAGTGCTACAGATGGAACCTACAGCAGGTTCAGTAAGCCAGATTTTGTCATTATTTTCCCCTGTGCAAGCTCATTGTCTTCAAACTACGCCCTGAGTAAGCTGAGTGCCACTTGCAATTCATTCAGTCCTAATGGATTTAGTTTTACAGGACTAAGAGGAGAAACAACAGTAAAAGCTCTCCGTTGTTATCAGTCAGTAGACATGCCTCTTCAGTCACTTAAAGAAGCAGATCTATGAAGTGAGGTTTACACTTTCTTGCAGTCACTTTTCAGTCAGTTTTCAGAATAAACATTTTCAAAAGTAAATTTTGGGCCTGATGTTGTATCATACTTTGAAATTAGTACACTAAAATTGTTTTAGTTGAACATAACTGTTTTAAATTAGATAATTCACAAATAGCTTAATGGAACAAACCAAATAAAGAAGCCTGCTCTTCTTATTCTAGCTTGTAATACTGTAAGTGATAAATAGTTTATTTTCAGTAAGTGTTGGTCTTCCAACATTAGATTTGTCATTGTAGTACATTTTTTCATGTGGTAATGCTATCATAGTTTAACCTCTGGGATGCTTTTTTTTTTCTTTCCTGCATTACTAATTCATTCGATTGTTAGGTGGAGGATATCCTTTCAGATAAAAATCACAGAAAGTTGGAGAGATTTTCATTAAGCTTTACAGTCCTATGATCCTAAGTGTACTAGCACTATTAACAGAAGTCATCTAAGAGAACTCCTACAGCTGTGTTGTCCATCTTTGTCAGATCAACAATTTATGAAGTAAGTTGATGATGTGTGAGTGGTAACAGATTTAATGTGATTTCTTTTCTTACCATATCTTTCTTCCTGTCTTTTAATATGACAGCTATAGCTGGAGGCATCAAGTATTTTGGTTTGCCTTAAGGGTATAGAAAAGGTCGGTGGAAGAGGTGCCCCATTACTCATGTGATCAGCTTGTAAATCCCTTATTTATTTTCATAACAATTCCATGTTTGAAACTCTTGTGAGTTTGACATTTCAGTATTTCAAAAGTGAGACAAGCCTTTTCTACAAAGGAATAACTGATGTGCTGGAGATCCAAGATGTTATCAAACATTATTTAGTATTTCCAAAGACAATGTAGTATAAAATTAATTAAATTAAAGTTATATCTTTCCTCAGTAGACTATTGTTGTTAAGAACCAGAAATTGAAATTTAATATTGTCAACATGAAATCTCATTTTCAATACAAGCAGGTTCTCCAAAGTGGGGAGTCAAAAGAGCTACAAGCATGGGGAGCATGGGGTCAAAATGTCTATGTCCAAAGAAAAGGGAATTGTATGAGGCATTTTATTGCAATAACATTTCGGACAGGTTATAATTGAGTCTAATCTACTCTCTCAGGAGCTCTAGCTTTCTCTGCTTACAACCAGTGACTTTCAGAAAGACGTGAAATTCTTTCCTACCTTTGAAAACATAATAGGAAAATCAAAGAAATCAGTTCCAGTCTGACCCTTACAACCCAGTGTCCTGCTGATCATTGTGTGTGAGGAGCAAACACAACAGCATCAATAGGAAATGGCTTTTGGAAAATAATCTTTGATCCTGAAATATGAATGAGCATGAGCGTGATCAGTAAAACCAATTCTACTGTATGCATTTTCCTTTCTATAAATGTCTTAGAGAAAACTTTGGGTGCTAGGCATTGGTTTCATAAAAGTCATGTTCCCAGCACAGTGTGTTATAACTATATGCTTTCATCATCTGTCAGTTTTATAGCCTTGTGTTTTGTAGTATATAATCAGTGGTCATTGATCATGAACAAGTAATTATCCTTTGAATTACCTGGGACTCAGCAGTTACACAATTTTCTAAATAATGTTTCTACCATTATTTGTGTCAATGAGAGATCTGTACTATAAGAAAACTCAGGAATTACAGCCACTTTGAATTGGAAAGTGGTCTTTACTTGAAATTCTAAACATTCTCTATAAGAAAATAATACAGAGTAAAGCAATGAGAGGCAAACTGTTAGGGTTTAATTCATTCATCATTGTGGTCAATGGCTGTTTTACATTTGTTTTAAAAGGATGCAAGATAAGTCTTGTGAGATCAGTCCAGCAAAATGCAGAACACTGAGGCTGTGTTCTAGCAAAGCACAGGGAGAAGTGGGTATAACACTTTCAGGATTTTTGTTACGGTGAACATTGAGCGCATTTGCGTATTTGTGTTACTGAACAGTGGCATTGTTGAAAAGTGCAGGTATCCCTGTTTAGCAAAGCGAGATGTGCAACACCATGGATGGGATGAGTTTGTAAGCTTTTTGTAGGAATAGCATCTAAAATATACATCTAAAAGATAAGGTTTGGACTCCATTGTCAAAGACATTCAGGAACACAGTCTTGCATTTGCCATGTTCAATCCATGAAAACAGGGTCTCATTCACATCATATTGTTAATTCTTCTGCAGAAAACATTTCTAAAGACACCTGTTCTTAGCAGTATCATTCATCAGGTTCATGTTCTAGAGAGTTGATGACCATACTGAAGAAGAAATGTAATTCTTATTATAAGATGAAGAGAGAATTTATACTCAACAATGCAATAGATGGCCTACTTGATTGGAGAAGTAATTGGTTTTAGGATAAATGAGTAACAATATAGCTCATCCATAGGCGAGGAGATATTTTGAAAAATCTCCTTTGTTGTAATCTACTTTTAGAGTCGTCATTCTATGATTTAGCCTGACTCCTTAAAAATATGTTTTGACTCGCATCTTTTTACCAATCTATATCTCTTTCTTTCAATTGTGGCATTAATTTTTACGTTAAATCTTATTTAAGACTATCCTCGGAAAATGTTGTGGATTATGCAGAGAAACAGTGGATGGCACTGTTCATTCGCTGCTCTAAAGTGCTAAGAAATGCCAGGTTTAAAAAGGCCGTATTTTAAAACAATAAGAAAAAAAAAAAAGTAATTGACTCCTCTAAATGCATACACACTGGGCTTAAGACTATCATATCTGTGCTGGGATTGTCACAACCAGATTGGGGATTTAGCACGGGTGCTTTAAGGGATGCAGGGTTTTTGAGTAAAAGGTGATGAAGTGACTGAATTGCATTCTGAATTCCTGTGGTTCAGCTACATCAGTTTTATTTATTTGAAATGATATTTCTGCTTTGGGGGGCTTCTACTATAATTGGACTTTTGCATTGATGTGACTCATCCTGAGGCACTTGAGGACAATACTGCTATCGCTGCAGCAGGATAGCTGGAATTCTTGTCCCAGATGGCTTCCTGTGAGATGACATTCAGACTGGGGAAAAGAGAGAACAATTTTTAAGGGCATTTGGAGACTTTTATGGGCTACACTTACAAAGCAGATGTTGGTCTGTAGTGTTCACAGCTATTTTCTGTGTGAAGGCTACACTTGTTTTAGCTGAGCATGGCTTCACAAGTACTAGAAAATAGAGACTTCTTCCCCTCCCTCTCACCCCCTGACATTTTCTCCCCTGCAGTGTATATGGTGTGGATTAGATTTCTCAAAAGAAATGAAAGCTTTGATTTCTTTTTTTTTTTTTTCCCAGAAGGAGGGCATTCATGCACTTGATATGTTAAGTTATAGGTGTTTTTTACCACTAGTGTTTTTTTAGTGTCATTCTAAATAGAACAGGCACTTGGGACAAGTGGAGTGCAGAGAATGCCATGCATCACCAGCACAAAGACAGGAGCCTTCTGCTTTCATCCAGGAATGCTCCAAAGCTTTATGAACATGAATGAAATCCTGGAAAGCTGAACAGCTCAATGAAGCAGTGACACAGTGATGACAAGAGCCCTGATTCTTATGCTCTGATAATTTATACAGGAGTGATTTAAGAGGGTATTTAACAGGCCCAGGGAAGTACCAACTCAACCTCTTCACTCAAGTTACCCTCAGAATAATAGAAGGTGCTGAACAAACAGTGCTCCTGGGCTGCTCAGGTTCACATCCAAGAGTGTTTAACTTAGGCCGCTAGTGATTTCATTTTATATTCATATGCCAGGCAGAAAGTTGAGGTAAACAAGTGCTTTCATTCATGATTTCTGACAGATTTAGTTGTGCAGTGGCTGTGATCTTAGCTCCCTCTTCCACCAATGCAGCTGAATTTGACAGGTCAGTGTCAGATGAGCCAAGTTTCTTCCAAGCATCCACCATACAATTCAAGTGTTAATTACGCCGGGTATTCACAAAGGGTAACTGTAGGTAGGGGAAACTTATGTCCTTAGGCTCCTTCTAGAGTCAATGGAGCTCTTCCAGGTAACGATATAGTGTTTAAGTCAGGTTCCTGCTTTCCCTATAGGCTACAGAAGGAGCCTGGGAAGGCTAGTTTCCAGTGCCTAAGGATAGCCTTCTGAATAATGCCCTTAACTGTATATGGAAAGGAAATATGTTACTTCGATCGTCTTTGCCTTCAGACATTTGTATTATGCATTGTTCTCAACCTCACAAATTATTTTAAATTTTTATTTTATCCAGGTTATGCTATAAATACAAGGATAACTCTTCTGATGGAATCTTTTACAAGATGCTTTTGGATAACTTAAAAGTTGCTATTCTTTCTGGTGTCTTAAAAGGTGTCAGCTCACATATATCAAAGGAAAAACAACAAAGAGAAGAAAAAAGGCAAACAGAGATTTCAAAAAGGTACTGTTATTGCAGACAATTTTCTATTTAATGTAAAGAAAAAATATGTATAGAAAGGAGACTTTCAGATAGACTGAGGATACATGCTGTTTTTCTAATAGTAAATACTGTCCTGATCTCTCATTTCACAGAGATATATTCAAAATTATACAACACTCAAAGCATTGCATCAGGAGAGCAAATACACATGGATCATTCATCAAAGACTCTAGGATTCAGGTAAAAATGGTTGAGCTCACTTTACAGGGTCCACAAGGATTATATCTCACTGCATCATTCAAAAATTCGGGTTTTGCTCTCTAGATAACATCTGAAGAGTAAGCTTGTGATCTTCTGTGGAATCAGTGCACCTCATTAGTCAGGAACTAGATTTGAACATTCTCAGAGGATCAGGAACTCTGACACATCTCATGGCTGTGACTACTGCAGGCCACAGCTACAGCCTCCAACAGAACTAGCATCATTGATATTGGCATCCAGGTTGCAAAGATGTGTGACCTATTGCTTCTCCTCACATTTTACTTTTGAATATTTGTAAATGCCTGCATAATCTGGGGGGGGAAACAACAAGTTTTCCTTTGTAATGCAATGAGCTTCTCTTAAAAATATTTTTTTTTTCTTATAGTTGCATGATAATCTACATGTACAGTCAGGCCTGGGACACATGTATTTCCTTTCATTTGAATGCAGATAGTACTTTAATATGTCCATGGAGGCACGCTCACTGCCTGTCTTCCCTCATTTTTAGGCTGATATTTCATAAAACAGAATGCCCTATGCAAAGCTCACATTTCTGTCAACAGCACTCGAGACAGGAGTATGCCCTGTCTTGCCCTAGATTCTCCTCAGACTTCTCTGTTTACTCTTCAATGATCTGACTTTTTTGTGTTTCTTAAGATCCCATCGGAATCCCCTTCAGAACAGCTCCAGGGGTTGCCTTGTCTGTGCGTTCACACGTCAGAACCGGCAGTTTGTTCCTGTGGCTCAAAAAGTCCATTTCTGCTGTCTCTGTTCTGTTGTCTCAGAGCCTTGCCATGGGATCTCCACACACTTTTCAAAGGAGGCCAAGTGTTGTGGGAACACCAAACATAGGTACAAACAATGGCCTCTGAGTTCTGACCCTGAATACTAATTTCAATGCCACTCTTAATGCAATTTTCAGCAATGCTCTCACAAAACGGTTTGTAGGCCCACCAGGACCTTCATGTTTCTGTCATGAACACGGAGAAATTGGCAGCGGATATTTGGCATTTGAATCAGCAATATGAGGATTCAAATGCCTGCTGAAGGACCCTGCCGAAGGACAGCTTGCACTCACCAGAATTCACTTACCACCCTTTGCCAAGCTCTGCTGTAGAAAGGAAAAGCAGAGGAGGAGCATGCAATCCATCTTCTGAAGGCCTCTCAGGCACTCAGACACATCCTTCTGTCTCTCCTAGCGAGGTCTTGGGATGATACCAGCCTTCTGGGGTATTTTTAAAATGACCGCAACCTCCTTTACCTTCTTGCCAAAGTGACTGTTGGCTATGAGGTCTTTGAACTGCTTTATACAGTGTGGTCAGTCACTAGCTATTGGGAGGTTGTCAACTGTTTGGAAGTGTTACCTGGCTACCTGACAGCAGTTCATGTGAGACAAGTTCTCAGGCACATGGCTTGAGTCCTTTTACTAAGTCCAGCTTGCACAGGAGTGAGCCAATCCCTTGTGCAGAAAGCTGGGACCATGCTGCAAACATACCATGTCTGACCTTTTATTTATGATGTTGACAACAACTGTTGGTTTAGGCATTATGACAAGTTTAAAACAGAACCTTTGGATGTTTGGTTCCTGAACTGGTCAGTGTCTTGGAGCTATGTAAAAGAGTTGCTCCTTCTGTAAGTATAAGCTGTGGTTTACATCTTCCCTTCAGTTGCTCTTATCCCAGTGATGTTCTGTGGTGGCCAAGTCCATTCTGGTACCAACACCTTCTAAGCCTTCTAGCCTGGAGTTCAAGTTCTGTCCATCCTCCTGAAATTTCTAAAATGAAACTTCTGTATCCTTATGAATCTTAATGTTACCTCTTTCCTTGTTATATAATGGATGCTGTGTGGCTCTCATTTGCCAGATTATGTCTGCTCCTCTCTCTAGCAAGAATTCGTGACCAGTAATGGAAAATAAATATTACATGAAGTCTCTAGGGAACCTCTTTCTTACCAAAGTGGTGATTTTGGACCAACTGTCTGAAACTGGTGGAATCTTGATATTTCCACATCTTTCCACCCTTAAGTTCTTTAACAAGTTGGGGTGGTTAACGTGTCCCTACCTGTGAAACATCCTGTTCCACAATGGCCTTCATGTTAATCCTCAGGACTTTTAGCAGACTGCCTCTATCTCTGAAATTCTTTCCTAATTTGCTTTTGAGAAACACTAGGAAATATGTAAGACTTTATGGTTGGCTCCTTCTAGGTAATATTTTTTTGGGAACAGAGTGTTCCTGCAGGTGCATTCCAAGATTGTCCTCAAAGCAGAATATGAGCTGTACTTCAATCAAGATGTCAACCTGTTTGTTTTCTGCAAGCTGAGTTTGTCCCTCCTGTTCTTGAGGTCAAGAGAGCCTTCAGAAATTCCCCAAAGTTATTTTTACTGAGATCCAATGCCATTTCTACTGAAAGACTGTCAAAGCAGAGAGCTGGCAGGATAAAAAAAATGAAGATGACTCACCAACATGGAATACAGTTCTGTCAATAGGACACAGTATCTAAACTCCAGATAAATCAGTGGCCTCACTAATAAATATGTCTGTCCTTAACTTCTGCTGAGCCACCATCTGGAGCTTTATCCATACCTTCAGTGAGCATTCTGGCACCCAGAACTGATGTGTTACAGTAGACAGTTAGGTTAGGTTTGTCAGGACTGAATGAAGAACTTTGAGACCCAGCCCCAGTGAGACAGGGATGTGCAGGGAGTAGGGTTTGGTGTCTCACACAGATGGTAAATGTACTTGTGGCTTATTACTTGAAGGTAGAAAAAGAACATACTTCTCATTGAGTACTTCAAGCTGTCAGCTGGGCAAGAGACAGTACGTGGCTAGCCCAGAGAAGCACATATGCTGATTGCTTGGCTAGCTGCTAACAAATGGAAAAGATAATGTCCCTGCCTTCCCAACTAGGAGAATGAAGAGTCTCTCTCCTTTTCATGATTGTCAATTTCACAAAACTTGTAACCACTGCTTCTGAAGGCCCCTACCCCTCTCAAGTTTAACAGAAATTGCTAGATGGACTCCAGATTTAGGGGAAAGGCTGACAGATGCGGATGAAAAGGCTGATTGCATTATTCTTATTTCCCTAGGAAACCAAGGTAAAAGTGGTGCTGGTTGCAGGGGAGTGTAATTTAAAATACAGCTTGCCTGAAATCAGGGTAGATCTCAAGGATCCCTAGTGGCTCTTGTGTCTCTTAACAGGCTTTGAACTCTTTGTGACTCTGTAATTACTGCCTGAAAGCAGGAACAGATTTCTTAGGAATATGTCAGTAACTCTCCAGTTCTTCTCCTTCCCTCTTTTTAAAGCTAGGTAGTGTGTTTGCTTTTCTGCATAAATTTGGAAGACAATTTTAGCCAGTTCTTTAAGAACCAATATGAATACATAGCGATATTCTGTAATTTGTTCTTCCCTTATTTGTTATTAGTATTCATTTTTCAAGCAGCCTGCTTTTATTTGATTCCTTATCGAAGACCGATACAAACAGAGGCTTTAAGCACTTCAATCCCTTAATGCAATCTGTTGGTAGTTTTCTCTCTGTGTTGAATAGAAAGTCAAATTTTTTCTTGATCCCTCTTATATTACTGGAGCATTTATAGAGTGAGTTCTCATTACTCTTTATATTTTTGAAATTAAATCTCACATTGTGTTGTGTCCTTTCAGATTTTGGTCGTATATACTCATGCTTCTCTCTTAGACTGTGACGGCATGTTTCACTGATGTGCTGCCAGCTCTCCTTAAGTTATTTTCACTTTAGACCCATTTCCCATGAGACTTTAGTTCCCTAAGAAGGTAGAAATCTACTTTTTTTTCACTGTTCTCCTGCCATCCTTTTACAAGTGTCATAAACTCTGTCATTCTCTCATCATCCTTGCCTAAGGTGTATTTCACCTTTTCAAACAGTTTCTCTGTGTTAATTAGCATAAAATTTAGAAAGATTTTTCCTTCACTAGATTTTGCAGCATCAGCAGGATTTCATGGATACATTCTGATAATCTGCTGGAGAACCTGTGTTCTGTTGTAGTCATTACTCAACCACTTACAACCATCTCTCTTACCCTGGATGATTTTGCCTCTGTTTTTTTTTTTCTCAGAAAAGAAATCTCCAAATCTTCAAGAGCTTCAAATCCAAATCCTGTTTTCCCTGTTGGTGATGTATAGTAGTCATCCTACCATTGTAGCACTCATATTCTCATAGGTTTTTATCAGTAGAACTATAAATAAGGTTTAATTTACTGAACTGTAAGATTCCAGGATCTTCCAAGAACCACAAGGACTTCCAGGTCCCCTTCTTTATACCACGTTTCTTATATTTATGTACTGACAACCAGCATGCTTGATCCATTCTGTCTGTTTTTGTCTCTTATATGACCCTGTAATGTATAACCCTATTCCACGTAGTTTTAGGTCCTCAGCTAAGTAGCTGTGATTAATACCTTCCTGTGAGCTTTTATGTCAACTCCTTTCTTCAATCTAGTCTAAGGCTTCCGTACTAGGTTATAAAGCTAGTAGATAAAGAAAGAGAGCTTTTTGTGAATAAGCCCCTGACAGGGAAGATGGTCTTTTAGATGACATCCTGCAAGTAATCATTGATTTATTTCCAGGACACATCCAGCCTTTGCCTCAGTCTTGAACTTCTGTAAGGAGAAAGGGTATAAAGAACATTTGAGATTACCTTCGTTACCTGTTCCGTAATTACTTTTTAATTTTCTCAGGGTCAGCCATGGCAAGGCCTATGTTGATAGGCAGCAGAATATAATAATCAGTGGGACGGGGCAGGTAAAGTTGGTAATATTTTGGCAACATCTTGCATTCAGGCAAGACAGCAGATATCTCAGAAGACCAGGTGCCCTCATGAGATGAGTCCGTCTGAGATCCTCAGGAGGGTGTCACTAGTCACTGTCATCTCTTGATCCTTTTTGGGAGACTTAGAGTTAATCTTCTGTGTGCTGCTCAGATCAAAGTAAAACTCTTTTCATTAGCATATTTTTAGGTTAAGAGTTAAAATGTTAAGATTATCTTCAAGTTTAGGGAATAGTATAAAACACATCTAATAAATCTATAAAATAAGACTGCTGAATATTTCTGCATTTTGCTTATATGGAAATACATGCTCTAAAATTTGACAAAAATAATTGTTCCAACTTTCCTTTTCATGGGTAATAGTAAATCCATACCAGATGTAAAATAGGTAGAAGTGGGACACATTACATACCCTTTAATTTAATTTCTTTTCTGTCTTTAAAAGTTATTAAATGTTTAATTGTTATTTATTTTCATGGCTTATTGATGAAGGTTGTGGTATTTCAGCAAGAAGAGTATATAGTCTATATCTATGGTCTTTCTTATAGGGCCTGAGAAAGAAAGGTATTCTGGCCATTCCTCCAAAGTGAAGAAGCATGGAAGTGATTCACTTGGGATCCAGGAAAAGATAAAACGTCAAAAGAAATATTTTTTCCTTTTAAAATCAATGGACTTTCATTAACTTCTTTCAGGTTAGCTTAGCCATCTCATGTTAACTGAGGAGGTATTAAACAATAAAGGTGGCTCCTTAGCTGATGTAGAAACCTGGGCTCATTAGAAACTAAGCTTGTGATTTGGAGGTCTAGGATCTCCGTTTGCAAAAGAAATACTTCAGAGCAGTATCAGTCAATTTTTGATTTGGTGGGGGTTTTTTTCCATTTCTATAAAGCAAGCTATACCTAAGAAATGTTTGCACAATATGGAATCAATGTGTGCTCTAAGTTGATCAACATATCATTTTGTTTTGCATCAAACAAGCTTCTTTCATGTCTATGTCTTGTTTGTCATTAAAGCAGTCTTGTTCATTATTGCTGAATCAAATGTTTGAAACCACAAAAAATAAGTGACTTGTCTTTATGCACAATCTTTCAATTTTAGAATCAAGCAGACTGAGGATCAAGCTAACAAATATGCCCAGAATAGAACTGTTGATGAAGTAATTAAAAGGTTGAAGGAGAGAGTGATACAACAAGCAGCAACTATTAAAGACAGCTTTTTTGCCTACAACAAGCAATCACAAGGGAAAATTAATAAAGCTGGCTTGCGGAAGGTAGGAAAAAGGTTGCCTATTTTTCTCTCTCCTGTACGTTTCCCAGAAAGATACTTATTGTCTTAGAAATGTGCCTGCTCACACAGCTAGAGTTAAATCCTCCAGGACTGCTTCAGTTACTGATGAGCTAAACAGGTCTCATGCAGGTTATTGTATGAGAAAGAATCTCGACTTGTCTTTAAAGACATAAAATTGTCATCCTGTAGCAGCGCTACACCTTGAAAGTTTCAACTGCTCGCAGTTGTCAAAAAGAACATGTATGAACTGGGACTGGCAAGACACAGCTGGGACTTGGAGGCCTAATGCCAACCAACACCACAGCTCTTATGTGAAGTGAGTGGGCATACCTTAAAAAATCACCTAAGCCTGAACTCAGAGTCTTTAAGCCCTCCTTGCAACTCCACAGTGGTGGCTGGTAGGAACTGGATATAGGTAGGTGAAGAAGAAGATTCTTAACAGATACAGCATGACACTTCAGGGAGAATGACCTAAGCTGATTTTATACCATCTTTCACATTTCTGAGCCTCAGCTTACTCTGAACCACTCTTGGACTGCAGTGTGTCTCATAATCACGCTGGGACCAGGGGGCACCCCCTCGGGTCCCCGTCTCTCTTCCTTGCTTACTCTTGCTCTACTTTCAAAGCGGCCTGCAAGTGATTGTGTCAGGGAAATCTCATCTGGACATCTAGTAGCATTTCAGGGCATAGACTGGTCCCCAACAGGAGAGGAGAACCTTCCTGTAGCTCTTACTTGAATTCAGTGGATTTGATCATGTTTTAAATTTCCAGTGTAATTATTTGATGTTGGGTGGCTTTTGGTACTAGGTTAGCTGATTTGGGTACAGCATCTCAGTGCTGAGAGGATCCACAATAATATGAATGTATTGAAATCTTATCTGTTTTACTTGCCAAGACTTCCAATTGAATTTTGTAGATGTCTTTTTTGAGGTAGGGTTTTCTGTGGTATTCTCAGGGCCCATCACAGCCTTAATGGCTTATCTGACCGCATGTTGTGCTTTGGACAGACTTGTGAGGTCATGGATTTGGGATTGTAGCTGTGATGCTAATGGCACCCAGCCGTACATTTCTTTCTTTTCACATTTCAAAGAAAAACTCTCTGCTGAAAGTTCAGAGTTTCAGAGTGGGCAGGAAAAGAGACATGATGGCAGTAGTATTTCCCTAGTCTACCTAGGTTTAAGCAAAAGCTGCTGCTGAATACTATTATGACAGTAATGCATTCTCTGCCCTTTTGCGGGTGCTGAAGTAGAGTAAGAGTCAGCAAGGGTTAAACCAGAACTGTACTTTTGAAAATGGCCTGCATAGTCCCTTGAGAAAGTTTGTCCCAATCTGTTTCCACTCTGGTTCAGTAATAAACATCATCTTCTCATCTGTGTACCATGGACTGTACATGTTTTCACCAGCTACTGTTTCAGGGCTAAATGTAGTGACTGTAAGGGGGTGACAAGCTGTTGCCTTCTTTTCTCCCCTTCTCAATGTAGACCCATGAGGTATGTGCTCCACATTATATGACAGGATGAAGCCTTCCCCTGCAAACAGTGTAGCTGCATTCAGCCACACATCTTACCCTCAGGTGGATATCTTTCTGCAATTCTGTGCAGGAAGTGAAATTGCTTTGAAATAAAGGGGAGGGAAAGAGGGATGACAAAACATATTTTCAATTTTTCTTAATATTTTCTTGTTAATAATACACATATTAAGAATGTGTTAAGCTGCAACCCTTCCTTCCACACAGATCTGACATCTTTGGCACATACCTTTGGGACATTGGCTTTGGTTGCTGTGATTTACATTACAATGTGATACCTAAGAGGCTTCTATGTTGCCTGCAGCTAATGCAGTAATGTGTGTTTTGTCACTGTTAGGCAGAACAAACTCATTCTACCTGCTGCTTTTTCTTCTGTGTTGGCTGTCTGTGTACAACTCACATTTAAGATATTTGCATAGCACCAGAAGCTATTGAACAGTTAGTCTTTGTGATTTCATTGTTCTTTTATTACACTACAGATGAAGCATTTCTCAAGTTTTGGCAATGCACAAAGGATAAAAAATCATCATGTACCTGCAGCCAGGTATATGCATCATTGCACTGTGGCGGTGTTGGACCCTGCAAGCTCAGCAGAGTCCAGCTGGGTGGAATACTGCCTGGGAACTCCACCTTGCTGCTGATGATTATGATCATTCAAAAGGGGCGTGCTGCCCTGCAATAGTCCTGTTCTGCCCTGCCTTGTGCTGAGTGAAACAAGCCTACCCTGGAATGAATGAGGATGAGAGCTCTTGCAAACAAGGGTGATTAAAAGGGATTCCTCATCAGAACTGAAGTGACAGACTACCTTATGTCTCTGGGAACTGCCTGGGCATGTGTGTTTTCAGGTGAAATGCAGACTGAAACTGATTCTTCATCACTTGTGGTCTTTAAAGATCTCAGCACATTTTGCAAAAGAAAGAGTTTTTCCACCTCATTGTCTAGGTAGAATTCTAACTGGGAGTTTTCACATTCTTCCTGCTTTCATTTCCCTGACATTTCTGCCAAGATGTTCATCAGTCCCTGCCCTGGCAGCATAGCTGCTTTTCATCCCAGAGCTTGTGGAGTTTCAGCAGTAGATAAAGAACATCTAGAAATGGGTGTCTAGCACCATTGTAGGCATTGTGGAGAATGGCCTTCAAGTGCTGCTTCAGAAGGATGTAGGACTCTCTGTATCACATCTGCCAGCTGAATATAGATGTTTTGGATACATTAGGTTATTGCAAATGGTGTAGGCAATATGACACGTCTCAAGTGCATTTAAGTGGGTAGGTTGTGAGGCATTTTGGGTGCCACTGAAGTTAAAGTGATCTACAGTGGTATACTCTTCTTTGACTGGATTCTGACTCTGTAGCTGGGCAGGAGTGTCAATGCCATTGCCCACCTTATTGGCACATTTGAAACTGCTACCTTGATCTACTGCTTCATTTAGAGCAACCAGGCAGCTAGAGTACAGCTGAGCAGAGTTGCCTGTCCTCAGAGGTGGAATAGGTTACTCAAACAGTAATAGTGTATTGGGGTAGTGGTAAACATAACAGCATACTTGTTTACTGATTTGTTATTCCAGGCCAAGCAATAGAAGTGGGTAAAAGCAGTCTGCCCAACTTGGAAGTGGATAAGCTCTGTTTATTTGTATAACATTATGTTACAGCGACATTAAGGGAGTGGGCAGAATGCACCCTTACATTCCTCTGAAGGGTAATTGATCTTGGTGTGCCTGAATAACCCAAAAATGCAGATGTAAAATCACCAGTTAACCCTTGCAGGATTATACCAACACTGTCAGTTCTCTCTTTTTCTTTACAGTTTACAGCATAAGGACACCTTTTAGCTGCTTGCCTGTGGAGGACCAAAGGTGTGAGGCGCGTTAGTGAAGGGGGATGCCAAACTCCATCTCCTTTACCGAAGAGTCACGTAGTACCTCTGACTTCACTGGCCTGGTTCTCCTAGGAACTGGGCAAGTAGGCACAGACCCTGCCTTTGCACGTTTGGGCTTGTCTAATTTTTAATATAGTTCAAAATCAGGAAGATGGTAACTGAAGCTCTGTCAGGAGTCCCAGAGTAGCATCCACAATTTGTACGTGTGCCTTCACTTTTGTGAAGGATTACAATAGCTCCTTCCTGTAAGGTTGTCATCAATCCTCTTCCTTTAAATAAGACTTAGAAACTGTGCCTTTTGTGAGCCATTCAGCACAGGACAGTGACCCAGTTGTACAATTTGATATGATTTAAACTTGTATGCAGTTTTGGCAGAGTTTTATCACTTTTTTTTCTCTAGATGAAAGTGCTAATAGTTAAAGCTGTAGTTACCAATATTATTATTGTGACTGATTCTCTCCAGCTTTGATTGGATTTATGCAGCCAGATTTCCTTATCGCTACTATTAAGCATTTGATCTGATGGTAAATACTTGTTCAACTGAACATAAAATGTGCTTGCTTATCCAGAAGCTTTACATTCATAGAAAGGAATGATAATTTGCTAATTATTCTCACTTTTTTAACACTCCTTATGCTGTTCAGCTATTTAATGAATTTGTTTCTTTTAATCTGTACAATTAACTAAAATATAATGGCAAAAGTAATCACTGTAGGAACACTTGGAAAGTCATGACAGTACTGTGCAGGTTATAAAGAAATACACCTAAATCAGGAGTTACAAAGCACCTGAAGGAAATGAAAGGTTTTGGAGAAAGCCCTCAGCAGCAGTAGGGGCTGCAACTACAACTTTTCAGGGAAACAGGAGGTGGGAAAAGTAGAAGAAAAGCAGAGACCCCTCCACAGTCGACTGCCAGGTAACATTAAGAGGGGCACAATGGGAGATTGCTGCCACTCCAGACTGTTGCACCTCTTAGATGCAGAGAGGTAGAGGATCTGCAAAAAAAAAAAAAAAAAAAAGAAGGGAACATGGGGCAATGTAGGAAGATCAGAAAGTTCCTTGCCAAAATAGATGCCCTAAATCTGCTTTGAAGAACAGCAATGCAGAAGGAATTGTGCCTTCCACCTCACTGCAGCTGTATGTGGTTCAGGGGCCTGAATCCATTCTGCAGCGTTTCTTGTCCAGGAGGTAGCTGTGGCAGGCTTCTGGGGAAAAGTAGTAGCAGCAAATTCTACAAATGACAATTTTCCTCCAGTCTGCTAAATGAGCTAACTTCATTTCTTCTGGCACTTTTTACTTTCCAGGTGAAGCTTAATCTCAGCCTGTCACTCAGTGTTTTTGCTTAAAACGCCAGTCTCAAAAATATAGTCAAATTTTGCTCTCTGTCTCTTTCTGTACAGAATTTAAGTTGTACAGAATAGATCTGTATTTAAATGCCTTACTGTAAATGTAAGGTAGGGATCACTTTTCAGAGTAATTTCAAGTTGAGCCATAGGATAAAATATCCAGATATTTAGTATTCAAAACATCATAGTAAGCAAGAAAATAGACCATTATATAACTTACTTTATTTCTCTTCTACAGGTGTTGGAAGATCATGGCATGACAATGGATGACAGTCAATTTAATCTGCTAACAGAATAGCTAGGGTTGCTAGATGGAGGGTTGAGTTATCTGGATTTTGTGGCAACACTGGAAGGTAAAGGACTTTTAACAGTAATAAAGCATGAAACAAACCTTTCCTGGAAGATACATAACTTTTCTCTTTTGAGGAAAAGCTATTGGTGAAATTAGGAAGAGATCAGTGGTATGATATTTAGTACACGGATGACTTTCCTGTCTGTAGTTCTTTGACTCCTGATCCAGCTACGTTGCTGAGTATCTAACTCAGGACAAGAGGGAAACTGGAACATGTGGGATGTGAATTAACTAAAGGTCCACAGATAGGTGCCATGGAGTTGTCACTAACAGATTGCAAAAAGTAACTGACTGATCACTCTGCCTTGCGTAGATCCTTGTCCTCAGAATTTCTAACTCTTATTCAGTCTTGGAATTATGTTGTATCCTAAATTACAGTGGATTATTTTATAGTAGTGGTGTTCAGCAACTTTTTCTATTCTATATAAAAAGCCAGAAGACAGTAACTAGTCCTTTCAGGAAAGAAAGATCTGTTAGTAAGCCATTAGTGATGAGTTTTTGTGGCAGTATATACAACTGGAGCTCTGTGGTGGGATCTGGTTACTTATTGGTTTATGGTTTTATTTTAAAGTACTTCTTTTGAATTTTAAAGATGTTAAGGGACATTGCTACTGGAGAATGCTGAAATCTGGTTATCTATAATATAACTGATAGTTTTGTTAGGGTATCAAGAATCCCAGTGAGAGAGCAAGGTTTACTGTTTTTGTAGATAGAGATGTATTGTCCACCCATATAATGAGGATGTGGTCTTCATTGATTTACTGCTGCTGAGCAATGAATACCAGAGTAATATATTCATAATTTGGGAGCACATTTTTTCACTTCAGCTACTTGCCTTACGCCGTAAGTAATTTCACTGATTTCAAGGCACTCTAAGGGTTTTCATTTTCAGCTCTTAAAAATGAAGCTGATGGACTCTGAGCTCATTTCTTAGGGTGCAACTCTGAGTGCAAACTAGTAAGTAATTAATCATTTTTAATTTCTTTTATATTTATGCTTTAAGTTTGGATTTTATGGGTAAAATTCTGATGCCACAGAAGTCAATGGCAATTTGCCATTGGCTTCAAGGCCTGTTTTAACTTCCATATTACACCTCTGTTATTTTTCTCAGAGATGCGCATTTACTTTTTTCACACTGATGCTATTATTTTCTGCTGTTCATTATTTCTCTTTTAGAACTAAGACAAGAGGGAGAGTTGACTTGTGGCTGGCTGACATAATATTCAGGTTTTTCTTCCTTCAGGCCTAGAAGTTTAGAAGTTTGTGAATATAGTCAGCTAATCATCTGTCCACCAAAATATGTGTGCCTTCATCCAGTAGCCTAATACAAAATGTTTGAAACAGGTTAACCTTGGGGAAATCAAATCAAGAATAAACAGTGTTTTTTCTATATTTAAAGTTTTTACTTTTGTCAGTTATGAGAATCACAGCTTTTCTTTCCATACGTGACTATATCTCATAGTTGTAGAAGGAAGTGTGACTCACATTTAACATAAAGTAAGTCTCAGAAACCAGAAGGCAAAGAAAAAACCCTCCTAACTTGTATTTTTCAATGATTTGTGATTCACTGGAGTGGAGGGTGGTCTGTAGTTACAGAAAAAAAACTCCTGATTTTCTTCTTATAAGCTTTAGTGGCAAGCTAACATGAGTACAAATTTTCTTGACTAGACTTTGATAGAAACTGGAATTGAGAAAAGGGAAGGATAGTGCATGTCTGCAGCGGGAGTAGGATTTAAAGGGTAAAAGCAGAAGATAAAATGATGCAGTGAATACTATTTAGTGATTCTTCAGAGTAGTTGTACTGGCTCTTGTGTGTCAATGTATGTAAATCTTTTAAAAAGGAAAGAAACGTTCCTTTAGAACAGACCATTAACTTACCATTTATGAAACAGGAATAGGGTGTAGAGAAATGTCATTGTGTACATTTTTCTTTGCAAGTTTTTCCCATTTTATAATCTGTCATGAAATACTTTACTCCTCTATATGGCTCATGTGTTGCAGAAAAATTCAAAAATGCTCAAGAGGCTACAAAAGATGCTTAGTCTCTTTTCCCCAGAAGCAAGGCAAAATAGGTTCCTAGAGTATCACTGCACAATGAGCAGAAGGAATCAGGTCTGGAACACTGACCAAAATAGCTTTTCTATGGCCTAAAAGTACCTTTGCCTTTCAGGACTGGAAGTACATGGGTGCCCTGCTGGGAAGCTGGCTGTCACCCTTTCCTGGTCCTGCTGAGCTGTGGGATAATAAAGTTGTGACAATATGAAGCTGCTGTTTGTGCAGGAATGAGTCTTGCCAGAACAGAATGTCAGGCGAAATAGTTTCAGAGGTGATGGTCTGTTAAGTCAGGCATGTTTTGATGGCAGATGTCCTGAAATAACTCACATCAGTTCAAATCAGAGGAGGGCTTAGCCAGGTTAGAATTATTCCAGGGCAGATGTTCTAGCATGCGGTGGTTGTCCTACACAGTCAAAGATGTGACAAATTACTTTCTCTGACACTGTCTGCAGCTCCTGTGTTCCCTCACTGAGGCAGATGGGCGGTATGACAGCCAGACACAGCTTTCACGGTGCTCCTTTTGTCCTCCTCCAGTCTGATACCTCCCTTCCTTAAAGCAACCAGGCACCATAGAAGGCTAAAGC
Source organism: Nyctibius grandis (assembly GCF_013368605.1). Taxonomy (NCBI): domain Eukaryota; kingdom Metazoa; phylum Chordata; class Aves; order Nyctibiiformes; family Nyctibiidae; genus Nyctibius; species Nyctibius grandis. The sequence continues at coordinate 82,524,143 of NC_090662.1, forward strand.
CAAAGAAAAAGACCTTGTCTCAGCTGTGCTTTCTTCAGTTGAGATTACCTTCACCTTGTGCTGGGAACACTATAGCAGCTGAGGCCATTACTGTAAATTGAGTGGACACCACTAATACTGCATGCAGCTATTGGAATTTGTCATGTTTGGGCTGTAAAGTGTACAATTGCAGGGTTTCTTGTTTTGTTTATGTTTTTTATTACTGTGCTATTTATCAGATATGTTTAATAAAATATTTTCAATGTTTGCTACACTTTGATTTCATTATTGTAGATGCCAGATTTAATGGGCCAGGAGCTGCATTATGTAACAGCCCAAACTACAGAGTAAATGATGCTAAATATCACTACATGACTGCTGAAGAATGTCTCAGTCAACTTAATGATAAGCTGATGGAAGTCTATCGGGTAAATACATTGAGCCGTGGTTTGCTTTTGGCAGTGAAGCTGGTTGTTATTTTGATAAAAACATTTGTTTTAAAAGTTGGTTTGGAGGAGCTGTCAGGAAAGAGACTAAAAATTATGCTGGATTTCATGTCTTCTGTGTTCTCAGAAACTTCCAGTTCAAATACATTCAGTTTTAAAGGCAAGAAGTTTTTTTTTTCTAATTGTCTTCTCTGCAGCCACTGCCAGGAAAATAAGATCTGAGTTATTTTTTCTCATCCTTTTGTGAACATAGCTATTAAAGATTCTGCAATTAGAAAAGAATAACTCTGTACTACTCATTCATGGAACAGTCCATCTATGCATAAGAATGATCTTTCAAGAAGACGTTCTTAGTCCCTAAAGTTTGCAACATGGTGATCTTAATCAAGACTTGTTTTCCAGTTTTCTGCATTTGCTTATTATTTTCTGTAATTACCATTAGAATATACTTCTTGAAGTATATCCATCCACCATGGATATGCAGAGAGTAAGAGAGATCACATTTTACAAAGGAGAGAAGCTGCAGTCGTTACTCTCTTGCTCAGTTCATCCCATCCCATCCCTGTTCCCTGGGAGAAGTGGAAAGATCAGCATTCAGGAAAGGGATCCTCTGTTCAAAACAGCTTGGACACCCCTAGAAAAGCTGATCATATTGATCAGTATTACTTCAGATTTTTGAAGATCTGCACCATTTTAAAGGTGATTGCACATTTTGCATCTATTTTAATGGGAGAAGTTGTTCAGCTGGTAGATCAATTGCTGTAAAGTCTCGCTTCATTACAGGTTTTCTGAGAGTGGGCAAGGGTAGTAGAGAGGTACCTCTCAGTACAGTACTAGTGAAAAGTGGAGGTTAATTTGTAAATTTGTATGGGGGTGGCTTTTTAATGCTCCCTACTTTTGCTCAGTTCTGTACACGTTTGAGATGAAAGCAATAAGACTGCAGTTTACTGTGAACTATCCCAAGTGTTTAGGAAGGCAGTATTATATACTATACAAAGGCATCTTTGTATTCTCAAACTGCATTAAAATATTTGCCTGTTGTCAAAACAAGTCTAGAGCAAACATTTGTTATTTATGTTTAAAAAAAAGTAGTTGACATGTTAAGTATATTTAGTTAAATATTCCTTGTTAGGACACCTATTCTGCCTTCTGTGAAACAGACAGTAACCATGATGGTATCATCAACATGCTTGACTTTTGGCAGTTCTTGGACAGCTTGCTTCTTCATCTTAGAGATGAGAAATTCCTGTGCCTGCTTGGTTTGTTGGGAATGAACCTGACCTACATGTTACATCACCAAGAATTCTGTCAGCAGTTTCACACCCAAGAAACTAAGGGGGCACCTCCTTGGCTTGTGCCATCTCACAAGTAAGAAAGAAAAAGTTGTGTGGTACCTGCAGGAAAATGATGTCTTTACAGAAATTAATATGCTGTGTGAAAATTTGCATTGGGTATAACTGAAAAAAGATAGTATTAAAATATGTCTTTATCAAGCTGAAGTTGGGTAGCTTTACCAAGTTCTCAGTGATTTATGACTCCATTAATTCAGATGTTGAATCCACCGCTAGGTTAAAATGCCAGAACTTTCCCTGAGGACTGTTTAAATCTGTAAGGTCAAACATGTATACTGGTGCCTGAGTTGGAGCCTTAGAGCTGAGCTAACCTCCAAACTAGACAACTTTGCTGCATCTTCCAAGCATGCAGAATTGAGGACGTGGTTTGGGAATCAGATGTCATTTGGGATTGAGAAGCAGCCAGGGTATTACCCATCTGGCACAGTGTCTGTCAGTTCTGAGACTAATATCGTCAGTGTACAGTACAGTAGCCCGAAGCCTCATGCTCCAGACTGTTATGCTGCCAGGGCACTGATAGTAGACAAGACGAGGTGAGGTGCACAAAAGCACTGAGGCACTGTGGAGGGGGTGGAGGATAGAGACAATAGTGCTGCAGCCTCGCTTCCCATGAGAAATGATGCTGCTTAAAACGTCTGGAATTTCAAAGTTTGAGCTTAACTTTAATGATAAATAGCATTTAGGCACTAAAAAATGCATTCTAAAACTCAGTGTGAAACTCCGTTTAACTATGCAAACAGAGATAAATTCATAAAAATGATGACACGATACAGCAGTACTGAAAAAGCTCCTGATCAGCAACTCATCTCCGCTGTGGCAGTGAAGATGTGATATATACACATAGGCTTATTTCCCAGTTTTTATTTGTCTCTTACAGCATTACTGTTGGCTCTCATGTAGTAATATTTATCTGCTTGGTTTGTTTTTCTTTTTCCCTTAATTGGACAACTGAGTGAATCAAGGACATCAGTCTAAAACAAGAAAGGAAACTGATGATGATTGAGTCTTGCTAACAGTTGTAGTCTGAGACCAATTACTGCTGTGGTCTCATTTCTGTTTCAGCTTGGACTTAGCTAGAAATTGAAAGATTTTGAATTTGGCTCCAGAATTTCCTCGTTTCAAATACTATTACTGTTTCAGAAGTCCAGCAAAGAAAATATAGTGATTGAAAGCCTTAAGAGCACTTGCATTTTCCCAGCTAAGTTTTTAGACTATTTTTGTTGGTTGATTGTGTAGGCTTATGGAATCTTCTCTCAAGCAGTGGGAGTGGAGAAAACTCAGAAGGTTCCCAGGCATCTAAAATAGATTAATGTGGCATTCATGTTTCTAAATCCAAATGGAGCCCTCAGCAAAGGCTGTCAAGGCCCAGAGCCCTGGGAGCTCAGAAGTGGCTGAGTTTGCAGTGCTGTAGTTCTCCAGGACCTAAGTTCTGGTCTGCACATGGGTGGTACAGGAACTCAGTGGGTAGGTCAGATGTAGTTACCACATCTCGCCTGGTCTGCAGACCCGATATTCCTCTGGCTCTCGTTTGAGAATCTTGGTCCAGGGAGCGTGTTCCTGGAGCGCGGCTGAATCAGGCTGTGAAGCCATATGTCTGCAGCATTCCCTTACAAAGCAATAGCTGGAGGAGAAACAGGTGCTAGGATGTTGCGTGAGGTGGGCAGCTGTGTGTTAAGAGAAATGACGAGCCTTTCCTCAGTTTTCTAACTGAAAGTGCTTAGAAAACTAAAGAGAATTGGGCACCAAAAGAAGGGCTGCAAGTGAAGGAAGGTGCACTGTTTCAAAGAATGGTGAGATATAAGGTCCCCTCGATTCTCAGGTAGGTGTGTCCTTACGTAGCGCATGGATTTAGTCAGCTTTCTGTGTAGTGCAACAGCGGATGCTAATCTTAGGTACCCATATTCCTCTGCATTCTTGGATTCAACCAGAAGCACCAGGCCCGCAAAAATTAGGCACTTGTAATGGTGGCTGAATTTGCAAAGGTGGGTCTTACTCCTCAGACTTGCTAGCCATGCCTTGGTGACTCACAAAGATAGTTTTGATCTATGTAGTTGATGTAAATCAAGGATAATCTTCCTGGAGTCACTCCAGGATATTTTTTTTTCTGAGATAATTAACATTTGCTTCTATGTGTATAAATGATCCATGCTGGCTCTTGAGTTTGAGGGAGAATTGAACAACATTGATTTGAAAATAAATAGGGAATTAAAAAAGCTGAAACATCTTCACTAACCTGCAACTGGGGAAATAAGGCAGTATTTAAAGAATTAAGTTCTTCACACAGATGTGAAGTAACAGTCTTTATGGGTATCTTAGAAACCACGAAACAAAACCACTGCTGCAGAATCACAGAATCACAGAATCACAGAATGTTAGGGATTGGAAGGGACCTCGAAAGATCATCTAGTCCAATCCCCCTGCCAGAGCAGGATTGCCTAGACCATATAACAACAAAAGGGAAGGAAACTTGAGGGGATAAAAGGTCCCACTGATGTAAAACATAGTTAGTTGTTATTTTTTTTTCTTTTCTGAGAAAAAAATGGATGATAACGGATGCAGAGCTAGCTTGTGATCATGCTCATTACTACCTTGTTATCAAAGCAAGAACCAGATGGCATGACCTAGCAAGGATAAGAAGAATGTTTTCTTTAAATAAATAAGCAGCACTAATAAATTTCAGAACATTATGCAATGTTGATCTTCAGATTCTATAAATATTCAGAGACCCTTGCAAAATAGCTCATTAATGATAAAAACTTACTATGTGATGAAAAAAATTCAACAGTTTGAATAATATTCAATTTTTGAAATATTGGTTATGTAGTAGATGCTATTACAGTTATTTCTAAAACTTTCTTCATATTTTACTATTGTTGGTTTTATATAATGTTTCTTTTGTAAGAGTAGTATTGGGCTTCATCTGAGGCCTGTTTGACTATGTGCTGTACACAAACACACACCTACTCCTGTGCTGACACCCAGTGCTGCCCAGCACAGTGAAGCACTGACTGCAATGCTTACACCATCCAAAGAGACTCTCACAAAACTGTTCTGTAAAAATTGTTTCCACCTTTTTATCTTTTTTAACTTGTTGAATAGTTGCAATATTTGGACAACAGAGTAGCACAAGGAAAAATGAATATAAGTTTTTTATTAAATGTTCGTGTAAAAAAACAACAAACCCAACCAACCAACCAAAACACAAAGCAAAATCTAATTCATATTAGGTAGAGAACAAGTTGGGGAGAAGATCTGGAGGTCTGCCAATTCCAGTGCCTTCATCTTCCACTGGCATGCTTCAGCAGTGGGCATGCCCACAGCCACATGCACACTTCTCATGCTCATATCCCTTGTGTTTGCCATCAGTAAGAAACTTTCCACACAGAGTTCATCACCTAAACACCAGTGATGTCAATCATGAGTCAAGCTTTTGGGAGTTGCACATCCATAGCAGAAAGTAGGAAACAATAAAAATCAAATGAAAAAACATTAAAAGATGAAATTCAGAAGTGCATGATTTTCCATTTCTTTCTCAATTCCCATTATTCATTAAGCTTATAGAGGGATCAAACATTTTGTCAAACTTGTTGGTTCTTATTAGTGATGATTTATTTTACATTCCAGAATTTTCAGGAATTTGACAGTGAAGGAAATGGCATTATACAGCCAAGGGACTTGAAGAAAGTCTTGTTCAAATTTGGCATTCCAATCACGCCAGAAGAATTTAAGCAGCTTTGTGCAAGGTATGACAACTCTAAATGATTAGCTCTTGCAATAATGTATCTTTTATAGGATTACAGAGCGTAGTGCAGGGAACGACAATAGATCACGCTGCACAATAAATCTTTTATTTTGTTATGATTGTGACCTCAGATCACGACACTGTGTTACAGGAGGCTATGTCTTATCATGCTAAGCTCAAGAATACAATTAGACCCATCAGTCTCCAACAGGACTTTCTCTTGGCTTCAGTATTACCGATCCCTTTAATTTAACATGCATTTTCTTCTTGGATGGCACCCTAGGTCGCTGATTAAATTAACTGTTTTTTCATCAATTTTGTCTATACACACAAACGCCTTTGTGATGGGTGAAAGTCAGTTCCAAGTGTCTTGGGTGAGCTGGAAATTGCAGACAAAGCTTCCATCGAGGAGCTCCGTGGAGGGTCTGCATTGCATACCTGTCTGAAGACAGTGCTACCAGCCTCTCCTTTCTGGAGCGCTAAATTTACCTACAATATTTTCAACCTAAATAAAAGTGATTCAGTCAAAAGAAAAATGCTACGTACCAAATACATAACAAAAGAAAGGTAATTTCATGCTGTGTAAAGATGGCATTAATATCATGAAATGTTTTTATAGACAAGTAATTTGTGCTGAAGTGGGGGAAAATATATGTCTGCCTTCAACAAAGAGGAGTTGTGCTATAAACTGTGTTTGAAATGGCATAGATGTCAGCTGCATGTGACATTATATAAAAAGCTACCTTCATTACAGGTTTATTTAAAAAAATAATCACACTCTCTAACATATAGAACCTGAGTGTATTGCATTTTGGTTTCAGACTGCATTAACTATACAGTTTTTTCTTAGCACTGATTCATCTCTGAATTATTTTCTACTCCATTAGATTTTACTTTCCATTCTTATTCCTTACAGATGCCATGGCATATTGAAGAGCATCCTTTTCATGCAGCTATCTGCTGCACAACTTCACTCCTGTCAGCCACTCCTTTTATAGAATAGCTAAAATCTCTTCCGTGCCTGATGTGGCTGTAACTTGAATAAAGGAATTAGAGTGAAGCTCAGGCTAAATTAGGCATTACCATGCATTGGAGCGCTAGGAGGGGGAGAAACTGCAGGGGGAAAAGCCTGTGGAATGGTTTATACCTAACAAAATATGAAAAGTGTTTATGAAGCTAAACCTATGTTTCTGAAGGATGGTTACAATTCTGAGCATCTCAGACTTGTGTAACGAGTTTGAGACACTTGAGACTGAATTTTTAGGTGTCCAGTTGTCTGCATCTCAAGCCAGACACTGAAAGGCAGCAGTGCTGAGAGCTGGAGAATACTCCTGACAGTTTGGTCCTCAGGGTAGTATTTTCAGAATTGACTCTGTGATTACAATGCATAAGCCCTATCTTTCGAGTTTCATATAAAGTCACCCATTCTTGGTGTGGTATGGCACCTCTATAAGGAAGGGAAGTCAGTGAGATTTAAGCTGTTAAGTTACTTAAGGACATCTGTAATGTCTTTCTATGGAAAACACATGAATATTTAAATTGAGCATTTATTTTTCAAGGTATGATCCAGATGCAAAAGAATATCTTACCAAGAATTTTTACAGAAACTGGGGATAGAGTTTGCACCCGCTGACACAGAGCTCAGCAGACACCATGGAAGACAGTTATGCACGTTTACAAGCACACTATAATAATCAACAAAGGAAGCATTCAAAGCTGGAAGAGCAGCAGAAACAGTAAACTAAAGCTCTGCATGTAAGAGGAATTAAAAAGCAGATCAAGTTAGTTATTTATGAGCTTAGTATATAACTTTATGTTTCTGTTTAGTTTGTTAAGATGACACTGTGTGCAATACAAATGTAGTTTTACAAAAAAAAGACTCTGAAAAGGAGTCTCAGAAGGTACTGGACTACTGGACCAAGCTTATCCATAGTGTTATTCCCTTGATTTTCTGGAGATAAGCCTAGCTCAGTGTGCACTATGAGACTTTTTTTTAATAAGTATTCTCCATGCCTTATATTACTTATTTTACAGACTTTATGGCAGCATCTATACTGACAAATCAGAATGTCCAGAGACATTCCCAGACTCAGTCATCTATGCTGCTAGAGTGCCAAAATGGTCTTTGTCATGCTTTGTCCTGTGTCAGCTAATGTTTTCCCTGATCACTCCCAGCACTGTTTGGGAATAATGCTTCAAGGACTGTTCCTAATAGGCAGTTTGCAGGCAGCTGCTCCCTTTCGGTGCCTAAGAAGGTTCACTAGCAGAGATGTGCCAGTTGGCCTCTGTGCTGGGAGCGCTCCCTGGCCTGTTTATTGGTATCATCTCAGCTTGCGGTTCCAGTCCTAACGCTGCTGTCAGCTCAGTTTGAGGGAGAAGAGCAAGTGCAGTTTTTGTCACCCTGCAAATCCCTTCTTCCCAGACTTCTTTGGGCAACATAGACTTAGACCTACCTGATTACACTCAACAGGGGCTTTTCTTGCAGCTGGAAAGGCTGAGTGTGTAGGACACTGTGGTCCCATATTCTACTCTGTCCCTTGGATGAGGGCCAAGTAGCAATCACAGTTGGTTTCATATCCTTTCAGCAGCTAGTTAAATTGTTAGTAAGTGGTTTTGTAGATGCAGAAAAAAACAGCCATGACAACGATGGACCCTGCCTCCATATGACAGAAATAGGCATCTTGTCTCCAAGCAAGAGGAGTCTCTGCCTCAAACAAAATCAACACTCACAGAGTTAATAGGTCATTGCTCCTGAGAAGAGCATTTGACAAACAAATGACAAAATGATATCCTACTCAGAGTAGAGTCTAATGATCCGTGTTTGTCCTAGTGAGCCAGCAGTGATTAGCCTGCTGCTGCTATAGGATTCCTGCACCTGCCAGCAGACTGAGGCAGCAGGAGAATCCTCTGCCCCAGTACAGTGCTGTTAAAACTTTATATTTCCATGTTGTGGATAGACACCACCTGGATGCTTATCACATTTTCTGCTTGTGCTTTCAGTCTTCTCCTGAAATCTTTTGGTTTGGGTTTTTTTTTTTTTATTTAGAAGTGTAAACCCTCATGTAAAAACATACCCCCAAGAGCATAGATTTGCTTTCTTTTGTGTTCAGAAAGTGTCTGGAAGTTGTAGGAACTAATAAATTATTATTGATAAGAATGATAATTCCCCGTGACATTGTTGGTAAAGGTGATACTCGTATACAAAAAAAAAGAGCAGCCTTGTCTTGCAGATAAAGAGGCAGCTTGAGAAATCATTAGACAAAAAAACCCCACAAAACACAGAGAAAAGCCTGTAAGCTAAGGCTTTTTCCTTTTTACCCTGCTTTTTTTAAATTCTATTTTTCAGTACCCCAAATAGGCTGAAGAAATCAAGGGCAAAACTGTCCTTTCTTTTCAGCATCACAACTCTCCCACCTGCATTGCAGCTCTCTGGTGTAAACTATACTTATGACACTCACAGGTATCAATGAGCCTTCCACCTGTAAAAAATTGCATAATATACAATAGATGGTTAGGCAGCTGCTGTGTTGTAGGCATTGCTTATTACTGTATTTGTAACTGTCTGATGTGAAACTTAGGCCCTGTCTCATACTGGGCTCCTTTGTCCCATTTGTTCTACCAAACAGTTGTCTCTAGCCTTACACTTGGATGAAGAGCTTTTTTGGTAAGGAACCTTCTATTTCTTTCCACTTAGTGCAATGCCAAGTTCAAGACAGCCCTGCCTCCAATGCTATAAATAAGAAGCAGCTCTGCAAGTAGGGAAGATGTTGTACTGCAAGCAGAAATTATTCAGTGTGTCTCAAAGATGCAAATACTCATCCTGAAGCAGCTGGAGAGTAATTAAATCAATGGGGAAGACATGCTGGGTAACACCAAAATAGTCATGATGTGACATGCTGGCAGGTCCACATCATTTAGAATTATTTACTTTTGAGAACCTACAATAAAAACAGCTATGTATAGAACTATGCATATGGCAACTAGACACACAAATACACACATACAAGTGCATAGCAATTGCTTAGCTGTAATTTGGAGGAAAACAAATTCCCAGATAGGGTCAAGTATAACTGGATTCAGTTACCTGCTAGCAACTGGAGCCAGATGTTTCTGGCTGAGGTGGAGCAGCCTTCTAATAGATGGACATGGAATATTCTGCTGCCTGCACTGGGGCTGTCTCATCCTGGGCAATGACAGAGTTTGGTTTAAGCCTGCAGATGGGACTTTTATATCCCTTTCCAAAATTATCTTCTAATTGCTTGTTAGATTCTGGCTTTTCTTGATTTTTATATGTAAGACATCCAGTTCTGTTCTTAATCTTTTGAATTTTCTGGCCTCTGCAGCTTCCTTTGTGAATGAGTTCACAGCTTAATCACTTGTGATCTGCAGAAGTATGTCTTGTTATTGATTATTGCCACCTTTCTGTTCCTCTGAATGTTCTCTTCCCATCTCCCACACTTCCTCACCCGGCTCCTGGCCGGTGGGAGCAGTCCTGTGGTAGCAGTTCCTGTCTGGTTTTCTCTCCTGGAAAGCTGGAAGTGCAAGAGGAGTTGAATCCAGGCCTCTGAACTCCTCAGATTTCATGTAAGGTCCTGGAAATCCATCAATGACTCTTAAGCCGGAGTTGTTCTCTGACAGATGAAATCCATCCGCGTGGTGGCTGTGAAGGCAGTGGTCCAGCCCAGTGTCAGCCTTCTGCTCCAGGACCACATAAGACAGCTGAGATATGGGAAGCACAGGTGAGCACCATGCCCTTCTACGCTAAAGGTCAGTATAAGGAGATCTGCTCTTGGTCAGGAAAATGGATGCTGTGGCTGCAAATTCTAACCCTGGTGATCCACATGGGTTTCAGCCCCCACTTCATTCTCAATGAATTGGAAAACTGATTCTTTTCACCTGTCAAATTTGGACTGGGAGAAGGTATTTGCCTGAGGTGGGAATTTGCTGGTTATAAGACCCACTTCAGCATCACTGGGAGCAGAACCCACTCCCCCTTCTGTGGTCTTTCTTAAGCCCTCTCTTTTCTATTTGCACAGCGGCTGCGTTCAGCCTGTGCCCTTTCTTCTGGCTTTCTGCAAGGGCTGTGAACCTCACCCTAATAGCTTTGGAGCAGTTTCAGTGCCCTGTGATTACACACTGTGAGGCAGACAAAAGCTCTGGATATCTTACAATTCAAAACATACTGCTGTGCACTTTTTTTTTTCCTTTTGCTTTTGTTGTAACTCACAGGAACAAATCACCCAAATTAGAAACAGACATTGAACAGTGGCTCTCCAGCTCTTCAAGAAAAATACAAAACATTTGCAAGAAAATATTGTTTTTTGGCAATGTAGCTTGATCTATGGTTTTTTACTGCTGTGAGTGGTATAATTACTGCTTGGAAATCTTTTATCAGTCCAAAAATGTTGAATGCCTCAATTTTCCAAAAATACGAATCTCAAAAACTGTTTTGATTTTACTTCAGCCTTTAGTTTCATTGGGGAGATTTAAGTGGAAGATGATAGTGGTGATGAAGAGTGGCACTGAAAGTAACACACAGCTGAAAAGTGTTCCAGAAATTTTCAGCAATGAGAGTACAACATGGACCATATCACACCTTCAAAGCATACCCTTGCAAGATGGAAGGAACAGCGCTAAACAGACTTCCAGGGCTGAAGGAGATCAGTCTCTCACTGAAATCACAACTGCCCTTGGGGTGGTCAGCTGGTTTTGGCTTTTAGGCTGCTGTATCCTGCTTCCTAGGTGTGACTCTCTTGGTCTCTCTTTGGGCCTCAGCACCATCCTCCTCCACCATTGCCCCTTCGCAATCGCTGTAAAGCCGTGGTTTTTAAGTTGTGGCACATTACAGTAACTCAAAAAAAGCAAACCCTCTGTCAGGAGATTTTAGATTTGTGTCTCTGCTGGAAAGTCTGTAGGCTTCTGAACATAATAAAAGTTAAAACTCAGAGATGTAATTAGCAGATGTTGGATCTCGAGGGCCTCATATCTAAGAGGAGGTTGAAGGAGTCTGAGCTGGTTAGTCAGTAATTAGATATATGGAGATTCAAGACAGCAAAGCCAGCTTGAGTGCACTCTGACTGATGTGCTCCCTCTGCAGCATACTTCTATGCTCTTTCCAATACAAGTCTTGCTTTGAGTGTAAACAAAGTACCACATGGTAACAGGAGCAGAATGTGAAAAAGAGGGGGGAATTAACTAGAAAAGAAGGGATTTTAAAGTGAGAGAAAAGGTAATAGCTCTTTAGGGGCTTTTAGAGACTCTAAAACACACTGGCAATATTGCAGTTTCCTTGAAAAGATCTACATCATGCTTTGAAACCTATATACAGTGGCTAGATTAATCATAAGGAAGCTCACAACTATTTTCTGGAATATTACAGGAGTAGGAGCTATCAAAGTCTTTAATGGCATGAAACCAAGCCAGGGTGAGAGGGCAATCCATGCAGCTACAGAAAGTAAGTTGAAGGAATATTACGCTCCCAAGGAAACTTGAACTTTTGAAAGACACAGGTTTCGTATGAGAATGCAGAAGGAAGAATCCTTTGAATAATTTTTAGCTTTTCTTAAAATAACAGATCAGTCAAGTAGCTATGACATTTTCAGAGATTCCATTTTAAGGGATCAGATAGTGATTGAGCTGAGGGAGCTGGGGTTGTTTAGCCTGGAGAAGAGAAGGCTCCGAGGTGACCTTATTGCAGTCTACAACTACCTGAAGGGAGGTTGTAGTGAAGTGGGAGCTGGCCTCTTCTCCCGGGCAACTAGCGATAGGACAAGAGGACACAGCCTCAAGCTTCGCCAGGGGAGGTTCAGGTTGGACATTAGGAAGAATTTATTTTCAGAAAGGGCTATTAGACATTGGAATGGGCTCCCCAGGGAGGTGGCGGAGTCACCATCTCTGGATGTGTTTAAGAAAAGACTGGACATGGCACTTAGTGCCATGGTCTAGCTGACAGGGTGGTGCCAGGGCAACGGTTGGACTCGATGATCCCTGAGGTCTCTTCCAACCTGGTTGATTCTGTGATTCTGTGATTCTGTGATTCTGTGATTGGCACCAAAGATACAGAAAAGATCCCAGGAAGGTAGGATTTAAAAAAAATAAAACTGACAGAAAAATCTGTTTAGTCAAGCTGGGACAGTCATAAAGGACAGTACGGAAATATCCAAAGGGGAGCAGGCTATGTTATCTGTCAGGAAAGGAAATTAGGAGAGTTTTGAAGAAACTCTTCAGAGCTATCTGCCAGAAGTAGCCACAGTGAAATATATGAGAATTTACAGATTCACATTATGTCCAGGAGTTTAGAAATTCTGCATCAGTTATAAGAAATACAGATATTTTGTGAGGCCTTGCAACTGGAAACGCAGAAGCAAAAGAGAATACCCTCCATATCCCCAGATCTATGTGACGGTGCACAAATCAACAATACAACAAAATATGACATAGAGATTCTGTGCAAAAGCTGCACAAGGTGGCTGCAGACTAAGGATAAACACCTCTAAATTCAAAACTACTGCTCAGTTAATGTTACCTCCAAACACACTGTAAAAAATCTGACTCAGGAATCTCTATATATGAAGAAAGATGAGTGAAACTGAGGGTGTCTTCCAAGAATCTAATTCCTACTAAAGGATTGTATTAACTTAAATTGAAAACTGAAGATAAACACAGTAGTTTAAGTTTATAGGCAGAAGAAGCTAATATTTAGTCTAAAATATGCCTAGCCTTGTGCTTGGTTAGAGCATTGAGTCTGAGGAAGCAACCATAAACACAGGAGATCAGTACCCAGAAATATTTAGTGTCAGAGATAAAGTGGACACAGAATACAGAGCTGTATTTTCACAGCAATGTGTGCTGCTAGGAACATTCCTCTGGTTGTGAGAAATAAGCTCATAAAGGAGCTAGATTATGTAGGAGTAATGGTGGGAAGAGCCAATTAGCAACAGGAAGATCAAAAGACAAGTCACTGAGATTGTCCTTACATCCAATGGAGCTAAGTACATGTTTCAGGACAGACTCTGTCCTATAAAGGATAGTTGCAGGTAAAAGGACTGCATATGTTTTTACTAATATTAATAAATTTTTACAAAAATTACAAATTCATATTCTTCTGCTGGATCCAAGCAAACTTCCTTGCATGACAGGAGTTTAACTCTAAGCATATTTAGGCCACTGTACATGAGATTCTGCTTTTAAAGACTTCCTTTAGGTTTGAAGTCCATTCTTGAGTTTTCACTATAAAGTGTAGGAAAAGTCATTCACTTGAAGCAACTGTGGCTCCTTAAATAAGTACTGAAGATGTCAAGCAGAGAAAAGATCAGTAGGGAATCTGAAAAAAGTATCCAAGAGAGCCTGAGAAGTAGGATTAGACAGAAATGCAAATGTAAGGGCAGAGAAATAACATAAAAGATTAACTGTCAACAAGATAAAACAGAGTCATTACAAATATGCCATCCACAAAGATAACAAGGATGTCCAGAGGCCTGTTAGCATGTGGATGTTACATGAGAGCTCATATCACATGGGCAATCTGTGCAAGTAGCTTTTGAGTTACTACACAAAATGGACATACTGGACTGTAAATCTGGGAAAAGGATTCCCAAATAAAAGGCATTAATAAAGACAACTCCTAGCCTTACATATATTGGCACTAGAAGACAGACAAAGTCTTCAAAAGATGGCTTACAGGCAGTATTATTGAAAAAATAATCAATGGAAATGTGTGGCCTGTGTTTCTAGGGCGCTTGTCAACACCACAACTTGAGGCACAGACTGAGAGAGGAGAGTTCTGGCTCTGCTCGCTCATTGTAAGAAATGTCACATATTTGTTTATTGATCTGTTATGGTTAGAGCTGAGACAAACCACTTTGTAGGCAAAAGAAAGACCAGCTTCCAGAATATAAAAACGGTGTGACTTTTTAGTGGGTTTTTTTTTAGACAAAACCATTCAATTTGACAGTAAAGTTGAAGTTGGAGAAATAATTACTGATCAAAGACGTACTTTCTAGAGCATTCAAGAAGTCTGCTCTTGAAAACAACACAGAGAATGACATAACACCCGGAAACACAATTTTTTAAAAAGAAGTATTATCCTGTTTCAGAGGTAACAGCGTAGTGATGTCAATGTGTTATGATCTGATGTGCCTCACAGAGTACAGGACACTCACACTGCTGTTGAAAAATGTGGAAGACAAGACCGTATGTTGATTCATCTGAACCTGTTGCAGGTTTCTGGCTTGGGCATTAAAGTGAAATTGCATTTGGATTGAATTTAACATCAGAACATGTTATGGCATACACTAATGCTCTGTTTGTTTGGGTATTGAGTCCCAGAAATTTTGTCTAGCAATGGTGCCCTGTTCAGCAGCTCAGACCTGAAATTATTTGTAAGGAATGAAGGATATCCAGATATCCTGAATACAATGGCAAGCTGAGTTAAAACTGTTAAAAGCGGGTTCAAGCAAGCTGTGAAGCTGAGAAGTGATCCATACTTTCACTGAACTTGAGAGGAATATCATTGAAAAATGGTTTCTTGCCAGCTAAAACTTGGTTGAGCAGAGAGTCCCCACCTGAGACTCCACCTGGAGTATTGCATCCAGCTCTGGAGTCCTGAGCACAGGAAAGACATGGAGCTGTTGGAGTGGGTCAAGAGGAGGGCCACAAAAATGATCAGAGGGATGGAACACCTCTCCTATGAGGAAAGGCTGAGAGCGTTGGGGTTGTTCAGTCTGGAGAAGCGAAAGCTCCAAGGAGACCTTATTGTGGCCTTTCAGTACTTAAAGGGGGCTTACAAGAAAGATGGTGACAGACTTTTTAATAGGGCCTGTTGCGATAGGACAAGGGGTAATGGTTTTAAACTGGAAGAGGGTAAATTCAGACTAGATATAAGGAAGAAATTTTTTACAATGAAGGTGGTGAAACATTGGAACAGGTTGCCCAGAGAGGTGGTAGATGCCCCATCCCTGGAAATGTTCAAGGTCAGGTTGGACAGGACTCTGAGCAACCTGATCTAGTTGAAGATGTCCCTGTTCATTGCAGAGGGGGTTGGACTAGATGACCTTTAAAGGTCCTTTCCAACACAAACTATTTTATGACTATGGTTCTATGATTCTGTTCCCACAAAGGAGAAAATGTAAGGCTCGGTTGCTGGCTGATTGACAGTGGCTAAGAAAGAGCAGAGTGAACTGGTCTGAGCTGTTAGATCCACAGGCAGACTTGATGAGAGGCTGAGGCAATGAATCATGCTTGATTATGTCAGTTAAACTGTTGGACTGTGTTATCACTTAATAAGCCTTTTACACTACAAACCCTGACCCTCTGACGAACTCAGCCTCCACGCCCTGTACCCTAGGGTTGTCAGAAACAGCAATCCCAGAGCAAATGGCGTGCAGCTGTAGGTACTAACCCGGATCCAAACTTGTCTTTTTTGCCATAAGGGTATCATCTTGTAAGTGCTGAATATATGTAGATAATTTATGTATACTTGGTAATCTGCATCAAGGCGTAATTCTCAACTATTTTAACTTACATTAATCTTAAGTGGCTTTGCTAGTTGAAGACATACAACAAGGAGAAATGTTCGTGCCTGCCTTGTGCTCTTGAGCCAAAATGCAGAGAGGCTTTTGTTGAATTAAGAGGCAGAGAAGGATATTGCTCTGGTTTCCAAAGTTTGATCAGAAGGTCCCTGATGTCAGTGAAGTATAAATGACAAAATGAAGTGGGAGGAAGAGTCAAGATTTTGAGGAGTGAATTTGATCATGTGTAAGAAATGATAAATGCCTCAGAGAGATTTTAAGGCGCTGATCTGACGTCCATGTGAGTCAGAAAAAGCTCTGGACTTCTTCCCTTGGGCATGGATCACGCCTTGTGCTACTCCAGATTTTGCTCAGGTGTTTTTGTTGAAGTAGTTATTACCATGTCAAAGTTTCAGGAACCTCAAATTGCAGAAAGTATGCTGCCAAACCCTTATCATTTTAACAGCTGTTCTAAATATTTTATAACTCCAATCTGTACAGGCTTTAAAAGAGAGTGCTATGTTTTGTAGCTGCAGTTCTGAACACGGAGAGTAACCAGTTCATCACCCAAGGAGCATTTGTTTCCAATGGGAAGCTTGAGCCATACAATTCCATGTCCAGCTCGTATGGTGGGGGAGAATGCTGGGTTTGAGGTTTATTAGTGAACAATTTGGCAGTCTTTGAATAAATTATATGAACTTACAACACACAAATAAGCTCAAAATCTTTCCCTGCCCCTCCACCCCTATTTTGTATAGTTGTTTGTATCCTTTTTATCTGATTTAACAAAGGAGCTAAAATAAACATCTGCTCTCTTTCAGGGACAAATTTAGGGATTACCTCCAAGATTTCAATAAGGCCTTTCATAAACAGAATAAAAACAGAGATGGCTATGTAACAGTATGTGACTTGCACCAAATACTACAAGAATTCAGCTGTTACCTTGATCATGGTCAGTTCAATGGTCTTCTAAACAGGTTTGTATGATTATCTCCTAAGCACCTCTTTGGTCACACCCAGTAAAGCCTACAAGTTTCTACTTAGTGTTAAGGATATAAGAAGCTCTGCTAAAACTAATAGAGGTACCCACATGCTTAAAACGGTATATAACTGAAAAATCTTTTTAGGTAATGTATTGATTCTGCAGGTAATGAGAGTGAAATGGCTTCTTACATAAAAAGTATGCTTTGAGTATGTGTATTTGTTTGCTAGTTTATTTATTTCATTTCAATTTAATAGAGCAAGTCTGTGAAACAGATCCTGTTCAAAATAGAAACAGAATTAAATTGGGTTATAAAATAGCAATAATTTTCAAATGATCTAATGCTGCTGTATGCAAAAACTATGCTTTTAATTCTCTGTGTTAACATGAGTAAGAAAAAAAATCTCTTTTGTAGAGGCTGAAGAACACAAAGGACCTGCTCCAACATTAGGTAGTTGGGGTTCTCTGCACCAAACAGTCCCCCAAAGGTCATATGCCTGGCAGCACTGGCTTTTGTTCTCCAGACCCTGCCAGACCAGACGATTTTTTTTGAAATAAATTAACCAAGTCCTTTCACAGTTCACCTTTAATTGGATGATCAACTTTTTATGAATTGAAACCTTAATAGGAATCTGCTGCTTGTTTCTTTCTCAAAGACCTCTTGATGATAAACACCTCCATTCATTGTAATTTTGTGCAGATTATTCCTTTCTTGATCCAAAATAGTCTTTTCTAAATAATACAGAGTAGATTAGCATATGTATTTAGTTTTATTACTAAAATTTTAATGCCCACTTGGCAATTTATTTCTCCACTGAAATGGTGTTGATTATTTCCTTTTCCACACAGTCTCCAATATCGGAGCCAGCTTGACACGGGTAGTATGTGGGAGTGCTGTGCAGCTGCAAGATGCAAAATCAGGGCTCTTGAATACATTTTTTTCTTACTAGCAGATAGGGGGTCTATAGTTAATTTATTTTCCAGCCTGTTTTATAAAGCTTCCTCTTTGTTTTACTGGCTCTCCCCATTAATTAGACATTATTGTAACTGGATATTCTAGTGATTGGTAGCTGAGGCATTGGTCCCTGGTGATTTACTGTGGAAACAGATGATAAAAGCACATTACAGTAATTCAGTTTTAAACAAGAAAATCAGGGTTGTGTAGTGGGCCCATCTCCTCTGTCAAAGTCTTGGCTCTCTAGGGCTTGCCTTGACCATAATTCTAACAAAAAAGCTGAATGTAAGACTAAAAATTAAGTCCAGTCTTTTCCCCTGCAGCATGGGAATTGTCTACCTAATACCGGTGTGTAAAGAATCTATAGTTCTGGTAATTGGCTATAAAATTATTAAAGTCAAGTCTATTAAAAACCTCTCCATAGATGGCAACTGTAAGGTCAATCTGGAATAATTCCATGGGAGCCGATGGATCCATATGAAAAACACCCAACATACACCGTAGTCTGGAGACTCTCTGATTGTCTTTCAATGGTAGGAAATTCCATAAACTGACTACAATGGATTTATACTGGGTAAGCGAGAGCAGAGCAAGCCCCTGCTTTTGTATCCCTTGTGGTGATGAACTGTACAGGCTTATTGGACAGGTTTGGAGTCCTTGTTTAAAATATACCGGGTGTCTTTCCGTTAAGTGGTCACAAGTCATAGGACATTGGAGGAAAGTAGCTTTTCATGTAATGGTTAGTGCTTTTCATCTCGTCTTAGTCTTTCATACAAAATAACTTTTATTTTCACATATTTTCTGCATATGTGAAGCTTGCCTTAATTCCAGTCTTTTTATGGTAAAATATCTTTGAATAGGAATTAATGTAGTTTGGTAACAAAGTCTTATGAAAAAAAAATTTCCCCAAATCATATGCAAGAGCTCATCTTTCCCCATGCTGATACTTGATGCAAAAATATGCTCACTGTTGTTACCTGGAGCTATCTGTAGTCAGCTCTGTAACCCACTGAATTTCTGTGACAGAACATGAAATTCCCCAGTGCCTGTGATCCAGCAGACGTTTCATCTGACAGACGGAAATTCGGCAAGTTGTGAGTGCAGCCCGCAGAGCTCATGGGCTGGGCTCCCAGGCACAGCCTGACCACAAGTGATCAGAAGAGAAACCCTCACTGGATGCAGCACGCCGTGGCAGTAGCTGCTGGGCCAAATGTGCCAGCCCTCTGCATCTCAGTGGACACACCAAAGGAGGGAGGGACAGTGCCTGAGACACAGGGAGGCTGAGTCCTGCCAAGAACCTGTAAAACAGTTCTCTAGTGGCCTCCCAAACCATGCAGAGTGAAGTACAGGTTGACAGGGAAGGTAAGCCCTTCTATCACAAACATATGGAGAAGCGTTGTATGGAACCTGGTTTAGTTTCCTCCCATGTGGTAGAGAAATCATGAGTGAGTATAGACCTGTGCTGGTACATCCACGAAACATATCATGGAGCGGTACCGGATGTCCTAGCTTGTCTGGTAACAGCTTACTAGGTTGTATGTGGTTCTGCCGTTTTCTCTCAGAGTTCTAATTATTATGACATACTGGGAGACTTAAGCAGCACTTCAGCATCTGCAAATCAAAGGTATTTTTGTAAAGCAGAAAGTCAAGGTAAAGTACCAGCACTTAGCACAAGGAACATCTACTCCTCAACAGAGTCTATTAGACTGTGTTTACACTGTGACATGAAAAGGAGATTCAAGGACAAGGTTGGGAGCCTACATGTCCTCTGGCCACATTAGGATGGTAAGCTCAGCAGTAGGTTGTGATCAAAACACAATGCTGTGCTTAAAAAGCACAAAGTTAATGCTGATGGACTAGAAGGTTGTGCACTTGGGCCCAGGTTAAAGCAGGATCTTGAACATCTCAAGACTGGCCTGGATTGGCATCTGAGAGTGTGGCTGCATCTAATTGATCAGATTGGTGGCTAAGACCTGAGAAGGAGCTTGGAACTAACAGGATTTATACACTGACAGCACAAGCATACCCTGAAGTGCTGCTGCAGTACAAATAACACATCATCACAATTAATCAGTACAGACAACAGTGAGATAATTATTTAAAATCATTGATATCTCATTCTGTGTTTTTCCCTTAGCTTAGGAATCAGCATTCATGACAGCAAGCTCTCTTATTTTGATTTCCTGAGAGCAAAGGGGGATGGCAGAGCATCTGAATACCAACAGAGACAAAAGCAGGCTATACCACCTGCAAGCTTTGCAGAGCTCAGCTTAGAACAGACCCTAATTAAGATAAAAGAAAGAGTTGCATTATCTTATGATTTGTTGTACAAGTTGTTTCATGTGGTCAGAGCACCTTATTTAAACTCTGGGTTTTTTTCTGCCTGCCTGGGGACCAACTCAAAGGCTTCAAAACTTTTCTGCTGTTAATTGAGTGCTACCAACGACCTTGGCCTATGTAGAAACAGCATCTTCTGACAACGGCAGATTTTTCAATTGATTGTATTTTGGTAACTCCACAAAACAAGCACATAAAATCAAGCCTAGAGGTTTTGTGAAGATAAGGATTGGAAAGGAAAAAGCAAACAGCAAATTTTCAGGACCTTCCTTTCTTCCCTAAACCCCTTTTACTCCTCCAGTTGTCTGTAAATCCTGTCCCAGGCATGTAAATACCACATCTTTCAAATAGCTCCGTCGAGTTTCCTAAACCAAGACTTATTATACGTAGATTAATGTGCTACTGCAGGCAGGCATTCTGGTTTTATCAGTGTGAGATGAAAGGATCGTGTAGCAACTGAGGGTACAGACATATGATCAGATGTGAGCACGTTATAGTGGCTGCAGTAGTAGCACCTGTCAGCTGGGGCTCTGCAACTATCTGCATTTATGCTCTGGGCCACTTCTGATTCTGACACAGACTGATAAGATGCATTAGCTGTTGAGCAGCAAGTTTCCTGGTTTTCCCACCTGTAAAATGAGAACAATAGAAATAACCACTTCTCTCTAGAATTTTGAAAGCCCTGAATGAAAAAATTATGCATATTAAGTAGTCTTAGACTGTTGTGTCAGAGTATACTGAAATGCAGCAGCCTCTAGAGTAAATAATTCTTGATGCCACAGTAAGATTTTTTTCAAGCATGGGAAGGAATAAGCAAAAAGACCTTGAAGGAAACATTGCTATCACAAAGGACAGTAGAGCGATCTCATCTGCACCTGCAGTTTCAGGTCCAGTTTAAGCTCATGGCTTTAGAGGCAGGCTTATGCCTGCAAAAATGGTCTCGCTAACCCCATTTCCCTAGTGATGTGGTTCTCCCACCTGCCTTGTGTCAAAACCAGTACTTGTCTTCCTGCCCAATGACCTGGGTCAGGAGACTTCAACCTGACAAAAGCCTGATCAGTTGTGCGTGGCCATGGGAGAGCTGCTGCCTACGCAAGGGAGGAGAAGGGAACAGTGGCTGGGAAGACGATGGGGGTAGAAATTCTTTGTCAGCAATGGCTGCATTTCTGAAATCTCAATCTGTGGACTCCATCCTGTAGTTAAAAATAATACAGGCTTCCAACAAAGACATCACTAGTGATGTCACTGGTACAAGCACCCAAAAAAAAGTAGTACCATGGGAAATGCTGTTTCTTTACAGAAATCTCTTTTCAAACTATTTGGAGGCTCCTGTGACTTTTGTAAAATAATTGAGGCCACGTTGCCATTCTCAGACAGATAGATTAACTATTGAAAAGGATCCTGAAATATTTATATAATCACATATTTCATAGTAAGGGGGAAAAAAGTCCTTCCTGTGCTCTGCATTATTGAAATAAGAAATAGATAAATTCAATAACACAGGTTAGTGTTTGTTAAGTTTTAATAGAAGAGAGTATCTGTCCTCTCATCCCTGTGTGTCTTGGGAATGGAGAAAGTCACAGTTTTGTCTGCTGAGGGTATGATTTGAAAATGACTTTTGGCATGAACAAATCATCCATTTAGTCTTTTAGGATACCATTTAGTAGTTAATATAACCTAAGGGACCAAGGGATTTTCTCTGTGGAGAGCCAGACTTTGTCCACCATGCTATGGAAAAGCAGAACTTTTTCTCATTTCCCTTACCTGAGAAAACAAGAAAGTTCTCAACTTTCTCTGAGTAATAGTTGCTGCCACCTATGTGATGGGGGACTCTAATGACATAAACTTAAAACAAAATATTTTGTTAGTCAGAGGCAGATCTGAAAGCACAGTCCTAGAGTCCAGCTAGTTGGAAAAAAAAATAATCACATCCCATCCACGACATTTCTACAACTGAATACAGACCTTTGAAGTTTCATAACATAGTTTAAGAATTCAGGTGGGTCTTCTCTGTCAGTATAATAATTTCCCATTCATTTTCACCGTACAATGCATTCTATATACTCAATGCTTTGCTTTTCCCACAAGACTTTCTGTGTGTAAGCAAAGATGAAACTTTCATATTAAGAAGTTACAGAATCCTCTTTAGTGATCAAAGGATTCCTTTCCAATGTCCTTTGGATATGGTAGCATTTGTTTTGCCAGTAGACATGATTCATGTACATTAAAACACACAGCTTTAAACCCATTATTTAGAACAATTCCAATGCTAAACATAAAAATTGCTGTATTATGCCAATATGCTATACTGTTAGCAGACTAACAGGACTTTAACCTGAAGTTTTGAAAGGTGTAATATTCATTTACATTATGGAATCAGTGATTTAAATGTGCAGCATCATAAATAAGAGGCAGAATAAAACATGGGGACATGGTAAGTTAGTCTCATTCGGGCAGAATGAGAGTGGATATGACCCACAACTTTTCTAGACCTTGGCATTTCTGCCACTCATTTAGACTCCTCTCTTGCATGCCTTCTGCTGTAACTGTGCTAAACCTAATCTGTTCCCTATGGGAAACCTTTGGAAAACTCCCATGAAGAACAGGCTGGGCATTTTGTGTAAGGGAGGACGAGAAGAGAGCAAGTAAGTCTTCAGGATGAGCTGGGGCTAATGACGACGAAGGACTATCGAGTCCTTTAGGGAGTAGAAAACAAACTTGCCCTGCCAGGGACAGTCATGGGGGTTGGGGGACACGTGACAAAAGGCAAATTAAACATGCCCAGGTGAGTTTAATTTAAAATATTTGAATTAAAATTATTTAAGGCAGCCCTTAAATATTTTTGTTTGTTTCCTCTCTTGTCGTAATGACTACATTTTGACTCCTATGAAGACAGGCTGAGAGAGTTTGGGCTCTTCAGCCTGGAGAAGAAAAGGCTCCAGGGAGACCTTATAGCAGCCTTCCAGTATCTGAAGGGGGCCTACAGGAAAGCAGGAGAGGGACTTTTTACAAGGGCAAGTAGTGACAGGATGAAGGGGAATGGTTTTAAACTGAAAGAGGGTAGATTTAGATTAGATATTAGGAAGAAATTCTTTACTGTGAGAGTGGTCAGACACTGGAACAGGTTGCCCAGAGAAGTTGTAGATGCCCCCTTCCTGGCAGTGTTTAAGGCCAGGCTGGATGAGGCTTTGAGCAACCTGGTCTAGTGAAAAGTTGTCCCTGCCTGTGGCAGGGGGGTTGGAACTAGGTGATCTTTAAGGTCCCTTCCAACCCAAACCATTCTATGATTCTATGATTTTCTGGAATGTTTGGATACTTGATAGAATGCCTCTTTGCTTTTACTGTAAAAATACTTTTTATGTTTTTCCATATTTATATTTACTTGTGGTACAGAAATACACGTTATTTTTGGCTTTTTTCAACAATTGCATCTCTTTTTTAAAAGAAAGGAAAGCTTCAAAAGAAGTAACGTTCTGAGAAATGTTTTTTGTTTCCTCATGTATAAAATACCTGCAAGTAAAAAGTATATGGGTCTCAGGTATTTCCATGTGAATTGCTAAATGGTTGCTAAAAAAGACTTCTCTTTTGGAATGCCTAGGTTTGCTTAAATAATTTGAATTCTTACTTCTCAGGCATTTTCTCTGTTTGATAAAGAAGACACTGGAGTAATTAAAGCACTGGAATTTCAGCAAGTACTTGACCATTTCTGCTTTAAATCATCCAACAAGCAGTCCAGCCACCTTCTCAAGAACCTTAACCTTTGTGAGGACTTCACAGTAGACTGGAAAGTTTTCCTGAAAAACATAAACCACCTCATAGAGGTAAGAAGAGCTACAAAGCTATAATGTATTTCTTTAAAATGTACAATCTGATGTGTTAGAAGTGACTGACTAACTAACTAAGCATGCAAAGTTCACGTATCTTTCTGTTGATCTCAGTTGCACTCTGTTGAAGCCCTTGTCTCCTTACAAACTGCTCTCAGAAATTAAGCCTTGCACTCATGTAGATTTAGGTCAGTACATAGAATCACAGAATCACAGAATCAACCAGGTTGGAAGAGACCTCAGGGACCATCGAGTCCAACCGTTGCCCTGGCACCACCCTGTCAACTAGACCATGGCACTAAGTGCCATGTCCAGTCTTTTCTTAAACACATCCAGAGATGGTGATTCCACCACCTCCCTGGGCAGCCCATTCCAATGTCTAATAACCCTTTCTGTAAAGAAATTCTTCCTAATGTCCAACCTGAACCTCCCCAGGCGAAGCTTGAGGCTGTGTCCTCTTGTCTTATCGCTAGTTGCCTGAGAGAAGAGGCCAACTCCCACTTCACTACAACCTCCCTTCAGGTAGGTGTAGACTGCAATAAGGTCACCTCGGAGCCTCCTCTTCTCCAGGCTAAACAACCCCAGCTCCCTCAGCCGTTCCTCATAGGACAGACCCTCCAGACCCTTCACCAGCTTGGTTGCCCTCCTCTGGACTCGCTCCAACACCTCAACATCTTTCTTGAAGTGCGGGGCCCAGAACTGGACACAGTATTCAAGATGCGGCCTCACCAGTGCCGAGTAGAGAGGGACGATCACTTCCCTAGACCGGCTGGCTACACTATTCCTAATAGAGGCCAGGATGCCATTGGCCTTCTTGGCCACCTGGGCACACTGCTGGCTCATGTTTAGCCGGCTGTCAATCAGCATGTGGCAAGCTGCAAGCATGATCACGGATACAGCAGATTGCCTCAGTGGGGCAACACAGAATGTGAGATATCCAAATATGCCCAATGATCCCTGACATGTCTAGATGGACTGGCAGGGACTGGACAGAAAAATGAGTGGAGTGGGAAGCCCACCAGGTTCTTGGTGCCAAGCAGTAATAGCAGTGTAGATGTAGCAGAAAGGTCAAACACAGAGATTGGTCAAGAACAGAGAAAATGTTGACTGCAGTCATGGACAGAGCATTCTGATGCTCTGAATTTGCATGTCATAACAACTCAAGTAAAACTAGAGTTGCTGTTTCTCTGTGGCAGAGGTTTGTGTTCACACCTCACTTGGAGTAGTTCACTTGGTGCAGACTGCAGGAACAGATCCTTCAGTTCATAATCACATCCTCTTACCAGTGCAGCAATCCTTACCAGGTCTGTAAATAACAAGAACATTATCAAAAGGTGTAAGTAAAAGAAGTCTCTGTCCCGTTTTAATTTCACAGTTCTTCCCTTTCCTCTGGCTTCTCCCCTCTTACTCTGCCTTACCCAGCAGGAAGCAGATGTAAGTAGATCTGAGGGTGCAGAAGTCCAAATGACATTCCCTTACAGCTCATTTCTGAACTTGGCTAAGGATATGAAGCTGGTTACTAGCTGGATAAAAAGCAGTTCTAAAAAAGAAAAAAGTAAGTATTAACTTGAATCTTATATTCTAAGAAGTAACTGTTTCATTTTCAAAAGTATATGCTCGAAGCACAAATAAAATGAGAAAAAAAATTATCATCACCCAATGGAAAACCATATAAAAAGCCTACCACTTTATTGCCATGGAGATAATAGAATGTTGTGCAAAACAAATCCATATAGAGCTATACAGTGATTAAATCTTGTGTCATAAAGTAGAAGCT
Organism: Nyctibius grandis; assembly: GCF_013368605.1. Taxonomy (NCBI): domain Eukaryota; kingdom Metazoa; phylum Chordata; class Aves; order Nyctibiiformes; family Nyctibiidae; genus Nyctibius; species Nyctibius grandis. The sequence continues at coordinate 82,550,045 of NC_090662.1, forward strand.
GGAAAACCAGTGAGATCTGTCTCAGCCTCTTCATGTCCCCAGTCAAAGTCTGTCAGTCTTCAAGTAATTGCAGGGCTTGAGTGACTCACGAGAGGAGGAGGAAGAGGCACCAGAGGTTTTGAATGAAGGAGGGCCCATAAACAGCTTCAAAGACTTGTAATGTGTTATAGGCTTTTGTAGCAGGTTAGAGACTTCATCTATGCGTGTCAGTTCCCAATAGTCACAGCTTCACCGAAGTGCTTATTATAAGTGTAGCTTTAGTCAAAATTTTATAAGGTTGCTAAAATGTATTTTATTCTCTGTAAATTTAGCATTAATATTTATAGTGGTGCAACTGTTACTTTGTCCTTAGTGGCAGGACTGCATTTAATTATAGTTATTTAAAAAATAGTTGGGGATTTTAAAATATTTATATTTTCACCTTGTTAAAATTAAAATGCAATCTTAACAGATATAATAGATTACATGGTTCTCAAGTGTAAAACAGTGGACTACTTTGTATAGGTTAGAAAATGCCGCATTTCGCCCTTTCCTGCTTTTATGCTGATATAAATTCAGTAAGTTTCAACCGAGTCATACCAGCACAAAGACCAATTGTTTGAAAAATAACATATCTGTAGAATTATTTTAAGAATGTATTTGTGTGGTGTAATATTGACCCGCCAGCAAGCTTTCTTATTAACTTTGGAATAGGTAGCTGCTTTTGTTAGAGAAGATTTTGCTATGTCTTCTCATCCTCAAAGTAGGTTCTAAGCCTCCTTAACAACTTGACAAGCTGCACAATTCCTGGGATCAAACTCTGCAAGAGTGTACATTTTAACATAAGGTCTCTTTAACAGTTAGTCCTCTGAGACCTCAAATACTTTCCATCTCAGCTTAGCAAAAAAGTAAGCTACCTCCACATCTTTCAGGAGGTAGTCAGTCCATGACAGGACTGGAGCCTGTACTGCTTTTTTCAATATTGAGTATTCACCTTGAACAGTTTTCTGTGCTGTATTAGGGGTAGAAGGGATAAATCCATCATTAAAATCCCAAATTAATCCACAAGGGAACATTTTTGAAAAGACAAAACAAATACGAACCAGGTTCACATTGCTGGTTCAGCTTCCAGATGCTCTCAAATCTCATGTTTTCATTTTGGGTTCAACCCAAAATTTCCCATGCCTTTGCAATTTCATCCCACTCTGGGTTGTTGTGTATTCCTGGGCTCCTGGACAGGTTCTGAGAGAAGGCTGGTTGTTAAGTTATTCACTTCATCCAAACACGCTACAATTTTGGCCTGTAAAGTATGTATCTAAATTAATGAGGTATGCAACTCATTCAGGCACGTTAGGAAAACTGATCATTATGCTATACAATTTGATCACTGAAGTATATTAAAAAGTAACAAGTAAAGTATGCAGCTTGATCATTAAAGTATGGAAAATTTACTGAACTAGTAAAGTATGAGCCTGGGATGACTTTTGTCTCAAATGGCACCTCATAAATAAAACCCACAACCACAAAGGCAAACATTCACAAACCCAAAAGCCATACAGGTTTAAGTTGTATTTTTTCCTAGAAAACAGCTGAATAAGGGGAGATGAAAAAAATCTTGTGGGGATTATTTCTGAATGTTTTATGCGTCACATGGATCTTTTGATGTCTTTGACATATGTTGATGAGCTTTGCATTCTGATTAACTCTCTAGAATACACACTACAGCATCTGTATATGAGCAGGATGCCCACTGAAATACAGCTCTGTAGAGTAGGGCTATGCTATACAAAAACAGAATTAAAGAAATGTAAAGTATTTTAAGCAATGTGATTGCAGCTTAATATTCAGACAAGAAAGACCATGGTTATGGCACTGAGCTTGGATGTTGCTAACCAACTACAGAAGAGCTGAAGAAGGAGACAGAGAGGACATTGTCTTAGGTGGGATGCTATTAACCACCAGTGGACTCTGAGGATATTTGTAAAAGTCCAGACCCTGGAGCTAGGAATAAGCATCATGAACTTTTCTTGGCTGGCCTGCCAGTCTTGTGATTAATAAGGCCTGAGTGGAGATCTTTTGCATTAAAATTAGTAGCTAATGCTGTCTGGCCTAATGAAAGATGCAGGTGGGAATCAGACTCCCCCAAAAGAAAATGTACTCACATGTCCTTCCCCACTGTAGAGCTATTTCAGATGTGGAAGGGGAAAAAGTAAAGAACATGTTAAAAGCAGCAGTTCAGGACTTGCTGGTCAGGTCTAGAACAGCAAGGTGTTCATACAGGATCATCACAGCTACCTATAGCGGGGAATATATGAGGAAAGGAGGGATTATGATCAGGGCCAAACAATTTGTTGTTTAGCATTCCTGGAGCTGAGACTGCTGAGTGATTTGCTGCAAGCTTAGTAAACCTTCACCTGTCAAATCCATCAGTGAGGAGAAAGGGAGCAGGTCAGGTTGAGGAGATGGCAGAGAGAAGGGAGAAATCACCGCTTTTGCCCATTCAAGGTCAGGAACTGAGCTAACTAGGGGTTTGCTGATGTGTCTTTCAGCTGACCAAGGGAGTTACTGGAGTGAGTAGAAATATATTCAGCAAAGCTTTTTTTTAAAAAATGAAATTTCATCTAAAATTGTGACATTTGGAAATCTGAGTTCCAGGACTTCTTTGCAGAAAAATTTCTGTAATATTTCAATAGCAGATCAGGCATTTGATTTAGCTTCATCCTGAACTTTCTGTTTCCACACTAAATTCTCCATTTTTGTTTCTGTTTATCTTCCTTTTCTGAGTTCCTCTGCAGTCTGTCTCATGCTGCAGAGTGCCTTCTTCACCAGCTGAGTGCATTTTGTTTTCAACCAGTTCTATCTAATCTACCTGCCTCCAAAACTGCAGGCTTGTTTGTTCATCCTTGATGTTCTTTCTGCCAGAGATAGCATCCTGCTTCTTTTTGGACCAGTACTTAGAAGAGGATCCCCCCAGTATAGCAAGTTCACATCTCTTCTTAAAGCCTAGCACCGTGACAACTGCGCCTCCAGATCCCAGGACTGAGGTCCATGACTAGTTTCCGCTATTTGCAAATGAGAAGCAGGGGGTATGTCATTATTGCCTGCATTTTTGTTGGGCTTGTTGCTGGAGGAGAGTCTACAAAGCTGAAGCCAGTTGCTCTCACATCCTATTGCTCTCTGCAGTGGCTGCTACAACCCCTTCCCAGAAAACGCAAACAAACCAGTTCCCTTGTGATCTTGGAAACTATTTGTAAATCAACAGAGGGGACAGCACTGACACAGCTTATCAGCTCCATGAACAAAGGGTGGCTGTGCTGTGATTCCCCAAACAGATTTACCTGCGAGTGATGAAATGCACTGAGTGCAACGCTATGGTGCATCTGTTGTAACCATATAGTCTCAGAGCTCAAAAAAAACATGCAACAGAGAATTGACATGCTCAGTCTTTCCACAACCTTGCTTCCTAAATTCAGCAGTGTCACAAGAGCCCTTGTGCACTGCATTCATGCATAGGGAGCTGAAGTTCATTTTGCTGCCATAACCTACCTGTGAAATTGCTCCAGGAATATGTAAGGACCTGCTCTATAGAGGTGGTGCTTTTCCCTGTCTTGGGTGTGGGAGTTTTACAGGTTTATTCATTACTCACTGTCCTCATCTGTTGAACCTCTGGGTCCTCCTGTCCTGGGCCACTGATTTGATCAGATAACTGACTGTCATCAGTCATGACCCATTGCACCAGCAGCAGAGATTAGCAGGCCTGCTGATTATGTCCCTACCCTCAGCCAGCAGCACCACAAACTTTGTCTGTCCTCATGTAGAACAGCTATGCTCCACGGAAATACCCCTTCTAGGATACCTGCGTGTTTGTCTGTTTTCCAGTATTACATCTGCTTCAGACGACTGAGAAATATTAAAGCTTTCCTTACGCCATGATCTAACTCCATGTTTCTCTTCATCCGTGGTGAAACTGATATGAAAATTCCTCTTCCTTGCCCCTTCTCTCCTATGCAGTGCCCTCCCCATGACTACAATGTGCTGTCTCTCATTATGCCGGGATATCTGTTTTGGGGTCTTTCCCCATTGACATCGCCTGCCAAAGCTGTACCTCTCTTTCCTTCTTTCTTCTGAGTAATGAAGAAAAGGATCTAATGGAATTTTAAAATGGCGATTTGTTCCTTGGGAAGGAAGCCTTTCTTTCACTCTACTATGAGAGGAGGAAAAGGAGAAAGTAGGGATTACTGGAAGTAGGGAACATAGTATTAGGCCATTAGATGTACTGCTGATGGGCTAGAAAGCGCTGGGGAGACAGAAGCTAGGAAGCCTCGCTGTGGCTTCTGCTTCTCTACCCAATTCTACCTAGGCTTAATATTTCATATCTATGTAATACAATAGTTATTTTAGTTATATTTAGAGGAATGTGATTTTTTTCTAGACAAGGCAGAGACTGGCATGCAGGCTACCTTTGACTCATTGTGTCAAATCATTTTGTCAAACCATCGTATGTTGTTATTCTAAAGACTACCAAGAATATTTTATCCTGCAAATGTGACCTCGAAACTTGAATCTATCTATCTGTTGCAAACAGTTGGTCAAAAGGAAAATGGTACGTTACAGAATGACCCTCAATGGAGTTTTCATCTTTTATTTATAATTGGGTTTATTATTGCAAGCTCCTGTTGCACACCAGCTATCAAATCCTCAGCAGGCATAAATCAGCACTCAGGTTAATGGAGCTAGACTGATCACTGCCAGATGAGGATACAGCTCTACTTGTAATCCAAGGATATAAAATACAAGCTTCTCTATAGTGCTGAGACTGAGAGCTAGAACTTGCTGGCTGGTGAATCACTGGTTACCTGAACATGAGAAAAAAAATGCATTTCCACTCCAATTCATGCTCAGGCAACTAACTCTGCTGCTTCCACACATCTTTAGGGAAGAGCATTTATGGAAAACAACTTGAAGATGATATATGTTGTTAGGGTAAAGGAGGGCCCATGGGCTAAGCACAGAAGCCTCTAAAACTGTGTAAACTGTCAAAAGGATGATTACTTCTGGCAAAGGTCATTGTCACATACAAAGAGAAAAATACATCCTTTTTCAGGGGGAGATACAAGAGCTGCCTTGTGTAAGCAGGTTCCCAAGACCTTTGCTTTCTGAGCCTCCCCAGAAAGGGAGAGAGGTCAGACTTGTGACAGGGCAGGGAAGAGGACCAGAGAAATTGTAATTTATCTTGATGTACCGATTTACTTTCTAATTACGAATTCCTCTTCATAGAAGAATCTTTCAGAAACAGGAAGGAGCTGCAAGAACGGAGCTTCACTGAGCAGGTGTGGGTGGTGGAACCTTCTTTTATTACTAATGAGCATAGTTATGCCATTTATAGAAAAGGACATGAGGCTGTGCAAGGAACTTTCTAAAGAAGAAAAATACAGCCCTGCTTTGAACAGCAAGTGAGCTACATAGGGTAGCCCATAAGAAAAGCCTCATAATAATGCACTCCCCCTCCCCCCACCTTGGTGAAAGCAGGAGCTGAAAGTGGATTTACATGGTCCTCCCAAGGCACTCTCAAATTCTGTTAGGAAGGGCAAGAAAGCCTGTGAAGAGCTGAGCAGGACAGTCAACTAATCTGGACTTCACAGCCTACGGTGGCAGCTGGCATTTGGCGGTGGTGTGGGGTAGGTACTGCTCAGAGACCACGGAGTAGTGTGAGAAGCTACAGAGCAGGCTGCAGAGTCCTGGCCCCTGAATTCCTAAGTGATATACACACACAGCTTGATGGGATGAGTGGAGCACATGGCAGCGAATATCAGGAAATCAGCTAAAAGACAAATAACCCCTTTTTCATCCAACAAAAACTCTTCTGTAAATGACCTGTAAGCACTGCTAGGACATATGCTCCACTGCTCTGAGGCCAGTTCATTCCTGTTGCTCCCTTTTGAGGTTAAAGTGAGACACAGCAAATCTAAGAAATGTACCCACACTGTGTATAAGGTTAGCTTTAAATGGAGAAATGGCACTTAAATGTCCAGGTGCCCAGGCCAGAGTCTGAGATTTTAGGCTCCAGTTCCATTATTTCAGCTAAAGGAGATTATTTTAGCAGCAGATGATAGAGTCATAGATACACACTGAATGTACTAACTGCATGTGGTAGACGAATGTAACGCAGTAACAGAATAGAAAAGATTTTCTAGTTTTTCAATCTGTAGTTTGCAAGAAGAGCAAGTGATTTCTTTTTTTTATAGGCGCTCTAACCATTTTAAGATCAAAGTGCGTTAGGTCTTATGAAATAAACAAAAAGCTCTTGAAATTAAATACATTAGGAAAGCTTACACTTACAAAATATGTTTCTTTAAAAGGTTGCAGGATGGTAATACTTTCCTTAAGTCTTCGGATTCATTAGAATAATTAAAAGCAGCGGTGCAGCGTTTTTTAGGTGCAGTAACGTCAGGCAGGCAGAAGGTGCACCCTGCGCTGGACCATGCCCACCAATCTTCATTTCCTGACTACAGCACTAACCAGCTTCCACGTCTGCATGCATGATTCAACTTCTCATATTTCTTCTCTTAATGATAATGCAGCCTTAATGTCTGTCCCACGCGTATGTTTTATGTAAAGCATGGTTAATATTGAAAAGTGTTATTTGCATCTGAAGATAGTGGAGTCTTTTCTGATTAAGAGGCAGGTTTCTTGCAGTTCTGTGCGAAACATATTTTCTTTTCCATCTAGTTATAATGATCATGTGAGATATGACAAGGAAACAGGAGTGCAGGACCAAAAGCCATTGTTTCTTTTTTGGTATTTCATATTGCATGGAGCAAGAAGGTGGCAAAGCTTATATGCTTAAACATGGGGGTATAAACTATGATAGTAACATTTAACATGCTGTAAAGAAATGTCTCTGAACCAAAACCAGATTACTTTTTAATGTTTTTACAAGGATCTCTTTACTACAGCTATAGTAAAACTGGCTGTCACTTGTGTTTGTGAAAACTTTGCTTTCAAGATATTTTACATATTTAGTTTAGACAGTTCAATGGGTGGAAAGTCGGCTTCCATTCCTTAAAATAAGTAGTTTCTTCTTCAAAATTCTGATACTGCTATTTTTATTATTATTATTCTACATTGAGACTAATTTTATAAGTAAAACTTGGTTTAATTTTAAAAACTGAAGTTTACTGCTAATTCTGGAGTAAAATGTCAATGTTGAATAGATTTCATTGATATTTAACTTTATGAAATATAGCCTTTTGCATGCACAGCTAGGCTTTTGGTATTCTCAGGTATGTCCACACCAAAGCCTAGCAGTGCTTTACTCTGCAGTTTATTCCAAAAAACTGTATTTTATCCTTTTTGTTTCTGCTTGCTGTATGACCTTCTATTGTATTTACCCAATGTGTGGATTTCCACCCTGCAGAATGCATAATGGGGCTTTAGTTAGCAATAAGCTCCATTTTAAAAGCCATACACCAGTGTTAGACTTGAAAGCAACACACTGAAAAAAAGGGGTTGTGCACATCTTGTACTAGCATTAACACACTCATACCCAGCCCCTTCTCTGCTTTTCCCTCACACATTCTGTACCTTTGCAGCCTCCAACTGCACTGTTTAGCTGCAGTATCCCTACTGTGGATGACCAGATTAAAAAGTACCGCCATAAATATACCTGGAACTTAGAAAGGAAAAGGAAATAATTGCCCTCTCTTTCATCTCAGGACTGAAGTGCTTTTTCAGTCAAAGAGATTTCCACTGCTTGCTAAAGACTATTCAGATGAGAAGAATACATTTGGGATATTTGGGCTAGTTAGTGCTCACTTCCCTTTTTTCTGCATTAACAGAATAGCCCTCTTTGTAAGATCACCCAATTTTTTTAGACCTTTGTAAAAGTTTAGGTCAGTCTTGGAATCCTGTGCTTTTGTTGGCCTGTCACCAGTTGGATCACGTTTATAGAGAGTCTATTTTTTCCCTTAACTACTTGCATAGCCCCTTTTCTCTTTTGTGGTGCAAGCCAGAATTCCTAGAAGTAGGTTTTACTGCCTGTGGGATCTTGAAGGCCGATTTCTCCATGGACATTTTCCTCTTTGACTGGCTGAATGCCACACTGTGATTTATAATTTGTTCAGTGGATCCATTACTGATTCTCTGCATATGTTTTTTTGTCTAGACTGAAGAAGGGCAAAAAGTCATTTCACCTAGGTCTTCTTGGGAGCTGTCAGAGAGAGGCATCTTCTCACAGATGCAAGAAGTAGTGACTGCTGGTCTTAACACAATTGCACAAGAGTTCAAAGATATTGACTCTTCAAAAGATAATACAGTACCAAAAGAGGACTTCTGGGATATACATAACTGACATTTTCAGCATCTGACTGAAGAACAAGTAAGAAAACTATATTATTTTGTCTTGTTATTTTAAGTGTACAACTGGGTAAATTGGCTTTGGCTAGAGACATGTGTTTGCATACTGTTGTGTATAGGCAAGTAGTTAAAAAATTTGGGTGAAATGAAAATGTTTTAAGACTATCATTCCATGAACATTTGTTGCTACATTTTTGGGAGATTATTTTTTTCCTTATCTCTGAGTATGGTTATGAACTATAATAATCACAGGCTTTCTAAAGCAAAGTCATGGAGATGCTATTGCTAATAGTGAGGGTGTGAATTTAAAGCACAGTAGTTCTCTTTCATTAGCTCTTTATCTATATATTTGATATTTTAAAAGTTTCTTTTTTCAGTTTTAAATTAATCCATTTTCAGTTGATGGGGAAAAAGCCTTCTCAGCATGGAATAAAAAGTACTTCCATGGGGAGCTAATGCAAATTCCTTTTTCTCAGCAGCTATTTTGTCCTGCCCTCCTTGGACAAAGAAAGGGGCAAGCATTTGACATTACCCGGCCACCTCTCAGCTACTTTTCTGGGTTAAAGATTCCCTCAGATTAGTGTCAGCAGAGTTTATGTAACCTTGAATTTAGCTTGAGTGACTGAAGTCATGGCACGAATCTGGCAGTACAAACCATCCGATTAGCCCACTCCTATTCTCAGGAGAACATGAGAGGCCAGTCTTTCGTAAGATTCTGCTTCTGCTGAACTTAAAATGAAAAGAGCCATTTTTCATCTTTGCTAATGCTGGTTCAATGTGATTTTTCCTAGTCCAAATACAAGGTGAATAATAAAACAGAGGGAACATTGACTAAGAGATTTCAGATCTTACTTAACAGCACTCTAACCTTCATGCTCATGATTGCATCAATGCCATTTGGCAGCAAACTGAAAGACAAGACACAGAGCCTCCAAACTCATCTGCATGTCTGCACTACAGAAAATTATTCCGGTACTTCACTCATTCAGACATATCCTCTGATTTCTTGGCCCTGTACTCCCCACCAACATTTTTGACTATAAATTGCAGACAGGAGTGGGGCCTGCTTGTAATTACAGCAAAGATATTGCACAGTCTGCCATGTTATCATGTGCTGCTATGCATGTGTAAAGTTGCAGATGAAAGCACTGAAAAAAAATATTTTCCACTTCCCCCTTTAAAATAGCAGAAAAAAAACAAATGACCTATGTGCTCTACTCCTAGTAGCCACACTTCTGGTGAGTTGCCAAGTGCAAGTGCCAGATCTGAACCTGGAGCCTCTACACCAGGTGAAAGCAAAAGTGAAAATGTAGCGATACTCTTTCCTTATCCCTGTGAGCAGAAGCACCGGGGTTAGCTCGCAGCTGAGCCCTGGCTGAGGCAGGAGAACGCACACCTTCCTGAGCTGTGAAAAATCTCATTTTTTTCTTTTTTTGGAAGCAGTAAGGAAAGCATCTCCAGCTGAAGAGTCCTCCAGACTAGATCCTGTCTACTTTACACTCAAGAAGAAGCAAAGGGACACAGGAGCTATTTTATACTTAAAAGAACCTCAAGTGAAGAAAAAAAAATCTTGATAGAAACTGTCATCTATAATAGCAACAAGAAGCAGGCCTGAGGAGCCTCATTTATATAAGCAGCAGCCTTTGTGTGACTGAGACTCAAGCCCTGTATCTCCAGAGATATTTTGATTTTGACAGGCCTCTCAAAGATATGCCTATGTATATCTATATGAAGATGCCCCAGGAGAGCCTTCCAATCTGAGTACAGGTTTTGCCACTGCTAATCCAAACCCCTGTCGTTCAAGCTGTTGTCACTGCTCAGAGTTGTTACAGAAGTGTTACCAGTAGTCACAGTCTGGATGACTTCACAGAAGATGTCTTCTTTTATCCTTTTCTGGATGATGGCCACTTACTGTTTGCTATTAGCAAGGCTCAGCTGGAATCTGTATTGAGTAGTGGATGAAGAATTTCTTCCTGAAGTTTGGCTTCTTGGTCTTCTGAATTTCTGACGCTGTGACCTTTTTCATAAAAGGCTACGGATGGTAAATGCTGCAAGCAAGGTGTATGCAAGGTGTATGCTGCAAGCAAGCAAGACTAATATCTTGCCGACTGACATCCCCCTTTTTATCACAGGCACTTTTCTTCTCTCTGCTTGAACTCCCTTGACTTGCTTGATCTATCTGCAATCCCCCAAATGGCTAAACTTTGTTGGGTGTTGAAATGATTTCTAACTATAGCTAACCCAGCTCATCAGGGTATTGTTCTATTTAATTGAAGTTTGTAATAAACTGTGAGATCCTCGTATGAAGTGTGAAGTATAATCACAAGCGCAAAATAGAATTGTTTATAATTCATAATGTGGTAGCAGCCAGGCCAATGGGGGAAAGTTGAAAGGAAATTCAAAATGTATCCTTTGCCCTTTGAAGTTTGACTGCAACTTGGCACATGCATCAAAGAGGTGACTAGTTTCCTTTAGGGTTTAAGTCTCTGCCGAAAAAGATCAAATCAAAAGCAATCTGAGGTTCCCAATTAGATTTATATTAAAAATCAATAATGAAGACCCTAAAAAGGCATACTGATGACTCTTGAAACACTTGCAAAATGAGTGCAGTTCATTTAAGGGCAGGCTGTGATAATCCTTGCTTTGATTAGTAGCTTATATCATGAGCAGTCCCCTTTAATTCAGTGCAGCTACTTACTGAATAAAGCACTGTTCTGCAGGAAATCAGCCTAGCCTCATCCTTATGATTCCATATGTAGCCTGGAAGGTGGGCTACCTGCTCTATGTCGGGCCAAGCAGCCACATGGACCTCCACGGGCAGAAGCAAGGGTATCAGCAGCTGCATCCAGGTCTTCTGTAGACTGGCTATATTGTAGAGGTACGGTTCCTGGCCATACATTGTAACTACATGTGTTTCTAAAGCCTGTAAAGATTTCCTGCTATGTTCTTTCATGCTGATTCATTTTTGCCCTCAGAGTGAAATAATTTGTTGATGAAAATACAATAACTGAGGAACCTTAATGGCCTCCTGAGATGGTGGTATAACTTAGGTGCACCTGATAGCATGAGAAATTTGCCTCAATGGTACTTTGCCAGGATACAGGTGCACCAGGTATTTGATTTACATCTCGTGTTAAAGCGTTATTCTTCTATACTGCAGCTCAATCACTGTGTCTAATCACAGGGTTTAGTAGTTTAAACAGCACACTAAGGGCCCAATTCAATTAAAAAATGTCCTGCAGAAATCCTTTTTTCATTGTTTTCCCAGCCTTGTGCAGGCTTCTGCAGAGAAGCTGTGATTTATTTTTTTTTTTAATAAGATGGGCCCTAGGATTCATTCTCTTCCAAGGCATCCTCTCCCTTTTTTTTTGATACATTTTGTCATACCCTTAACACATAAGGGGATTCTGTTGTTGTAAAACTAGCATTTACAAAAGTAATCTTTTCTTCTTCATTAGTTTGAAAATCTTTGGAACACAATGGATGTCAGCACCAGTGGACAGTTGAAGTATCAGGACTTTTTGAAGAAGCTCCACTCAGAACTTGTAATGATGCCATCAAGCACTCCCCGTGCGACTAGTTCTGCAACTTCTACCAAGCTAGCTACCTGTGCCATGCAGGACCCACGTGTGTCTTCTCAGCCTGAACATCCCAAGACATCGTCTTCTCTAGTAGGACAAAAAAGTGTAAGTGTGGATGTTTTATGAATTTTCTGGCTTTTCATTTATGTGCATAGGCTGAAAATAATACCTGTGGAACTCAGTGAAGGTATTCCTATTGATTGCCCATGAAATCAAGCTCAATCACCTGTCAATAAGCAAATGAGGTAATTTGCAAAACTGCGTTACAATGACAAAAATTGGGCCAGGTAGTAACTCCACTAAAGTCAAAGGATATGTGTCGATCTATACCAATAGCATTCCCTGCTGTTACCGTGCACATATCTGTCAGAGCTGCACGGCAAATAAAATTTGTGTTTAAGCACAATCAGATTTGTGAGAACAAAGTAAACAGCCAAAATTACAAAGGCCCAATAGCTGCAAAAGCAGCATAGAAAAATATAGACGGCTTATCTGTGATCATTCGACAAAGCTAGGCAGGATTGGCAGTTGCAATTTTCTAATAGGAGTTTGCTGGCCTGTCCAAAAACATTCCAGTGGTCTTGCCTGCTTTCTAGTGGATGCCAAATTACAGCTGTTAATGCCTGATAGTCTGACTGATAGACTTGCCATGAAGGCCAGTGATCTGGGAGAGGTAAGAGAAGTGGATTAGGAATGCAGTAGTTCTGCTTCATTTTTGCATCCGTACCTGTACTTCATGTCAATAATGCACTTTGATCCTCTCCACTGACATGCTGGCCTCTTATCCTAGTGCTAGAATTCACAGAAAGGTGGGGAAATCATTACAGGCATAAAAATTAAATGTCCTCCTTGTGGAGCTGCACCTACCTATTCCGTGTTCTTTGGCTACAACAAAACCTACAACAGAAAAATAAAATATTTAGAATTATTCAGTGCCTGGAACATGCTTGGATTTTCTGACTACTTTTACATGGAAGTAGCTACTGAAAAAGAAATAACAGATTGAGCAAATTAAAGATGCAAACAACTTGTCAGGGCTGGTAAATCTAAACATTGACCCATTGCTAGCTCAGTTATTGCATTACCTATAGGTTCTTTCTCAAAAAGCCCAGACAATTAGCTACATACTTCCTTCAACCTCAAGACCAGAAACTGGATTGACATCTGGTGGTTTGTCTACACAAGCAGGAAAACTCAACAGAAAAAAAATTACCATTATCTCTTGCTTTTAGATACCAGCATCCAGTCATCCTCAGACAACAACAACTTGTTCTGCACCTATCCTTAACTGTGAAACAATAGAAAATAAGATAAAAAAGAACATCTGGCATTCCTGGAGAGGGATAATGGAAGTGTGCCAAGAGAAGGATATCAGCAAGCTAGACAGTGTCAGACATCCTAGGTTTGTTACCTTCTGAAAAGCGCTTTATTCATTGTCAGATATGTTCAGTTTTCTTTGTGGTGTCCCAGCCATAGGAACATCTGGCCTCTAGTAAGTGATATTCACTGTATGATTGTTCCAGGTATCACTCTGCTATTGCAGAACAGAATAGCTTACAGTAGCCTTGGGTGCAATACATTCATGTCCTTATTCAGAGTTAGCTGCTCCTTGGAAAAGGACTGCACGGCTTTGTTTGTGGGTACTTATGGCATATACACAAATTACTCATCACCTTCCCAATATACTACCCTTTCTGTGCCTGGCGATATTTGAATAAATAGGTTCACCACTCTTTCCTTGTGTGTGCTTCTGGTTGCACTGGTCTTGATGGCTGAATGCCTGCTGATTTGAAAGGACCCTGGATTTTACCCTTAGAAGGGCTGGGCTATGCTGCTCTTCTGTTGTGTTCCTTCTAGAGAGAGGTTTTTCTGTGCCTTTGTTAGGACATTAGCACGTTTGATAAGACAGTGTGCACCTACATAATCAAATGTGAAGTCCTGGCTATAAGAACATGTTATCTTATCAGATCTTTTCTCTCTGTTAATGTCAAGGGGTATCTCTTGTGCATTTAAAATCAAAATGACATGTTATCATTTCCCTGAAACCCTGTAAAATGTGAACTGCCACCCCATAAGTATAGGTATATGCATATACCTACATATAGCAAGATCTGCATAACACACTTACGCAGCAGTCACTGCAACTGATGACTTGTCAACATACCCCTGCTAAAACTTGTGAACACAGGACAACAACTGGCTATTTTTAAGAATGACAAAATTAATATTCTTTCTTGGCATTTCAGATATAGAAGAGAAGTTCAGTTTGGATTTAAGTGAAGGGGAAATTAACCAAATAACAACAAATATGATTTAAAGAAAAATTAAAGATTTGCATACTAAGACTTCCTTCAGAGTTGTATGTTGTTGTTAAAACCACAAGAAAGCTCACTGCTACAGAGGGTAATTGTACAGAAGCCACAAAAGCCAGTAGGTACAAAGCTTATAAAAATCAAAATGACAATTTTTTTTCAGTTTCTGCTGTACTGACAGGATATTTCGTGGCTTGTTTCTATAGTCACTTTATGCAGGGACTTTCCAGTATTCTCTTATTTAATCCCATGTTATTAATTGCCTAGTATTCATCTGGTATATCCTTCAGTTGGAAGATTTAACTCTTTGGATAGTGCTCTATGTATCCAGGCTATAGGGTAAATTGCCTAAATTTGCTAAAATTTGGATAATAATTCCAAATAGAAAACACAGGAGCTGACAGTTTAAGAGCTTTTGTTGAACTAAATAAAAATCAAGCTAGAAATTAAAAGTGCATGGGATGTGTCTTAGGATGGCTCCGACTAGAGATCTTGTCAGCAAGCTGTGCCTCTGCTCAACACCCAGCACAGTAAGAAAAGCCCAGAGGAAGTTCTCACTTGCACTGCTGTTAACGGTCACTAAAAACATGCAATAGCCAGGACTGGTCAGCACACATTGCGCCCTTGCAACTCTCTGCCATGCATACCTGCGCCCCAAGCTGCAATGAAGAGACAAAAGAGTCCCAGCAAGGCAGCTACACACAGGCTGTTCCCCTCTGCACACAGTACCGCTCTAGGGCAGAAAAGATCAGAAGAGACACAGAAATCCGGCTTTCATGGCCGAGAAAGGAAGGCATCGGTAGCAGCATCCCAATCAAGTTATATAGTAGGAACAGTGCCAAATTCCAAATCTGCTCATTCAGCGAGCCTGCTACATTTTTAGGCCATTTCTGACTGTGCCTAATTAGTTTAGATATGGTTAGTAGCAGCATTTTATAGAGAAATTACATTACAGAACTGTTTTCAGATGTGGAACAAACAGATTGCTACCAAGGTACGAAGAGACTATCATTAGGAATTATCAAGTATTCACTACCAGTAGGGAGAGTAAGGTAAAACTATTAAGTTTTGCATCAAAGAGCTTCATTATATTACATAAGGTTACTTTTATACACAAATTTGATGCTGTAAAATTCCATCTGAGTATTCTGGAGTGGATAAAGCAGTAATTTTTAAGTGCCTATGTAGTTGTCCCAGATAATTTTTATTTTATTTATTCTATTGAGCAAAACAATGAGGGTCTTAGTCCATGTTCTGAGCACCTTTATATAATGTAATAGCCAAAGTGAAATTTCATCATAGATTGCTCAGCCCATTCCACCTAGTAAGTGTACAAATACACATCAAAAGGAATCATTAAAAAAAAATAAAACTTTTTTTTTTGGTGGCAGGCACAGTTCCTTCTCTCTCTCAAAAGCCTCAGAGAATCAATGGCCTAGGGCTTCATGGAAACATCCAGGCTCTGAGCTGTGAAAATAACCCAAGTTGAAGTCACTGTAAAGTGCCCTTTCCCTTTTTTCAGCTCACAAGAATACCCAGTACTTTGGCTCGGAAACTGCATTATTCACGTACCCACTAATTCCTCAGCTACACAGTCTGAAAGAGAAATACCCCAAGAGCACAGAAAGAAGGTACAGCTGCCCCCCAGGCCTCTTACAACTCATGTAGGTGCAGCACAGCCTCTGTGTCCATGTAGTAGATGTACAAAGCCAACTGTGCTTTTCCTTCACAAGGGGATGCTTGTAGAAACTCCAGTGGCATGTGCAACTGGCACAAAGTGGGCACTATTGACTTACCCAATTACAATAATAAATGCCAGGAGAGTGTAGCAAGAAGCTGAGATGGAGCTGTATTTTAAGAAAATAGTAAAGCAGATCCAGATCCTACAGGTGGATTGGGGCTTGCTGACTTTTCCCAAAGTCCCTTACTTATCACTTCAGTGTTAAAGCTTTGTACAAGTGGAATTAATTTTGCCCTAATGAATAGTTCTGCAGTTCACATGTGTTCAGGGCACACCAATGTAAGTTTAGTCAGGTTAAAACAACAGGTCACAACACATCCCAAAGAAAATTAACCCTATGGTCCAGCTGCAGAACTGCAGAAAGGTTCAAAAGCTGGTTACAAGGTATTTTATGTACTGGGAAAAGTGTACAGTGGGGTTTTGTTTTTTCTTAAATACCGTACTGCTCCCACAGTTGGCTTATGCATTCAGTCACTTCTAAGCAAAAATTTCACTCTGAACACTACAGAGAATTAAAAATGACTGAAAGAGGGAGTTGAAACAAGGACAAGGATAATACATCTGAAAATAGTGAGATCTGAGCAGAAGTAACACTGACTTCAGAATCAGTTTCAAATAATAAAAAGTTAGGGCTTTGACAGTGATTAAGTAAATACACCATCTGCACTTTCCAAGAATATCAAAATGTTATAGGTTGAAATAATCTTGTGTAAACGGTATCTTGAAAGAATTTGTAAACAAGTATTCAGCAGCCAGTCACAGATGAAGGCAGCATTACAGTCCAACACCTTTTCATTCTGCATTATAGTTGAGCCCAGTTGTGTTCGTGATGATGTTAGTAAATGCGAGTCCTTCTCATCCAACTCTGTTAAATGAGTGCTGGACCACAAACTACATCGTTCTTCAGCACAGTGCTGAGAATTCAGCTCCAGATCTTGCACTGCTGGAGACCAATGAAGAGAACTTTTAAATCCTATGTTGAAAGTCATACTGGACTGTTACGTATTGCAGATTCCAGACAAGAAAGTTGCATTTAGCAGTTAATAGTTAGAAAATGACAGCAGTCTAATCTGAGCTTCCTGACCGAAAATTTTCTGAAAAATGGTACTGAACCAGAATGCATGAACTCATCCTGGCCCCTCTTTGTGATTTTAGCTCTGACCTTTACTCACAGTAATCTTTCTCCCATGAGATTACACTTCCTTGAGGTCTGAGGTCTTAGTGGGGTCCTGAATAGATAACACAGAGAAAAACCTTAGTCCCTGTACAAAGTTTAAATGCATATCTTTCACAAACATGTGGGAAGGGAATAGAAGTGTACCTTCTGGTAGGTCCCCCTTCAGGCACTGCTACAGCTGCAGGATCCTGTGACCCTCCAACTGGTGTGGTCCCATCTAAATGGGGAACAGGCTCAAGCCATCCCCCACTTGAAAGTCTCTGTTTCTGGTTTCTCTCTCTGCTCTTTTGTGTGCAGCATAGTTTTGTACTAGACAAGGGATCCATATCCTCTGCAAATATTTTAGTAACTTGTATCTCCTCAAATACACACCTCTGTATTCTGGATATCAGTGCTTCTTCATCTAGATCCATGCGGAGTTTGATTTTTGCTTAGCTGTACTGGTTTCAAAATCTTTAATATTCTTTTAACTAGGAATAATCATCACTATCTGTTCTGGAATAATTCTGAATATTTGCTATTCAACTGCAAGAAAAAAAAATAGCATGGGGCCCTAAACCCATTTAATGCTGTGCACATTAGGACACCCCTTGGTATCACTACTGCTTCAAAAAACTGATCAACTAGTGGACAGGATGCTCATTCACAGTAACAAATGCTTGGCTGCAATAGCAACAAAAAGGTGTGCTTCTGATGCTACCCTTCCCCTGGAGCTGCAGGAAGCCAGCATGTTGCCTGGTAGACTATAAACCTGGCCAATTACACCAGTCACAGAAGTGCCCTTTTAAATCTTTACTTATTTAGGACTGGTGGGAATGTGATATGTTCTGGCACTGCCACATAACTGAAACTTAAGTCCCTGCCTGCTCTTCTACAAAGGCTGAGGAGCATGATGTATCTATGTGGCTGTATCAGCTTCATGCCTGAGGCTCCCTGTCTGTCACTGCAGCTTTCTGACTGCCTGGGCACTGCCTCAGCAGACCAGGTTCAGGGGAGAAGGAGTGAAGATCAGGCTCCTTTGCATTTGATTTTAATTTGCCACATTCCTCTAGGACATGTGATGATTACCATTTATAGTTAAAGCAATGTCAACAACTTTCAAATCAAGCTTCTTAGCATGATAAAGCTAAGCAGAAAAAAAAACAAACACCACCACAACAAACCCACAACCAAAAAAACTAACTCCTCATGGATCTAGATCAAGAAGCAATCCCGGATTCCAAAATCCTACTACAAAGGTGTTAATCTGCTGTTTGACAAGATATTAAGTGATTTGTGGAGGTACAGATCCCTTTATCTCCTAGGTAACTTAATTTACTGAAACAGGGAAATTAGCTTTCTACTAACTTCAGTAACACTGTTATTTATGGCTATACTGTCTGCAAGGGGTCATTAGCAGTTTCTGATGCTGAGCTGCTAAGAGGGAAAGGGGCAGACTAATCTGAGTTTGCCAGAAAACTAATGACAGATGGCATGGCACACAGGGACACATCCTGTTGCTGGTCACTTTCAGGGTTTAAATTCCCAAGTGCATCTAAAACCAGAAGTTATCCTCAGAACTTAATGCATTATTTTCTTTCATGTTAAGGCATTGAGAACATTTAAAACTGTTGAAGTGCTGAAAAAAATGCATGGGGTGAAATATTTGAAAGATGCAAGTATCTAACCTGGTTTTTAGTACCAAGTGAATCCGATGCATCCTGTTCAAGTTGGGTTCTCACTGAAGTTTTAGGAAGGCATGCTTACAGGCTGAGCATTTGTCCAATGGAAATTAAAAGCCCTGAGTGCATGATGGGCATTATTATATAGTAGGGGTTTGCACAGTTCGAGTGACTGGATTATTCCTTCTGTTTCTCCAGATGCAAAGGCTGAAGATCATCCAAGGAGGATAGAAAGGAAGGTATTCCACCTCTTCATCTCATCTCTAGGTAGTAATGAAAGCCTTTTAAACATTTACTTTTTGTAAATTAGCTTCTATGCACATGGGTGCTACCAATTTCCTAATGCTCCCTCAGAGAAGTGCTAGTTGGGCTAGTGGACAAAACCCCTGCATATGCAGGTTTTCTGATATGCATCCCAGGAAGCCAGCATTGGCATGGGAAGAGTAAGAGATAATAAAGGAAGATTTGATTTTCTAATATTCTGAGAAACCTAAGACAGAGTTATTTTGTAAAGAAATTTTAGCAAGATAAACTAATGTTTTTACTTCTTGCTCATCCAAAGCACTGGAATAAATTTTAAAGTTGTCTCTGTCTTTTGTAGGTTCTTCATGAGTACAGCATCGATCTAACTGAAGAGGAGTTATTCAACATTTTGTAATATTACGATAAAACTTTGTTTTCAAAAATATCCTATAATGATTTTCTCCAGGCATTCATACAGTAGGATCTGGTCAAATGCAGGAAACGGTAGATAAATACAGTGACTGATTTATAATTTCAAATTTCAAACTAATAAATTAATTGGATATGGCTTTTTTGTATCTATTCATTAGAAAACTCAAAATACTTTAAAATTCTGACAGTGGTTCTGTGTTGTGGATTAAATCTACATAGTGAGGGAATTAATTTTGCATAATCCATTTATCAAAAAAGAAAGAGACAATTAACATTGTCAAAATAATGCTTCCTAAGACGTCTCCAAAGGCAATTCATTTAAGGAAATTCTTTTTTTAATTTTACACTTTTTATTAATGACATACTCTTAACTTCAATAAAAAGGTTTACAAGACATACTATTGAATTTCCTCAATTGTCATTTTCCAAATATGTTACTTTTAATAAATTAGCCTTCATTATTCAAAAAATTATCTAATTTCTCAGTGCATCTTTTTCCTCTACTTGCAGTACCATATGTGTATTGTCAAAGACAGGTTAATATGGACTGGCCATTGAAATCTGAGCAGATGTGAACTGTGTGTGGACACCACACCTTTCTCTGTCAAAACTGTTCTTCTACATCCTTCAAAATAGTTTAGAAAGGAAGCTACTTCACCAATAAGCATTGACTTCTTAACTGCAGAGAAATATTCCTAGTGTTAGCTGAGAGGTTTATTTTTTTTAAGGATATTCTATGTATATATTTATACAATAAACAGTAAATTTCAAGACCTGTGGTTAGATTTCCCAGTTCTAGAAAAATTCTGTTTGAACATATTGTGAGGTAAGGAGACTTTTGTGAGGAAATTAAAAGATAATTGTTTGACTGTTGAACTCTTGTGATAATTAAAGACAACATGACCATCAGAGCCTACTTCCTGGAATTTTATCAACAATTAAACACTGACCTTCTCTGAAGAACTGTTAGATTAATATGTCACTGTCTGGTTCCTGAATTAGTTTTCATCAGTACACCAGAGAGCCCTGTCCTCACCACCTGAACCGATTTGGTATCTTTTTCTTCCAAGTAACATACAAAGATAAGTCAAACAAAATATTAATAAAACAAAAAAAAAGAGCGCAAGTTATGGGTCTACAAACACACACACATATATATATCTTTCTCT
This sequence comes from Nyctibius grandis, assembly GCF_013368605.1. Lineage (NCBI taxonomy): Eukaryota > Metazoa > Chordata > Aves > Nyctibiiformes > Nyctibiidae > Nyctibius > Nyctibius grandis. The sequence goes on from NC_090662.1 coordinate 82,570,695, forward strand.
CAAGAGAAGTCTTTGGAACGGGAAAGGGTAGAGGAATGTAATCTTGTTTTTCTTACTATTTCTAGTGAATGTGTGAACCATTGCGATGAATATGAAAGATCACTTTAATGCATGTTTTTTTCTGAGAAAGTGTTTCTTTACATTTGGATCTTTTCAGGAGATATTTTGAAGATTTTGAGTAAAAAGCATTGGGAAGGTTTCAGGTTGGATGTTCTGTACTGTTTGTCTTTTAGCTTTTAAGATTTGTGTAATTTGTACTCTACTATAAAATAAATACATTTGGAATTCGATATATTTGAAACAGTAACATAAAAAATGCTTGCTAGACTTTTTTCCAAAACTAATGACTATCTGCAAGTCCCCGAAATTGCTGCTTAGATATTTGATTAACAGAGGAGACTGAAACTACCATTATTTAAGGATGTTGTTGCACACTAAATTAATACAAAAATTCCTAGTTCCATTAATAGAAAACAGTGGGTTTTAAGAACACACATGCATACATCAGCAAGTGACTAAAAAGGGCTGGTCCTGTTTCAGTTGCCTGAACACAGGCATGAGTTAGCTGTTCCCACCTGGCCTCCCCAGTAGGTCCTGTGTTAACACTGTCCAGCCCCACAGGGATGTCTCCAGCGTCAGAGGAGATCTCAAACTGCAGTTGGTAACTGTGCTTCAGCAACTGAGCTGAGCCCAAGAGGGGTTCATTTTAGCCCCACTTAAGATCCAGTTAGCCTATTTTTGTTTAATTTTATCCTTGTAACTGGTGTGAAGCCTCAAACTGCTCTCTTCCTTAATGGCAACTTCTTTCCTTCTCCCCAGTCAGGTGCAACATGCCTGATTTAATTTCTGTTATTATTTCATACAGTTTATGTACCGAATTAATCATTCATATTCATTAAAGAATTAATTGCTGTTTGGAATACCTAAGATTATAACACAAATATTACATTAATTATTTTTTAAATAGTGGATTTCACTGTACTGAACTTAACGAGGAGAAAAAAATAAATACTTAAGTGTTGTTTGGGGTTTTTTGGGTTTTTTTTTTCAGAATCTCCTATACCTCCTGTTTGATAATTGGGTCCAATTTTATATCAAATACAGTAAGATTTCCATCCCTATGCTGCTTTCTAGCATGGAGCATGGCTACCATGTTTCAGAAAGGGATACAGGAGTTGTGTCCCTTGCTCCACCATTTTCGAGATACCCACCATCTTCAGGAGAGGCGATGTGGCGAGGGGATGGATGCCTCTGGGTTTCCCGATACAACCTGCCAGAGGATTTTTCATTAGTTCGACTGGCAGGATTATCAAACTCCAAAGGGATTAAAGAACAATCTTTTCGCTGTACAAACAAATCAAATCATGCTGGTTTTTTTAGTGAGTTCTTAAAGGCGGGGATGGCACTTACCAACTGTTTATGCAACCTCAAAAAAAACCTACCAAACTGAATTTCAACTGCCAGCGTTTTAAAATAACTGAGGTAATTTTTCATATTAAAATTTCGAACTGCTGGATGGGTAAACTTTGTAACAGAAGAGGGCTTTATCTTTTTGCAGCTCTTCTCCCTAACCAAGGGTCAGCCACTCAGCCAGGAGGGGCTGGCAGAGATCCCCTGTGTTTCCACTGAAAGGCAGATAATGTCAGTGGGATTGAGCATTATCCCAGCGTAATGGTCTCCCACTGCTGTATGTAAACACTGCGGCAAAGCTGAGATGGTTATGAAAATAAAAACATCGATGAAAAGCTCAGAAATTTCATTTCCAAGCAGAGCACAGCGATCTCGTGTCTGCTCCGGCATGATCGCCATTTGCTCTGTCGCCCCCCAGAGCAGCAGCACAGGGACGCCGGTCTGGCTGCCGCCACCACACTGCCCTTGACCCACTGCTTTGGGCGGGTGTCCTGGTTTGGCCTAAACCAGGCCAATTTTCCTTTCAGTGATTTTTACTTTCAGCTAAGTCTCCTCTAAGTAACTGCACTTTCTGAAACTAACTGCATGTTTTGCAGACAGTGTCTGCTTCCAGGACTGATAACGCTCGAAGTTTGTAGTTATCGCTGAGGCACCGGTAGGGATGTTGTGCAGAAAGGCTCTTGCTGTACTTGTTCTTAGAGAAACCAAGGTCTCTGCTGAATTCCTCACTGCTTATGAGTGAAGAGCCGAAGGGGGGTCGCAGCTGCAGAGGGAGCAGACAGGGCAGGTGACCCAAAATTGACCAACGAGGGTATTCCATCCCATACACGTCATTCTCGGTATAAAGCGGGGGGATCACAAGGGTCTCGCTCTCTTTCTGCTATGGCCGGTGTCCAAGGAGGACTCCATCCGTTTTCCTGCTGCCCCCGATCCCGATCCGTGCGTTCCTGAATCCAGCTCTCGACCGTCGCTAGGCCCAGGCTGGGCCTTCCCGGAGCCTGCCCTGCAGTGCCGGTGGTGACGTGGCTGGCTTCAGGGGAGCTCAGTCTTGGTTTTGTATATATATTTGTATATATTTGATTATTTCTATTATTATTATTATACTCTTTTCTATTATTATAGTTTATTAAAACTGTTTTAACTTTCCAACCCGGAAGTCTCTCTCCCTTTTCCCTTTCCCTTTCCCTTTGGGGGGAGGGGGGGGGATAACAGAGAGCATCTGCCACAGGTTTAATAGCTGGCCCAGCTTTAAACCGTGACAGCAGGAAGCAAGGAGCACAACGCCTTAGAGAGATTTTGGCAGCGTGGGTCCCTGCCAGTGCTCCCTGTGAGGCAGCATCTGCTGCCACCAAAATGCAGCAGCAGGTGATGGCCTCCTCCCTGCCCCTTGCTGGCCATCAAGCTGCAGGGAGCCATCGCTGGCCATTCCCTCCGGACATGCCTCTTCTGGGTTCAGTAGAGAAACCCCTTATGCAAGGTGTCTCACCTCCCTCCCCAAGGGTCCCACGCGGGCATTGGGAAGGGAGGTGTTCGCCCCCACACACAGGGTCTGGGGCACGGCCTCCTGGCTGCAGCCCAGCCTTTGCGGTGGGCAGCTGTCAAGCATCTGCCTGGGCTAATCACGATTAACTCTGTCAGGCCTCCTGCAGGGCGGGAAGGTAGGCCAAGCACACCCCCTATTCAGGGGAGATGTCCTCTTTCAGCAGCCTCTCCAGCAAAGCCTGGAGAACAGCAGACAAGGATCCCTGGGGGTTAACTCTGCTGGGGGCAACAATCTGCTCCCTTCAAGGGCAGCACCAGGCCTCTCCACTCAGCCTTTCCCTGTTGCTCTGTCCCCAAAACCAGCAGTCCCTGTGACTGCTTATGTGCCTCTTCTGAGCTGTAGACAAAAGGTTTGCTAAGGCTAAAGGAAAATGGTTCCTTCATCAGTGTTTTAACATCATTATAAGTTTTGTTTCCTTCACTCCAGAGCAGAATAAACTAATTGGAGACTGAAGCACTAATAAATCTGCGTCTGCACAGGAGCCTCACATCACTAGCACATCACCCACCCATCCACCAAACCCCTCTTGTTTCCCCACCTGCCCATCCAAGTTTCGCTCATTGCTACATCCCTCAGCAAAAGAGCCACTCACGCATGGCACCTCTAACAAGGGGCTGGTGAGCAGGCATCTCCAGCTCACCACCGCCAAATCACATACCCTGACTATTCATAAAACCATTTACAGCAAGAAAACACCACAAAGAAACACTAGTTACCAGCACAGGGAGAAGCCCCCCAGAGCAGCAGCCTGCCCAGAGGGACCAGGTCACCACCAGCCCCAGCCTACACAGCAAGAAAACTCACACCAGCCAAGCACCATAGGGCTTCCAGGCAATTAAAATACAATATAAATATCCCTCACCACACAGAAAGTGAATTCCATGTACAAGCAGACTACAGAAGTGAAGATGGTGTCTTTTGCTGAATTTTCTTCCTCCCCCATCTTTCTTCCCAAGTTTTTCTCACTTCAAAGCCCCCTGGTTGCTCACCAGTAACATGTGCTGCTCATTAGCACATCCTCAAGCCCACCTGAGCTACTTGGCCTCTCTGAATCCCCTGCCCTGAGGCCAGCTTGCTGCTCTTGCCAAGAAGCAGGAGCTGTTTTGGGGGAGGGGGTAGCTCCAGGAGAGCCCTTTTGGAGCAGGGCAGAAAGGCTAAGGCACAAAAAGCTGTTTGCTAGAAGCATGAAGCAAAAGGACAAGGGAAATGAAAGATGGGAATCAGTCAGAGGAGGGAAAGAAGAAGAGGTTTGTAGACTCTGTACCAGCTATTTCTATCCTAGGGCTTGGCATGGAGCCTGTGAGAGCAGAAATAGAGCCTCTCTGTGCTCAAAGGATGAAGAGGTAGGGAAGGGCAGAGGGAGGGTTGAGGCTGGGCAGAGGGACAGAAGAGAAAGGAAAGAAGAAAGACATTCAAATGGGCCGTCTTCTACATCAGCAACTGGCATAAAGGCTGAAAGGCTAGAAATAGAGTGTGCTTCAGAAAAAAAAAATCAAACTTCTTCAGAATGCAGTCATTTTGTTTGTTTGATTAAAGCATTACTGTGTGAAGTGCCTATATCTCTGTGCAATTACTGTTTTTATCTGGATGATATGCAGCAGGTCATGAGCAGTAAGGGATGCTCCAAACATGGGAAAATGAAAATCAGATTTAAAAAAATCCATTTTCTAAAAAATAATTTTCTTCTGGTTTTGAGTTTTTCTATGTTAAAGGCTGTCATGCAATGGAAAAAGCATTATTATGCTGTGAAAAGAGTCATAAAAAGAATTTTGTATTATATCAATACTTAAAATATGCAAATATGATATCTTTATAACGCCCCAAAATTATGCTTGGCATGAATTCTTAGCAACAATACAAATATCATCATCTTCAAATAAGCAGGTATAACAGGCTGCTCAAATAGCTGTAAAAACAACCTCATCACAGCTCTGGGAGCATCCAGATTTCATCTTTGATGTAGATAGTTTTTAAGTAGGAAAGGAAAGAAAGTTGTCTTGAACACCAGGGTTTATTTGGATGAGCCTTAGTGGAGCAACTGCATATTTAACATGGAAAGGAGACCTGCCAGCATGCATTTACAGAGCTGTTGTTATAAAAACCCAATTCTTGTACGTGCGGGCTCAGCTATGGGGGCTGAGCGCCACAGCGCAGCCTCCTCCTTCCCTCCTGAATCTCCATTGAAACGAGGTTACCCCCACACTGCCGTCCAGTGAGTTTGAGCCTTACATTAGCTCGTGTCTGTCTCTGTCACTATGTGTAAATTGGCTGTGATTTAAAAAAAAGAGGGGAGGAATAGTAAAAATAGTATAACACAGATGTTTTATTGTGGGGTGGATACCCTTTCACACCTTCCTTCAGTGTAAGTATTTTTACAGGGCTTGATTCTGATCTCGTTAAATCAACAATGTACCACGACTCCCCGGCTTCCGTGGACTTATCTCAGATCAGGATCAGACCTTTACATTTTTTTTTTTTTTTGCAATCAGGTTTTCGAAAAACTAGCAGCTATTTCTGCTTACTCCAGAGCAAGAGTGGCAGGAGGGTTTTGCCGGAGGAATAATGCATTCTTCTCCATACACTGTACAGAATTCCCATCTTGTGCATTAGAATAGATGTTGAAACAGTTCTAATTAACATTTTTAATTTGCATTTTAATTGCCTGCCAGGGTGTGAAATAACATGTCTGGGTAAAGGAGTGTTTTTCTTAGTTCCAGTGGTTTGCACAGTCCCAGTGAGGTGACGGGGGCGGAAGCACCCTGGCCACTGGTCATTTTGCAGCATTCCCTATAATTAACTCAGGGCCTGATCCAACATCCAATAAGTTAAGCTGAAAGAGCTCACATGGGTGTTTGTTTATTTTTAACGAATGGGACTCCCATAATTCATTTTTGTCTGAAGATACACATCAAATCTTGATTTTAAAATTGACAGTTGCAAAGAACCAGTGCAATCATTCGAAGGTTGTTTTAGTGGCTAATTACTCTCTTTGTAGAGGAAACACCATATACATACATATTAATACATATATATGTATTTTTAAGATCATGTTAGTTCAGATATGAATTTGCCTTTTGTGCACCCTGCAGTTACACAAAGGTCACAATGAAATCATCCTGAATTTCTTCTTTTTTTCAGCAAGACAGAGTGCACTCCCCAGATTTTCATCTCTAAAGGCAAATTTTCCAGTCCTTTTCCCATTTCCACAGGTCCTCCTGGTGTCAATTCCAACTTCTCAAAATCACGCTAGAGTCAGAGATGTCTGAATTGGGACATTTTCAAATCTCAGCCATAGGGATGCCATATGTAGAGAAGAGGTAACCTCCTTCTGATGGCTTTGCCCACTCAAATGCTGCATTTGCTCTTGTGGCCACGGCACCGGCTGCGCACACCGGGCACTTTCTGCCAGCCAGACCCATATCCAAGTCGGTTTTTTTAGAGCTCTTCTTCCTGAGGCAAAGTCACTCTGGCCCAGGTCCTTGTGTTTAGGGATATGACTTCATATAGAGCCAACTAGGAGAGGAGCGCTGCTGGATCTTATCCTCACTAACAAGGAGGGTCTGGTTGAAGAGGTGAAGGTTGAGGGCAGCCTTGGTTGTAGTGACCATGAGATGGTAGAGTTCAGGATCTCATGTGGCAGGAACAGAATAGCTAGCAGAATCACAACCCTGAACTTCAGGAGGGCCAACTTTGGCCTTTTCAAGCAATTGCTAGGGGAAATCCCATGGGACAGGGTACTAGAAGGTAAGGGGGCCCAAGATAGTTGGTTAGCGTTCAAGGACTGCTTCTTCCGAGCTCAAGATCAGAGCATCCCAACAGGTAGGAAGTCAAGGAAAGGTACCAGGAGACCTGCATGGTTGAACAGGGAACTGCTGGGCAAACTCAAGTGGAAGAAGAGGGTGTACAGATCGTGGAAGGAGGGGCTGGCCACTTGGGAGGAATATAAGTCTGTTGTCAGAGGATGTAGGGAGGCAACTAGGAAAGCTAAGGCCTCCTTGGAATTAAACCTTGCAAGAGAGGTCAAGGACAACAGAAAGGGCTTCTTCAAATACATTGCAGGTAAAGCCAACACTAGAGGCAATGTAGGCCCACTGATGAATGAGGTGGGGGTCCTGGAGACAGAGGATAAAAAGAAGGCAGAGTTACTGAATGCCTTCTTTGCCTCTGTCTATACTGTTGGAGGCTGTCCTGAGGAGCCCTGGACCCCTGCGGCCTCAGAAGAAGTCAGGATAGAGGAGGAATCTGTCTTGGTTGATGAGGGCTGGGTCAGGGACCAATTAAGCAACCTGGATGTCCATAAATCCATGGGCCCTGATGGGATGCACCCGCGGGTGCTGAGGGAGCTGGCGGAAGTCATTGCTAGGCCACTCTCCATCATCTTTGCTAAGTCATGGGCAACGGGAGAGGTGCCTGAGGACTGGAGGAAAGCGAATGTCACTCCAGTCTTCAAAAAGGGCAGGAAGGAGGACCCGGGGAACTATAGACCAGTCAGCCTCACCTCCATCCCTGGAAAGGTGATGGAGCAACTTGTTCTTGGTGCTGTCTCTAGGCACATCAAGGATAGGGGGATCATTAGGGGCACTCAGCATGGCTTCACCAACGGGAAGTCTTGCTCAACCAACTTGATAGCCTTTTATGAGGATGTTACCCGGTGGATAGATGATGGTAAAGCTGTGGATGTGGTCTATCTCGATTTCAGTAAAGCGTTTGACACGGTCTCCCACAGCATCCTCGCAGCTAAACTGGGGAAGTGTGGTCTGGATGATCGGGTAGTGAGGTGGATTGTGAACTGGCTGAAGGAAAGAAGCCAGAGAGTAGTGGTCAGCGGGACAGAGTCCAGTTGGAGGCCTGTGTCTAGCGGAGTTCCGCAAGGGTCGGTTCTGGGACCAGTTCTATTCAATATATTCATTAATGACTTGGATGAGGGATTAGAGTGCGCTGTCAGCAAGTTCGTTGATGACACAAAACTGGGAGGAGTGGCTGATGTGCCGGAAGGCTGCGCAGCCATTCAGAGAGACCTGGACAGGCTGGAGAGTTGGGCGGGGAGAAATTTAATGAAATATAACAAGGGCAAGTGTAGAGTCCTGCATCTGGGCAAGAACAACCCCATGTACCAGTACAAGTTGGGGACAGAGCTGTTGGAGAGCAGCGTAGGGGAAAGGGACCTGGGGATCCTAGTGGACAACAGGATGACCATGGGCCAGCAGTGTGCCCTTGTGGCCAAGAAGGCCAATGGCATCCTGGGGTGTATTAGAAGGGGTGTGGTCAGCAGGTCGAGAGAGGTTCTCCTACCCCTCTACTCTGCCCTGGTGAGGCCGCATCTGGAGTATTGTGTCCAGTTCTGGGCCCCTCAGTTCAAGAAGGACAGGGAACTGCTAGAGAGAGTCCAGCGCAGAGCCACGAAGATGATTAAGGGAGTGGAACATCTCCCTTATGAGGAGAGGCTGAGGGAGCTGGGTCTCTTTAGCTTAGAGAAGAGGAGACTGAGGGGTGACCTCATTAATGTTTATAAATATGTAAAGGGCAAGTGTCAAGAGGACGGAGCCAGGCTCTTCTCAGTGACATCCCTTGACAGGACAAGGGGCAATGGGTGCAAGCTGGAGCACAGGAGGTTCCACATAAATATGAGGAAAAACTTCTTTACAGTGAGGGTGACTGAACACTGGAACAGGCTGCCCAGAGAGGTTGTGGAGTCTCCTTCTCTGGAGACATTCAAAACCCGCCTGGACGCGTTCCTGTGTGATATGGTCTAGGCAATCCTGCCCCGGCAGGGGGATTGGACTAGATGATCTTTCGAGGTCCCTTCCAATCCCTAACATTCTGTGATTCTGTGATTCTGTGATTCATACGTGGCCATACTGAAATGTAGACCAATTTGCTGTACCTCATTTTCTTAAAAAAAATCTAGATCAGAGTGTACCTGTGAGCCATCCTATTCAGTATTTCCTGCAGTGCAACACTTGGTTCATCTATAAAGGGTTTCAGTAACGCCTTTTTTTGGGGGGGGAGAGGCAGATTTCCCGGTCAAGTTCTAGCAGTTAAATCATGTCGGGATAGGAACCACTACCTGGAGGACCCTACAAAACACGTAGCCTCTTAAAGATGATTCCTCATTTAATTACATCAGTTAGGTGGTTTTTAATTCATTTAACGTGTGCCATGTCGAAATTATATCATTCCCGTTTCCTCCTCAAAATACTAGCAATGGTGCCAAGTCATGTGCCTTACAGAAGTCTATTACCTTAACACTATTTCATTTGTCATCCAAACTTGTAATCTCATAAAAAGATATCAAATTAGTTTGAGAAGATCCATTTTACTTAAACCCACCTTGATTAGCATTTAATTTTATTAGCCCTTTTAATTCTTTATTACTCAAGCCTTGCACAATCAATCCCATTACTGCTTTTTTCTGGGGATCAAAGTCAGGCTAACGCTCTCCCACTTCGGCCATCCTCTTTCCCTTTTTAAAATATTGGCACAATTTCAGCTCTCTCTGGACTGCTGAGACTTCTCTCATGTCCTGACGTATATGAAAATTCATTATTAGCAGTTTAAAAAGCTCCTCAGCCGACTTCTCAGATACAAAGTTCCCAATTCAAAACATTTGGTAATTGCTGTTTAACATGCTGTTTAAGGACTGCTGGGCTGAAAAGTACTTGGTCACCAGCACTGTGTAATGTCCTGCTATCACCTGGCCTTTTTGTCTGCACACAGCAAATATTTACTTAAAAATTCCACCTTTTTAATAATACTGTTGGTGAATCTCCCATTCCCATTTGCTTTCATATTCTTATCATTACCTTTTCAAGACATTGATAGTCCCTGCGCATATTTGGTTTCCTCGTCATTTTTTAATACAAATTTCTTCCTTCATCAGTTTGGTATACATCTTTATTTTTTTTTCAGTCTGCTTTTATTTACCCTGAAAAACAGGGTGGTGTTTGTTTTTTTTTTTTTTAAACCAGTTTGGGTCTTCCTGGATTCTGGGACTGTTCTTTGGCAAACTTTCTTAAACGGTTTGAAAATACCATCTATGTTTTCCTATTTAAATGTTTTTTCTCCCAACTGATTTGTTACTTTTTGGCTTTATGAAATTCCCCTTTTTAAAAGACAAAAGAGTTTATCTGACTTGTCTGTCTCTTTATTTCACGTTTACACAGTGGATGTGATTAAAGTCAAGGCTGTTGATACCTCAGGCTGCTTCAGCATCCTCTTTCCGTGAACCAGTTCTCCTTGTCCATCAAGATGAGATGTGCAGATGTTCCTGCTGGAGGTAGCCTTTTTGTCAGAAAATTGTCATCTGGGGACTTTAGAAATTCTGGAAGACTGAAATCTCCAATTTATACCATTCAGAATGAACTGCCTCTCAACGATGAGTGTGGGGTGTGTTGCAAACATTATTGATACGTGTTTAAGTAGCAGTCATCCTCCATGGGGATGACTCATAAAGCTCAATTGAATTTAATAGTGTCAAGTGATTATCACATGGCAGGACACCCCAGCTTTACTTCTTAGGTTCTGTGGATGAATAAATATTCCAGTTGACTGACTTGTTGCCGGCATCACCATTTTATACTGTGAGCCAGTTTTATTTCCCTTTTTCTGAGTTGAACTTTTCTAAAGAGAATATAAACAACTTAATCTATATTCCTGTCATGTGTCATCCTATTAGGGTTCATTAATATCAGCTAGTTCAAACGCACATTTCTAAACAAGCAATTTCTATTCCTTGCATTTATTACCTGGGCTTCTAATCTTGATACATAATCAATTTAAGAATATCCGCACAGAATAGTCTTTGTCTCTGCTATATGTTGCCAACACAAAGATTTTGTACAGTCTGAGGGTTTGGTGGTCCCTTCTTTTCACACACTTCTTTTAATTGAAACCCTTCCTTGAAGCTCCAGACAGCCTGGTCTTCTACAGAAGAGGAGCTCTTCCAAACTGTGCAGTTTTTCTAGTGTCCTAAAAGCCCAAATTCTTTAACTTATACTTCCTAGTTAAGCAGCATTTTCAGTGTCAGGTCCTTGTATCTCCTGATTTCCTCCATTTTCCTCCAAGAGGATACCTCAGACATCCCTCTCCCTCAGCTTCTTTTGGAGTGTAATTTTTTCTAAGCTGGACCATGAATCAGTGCAGCAGCGTCTGCTGATTTCATGGTGGTGTCCTTTGTGCTGTGATTCTTTCTGTCAGTTCATCACTCTGGTGCCAGCCTGTCCCTTGGACAATGTTTCTTCCTCCTCTTATCCATGCAACGGGAGTTGATCTGCCTCTGTGATTTTGTCCTTTTCTGCTTCTTCCCACCACCCAGTGCGGGGATGCTCTCTGCATTTCACTGTCCCAGTACATAAAATTTCTTACACTTGTCTCATAGAAATAGTAAAGGCTGTGCACCATATTTACTTATCAAAGGCAATCAGCAATTGAACAACTTCTAAAACAAAATCCTTCCTCAAAGAACAAACCTTCTTGCTTGCTATAGCTCAGGTTCCTGCATTTGAAGTCTCATATCCCAGCTAAACCTGAATCAAACCACCATGGTTTGCAAATAGCTACATAGTCCAGCACACCAAGTGTCTGACTCTTACAGGGAGTGATGCAGGGGACATGTACCTGTGCCCCGCTGATGAGTTGTTCTGCTTTGAAGATGTATTCCCTTAAAAAGCTGAAATGTCCCTTGGAAAACAGTCACAAAAATTAAGTGCAAGTGTGTTGTAAATTTAGGCATAATGAGCACAATTTTTCATTATAACGTGATCAGGGTTTTTCCCCTGGAATGGAGGCTGCTCTCATGTGTCCAGGTGAAGTGAAGGTTCAGCAGAAAGGGTGTCTCTCTTGACGTTTCCAGCTCAGCTAGAAAAGGGCATAGTGCAGAGATGATACACATGGCTACTCTTGACAACATCCCAAAAAATTGCATAAGCCTTAGGGTGGAGTCATTTTAGGATGCTCTTGGCTCAAACTTACTGAGTTAGATGCTCATTTTGCTGAAGTCAGTGCTCATACTTCCACCAACTTCAGCAGGACCAAGACTTTATTCCAGTACACATTTCTTCAGAGTAGGTTTTCTTTCTGCTTTCCCAAAACAACCAAAGCAAATCAAGCCGTTGCACTGAAGTCATCAGAGAAGAAGAAAGGAAAACAGCAGGCCCCAGGGTTTTGCTGTGGCTCCCATTAAGTTTTATAGCAGCTGGGACAGCCAAATGGACATGCCGGCTGCCTGGAGGCCATGTGCCAGCTCTGAGCCAGTCACCATGCAGGAAGTCACCATACAGTACATCACTGCGTAGCCACGCAGGCTGGGGCGCACTGGGGATGGGGAGCAGTGCAGGTAGCTTCTCTTGGGAACACAGGACATTGAACTTTCTCTTCTACAAGGAGGAGAGTTTTTCACCATGAGGGTGGTCAAACCTGGCACAGATACGCAGAGGGGTAATGAGACCTCCATCTTTGGAGATACTCAAAATTTGTTCAGAGGAGCCCTGAGCAGCCCACTTGGCTGGATGGGCTTCAAGTGGGAGGTTGGGCCAGGTACCTCCAGAGGTTCTCCAGCCTGAGTGACTCAGAAACCAGACTTGGGGTATTTTGCTCCTCACAGAGTACACTGGTTTCCAGATTCAGTGGACCTGGGGCTTTTGACAGAGTCTTGCACAGATTCAGCTCAGCTTTGCACTTACACTGGTATCAGTACCCTCTTCTGGTACTTACTTCTGGTAAGCTTCTCACTTACACTGGTAACTGTACCCTCTTGTGGGAACAGCTGTGCAGTCCTCTAGCCATGTACACAGGAAAGGAAAAGCTACTGTGAAGCCACCGAGGAGTCAAGAGAAGTAACTGCCTTTTACATCCATAAGGAACTGTTAAAGAATAAAACCAGTCTTTTTTTCTTTATTAAAAAATAAAAACCACACACACTACCTTCCCATTGCAGCTCTACATGTGGGCTGTGATTTCCTGATGATTTTTAGAGCAACACCACAGTTGCCGAACACAACTGCTATTAATAATGCCAGTGCGGAGACTGCCGAGACAACACTATTCTTTAAAGGACACTCTCCTTTTTCGCTCAGAAACAGAAATGAAGCCAATAGGGAGCACAAAACATCACATTCACTTCTGAGAGCCCCATTCAAGTAATTTGCTTTCATACATTTCGTTGCTTTCCACCTCCCAGCTTTGAGTTCCTTTTGTTGTTTCTAATAGATAACACCAGCTTCAAAGTTTGGAGGAACCATTCCTCTTCTGCTGCTGTTGTCCTTTTTTCTTTTATTCCTTTAGCAAATGTTGATTTTATTTTTCAAGTTAAAAGGACCTGCTTTAACAAAGCATAACCAGGATCCAGGAGAGCCGGGTGTCTTGTGCTGCGGCATCCTGAGCTTGCGGAGGGGTGGAAGGACCCTTTCCTGACCAGCAAAGTCAGCTGCACCCTTTGCCCCTCTGGTCTACCCAACCCTGGGGGTTCGGCGGAGAAGGTCCTACGCTTTAGATTAAAATCTGTGCACAAAATGTTCCTATACCTTTTTTAAGGAACGACGTGCTCGGTAGCAGGTGAATTAAAAGCAATTAAGAAATCCTCTACTTTTAACTTAGGAGAGAGCACAGTATTTCCAAGTTTACCACAGTGTTAGTGAGCAACTCACTGGTTACAGCTGTCATGCAGCCAGCTCAGCCAGTGTCGACTCTAGTGCTAAAGGCAGTTGATGAAGTGTCTTCATCATAGTTTGTCGAGTGCCTTGTCTATATTTTCATGATTTATTACTTCCCTGACTTTCTTAGGTGTTGGGAGGAACAATGAATCAATCCAAGCATTTTCAGAGCTGGGACTGCTAATTGCATGAGCTCTGTTTACCGCTCGAGAGCTCCAGTTTTGACAAGTCTCTTGACCGCATGTTAATACGTGTGATTAATTGTTGTTACAGGCATCTGCAGAAACGAACCGAATAGGTAGCACTTCAGAGTTATTATTTCTTTCTGAACAAGCAATAAACATCATTATGTACACACTGTGTTACAAGCATAACAGGCAGGGAAAGAAGGCGCTTTTGAAGGTGTGCGGGTAAACCATTGCTCCCCAGCTGAAACGATGGGGCGGCAGGTCTGAAGCAGTTACTTCCCTTCACTCCTCGGTGGCTTCACAGTGGCTTTTCCTTTTCCTTTCCTGTGTACGTAGCTGCAGGGGGGTGCAAATGAGGGCAGAGCTGCTGCATCACCTGACATGTGAATGAGGGGTGGAAATCCTGGTCAGAGTGTCCCAGGCAGGCCACAAGGTTATCAAGGTGCCAAATGTTTGCACTGTTTCACAAACAGATGGGACAAACTCTGATGCTGGGAGGCTGGGGGACCCTGCTGGGCACCTGTCTCTGGAGGCTCGCCCTGCTCTGCCAGGCTTCACCTTGGCATTTGGTTCTCCTTGGTGATGAGCTGCCTTTGCTCTGTCTGGTGTTGGCATTTGTTTCCCCCCAGAGCAGGGCTCTTCCCTCCCCACACAGGGAAGCTACCCCATGTGCAGGTACCCACTTACCTGGAGAGGCTCAGGTGAGTTCTGGGAGATGTCCCCAGGCTCACCCCAAGCAGAAGGACCTGCCCCCTTCTCCTACACCACTCCCGGCTTGTTGTAGGTCCTTGGAGCTGGTACTGCTGAGGAAGGGTTTGTCTGCAGGCTCAAAAGCAAGACCAGGATGGTTTGCACATCATCCCTGGGGAGACCACACAGGTATCTAGAGTGGGGGTACACATGGTGAGAAGCTGCTCAGGGACCCCCACCACGAGTGGCATGAACTGGCAGGGACCAACAGGGCCGACCATGGGAATCAGAGGAGTCGGTGACAACGGAAAGGTAATCAGCAGCCGATACATGTCTGTGTGAAGAAGCTCTCCGTTAATTTTAAAGTATCAGGTAACAGATGCAATCAGAATGTCTGCGCCATGCAACAGCCTTATAAAACAGCAGAAGAAATATAAATACGGGTTTAATTGCCCACTCCACTTAAATTCCTTTATCTTGCATAACTTCATTACTTCTAGAAAATTTGGCCCAGACCATTATGGTGGGAGGTAAAGTTTGCAGGAGGCTATGAAATTTCCCACTGCAGCAGCAGCAGCCTGCCAGGGTGGGTTATTACACCGCACAGATGAGGGTATTTCTGTCTGCACAAAGCCCTCCGTCAGCACATTGGAGGCGAGGCACAGCGCCGTGCAGCTGGGAGCCCGACCGTCGCTTCTTCATGTCCCTGTGTCTCGGTGGAGGAGCAGCACCACCGGTCTGAAATGGAAGCCTGAAAGGACAGGGGCAAGCCTCTCCGAAATCCACAGCACACAACACTGAGGCCACCTGGCTCTGCGCCACGCAGAGGTGCCGACAGAGTCACCTACCCCCCACACCATCAGCTCTGGCTCCACGCACCCGCAGGCAGGGTCCCTGCTGGGGCACATGCTGTGGTGTCCCCAGCTGTTCCCTCACAAACAAGGGGACACTTGTTGGGGGAAGGCACTGCAGGATCCTCTGTGACCCCTTCCCACTGCTCCAGTGGCCTCTGTGGAAAGGTTCGTACCACCAACCCCAATAGTCTCTAATATTCCCAGTTTGCACTCGTCAGGGAGCGGGGCCAGCCCCGGCGTCCAGCCCAGACCCACAGTGAGCCCACAGCCTGGCTCAAATTGCAGTGGGGAAGGGGGAGTTGGGGCTGGGCTGGTAGGAGGGTGCTTCAATGTCACCTTCGACTTCCCCCTGCCTTTCCTGGCTATTGGGTAGCTCAGCTGGTGAGGCAGAGCAGTTTCCTTACACTAATTTTGCAGTTTAATGCTACCATAAGCCATTGCAGCATGTTTATAGCAACCAGCATTGTCCCATCTGGCCCTCCCCAGGCTGCTCATCCCATCCAGAAAGCAGAAAGCATTAAAAGAAAAATGTAATGCGAGCAAGCGAAATAGCAAACCTGTCTGGGTCGTTGTCTCCTATGGCTGTCCCTCCCCGCCCCTGAGGCTCGCTGCGAGCCGGCAGCACAACCTCACCGTGCGGCAGTGCTCCTCCAGCAAAACCAGGGACGAAGCAGCCGTGCTATTGGTTTTGCTCTGAGCAAGCGAACAGCATCTTCTCCAGTGGTGGGAAGCGATTTGTCCACTAACCAGGGTCGCATTGCACTGAATCAGAGTAAACGGCACGAGTGCGAGGGCACGTTGTGCGCTGGCCCAGTGGCAGGTAGTGAGGTTAATTACTGTGCTTGGTTTTAGCCCATCGTGCTCTAGAGTGGGAATACACTTCACTGGGGTGGGGGAGAGGAAGCGGAACGGTTTGTAGAAGAGAAAACCTGTTCCTTTAAATCTATTTGAAAGCTTTTGGTACATCAAAGTCCTGGCAAGAAGAGGTATCTCTGATATGTAATTGGTGTGGACACTCACAAGGTTTTGATACAGACTTTTGTGAAAGAGCTATTCACGAGAGGCAAAGCAGGGTCACGGGTTAGGCACTAGCCAAGAAACAAAACCCCCAAAAGCAGAACAAGGACTGGGCAAATGTCACATGGCTTCATAACCCACCCAGCAGCACCCCCAGCCCCGGGGCTGCTCACCACACACAGCGGACGAGGTGCTCCCGACAGCAAAGCCCAACCAGGGGTGACGAGGATTGCAAAGGGCATCACCAAAGTCAGAGGAATGGGCCAGAGCAGGGGAAAAGGATCCCCCCATGGAGACAGCCTGGGTAGGGCTCCCTGGGAGGAAGGGGATGATGGTTGTGAAAACCAGGTAAGTCCAGATCAGCTGCCACCTCTCGAAGAGAAAACCCAGCTAGAGCCATGGGCAGCTCACCACAGTCCTCCACTGGGGGTTGCAAATATATATTATTACCCCAAAAAATCCTAAACAAATGAAGAACAGAATTGGATGGAGATCAGGAGATAAAGTAGCAGGGAACTGTGTCCAAATGCTCGGATAGGGAGGAAGAAGAGGTCCTCTTCTTGCATCGCTGCCTCTTACCAGCTCCCAAAGGACACATCAAAAAGAGAGGGGGGAGCATTTCCAAGATGGGAAAGTAAGAGGGTTAGAAATAGAGTCTAGCTAGAATTGAAATTATTTTAATTTCTAGACAAAGTGAGTAAAAAGCAACATAATGGCAGTATACAAAATAACGAATGGCACAAAGAAGGTACATATAAGTACTCCTATTTACACTTTTCATATAAAAAGAGAACAAAGGGACAGTCAATAAACCCGAACGGCAGCACACGTACAAGGATAAGAGAAATACTGTTGTTCTAATGCACTGTGCATAATCACCCGGGGAGCTCGCTGTTCCAAAATATCACTAAAATTGCAGATGCGGAGAGACTTGCAAGAAAGGGACAGGAATGTACCTGAAAGAAAAGAACATTTGCAGTTATATTCACTATATGTGAGTTACATTAGCAGTGAGAAATAACATGGGCTTTTAAGAGAGAAATTCTCATACAAACAAGAATAAATGGGAGAGGGGCAAAGATCCCCATGGGCAGATTATTCCAAAAATTGCCTTCTAAGGAATGTCTTGTTCCTCCTTCCTCTGAAGCACTTATATTGGCTATTGGCAGCAATCAGCAATGGAAGAAGACAAACTACTTCTTATCCCCTCTGACTCCCTCCTGTAGCAAGACCAGAGCACCTTCCCGCCCGCTCTGTCACCCAGAGACAGGGGTTTTCACCTTTCCTCCCCGCAGCCACCTCGCCGGTGGAGCACCTGGCAGGGCCAGCCCGGCATGCTGCTGCCACCGGCCTCGCTTCCTGCAGCGATCTCCTTGAAGACCATCATAGTTTTGGAGTCTCTGGCTTCAGGGGCTACCAAATAGCATCGTCTGAAAGCCTAAACCCCATTCCCCAGGCTGGGGTGCAGCGGCAGTGGGTGGGGGCTCTCTGGGAAAAGGCAGCTGCTCGGGCGGATGCCAACTCCCAGCTTGCTCATTCCTTGTAGCCAAGGAACGTTTCACATCTTCAGCCATATGTGACTGAAGGAGGTAAAAATAATCTTATCTTTTTTTCATGGACATGCAGTGCTATCTCCCCTATTCATCGCATAAATGAACTGAAATTAATCTCGGTGACAGTTCTGCCTGGTGACGGGAATGCATGTATTTGTGATACACATCAGCACACCTTCAGGAGCGATGCTACCTGGATAAGTATCAGTGAAGGTCAGCAATGGGGAGGTGGGGCAGGAAGTGACTTGAGAGAGCATCCCTGAATTTAAATAGAGCTGACAATTGCAAAACTGCATGTGTGGAAACCTTCCTTTTCATGGCCTCCCTAATCTGAGAGAGATCAGATTTAAGGCAAGAAGCCCAGGCCTTGACTGTGCCCACAAAGTTAAAATAATAAGTCACCTCGGCTTTATCTCCCTCTCTGGGAGGTTCGTGTCCTTACACTCAACTCACAGCATGAACCATCCTTCCCCTGACTGCCCACCATTCCCAAAGGACGGCACCCCAGCTCCCGACTGCTTCATGGCTCCGTCACATTCCCTCACTGTAGCTTTTCCCTACCTCACGGGCGCTTCTGGCCTATTCCCCCACCAAAATACATCAGTTAGAGGAATGGGTTGCTGTTTTCCCCTCTGCAGCCCCAACTTCCAACCTGCTCCCTTCCACGGGAGATGTGGTGGCCTGAAGCTGGCAGACGGAGCAGGGCACCTTCTGCCCATCGCCCCCAGCCCCTCTGCCAGTTGCCCCCCTGAGCTGATTCGCAGCCTGTCGCAGTAACAACTTCAATGTCCCACAGGTTGGCTCCTGCACCTGGAGAAGAGAGGCAGCCTGTCCCACATGGAGCTGAATGCATGAGGTGGATATAAAGAGGCCTTATTTTTTGTCGTTTTTTTTTTTTAAGACTTTATTTGTCTAACATGCTTGGACCAAAAATTACAACAACAATCAAGTTATGCCAAAATGATTAAATAACCTTTAAGCTTTCATACCTCAAGTACTTTAAATGATATTTTGAAGTAACAGCTGCTTTTGTATCCTTTCCACATAAAAATACACAGTATTTTGAAGATACCTTAGGAAAAATTATTTTTAAGAGAATAGTTTATGGTCAACATAGAAATTTTGTTGAGGCTAATAAAAGGACCTCTTCCCCCCCACGTTAACATTTTAGTCTCTTAAGTGCCATGAGCGAATGTAAACATTTCAGTTGTCTTTAACATACAGCCAATTTCCTGCCACATTTGTTTCAAACTGCTTGAATTGTGACTAGCTAAGACACTTTTATTCTAGCTACTCGCTATTGCTCATCTTCCTAATGATGGCGGGAGTCCATATTCAACTATGAATTTCAGTCCTTGCCGATTTAGGAGCTGATCCTGCAATTTCTACACCAATAGATTTGACAAAAGTGGCCCCATCTGAATTCATGGCAGACTGCTCAAGGGCTTGTGAACTATTCACCCAAAAACCACTTGCAGGCACCACCGATCATTTTGGGTTTCGTTTCAGGAAAAAGCAGCAAATTAGTTTAGACTCCAAGTCACCCAACAGCGAAGAAAATGACAAGAAATGACAGACCCAAGACTTGTCATGGTTTCTGCTGATCTGGTGGTTTTTGGTGGGTCCACAGCCCACGTTAGTTACTGGGCTCGAATGCCGCTGCTCCCAGCAGCAGCCGCCCATGGGAAGCCAGTGGAACATGGTGTTTCTGCCTACCTCGCTTAGAGTTGTGGCTGACATAGCCTGGTTTTGTGATACTGGTATTTTAAATTGTGTATGCATATAATGCACATGCAGCTGCTACGGAAAGCTCACATTTACATCCATGTATTGGGCAAAATGTAACATACACAATTATCCACTGCGTGTGTGCAGAAGTGGCCCATGCACAGACCTGCTAACAACCCTGTATTGGTAGTGCGATGATCTGCCCACTGTGTGCGGAAAGATTAATGTCTAGATGCTGTCAGCCCCAAATTCAGGATGTCCACGTTCAGAATACAGCAGTTAAATTACCTCCACCGAGGCAAAAAGGCTCCTCTTTGAGCACAGAGAAGTTTGTTAGTTCAAGGCAGAAATGTGTTTCTTGTAGGGCACGTTTGAAGCACTTCTTTTTTTTGGTGGATTTGTAATCAATTCTCAAGCTTCTGCCTAGGACAGGACTGAAGTTCCAGCAGCTTCAACACCTCTGCTAACCTGCAGGAAAGCTGCACGGGCAGTACTAGCGTTGGCCATCCCAACCAGCTCCTGACACATCCCCTGCTTTGCTTGGCGTCACATGCAACATGACAGATGGATTTCAGCTTGGTTGATGATTTTGTCTTGGGCCTCTCTCAGCAGTGTCCATGAGCGGGCAGACAGCAATGACAGCTTTTGTGAGGCGACCCTGCTCTGTACCCATTGGCATGTACTCATCACTCATAGCACTCAGGCTACTACAGAGCTACTCAAAAGTGAATGCCCAAACTCCACCTTGAGATGACCCCTTCCCCTTGACATCCACAGGGTCCCCCAAGGACAAAAGGATCACAATGACATTTAATCACATCTGACTGGGGCCAAATTCAAACCAGTAATCTCATCACTGGCTGCATGTCCCATTAACAGGTTTTAAACAAGTAATCCCAGTGGGTTTTATTTAAAATACCACTACTTAACATTGGGTGGGGTTTTTTTTTGCTTTTTACATACAATCACATATCGCCTTACCATATGAAAATGGTTATATTTTTTCTGCCTTTTTTTTTAAGGGAAATGTCATCCTTTTTTTCACAGGCGAGTACAGGTTACAAATTCCTGAGTTTATACTGCACTTAACACAGTCTCCCTTCTTGAATGTTGAGCTGTTTAGGCATGCTGGCAATATGCACCATTTCCCTTACCATCTGTAATGCCAGATGTAGTAAGACTTCATTTCAGTACAGTGAATTAGGGCCTCTGTTGCATTGGTTTCAAATAGATGCAAAGATGTAGACCTGGAGGACTTGAAGTAATAGCTTTCCTCCTGTAACTGGTCATTCGTGCACCATCGTTTATATTTGCCATGTTAATTAAGGGAAAACATCTTTACCATCATTTTTCTTTTACCAAGAGCTCACTAGGAAACATCTGAAATGAGGAAATCCTAGTCTAAACACTTAAGTTTAAACTGCCAACTTTCTTAAAGAAACACTCCTTTGAAAGACATTGTTCTTTTAATAAGTCCAATATAATGTACGGTATATACAAAAGTCCCTACTTGAGAGAGATATATATGTTTATGTATATATATATATATATATATGTGGAATGCATTCACTTTTCCGTGTTCACAAATATTTTAATGTTGAAATGTTAAAGTCTTTAATCTGTTTCTGGCACCAAAATGTCTTTGTTCCTCATCCACTTTTGTCACTCAAAATTTATCTGCAAGAGCTAGCAGGGAAAAAAGAAGAAGGTTTTCGCTTTTTTTGTTGAATGTTCCCTGTCGGGATTCTCAGCCAGCAATACAAAGTTGCTAATGTGTTGGGCACAACTTTAAATCCTCATTATAATCATGTGTTCCTTGGAGTAGGTAAGTCAATAACTATAGGTGGATTAAGTGGCTGGTAATTCACAGTGCACACAGATGCATTCACATAGGTAGTAGTTCCATCAGCCATGACACCATAACCTACAAAGAAAGAAAAACTCTAGTTACTCTCATTATTCATTATTATCTTTTTTTAATTATTCACCTTTATCACACAATGATAAGTGCCACATTTATTACTCAAAAGGAATTTAAAAATTCTCTTAATGAAAAACATAAAGGTCTCCTGAACAAATACCATTTGTCCTACAGCAGAACTTTTTGCCATCTTTTAAATTGTGTAAGAAAAGTAAAATGGACCCCCACTAGCTAGTGGCTATAATATCTGGCAGCCAGTAGCCAAGCCTCCTTAGAAAGACAGGCATTTTTCTCTGCAAAACTTTCTTCTTAAAACCTTCTCAGTTTTGGAAAGGATGAGAAGATAGAGCTCAGGCAATTGCAGCACTGAAAAAAACATACTTCTGATCATTCAGTTTTGCAGCCATCGGTACAGCAAACTTTGGGCAATTTTCATTTTTCCATCTTTTTTTCTGTCCTGTGTTGTGTACCTTTTAAGCAACCAATGAAGAAAAAGTATTGCCTAACTAAGGGGAGTATGTGTTCATGTGCACCTGGGCGGGATTTGTCTAATAGGAGCCTCTTCTCCCCATGTGTTTAAACTTGACTAATTGCAACCATATTTGATGGAAAGTCTTTGCCCAGGCAGAGAAAAAAGGGCTTTATTAACGCATTCTCTGACAGACAAGGTGAATTCACACCCTGAGACGCCATAACATTTCCATGGCAGAAAACACCCTTCCGTATGCCTCACCAGTGCCGAAAAACTTTTAAACTACATCTCATGTCTGACTAGACACCCAAGCCAAACAATTCCAGAGCTAAATCTGCAGAAAATCAAACTTCCAGCTCTAATGCCTGCAGAAATACAGCGAAAGGCTGTTTCAGAAAGTGAAGAAGCAGCCCTTTAACTGCCCTGGTGTTACGAAAAAGTAGACGCACTCTCCATTGTCAAAAATCTTTTCATGAATGACCAGGAAAAAACATAAGCTTGGTTATACTAAAACTAAAAATTTAATGTTGGAAATTTGTACTGAAATATTAAGATCAACATGAAGAAATGCATTCACAATCAGAAATATATGATTTTGGGGAAATCACCTGGTAAAAAGCATTCGTACTAAGATTCAATCTCATCATTAATGAAGTTAATGGTGAAACATATTCATCGCTACATACACCGAGTTCAGGCTATTCAAATCGTAGTTACCTAGGATCCTACAGTTTTTCTGCAATTTCATGTCTTACAGAAGCATTGTTAGTTGCAGAATTTACAAACAAAGAAACAGTAGCCAAATTCCTTTCTTTTTTGTTCCTTAAAATACCCTGAATAATGCAGGGCCTCCCGGGCTCCCCACGGAAAAACCACAGTATAATTAGGGACTAGGGAGGGAAGAAAACTCTTGTCAGGTTCCTGTCACAGACATTTCTTTAAATCACTTGCTGTTTGCCACAGAACAATTGTTCTGTGTAAAACACAAACTGCACAGAGGACAGTCAGCCTTGCTGCTGGGACTTTCTGTCTCCTCGGCTACACGTTTGGAGAGAACAGAATCAGCTTGCTAACACATTCCTTTTGCTGGAAGATTCCTAATGCTACAGTTTTCACTCCTACCCTACTGCGAACAGAGCTTCCCCGGCCACGACCTCAGCCAACCACTGGCTGTAATGGGCAAACCAGGATTTTAGCCACAGCCCCTGCCATGCTGCTTGTCACTTCCATGGGTTGATCAGCAGCAAGCCCACATGTAGAGATATTTTTTGGCAGAGACAGCAGTGCAGAGGGGGAATAGGGAATAAACACCTCTTCTATGCACCTCTTCCTCCTGGATGTTCAGTAAATGACTGCTGCAGATGTAGCTATGCTCAGTCAGGGGAGGAACTCATCTGTTCAAATCATGCATTCTCCCTACAAAGAGCAGCTTCATTTGCACAGGCTGTCTGCAATGGGAATTCTCCTCTGCAGAGATTTAGCATCCCACTGCAAAACAGGCTATGCAGTTCCCCATTTGCTTTCTCTAAATTATGAGAGTTAATAAGAAGAGTACTTTGTTTCTGTATTCTGATACCTACTGTGCCAACTGTATTAATTCACAAGATTTACCATCCTGTGGAGGTGCCATTCTTTTCCCTTGGGAGCCAAAGTTGGGCTTGGTCTTAGTAGATGTGATTTTGTTTACCTGCCTGAAGCTTCACGGCTTGCTAAGTGTTTGCTTATATCCCCTTCAACCCACTTGGCTTATGATTTCGGAAAAGACAATGACTTTGAACTGTATTCACCAGCTCTCTTGTACAGAATCTCAAAGACTGCTATAATAGCAAAGAGTTAGGAAAAATACTGTCTATGTATTTTTTGTTTACTCTGTGATGTAACAGCACCTTGGACATTAACTAGGCATTAACAGGTCAATGCAGATGAGACACATGAGGAGAATGGACTTAATCCCTGAGCTGTAAAATAATGATCTGAATGTCTTCTCCAACAACTTTACACCAGTGCACCTCTCACCATTGTCACTCCTAACCTAGAACGGTGAAACCACCCAGTAGCAAGTCAGAGTGGGATTTCTTGGGAAGAGTAATAGTTCTTCACAAAACCAGAAGTATCTGAGTGCCAGCTACTCCAGCTTTTCTGTTTGTTCATTTCTACACTGGTGAGACCCACAGGTATCCTTCAAAGGCTAGAGCAGTCCCAGAAGCAGAAAACTGGCAGTTGTGGAGAACCTTTTCCTGCCAGTAAGTTAACACTGCCAAGAACTAAGCAGCTGATAATACACTCTTACATGCCAATGGTACACTTCTGCACAGCTCAGTGGTCTCTTTTGGTAGGGGCACTGCTTGAAGTCTTGCTGCCACAATACGTGAACAAGACGGACTTCTCTATAGCAGACAGCATCTACCTTTCCCTTTGCCTGGAGACAAACCCCTACTGTCACTGACTTCAGGGAAGCATATCTGTCACCATTTACTGACTTAAGGGAACTATTTTTTTTCCAGTTAAAAATCAGATAGTCATGCGAACTGCTTTGTTTCGTCTGGGTACAAAATGTTTCCCCTGCCAAAGCAAATAAATACATGACTAAATATTTTGAACTTTTACACAAGTCAGTGGTAACATCCCTCTTGATTTTAACTTCATATACACACTGATGGGGAGAGACAACCTTTATTGTACAATCGTGAAGATTAAGCCTTAGAAGCAACTCCCAAAGCATTCTTACCCATTTTACAAACACAGAAACTGACACACAGAGAGCTTACATGAATTATCTTAAGTCACAGAGATTCAGCAGAGGAAAATACAATCCATCATTCCTAATATTTAGTCACTTTCTGTAACTACTGGACTCATGTACTTATTTTAAAATTCACAGTAATCCTCTCCATGAAGGAGGCATTACCCTGTTTTATAGATGTAGAAACTGAAAGAGAAGCTGAAGTACAAATATTGAAATGTGGGTATCAGCCAATCTAATCTCTATAAATGGAGCTAAATAAGTATCTGTATTCCAGAAGTGCTTCAGTTCAGACTGAAGTTTGAAAATGCTAGTTAAACCAGACAACTTCTGTGTTTATGGCTTTTAAATATATATATAGAGAGAAATGTGTTCTGACCTTCATGGATATGTCCAAAAACATGAAGCCTTGGCTGTATTCGTCTCTGGACTGTGTTCAGCAGCTCAACACATCCTACCCGTTGCATTTTCTTAGGAACCCAGTCTAGAAAACCTTTGGAAAAAAAAAAGGAAAGCTTTAAAAGAAGACAGGTTATCTGCAAAGCTGTACTGCTATACAGTATTTCTGAGACTTCATGTCTCGTGGCTATTCATAAGCAGCCATAGAAGAATTGACACAGAAAAAACAGTGTTTGCTTGGTAAGGAGAAGAGGAAGGAAGGAAAAATACTTGAGGAAAACCACAGAAGCTCATCTGAAGAAAAAGGACTATGATAACTCTTGCCAGTTGTTTTTCAAGGGGAAAAAAAAAGCACTGCAATTAAAGCATTTTTGCACTGCTATTAATGGGAAAACTCAATGTTTTATCCATTCTTCTTCCCTTAAGAGAGTGAGGTGTAAACAACAGTATGTCCGAAGTGAGTCTCAAAAGAATCTAAGTCAACATTTATCTACTTAAATCTAGTCCTGGGATCTAGTTTTTAAAATTGAACACTAACTGGTGTAATGGAATCTGTGTTGCTAATAATAAAACTATATTGTTATCACATTGAATCTTACAGCAGTGGAACTTGGGTGAAGAACCCACAGCATGCCTAAAAACAACACTCTCAAGTAAAACTGATTTAAGCGCTTCATGACACAGCAAGCCCCACTACAGTAAATCTATGGACCTCAGACAGGAAGAGAAACTCAGCCCTTCTGCAGTAGATGTTTTTAAGGGCTACATTTACTTGCACGAAGTTTGCATAAAAATGAATTTTTATGAATACAGATGAAAATGTACACCAACTTGCTTATATGTCTAAAAACATATTGCAGGGGGATGCTTACTGCCAAGTGAAGTCTCGTCTTTCCTTCAAAGTAGCAGTATAAGAAGGATATTGTTGTGTTAGAGGGTTTGCAATAAACAATCTTGTTTTCCTTCTATAGTTCTGCCATATTCATCAGGCTCAAATTTGGAAACCTAAAAGATAAAATCATTCTGTTTTTCTTTAGTTGTTCTGGTACTTTCCCTGTGTGCTTGTCATAGCTTTGTATCTCTGACTTAGATTGCTGCAACAGCATGAATATATTGTGCCTTTGAGAAAACGGTAGTCAGCCAGAGAGGTATAGACTGGACCTAGTTTTCACTCATTTACTTTTGAGGTCCACTCAAGCATGGCTAAATAGCAGCTAACCAACTGGCTTAAAAGACCAGAATTGTGGTATTCAAGCTCTTGTAAAAGCTCTCAGATTTGCTAGAGCTTCCGGGCAGGTTCACACATTAATAAATACCTCTTTAGATGCCAGTGCTTGAAAACTGGGCCCAGGATACTGTGGGGTTTTATGAAAATGGTAAAAATTTGCCTTGTATCATGGTTACTCAGACAGCTAAGTCCAATTTTCAGAACTGAGTTGGGAATGCGGCATCCTAAGCATCGAAAAGAGGAAGTTCTGATAATGGCCATAGACTCCTAATTCCTTCAGACACCTCTGAAGACGCTGCTTGGCTCCTGTCGGGGGAATGTACAAAGAGAAAGCCCCGCTCAATTACAGACAGAGCAGAGTAATGCTCAGTTCTGGTAACCTATTTTACCAGCCACTCTTGGTATCCAACACTGGTCAAAATTCACTGGAGGAAATAAGTATTTAAGATGTCAAAGTGGGGCCACCAGCTCCTCTGGAATCCAGTCATGCTTTTTTCAGAGCAAACGTGTTATAACCATAGGTTTTGTTACTTCAATGTTTCGAAACAGTTAATTGTCAAAATGTCTGTGGTGAACATAAAGCCAAAAGTATTTCCACTTCAAAAACTTCACAAACAAAAATCCATAAAATTAACTTCTCCATTAAATTAAGCATTATTTATGTTGAACATGTTTTTGTTTACATGCATTATCACCCTTCTGAAGCTTTCCCATATGTTTGCAGCTTATTATGTACACCTGACTACACAAACTAAGAATAATTGATTACACCTAGCTAACAATTAGAGTTCATCTTAGGGTTTTTTTAATGTTTGGTTACTTGAAACAGGTTTCTGCAGCTGTCAGGAAAGTATAAATCTCTGTCACAGACAAACAAGCAGGCAGCTACAAATGAAGACTTAAAGGTGAAATTAAATTAAAAACAAAGAAAAGAACAGAACTTTTTGAAGAAAAATAAAAGAATCATAAATGCAGATCTTTAGGAATCAGGGAAAAGACTGAAAAAGTTATACTATACATAAAAGCAACAAAAATATGCCGATTTAGAAATGAGCATTAGCACTGATCCCATAATCATGAATACTATATTTCATAAGCTATGAAATATATGGCATATCTTTATTAACAATAAACAGGTTACTAATAAAATGGTCAATAACAGTTGTTTTAACTTTTCTTTTCTCATTGTTTGTGAACCTCCTGTGTATCCCTGCTTTGGTTGCATCCCAAAACACTACTCTAAAACAGAAAAAACAAATTACTCAGATTTTTGTTATGTGCGTAACTGACTTAGAAACACAAAGTCCATTAACTCTTAACGGTGCTTCTGCATCTAAATCATGCAGGCAATTTTAAAACTATCTAATAATGTAGTATAATTAGTTTAGGAGGATGCGCGCTCTTTTGAAGTGAGGGAATGAGAAAGCAGCACAAAAAATGGATGATAGACAGAATTTAGGCAGCCATGCTGGAGAAAAAAGAGGAATCTGCAAGAGCACTGATTGCTGTTTATTATCATTAGGAACAGCTCTGGTGATACTGTCCAAGATCAGAACAACAGTAACCAGCTTTCTGGTTACAATGATTGCCTGGAAGGGTCAAGGAGGACCCTGTCTCCCAAAATGTCTGTGGACAGAGCTACACAATAAGGAGGTTCTGTAAGTTAGGCAGAGTGCTCATTTCTTTTGAAGCGTCATATATTTGTTCCATGGGTGTCAGGGAGACCAACAGCTGATGCCCTCAGGCAGAGGGTTCTGTGCCTGAGCCATCTATTAATGCATCAATAAGAAAAAGACAAAGAAACGGAACTTTTAAATAGAAAATCATTGGAGGTCAGTAGAAGCTTAAGAATTCAAAAAAAAAAGAGAACAAATACTAAGACATGGAGATGGGGGGGAATTAATGTTACCCCATCACAGTCAGTGGAAATGGGCAGCTCTTCCTCCGAATTACTACAATTATTAAATTATTTTTCAATTATTAAATTTACTATTAAATTTATTATTAAAGCATGTCTGTTGAGTGCCACGTCTGCAGTGCTCTCTAGAGGTTTTCCACCCTCTGCTGATCCCAGAGGCTGCCTGGAGAGGCCTGGTGGCTAAATTAGCAAGGTGGCTGAAGCTGGGTGGTACGAACCCCTCTCTCCACCTTCCAACACTGGATTTCAAGTGCTAGATACAGGGGTACTCTTCGGATCAGCAGAATGTTGGATTTCTTTACAGCTGATCAGCTGGTTTTAAACATGGCTTTAAAAGTGCTGAAAAAACTTCTAAAAAAGTTTTAAATACGACTTATAAATAAAACCGTATCAAAGACCCAGCATCATGCCTTGGATCCTAACAGTGATTATCCCCAGTACTAACCATTTGGAGGAAGGTCTAAACAATTAATTTCTGCCATCCACTTTTGCGATACAGGTCCATATTAAAATCAAAGCACATGCCCTTACTGTGAGAAACCATGCTCACAAAGAAGCCCTTTCCCCCAGGATTAGTGAGCAGTGGAATGCAAACATGTCTTTCTAAAGAAAACAACAAAACACAAACCCTTTAGATACTTTCTCCTCCAAGCTCTGAAAGAGGAGAAGAAAGGGTGGAAGACAACAGGGTTTTAGCTTCAGGAAATCGGGGAATTGAAAGGCTTAGAGAAACCAACTGCCTTCATTTCACACAAAGCACTCCTCCGCAGTAAGACTCAGCAGAACACTTAAGTACATGCTTCACTTCCCTGTCCATTTATTAAATTAGTGAGAGTTAAACACATAGTTGCATTAAATATAGCTTCCTATATGTTAAATACGTTGAAAAACATGTTAAAAGCCTTAAGCCTTTAATGGATCTGGACAAGTTTCTGTGATTATATTATTTCCATAACAGATAATTTCACTATTCTCTAGGAATATAAGAAATCTCTCCTGGCTTTTTATATCACCTATATTAATATTTGTAAAACATAAACGCAAAACTATTTCTTGTTGGTCTGTTAGTGTTGCCAGATTGTATTAAAGAGAGATAGGCAATTCACCCACACTGTCCAAAGAACAGGCAAACAATGGCAGCATTTGGGTTTGTGAGGCAGAAGATGCACCAAGTCAGTATGATGAGGAAAAACACAGACTCTGGGTACTTGTTAGTAGAGGAATGCTACTGTAAGTGAGGGAGAAAGTGCTAAAAAAATAAGATCTCAATTCTGTATTTCTCTTCAAGCAGGCTCCATGCTTGAAAACTTCTAATTTCACCAGTGGCAGAGTGGACAGATGCATAGGAAAACTAGACCTTGCTTATTTATAAAGCTCATTAAGGCTTTATGTGTTAAGGCTTTGTTTTTTAAGCCATTATTTAATTCCCTACAATTGAGCATAAGTAAACATGAAACATAAAACTGAGCTGAAGTCCTGGTGCTGCTGAAATCAGTACGGATGCTACTTTTAACTTTTGAAGTCAGGACTGCACTCTTTGTCTAAGGAGAGCCATCAGTTACTGTACAATCATCTGAAATACACAGCTACGAGCACTTGTATTTTCTTACCGAGAGGTGGTCCATGTGTTATAAGAATATCTATTCCATCTGGAATAAGGTTCCATTTCTCTAATAGTGCTTGGCCTCGTGGAAGATTAAAGCCCCAGCCATAAAACCAAGGTTGCCTGCCAAGAGAGGAGGAGAATGTCTTCAGTGCTACTTCCATGTACTGGTTATCTAATTAAAATACGGAGATTGACTCTCTACTAGCATGGAATTTGGAGACACAAATAGCATTCATTTTCTTCTTTCTGTGCACAGTGAAACCCTCTTTCCATACAACCAGTGTTATTTAATTTGTGTGGAAAATCAGTGCAGTCCTTACCACTTTCAGTAGGCAGCATACAGTAAAATATTCACAGTATTCCTCTAACTAGGTGAAAAGTAATTCTTACAAGACCTGGATACCAAGATCTCCATGTGTGAATTACCACGCTGGACTCCCACAACATCTAAAAGAACACCTGTCTCAGATACCTAAGTGTTGATATATGTTTCACATTGGCTCCCATCACATTTGGCCCTCAGCCTATGACCAGCAGGGCAAGGACAGACCCTAGCACAATGACAGATCCCACTCCAAAGTTGGAGACACCATCTATGCTGTTTTGGTTCCCTGACAGGAAGCATCTCATCAGAACAAGAATATTGCTTCTTTTCTTACATATAATTTTCTTCTGTCCTCTGGTGTGTTGACTTGCTTTTAAGTACGACTTTCCATATTCAGGATTTCTTATCAGACGGACATTTACATTTCTTAAAACATATTTATGGAGCAGCTCATCACGGAGCAGTGGGACTGTAACACTGCCAGTCAGAACACAATTTATCCATATCTTGCTATCCCATTGATTAAAAAACTATATTTCACAGCAATTATATCACAATGGTAAATTATGTCTTGCTGACTATGCTCTAATTCTAGGTCATAAAATTGAGGGGTTAGTTTTAGGTTGGAATTTTTTTATAATTTTTTGTCTGACATGTTCTGGTCATATCCATATTTGGAGAACAACAAATAGGCTGCTGTGATTTAATAAGGTTTATGATAATTGCAGCCTTAGTGTTTATAAATACATACACATCAACCAGAGTTCTCTTTGAGATGTTACTTTGTCGAGGAAAGCTTTATACTCCCTCGCCGCATCAAAAGACAGAAAGAATTCTTTCAAACAAATTCTCTGAACTCCATTTTACATCATGTATGGCAAAAACAAAAGAAAACGCCCAGAAAGCTATTATTCATCCTCTTCCATTACTGATGCTTGACTAACGTTTCAAAAATTAGCATGTCTGCAATCTTCATGATGATATATTTCCCACTTTTCCTTTCGGAATGCTGTGAAGCACATGTCTATTGAAAACAGCTTAAAATATAGAGCTTGCTAAAATATAAAGGGATGAGGCTTACCCAAGGGAAAAGAAAATTCTGCTACAAGGAGAGGAAGAAGGGGGTTTTGCACAATGTTTCCTGCCTTTCTTCCACAGATAAAAAAAAAAAGCCTCAACTTTTCTAGACAGATGACTGAGGGGCTTTCCGTGTCCATGGCTAAAAGCTCATCTCCTAGCTCTTCATCACACAGCACCCTGGATAACCAGGGTCCGGATAAACAGGTGTCCCAGGAAAAAAAAAAAAAAAAGGTGAAACTTTGTACATCTGCCACTGGGACCAGAAATACATCCTAGCCTCCAGAAGCTGTGATGAGGGAGGTGAAGAAGGTGTGTGAAGAAGAGATGCTCATAGCAGTAGCAATGAAGCGGAAATCTTGTTCTGAGTCAGGTTGCTCAGACCAGGGTGATTGGCTGAGAAAAAGACATATCCCTACGGTAGGTATATGACATCACGCTTTTCTGGTTACGTGTTCATCTCCTAGCAGCCTTTCCTCATAGGAAGAACAGCTTGTGGCTCACAGGTACATGACTTCTCACCTTCCTACTGCTGGGTGGCAACTCATGTCTAGTTACTGGCTTATTCTGCAGTAAGCTACCAGTGACGTCCCTGTATAACACTGTCACGCAGAACCAAACCACAGTCTGTGCAGTTTGATCAGCCTGTCTTTACGTTCAGCTCACCATTGACAGCATGGAAGTGTTTTTATCTCACAGGAAGACCCTGAAAATAAATAAACTGAAGTCTGCAAGGTGCTTGGATATTACAGAAGTGGGAGGCTTAATAAAAATACACAGAGGTTAGGCTTTTTCTAAACTCTCCACCCATCCCTGCCTTAGGATTGCGTTCCACATCTTACATGCCAAGTATCTTTCTTCACCAAGATGAAAATATTCAACTGTTTGGCAAATTGTCTTTAGACCCAGAGCAAATTTTTTTCAGGAGCAAAATCTCACTGACAGAAAATTTGCAAGGGCAAATAGGAGGCAAATGAAGTATAGGCATAATAAAACATGCCTTTAAAGCCACGGAGACTCAGTGAATACAGGCCCCTGCTGCCACCCATCACTAGCCCCGGTGCTGCTGGGCATGGACAGGATTGTCCCCAGGTCCTCGGTGGGAAGCGAGTCACCATCCTGCACTCTGCAGGTATGCCAGACACAGCAGAATGGGCCATAGCCACTCTGTGCCCCCAGAAAGAAACCGAGGAGAAAGATCAATATTTGCCCAACAAGAAAAGGTCAAAAACCTATGGAATAATTATTTTAAGGATACAATGAAGCATTTACAGAGAGACATAATCGTGACTGTCACAGGTCTTGCCAGAAGTCAGCTTAATCCTGCTGAAATCCAAATGATCATGAATGGCATATGCAGCTGTAAGAGTCTCTGCCTGCCTCTACTAGGGCTAGCCTATACATGGCCACTTCTTAAAAAGCCCGTTTCCGCTTATGAATAGGCATGATCTGCTTATTAAGACAAGCAGCACTTTCCCCCGTACCTCCCTCCCTCCCTTTGTGGTGACTGCAGCGCGTAGCAGCCTGAGCACAGGGCTGGTAAGTTATGCATGCTGGAGCTGTTCTTTTGTGAAGGGGAGATGTTACAACTTGTGTGATTTGCCATTGTGCTGTCTTTTGTGACAATCCTGAGCTCGAAAGAAATGTCTGGAATATTTCTGGAAAAAAAAAAAATCTGAAGTCCAAGAAAGGATTCAGTAGAGGATGTTGGCATGCTTTACATCTGAGAGAAGACAGACAAATCATACACTTCAGTGCCCCCACGCCCAAAGCAAAACCATCTTTATACGCACACGGGGATTTTACGAATCCGCAAGGCCCTTCTTCTGAAAATTTATTGCAAAACAGCCATCAAAGTTTCCAAGTAGGGGAACAAAAATGTTCTCTAATACCCACTAACAAGTCTGTGACCTGGATATCATGCACAGACAACTTTGTTTAAAATTTCCACTTACGATGGAACCTGAAAGCAAAGGTAAAGTCTTCATATCAAGCACCAAATTTCTGGAACCTCAGTTACTGCTTTCTCAGTAAAAGTGTTCTTTCATAAATTGCTTTTCAATAACATTTTACATTATACAAAGAAAATACTGTCATGTATGTCCTACAAGAGAAAAATCTGTTCTCAAAAAAAACCCCAAGAAAAATGTATTTGACAATTAAAGACATATATCATGAATGTATTTCACCTCTGAAGTGAAGCGCTTATGTGTAGAAACGTACTTTGATTTAGGTCTTGTCTTCTTAGAGCAAACCGTTTTGAGTCTCTACACATAAAACTGAAATTCAACAGTATTATTATTATGATAAGAATAATGATTGTCTACATATAAGACTCCAGGGGGAAAATATATTGGAAGTGAATTTGTTTACAGCACAATTCACCTTATGTTAAAAACATATGAGCAAGTTTTTCAGGTCAAATAATCTACCATACAAAAAGGGCTGAATTATCAGAATTTGTGCTAGCAATCGGATGTTGCTTTATGTACTGAATTTCTATCTTTCTGTTCTAAAGTAACCATTGGAATAATTTTCTTACAGAATGATAGTTGCTATGACAACCATAGCAAATTTTCCTTTTCTGAAACAGATGTCTCATTTAGTTGAAAATTAGAATGTGAAAAACCCATGGGAAAAATTAATTCAAACTTTAACAGAACACTGACTACAATGTAATCTCTTATAGGTTAACCCCTTAACATCTTTCTGCACTCTTATAGTAACCCTCTCATAAATTCTAATTAAACCAGTTTAACCTCCTAGGAATGACCTTCTTAGCTATCATTAGTGCTTTAGTTGTCTTTGAAAGGAATATTACTGTCATGGTAATAACAGAAAAAAGTCATACTAAAAAAAAAGTGGTCAAACATATCACCATCTTAATTATTTATTAGTTTTTCTTCTTTTATTCAGCTGCTACTGGAAAGAGCTACCATGTAGTCCAAGAATTCTTTTGTCATCTAAATGGGGCATAACTTAGTTTTACATGTGATTTACTGTAAAGAGCGGTGATGCACTACACAGATTTGACCTGTAATTTGCGTGAAAATTGAAGGTTTTCAATTTTCATACTGCTGGTACCCATCTCAATCTGCTCAGCAGACGTGCAAAAAGAGGACACAAAAAAAGGATACTTGACTGGGGAAAACTACCAACGTGCATGGACTTTTCTATTACAAGCAATGAGAGAGTGAAACCTGATTCTCCACTACCCTGATTCAATTTAAACATTTTACCTGAAAGAACAGATTCCCTTCCTCTCTGTACACTTACCAGTTCAAGGGGACCCTCCACAGTTCTTGGTCATCGGCTACAGATGAACATGGCAGTCAGCCAGCAGGCAGTCAAAGAAATATTCCCACCACAGCAATGCCTGTGGTGCTCGCGGGGTGTCAGCTACCACAAGAACTTCAGGGCTGTAAGATTTATTGCATCAGCTGCATCTAAGTTGTCCAGTTGAATACGACAGATCCTGTCACCAGTAGGCACACAATTACTCTCTTTGACTTCAAGGGAAAACTCCCTTGCATAGTCCAATACCCACAGAGAGCTATGGATGGTAACTGACTGAATGGCCATTAGCGTGTCAAAGGGATTGTGTGGGCAGACTCTTGCAAACACCTTAGCAGCAAAACCATAATGCACAGATCATTGTACCTCCTTATTTCCATAAAGTTTCCTACAGAAATCTTTTTTTGCAGCTGAAAGGCAAGTTCTCTCACTACAATTGCTTTGCTTACAAAATAAATTTCAAAGGTTCACAAACACATGTAACTTGCTCCAGTCTTTCTTCCCTAACAGTTGTCATTTTTCTCCTATCGGAAAAAAAACAGATATTGGCCAGTGACTGTAAAGAATCTCAGTGGGAAAAGAATGGACTAAATCAGTCTTCTCATTCCAGCTCTCCTTCCT
Organism: Nyctibius grandis; assembly: GCF_013368605.1. Taxonomy (NCBI): domain Eukaryota; kingdom Metazoa; phylum Chordata; class Aves; order Nyctibiiformes; family Nyctibiidae; genus Nyctibius; species Nyctibius grandis. The sequence goes on from NC_090662.1 coordinate 82,605,931, forward strand.
GACCATTGCAGAGCTGCACATATTCAATATTTAGAAGACTGGACTATGCATGCTGAAAGTCATACTGGTAAAGGTGACTGGTCAAGGGCCATGGAGCACTGAAAAGCAGTTAAGATTCAGCAGTGGCAATGACATGCAAAACTACAACACATCCTGATTCCCAACCCAAGAAATCTCACTGTTGGATATTTAAGTCTAATTTTTCCTGGTCTTGATTTAATCTTACTATTATAACTAGCTACAGATCTGTGAACGTGGGTATATGGTACTATATACACTGTATACCTTCCTCGTCTGCCTAGTGTTCACACCCTTCAGGTGTTCGTATTTTTACATTCCCCATCACTGCGTTAGTTGAATTTACCAAAATTCTGTAAGTGCCTTTTTAGCCTTTCCTCAGTAAGTAACCACCTAGATCACTGAGTATTTCTACTGCTTTTTACTCAATTTTCTCTCCAAGTCAGGATTCATAAAAGTCCACCTATTTTTTTTGTGAGGCATTGGCTGTTACTACATCTAAAGCGGTTGTGAAATAACACTCATCTTTCTCTCTTCTCTTCCTCTGGTTCAAGAGGACCATCCAAAGCAGGCAGGAAACTAGCTATTAGGCCGTTAGCGCCAAGAAGGACTGGCAGGGCACTGTTTGTTTATAGGCTTTAAAACACCATTCAACATCTTGGCATCTGAGCATTTTAACAGCGTAACTGAGATTTAAAGAAAAAGAGGTTTCAGAAGTTTTGAGGAGTATGAGGAGACATATTATGACTAACTTCCATATGAGAGAGACAAGGGTGGTACAATTTTAGAGAAGAGCAGTACGAAACCAGTACAAAACCAATTAAATTATGCAAAAAAAAAGAAACTTAGATCCATTCATTCATAATATTGGAACCAGAGCTTTTTTTAATGAAAGCTAAGGCCTTATACTTTAAACTAATAAATGCAAATGATGGTTAATCTCATATAAGATTATCCCCTGGAACACATCGCCACGAAGTACAGCTCAGCATGTGGAAAGGAGAAAGCAGAAGGGAGGGGAATGTCGGTGCTAAGACACGAGATGGCTTGCACAGCCTTAGGTAGGGAGGCTGTAGTGAGCAGCAAATTGAACTCAAGATCCTCTGTCAGTCTGCTGGCCCCAACAGACACATTTCTTCCATGGGGAAGTTTGCTGTGTTCTTGTTTTTTTGCCTTACTTGCTTTGCATCCAAGATTGTCATTCTTGAAACTCTGAATCAAATGAAATTATTGTTTTCACAAAAGGAAAGGAGGGTAAAAATCAGAATATGGCCCTTTGTCAGTAATTATTTCTTTTGCAATTTGAGTTACACATTAAATCATTCATCTTTTGTTTAGTAAAGGATTTTATACATCTCTGACTGGGAAGAAGAAAGAATGAGCTGTGACTAATAGGAACTGATCATTTCTAAACATTAATCTGTTACAACACAATGAAAAGTAAAATGAAATCTACTTTATCTTCATAAGAAGAAAACAGGAGATAACAGATAAGGAGAAAAATTAATGAAAGACTGAATTTAAAACATGCCAACACCAAATGCAATTTTTTTTTTTTCATTCTGCTGGGAGCCAAATGATAATATCCCATCTGATTTTTTTTAAAATAATAAAATAAACTCAACAAACAAACGTAAAAGCTAATTTGGAATAATTAGCCAAGAGATTCAATGCTGAGGGTACAGATGTAGAACTGTACAGACTTTCAGTATGGTCTTAGGGATTTAATGCAAAGATAAGGTCTTGAGTTCCTGATGTCTCAGTCTGTTCCCTCAGTCTCTCTGATTCTCAATATGTAAAAACATAGGTACAGCCAGGTTATCAAGGCTGTACTTCAGACACTGATAGTCAGAGAAAGAAGAAGGGTTAAGAGAGAGGAGGAGTTAACAGCCCCTCTGTCTACAGTACAGTCACCATCTTATTTTAAATGTAAAACTTGACATAAGTGGGCCAATCAGTAAGGAAAAATAATTTGAGGCCCATCTATGCATGGCATCTTTACAGTTTTTCCACTACCAAATGACCAGACAGCTAAAGAAAAAGAATGTTCTTCCACACATCCAGCTAGTTAGTGTTTACTGTAGTCCTCTAAGACTTTGTAGAAGTTTGCTAACTGAGGAGATGGAATATCCCTTCCAAGGGAGACGCTATACTTGTGGGATTTTTTTACGATGCAGCTCCTGGAGGGACTCTCCTAGATGAAACATGACTAAAATACATAGGATGTAATGTAAGGTAGTAAGTGCACTGAGAATCGATAAAAAAGGCCCTCACAGTAGCCACTTCTCAGTTTAGCAACTCACCAGGTTTACAATCTTTTCTCAAAATACTAGGAGTAATTGGGCCATATGGACTAACTGTCTGCCAGTTCTCTTTTTTTCCTTCCTTTTTGTTTTTTTACCTTCTTTTCCTTAGAAAATTCAAAGGCATTTTGAGTTAAACAAGCATGAAAATGCTTCCAAAACTAATAAATTAATAAAGCACGTGTGCATATATGCATAAAGTGTATTATTTTTAACTTTTTCAATTTAGCAACAGATGAACTTACTTCTTGTTTAAAAAAGCACATACTGATACTTCACATGCCATGGTTCTACCTGAAGTGAACAACATCCAAGCAATCTTAAATTCCAAATTCATGTTTTTCTGCAGTCCTAAATTCACCCCACAGTACAGTGGCGGAAACCAACTGCTGCAATATAACTTTCTATACCAAAAAGGTACAGCTTTAACACCTAGATGCTCATTCAGCTAGCTAGGAATTCTGAGATAACCTTAAAAAAATCATATACTTATCTGATATAAGTTATGTAATTAGAAATATCTGACACACAGAGGTGCAGCTCTCTGTTTTAATATCAGTTCCAATTTATTCTAATTTCTTACTGGGGAAGAAAATCCTCATATTAATTCATATTAAACAACGCTAATTTATTAAATAAAATTAATTTATGAACAACAAATCCAAAGGAAGTGTTCTGATGTTAAACAGCTTCACAACAAGTGGTAAATTACTTTTCCTCTTAAAATCTGGTCAGGGAAAAGAGAAAGAACTCAGATAACTGTGTTACAATTAGTTCCTGTGATGGTGGCTCTATTTACAGTTCTTCACGTAGAGCACAATGTAAGGTCACCATCTACTTCTTGATGTAGTAATGCATCTACTATGTAAAAACCTAGGGAAAACACGTACATACAAGCTACTGTGAAGTAGGGAGGCTGATTCTCACCAGGTGTAAATGGCTCAAAAGCCAGTGGAGCTCAATTTACTCCAGCTGAGAATCAGCTTCATGTAGATCTGCTCCAAACTAGTTCACTATTTGTGTTTCTCTTGGAATATCGCCAAAGGGCTCATGCAGTACCCAACTGTGTTTACATCTTTGAAACATCCTGAAATTGCTGCTGTCTGAGACTACAGCCCAGACTACAGATAGAGCTGGTAGTTCTTTTGTTCAAGAAAAAATGGGGAAAAAAGCACCAAAACAACAAAAAAGGCACTTTAAAATCAGCTCTGTCTCATAAAATTAAACTTTCAAGCACATGTGAAAAATAAAGAGAAAACTGCTGTGGGGGATTGCAATTTCACTCTTGTGGTTTATGAACTGCAGGAAAGTGAAGCCAATTCCCTGTAGTGAGATTACAGGTCTCCTCTTCTATAGGTCTTAAATTAAAAACCAGCTGAATCCAAAGTGAGCTAGTTTACTGGATCAGAAGATTCAATTATTTCTGCTAAGTAACTGAATGGGAACTACTGCCTTTTAATAATACAACTAATAATTACTGCCCAAGAAAAGACTTTCTTCTATCAAGCTAATTAAACTAAAGCAATATATTTTTCAACTGCTCTCAAATTTAACTAAAGCTAGAAACATTTGCAACAAAACAAGCAAATGCAAATCCCCACTCACATACAGAAATATAAAGCCACACAATGTGTTCAGACATTACAAGAAACAGGACTTGCCCCAAAATATTATGTGAAATCACTATAACTTCTGGTCTATATTCAGGATACAGGCACACACAGGCAGGGTAATGTCCTGCACACTTGTACAGACACAGTGGAGGAACACAACTGCAAAGTGAACGCAAAGCATCTTTGGCTTCAGTAACTGATTACTCTTGCTCACTCTGCAAGAGGTCACTGTGAAATGTGTTGGGAGAATTGATCCATATCCCTAACATACAAACACGTACAAGTAAGCAGCATGCAAAGGTGTTTGACTTGCTGTTTTTCCTCTATTGTGACTATTCTAGGATTGAACTGTTCCAGACTCCTCAGCCCTGGGCAATGTTGGGAAGAAATTTTGAGAGAACATTTTCTGGAATGTTCGTTAACAAGAAAAGAAAAAAGGGATATTCTAAACTGCTGTGACTTCAAAAAAATCTTGTGGGAAATGGAAAACTAAAATTTCTCAGGAGCACATAATAACTAGAATTTATCACAATGGTCTGACTTTGATGATATTTATGGGCTACAATAGGTGTAGTTCAGTTTACATTTTCATTTGCTTACATACCTATTGCAGAGTTTAATTACTTAATAACAACTATGTTCCTTTAACATGCTATAGAAAATTCACCTGGAGTCTGAGAAATTTTTCTTTTGTTCCATACACTTTTTTTTTTCACCAACGTTAACGATTCTTGCTAATTCATTTCAGTCACTTAATTTGTACTGCAGTGTTTATTAAAAAGACCTCTCCTGAATTCAGCATGATTGCTCACATGAGCAATAGCACCTGTATACCTAATGTCTACTGAATGAGACTCACATTTCCTGTCTTTCCAAGTCATGTTAAAAAAAACGCTTTCCAAGACATGTTTATCACATGAAATGCCCCAACTTCAGCAAAGTGCCATTAGTTAAAAAAAAAGAAAAAATGAGGAGAAAAACGATCCAGTGATCTGCTTCTGATGTTAAAACAGCCAGAATGCACTCATTAAGTCTCCCTTTCTGCCAGTGGAAAATCTTTCACACTTCAGGAGTTCAATATCTTACATTTCTCCCCACCACCTTCCCTGAACAGCCGAATTTAATAGATCAAAATCATTTTGCAGGAAAAACTATTCTTATGATCTTCCATATGCTGCAAACTAAACTACAGAGTAGTGGTTTTAAAGTGTTTTTAGAAGCAGCACTTTCCAAAATGGAAAATGGTTTCTGATGAGTATGGAAATAAAAATATGACTCCAGCATTCTATTCAAATACAATTAAACGTGTATCTATGTGCCTCAGACTGTTAATTAATATATTTTAACAGGATGATGAATTCTGCTTTCTCTCTTTTAAACACGTTGTTATTTCTTACAGATCTGTCACATCTTACGTCACATCTTTTACTGAATGCCTGAAACAAAACATCCTCAGCATTCTAACCACAGTAATGCAGCCACATCAGGTAGGCTTAGATGCCAACCTTCTCCCCAAAATTTCTGAAACTTGAGATGTCTCAATTCTAAATAATGAGTGGAGTCTATTATTCCCACTCATCATTTTAATTTTCTTCGAAAACCATGTCAGTCTACCTAAATTACTCACTTATATTGCCTGCCTCAAAGTCACTAATTAAAAAAGCTCTAAATATTTCCCAATTTTAAAAATCAGGGAACATCTACCATTTTTAAAACATATCTCTGAGCAACCAAAACCCAGCACTCTCTAATATGTGCACATCCAGCATTTCCACATCCATCCATACAAAACCGTAGCACTGACAGAGCTAGACATGAAAACAAGCCACCTGCTCAAAAATCTACTTAATCTGAGGTTTGCAAGAATTTTAGAGTGGTATTTTATTGCTTTAGAAATCAGTACAGAAGCAATTGCACTTTAGTTATTTGTCTTTTTATCTTTTGATGAAGTCAGGGTGCAAAAAGAAGGGAATGTAAGAGGACCAGCTATTTTACTTAGAAAAACTTCTAGTATGGTTTTGTCCAATAACACAAATTTTTGAGTCCCTATATATTTTAGTCATGTGCAAGGTACTGCAAAGGTTTTTTTCATATTTGAAAGGGGGCATAAGAACTAAGAATCAGAGTGGTCTCCTTGAGGCAGAAGTTACTATTTTCTGTGAATTTTACAGGGAAAGAAACCTGCTATATAACATCTTGCACTGCTGCTGCTCTATCTGAAAGCCACACTCCCAACTTGGGAGGTATATTAAGTTAAATGAAGTCAATATTTTATTTTAATACAGTTTCATTTTAATTGATGTTCACCTCAATGACTGTAAAGATTTGTACAAGGTCTGGGAAAGTAAACATTAGACAATTCATCACTGGCAAAACGCAAGCGTGTCCCTCTCATGAAATGAATCTATAAATCTTTGCTACATTATTTTACTGATGGAAACTGAGTTCAGTGAGGAATGAAAGAGACTATTATAGCTGTTCTTGAAAAGATGGAGGAAGAAGGCACTGAAACGGAGACCTAGGGTATGGGTGGCCTGGAGTCTGTGTGAAGTCTGCCTCATTTTGTCCTTTGCATGCTCTTTGAAACTACCCCAATTATACATGCAAGTTACCAGTCTTCCTATCCAAAGTGCACATGTGCACGTGCATGCGCACACACACACACACACACACACACAAAGAAGAGAGAGAACATTTGAGGAGGAGTATAACAAAGTCACGTACTTTGTGATGAAAAAACAAATCAGACAAGAAAATCACAAATCGTTTGAGAGTTACACACTTATAGCTAAGCACTACTGATCACACTGGACTATACAGCTTGCGTAAAGACACTCAGCTGCATACTGGAATAGTAGAGACAGCCACGGTGCACCAAGAAAAGGGCCAACAGGTTGAAAGAAATTTCCAGCCCTCACACCAAAGTGGGGTAATGATTTGGAGAATAAGCCCCCTGTCAAGGCTGCTTCGTGCTGAGCTGGTGGCTGATACTCACTAATGCAACCTACAGGTTGATGTGTTTTACACGGGAAGAAATTCAGTCATCTTCTCTGACATAGCCAGAGCTCACTGAATGGCCCTGACCCAGAATGCTAAGCTCAGTAAAAACAATACTTGAACAGAAAAAAAATACTCCCCACATAGACATCCCTAACTTTCTTCACTCAGTTCCCATTATCTGAACAACAATGTTGTACAAACGCTGTTGGCCCTTGTGTAAACATGCAGGGGACACGTCTAATCAACGTTCCACTGAAGAGAAGCTACAAAAACTCAGGAGTCCAGCCTGGGTGTCTGTCACTTCAGGACAAATGGTCACAAATGTCCTTCTAGGCTGATATTAATCTTTGCTCTCCCATTTTCCCTGACTGGGAAATGAAAGTTTCTGAAGTTCCAGATGGCCTACAACAAAAGAATGAAGGAAGAAATGAGAATACATAGACACTAGAAAAAACTGTAATTCTGCAAAAAGAAAAATGAGGTTCTGTTTCACAGGAATAGATCCCTCCAGATAATCAAAGCCAAGCAAAAATCCCCTCTCTGGATAATGACTCTGGAGGCAATCTCATCCTAAGGGGCTTCTTTAAGCTATCCAGGCCAATATGTCATCTAGAATAATGAAATTGTCCTACGTTTGGCAAGAAGGCTTTGATTGTCCCTTCCTTTCCCGCATCGTGGAAAACGAAAAAAAGTGCTGAAAGAGATAAAATGCTCTCCTGCCACCTTGCATGCCTGTTTGAAAGAAGAAGGACCAAAGTTTCTGCTGCAGTTGTGTACAGCTGCTTAGAAGCATTGTGGAAATCCAGTGCCTAGGAAGAAGATGTTTCCCTTCTGCCACTTGCATTTCTCTTCCTATGTCAAGTAAAACCCTGCCATTAATGCACAATAATCCACCTTTTAATAGAAAATGCCACTGGAATTCCTGCCATTTTCCACACGATCAGAGCATACACACAGAATACCTGTTCTTCTGAAGATGTGCATCTTTTCTATACATTTGAGGCAGGGATGCAATATTAGACATTAGGGGAACAGCCAGTATAACCCTTGCCAGACAAAGCCAGCTTCTTGGCTGGCCTTGCCAGCTTCTAATTATTGATCAGGAGTCAATTCATTAGTCTTCAGGTCTTATCATTAGCTATTGCATGCAACAGAGGAACAGAGAGCCAAGTTACTTATTCATTGAGTTGTAAAAAACTCAATGAAAAAAACATGTAGTAGGGCAGAGTCCATTATTGGAGCCTCGTGCAGCAGAGAAGCAGACGTAGCAACACTCAGGATCACACATGCAAGTATGAACCTCAGAGAAGTGTTCTCACATTGATACAAAAATGTATGTGCACCTTTATAGGCATTTATTTTTATATGGCAACTCTGGATAATGACTATAAAAGGAATAATACATAGTTGACTCATTCAGCAAGCACAGCAGATCTTGTGCACTGAATGCATCAGGTTTTTTGTGCAGTGTGTAATTGTGCAGTTAAAAGCTTTAGCAGTGTAGAGGCAAAAGTGCACCGTATAGCCTATCTTCATTCCAGCTGTAGCTAACACTAAAACTCCTACCTGCAAAAATAATACACATTCAGGGGGTAGTGAACTATAACAGAAGGCTGAAAATCTATAACTGAAACACTCACTAATCATTTATTAATATGGTTCCATGAATGATGTCATCATAGAGATAATACCCAGCCTGATGACACAGAAAAGACCTTCTGCTTCAAATCCAAATTCAAATTTGCACTATTATCTCAGCTTCCTGACTTCCAAACCACCTGTCAGACCATCTACTGCTTGCAGGGAGTTTGATATCAACAGCAAAGCTCCCTGTTGTAAGGACTTTGTTGATACCTGTTCACTTCAGGTATCAACACTGACACCAAGCTCTAGCTCCGTAGTAGGACTGACAGAATGACAGAAACATTGCTCAAAAGAGACCTTTGGAGAACTTCAGTCCAACCTACCACTCCCCACCATTCATCACCACTAGATCTGGTCAGCCACGACTGTCTAGCCAAGTCTTGAAAACACCTAAGGATGGTGTTTGCCACCTTTCTGGTGTTCCTGCTTGCTGTATTTTTACTTCTATGTTACGATTTTGTATGCTACTGAAAAACAAATTAAACCCCTTGGGAAAATGGTTTCATCTTTGGGAAGTCTTAGCAGTCCAAAGTACATTATATAGAAGTATTGTATAGAATTATTTGGGTTATTCTATCTGCCAGTTTGACCCTTCTCATAGCAGTCCAGAAGAGTGTTTAAAAGTACTTTCCAACCAGCAGCTTTCCAATTTACAATAAATGCTACTGAGGAACCAAAGTCTTTGTTTTACATTCATAGTAACTATGGCTATTCTCTACGCAAGATTGCTTCCAGGTCTGTGAATATGTTCTGGCTATATGTCCTGAGTTTTGCTGGGATGAAACCAGAGTGCATCTTCCTGCACCTAGCTTGTTATGAAAAAAAACATGGTGTCCAGGCTTTATATGGAAAAAAAACTCTATGGTTCCCAGCGGCTTGACTACACTAGAAGGAAGCACACTGCATTCTTACCAATGCCCTGCTCATCCAGATCTGGCAATAAACACTGTATGGTGCACTGTCAAAAGCATCAGCCCCCTAGGCCAAACATAGCCACCCTTAAAATTCAAGATTGCTCTTTACACATTTAACACCTTGGCATTCCCAAGTTTCTCATGAAGCATCTAATGTTTTTATACTCCTTTCCCTCATTATCTATACTCATAATCCATGGTCCAAGATACCAGTGTTGCAAATACTAATTACTAAATAGCAGCTTTTGTGCTTTGCAGCTTGCATTTCAAAATGGCTGCTCCCTGCTTTAACATTTAAAGCAGTTCAATTTTTGTTAGTGAGTAGAGGCTCAGTCTGGCACTTGAAATCTTGCCCTTGGAGCCCAGGAGAGTTAGAGCATTGGTTTCTGAGACAAAATAGTGTCCCATTTCTTCCATGCAATTAAAAATAACCACTGAGTTTTAGATAATAATAGAGGTCAAAATACCAAAGTGCTATTGAAAATATTTAACCACACACAAATGGTACCTATTTAAAAGGCCTTAGAGACTGGCATGTTACACAAACCAACCAAGCTCTCATGGTTTACTTTGTAACTAAAACATCCTAAGCAGAAGTACAACCTAATTGTGTACAGGTCATGTATAAAAACCCAGATGGCTACAGGTAAACACACTAAGTTAATGCTGGCTGGCATTCACTCAGACGTTACTCCAGTGTTCTCAAAGTACTTTGCAACTAGTGATTAACCCGTTATAAAGAAGGGATATCTATAGCTTTTACTGATTTTTACATAGGGTGAAGTAAGACAGAAAGTCAGGGTTGTAACCAGAAATGGAAAGGCAGGATCTGGGGCCCTAGTCTTTTAATTTCTAGATAGCTCACCTTCTCATCAAACAGAGTCATGTATGGACAACAAACATAAACCGTAACTGGGAGTTCTCCAGTTAAACAAATTCATTCATAAAGCTAGATGCATATTTTCAAAGCTGGAAAAGAAATTATTTTAGGAGACTAAACAAGCAACTGTATGAAATTTAGCTTCTTTATTGAGTTCTGAGATCTTAAAGAACTCCTAAATTTTGAAGTCTTGACTAGGTTCATGAGCACTTTCTAAAGGACTGGCTTCATGATGCAAGGTTAAAAAAAGATTCACCATGGAAAGTTCACCAAAGTTCTGTACTTTTTTTAGAGATTACATTACTACGACGTAGAAGGAAACTGAGATTGATTTCCCAGAGAGGCTATGACAAACCTCTCTTTTCAGAGTGAATGAAGTACAGAAACAAAAAGAAATGCTAAAGAACAGTAGTGATAAGTAGGCACAGACTTGTATTACAGCCTTCAATCTAGCAGGCAGCTAGTTTAACCCACACAAAATAGCTGTTTCTCTTCCTAAGTTTTCTGATTGCTGGGCTGGCTGATGTGACTTAGTTACTTCTGCATTTGCTGTTCTGATAGACTAATGAAAAGCAACTTCTTATTGCTATTATTGTTGTTGTTGCAGTTTCCACTGGACATGACATCAATTAGCATGGCAACTTCATTCAGCATTGCATAATAACAAGCAAAAAGCCCAGTGTGGCTGGAAGACTTCCATCAAGACTCTCCCAATAAGGAGTAAGCAAAGATCTTCAAAGGACCTTACAACACTCATCTTCCAGGACTGTAAGGGGGTGGAAGATGAGTAAGCAACACTGTGAAACATATAGGTGGAAGTTTAGGTATAACCTAAAGACGCATAAAAGATGGAAAGGAATGTTTTTTCATTAAGAACAAGTGATGCCAGATAGCCTAGACAACTTGCACAAACTGACAGGGTTAGTGCACAAAGCGAATGCGGCAGATCTGATTTTTACAGAAACATTATTTATGTGTTAGTGGGTGGACAAAAGTTTTCTCAACAGATTTTTACAGATCTAATCATACACAGAAAGTTCAAATGGTTTCCTTTTAGCCTCTAGTTAGTGCTACTTCACAGATAGTGTTTTGCTTTAATTTAATTTATCTAGACTTTAATGAGACTTTTGATACTTTACTGCCTGGAAAATTATTACTGACACTGGAAATATGGTGCCTGGTTATGAATACTGCAATGAAGATATGAAGTTGCCAGACATATTGTAAACAGAGCATAATTACAGTATTTACAGTTGAACATCAAAATGGGAAGAGATGCCAAGTGGCATTTCTCAGAAGTTAATATTGGGACTGATACCATCTAATATCTTCCCTAATAATTTGGAAAATGAAGTAAATTGTACATTGATTGAATACACAGTAGACACAAGTGGAAGATGAACTACAACACAGCAGGTGGGTAGGTTGAAAAAAACCCAGAAAGATCTGGAGATCTAAGATGCAGAGAGAGAAGGGTGCGTTTAAGAGGGAAGCTATTTAACGTAGACAAATGTAGAATAATAAGCTCAGAGAAAATTAACAACCATCTCAAGTAACCAAATGGGAAAATGCCAATTTTCATTAAAAAAAAATCCAAGAGATTTCACAGTTTATTCACACTGAAAATTCACATTGGGGTATATGCATCAGGTTTGACAACTTGTTTGCTACATTCCAGCCTGATGTGATTTTAAAAGGAAGAATAACAGATTCCCTTATAAACCTGTCTTTGAAAATAAATTTTAACTTATTTTAAATGTATACCAAATGCTCATAAAAGACTACATTTTCAGTCCTGTTAGCAGAAATAAACATAGTGGTAATGTAAGGTAAGTAGGAGACACAGAAGCAGCACACACAAGGTCCAAGGTGGAGGTCAGGAAGCCAAAGCCCATCTGCCTCTGATATTGTCAAGGAGTTCTAAGTATTCACTCTATCCAGTAGAGCAAAATCCATTAAATACTAGGTTGCCACTGAATTGTTGACTTTAGTTTAGAAGCTCAACTAGACCTTGAGGAAAGCTATTATTATATAAAAGAAAGTAAGATTCTGAGGGATATTAAAAAAGAAAGCCTAAACAAATAATGAAACAAGCTTGCTGTGTTAAATGACTACTGTATATGCTAATGAACCTTAAATATTATCTGTATGATGGAAATTGTCAAAAGACAACAAAATTAACCTGTAAATATATAAACTCACTAAGTGTAGAAAACATATTTTATGACACAAAAAAACCTTATATGGAATATGTCAGAGAACTGCTCCTGGCTGAAAGTTCAAAGAGCACACTACCTTTTTCCCATCGTTATTTGGTTAACAATACCCATAGTACAAGTACATTATTGTGTCACAGGAATGATTCATTACAGGAAAATATAAAACTTTATCAAACTGAGTATTACTTTTCTTCCTAACACAGCAATCCAAATATAGCTGATGCATACGAAATGGCTGATGTGATAGCAATCAACGATATTTTTTTAATGTATGCTTAAAAACCTGCTTACCAAGGGGAGCCATATATTCTGAATCCCCTCACCGTCACTTCAGAGTCTTGAAGATAGATGCAGTTTGTTAGAAGAGACTGTACATTTTCATAGCTCTCTGGCTTCAGCTTAGAAACAGAGGGGAAATAGTAAAAGTCCTGCTTGATTAAGTCAGCCATGAATTCCTGGTCAAAGGTCAATTCATGATTTCCTGCTATCACAATCTTGTATTCATAGGGCAGGCTACCTAAAACAGTGAAAAACAAACAAATTACTTGTTTTATGGAAAATCTGATAAAATAAAACAGACAGACTCACAAACTATTATCAATTCCTATAATATGCTTACATATTTGAAACAATTGAGCATATCCCTACTATATGTTACTGTAATTCCTGGTGATTTCAGGTAAATTACATTACTGTCTTTTTCAGGGCACACTATGATTTAGCATGCTTAGCATTAATGTGTTGAAACTACTTTCAACTCATCAACCTTAAAAACCAGTCTGCAGACTTCTGCTCTACTATTTAATTCTAGTTAATTGCCATTTGTACTGCACGTATCACTTACTGTGACAGTGATGATAACTCTTTGACAGAAATTAGGGTTCAAAGAAGATCGGCCATAATGTTTCATAAAATAATGTCAGCTTTCTTTTTGCTGAGCTGTGGTCTTTATCAGCTCATACTGAGGAGGACTTACAGAGTCAGAACTTGGGTCAGCCAGAGGGGCCTGTTGCCCTCTTTGCCCTGACAATAAGATCAAGCCTTCAAGCAAGACCGGGATTGGGTTTAGATGCCAAAACTCCACATTCCACAGAGAAGTCTCACGATTTGCCTCTATCCCATGTTTTTTCCTGCTCCATTTTCTCAGTGACTTCCTTAGATCCGTGGACTAAAAAGTGACTCACGTTCAAGAATATTTTACAACCCGTATTTAGTGAAAAACCTTACAACAACCTCCTGCTGAAGGCAAGAATATATATGCCCACACACGCGGGTTCTTCCTGAGAGCAGCACTGCAATAGAAACTTTCCACCTGACTCCACATTTGGTTATCAACTGGATTCTGCCCTTGAGAGCAGTCATCACCTGTCTCAAAAAGCTCAACAGAAACCTTCGAAGTATATCTGAGAGGAAACAAAGACAGAAACTGTGTAAAGCTGCATTCATTAGCTTTGCTTCTGCACTATTAATCTGCATCAGGATGAAGACAGTCAGAACAGGAGGTTGGGAGCAGAGAGAAAGATTTTATTGAAAATGAGACCCACCTTGCATAGCAGCAATCTTGTAATTTTTTATTTTAAAAATGTACTGTTGATAACATAGAAACCTTTAGTGATGACCCCAAGCCTAACCTAGAGGTAGGATATTTAGACAATGATGTAAACCACCAGCACATATGCAGTGGCAAAAATTGGCATGAGTAGCACTTAAGAATAAAATGCAACAATGTGATTCAGAGGTATGGAAACAGAAGACAGAGAACAGTGCTAGGCCAGACGAGATGCCACATTCATTGGCTGAACTCATTATCTGCCAAATGAAAAGATCTAGATAACTCTAAAGTATAACTTTCGGACACTTGTGACACCCATATTAGGAGAATTGATTGTAGAGGTTCCAGTCTTTCCTGTGGACCCAATACATATGTGCCTTTAGAATATCTATTAACAGAAACTCTTTTCAGATATTTATAATTACACGTTGACTGTTGGAGATTCAATTATTTACCTGAAAGACTACTTGAGATATAAACTTTGTAATCTTTCCTTCTTTAACGCTTAGCATTTTGCAGATGTGTACTCCATGTCAATTGGACACCCACAAGGCTATGGCCCGGATGGGATTCACCCCAGAGTAATGAAGGAACTGGCAAATGAACTTGCCAAACCACTCTCTATTATCTACCGGCAGTCCTGGTTAACTGGAGAAGTTCCAGCTGACTGGAAATTAGCAAATGTAACACCCATCTACAAGAAGGGTCAGAAGGATGATCCAGGGAACTACAGGCCCGTCAGCCTGACCTTGGTGCCAGGCAAGGTGATGGAACAGATCATCCTGAGTGCCATTACATGGCACATGCAGGACAATGGGGGCATCGGGGCCAGCCAACATGGATTCATGAAAGGCAGGTCCTGCTTGACCAACCTGATCTCCTTCTATGACAAAGTGACCCGCTTAGTAGATGAGGGCAGGGCTGTGGATGTAGTCTATCTAGACTTCAGTAAGGCATTCGACACTGTCTCCCACAGTATCCTCCTGGACAAACTGGCTGCCTGGGGCTTGGATGGGTGGACTCTTCGATGGGTTAAAAACTGGCTGGATGGCCGAGCCCAGAGAGTGGTGGTGAATGGGGCAAAGTCCAACTGGTGTCCGGTCACTAGCGGTGTTCCCCAGGGCTCAGTTCTGGGGCTGGTGCTGTTCAATATCTTTATAGATGATCTGGACATAGGGATTGAGTGCACCCTCAGTAAATTTGCAGATGACACCAAGCTGGGTGGCAGTGTCGATCTGCTGGAGGGTAGGAAGGCCCTACAGAGGGATCTGGACAGGTTAGATAGATGGGCCGAGACCAACGGCATGAGGTTCAACAAGAACAAGTGCCGGGTCTTACACTTCGGCCACAACAACCCCATGCAGTGCTACAGGCTGGGGGAAGAGTGGTTAGAAAGCAGCCCAGCGGAAAGAGACCAGGGGGTGCTGATCGACAGCCGGCTAAACATGAGCCAGCAGTGTGCCCAGGTGGCCAAGAAGGCCAATGGCATCCTGGCCTCTATTAAGAATAGTGTAGCCAGCCAGTCTAGGGAAGAGATTGTCCCTCTGTACTCGGCACTGGTGAGGCTGCACCTTGAATACTGTGTCCAGTTCTGGGCCCTGCACTTCAAGAAAGATGTTGAGGTGTTGGAGCGAGTCCAGAGGAGGGCAACCAAGCTGGTGAAGGGTCTGGAGGGTCTGACCTATGAGGAACAGCTGAGGGAGTTGGGGTTGTTTAGCCTGGAGAAGAGGAGGCTCAGAGGTGACCTTATTGCAGTCTACAACTACCTGAAGGGAGGTTGTAGTGGAGTGAGAGTCGGCCTCGTCTCCCAGGCAACTAGTGATAGCACAAGAGGACACAGCCTCAAGCTGTGCCAGGGGAGGTTCAGGTTGCACATTAGGAAGAATTTCTTTACAGAAAGGGTCATTAGACATTGGAACGGGCTGCCCAGGGAGGTGGTGGAATCACCATCTCTGGATGTGTTTAAGAAAAGACTGGACATGGCACTTAGTGCCATGGTCTAGTTGACATGGTGGTGTCAGGCCAATGGTTGGACTCGATGATCCCAGAGGTCTCTTCCAACCTGACTGATTCTGTGATTTCTACGAGTTTTCCGTGTGTGTTTGCACATACATACACAAGTTAAAAATGTTACTTACATGGTGTAACATGTATGGGCATCTACAGGCCTTAAAGCATTCTTGGGAAATAGGAAAATCAAGAAATCCTGTATGCCACAATATTGTTAACAATTCCATTTCTGTTCTGTTTTGTAAATCTTTTCCAGCTCATCTGATCTATCCATCTAGCAGCCAAGAACCTGTATGAGCTGGTTACAGTTGTTGCTTCCACTAATGTATTTATGTCATGTTGCTGTCTGTGGGTGTTACTTAGGCAAATTAGCAAATTATTCTAAATGTACAGTTACATTTATTATAGTGGCGGCCAGAAGCACTGCTGTAGTTACAGGTCCGTCAGCTTTTCAATTAACAACTGTGTTTTTGATGAGTTTGCAGCTCAGTTTTTTTTCCTCTCATTCCATACCAGGCGGCAACTTGCTAAACCTATTTCCCTCTCTTTGTCTCCACAAGCCCTCTTTACCCTTTGAATCTTTTTGTCCAACACAGGCATTTTTTGCTGCTTGCACATAAATTTAACGATTTTTTGTTTAAACCTTTTTCCTTAAAAGCCTTACAAACATGCTTCACTTTTTACCCCAAGTGCTCTCAAAGTGCAAAGTCAACCTTAGGTATAAATCTTTGAAACCTTGTTCCTGGCTGGGCACCACTGTCACGAACTATAAGATACCAGTTGAGTGGTGGCAGACAAAGACCCTCAGCTATCAGACCACAACACGGATTACACATTTCCCCATCTTCCCTGCTTCCAGTGTGATCCATACTTGCCAATGCGCACTCTAGTCCTCATGCAGAGGTCAACACTGAACACTAAACATGTCTTTGCACTAAAGGCGTGGTCCTCCTACCACTGACCTTAGAGGGACCAACACCACCTTACTGTAGCAGGACCACAGTCCAACACGGTGTGTCAGCACAACCCTGAGAAATGCTGAATGTTTCAAGCGCTTTTTATAGCACTAAGATCCACCAAACATGAGCAATACCTAATCAATATTTACCTGAAAACTACCTTAAAGCAGCAACTCTTTCCTACTTCTAACCTACAACTTCTTACTTTTCCTTTTTATATGTTATTATTTGAATTATTCTGTATTTTCTTATTCCATTATGCCCACAAAATACATGGTTTTCCACCCCTAGGCACAAACTACTGCACAATTTGTAGCCTTGGCTCAGTCCTTGGCTAGGACCAAGACCTCCCCAAGAGCACATTCCCTAATAGTTGTTGTATGACTGTGTTTCTACATGCGTCCATAGCTTTAGAACAACCACTTTTCCAACTATTATTTTTTGTGCCACCAGCTCTTTTATCAGAGAGAATTCAAACATTTCCAGGTTGACCAGTTTATTCCCACACTTGCTAGTGGGTGCTAACGACAAGCTGGGTAGAAAAGACACCAGGGCACATTTCCTGTCCTTTGTTAAACAAAATTAGCTGAGAATGTTGAATTCCCACTCATGCATGTTTCCATCCTTCTTACAACAATTCCTAACACAGCAGTGGCTACAATGTACCCATTGCAGTGGGTTCCTTTTGTCTTCCATTTACAAACTCCATGAAAACAAGTCTTAGTAAAGGCGCTGGCTAACATTTTCATTTGCTGCTTTCCTTTTTTCTTCTTCTTTTCCAAAATAGCCATATGCACTAAACACTAAGTTCCCTTACTGCTCATCCGTGTGGGCACCAATGGTACCACTAGAGCAACCTTGAGCATACCAAGGGTGACTGACAGCCCGGAGATAACAGTGAGGGGGATGTGACCCTGGTGGTACCTCCTCAATCCTCCCAGTGAGGGGGCTCACTGCTTAGGTGGGAGTGGATGCATCCAACAGTCAACATGACACTGCGTGGCTGGAGCTGCAAGCAGGGCTCCAGCTTCTATGACCACAGGACCCTTTCTGAAGAACAAGAACTGCTGCGCAGGGATGTCATTCGCCTGGCAAACTGGGGCAAGACTGTCGTTGCCCACAGGTTCATGAATACAGTGGGAAGAGTTTTAAATTAGGTGTGTTGGGGAAAGGTTGCCATGCTGTGAAGAGAAGTGGAGGCATGGAAGCAGTGAGAAAGCAGCTGGGGGACAACAGGATGATGAAGGCTCTTGCATTACCCTTGTAAAAGCAGCCTCACTGGGGCTCCTCTCATGCACAGCATAAGGTATAACCAGGAGAAAGGAGAAATCCATGCACAGTGGAGAGCTGTGACATTATCTGAGATTATGGAGACATGGTGAGATAGCTCACCTGACTGGAGTGCTGCAATGGATGGACACAAGCCTATCACTGGTCTATCACCTTGGGAAAGGACTGGAGAAGTTCCCAATGGCTGGAAAAAGGCAAATGTCCCACTCCTCCTCAAGAAAGCCAAGAATGGGAATCTGGGGAACTACAGACCATCAAGCCTCATATCAGGCCTGGGAAAATTATGGAACAGATCTCCCATAAAGTAATTTTCCAAGCAAATAAAGGTCAGGAAAGTGATTTGGAACAGCCATCATTGATTTAACATGGGTAAATCATACCTGACTAACCCAATTGCCTTCTGTGAGGAGATGACTGGCTCTGTGGATAAGGGAGAGCACTGGATGTTGTTTGCCTTGATTTTAGCCTTTGACACAATCTCCCATAGCATCCTTATAGCCAAACTGGTGACATAAGGATGGATGATAAGGTGGCTTGAATATCACCTGGAATAGTGGATTCAAATGGCTAGAATCAGTGGTACAAAGTCTATCTGGCAGTCAGTCACTAGAGGTATCCCGCAGCTAGTGATGTTGGGGCAATACTGCTTCCCATCTTTACTAACAGCCTGGATGATTTGCTGGAGTGCACTTTCAGCAGGTTTGCAGACAACATCAAATTAGGGGTGGAGATCTGCCTCCCACTCTGGAGGGCATGTCTGCTATTCGGAGGAACCTACAAAGGCTGGAAAAACAGGCTGACAGGAACCTCATAAACTTCATCAAAAGCGAATGCAAACTCCTGCACCTAGGATGGAGTAACTTCATTCAACAACACTCAGCAGTGTGTCTTTGTGGCACAGTCAGCCAACCACTTCCTGGCCTGTATTAGTAACAGTGAAACCAGATGAACAAGGGGAGTGTTCTTTCTCCTCTATCTAGCACTTGTGAGACCACAACTGGTGTCCAGTTCTGGGTTCCTCAGTAACAGAAAAATACTGACAAACTGAAGCAAGTCCAGCAGAGGGCCACCAGGACGGTTGGGGAATGTGGCACGCAGGGAGAGGCTGAGATCTGAGTCTGTTCAGCCTAGAGAAGATGAAGAGAAGTCCTTACTGCTGTCTGCAACTATCTGATCTCAGGATAAAGAGAAGGCAGGGCTAGGTTCTTCTCAGATACGACAAGAGGCAACCAACACAAGTGGGAACATGGTATAAAGAAAGAATTTTACCATGAGGATGGTCAAAAAGCGGAATAGGTCCCCAGAGAAGCTGTGAGATCTCCATCCTTGGAGATATTCAAAATTCAACTGGACAAAGTTCTGAGCAGCCTGCTCTAACTAGACCCACTTTGAACAGGGATTTGGACTCAATGACCTCCAGAGGTCCCCTCCATCCTGTGTGATTCTAGGTTTCTGTAAGCCTACACTGGAAAACAAACAAGAATTTTAAAGAGCCTGCAATGCTGAAAGAAATTAAAAACTCATTTCGTGTTGTGATTCTAATGGAACAAATCTATGGTAGACATGCAATTTAACAGGACTAGATATTATGTTTCATTAACTTTGGTGTAAGTTTCTCGTACTATCCATTTAGCAGATGAGTAGGACTAAATACCCAACTGATAGCCAATTAACATTTGATGCTAGCATATGGCTTTGCTGGTGGGCAGGTAGCAAACTTGGTATTAATACAGAAGCTCTATGTATACAAAGATATTACAGAAAATTTATGGCTGTCACAGGAATTCTGCACACATATCCAGGACAAAATCCATTGCCCAGTAAAATTAAGGCAGTGAGCATGTAAGAAATAGATCTGCCCTTCAGGAGTGCCAAGAAACACATGCAAGAACATATGCTATGGGAGTCAAAAGATCTATTTTCAAACCAGAAAAAAGGAAAAGTTACAAATTTGGGGGAAAGCTACACTTTTTTCCTGATCTCTTCTTTTGACTAGCCAAAACAAGACAACAGTTTTTGCCCAAAGACCAGGGATCCCCCTGCCCTTGGCAACTGAGAAGCTTCTGCTAAAATACCCCTACAACCTGGAGATGAACTACAACTATAATTGCTTGGAAAAATTTTACCTAAACAGTTTTCTATATTAAAATTATTAAAAGGCCACTTGGATGGAATAGGATATATTTGGAAATTCATGTAGTGATTCTGACATTACCAAGGAAACAAAATGAAGTAAAATGTCAGTTTAAAATATTTTGGGGTGAATAAAAATTTCTGGCAGAACTTACAAGAAATTAAAATTCCTTTCCTCCACAATCAACCTCTAGCCACTTCATCCTATTTGGATTTGGAATCAACAGAAATGTTTACACATCAAAATTCTGTCAGAAACACACTGGCTCCAATGTTGTCCTGCGCTTCAGGGCTTTCTCTTTCAGGCCACATGCAACTTTTGCCTTCTGCCGATTTGGAATGGGGCTCCAAGCCACCATCCACTCTTTCAGCCTCTGTCTTAACACGGGATGACAGATTTTTTCCCTTCCTTTTCCTTCTTCTCTGCTACATGTTTCTTCATCTTTCCTCCTTCATTTTTCCCTCTCCTTTCCTTTTTGTAATCTCCCCCCGTATGCCGAAAAATGCTGGAGACACATTATCTTGCACTTAATTTAGCAGTTTTAGCAAAGGGTATCTTTTTCTCACAGAAACAAAACTTGCAGGAGTACGATGCTTTACGCTTCTGTATGCTTGTCTCTCAATATCCCTCTGAAAATGCCCAAAAGATTCAAAAGTCATTTACTATATTCAGCAGAGGAGTAAAGGCCTCAAAGATAATTATGTTCCCTTGAGTTTCCTGAAAGTGTCTAAGAAGACTAATGCCCAGTCTGTAGGAGAGGCTTCAAAGGAATGAGACACCTCATCTTATGAGACACCTAAGAACCCACACGAGGTCTAAGAGACAACATCCAAGAAGTCAGGCAGCAGTGGTTCTGCTCCCAGAACAATTAATCACACAAAAAAAATCCACCCTAAATCTCCTAAATCAATGTAATTTATTACTCTCTGAGATTATTTTACTATCAAAAAGTCTGGGATACCATATTTAGCTTCTATATAGCCAGATGGTACTATCATCTTACCAACTTCTTAACTAGATACATGGAGTTTTTGTCAGTTGTGGCAAGCCCTCCTCAGTTTCTTAGCCTTTGTTTGCTTAGTATAAGAATTTGATAGTAGTTCTCGAAATATAACGTGTATAAGAGCATATATATTGTTTAGCTAGTAACATCTTTGTTTATTCCTTTCATTACTGTAGATTACTAATTAAGAAAATCAACCGAACATCTAATTTTTTGCATCTTTATGCACCAATTACAGAATTATTACAGCAATTCTTAACTTCTAAACTACAGTAGGTCCTTTTTATGGTGAACATAATTTTTACAAAATAACTTGAAATGCTGGGGAACCATTACTTGAACTACAAACTGCATAATGGAAAGTACTGAACAATATGTCTTTGTCTGCTATTTCTCTGCATCCGAGTTTGTTCAAAGTAGAATACTGTGTGCTTAAAGGTTCATCCTGTTCTGTCAGCAAGTCGTCTTCTCCGTAAATTAGATCAACACTGCAAATAATTCAAAAGCAAATGCATGATGTTTATACTCCAGGCTCCTCTTGTACTAAGAGGTTAGGCACCTTTACCAGCCAGTGACCTCCTCCGCAGCTTACAATTGTTATCAGCTTGCAACTTCACCAAGATAAATGCAAACTTGTACAAGCAGATGTGCTTTGCTTTTCTCCTGGTATTGTACTGAGCAGAATTTTTAGCATTCATTAAAGCAGTGGCAATCATGTAAGTGCCCACTTAATGCTTCTTCCTTCTCATTTCAACCTTTTAGAATACAGCAGTGAGTGATATAGTAAAAAGACTGCGTAACTGTCTCAGATTGCTTTTTTAGCATCTCTTTGACAGTTCAGTGTTTAAACACTGGGGCTGATGTCTGGGAAATTCACATTAACATACTTTTTGTATGGTGTGTAATCTGGAATAACATTGTAAATGAACACTCCCTCCCAAGTCATTTGTAACCTGCTAGCTCTAGACATTCTTGCATTGTAAAAGCCAGTAATTATATCAAACACTAAAAGAGCAAACACATAAAATACTGCTCACAATTGCAAAACAGGATTCCTTAAAATAAATAAAGGCAAATCAAACTAAAAAATATCTGATAGTAGTCCAACTTAGGCTCTTTGATATACTGTGTTTTATACGCACCCACACATGTATAATAATTGGCCCAAATTACTTCTGAAGGAAAAGTGGCTTCCTTTTACGCTAGTTCATTTAATTACCCTGCAATTATGCAGAACCAACCCAACGCATGCTGCAAACTAGGCCATTAGAGTAGCTGTAGTGAGTCAAACCAAAAGATTATGTAGCTCTGTACCTTCTATCCACTAGTGGTCAGTAACACATGCCTATAAAATCGTACGACTGCAAGGTTTGCCTAGATTGAACCTTCCTTTGATTATGTCCCCTTAGATTATGGCAATTAATGGTTTGAGAATCCCCAACTACATAAGCCACAGGGTCCATTTTCATAAATGTTTTTTCTTTTTTTACTTCCTGGAATAGTTATAGTCTTAAATAAGACACCTTTCTGAGGAGATAAATTTCTACAACAGCTTTTCTGCCCTTTAGAATATTCTAGTTTTGGTTTACAACATGTATCTGGGGGACAATGAAAGCAAAGGAGATCGAGAACTGTGTTAAAAAGTAAAAATTAAAAAATGCTTTAGACTTCCTACATGGATCTCTGCACACTGATAGAGATACCTATTCAGATCTTCAGATCCCACAAAGGTGCTTTCAGTGTCTCCTAGTTGTCACCTTCTGGAAGAGAAGACTACAAAGAGCTGTGTGTCATGTCACCGTACGAGGTGCACAGCACTAATAACAATGTTTAATGTTTGTGTATAGTGCTTTGCAATAGGTGTTCAAAGTGCTGTACTGAGAATAATTAATCCTCCAACACATTCGTGTGGTAGGTGGATCAAGCATCATTTTCACAACTTGACAAGGGGGAACGATAAAGAGGCTGTCAAATCTGAAGAGAACTAGAATTTCGTTGCCTGTCTTCCTCAGGCTCTTTCAAATATCTCTGCCAGAGGCAATGGCAGTTCACAGAATCATATTCCAGATCTTTCAGTTCCATGGTTGCTCTCTGCACTTCTGGGCTGCCCCATCTTCCTAAAGCTACGCTTGTCTGCTAGTCTGGAATAAGACTGGATATTTTTACTCACTTGCTTATTTTGGGGGGCAGGGATCTCAATATTTATGAAATCACAGGACATTTTTAGGTGAGTCATCCCAGAGACTCAGAATCTTGAAGTCTGGCTATTTTCCACTCCATCAGTGGAAAAAAGCAACCTCGGTATTACTACAAAGTGCAAGAAATCCCCCAAAAGCATACATGTGTTTGGAAGGAAAAATCCTTTAACACCTACCACTCCTATAGCTTCTACAGCTTCTCACCACCAGCATGGGAGGCAAACCTAGAAAACATTTGTTCTGGCTCATCTTCCCAATACAGGGCTGTAGCTTAAATATTCCCTGAGACTCCTGGCAACCAGTTTAATGTTCAGAAGTCTTCAGGACATACTAAGTCCCCAGAACTGGAGCAATACTGGAAGAGTGCGTTGCAGTGCACTTTTCTGTGCTGTACTGTCTGAGCCTCAGATGCACAAACAGATCTGAGCCATCACACATTTAAGAAATGCAATAAAAAACAGCACTTTTTTTAGTATGCCCAGTCTTTAAAAAATGACATCTGTTCTAAATCCCTACACAGCTCAATGTTTTTCACTGCATTTCCAACGCCATTCTTTTGTAAATAGATAATTAGTGCTTAAATACTTCTTTCAAGGGGTCTCTACATTAACATAAAAATAGTGTAATTACTGATGGTCAAAATGGCATGACTACAATTTATAAATTCTAATTTCTTTTGCTGCTCTGAAGCTGATTTTCTTTCTTCTTGAACACAGTTCTAACCTGTTTTAAATGTATTTTCGAACCTAGAAATATAAAGTATCTGTTAAGAGAGGAAGAAAAAAAACTACCATCATTTTGCAAGATCGAACAGTAAAGGAAAAGTAAAGCTAAGCCTAGTGATTCAGGCTTTTCTGAAGATCTTTTATTTTTTATCAAGAAATTAAAAGTAGGGATGATGTTTATTGACCAAAATTAGCTGATTTTGTTCTACAATCTAATACTAAGAACACGTGATTCTAGTAGTGCTAGTTACTATAGCTGGAAGGCATCTTCACTCTAAAATATTTTTAGTCTGAAATAAAAGTGTTGTCTTTTGACCTGAATCTGCCCAGGTCAATTCCTGAACTGCACGTCAAATAATTTAATCCATTTTTTTGTGTGTGTACGATATGCAAGTAAGATTAACATTTTCAAGAAAATGCTCTGAAGAGCTAATTATTGTTTTCCACTACAATGCAAAACTACCTTCTATTTTCTTATTTCAACTTTAGCTTGAACTTGAATTTCACATAGGAAGACTGTCTTTGACATTCAAAAATCTCAAGCAAACACACTGAAACAATGAATATTACAAAATGTGTTAGTTAAGTAATCTTTCCAATCCATGCACAGAAGAACATTTTCAGAGAGAATATGGAAGTATGTGTTGCAGCTTATATCACAGATCAGCTATTAAGATAAATTTCCAGGAAAGTAACCCACAAGCTCAAAGTGACAGTGGGTCCTGGAGCATACACAATTTGGAAATGGTATCAAAAACTTGAGCAAAGGGAATTACAAGAGCAACTGAGCCAAGCAGGCTATTTCCAGTGCCAACAATATGGGAGATAAGAAACAGAGATGGTTTTGGAGTAGTTATTTGATGAGTGCACTAAAGCAGGACATGTGTCTTTTTATTTGTCCTACAACACATTTGCTTTATATGCAGGTAGGGAATAAATAAGAAAAACAACAATAATGAAAAAGCTGAGGACAAGGATAGCTACAGTGCATAGTGAGCTTGATATATCTTATGATATAATCTACCTTATCTAGCCTTGATTACATAGAATTATAGCATGGTTTGGGTTGGAAGGGACCTTTAAAAATCATCTAGTCCAACCCCCCTGCCATGGGCAGGGATATTTTTCACTAGATCAGGTTGCTCAGAGCCCTGTCCAACCCAATTTCGAACATTTTCAATGATGGGACATCCACAACCTCTCTTGGCAACCTGTTCCAGTGCCTCACCAACCTCACTGTAAAAAAATTATTTCCTTATATCCAATCTAAATCTACACTCTTTCAGTTTAAAACTGCTGCCTCTTGTCCTATCACTACATGCCCTTGTAAAAAGTCTCTCTCCAGCTTTCCTGTAGGTCCCCTTCAGATACTGGAAGGCTGCTATGAGGTCTCCCTGGAGCCTTCTCTTCTCCAGGCTGAAGAGCCCCAACTCTCTCAGCCTGTCTTCACACGAGAGGTGTTCCAGCCCTCTGATCATTTTCATCATCCTCCTCTGGACCTGCTCCAACAGGTCCATGTATTTAGAAACAATTCCCCTGAATTATTTTCGGCTGTAAAAACTGATGGCATTAAAATCTCCTGGACATACTGGAAAATGAGCGTATGTTCAAAGCTGTCATACCATGCATCCCTATAATGTCATTAGAAAGTTTCAATGTCCCCATGGCCTTCTGTTTGGCCCTACCGTAATACATATTCTGTACTTCATCTTTTCTGATTCTCCAAAATTGGATTTTCAAATTTGGAAGAAAGATACAGAGAAGAAACTATGAAAAGATCAAATATAAAAACAGGAGAAGGGTCAATTTGGGAAAAGAAGGGAGGGAAATGACCAGGTTGGCACCATTGGCAAGCTTTGTAAACTTTTTATTCATCTCTTTTTCCCTTTTTTTTTCTAAGCTACCCTGAGTAAGAGTAGCAAAATAGGAATCTGACTTGCAAAAGTACATCATAATACTGCATGACTGGGCAATAAGAGGACAGATGAAACTGAATATAAATTTATGCAGAATAATTCAAGTGCTGGAAAAAATATACCAGCTATAGATACACACTGATGGGTTCTGGACTGGATATTACCATTCAGGAAAGAGTTCATAGAGTTATAATAAGCAATTTTATGAAAATCCCATCTCATTGTTCAGTCACAGTAAAAATAAAAACAGAATAATCCACAACACTAGGAAGGAAAAGAGAACAAACTAGGAAATTTCATTATGCCAGGGGATAAATCTGTCGTGTACTCAGATCATATGCAGTTCTGGTCTCACCATTTTTAAAAGCATATAGAACAAAGAGGTACAAAGAGTGACACAGATGATCAAAGGCATTTAAGGACTTCTAAACAGTCTTCAGCCTGAAAAGTATCTTAAGGGCAGATATGGGAAGAAGTTATAAATTCTTAAGCAGAATGAAGAATGAAATTGTTCACTTGCTCTTCCAGTATTGGGCAATACAAAATGAAACTAGTAGGTGACAGGTTCAAAACAAGCGAAGCTCTTCACACAATCCGTATCACATCGTGGAACACTGATGCAAGATTGTGTCAGCACTCAAAATTTGCATAGATCCAAAAAGCAATTAAAAAACTCAGAGAAGATCTATATATTAAATACAAAGTAATGCTGTGGCTCAAGAAGTCCTTGGACTGCCTAACAGAGAAATCTGAGAAAATATGCACATCCGGTTATCATCAGCATTTAATCTCCTCCATAGAGTTAGGCATCAGCCTAGCGCTAGTAAAACCTCAAATCCCTCCCTGGGAGGGGAGGAGCCGGCTTTGATAAAAAGAAAAGTGAAAGAAAGCAACTAATTACCAAAAAGAATGAAGTGAAACGAAATGAAGTGTAGGGCTTTAGGGGTCAGAGGAAAAAAAAAAAAAGTATAAGACTAGGTGACTAAGGGGCCGATAAAGAAGAGCACCTTGGCTGCTAGCCACAGTCAAAGGCAATGCTGGGCTAGAGAGACGTATTATCTGAGCTGGTACAGGCCTTCCTGTGTACCCACATAAAGTTAGCCTAAAAAAGAGAGAACATATTTTAGGGTATGACTCAGCAAGCCAACGTGCCTCTTAGCACAACACTTGAGCATGTGCTCGATATAACCATAAGATCCATGAAAGTTAATGATGTCAATGTGAAATATACTTTGCATTAGACAGGCACAGAAATTTTATGCAGAACAGAAAGATAAAATCTGAACTTGCTGAAGGGCCTCTTGAAAAGATGAAATAGGCTGATAGACCAGAGTGGCACAGACCCAAGAGGGTAGGATGGAACAGAAGTTAAAAGGTAGGAATCAATGCTACACAGAAAGATAGGGTGCAAAAGCAGGAGTAGTACAGGTATCTAGTGCCTAAGAGGAAGCCGAGATCAAGGAAAGGTGTAACAAACAAATATTCTAGTGTTTATTCCAAGGCATAAACAAAGTTATAGTCTAATAATGGCAGAAGACATAATTTGACAGAGAACAAAATAACTAAGTGGGAAGGTGAGCCCTGTGCTATCGGATGAAGGAATAGACAAGGAAATTTGGTGGCAGCAGGTAAGAATGATGGTGGAGGTAAAAGTCTGTGCCAGAGTCTGTCAATTACTTTCTCAACAAACTAATAAAATGTTAAGACAAGGAAGAAGAAGAAGGTTGGGTGGGCTGTGGGAGTTGCAAAATCACGGCAGGTTCTGAAAGGAGCTATCTAGAAAAATCAAAACTGTTGGAGACTACTGCCTTTCACAACAAAATGGACAACCAGCAAAAACTTTTGAAATTTCTTCTCCTCAAAGAGAACACTTTTAACCATTCTGCCATTTACAATAGATTTTGCAAACACTCAAGGTATTCAAGAGTTGATAAACTGTTCATTTAAAACAAAAAAAAAACTTTCAAAAAAAGCTAAAGTTTCCATTTTGAAATCTCATTGACCGTAATTTAAAAAAAAAGTTTACAATTTTGAAATGGAACAAAACTTTAAGTGCTAGCTGAATGAAACCTATGCAGTGACCCCAAATTATTTTTCTATTGTATTTTCCAGAATGAATTAAAAAATTAAGTTAAACTTCGAATTTTTTCAAATTGCCAAGAAACGAAAAAAAATCTTTAACTTGCTAAATTTACATATGCTCTTGCAAAAATATAGCTCAAACCACAAAGATCACCTTTTCCCAAACCGCACGCTACCATGAAATTGGAAGCATGCCTGAAAAGTCAGAAAATTAAGCCTTCTTTTGGAATAAAAATGATGAAAAGACCATCACAGAAATGCCTTGGGAAATCTCCCTACCATACTGAGAGGATTTCAGCTTAAAGACTTCTTCAGAACACTGTACAGCTGTGACCAGCAGGGAGGCAGATGGAGAACTAGGGAGGCAAAAACTGCAGCAAGTAATGTCTGTAGCCCCCATCCTTGCTCGCTAGCAATATCCCAAAGCACTTTTCTTCCCACACCAGCAGATAAATAAAATGGATATTATTTAGAAAGGATAACCATATGGTTTGTATAATCTTTATACGCTGTTTTCAGTACACTATTAGAACACATGGTAGAGACCTACAAAATAGGATGAAAATTTGCTTTCTGTTTTACAACCAACCTATTTCATTTGGGTACAGAGACAGAGGTGAGGGCACTACAACAGAGTATGTTACTTCCACATGCTGTCCCTACCTTAATACTCCTATAACAATGCAATTGTTCCACATGGGGGGATACAACTGGGTTCTCGAGATCAAACAAATATTTATCAGCCTTGCTGATAATTATTTGGTAGTAAATATTTGTTTAAATTGTGAAGTCCTGACTTTTTTTTATATTCCATTTCAGCCTACATGCATGTCTGCTTTGTGCCTTCCCAGTGTGGAATGCTATAATAAGTAGCAAAAAACAGAGGAAAAATGCAAAAATATCAACTACAGAAAAGAAAATCAACCTAAAAACTGAAATCCTTTACCCTTAAACTGTGTCCTTTCTTTCTCCCCAACTCCTTCATTTCCTCTCACCCTTTGTTTGATAATGAAGCATCAGAATCCAGAATCCATTTTTATTCTAAATTAAGGTAACCACACTGCTGCAGGAACAATACCAATCAGAGTTTTTGTCTGGATACAGTGTATGCTTTCCAGTTTTCACTGTCATTTTTTTTAGCATATACAAAACATTGCAGAAGCACATGTAAATCACCACTCTCTTGCCCAGTGGAACATAATTTCAGTTACCAATGCCAACAGTTGCCTGCAGAAGGCATCTACATCTGGTCTGCTACATCCAAGACAGCAACCACCGGCACACGTATTGCTTTGTTTGGAATTCATCACTGTGGTGCAGCTGAGCCTCAGATAAAAAAAACTATGAGCCTCCGGGGTTAAACAGACAAATGTTTTCAGTCACAACAACTTTTTTTGCAGGGAAGCAAAGTCGTAACAATGTATGTAAGAGGTTTTATGTAAATCATTAAAGGCCTACTGACTTAAATTGTTGCTAACACCAAGAAGTTGCTTAATGTACACTTGAGAGTGTGAAGGTAGAACAGATGAATAGTCTCACAAATCTTATTTGCTCAGTTGGAAAAATGCAAAAATATTTGTAAAGAAAAAAAAAAAAATATCTGGTTCCTGCTCATTGCCATTCAAATTTAAAAATCAAATTAATATTAATCATTTCTGAGAGCATGATGGTTTTTACCGGGAGGCAGAAGGGGCAGATACAATCAGTAAACAAATTTACTTTCAAATCCACACAGAATTCAATACCTACCTAGCCACTCGTTGAATTTTTTTACTTCACTAGGAAGTCCCAGCTCAGTAAAATCACCAGCATGTATTAACACATCTCCATATGGCATTTGGATGGGATCAGTTCTTGAGTGAGTATCAGAAATACAGACAAATCGTGTATATCCTGGAGGTTTGGGAGCATCATGGGGCACTGGATCAACCCTGTAGGAAATGCATCATAACAAGGTTATAAAGTACTTACATACTTCTTAGTGTCTACTTTGCAATTCTAATACTACTTTTTACCTGTACAAAAGATTGCACAGACTTCTAGAACTGTCGGATGGAAGGGATTTATTAAAACAAAACTAACACTAATGGGAGGTGTAAAAATTCTTGATGTTCTCATCACAACATTTTCAGTATTTGTTGGGTAGATGGATTAATTTAAAGAGATTAAGGAAAAGAGATTGAACTATGGCAGTAACTCTGAAACAAATACAAATAAATCAAAGACATTGCCAGTTTCAAAGGAACAGTACTATCCTGTTTCATTGTTTAAATATGATTACACAGTACACAGGGAAAAGATTTCTTTTAGATACATAAATACATTTAAATGCATTTTTCTCTAATTATAACATTTTTTCTGCAAGTTATATAATTCCAGCAAATTTAATTAACACATTTTGGAGATATGTTTCAGTGTGTTAATGCAAAGCAAGATAAGAACTCTCCTAACAGCTGTAAATGTACATTCAAGCCTGACTATTGCCAGGACAAATGTGGCAACTTTCTGGGCTTAATTATACTAAATGAAATCAGATGCCGGGAGGAGTGAGGCTGCATTGTTCAGAGCCCAATCTTGATATTCAAAACTGAGGAAACGAAAAGATCTGACCCAGTTTGATGAGACTTACTTATGATTTAGAAGAGGAAAGCAGAGAACACCTTTTTTGCTATATGAGGAATACTTATTTTCAACTCAATCTTTTTACCCTCAATCCATATTCTGTTAGAATATATAGAAGCAAATGTATCTATATGCAGCTATACCACAACTGCTACTCCAGTTAGGGAATTCTGATGGAATAAAATCAAAAAGCCAGAGATGCAAGAGTTACATTTATGTCACTAGAAACCAGAGAGATATACAGAATTGTTATGAATTATTTTACTTTTACAACATTTATTCTGAAAGGACAAATAAAATTAGTTTTGTTCACTGTTGCAGTATGTAACACATATTCCTAACCCTCGCTGGTTGTGCTTCAATTCAGGAGCTTACTTTTATATAAATAAATTCAGGAAAAAAGTTAGAGATCTTTGCTATTAGTAATACTACCCCTGTTTACTCGGTAAATTTTCAGAAGGCATTTTATTGCTTGAAAGATATAAGATGATAATCTTTAATCATGCAATCTTTTCTTTAAGTCAAAGAAGAATTCTATGAAATTTATAGGCAGGTAAATTGAGGCGTTTTTGATAACTTCACAAGATTAGTGAGAGAGTGAGGAATAAACGTAAAACATTCAAATCTTGTAGTATAGAAAAAGTTCCTAGCATTTTCTACAATATAACAACAAAACTCAAGTATCAACAAATTATTTTGTACTCGTCTTTTCTGTACCTTTTCAGGATGAAGAAATGCTGGGTTTTTTACAGCAGTACTGGAGAGACAGCCTTTTAGTACAAGTACCTTGTAGTCATCTTTCTGAAGTTCCAGTTTTTGAGCAGAAAGCAACCAAACATGAGGTACGGAGTAAAATCAGCTGCGATCAAATCGTACCTAATGCATACCCAGCAGTATGTACGTGCTAGAGGGATATGTAAGCAAGAACGTACTGGAAATTGTAAAAATTAGCTGACAAAGAGTGGAACGTTTGGATCCTGAGAGAGAGCAGCTGCGGACACTGTGTGTAGGGCCGAGGGAGTGTGTATGTTGCAGGAGGACCACAGGCAATGTAGAAGGGCAGATGAAAAAAAAAAAAAGACAGATGCAGGGGGACTTAGGCATAGGAGGTCACAACCTCAAACAGTGCATCTGCATGATTGCCATCGCGTGTTAAAAATGCCTCTGTTTTGGAGGGAAGAGAGCTGCCACAGAGCGAGCTCCATGGGTGGTGAGTGGAGGTAGCAGGGGTGTAAAGGAATATGGATGGTGAATGGTGGGTTTTAGACTAGTGAGTGAGACTTGTCACAAGGTGCAAGCTGTGTGAAGGGTCAGTTAATGGAGTTCCTCCTCAAAATGAATTGGGATGGCTGGATAAAAAAGGGGGAGCTGACCCTGGCTATCATTGCAGCCATTCAAGCTAAAAAGATTAAACACCAGTTCAGTAAACAAATTTCTGATTCTTGCTCTTCCTGCCCAGCACTTCCCAAAGTGAGTTACAGGTCATATTAGTAAGCCAGCTTTAAATTATGCATACTACCCTGGCACAACATAAGGATATGGACTCGTCTAAAACACCACTTTTTGACTTTTCATGGTAGGGTAGCCTTCAAAGCAGGTGCTGCTTCTCCTTCAGAAATCTTTTAAAGCTCAGCACAGCAGTAAGCTGGGTGTTGGGGAGCAGCATGCATTTCACACGTTGCTCCTCTGAAGCTGAATGGAAAAAACAACAGACTTACCATGGCAACCCATGCAGCACATAATACACATGCTTTTTCTTATAGTTTGGATGGGGACAGGGAAGATGTAGACAAGCATTTTCCTGGTTGCTGAAGTACGTATAACTTTTAAATCCTGTGCGATAGGCCAGACAATTTTCATGGGAAAAAGGCATCAATACAAAAAAAAACAAATAAATGAGATGCAAATTTTCACATTTAAGTGATATGCACTATCACTATATGACTGAGGCCAGATATAGGTAAAAACACATGTCAGGTTTCACAAACGCATCTAAGTTGTATTACTGGAAACAATTTCTGAAGGCTCGATCCCCATATTCTTGTGTAATGCATTCCCACAGCAGCTGTCACACCAACACCCAATGCACTGCTTGCAGCGTGAGCAGAGGAATAAAGATCTGCTGATTATTTTTGTGCAAATTTTGTTTTTCTTTAACGCACAGAATCACAGAATGGTTAAGGGTTGTAAGGGACCTCTGGAGATCATCTAGTCCAATCCCCTGCCAAAGCAGGTTCACCTAGAGCAGGTTGCACAGGGTTGCATCCAGGCGGGTTTTGAATATCTCCAGAGAAGGAGACTCCACAACCTCCCTGGGCAGCCTGTTCCAGTGCTCTGTCACCCTCAAAGTAAAGAAGTTTTTCCTCATATTCAGATGGAACTTCCCATGTTTCAGCTTGTGCCCATTGCCCCTTGTCCTCTCACTGGGCACCACTGAGAAGAGTCTGGCCCCCTCCTCTTGACACCCACCCCTAAGGTATTTGTAAGTGTTGATAAGATCCCCTCTCAGTCTTCTCTTCTCCAAGCTGAACAGACCCAGCTCTCTCAGCCTCTCCTCATAAGAGAGATGCTCCAGTCTTCTGATCATCTTTGTAGCCCTTTGCTGGACTCTCTCCAGTAGTTCCTTATCTTTCTTGAACTCCAGGGCCCAGAACTGGACACAGTACTGCAGATGCGGCCTCACCAGGGCTATGTAGAGGGGCAGGATAACCTCCGTTGACCTGTTGGCCACACTCTTCCTAATCCACCCCAGGATACCATTGGCCTTCCTGGCCACAAGGGCACACTGCTGGCTCATGGTGAACTTGTTGTCCACCAGAACACCCAGGTCCTTCTCTGCAGAGCTGCTCTCCAGTAGATCAGCCCCCAACCTGTATCGGTGCATGGGGTTATTCCTCCCAAGGTGCAGGACTCTACACCTGCCTTTGTTGAACTTCATGAGGTTCCTCTCCACAGTTTCAAGCAGTATGAAAACTTGCAGAGAAACTGAAAAGCAAAGTTAAAAAAACCTCAGAGCAAAAACACTGCCAGACGTTTATTTATAGACTAGATTTCAGTGGTTTCACAAAGGAGGAAGACAGGAACTTCCCAGAAACGACTGATGGACTTGAAAACATAATCAGAATTCACCACCCTTCTTGTCAGTGGCAGCCTAGTGATCTCACAAGCACAGGAATGCCAGACTAAGATGGGGCTAGGAAGGCCTGTCAGCATGTTATGAGTGCTAAAACGTGAAACAAGAAATATAAACCTTCACAGAGGACCAGGGAAGAGCTGCAAGATTGAATTCAGAAGAAAAGGAGCACAAAACTCCGTCTGTGGTTAAAGGAGTTTACTATGAGTTCAGACGTTAACAGGTCTATGTGAAATCTGTTTATGATTGCCTGCAACGTCACTAATCAAGGTATTTTCAACTATACACAAAGACAAGGCAAAGCCCCCACCTCCCTTAAGTTAATGACAAAACTTGCATAGACTAAAGCAGGGCTAAGTTTTCACCCATAACAATCACGTGACTAAAAGGTGCTTTTGTTACACTTTTTATGTCTACTTTTCCCTTCTTTGTTATTTTTCTGTTCATTGGTAAGAGGCAAAAGCAACCTTGCTGGTATTCAGAAACATTATTTACAATTTCTGTATCAAGAGAAAGAGTAGGTCAGATTGTGGTAAACGTTTCAACTGATTTAGCCTGTTTTTCTATTTGCAGAAGCTTCTTCAATAGCATTAATCATTCATGAGAGATTGCCAAACTCTTCTGAGGAACCATTTTCTAAGGATAGATTATTTTCAGCTACTTGCTTAGGTGCTGAACTTCTTTCATGCAGTTGATGGTCTCAGCCCTCCAGTAATATGATTTGTTACTGGTTAGAAGGTTAAACAGCATATTGTTGAGTACAAAGTGGATACTAATAAATAACTTATTTTCAGCCCACTAAAAACATTCAGCTTTTAAGAACAGTGAACAAACTCATGAGTGCCTAGGAACTGTGTGAATATTCACAAAGAATGGCTAAGCCTCGACAAATAAAGCAACCTGCATTTGGCATTTTCATTTGTAAAAGTATTTCTGAACCCACATTTGTTTTGTTTGTACTTTTGCTACTATTTGCCAGCTCTATAAACAAAAGATGTTTCCCAGTGCTAACACTCAACTCATTTTACTGTTTGCATTTCAATAGTACCTAAAAATCCCCAACTCAGACCATAAGTTAATACACTGCCCCCAAAAACTGAGCGTTTGCTCATCACCCTGGTATATCTATCAGTCTTCAGATTTTTTAAATATAGTATCTAATTTATTCCAAAGAATGTACATAAGCATTCACTAAATAGACAGCATTCCACCGATCTTAATTGATGAGGTTTTTAACTGCAGAAATCATGGCCTATGTTCGTAAATTACCAAATCATATTAAATATCAAAAATGTGAATGAGGTGATTATTTATTCAGTCTTCCTAAAGGAAAAAAGTTTCCTCCAAAAAAAAGAAAACCAGCCTTCTGATCTAAAGGTAAGGCTGCTTCTCTCTTTAATAAACATAATAAAATAGTGCAGACATTTTTATTTCCTATAAAAATATTTTACAGTAGAACTTTATACTTAATTTATTTGTAACAGCTTTACTGTTTTGCTCTTCCTTCTGGCTTTAAACTTTATGGCAGGTTTCATTTTGTAATTATAATTCTCCACTTCACATTAGAACTAAATCATTTAGAGCAGTTAATTTCACTGATGTTGTCATTATATAAGAAAGTCAGAAACAAACACAGTATTTTAATTACTCTTTAAGCACTTGGCATCTTCGGCACATAGGTATCAAAGTTAGCTGTCGGATGGATGCTCACACTATTTTATTTATTGATGTGATTTTTCCCTGTATGTAGCTGTACTATAACTAACCAAACAGTATGTGTTGTACAGATACAGGCTTGGTATTTTCAACAGCTATTTACATCAATGAGCAAGCGCACAATGCAAACAAACATTATTAAGATTGCAGAAAGTATCATCCTTGTAGCATCTCTTATTTTATTACCACTGCTTGTTGTTTATTTCTCTTTTTAATATGTAAACATTATGTATTAAAGTTATGCTAGTGGAGTGATCTTTCTCCCATCCTTTAATAAAGTACTTATACTTTCCAAATTGACTGATTTTGTATCATTATAGTAATTATTATTAGAGAGGCATCAAAACAGCATTCTGTGAATTCTTTTCGACTGGTCCATCAAATACCACATCGACAAGGCAATAACAATTCAGAAGGCTGTGCTAGAGCAATAACAAAACTATAATACTTACATTTGCACATGTGGGGGCTGAAAACGTCCCTGGTTAATGTTGTAGAACGTGAAAGCCTGTGTGGGGTTGGAGCTGTACTCATCCACTTCAATTATGAGTCTACTGTGCTGATGCCTTCTAGCTGCCATAATGTGCGACTGGGCGAAAGCCATGCTTGCACAGTGTCGTTCAGCTTTTTCAGGCGATCATATCTGCTATCTTCCTACATCGACAGAAGAAGACCATGACATCTCCTTACCTAATCAGCGTGCTCCCCTTCAAAAAACCTAAAAGCAGATTGAAGAGATGGAGCATAACTGTTTGACAGTTAATCTGTTTGGAATTTGCTTTATTTAATACAAGATGAAGATGAAGGGGGGATACAGACAGATGAAGACACACAGCTCAAAGAACTCATCACAAACCTTTCCAACTCAGCAATTCAATGAACATACTTTAATTGGGGGTGGGAAGCAGGGAATGGAAGTAAACTTGCTAAAGAACACAGGGGCAACTTGCTCAAGTATTTCAGACATTTAATACAAATCTAAGAGACAAGGCAGTCATTCTTCAGAATGGCACGTCAAATAATTGAAATGATTTCTTCAACACAATCATTTCCTTTCCTTTCTTTTTTTTATTGCACTGCTGGATGTTTATTCCCCATCCTTCTTCAAAAAAAACCCCACCAAACCTGAAACTGAATACACAGCTGTGCACAACTAAAACGCAAGTTAATTAAACAAGAATCAGTTTAACCAGTTCTTCAGAAAGTCTGTGCCATTTATTATGGGGAAGCATTGCAAGTGGTTGCTCTTTACATCCAAACGAACAGAGCAAATTGCCTTCTGTCACTTGCTCCTGGTTTCACAGTATCACTAAAGGAACTCCTGACATGGATATGAAGGGCTCCCCCTTTCAAACACATTCTCTTTTCAGTCAGCACCAGCCCAACATTCTGGATTCACTGGAAAAGGCAGTGATTCAAAGGCTAACACACAGTTAAATGTTATTAAATATTTTTTAAAAAGTAAAATTCACACAGGTTTTATGATTGGGAATATATTTTTCCCTGAAGGTTATGCAAGTCTAGAACAGCAGCACTGAAAATGGGTAGAGGAACAACAAAGTGAAACCAACTGGAATGCAAAGAGTATCCCCTAGAAACAGCAGAAAGTAATTTAAACGTGAATTTTACTTTTATTTCCCAGTTTTAATAAAAAAAGGATTATAAGCTATAAAGGTGGGTATTTTTACAGCATAATTCTGCATCCTTTTTAAAAGTTGTCTGTCTTAAATATTTACTTTCATGCAAGCGAGGGCTCCTTTCTTCTAAGGCATATAAGTAATCTGCTTCAGAAGACATATTTCATGACAAGCCACACTAGAATGCAGCAATTCACTTAATATGTGCAGTTTCTGGAAAGCAGGACTACAAGTATTTTACGTGACCTTGCTAATGTGCCTTACTTCCATTCTGAAGGGACCACTGCCAAGCGTGATGGATGAGGGAGGTCTTCATAATAACTCAGATTTTTAAAGCTATTTACAGGTACTTCAGTCCAATTCAGTTCTAGTGGCAGTCAGCACCTAAGCATCTTTAAAAATCTGGGCTTCAGTCCTTTGCTTAACTACTACAGATGTTAAGTGCTGCAAGAAGTGACCATGTATTTTTATTTTGGGAAATCTTGTCCTTAGGAAACTGAAATGAGAGATTCAGCTCAGTTTTGTTACTTGCTGAATGGCTGTAAAATGATGACAACTTACTGTCACTAACAATCTGCAGGAAAACAGTCTGAGAATAAAAAAGCAGATTCCTTCATGCCCTCCCCTAGAACTGAGTGGTAAGTAAATGGCAGAATAACAAGAAAGAAAATTTTGGATTTCAAACACTCTCAGATGCCATATTCATGCTATGGAACAAGTAGCAGCACAACAGAATGCAGCGGGAGGGAAAGGAGGCACGATCCTTGTAAGAATAATCAAGTATAAACTGCTGCATTTAGGAAATAAGAAATTATGATGGCAGATGTGAAGAACCCTCCCTGAGGAGCTTCCTGTATTAAATGATGCATTTGTAAAGAAGTCTGAATAGGCAAGGTCAGAGATTTTATAGGGGGCAAACTGTTCTAAGTGAACCTACTTCTGTTTCAAAGAAACTATTAGAACTAGTGACCTCTAGAAATATTCTCCAGTAAGATTAATAATTTATGATCCTACAGCTCTACATAAGGATTTCAAGCTACCTGAAAAACACAGCCTTTGGTTTATAATTCAGGGATTATGGCCACTTTACACACAACTGAACTGCAGTTACAAAGGAGTTAAGGCACTGCCTTAGGGACCTAGAATCTCCCTTTGGCCTTAGTTAAGTTCTCAGGAGCTCACAGCAGCTGAGAAAACACCTTCTGTCAGCCTCCTCTCTGGGTCCTGTCTTTTATGACTTCTCTTAAGTTATACATCAAATCTGCTGCAGGAACACCAAATGTATGCAGGTACTCCATATCCACTCTTAAGCTCTGCTTCCTCTTTCTGGGTAAGTGGAAAATATCATTTACTAACAGAGACTAACTCAAAAGAACAAATTTGTTTGCAAACAGAAACAAACCAGTCAGCACAGTGCTGATATACCCTTTAGTGCTGAAGAGTCTAAGCAGGGAATCAATCCTTGCACATGGGAAAGTGTGTAAATCGTACCATGAGACCAGCTCAAGAGGATGCTAGCCACAGACATGCAGCAAGAAGTTCACCATATAAACATGTAGAAAATGGGAAGACAACATATTTCACCTGAGATAAGGGAGGAAAAAAAAAAAGAAAAAAAAAAAGGAAAAAAAAAAAAAAAAGATGCCACAACACTGCTAAGCCTTCTGCCAAATGACAGTCACCCAACATCAACCCTGGACACATAAAAAGCATCCAAGACTGGAGAAGAAAAGAAAGAGCCAGATCCTGCAATAAAAATTAAATAACTAGCAATCATATGAATAGCCTATGCTAAACAAAAATCAGATCTGTAACACATAATCAGTAAGCATAATTCAATGGCAAGCTCATTTCAGAAACATACACAGATGTCTTCGAACCTTACCTTTCAGTCTAGGGTTTTCTTCCTGCATAAGTGGTTGGCTGACTACTAACATTCTTGGTGTTCGACAGAACAAGCTGTCTCTTTCCAGCTTGACTGATAACCAGACTGACGCCCATTACTCCCCTCTTTCTGTTTCCATTTTCAATAGTCCCCAAATCATAACTTTTGCTTTCTTTTAATATTCTGAAATTTCTTCCTTTCCCAAACCAGAGTATAAAATGCAGCAAGGAAATAATTATCTGCTTCTGTAGCATGCAAGTTTTAAAATTATATGCCCAGCATTAACAATGCAGAGCATTAAGACTCAAATCCCCACAGCAACAACATGCTAACCATCCTCTTCCCCCAGACTTATGGAGCTGCAGGATGTCTGCCAGGGAGAAACAGAGAAATGTAAAAAGGACTGCAAGAACATGAATACTAAAATAAATATCACAAACCTGGTTGTTAGAATCACAGACTGAGAAAAAGCTATTAAATCAGCTAAGCCATCTTCTAACTGATGGCAGGGAATGTTCTCCATGCATTATTTTTCTGCTTTCTCCAGCATATGTTCAAATGTTCACAGAGCTCTGACCCAAAGCCCACCATGTACAATGGACACTGCTCTACCGTCTTCAGAAGGCTTTCCATCAGGTCATAAACTATGTGGATTGCTAGATGTCTCCTGAGGAACTACTGGACTAAGCAGGTGCTTGAACACAGATGTATATTTAAGTCCTTTGATGAGGTCCTCAAATAAATCTTTGTATTTCTTTACTTTTTCAGACTGAAATTTCCCACAGCCTTCTTGTATAGCTGGCATAATTATGTCCCTCTTTTACATGAATTTTCCAGCCTATTTATGCATTCTATTTATCTTTTTTTTCCATTTCAAGCCAACGTTTTATTTTAATCTCACTTCTTCACTCACAGATTCTGCTTATTTTATGTTCACCCTTCAGTTCACTCTCATGTCCGCTGTTTCTTGCCCTATCTCATTCCATCATCCTCACTGTTCCCTCCATCATCTACTCTTTGTGTCAAGCCTAAAAACAACACTGAGATTTCTTGAAAATTATTCTAGCAACACAAAATAAGAATCTAGACTTGAAAACAACATGGCTCAAGCAGATGTCACTGAAATAATAATTAGAAGCCAAGATAAAATACTGATGATGATAATAAAAATGAAGTTATGAATTAAGAGAGAAAACTGTGAAGGAGTTATCTGTTGAGCAATGAACTTCGCTAGGTTACAAAAATTCTGGAGGTCAAGAAGCACAACATGGCTAAAGCACACCCCAGCAAGAGTTGAAGAGAGGCAGTTGCCAGATTTTGCACTAATAACAGTGAGATAACATAAAGAAAGAAGAGGATGCTGCGACTCTCGGCAGTACCGAGATCAGTGGCAAAGAGGTAGCTACAGAGAATATTACTTTTGTTCAGAGAGTCTGACAAGCTGGGATTTGGGGAGGCAATGAAGAAACGAAATGTAGTATCAAAAA
Organism: Nyctibius grandis; assembly: GCF_013368605.1. Classification (NCBI taxonomy): domain Eukaryota; kingdom Metazoa; phylum Chordata; class Aves; order Nyctibiiformes; family Nyctibiidae; genus Nyctibius; species Nyctibius grandis. The sequence goes on from NC_090662.1 coordinate 82,646,871, forward strand.
AAAAAAAAAAGAGGTTTTCATGCTGCTATAAAACATCAAAGCTGTATTTTTTCAAGGAAAGCCAGTAAGATAACAGCAGTAAAATACCTTAAAGAAGCACGTGAGAGTTTGTGATAGACTGCATAGTGACACACTTGCTTCTTGTGCAAATCTTGGATACTGTTAATCAGAAACCCTTCCAAGAGCTTCATCAAGGGTTCAGGTCTTCCCCTATACTGCACTACAGTGCTCTTCATAAACTGCCAGGTCATCCTTTACATGGGGAAGTAGACCCTTTATTTAAACCCCAAAAAAGCACTAGAGTATTCTGCAGCAATAGTCCCAATTGTCATAGTAACATTCCTATAACCACTGGTGATTGGCTTCATTACCACAAATTACTATTTTTGTTTTAAACCTCCTCCCCCAAAAGCTTGCTACAGACTGACCAGCAATAAGCGAACATACTGGAGTCAGTAAAGCAATCACTTACTATGAGAAATAGGCTGAAAATGCTAAAGGTTTTTTGCTGTCTAAAACACCCATTTCAGATACTCCAGATGGAAGCCGATCAATGGAATTAGTGTGCTATCTTCAGTTCTGCCATCGGGAAATGAATACTGAAATAATCCTAAAAAAGCATTATTCTGTGGGAAAGCATGAGCCAGGTAAATCACTCTGCAGATGAAAGGTTTTCCAAAGGGATACACTCTCCTCTTCCTCCTCTTCATTATCTGAAACAGAATGCAAGTCCTGGCAAACCAAAACCATCGAGTCTCCCCTTAGCAGACTGGTTTGGACTCACTGGACAAACAAGGACTTTAAAGCAAAGGCAGCATGTCATCGAGACACTTGTAGATTTTAAGGTTTATCATGCACATTTCTACTGATGGAATCATTAGGCCTTCTAAATGAATACGATGACAGAAACATTTCCCATTGAATTTTAAAAATAAGCAAATAAAACTGCAACGTATTGAAGTGAAATATGCACTTATAAGCCCCCTTTTCCCAAAGAAAATACTTTATATACCTGCAATTTGTGTCAATGAGAAATAAACAACAGCTTTAAAAGACCAACAGACTCCTCAAGGATAACTGAATTACAATCGCATAACATGTGGTGCCATTTGAGGTGCTTACGACCACCCTTGCAAACCTCCCAGAGTTCTTCATGACGACGTCATGACCTAGAAATCCTGCTGGGAAACCTAACCCTCCTTCAGCTACAGAAGCAGCATGGCATCTGAGAGCACTAGTTTTTCTAAATGCCAGTTTAGCAGTGGTGATACGTGCCAGGGTTACAGCCTTCAAGCTGACAGCCCTCTGTCCCCAGCGGAGCGCGGGCGGGCGGAGGGTCTGGCACCGGCACCAGGCCTGGCGCGCTCCCCTGGCTGCCCGCGCGCCTCAGGCCTCTGCCGCAGCGACCTCCACCGAAGGGCAGCCCTAATTTCGTACCTACACGAGCTAAGAAATCCCTGGTTTTAAGCAGCAGATAAATGTATAAATGAGGGTGAGTTTTGTAATGCAGATTTATCTCCACAAAAAAGACGGAACGCACTCACCGATCCGTTCTGTGAGTACCATGAGATGGCAACATACACCGCTCCATCTGCAGCTTGGGGAATAAAATATTTCTGTGCAAGTTTGTAAAGTGGTCTTAAGGTCAAAAATTGGAATAAAACCTTTACAAATGCCTCTTTACCATGGCTCTTAGCACGGATTTCACAACCCTCATCTGGTAACTAGTGCACATAATGCTCCACTATAGTATTTTCAAAAAACTTTTGCCTATGGTGCATCTTTAATTGAAAGAGATTTTAAGCATCCCGTATTTCAGTCTCTGCTCTCTTCAGTGGCTTGTGCTGAAAGAAGTTATACCATCCCCATGATTTATTAAGGGGACTCTTTGGACAGTAGTTTTAAAACACATCTGAGATAGTTTTCTGTGCCAGCGAATCTCAATTTGCTAACTGTTATCAGTCCAATAACACTCAGTTGTGTGACCGTATCTTTTCACTGGAAGTCAGAGCTATTCCCACCTATATAACCAAAACCAGGGGGTATATTTCTTAGTTACCTGTGTGCCTCAAAATCCTACTGACTTCAATGAGAAGAAATGCAAGATCTATCCTCTTCTGTTTATAATCTCCTATTTCACCTGTCAATGAATACTTCAGTGCCTCATCAGATATATCGCATATTTGTTAACTGCAGATCTACAGGGCACTGAGCAACCTGTTTTGTAATGTGAACAAAATTCAGTGACTTAAATAAAACCTCTTATTTCTCTGTAATTACAATTACCTTAATCTGCACTAGAAAAAAAACCAACAAAATCCACCAAGATATTTCTCACCATGCTAAAACACACATCACTGTTCTCTTTTGCTGATTATAACGACCTGTCAAATACGGTATGACAAAATTCTTCACTGAAATTAATTTTTTTTTCAAATTAGCTTTCCTCCATTACTCTCAAACACAAATATTATACATGTTTCTCTCATTAATTTATTTACAAATAACACTAGCGTACTTGTTAGCTTTAACTGTCATAAGAAGATTATATAGACACAGCAAATAGGAAATGAGATAAATTATTTGTCTTTCGCAACTTAGCCCTAACATCTACTTCTGTGGAGTTCCCTCCAAAAATATACTGTACCTACTATATGCCATAGTTCTGACCTGGCATCCAGAAAAAGAGATAGATGAATGAGTTCAGAAAATACAAAAATTGCACATTTGCCTATGAAATCTAATTCTGTATTTACTTAAAGCAGTTACCGCTTCGAAACCTTCCTAGCTAGTCTTATTTTGAATGATGATTGTATGATTTAAAATTACTTTTTCTCATTTCCCTACCTAGGTTGCCAAAACTACAGTAACTGTATATTCTGTTTATGAAGATTTAATTTTATTTTGGCTCATCAGCAGTATCATTTTCTGAATCAAATTTTCATCCATACAAATAACTGTTCATTTATTCGATTGAAAAAATAAACACAACCTAATAATATTGCTTTGTTTTCACCTTAAACTTCCACTTTACAATATATCCAATACATTTTAGATTTAAACATTGCAATACTCTAAGATTTACAAATAGACTGAACATTTGTCAAGGCTAAATGCATTATTATAATCCTACATACGATCTTGCCTGAATGTATAAAATATTACCATATTTGGATAAAATATTTAAATGGATACATTTTTCTTAAGTGAAACCAAATCTTTTTATTGAAAAATATACTGGTTTGGCTCAATATTACCTGTATTTATCCCAAAATACCTGCAGAGGTAGCTAATATATTTAAGTAATTACTTCTAGGGAAAGAAATTTTAAATAAATACCTAAAATCTACAAAACTGATTCCTCACTCTAAAAAATTTTCCTTCATCTCTGGCAGTATTTCAAAATCTACATTACTGAAAATCATGAGCATACATTTGTAAAAGACAAATTACAAGCCCACAAAAGGTAATACTCATTCTAAGGGAAAATAGCTAAAAATACAGGTTATGTGGGAAAATTATCAAAAATGGACATTCCTATATGAGTAAACTAGGGTTGCAGGGATTTGATTCTACATTTCAGTCTGCAATTTGGGTATGTCATCCGATTAAGCTTTTGAATCTCTTAAAATATTATTTACTGAGAAGACTATGTAAGTACTGAAACATTATCTATTTAAGAAACAGTTTCGTTTAATTTTTAACTGGAGAATGTTCATTTTCTTCACCCTTTTGTGACAAGTTGCCTCACACTCATTTCCTAGCCTTCATCTGTACAAGACCCGCGGGTCAAGTCCTACTTGCCTGTGACACACACTTTATTCAAACCAATTTCCATGGAAATTGTGTATAAATGCACAGAATTTGACCAATTTTATCATTCACATGTCTCTCGAGGGCAGAATACATCCCACCTGGTCGAGCATGTTTTCTCCCATACCAAAATTACATCAGAATATGTGGAAGGCTAATACTGAGCAGAGGATTATGTTAGTAGACAGTTCAAGTAGTTTTCATGTAAGCGTTCAAAATCAGTGTCGGTCAACAGCAGTGTTAGTTTGTGGGTCAGCAAAGTACAGCAGAGGTGCATGGCACACAGCACCCCCCGGAACAGCCAGCAGCAGAGGCAGCAACTCCCCTGCTCTGAGTTAGGCAGGAGCCAGGAGCTGCTATTTCACACAGAGGCAAGTTAATACTGGTAAGACAGTCCACAGGGTCTTCCCTTTTTTGTACAGCAGCACCTCTCGGCTGCGGATGAACTTCTATTGCCAACATCCTCATCCAATTTCAGAAAGAAATCTAACACTCTTGAAAGGTTGCTGCTCTCTACATCAACACAAGAACAGAAAATAAAAGCAGCCAATCTATTCCTGTAGTTCAAGATGAATGAAATGCCAAAGTACCAGCACACAAATATATATATATAAGGTGGAACATAGAACACAGCTTACATGTAAATATATTTATAGTGATACTACTTCTGAGATCAGTATATCTTTTTCTATTAAGTCCTGGAGTTAAATTATAATATTAATCAAGCAAACCCTTAACAGCTACATTTCTTTCTCTTAGACACAAAACTTTGAAAATTAAGTATACTGTCCTATTAATTTTGTCGTTTCTACTTTTCATTCATTTATCTGCATCTATCTCATTTAAATCCTTCACGTCATCTGATTGATTAATGTTCAGGGAAAGAATCACTGGATTTGTTCTGTTTATTTTGCCAGGTATCCTCCCCAGGACTGATACAAGGAAAAAATACTCAACAGTTGTTTAGGCCACTGACCTCTCCTACCCATAAAGTCATGTTCACAAAAAGCCCCCCAACATGGTCCGCAGGAAATGGAGACAAAGGCAACTAAACCCTTTCCTTCAAAGAAAAACAGAGAGGAAAGACAGTATGGGAGAAGTCCCAGATACATGGTACTGAGAGGGAGCGTTTCAGGTCAAAAACCTCTGGATATTCTTCAGACCTAAAATGGATCCCAATGATTAGCAAAGCATCCTGTCCTACAGTGCCCTCCTCACACAGGGATGCTTCAAATCACTGCTCTCCCTGAAGCTCCTCATAAAAGAAACAAGATTGAGGAGAAGAGCTACACTGAGAGTGCATTCACGGTACTAGAGGCAGCTCAGCTAGCTCAGGTGGAAGCTATCACACGGCAAAACACAGCGCAGGTTTTGCCAAGTGACAGGAACGCCTGGTCAGTGACTGAGCTGGCTGCCTCCAAACTGTGACTCCGAGCTGTATGCACTGTACATCAGCTGATTCACTGGCTGCTTGAAAAACTCTTTTGAAAATTTTACTTGGACAGACTACAAATTTTCATGCGATGCAAAAGATGCTAGAACAAAGCCAAACAGTTCAGGGGTGAAAAGTAAAGGGAAATCAAAAGGAAAAAAAACTTAGGAGGAAAGTATCAAAGTAGTGAAATGAACCCACTATACGTTTTGGGGTTTTCTTTTCTTTCTGTCTTAATCAAGCTGGTGAAACAAGAACATTTTTTTGGTGTTGCCAAATCTGAAGTTTCCACTGAAATGTGCTGAAGCTGACATTTTTTTTGTTTTGGTGCTTGTTCAAGGTACTAGATTGGTAACTACCGGCAGTAGCTGAGTTTTAATCCATCCCACCCCCCGCTGCAATAGGCAAGGTATCTTAACCAAAAACTACTCACACTAGGGACAAAGTGTTGAGGGGCAAAACAAAAAATACCTCAGAACAGCAATACAGTGAAGATAAGCTGCGAGTAAGAAATTTTTTTGTTTACTACCAAAGAACCAGAAGAAAGGCTGTCCCACAAAGTTGAAATACTCGTAGTATTACTATTTATTATTACATGAACGTCCACAAACCAAGGGAAATCCAACAGCAAACCATGCTACGCACTGTGCAACCATGCAGTAACAGAGAATCTCTGCCTCAAACAGCTTACAGTCTCCAGAAGCTCCACAAAGGATATGGGAGAAAAATAATACAGCAACGCAGGGAAATGATCAGCGCAGTGGCAGAGCACTATGTTTCTTCCATTTTCTTTTACAGAAAAGGAAAAAATACATGGGATTAGTGTCACAAAAGACAAAAGCAGAGAGAAGATGGGATATGATAGAGTCAGTGAGAGGAGGAAAAAGGTGATAAGAAATAAAGTGACAAGCAGGATGTTTGAGCTATACAGCACGTTAAGCTAAGTGATGCAACTGCGAGAGCTGGCGAAGAGGGAGCTTAAGCAAAACAGCCAATTAGGAAAAGGCAGAGAAAAAACAGTCAAAAATACCAGTAACCATCGGTCTCCTTCGTATGCTGCTTCTACAGCTGCTCTGCTGGCTTCAGTCTTTGGTTGAATGGCAAGACCCTCACCTGCCATAAGGGAAGCTGGACTGGCTATATGGCAGAGGAACTGAATTTAAAAGGTCAAGAGGGCATGCTGCATAAAAAATAGCTTTCAAAAAAGTGATATATGCTAAATATATTAATCTGTTTTTTAGCAGAAATGTATAAATTGAAAATATATAGCAAGTAAGGGCAAATACTTGCAATTGAAATGTATTATACATATGTACTACATCACTGAATCTCCGTAAAAAAGATGAGTCCTTATTACACTAATACTAGTATGGCTCTCTATAGTCATACATAATACAGCATACTTAAATGACACTATGAACCCAATCTTACTCCCATGTTAAATAATGGCATTTTAAATAGTGACTGAATAGAAAACATTAAGCATTTTGTATTTGGGTTAGTGTAATGAATCCCAAATCAGTTATGACTGCACGTTACTACATATATGCCGTGATGGTTACTTGTTAATTCTAACACAATTTCCACTGTCGTATCAAATCACAGCAAAACTGTCACACTTGTTGACAGTTTCAACAATAAGGTCAATTGTTTCAATAATAAGGTCAAGCAGTGAGCAGTCACAAAGAATGAACTGCTTAACCCTCCAGCGGTAGCCAGTGCAGAAGCAGGTGAATAGCCATCACCATAACAGCTCTGCTCCTTTTTGCAATAGATCTGATACTGGACTGCCACTCTGCAACCTTACCCAAGCATTACTTTCACACGTGATTTTAGTTGTAATAACATCAGCCTGAAAAGATGACTTTCTAATAGGAAGTCAAAGGATGACAGTCCAGTGACCTTAAAGGACCCTCTTAAATTACTAACCTTGCTTATGTTTTGAAACATAACCTAGAATATCCAGAATTGAAACAGAAGCATGTATTTAAGTTAGAAATAATAATTACAGACTACCTTGCCCTCAGACACTCTCACACAGACAAAATTTACCTACGGACAATGATCACAGAATCCAAACTGGTGTATGATCCACAACATCCAAATTAAAGTTTCCAGCACTACACTCAGTAGTATTCTGACAGCTCAAACCGTACCTTGTAATATTCTAATATCTTAATGTAACAGCAACATGTGAAAAGGCTCTTCCCTCAAATTACCTTACACATCCTCTCTAAATTCTTCAAAACAAGGTTCAGCAAGAATCAAACAGACTGCATAGACTTATTTTTACTGTGTTTATTAATCATTTGAGATGAAAACTGTCTTCATGGACAAAAATATTAAAATTCTCAATTATAAATGCATATGTTTATTTATTATTTGACATTGTTTCCATATGTCTGAAGAAAGAAACTGCCTAGATAATTGACTAAGCAGTTACCTGGTTTCAGGGGATTTGAGTCTCCTTCCTTGTAATTCAGTGGCAGAACTCTAGCTGACTTAAAAAATAGTAACCTTTTTATACACCTCTACATGTTCTACTACATAGAAGAGCCCACTCCTGTGTAACTCTTCAGGTGAGGAGGACTGCACCTGAAGCAGCAGATCTGATCATATTTGGTTCCTACAAGGACATAATCTGGACATTTTTTTTCTAATTCCGTATAATAAATTCAATTAAATAAATACGCCCATGAACAACACTACATTATATGAACCATTAATTCAAGAAGCAGAAGCATCAATGTCAGAATTGGACATGTATGCCAAATCAGAACTCTACTCTGCTTTACATTGCTGCTGACAGTTCCTGTAATGAGCACACAGCATTAAATAAAAATCATGATCTGTTTGTTTAAAGAAAGATCAGAGCGCCAGCTTTATCTTTGCATTCTCTCATGCTTGTTGTCTGGCATCACAAACTAATACCAAAACAAGATCTTATTAATATCAGCTCAATATGGTTTTGTACAGGGCACGAGGGGTTTGCTCTCGTCCAAGCAGGTTTGTATATCTTTAAAATGGGCATTTTTCTTCACATGAACATGTACAGGTGTTCTCAGTGGTTACTCTGCTTTAAATTAGACTGAAGGAGAGCAGGGAGAGAAAAGATAGAGGGAATAATGTACAAGCAAGAAATTTTAAGATTCTTCTCTCTCAGATAGGTTGAGACAATGAAATAAACCAGAAGAGCCAAGCTGAAACTGTTTAAACATACCATTAAAATTTCATGGGTAATAATTAATATCAATCAATTCATATATGTATCATACATGGGATCGCCATTACATTTAATAATTTTTTAAAAAAACATATGTAAAATAGAAACTAACCTCCCCCATTTGTGTAGTACACTACCAGAAAATTTATAGTGCCTGGCATCATGAAACTGTTTAGTATGAATGGGTGCAACACAGATCACCACCACACAAGGACTCCTTAACTGGTCTTCTCAAAAGATACACTCTTTTTTGGTAGTTAAATTGCACATTTAAAATGTAGTCTTGTATTTTAAATATCTACTGATAGTATTTTGAAAAACTGAGAGCTCACTTCATCAGGAGCCAATCACAAAGTTTAATAATCTTGCCTAGTTATCAGTTTATCCAGAATATCCAAAGCTCTTTTATATTAGTCTAAATTACCTACTAAATTTATTAAGCCTTAACTGAAGCTGAAATGGCTATCGATACCATACATTATCAGCAGATCTCTTAATTATTACATTGTCAAGGTATAGATTGTGTAAGCAAAAATCTTCAACCATTGATCTTCCTCCAAAGACAACGGAATGTTTAGAATCTGTCTAGTTTCTGCATGTTTCCCACCTTTACCCTCTGTGTTATCCATAGGCAAGTATATGCATTTATAAATGTATTCCACACTATCCATCTGAAAGTGCAAAATATAAAATGCGGGTATTAAAAAAGCAATGTGTCAAAAGCAATGAAATCCCTACCCAAATGTCTCTAATCTTTTTCTCTGCTCCACTGCTTTGAGCGTGCTGGATACCAAATAACAGAGCAAAAATTACACAACAATTAGCATTAATCCTGAAAAACTTCTCGCACGGTTTCCTCCCGGAACAAAACTTTGGAGGTCACTAAACCCTCTCCGACAAAGGAAAGTTCTTCCACTTCCCTCACCCCTTTTCCCCGGCTACGCGAGGGGAAGCTATCGGGGAAGGCGCACACGGATTTTCCTCGGGGGCTTCTCTCCCGGGAAGTGTCCGGTGGCGACTGGTGACACCTGCGCACGGGGGTAGGGGAGCGGCACGCCCGGGGGTCGCCGCCGCCTCCCGCCCGCCCGCGGCAGCCCAGCCTCCGCGGGAACTCTGCGAACAAAGTAACTTGCCGGCTGGCTGGCGGGAGGCGGCCGGACACGCGTGGGGCAGGGGGCCGCTCTCCCTCGTCGGCAGCACGCACTCGCACGGCCGCAGAGGCAGGCGCGGGCAGGGCAGCGGCAGCCCTTCCCCGAGAGCACGGTGACAGCCCTTACCTTCACACACCCCTTCCTCACGCCCGGCGGCAGGCGAGCGCCGGCAGCGCAGCACGGAGGCAGAGCAAGGGGAGCTGCCAGGCTCTCGGCGGCTCTCCCTCCGCCTCTCTCTCGCTCCTCAGAGAAGCCCTTCCCCGCCCCCCCGACCGCCTCACTCTCTCTAGCTTTGGGGCATATATATTTTTTTTAAGGAGCAAAGAGAAGCCACGGGGAGGCTTGGTTGGGAGACGCAAAGCCCTGACGCGCTCGGGGGTGGGGAGGGGGGGAGGGGGGGGCTGGAGGGGTTTCAGACCCTCGCACGGCAACACAGGCAAACCCATCCCCCCCGTCTCCTCAGTCCCCGGCCGGGGAAGGCAGCGCTGAGGCTCGAACCTCGCTGCCTTGAACCGATCCCGCACCGGGGAACGGGCCCTGCGCACAATCCCCCCGCCCCGAGCCGCCGGGGAGACCCCGCCCGGGGCGGCCGCACGCGTCCCTCCTTCGCTCCCCATCCCTGCAGGGGCGCGGGGGGGTCGGGGAGGGGGCGCCCTCAAAATACTTACCCTGCCCGCCGGGGCTGCTTTGAAGACGCAGGATTTTGTGCGAGCGATCGTCTCCTTCTCCGGGAGCCCAGCCTCCCCTCCCCCCCCCTCCCCTCCCCCGCCTCCCCCACCGCCTTTGGGGGGCCTGGAATCCCCCACTGCCGGCCCTCCCCTCCTCCCCGCCTGGCCGGGGAGCCCTGCCGACCGGCCGTGCCCCGCGCCGCCGGAGCGGTGAGCTGCCGAGGCTGCGGCCGGGGCCGGGGCGGCCCACTGGGGTACGGAGCCCGCGGTGCTCCATGGCCCCCGGCCGGGGCCGGGACTCGCTGCCGGCCTGCGCGGCGGCGGAGGCGCGGGTTGGCGCCCTCCCGCCTCGGGTGGGGGTCAGCGGGGGGGGCGGTGCGGGGCCGCTTCCGGCGGGAGGGGAAGGCTGCGCCCCCCCTGCCCTCCGCCTGAGAGGCCGCTGGAGCCCGTCGGGGGCTGCCCGCCCCGGGCTGCCCGCTCCGGGGCAGAGTTGAGGCAGTACCCTGCGGGAGCGTGTGTCTGTAGGGGGGGAGGCACGAACTCCGTGCCGGCCTTTCAAGAGGCTTGTCGGGGGGCGGAGGGGGGTTCCCGGCCTCCCGTGCCCGGTCGCTCCCCTTCTCCCCTCAGAGATCTGGGGGAAGTTTGGCTGCGGGGCTCCCGGGGGTGCCTGCCTGCAGCCAGGCCGCGCCGCGCCGGCCCTTAGGCGGGCGGGCGGCCCGCTGGGGTCAGGGCCAGCTGTGCCCACGGCCGGAGCCCGCGTCCCCGCCGTGGCCGAATTGCTCCTCTCCGGCCAGCGCCTTGGGGCCAGGGGAGCCGCTGGCCGTCCCTTCTGCAGTGCAGGTGGTGGTGGTGGTGGGCGAGAAGGACTCGGGGGCTCCAGGGGGGTCTGCGGAGGTCCAGTCCAATGTGAGGTACTGGTACTGCAGTGGGGAAATTCGGGGTGTCATGAGGGAAGGCCCCTTCGCTGCCAGCGCCTGGTGTGTTTCTCAGGGGCCCTGAGCACGCACAGCTTCCTTTCGCTTCAAAATCAGGCCATGATAGAATCATAAATATATAATATTACACTCCTATGATATTATGAGTAGAGAGCAGGAGAGTTAAATGCATACATCGAGGAGAGGCAAATTACATATAAAGGGCTTTACTGCACAATTGTCGAGCGATTCTAAAATGAAATATTTTAAAATCCTTCCAAGAATAAATTTAATTCCTGCATGCTCGTTACCGTATCGCCTACTAGGCAAGGAAGCATGCTGGATATCTAGCAACAATTAGTGGAGTTACATCTGCTTTTAGTGCACATGGTGACTTTATCACTGATCAAACAGTCTTTTTAAAATCCTGAGCTGGAAAATATCCATTCCATAAAAGAAAATTGCGATTTGGACATTTGTTCTATGTCAGAATGAAATAGACGGCGTTAGGAAATTTTCCGGAGGAAACAAAAAGGAATGCATCTTAGCCTAGCCCCATAGTCAGTGTATTACCGAAGCAGAGGCCAAACTTGAACACAGGCCTCTGCACAGAGGGGGGAATACCTCAGCTACCCACTGAGCCACTATCTGTTCTGCGCGCAGACGGAGATGAGGCTGGGCTGTGCATCAGAAACTGAAAATTGGACCTGAGAACCCTGCCGCACAGTTTCTGTTACTGGCAAAACATATATTTATCTTGAAAGTTTGCATTTTGACGTGTCAGCGCTTTTACAACAATATAAATGTGCTTGAAAAATTTTTGATCAGCCTAATGGTTAGGACCTATTAGAAGCTGCAGAACATATTCACAATCAATTCACTTACTCAGATGCATGAATACAAGCTTAGTAAAGTAATTACAGGCACTGTTTTTTGGAAATCCTGAGGCTGTGTAGTTTCCTCATGGGAAATATGAGTAATAAATTCCTACCAAAAAATGTGCTAAGCATTGTTCTTATTTATTTTTGTCTTTAATATTAAAAATTGTTAATTAAATGTTCCAGGTAGGATAAGGGTGCTTGGATGTAAATCCTTCATTTTAACAATTGTTTAAAAGAGCAAGCAGAAAAAATTGATCTTGGTAATTTAGATCTTCTTTTTACTTTTTAAATGTCTTTCTTAAAAGAAATTGATTTTCCTTTTTTCGTAAACATGTAAACATAAATTTGCAACCGATCAGTATTGCCAAATCTGGTAATTTTGATGCATCAATGAAGGGGTGACATTGTATTTGTACACATTGAATTAATCTATTTTAGCTTTAAAATCTTCTATTCAGAATATTAATTCCTCACCCTTTATAGTTACAAATTAGGGAATGGTACTTTACTTTTTTAGTTATTTATGATTTGCATCAAATTCTGTTTGTATGAAAACTGCCATTCAATTAAAATCTACATGAGGTCATTTTAAATTGTTCATTAAGACTACCTTAAATATGCTTGATGCATTTCAAAAGCATGTTTGCATTTTAAAATATTTTATGAAACGATTGAAATAATGACCTGTAGAATGGGAATTAAATTGGAAGCTTCTAGTGGCCATGTCCTTCACAATCTTGAAGAAAGTAGATCTTATCCTCTCATACTTAGGTTTAGCTGTAGATTGACAGAGGAAAATAGGCAATCTTACTTTTTCTACTCTTACACTGATTTTTCAGCTTTGAGTTAAATAGTTCTTAACTGAACTACTTGACTGGATTGAAACAAAGAAGATATTCACCCCGCCTGCAGAAGAAACTGCAGCTCTCAAAAATTGCTTTCCTGCATCAGTTACATCCTGTTCCCCATCTGCTTAGCCAGTGACTTCAGTCAGTTCAGTGGCATCACCTTCAGAACTTCAGCAGCAAACATCTTTTTTTGATTGACTGTCTTAACTCACGTCAGTACACGACAGCAAGTATAAAACCTAAGTTAGCTGCAATATCGAGTATAAACTGAAGAGATGCAGATAAAATATCAACAAAATGTTACTTTATTTTTTTAAAAATAATGAATTGGGGGGGGAAATATGGAATAATGTTGTCCAGTTAGGACAGCACTTGTAATGGGATTTTGATCAAATTCATGGGATAATGAAGCAAGGAACTCCTAAACACTTACCCTTGGTTGTAGAAAGAGGTTGTTACTTTAAGGTGGAAGAGCTTATATATCTTATTTTTTGAATTATTAGTTTTTATGACAGAAAGTACTCTGTGTGAACCTTCACTTACATAGCAATAGACAAAAATTAATTTCAGGTGATAGGGGAGGAAATGATCCCCTTATCTAAAGTGAAAGGTAGTTGGGTAAATGAAGTTCAGAAGATCACTGGAGAAGGCAGAAACAGATAATAAATATAATCCTGTATAACAGTGCATCACTATTTCTGCTGAATTTTTGTACTTAATTTGGCTTTTTGGTGGTTGACAATTATTTATGTGTAGTTTAATTTAAATCCTTCAAAATCACCCATTAAGTGAACAGATCTAATCTACATTAGGATTTTTTATGATTCTCAAGTAGTTTGATTTTTACAGATAAGAGTTTGTGCAGACTTTCTGTCAGCACAGTGTCACTGCAGAAGAGGAACAGTAGGCCACTGCTGAGTGACAGCCTATAGCTCTGAAATCTGCAATCCATCCTCTCTTAGGTTATGCAGTTCCTATCCTCTGTGCTTCTTTGACATGTCAGACTTCCTGCAGGTGAACTGCAGAGTTAGTCTATGCGTATGCACTGAAGTCCATACTTCCTAAACTTGTCTGACCTCTGCTCCTATGATGCTTTCCTGAAGGATCAGATTTAATGCATGTGTGCAAATAACAGCTGACCTATACATTTAGTGTGGTCTTAGCCAGGACGCCTGAATATATAGCATGCAAGTCAGAGTTAGTGTACATGAGCTCTGATGCACTGCTGTATATCCATAAAACCTGGACAAATACAGAAAAACATCAGGTTGTGCCTGGGCATAATCACCACATGGAGAGAATGATGTATGTAGGAAGTCTTGTCTATAAAGAGGCCTTACCTCTTCGTTGTCCGGAATGGAGAGACCTGTTACATGGGCAGTGGAACTTTACCGCTAACACAAAAAATGTGTTACAGGGTTTTTACCCTAAATTTTACGTCTTTTTCACAGAAATTTAAAACTGAGTCTGATGCATGACTATCATCCTATTGTCATTTCTTTAGTAGGAAGGAGGCCTCTAACATGCATTATATTTTTAATCTAATAAATACATGCTAGTTCTTAACACTAAACATATCAATCAAATCAGTCTCATTCATATGTAGTTTTCCAGTAAACCTCAGTGATCTTTCAACTGTGGTGAGGTTGCCTCCAACTCCTCATAAAATATGGAACTGCAGTACTCTGCCCATGGGGAAAAAGCCTGAAGCCACATAGTGATGTGTCTGTTCAACAGTGTGAAAGAGAAATTCCCTATTCATAGTACTGCATAGTCAACATTACCTGCTGGTAAACTTTAAATTGCCTGAATTGCTTAACATCATGTTTAAAAGCTGTTTGTTTCTTGCTTGTATTATGTTGTGTTTGACAAAATAGAAGAGACAGAAGTCTCACAGTTGCTTGCGTACCGAGCAAACAATTGTACGTTGTCCAATTGTACAGGTTTTTCTTCTTCTTAAAACTATGGTCTAGTAATAGTATAGATACCATAGGGCCTTTTAATTTGCCCATCACAAGGAAACTGAAAAGCTGAAGTCTGAAATCTCAAAGCACAATTATGTGAATTGTGAAACTGAGTAGGTATATCCAGCAGCTACAGAAAAATGACAGGACAAAACCTCAGACAAGCCAGCATTGTTTCATCCCAAAGATGCCAAAAATGTCTTTGGAATTATATTCAGCTTTTAATTAAGACAAATGAGAAATGTCACAAATCATCCATTTTACAGGTCACAGCAAAACCACATAACTACTATAGAATTTCTCCTTCTCAAACACTGATGTAGTTCCCAGTTTCATTTAACTGGAATTTTTCTTGATGTTTACTACTGTGTCAGAGGCTGGAGTACTACAAATAACTCTAAAGCCTGAATAGTTCCTTACGTTACTAATAGAAAGATGAAATGCCTGCATTCTCCTGTATTAAGAGAAAATTAAGTAGAGTGAATAAAAAAGAAAACAGAAAGTATTTGTATTTTGAAAGATCTAGAGTTATATATTTGGAACAGCTCTAAAGATTAGCTTCTTTTCAGGGCTATAAATTAAAAAATATAACTGAGATGCCATCTATAGTGATGAAAGGGATTCTTTTTTTTTACCAGTGATACGTATCCTTCAGCTCAGGGGAAAAAGTCCATTTCAACAATCAAGTGGACACATTTGTGCTCCTATTTTAGGAACACAGGTCCCTTTTATAGACATTGAACACAATTTACTAGTGGAAATTTTTCATTTATTATAACTGCTTCATGTAGTGTCTTTCATGTAAACATTGTAAAAAGGATTTAGTGTTGGATTTAGAAGTTGGGGTTTGTTTTTTTTTGCCCTTTGTTCTTATTTTGTATTTTATTTCTTTGGAGAACTCTTTTTTTTCCCCCCCTTTCAGGAAATTTCACATAATCTTTTCCATTCGTCATCAGCCAGGTTGCTGATTACCAGAGTAACTGCCAAGCTTTCAACTCCTTGTCATCAATGGGCTGTGAATGACAGACAGCATTAATGTTGGCAAGCTCCCACTCTCCTTTTCGCCTTTCCCAAATGTAATTAAACTGCACTAATACAGCAAAAGAAAAGCTGCAGCTTTATTTTACTCACCCTAATAACATAACAATTAAATCATAGAAGCACACAATACAGTCAAATAAACCCGTCATGACAAGGAAATTCAGAGGTAAGGGAAGTGTGTATCTACCATTTACAGAAAAACATGAGTAAAGAGTCTCCTTTCCTTTCCTAGCACTACCATGACTGCACTGTTTGACCTTCAGCAAGATGATATGGCCAGCATCTGAGTAACCGCTCTGTTGCAGCCTGGTGAAGGGCCTCAAATGTTTCCTCTTCTGTTGCACGTTTGGTTTAAGCATAAAGAGAATAATTATCTTCTCCTTCAAATGATCTGTTATCTCCCTGGTAGGGGACAGCTGGATAAGGAACAGAAATTATGTGGGTCATAACGTACAGTTCGAACAGCATTGCACACCTTACCCACCGGAAAGAGGTGGCATTATCCTGATCTTTGAGGAAGTTCTGGGCCTTCCATTTAAAGTCTGTAGGGGTTAAAGGATAGCCAAGAGTCAAGAAGAGGGAGAAACCAGAGACCTCACCTCACTTGCAGAGGACTGTGGAGGTTTGTAGAATGCACAGATACCACTGACACCTCTGAGGTAGGTAAACTGTCAGTAGACGAATTTATATATGTTTCTCTGGACCAAG
Organism: Nyctibius grandis; assembly: GCF_013368605.1. Lineage (NCBI taxonomy): Eukaryota > Metazoa > Chordata > Aves > Nyctibiiformes > Nyctibiidae > Nyctibius > Nyctibius grandis. The sequence goes on from NC_090662.1 coordinate 82,663,514, forward strand.
GCGAGTGAAGAAGCTGCCGGCCCTCAGAAAGGCAATGGAATTTGACCATAAACCTGTCATTCCTTGCAGCAGTGCTCTAGGGTGGGAAGCAAGCACTCATAAGGAGGCTGAGAACTGATTGCCGTGAGCTCTGTAAGCACAGCTCTGAGGCTAGCATACATGCTGGCACGATAGCCTGTCTCATTTTTCAAGTTATCAATAAAAATAATGCAGTTGGCTTATAAGAACTACTGTAAATTGACAGTAATGCAAATAAATAGTTTGACTAAATGCAGACAGAATAAAATAAAGAATATTACACAGCTAGCCAGAAACAAGGGGCACCATAGTCAGCAGGAAAAGCATGGAAGAGCCAGGACCCTCCCCAGCATATAGCTGGGCAACAAGAAAGGGAGCTTGGTTACTGACCAAAGTAGACACCGCTTCAAACATGACAATTATGAGGCCAGTCTGGCTAAACAGACTCTAAATTTAGAGTCTGTCTGCTTGTGCAATTTTGGTGACTAATAGTGACTGTTAGTAGACAGGTGGTACCTTATAAATCCAGCCTGTGCCAAATTCTCTGAAGATCTGTTATCATGGAGTAAGTAATTTACCAGTGTGAACAAACTGTCCTGCAACACTAAAAGCAGTTCAGTACTATGGTAGTCTTCAGAGGAAGAAACCTTTGGCTGAAACCAACTTTTAGACAAAATTTACAGCAGGAACTTTACATAAGAATGTAAACCCACTGGAGTAAATGAATAGTGTACAGAAGGAACACTAAAGAGATGCAGTTGAAGGTTTCTAATAGATTTATTCTGATATAGTACTGTTCCTTTAAACAGGCAGTTGCAAAAGACCCTTTGTTTAAGCATCATGATTTTCTCCTTGATTTTTCTCCTTGATTCAGCAAAGATCGAGGCTGCAGTGTTCCAAGCCAGCTCCAGGACATCAGAGGGAGAACCAGCACACCAAACACCCACCTCATCTGTTTTTGCCATCAAGAAAAGAAAGAAGAGGCCACAAATGACATGGAAAAAACATCAGAAGAGCATAACTGAGCCTTCAGATGTTCTTGTGTGTCAACCATCATTCTCGTTAGAAAAAAAAAATATGGTAGATTTGGTTCCTGTGTAGAAACTACCTTGAATACTTTAAAAGGCTTTCACTGAGTGACCATGAATAGATGATTCCCCAGATCCTGTAGCAATTTAATCTGATTTTTCAGACTGAATATTAAGTGAAGATTGGCAATAGAAATTGGCCCCAAAAATGAGAAAAAATGCAAGCAAGGTTTGCAGAATTTCAATGTGATGACCTCTGATTTTCATAGTGGGCAGCTACATTTGAGGGACCACCAGAGGAGGTTTTGGTCCAGAACTCCTCCTGGCCTGTTCGCTACACCTAGATAATACACTGGGCACATGCCCATCTTTGAACAAAATTAGATATATTTACAAATAGGCTAGGATCAGCTCAAAGCTGCTGATCTGAAACTGTACGCAAAGCAATAAGAATTGTGTTAAAAAGAATGAGTTTAGGTCTGGCACACAACAGTGAGGAAGGAAATTCTACTCTTAAGATCTTTGAACACCAGCCAGCTCCCCAGAGACTCCCAGATGTGCAGTTTTGTGGGACTTTAATCCTACCAGAGGAGGTTTATTTATGTGTTTCACAATATTACATAACATTTGCATAAAAAGGATAGGAAAAGAATGTTATTTCAGTGGTCAGTGTGTGATTTAGTATTCAGACACAAAGAGGTTCTTCTGACTTTTTCTCTATTAACTGACCAGGGCTTCAAACCTCATTTTCAATTAGACGCAGATGCTGGTGTTTATGGACTCAGTATTGATACAGGAATGTAAATTACTTGAGAGGATGACAGTTTTTTAACAGTCAATGGATAAACTCTCCTGGGAAAGATTATCGTATGCTCTGCCAGTGATTAAAACTATAGAACATGTTCACAACTACTTGTATGGAAGGAAGCTTGTGATGGGAACAGACCAGCAGTGGTCTTCAGATTCAAAACCAGAGGGGCAACTTACTCCAACCTCAGACTGGAATAACTGTGGTGCTATGGTTTTGTAGTAACCCAAAAGCATGGGTTCAGGCTTAACATTGACTGCTATTGATGTTTTGTCCAGATAGCTTCGTTGTGGGATTGATTGCAAATGCCAGTCTAAACAAGCAAGGAGCAAAGAATTGATTGTTCAGGGGAATGAGCATGTTTGGGAAGAGGTGATTTTTTCCTCCCTTCCTGTGTCTTGCAGAAGTGCAAATCCAGAGGAACAGTAGCTACTGGGATTTCCAAGAAACCAAGTGATTCCCACAGAGAGAACCTCATACCAGAGTACTGTGCTATTGACAACAGCTATCCTGGAATATAGTCTCTCCCTTAGCATAGCTCAGTGAAAACTCTGTTCACAGTGGAATGGCTCGGGGTTTAAGATCAAGTTCTGTATAAAAGATAGGTAGAAAACAGTAGATTATTATAAGCTCTATTGGCCAGCTCTAGAGCCATTGATGAAGAAGACTGTAGTGTAATATCATCATTTAAAAACTTCTGGATATTTGAGAGGTTGCAGTGTTATGATTTCCTTTGCATGAATTACAAACAAGATGTAAAAAAAGTGGCTAGGAACTGTTAAGAGACAGGGAAAGCCTCTGTTGGGCAGTATTTTCCTAAGCAGATATTTCCAGTATTTTTTAATAAGGACTAGTAATTATTACTTGCTTGAGGTTTTCAAACTAGTTCACAAAATGGCATAAAGATTACTTGAGAAGGCACTGTCAGAGCCCTGAGTGCACTAACAAGTCTTAATGACCCTGACCAGCCTCACCTGAAGCCTCCACCCACACTCATGGGCCCAGGAGCTCTATTTAAACTCAGCCCTGGCCCTTCACTTTCTCCCTGAGCTTTGCTGGGGAAGTGATGGGTCATGGCCATGCTCTGCAGCCTCTTGATCTGGCTCTTAACTTGTGGGCTGACTTCCTGGCTTGACTGGGGACCTGCCTTGTTGCTGTGGACCTGTCTCATGATCACTGGACCTGATCTTAACCCTGGCCTATGGACTGACTTTCTAGCTTGACTTGAGACTTGCTTCTTCACCATGGTATTGCCTTAAGATCTAGATTTTTGGTTGGATCTGGCCTCTATCTCTGGATTTGTCCTGCTAAATCTCTTGAGTTCTGAGGGATTGGCCCTGGCTAGTGAGGCACCTGCCTTGGTGGCCCCAGTGTTCCCCTTGGCTGACCTTCCTTTAGGGAATAGCCCTGCTTGCTCCCTTACAGATGTGAAGTAGAGCAAACTGTAGTAAAGAGGATGAATTAGATTTGGAATTTGTGGAGTGGGTCATACACAGGTCGGGGAAGACATTTTGAATCAAAAGTTTCTGTGGATTTGTGAGACTATAGGAAATCTATTAAATAACTACCATCTCAGTGCACCAACTTCTGATGAGATAGAGGAATTCAGAGTGGATGCTGGTAGTTCAGCTGGCTTTCTTATCAACAAAAGACAGGAATTGGCATTTTGTATTCCTTTTAAACTTGTAGGAGTGTAGGCTAGTGCTCCTCACTGTTGGTTGGGGGCTGGAGACTTCTGAAAATCTTCTACCTGGAGTTCCTGTAGGGTAACAATCATTTAGGTCATTCAGAAGTTTTTAATTCCAAAAGGAGAAACTGAAGTGTCCTGTGCTTGCTGGAATATACTTAAAGACAGTCTCTGCTAAATGGGACTGTCTACTACTGATGCTTTTAGTGTGTGAGCCAGGAGTACTTTCCTACTCTCGGGTGTGGGTGCTGTGCTGGGACAAGACCCAGAGTACATCAGCCCTTTACATACCTATTTTAATTGAGAGAGTCAAAGGAAGCTTGGAGTTTCTCAACTGGAGAGATCAGGACTGCAGGGTGTGCCACAGACAACACACTTTCAGTAGCAACAGTGCCATTTCTGAAGCAAAGATGATTTGTTAGAAACGTCTCAAGCCCTGTTCAGTTTCACTGGATCTAAGACAGTTCCTGAGTTTCTGGCAAACTTTGGAGACTATCATGTCCTCCCCACAGAGCAAATCACAGATGGAACTACTTGGAACTGGGAGTTTGAGTCCCTATCAGTGCTTTGTGAAGTCAATGCTCATTTTAGCTGTGCTAATCACTGAGCAGCTGAATGGTTTGGGGAACTTCCAGTTCAGAAGAATTCCTGAAAATATCTCACTTAGATTTGATTTGGACTGAAATCAAATCCAAAAAGCCCCCTCAAATTTCCATTGAACTGCAAATCTTGCTTTTGAGCCAGATCTGAATGGAAACCTTAAACTGAGTAAACCTTGGATAGAACCTGCATAGAACTGATGTGAATATAAACAGTGTCATTGAAGATAATTTGGGGTTCAGTCTTGGACATAACTTGTCATGTCCAGCTGAGAGCATTTCCAGGGCTAAGATTATTCTTTTCCCTTTCTCATCCTAAAAATGGGGAGAATACTTGTCAATCTTGAAATTGCAAAAGCTGTTTCAGTAACAAGCCTCCTCCATTACGACACTATGTGTGGGGTGCCTCAACCAGCAATTTCCACTCATATGACAGATGCTGTTCAGAAGTCTGTTGTAAGGGGCCCCTCCAAGTAGCCTAAAAGAAATCTGGGCAGGGAATGGAAAAGTCCAAAGATAGGTGCAATGAGGTACAATTGGTTTGGAGTAGCACATGAAAGCATCCTAATAGAAGGACAGGATACAGCTGCTTAAAACTATGTAATTTGTAGTGAATCTTCTGTAAAGACTCTTTTATTTTTACCTCCTTTTGGAGGTGACTTGTAGGTGTCAATCTTTTGTCCTGAGCTGCAGTGATGAGTAAGTGAGGTTAACTGACATGTGGCTATGAACTGCCTTGAATCTGATACTAATTGCTGCCTTATACTTCTTGTAAGTGATAAGAAGCTGTAAAGCTCCCTCATGAAACACTGCAGCAGAAGTGATGGAGATTTCAATCCAAAGTTCATTGCCCAGAGCTAAAGATACAAAAAGCTGTTCAGGAATTTATGTGGCCACAGAGTCTTCAGTGAGAATCCCTTTGAAGGGAATGCAGTATGTGTGTATGAAAAATAGGGAAGAGAAAGCTAAGTATGCAAAACGAACAAGTATTGGGAGTACAGTCCTAACAAAAAGCCAAAGGAGAGTTTTTTGGGCTGGACTGTGTCAGATGACTGGCATTATAAGCAGAGACAGTCTCCTGCTATTTGAGTCCTTTTCTGTTCAGGCAAACAGGATGGCATCACAGAAATAGCTGACTCCTTCACCAACCAGTTTCTTCTCCTAACTGGAACAACCTGCAATGCCCGAAGTTGTGACTCAGCAGGTAAGAGGGGTTATAACACATATGCATTACTTGCTAGAATGGTTATGATGGTTTAGAAAAGAGTTTCTCTCCTCTATTCAGCGTATGGATCCAGTCTGTCATCTCATCGTTTGCAAATGGACAGTAGGGTGGAAAAAAGTACTGGCACAGAGAGAAGTGGATCCTACACACTAAAGTTAAGGAATTGGGACAAGCATAGAGGTAAGTCCACAGTAGGAACATTTCTGTTCATGGTGCCAAGAAAAAGCATGAAAGATTATACTATTAAGCTTGGAGAATAGGAATCTCACACCAGTGATGTTAGAACCTCAGAAATAATGTGTCAAAGATGTTGGAACATTTAGAATACAATCTTTTACTGTTTCAATGTCATCAACATGTTGTTCTCACTATTTTCTATGACAAGAGAATTTATTGAGTCAATTTGTCTTCAACATGTTAAATGTAGGTGAGTAAGCTAACCTTATTTACATAGTATTACAAGGGAGAATGCTAACTACACTCACTTTTGTACTCTTGAAAACTGTATTTCTTGTAGTAGAAAAAAACACACATCCATTTTCAGAGTTACAACACTCAGGCAGGTGTGAGAACACTATTTCTTAAAAGAATGGTTTTAACAAAAAAGAGACGAGGGGAGTAATTCCATCTGTGGCGTTAAAGTTACACCGAAAAGTTTGTTTGGCTATTGTTACTTTGCTTAAACTACTCTCACACCAGATACTGGTCCATCTTTCCTACAAAAATTCTCTCTCAGAATGAGACTCCAAGATATCTTTCCTTGCTGACCCTGAAATATCTGTCCCCTTTCTGCTTCATGCATTACTTTAATCTTCTCAGATCCACCTTTTTACTTCTTTTTCTGTTGCTTTTCTTGATTTACAGGGAGAATTTCCTGTCTTTCTCTGCCTTTATGTTAATTTCTTTTTGTCCGCCCCCCCGCCTCTCCCCTCAGGTATTGATAGAACAAATGAATACTCCACCCTTTATATTTTCCTTATCTTTAACCCTGGCCACTGTGAATCTGATGTGTGCTCCCAAGGGTCTCAGTTCTCCAGCCTGCTCCTTCTGACTGAGTTGCTTTTTTGTCACTGTCTGGTATAACCTGTGCAATACGACATCCCTCTCCTCCACTGCACACACTCAAGTCCAGGTGGAAGTTGGCTGCTTTGTGTTAATTCCACATCTTATTGCAATGTCTAAGAGTTGCTTCTGAGTGAGGTGGTCTTCATACTGCTGAAATTAAGTGGCTGTTCTTTTCATGTCCTCCTCCACTTGGTGGCTGCCTACCACCTCTGGTGTTTTCCCTGTCCCTGTACTTTTCCTATATACCCATTTCCTGTACATACATACAACTGAGATTGTAACTGTGTATACCTATACCTATGTTCCCTGACATTTTCTTGCAATCTGAGATCAGCAGTTGTTTATTTGAAATCTCATCCTTATTTAAATATTAAATATCTCACAAAAATTTAAATATGCTCTTTACCTTTTTTCACTCTTGCCCTTTCAGTTTTCTGCACACAAATTTCCTTTTCTTCTCAGAGTGGGTAATTCCTGCAGTCTCATCTTTTTACTCCCATACTTTTCATATGCTTTTTAAGTAGCTTTGTCCTTTCTACTCTTTGAATGGCTGTTGGTCAAAACCCAATGCATACATTTCAGTGAAGCAGTCATCCCATGTAATTAAAATTTTGTAACAGCCCTTTTCCCCCCTAGCAAAGGTAGGCTTGGTAGCATTTCTAGGCGATTAATGAATGAGAGGGGTGCCATATGCTTGACTTTCTCTCCTTCAAGCAGAGGTGACGTAGCTGCTTTTGCTAATCATGTGAAAGGTGATATTATATGCAGAGATAGGATAACAAGCAAACTGGAGCCAAACTAGTCCAAGGGGTTCACAACTTCAGATGCATGGTCTGTCGCCTCATTCCTTCTCCTCCCCACTCTGCCAAATATTTCTTCAAAATATGACATTGTTTTCTTCTCTTGCTAAAAGTGGTCCTTGCCATACTGTATCTCGTCTTAGATACTACAATCTGCTCTTCTTTGGCTTTGTAACAGTAACCTCACTTACCCAAGCAAAGCCATTAGAAGCCTCAGTCCTTGCATATTAGTCTTCATAGTCCAGTCGCTTCCCCTCCCCACTTTAAATCACTGCATCAGCTTTTCACACCAAGAAGAAACTCATTACTGTTACCTTTCAGCACTCAATACCTGTCTGCTGACATATCTGTCAGCATGAACCCAGCAAACACCCTATTTTTACAAACTGCTATGGACCATCCTCCTTCCTTGCTATCTTTCCTTTAACCAAACCCATGTGCCTAGAACATTATGCTGAATGTTGTGCCCTGCAGCCTCACTTATCCTCAGATCTCCCTCTTCAGTTGCACTGCAGTAACGTCTCCATTCTTCTGAATGTTGCCATCAATGATATTAAAAGACCAAAAGAAACAATCCATTCCTTAAATATCAAAACTACTCTGGTACTTTATGGAGATGTACATCTCATCATGCCTTATGGTGTCTAAAGAAGGGCTGTCTCTGGCTGAAACTTTTTTCGTGGTTGAGATGTTTGCATGGTCACTCTCGCACACGTGGATACTTGAAGTCCAAAAATATCTTAATCTAAATGACACTCTCCTCAGCAGGGGCAATTGTAGGGTTTCTGGTCACTTGAATTCACTAAAGTTGTAAGAATTCAGTTACTCTGTTTGGAACCCTTGCTGTCTGATAAATTTAGTTGAAAGCTGTAAATGACTTGTAGAGGTACTCTGGGAGGGACAGATGTGCACGTGCACACTGAGAACATGATTGTGCAAGTAAAAACCCTAGAAAGAAGCTTCTAATGTTTGTAGGTACCATAGTAATCTCAAGCTGGTTTATTGTTGCAGACCCTGTTTCTTTTCTTATACTGTTATTCCTGGTAATGTTGCCTCACCTACTACACCTTTTATTAGGTGTAACACATTCTTATATAAGCACTCCCTTGGTTAAATTTGCGTGGGTATAACATTATAGGTTGCATCAGGTGTTTCCCCCTCTTTTCTGTTGTTCTGACCATCACCTGTCAAAAGAGGTCTGCAAAGAAACTAGTGTATGTCTCGTTCAAACATGTAGAATTATGTATGTAAACTGCTTTCAAGAACTACTCGTTTGTAGATTTGAGGGTTTTGTAACTTAGCACAAGGCAATTGAAAAAATAGTTATGTAGCAGTGTGTATAGAGGGAGAAGTTGAATACTTTTCAGTTTTATTGTTTTTGTTGAAAGAACAAAGAGGTCTGGTGGCAGAGGTCACATCTGTGTCTGCATTTTGTACAGTGGCAAGCACTCAACACATAGTCATTGATACATGGGTAGGCCAATTTGCAAATAGGGGTGCTTTAATAACATGTCTAAACACAGAACTTGGGCACTCTATTAAGGTCCTCCAGGGCTCACACAGTTTGAATCAATTTGGCAATAGTGTTGGGCACTTTATAAAAGCAAGACTAAACAAAAAGAAAATTAAAAAAAAAAAGACTCACTGGAGACATGGAAATTTGGACACTATTCAAACCACAAAGCAAAATGGGTGCAGGGCAGTACAACTGGTAGCTGTTGAAATAGATCTAGAAGTTGGAAGAATGTCCACTTAGTTTCACTGGTGCAAATCCTTTGAAAGGCAAGAACTCGGTGCACCGCAACTTTCCAAAGCTGTAGCAGGTAAACAGATTTGAGTGATTTCTCTAAAGTGGATGAAATGACAGTGGCATAAAAACATCTTTCTGATATCCGATTGTGTTAGGGATTTAGCTAAAGTGTAATTACACTAAGAAAGCATGACTCATAATGGGACACTGTAAAATATAACAGAGGTCTGGACACACATTGTAACCTTCATGTTGTTTGGATTTTACTGTGAATGTAATGAATTACAGAACTAGCTTTGTCTAAATATGGACAATAATGAGAGAAGTATTTAAAATTCAGGGTTAAAGAAGAAAACAAGAAGATGGAGTTACAGTGACCATGTAAGAGCTGCAGGGCAGGGCCTGATTCTTTCTCAGCATTTGCGCTGTGCCCAGATTAATAGAAGGACCCTGATTATGGATCTGGAGCAACTAGAACTGGAAGATAAATGAATCTTCAAGACACCCAAATCACAAAGCAATAGCATCTGAGAGAAAATGTCATTAAACGTGCTGCATACAGACTAAAATTAAATCTACTAAAGGGATGCTTAGTCAGAAGATTTTACAAAGTTGGGGGCTTTGTATACAAAATTTATATTACATTCTGCATGTATATTAGGCAATAATTTCCAGCTTCCTTAATTTGTTATTTGTTTACATTTTTCCTAATTACTAACCTTAATTTTGTTTCATTACTTCCCACAATGTTAAACCACATAAAAGAACATCTACAAAGTGAATCGTACTTGCCACGATCCCAGTGGAAGTATAACAAAACCTTAAACCTGTTAATTCTGTAACTGTGCTGAGGCATCTGTGCTGTAGCGAGGTCACAGCAGAAGGCTGCAAGGGAGGGCTCCCGGCTCTAGTCTGCCAATAAGTGATTCTGGATGCTGTCCAACTTTCACTGTTATGTTAAAACTCACACCGAATTTAGTGACTTGTTTCAAGTCACGCAATCTTCTTATGCCTTGATTTACTTTAACTAAAAGGGAACTGAATGAAGAATAGAATGGAGTGAACTTTTTTCCCTGCAAAAATGTTTTCTTGTGGGGGGAGGAACAGGGTATAAACAGACTACTGGAACAGGCAAAAATATATCTAAATAGGAGAGAAATGGTTTGGGTTGCAACACAAAGGACTTCTAAGCAATGTTCAGATACACCCTTAAACTTTGTCTTGTACCTAAAGTACTTGTGGGGCAAACCTGAGTTCATACATCTGATGCCTGACTATTGGGAAGTTAATGGAGTCTCCACTTTCCCGGAAAAGCCCTAACAAAAGACAAGATAATTTTCTGGAAAAAACCCACCTTCAAATCCCCTTTCTTATTTTTCCCTTTTCTCCAAAACTGTTCTAGCCACTAAACTACACAAGGGCAAATAATAACCTCCATTTTATTTGAACAACTGTCCTTATGAATCTGGCCACTTCTTTCCAAATTTTCATTTTTCAGAAATGCTCAGAAATAAAACACCTCAGGTCAAACAGAATGTTTCCTTTCACTTGAAAGGGAATGTTTTCCCTTTCCCTAAAGCCAAAAGTGTTACTGTGGGTCATACTGAAACCAAAAAGTTTATTAGATTCAGCTACCAAAATCATTTATTCACACAGCTCCACTGCAGGGTGTTTTTCATGGCAAATTAACAACTGTAGTATGTTTTGGGACCTTTGGATGAAAGGGACTATAGAACTGGAAGGGATTATTAGGTATATTTAATTTGCCTTTAGTAACGTGATGGAGGAAATAATCAGTATATTAAATATACATATGAAATATTTTTGGAATGTATAGACTGTTGGAAAGGAATGAATGGTTCGTGTTATTAGCTGGGAAGTGAAGTATATATAATCCACTGTGTGTGGTTTTGTCATCACAGCCCTACCAGGAATGCAAGACTAAATGTGCTATTTTTACCTTCTTTTTCTTTCCTGCTTTGTTTGTGGTTTTGGCAGAACAAAAAGAGACCTGGATAAAATGAGAAAGATTGTTTTGTGTTTATCATGATTGTATTTGAGACACTGTCTTCAGTGTGAAGGCACAATAAGCTTTTCATTTATTATTTGCATTAGAGTAGAACATAGAAGCCTCGGCTGATATTAAAACTCCACCATCCTAGACACTCTGTGTACTCATGGGGAGGAACAATCTCTGCATCCAAAGAGTTTATGATAAAATAGTTTGGACAAATGACAAGGAGTGAACAGAGTCACGAAGGACTACCTCTGTGTTTACCTCATACCTGGAACATAACAAAGCCAATGCTTGGATTCTGGTCTGCTGCTTCCCCTGTTCCTTATTCTCTTGAAACATGCTGCCTTCCTCTCAAATCACTCTCCCAACAGCCCATGATCCCAGTAAAAGTATCATCTTTTCTGTCCACAGATTTCAGCAGAGGCAGTGGATGTGTGTGACACATGATTCACTAGAAGGTGCACGCGTAAGTACCTGTGTTATTTTAACTTTGTTGTGACAGAAATTTTAAAATAAACATATTGCTTTCATCTCCCAAACCTGACCTGGCAAGAACTTTCATTTAAAGAAGGTGGTGATAACATCATACGAGAGATTAAACAGCCTTAAATCCATACCATTTGTAAAAGAAAATGGGATGGTACAAGCCTAGTCTTATTTTATTTCAGTATTTTAACAACAGATGCAATGCTGCCTTTGTTATTATCCTTTATTCCTCAGACAGTGTTCCCCCTCCTAATTATTACTTGTCGTCTTTAGTAAGATTGAGAAATGACATTCTTTGAGCTGAGGTAAAGCAGTCTTACTTGTAATGACAGAGCTGCTTTTGCTGGAGAGTAAAGTGTAATGAACTAAAAAAAGGAATTTAGCATGCTTTCCAACTTAAATAATGTATTAATTTCTTCCAAGCAGAGGTCCCCAGCCCCATTTGAAAACAATAGTGCTTATAAATACCCGCAAAGTTTGAGGGCAGTTTAACAAACAGTAGCCAAAGAGCAAAAGGCATTATGGCCACCTCCATCAGTATTGTGCTCTGTGCAAAACAGCTGGGGATGAACAAGGCTGCCAATCATACCCCTGCGTGGGCTTTGTCCCGCTGCTGGCCCAGGGCACCCTGTGTGGGGACTCGCTCTGTAGACACCAGACTCTGTCCATTGTCTCTTCCTTGGTTTTTGCCTCTTCAGCCACTGGCAATGAAGCATGTTACTGCTGCAGCTTTTGCTGCCATTCCCCACCATCTGAGCATCCCTTGACAAGGGCTGCTCTCTCTTGCAGTTCATCACAACACGTAGCATTTTCCTTGGTGCCTCAGTTGCTGGAATCATGATTATACCCCCCTCAAAAGTGGCTGTTTTTCCCCTTTTGTGATTGCAGGGAATAGTTTGAATACAGAAATTCTAAAGGTTTGAAAATCAAAGGCAAGCTTAAAAAAAGGCGCTTTTCTTTAATATTTTCCTTTAGGCAGATACTCTTTTGTTTTAGGTATGTGTTTGTTTAAGAGGGATAAGGGAAGAACCTCGTTCAACTCAGTGGTTTTAACCTCTCAGAGAATTCTTTAGGATTGTGCTGCAAAATCAGTGTGTTGAATAATTTTTTCTGGCAACATTTTTCTCTCTGAAACATCATTTTTATTTTTTTATTTCAGGAAAGGTTTGGAGCAAACATTCCAAACAGTTTAATGTAGCATTTAGTGATTACTCTCTGTAGAGTTGCTTGAGGTCATTAAAAGTAGTGTTGCTGAGAGCAAGCCTGGGTACAGGCATGCTTCACTACACCGAGATGGAAGCAAAGACTTACTGCAGCAGAGAGGTGAAGTGGGAGCTGTGACTTTTTAATCTGCCCATCTCAGTGAAACCCTATGTAGTCTAAACTGCTCCGAACACATCTATATGTGTACATGTGTAAACGTAAGGATGGAAACATACAGACCTAAAACAGAGAAAGCATGGAAGCCTGTATTCCACCACTTTCTTCAGCATAACCATTATTAACGCATTCTTATTTTGGTAGAGAGAAACAGACTTTCCAAAAGTGTTAAGAAATAAAGAAGCATTCCCTGAAACTGAGAAATTTGCAGACTATCACAGTTATAGCAAAACTGACAGAAGTGGCCAGAAATTTGCCATTTAAGAACTATTTCAAAAAATCTAATTTTGTTCATTAAATTAAAATCAATTTCATTTAAATCAATACTTAATGAGTGAAATGATCTTTTTCACTTTGGGAAAAAAATTAAGAATCTGCTTTGCAGGCTTCGTTTATCATCCTTTCCATTTTTCTATGTATTATTCTTCTACTATTTCAAAACAAGCTAGTAGAACTCATAGAAATCCTCTCTTTTTTAGACCAAAGTGTCAAAATGCCAGGTTTTTTTCATTAAAGTATAAACAAAAAGCTGTTTCAATCAGAATTCAGAAATAGCTACTCTTAATTATTTTTTAAATAAAAGTTCGTCTCCTGTACCACGGTGACGACTCAAGTGAGTGTTCGCATCATGCATTCTTCCTAATATCCTGCACCAAGGTAAAAAATAAGAAAAATATGTAAATACAGTGTGTTTAATTAAGACATTTCCCCTCCAAACTGGTTGGTTGGTTGGGGGTTTTTAGGCTCTTCAAGATATTTAGTCGGGAGAGGGGCATTGGGAGGCATTTCCTGTGAGGTCCTGAAAATATTTGGTTTTACTCTGGCCCATACGGGGAGGAAAAAAAAGTCAAAACCTCTGGCAAATACAAAGTCTCATCTCTTGTGACAGCTGATGGTGCTCTACGGAGACACGGCGCTCACTCCTCTTCCGACGGGAAGACCTCAACGGGCAGCTGCCTCCTCACCTACCGCCCGCCGTGCGGGGTGCAGAGGCAGGAGGAGCTTGGGGGCGGGAGAGGCCCCCCTCCCGTCCTCCCTCCCGTCCTCCCCCGCCTCGCAGTAAGGATTTACGTAGAAAAAAAAAAAAAACACCTCACCCCAAACCCGAGGTAACGCGGCGAGTTTTTACGCCGCGGCCTCCCCGGCCCGGCCTCGCCGCGGGGCTGAGGCGAGCGGCGGGCGGCGGCGCCCCCTCGTGGCACGCTGCGGGAGGCGCCGCGCTGCCCTCAGCCCGGCGGGCGGGAGCGGCCCCCGGCTGCGCGGGCGGCGGGCGGGCGGGCAGGGGCCGAAGCCGTGAGGCGCCGGGCCCTCGAAGCCGCCCGGACCCGCCCGCGGCGGAGGCGGCGGCCCCCACACTTCTCACGAAGGCTCTTTCGCGTGTTTTGCCAGCGGCAGCGAGGGGGGTCGGCCAGGCGGGCGCCTCCTGGCTCGTTGCAGCCAACACGAAGAGGAGGGGTGAGCCCTGCGGCAGCGGCGGCCGTGCCGTGTCGGCGACCCCCGAGTCGGCGGCAGGCCGCGGCCCGCGGCTGCGCGCTCGCTCCTTCGGGGAACCGCGGGGCAGCGGCGCGGGTGGGAGACGTCGTTGTGGCTTCGGGCAGAGCCCGGCGGGTTTCGCTCATCTCTGCGCACGTTTTCTTTAGCGTCAGGGCCCGTTGGCTCCTCACGCCCGCTTTTTCCCTCCGTGGGCTGGCCATGAGTCCGGGTTCACACGGACCCCAGTATCGGTCACCACAAGTCGGCCCTAACTGCCTCGTTTCTCGCAGCTCTGCTGTAAATCTCCTCCCGGCTTCGCTTGAGAGGTTGGCAGCCCTGCAGGGAGCAGCGTTGCTGAGCCACCGCAGGATGGGAGTCCCCTGCGAGGTGCTTTCTCGGCAATTTTCTCCGCGGGGCAGTTGTTGTCATCCTCTGCTCACGGTGACCTGCTCAAAAGCACCTGATTGCCTGAGCACCAGTTAGCCAAGATCTGGTGGGGCCAAGAAGTTGCCCGGGTAGATCACTCGTGTAGGTGAAGAAAGATACTGAGCTGTTTTCTTCTCCTAAGAGGCAGGAAAGGGGATAGATGAACTGTACTACACACAGGCTGCAGCCCAAACATGTTTCTTCCTTTTTCTTTCAGGCTAACTGGAAAAACTGCTAGCCTCAGACAGTTTCCCATCGATGTGTGGCCAGTCGTTTGCCTGAACTATGGGCCCTGTGCTCAGTTGTTACAACTAGGATCCAACAGATTGTCCTATGTGGGAATGGGGCCTTGTTTAAAAGAAGCCCCGTAGTTTAATGTCCTCCTTCCAAAGAAAGGAAATACATGCATCCTCTGCCTGTTTGCACTCTTCAGGTAACTGTATATCGTACTCAGGAGAGTAGAGGGGAGGACGTCCCTGCTCAGATCCTCAGCTCTGGAATCCTTAAACATGCAGTCAAGTATTTCTGCTAAAGTCTACAGCCATAGTAGTTCATCTCTAGCACTCTACCAAGTTCTCAATCCTTATACTCATTATTTTTAATATTTGGGTGAAAACGCTAAGCACAGAGTCTGATCTGACAGCCACAGGCTGAAGAAACACCTGTATCCAGGCAGTACTCAGATATGTGATAAGTAGGTAGGTAGACAGATAAAAACACAGATAGATTGCTCACTTGATCTATAAATCAGTCATTAGATGGCATCATCTTCTAGGTCATTCATTAATCACTAACACAGCCTCAGAAGTGATGCATTAAAAAGTAAATATTTTATGGATTATTTAAGCTTTTGAGATAGTATTTGAGGCTTTTGAAAAAACAGGAACATTTGACTCATAAAACATAGTCATATTCTTATTTGGCAAAGGGGGCAGAATTCCTGCTTTTTTAAAACTTTCCCATTCTTTTTCCTTACCCACAGCTGAAAAAGTGCGTAAACAACAGAAGGCACCAAAAAACATTTTTCTTCATAATTTATCTTTTCCATTGGAGAAGGGATTTGCCTTCCTTGTTTTACCTGAAATGTGAGAGAAGGCTTGTGTTCCAATTTTTTTTTGATGGAGAATGGGTGAGAAGAAAGTAAATGAGAGGGCTTTTTGCTCTTTACTTACTTTGTTACATTTTTCCTTTTTATTCCATGGAAGAAGAAAAATGGTGACAGATTTCTTCCCACACACTCTATTTCGAGTTCTGTGCCCTTTTCTTTGAGAAGAAGGGGTTTAGAGAGCACAGAACTGGAATAAATCCTCTCCAAAATTCCCTTTTTTTCCCAAATATTTCTTTCTGGGAGGAAGACAGATGTAAGATAGCAAACAACATTAAAAGTGTTTGCTTTTATAAGTGGTACTAGGAATTACAGTAGTGTTTTTCTTCAGTTTTCAAATAACTTTCGCTTTCCCTGAAGTGTCTGCTGTTTCGTGGAAGTTGTTTCACTTTTTTAGTCAAAATCTGCAAACTGAAATTTTCTTTCAGGGTTTCAACAGAAGCAAAAAAAACTGTGAGAAATTTGGCAGGAAAAAAAAATCCTGCCAATCAAAACTTCCATAGTTACATGAAATGGAAAATGGAGCCATTGCTGGTGCTGCTGTCTCTTGCTCGACTGGCATCTGGTCTGGATGAGTAAATTCACATAATCAGCATGTAGGGTGTGAATCAGGTGAGATCCCATATCCTTCTTGCTCTTTCAGTAATTAGGAACTTGATGGGGCTGTGGTCACTAGGTAAAGCCTCTGTTCCGGGACTGTCCAGGTCAGCCCTGGACATGTGGCCATCCTAGACAGAACAAGTAGATCCCTGTGAGAATGTACCACCTTTGCAGGAATAAGAAAAGATCAGTGGAAGGGAAAAGCAAAACAGGGATTAATGTTTGCACATCAGCGTGATCAGAGATACGACGAAGAGTTAAGTACAGATTAAGGCTCTTTGTGCCAAAAAGGCAATCTTATATTTTTAGGAGTTGATAATTTTTCAGCCTGCTGCAACATTTAATGCTAATAAAACAACAGATTGTGAATATTTGAAGATTAAGCTACTTCTGCAGGTGGATTGCTCTAGTATCTCCTTAAGCAGTTTCCAAGCTGGGTGATGTCCCGCTCTGCATTATTACTCTATGGACTAGGCATGCCCTTGTATGTTTAAAGCCATATGAAGAAGATGTGACAGAAAATTTTTATGGGAAGTTATTGCTGGGAATACCTATTCTTAATGATATTTCATCAACTGTTGGCAGAACCTACATTATGGCCTTCTGCAGTTTTGGTGTCTTCATCAAGATCTGTTGGAAGACTTTAGTGTGAGGCAATGATCTCACAGTCTGTGCTGGCCTGGGCCTGGACAGCAGAATGTCCACTTTGCAGAGGACAAATGGCATAACTCCCCATTGGATCTGCACTCCTGTGGACTTGCCCTATCATGGGAAAGCACCACAGAGAAGCTAACGTAGTCAGTGGTATGTTATCCTGGGTATATTTAGTGAGTCGGTAGGCTGTCCTCCTGGTCCTTGCTTATCCAGTTGCTATTAATCCCTTATAATTCCAGGCACATAAATCAAGAAGCTCCCCTGAGCTTCCTTTATAATCAGTAGAGGAAGATCTCCCAGACAGTAATTCAATTCTTAAGTAAGGAGCTGTGCATCTCCAGAGGATGGTTTGCCTCACTGAGGCGGCTTAGATGAGGTGGAATTCGATCACCATCTCTTCTGTCTTCCCCAATAGAAGTGCCAGTGAAGGCTTCATTGCATCTGGGTCACTTGGCAGTGAGAGTGCCAGTTGCTGAAGAAATTTGGGAAGTGGAAATATGAGACAGCAAAGGTCTTATCAGTCCTTCCAGTGCTAAAGTGCAAGCAGGGCAATGCTGACCTGCTGACATGACCTTATTCTGGCAGGCAGTGCTTGCTGAGTCAACAGCGGCTCAGATCTCCTCTAGTGCTAGCCAAGAAGTGCAGCTGGTGCCCCATCTTCCCCTTCTGCGGTTGCGCTCTGCCTGGTCACTCCAGGGCGACATGACGCTTCTCTCCCTGCAAAAGTCTTCTCTAGAACCTGTTGGCTGTGCTACTGTCTTCTGTAAAATGAGTGTTGTCTTCCTTCTTCAATGAAGGGTCAGAGTTATTTGTCTCCATAGTTTTTCCTCGAGAGTGACACAGAATAGAAACACACATTGCTGTGCCCCACGGGGATGAGGGAGAACCAAAGTGGAAGTCAGGTTTTCATAGCAGTTTGAGCCTGTCTGACTCAGCACTGCTGCCAGCTTACTGCTTCCCTACCTGCACTAACTCTCTAGAGAGCAGGTTTGGGGCTAAACCAGTAGAAAACTGTTTAATTTTTTTAATTCTTAAGCTTAGCTAAGGAGTAGTGGGAATGTGTAGCAGGGTGCCACGGCAGTTCCTTGGTCACTCAAAGTCCAGCCCTAGCCCCTAGTCCAGCAACAGATACAGAGCTTGGGAACTGTGCAGCCACCCGCACCAGAGTGTACCTTGGTGGCATTTCCTCCTGTGGGCTGACCAGTGAGTACTTTGACATCCTTCAGCATTCATCTGTATTGCTCCAGTGCATTGTTTGTACTTATTAACCAGACAGGTAATTAGAAATGCTCTTGCAAATTGGCTTGAACTGAAAACGCTCTTGCACTTGGTTCTGGTTTCAAAAGAAATTCTAGATGAAGGCATCCCAGTCTCCACAGGGAGGCAGCAGAATACCTGTCAATTTGTTTGCAAGCTTGAACTGGCTGATGCTTTTTTGTTTTTCTTTTAAAGAACTCATTTACCCACTATATATATTGTTTGGATAAGAGGTTTTAAGAATTTTAAGTTCAGATGAAAATTCTTTTTTCCTTGCCAAGATCAACATTCCCCTTATTTCCCTCTGAGCTGCCACAGAAATGATTTACAAGTTATGTAAGAGCCAATTTTGAAAGAAATATGCATTTAATTAGAAACTAAAAATCACAGTGTCTTATTTGAGACAGTATAGTTAAAGTTCTGTCAATGTTTCCATTATTTTCAGGGATTTATCACCTCAGGAGAAGAAAGCATTCTACTCTGCTGAAATTTGGAATTTTAGGCCTCAATACTATAAATATAAAATAGGTAGGAAATAATAATACTATAAAGTCCAGCAGTTCCAAACCAGGCATTCAAATATCATGGAGCAGACACCCACCCCACAAATTATGTGATTGGCTTTAAAATAATGAAATTTTTAAAATAATAAACACAAGGTTCTTTTTGTTTGTCTTCTGACTTGTGAGAATTTATGATCCATATTTTCAAAATGTTTCTCTGCAACCACAGGGGCTAAAAACTTACTTACTTTTTGCTTTTTCCCTTTTTCTAAATTGAAGTTGAGATTTTTTGCATGCTTACATGACCCTGAAAGCTGAGTCTTGAAAAAAAATATTGAAGGACATGTGAAAACCCACATCTTCACTAAATTCAACTACATGTAACTTTCCTGGACTGCCTGTATTCTTAGAGTAGCTTGCTAGGAAAAAGAGTCAGAAATGCTTTAAATAAAGCAGAATGGACAAGTCAGGAAAATTTAAACTATGTATTTGCTTCAGTCAGAAGCTGTTGAATTTAAATGTATCCATCAGAGAAAAGACAGATTTTCATTTTCATTGTTTATTTGTTCCATTGTTTATTTTAAATGCAAGTGAATTAATCGTTTATAACTTTCTTTATCTACAGAAGAGGTATCTTATTGGTAGGAGCAGCATCTATTTCTTTCATACTGTTCTGAAATAGGTATCAGTCTGCCTCTGAAGTTCACAGGAAAATTCCACGTAAGCTTTCTCAGCTCCTTTGCAGCACTGTGTATTTGCAAAAATACTCCTCTTACTTGAGGATTCAATTAATTGATCCAGTGTGACGAATCCTACATTCCTGGCAAGACTCAGGGTTTTAGGGTGTTCTCACAGGTTCACTGACTTAACATCTAGTCTTCTGGAGACAGGAGAGCAAGCTTTTGCTCTCTTCATGGTCATGTCTATCCAACACAGTGCTAGATTTGCTTTGTGCAACTCCCCTCTGCTTCAGAAAGACAAGGAGGAATAGTTTATATTTTTCTGTCCCTCATAGAATTTTGTTGAAAGTAAAAGCCTTAAAAATTATAGTGCATTTTTATCACATGCAGAGATTTTCTTTGTATACTTTTCAACACAACAATTCCAAAATTGATCTGTGTGAAAAGCTTTCAGATTTTTTTATACAAACACACTTCTCTGGGAAGCATTTAACCGAAATGCTTGTCAGGGCCCTGAGAACACTAATAGGTGTGGTCACGCCAGGGTAACACCGTGGCCCTGACTGGCCTCACCTGGAGCCCTGACCACACCCTCTGCCCATTTAGGCTGAGCCTTGGGACCCAGCCAGAGCTGTGCTGCCGGGTTGCTTGTCTGTAGTGCTGTTCCTGTGGTATTTGGATTTCCTAGCTTGACCTTGCACCTGCCTTGTTACCTTGCTTGATGCTCGCTGGGGAGGACCTGTTGCTGTCACCATCCTGCTCTGCTTGTCTGTGTCTGGTGCTGGGGGACTGTGCCTGGTTGGTGAGGTCAGTGCCCACCTTGTGTTGTCTCCTGGTCTTCCCCTGGGTAGTAGCCCCACTCTTGCTGCACCCAAACAATGCTGTTCTATTGAAAATACTTTTTCTGGTGAAACAATTAGAGATAACTGTCTTGCAACCAACAGACCTAAGTCAGTGAAAGCACCAAAGGGCAGCTTTTGGTCTTAACTGAGGGAGACAGTGAACTTGCAACCTCAGGGTGAAAAGCTCCAGAACTGATTACCAGAGTCGTGAGCTGTGTAGTCCCTTTGAAACATGGCTATAGGTAGAAGATGAATGACAGCAATTTAAAGCCATTGATGGTGTAAAGCTCTGGTGAACCACTGGCATCCTTCTCCCAGCACTAGCATTGTTCTGGCTGCTTTGGAGATGCTTCATTTCCAATGTGAGCTGTTATGCTGAGCTGAAGGGAGGGGCTAGATGCCCCAGGGTAAGATGAAGTGTGTGGCGTTAGGGAAGAGCCAAAGGAGAGCTCCAGCTCCATGGTCGATGATAAAAGAGGAACTCAAAGATTGGGTACAGCCTATCAGCAGTTAGGAAGATGTCCTAGAACACACCTCATTCCTGCAGCAACAGCCAGAAGTGAAGACACCAAACTGCACCTTGTCAGTCCTATTCCATGACTGTGAGAGTTCTTTAGGCCTGAGCAATTGAGGCCCCAAACCGTGGTGGGGCTTGTCCAGTCTGCAAGGAGAGAGGGGCCAATCCTCAGCCTCTGGCTAGAGGCTTTGATGAGGCTATGACACTGTGATCTAATCTGAAGAACAGCTGCTGGGTATGGAGGATGTGAGTTTTCCTGAGCCTTTGGTTCCTCCTCTGTGTAACTGCTTATCTTTACTTTACAGGGTTGCTGTAAGGATGAATGCATTAGTGACTGTGAAGCACCAGAACTACAGGGATGTCTGTTGTCAGGTAATTTATTATCAGTCTTTCCTTCTATACTGCCTTATCTCCAGTGTTTGGAGTTGGTGTCATCATGCCAAGTCCTTCTGGTGTTCCCAATTATATTTAAAATAATGGTATTATGATTAAAAGACAAATGCACCTCAGAGCTGCTGCACAGGACCACTGTGTTTCAGCAGTAATAGGGAGCCAAGAACCTGACAACGGGGCATCACTGAAGATTTTTTGTGACATCTTCTGTTAAATAAGCGGGATTCAAAGGCTCTGATTCGGGCTTAAGAAATGATAATTCATCTGCCTTTGAAAGTAGCTGATCTATTTTTCACATCATTGCTGCAGTGTTTCTGTTCTCTGCCCTCCCTTTCACTTCAGATGTAACCACGTTTTGATGGCAGATGAAGTGATTCCTATATATAGCATGTAAAATACTTTGTGATCCTTGCAGTGAATAAGTCCCAGATATGTGTCAGATATTTATTTAGTGCAGCACTTTATAGTAGACAACACAGTCAAGAGCATGGCCTTGGAGCACTTTCTGGCTTCAAGCTCAAAGCTGAACCTACTGTGTGTGGCTTGACTAGAATGTTTGAGTAGTAGACATGCAGAGAAGAAAAAACAATTTTGTCTGCATCTTTGTTACGGCAATGAGCTCCTCACCCTGGATTAATTGCAGTTTCCAAGGAGGTTGACAGTTCTGCCCATTTCCACAGGAAAGGAAATACCAAAGAGTAGGCTCAAAGGAGACCTTTCCAGGAATTTAGGATTTGCTATACCTAATAGGTCAGATACCCTGTTCCTAGCAGCTGTCAGGACGTGATGCTTCAAAGGAAGCTGGGTAAGTTTACCTAGCCAAAGCATGACTAACTAAGGCTGAAGAGAACTGAGGTAAGCATCACTTTAGGTGGTGCAGGACTCAGCTTTCTGCTCGGGACATGGGATCTGATTACCCCTGGCTTAGTAAATTGTACAGCTGTAATGTTAGTAGCAATCATATTCAGGCTTCTACAGCTTTGCCAGCTCTTTTCATTGTCCCTTTCAGTTACCTGTTCAGCATCTGCTATGTTTTCCCAAAGGTTTTGCAACCAAATTAGGACACAGCTCAATGGGGAGGCACCATGTAATTTTGTGTGATCAGTTATGTGATTATTCAGCAGTGTATTCTATGCTGGGTCCTGAGTTTGAAACAGATGGGAAGTGCGCAGAGAGCTGAAAGCCTTAGGACCACTCAGCTTCAGCTGCTTTGCTGCCCACTAAATTACAAGATCAGGCCTTCCTTAACACTTCTGAAAAGTGCCATATGCTAGAGAGATCAGCAGTCCTTTTGCCATTCATTCGAGCGTCTATTGACTTCAGAGGCCAGACATCTTACATTACCCTTTACCGAGTGTGGCACCGAGGCTGCACAACACCAAATATTTTATTCCATCTATTCTTTCAATGTGTCTAATCTTTTGAAAGCTTCCAGTGTTAACTAAATTGGTCACCCAGAGCAAATGGATTTGAGGTTTTCTAAATTCTCCGAAAATCAAGAATTCACTTACTTCTCATCTGCCTTCCCCTCCTTCTTAGAAATCACAGTCATATGTTGTTGTGTGCTGGTGTTACTTCCTTGCATCTAGGAATGGATTGACTGGAAAGTAGATTGGTAATTTAACCACGCTTATCTCTTAATTATCTCTACAGGAAAAGGACTCTTCAAAATGTTTAGTAGGCAAATAAAATAGAGAAACAGTAACTTATTTCATACCTTCCTAAATTTATATCTCTTTTTTTTTTTTTGAAGTGTTAGGCACAGTAGAGGGAGAATATTTACTTTAAATTTTGTTGGGGAAAGGTAAAAGTTTAAACAGTCTTTACTATTCCAAGTAATTTCATTTTTTAAACGTAACATTCCTTCTCTAAGTCTCTGGAGATGTCATATCTTCTGGCATAGGAGAATCAATAGATACAAAGGTTCCAGTTCAGTTTCCCCTGGATGTGATCAAGTACATTCAAATATCAAGTGATAAAAGGGCTAATTTACACATCTGCAAAACTGGCATTAGCGTTTTACTAACTCCCTACAGTGTCATGAGGCTTAATTACCAGTTGTAAAGCACTCCTCTGAATTAAAGGTATGACTTTTTACATTTGAGATTATGTAGATCCATCAGCTTCTGCTGTATTTGTAACAGCCATCTAGAAGACTAATAGCGTTGCAGATTTACTGCTGTGCTCTGCTGCTTTCTGCTAGCCTGCGTTTTTTGTAAGTTTGATACTGGTGGAACTTGCAGAGATTAAGACCAATCCTAAATTTGTATTCAGCTGAAAGACACCTCTTAATTAACTGTTCAAGGCAATTTCCTTGCATTTTATTAGTACCTGTAACTTAAACTGTGTCAAATTAATACAAAGTGCACCACATTATTCACGAGAATGGTGGTTTTCAAGTAGCTGTGGAAAAAAAATCATCTTAACTCCATGCAGCCTCATTGAGACACCACAGTGAAGAAGTGAAATCCTTTCTGACTGCAGCATCACTAGGACAGTAAATCAGATTCTGGCTGCAGGACCAAGGTTGCAGGCACTGACACCTCTACAAACAGTCTTAACAAGAAGCCAGCTGAAGTGACAATTCAAAATATTTGTGCAGTTCTTATCTGAAGGCTCTTGCTCAATTTCTATGGTTAGCTGAACGTGGTTTTGTATGTTACCCCCTTGAGACTGCCTTAAGACTGCCCAGAGAGTCTCATCATGATCTCTAATTAGGACTGGTGACCTCATTGAAACAATCTTACTGGAGTACAAAAGATTTTTAATTTTTTTTTTTAACTCCCTACTCTCTGTTCCACTCCATCAGTATCTCCTGCTAATCTGGTATAACGACATCCCTTTTTGGGTGGGTGGAAGGGAAAGAGATGGCAGTGAATGCATCGCCTTAAGTTCAGCAGCAAAAATCTGCAGCCTGGTCAAGTACTTACTAATTCTGGCCTTTGCCTCTTGGAGTGTTCCACATCATTTACTATTGTTCACTTATTCCAAAAACAACATCAAAAGACTTTTTCCTGTTGTTGGTTTAAAACTAAAGGGACATAGATACAAAATGCGATTCCCTTAGCAATCCTGAAAGTTTCATATCCCCAACTCACGTGGAGTTATTGTATCCCTTCCAAAACCAGGCAGACATCACAGCTCTGCAGCTGAGACCAAGTAATCCACTGCAATGTACTGTGCCTTACTCTGAATGGACTCAATGGTCTCCTGAGGCTGACATAGAGCTGTCAAATGGTGGCAGAATGAGAAACCACCAAGTAGGTTTTTGAGTATTATTCTTTAATTCTATCAGATATATCAATATTATATACGGATCAAGCCAGGGTGTCCTGGGCCTATGCAACGGACAAGAGAATTATTGTACTTACAGAAGGATGTGACTTCTGGCCATACCAAGTAGAACAATTAACCTAAAGTTGCATTATAGATTCCTTATTGCTCTATTGATCTCAAATATCTGGGACTGCCAATTACAGCCATCTCTGTTTTAATCATTTTTATTTTTATTGGCAGCATGAGGATCAGGACTATAAGAGCACATCTGTCTAAAGTGTTTGCTTTTCTCCTTGCCTTTCCTTATGATAGCCAGTTTATGTTCAATTGTACTTATAACCCAGCAGTTATCTGGCAAGTGATACAAACCAAAAATAGTCCTGACTTGATCCAGATGGTGATATGCGTTTTGATGATTCCTCTAGTCACTTGCTAAGACAAGGATGATGTTTGAGATGTACTTTTTTAACCAGCACATCTTGTCTGGATAGCTAGATATCTGTCTTGCAAATAATTATCACCTCTGCATCAGTGTTGGAGCAGGAAGCAATGCTGTGCCAGTGATAGTGAAGCACAGAAAAGTATAGAATAGTCTTTGGAGCTCTAATTACTGAGCAATAACTCACACCACAGCAGGTCAGCAACAAACTGAAATCACCGTCATTCTATTATTCTGCTTTTAAATTGTTTAATTTTCCTGTGAGAATTATGACAAAAAACTGCACAAACCTTATGTGAGCCATGTGTGACAGCAAAAACATTCCAAAAGAGAAAAATCTCATTGTTGGTGACTTTAATCACTATCCTGAAAGGTAGTGAATGATGCCTCAGTAGAATGCTTTAGGATATGAATTGAAATGACAAGTAGTACCTGGGAGTATGCAAGAAGGAAAAAGACAAGACAAACAGAGAAAAGTGTCACTACTCTTGTATATGGAAGAGTATGTCTAAGGGGCTGGAATTCCTGCAGGGCAAACAGTTTTCATTACTCTGTACAGTTGCTCATCCCCTCTCATCACTGTCATCCCTATAGTGGGGGGCAGTTGCTTCTGTAGGGTGGCCTTTTGCTCAGGTGGGCTTCCTGTTAACGAGGCAGTAGTGTTGGAGCTCTTTGCCAGCCTCCTTCTATTGACAGAAGCAATCCCAGGGACAGAAACCATGAGACCTCGGTAAGGCACCCAGTAAGCCCTCTATTTTCTTTGCATGGAAGCAGCTAGAAGCCGTCAGGAGTGGAATATACTGGTGCGTAGCCCTCATCTGTTCAGGGTGCTTCCTAGGAGCTCTGCAGCCCTTTGGTAGGGAGGGGACGAGTGCTGCAGCCATGCAGTGTCCTGCTTCACCTCCACAGGAAAGAGCTGAGGTTCAGCCTCGGTGCTGCCGTGGTGGCCTGGGTTAGACTTGTTCAAATAATCTGTTGGTACAACTGCAGTGGAGGAGAATGGAAGGGGGAAAATAACTGTAGACATTTTAAAGCAGAGAATGAAAGATTGACTTAATAAACAAGAGTTGTACCGTAATGTTGTAATATATCCTGAGGGTCTCTATGCCTCCTTTGTGTTGCCACCCACAGAGTTTTAGGGACTGCTTTGTTTGTAGCCGTGTGGTGCAATCTGCAGACCAAATGAAGGATGTGCCATTCCACTGAAATCTGTTGTTTCATGACTTGAAATTACATCTCTTGTTTGACATTAGACCGCATTTGTACTTCCTGAATTTTTTTCTGTTGGCATTTCAAGAATTGGGTGGTGTTTCTGACTAAAAGCAGATCCATCCATCCATCCTGTGTCAGGAGCACTTCACTTTTAGGCAAATAAAATGGTCTGTATCATTCCTTGTCATCTTTGTGCTTCAATCAATTATTCTTTAAGCTTTATTCAATGTATTCCTTTTACCTGAAATGCCAAATAACCCTGATGTTACACTTCGCAGGTTCTGTACTTTCTTTACTAATATTGATTTGCCTTTAAATTTCACTGGTGAAGTAAGAGGCCAATTTGCAAACAAATGGCTTGGGAAACAAATGTGAAAGCACTGCATTACACAAAAACAGGAAAATTATTCCAGGCAGTCACTGTTTTGTACAATACCAGCTAGCTGTATTAGGATGTCAGTTCATGGACAAGCTGCAGCACACTGACAGCCTGTGTTGACAAGATATTTTTCTTCATTGCCTTGAACAGGTGAGAGAGGAGTATCCCAGTTGTCTTTGTGCTTGCGTTAGATGCTAAGCTCTTGACCTTTATTGGCCGTGGACCGTGACTCCTTTCTTGCTGTTAGTGAGATTTTACAGGCAATGGTTGTTGAATAAGACATTGCCTTTCGATGTCCAGTCAGAGGATGCATTCCATCAGTGGAAACGTGAGGTTGGGTTATACCCATTGGTCTAGGAAGACAAAATAAGGTCATAAATATTATTTTGATGGTTTAGTATTGTGTTATGTTTCAGCCCTGCAGCCAGCCACTGCATAGGGAGCTGCAGCATGTGCAAAGTGACATGCACCCACAGGCCATCTGCTTTTGTGGTGATGTGATTTATAATGTAGCTAACAAGCTTCCATTCTGGACAGAGTTGTCACAGTGTGTCAATAGTGGTCCAACTGAAAAAAAATACACTGTGAATTGGAGGTTTTTAAGTGTGATTTTTGAAATGGTGCAGAGCACAGCATGAGTCACATCCTATAATGCAAGGAGAACCCAGCCTGGAATGGTAGAGCATCTTAAGAGGTAGAGGAGTCCTGACCAGTCTCTGCATTCAAATGTTGCTACTCAATTCTCATGTTCCATTTATGTTAAAATTTTTTATATCTGAGGTTTTGAGACAAAAAGTTTAGTCAGACACTGAATGTCTCATTCAATAATATGTTACTGAGTGGTTTAATCATACTGAGAGAGCAATTTTATTGCACTGGCACCAAAAATTTCAGCAAATGTCAAGCAAGCTGCAAATGAGGCAATTCCAGACTGGACTTTTATTAAATTAAATGGATTATTTCCTTGGTGCCTTCGAAGTCTCCAAATATGTCTGGAATCTCTTACCCATTTCTCTAAGCCTGCCGAAACCAAATTATTAAATGGCCCATTTTCCACAATATCAGTCTGGATTTTTCTCATCAGTCCCCTGATTATTATAAATTGCATGGTATGATATTTCAGAAGATTAATATTCCATCTGCCCTGCACGCTGCCAGGAGATCAAAACGATTGGCTGCTCCAGCTCAGACTTATTCAGCATGACAGGCCAACCGCTGTAAGCACCCTACGTGTTCACGGTGGGCTTGTCTACATGGGTGGTTTACACTGGCAGAGAGCTGACTGTCAGTATAAAGAGATCTGTGCTATACATCATTGACAAAATGCTCTGGAGCTTTTAATTCTGTTGAGATTAGTAGCACTGTCACAGTGGAATAAATACTGTTGAGTATCAAGTTAATTTTGTCTGTGCTACCATGTTTTGTTAGCTGTCCAGTTACATTCCTGTATTTCTTTGTACCTAATCCCGTATGGCTGTCCTGAAGATTTCCACTTACTTCTGGCCATCTGCTGCTGCACATTGGTAAATGAGAATAAGGAGCTATTCCATATTGCAAGGGAACTAGCATTAGTGCAAAGGTGTGTGGGACACCTGCCCATGAGCCTGAATACCTTTTAAAAAAAATACCAGTAATAGCTGTTAGCCAGCAGTTTGTTTGGATATGGTTTCTGCATGTTGGTTAATGTGACACGTTACAGCAAAGAATCTTCCTGTGATGTGAATCTCCTTGCACAGTATCATTTACATTATCATTTACATCATATAACACATGTAATGGTCTTCTCTTTCCACACTAGTTTCAGTATGAAGGCTAGTGGAATGAGGATAGCAACAATAAACCCCGTATTTGTAACCCAGAAGAGAGTAAAATTCAGTTTTCCATTCTGCATTAGTGCTGGCCAAGCTGTGACCTATAAGTACTGTGCTTCCCTGCCTAGGCAAATGTCTTGTGATTAATATCATGGTTCTGCCTGCACAGGAGCTATTGAATAACCTCAGTACCTGGCAGTGGGAGCAAAAGATGCTTAAGCTGGTGTTTACAGGAACCCTGTGTTTACCATACAGTGAAAGAGGGGGCTCCAGGAAAGCCACTGTCATCCTCTGTATCAGAACTCATATAAGGGCTTGTTCTTGGCATGCTCTGAAGTATGAGGCATACATCTGGCAGCTGCCAGCTGTGGCGTCAGGAGGTAGATCAGGAAAACTGTCCAACCCTTTGGTTGTTCTCATTTTTTTTATTTCAGTGTCCTGTCCCAACACGACAGTCTGTATCACCCTGTTCAGAAACTGTTCAACTCTAGAGACTAAGAGGGAATGATACTGGCTCAATAGTGAGCCAGCAATGAGTAGGTATTATGTGGCAATTTATACTCTTAAATTATCTCTGACAAAGGTGAGCTTCACCTCACAGAAAAGGTGATTCTGGTAATTTTTTTACACTCAGAACTAATCTGGACTGTAGATATTCAAACGTAGTCGTGACAAAACAGTGGTGTTCACTTAAAGGAATGGCTTTTGGTTCTTCTTCCTCTGTATTTTTATACTTGTAGCCTTTGCTGACCAGCTCTGTTTCAATATACTTCTGGTCACCATTGGTGCCCAAAGGGACAGGAAAATATTCTGAGAAATGAAACTGTAAGTGCTTTCATGATGCTTACTTGTACATCTATGCATTTCTCACTGAACACTGTCATCATGTTAAATTCACCTCTTGGTACAACCCCACTGTAGTACTATGTAAATCAGGAATGTATTTGGTGTATTGTATCCAAGTGGCTGCTGAAATCATGGTATGTAGGGTGTTTAATCCTATGTTTAACATTGTCCTGAATCTAAAATTCCCAGCTCAAGAAGTATTAATTGCTAATGTGCACTTTTTAGAAGCCCTTTCCCGACTCTTTTTTGGTCCCTGCTAATAACAACCACATTTAAACTGCTAAAAGACGTTGAAACTGTGTGTGAACAAAAACATGTAATCTGTTATTTTTGTGTAGTTGAAGCTAGCAAGGCCAACCAAAACCAGTCCTCCTGTGTTTCATACAAACTTGTGTGAAATAATCACCACCCTGAAGATTTTGCCATGAGGCAATGTAAACTTCTCAGAATGCAAAACCGTGCCAACCCAGCTTCTAAACCAGTGATGCTCCTCTCCGGCCAGGTCAGAACCTGCGCAGAGAAGCTTGCATCTGTTTGTTCTCACCAGGCAGATATAATTTCAGTATGCAAAGCAAGCATTACAGTGAAGTAAATATTATGCAATATGCAAGTGCTGTGACAAAGTACAGGATATCAGGGGGTTTGTGGCAAATGCCTACATAGCAGGTCTTGTGCTACTCCTGATGTTTGATTCTATTCAGTTTTCTGCATTTTTTAATGGCAGATCTTTTCTCGTTCCTTATAAGAAGAGAACCTGTTGTCCTCCAGATATTTTTGCAGAAGGATTTTACAGAAGTACCTTATAAACTATGGCTGAAGTTGTGACTATGCCCTTGACAGCAGCTGAACAGAGAGCAAGAAAGATGTGGGGGGGAAACAAACATACACTCAGCCTGGATGCTGAGTGTCTGGTATTTTTTTTTTTATCCTTCTATAGAGAATGCCAGTACTCAGCAAATGACTGAACACCATTGAAACCCCACTTTTTTAGGCATTGTCTTAAAAGATTTCAGGTTTGGGGTTTTCAGTTAAAAATAGGAAATTATCACAGCAAACATCATTTCCACATGAATTTTCATTTTGCTGAAAACCTGACCTTCAGTTGTGTGAAAAATTACATTTTTCATCCAGCTCCTGCTGCCCAGAAGCTTTCTGTAGCGTGTTCCAGACAGAAACAGGATGTGTCAATATGTGCTTCAGGGAGACATTCTCTGAATATGGCCATAGCAGCCCTTTAATGCTACTTGGGCTTACTTAAATTGTCAGAATTGTTACTAATGGCTTTAAGCCTGTCCCTCCACCCCGCTAAAGCTGTTGTATGGAGTCAGGAAGAACTGCTGTAGGTGTTGAAGCACTAGTGAATGCAGTTTAGAAAGCTGTTTCTTGTGCTTGCTAAAGAATTTCCACTTGAAGTAAAAATATAAACAGCTGCTCTTTTCTTTCTCTTCTGTTGTTTGTAGATGAAGGATCAGAGTTTCTACTGGTGAAGGCTGACTTTAGTAGAGCTGTATCAGGCTGTCAGTGCTCGTTCTACAGTCTGGTCAACTATTTCTCTGTAGTGTTAGCTCTGCCCTCTCAGGTAGGGCAGAGACTGGTCACTACTTTTGACTTTGGGAGCTTAGGGCATGTTCCTAGACTTAGATTTCAGTCTACTTTTCTTCTCCATGTCAAGGATTCAGAGCCTGAGACCTCCCAAACCATCACACACATTTCTTTTGAGTCCTAGAAAGGCTTTGAGAACTCTAAACTGGTGTTGAACTTACAATTCAACTGAGCTGGAAAAATACAGAGGCAAAGGATGCAATTTCTTACCATAGAAATTTTATTTCTAAAGCACCTGGCTGTACAGAACTTGGAAAACAAGACCAGCTACATAGCTCCATTAATCCAAATTTACCACTTCTGTAAGTCTAAAGCGTTATCATTATTTTGGAAGAATTCCCCCTACACTTTCTGTCTTGCAAGAAAGTCACTGCATGTAGCAGTGGTTGACCACACTGCAGCGATGATTGCTTCGGCGTATTCCTCATCTCTCTTACATATTCTTCACTGAGATACTGCTCCTGGAGTTGTTATGCTCCAGCTGTGGTCTCTTGCACAGAAAATGTCTTGGTGAGTAGTGAAGGGCTGGGAGCTGAGATGTGCAGAGCTGATGTCCTCGCCACATATCTCTGAGGTTTTCATTGTGATGGTCCTTCAGTGGGCCAACTAACTAATTTTACTCAGCTGAGCACCTTGGAGTCCCATAGGCTGTGGACCTTACCCTCCTCACAGTGCTACTTCTCCCTTGCTTTTTGGACACTTTGAATTAAAAAGCTGGAATAAAATAATAATATCATCTCTTAGGGAAAAAGAGGTGCCAATTTGGACCAGCAGGATACCCAGTGTGTGTTCAGGTCACTCTGCATCACTAGCCTAAGTGCCAAGGATCACTTTTTTGAAGCAGATGTGTTTAGCAGGGTAGATATAGCCACTAAATGATAAGGATTATTATTAGAACTTAATTGTAAAAGTTACTCTGAAAAAGGTCCAGGATATTCCAGTTGAATGATGCTGGATATTTTGTAAGGCATAATGCTCTGAATTACTCCTCATGCCAGTGCCAAGTATTACTATCATGGTCTTGAAGATAAAACCCTCTATTTTTTGAATGTCCAGACACAGTGAGAGTCCAGAGTACAAACTGCCCCATTAATTTCAGAGAGGTAGCAATTGCTCTCCAGAACCCAATTTTCTACCAGATACTTGGAGAGCCAAGAAAGGGACAGTTTTTGTTTTGAGAGAGTCCCACTGAAAGGTGCTTTATCCAGTGGAAACTAAGACAAAATCTGGTCGTAATGAAAACCACCCTTTCTCTTAGAGAAAAATATTACAAGTTGAGTGAAAATATCCAAACCAACTTTTACACTATTTCTTTTTAAAATATTCAAAACAATGGACTGTGAGATTCAGTTCTTTACCTAACCAGATTTGTTCCACAGTAGCTGTTAACATGACAGAAATGCAGAGAAAGAACACATTCTGAAAAGTAATCAGTTTTCAAATTGGAATACATGGTGGTGGCTTTCTTTACTTTTACAGAATAGCATCTTTTATCTGAATAGTTCAAAGCATTCCTCTAATAATTTATTACATCTCACCACCCCCTCTCTGAGGCTTTTAAATATTATTTTCCTCATTGCAGAAGATGGAAGAATGGAGAAATCAGAAAAATTAAGTTACTTTCCTAAGACCACACAGTGAGTCAGAATTGGAGTGAAGAGTAGAAGTCTGAAGTGATAACTTCTGCTCTGCCATTCCAAGTACGGGATTATATAGTTTGCCTGTGACATTCCCTACAGTGAGAGGTAATAGCTTTCTAAAGATCTGCTGTAATTCAACCTGGAAGTTACTGGGACAGATGTGTTAATTACTGGGTGAAATTCTGTGACCTAGCTATTCAAAGGGTCAAACTAGATGGTCAGAAAGGTCTTGTCTAGTCTTAAAATATAAGTCATTACTACCATACAAACCTATTATTTGCCCTATCTCTCCTTCCAACAAAAATCAGCAATGTCTTGTTTAAAAGCTTGCTATGAAACTGCATTTTTTCAAATCTAAGGCATATTTTGCCAGAGGTTAGCAAAAATAGCTTCAGAAATCCGGAAAAATTGACAGGTTGAATCAATCAAATCCATTTTTAATTTTATTTTGACAAAAATTCACACTGGGGCTGACAGCTCCTTGTAAAAACAACTTTGCTGACTACAGTTTGAAACACACATGCTATAAAACCTTGGGAACAGGATTTATAATAGAAACCTGGCAGTCTCCTAACCCTACCACTATTATCACCATGTGTGACAATAATATATTAGGACCATACTTCAGAGCTCCTTCATTAGATTCAGACATATGGAGGAGAAAGGAGAGCCTGAAAAATAGGGAGGACATAGACTGCAGCCTCAGCTGTGCATATTTATCATCTAAATCAAGTGAAGGCTATTTATTGACTTATTGATTCTAATTCAAAATGAGAACTTAATTAAAAGTTTAGTTCATTACCACACAATTACATGGCCCTCAAGACATTTCCAGGCTAGTAAAGTGCATGCTTAATCATGTGGTATATTGGGAAGGCTGGATCTTCAGTTGTTATAAATCAGACATTAGTGGTGCCATGCTAATTTACGCCATCTGGGGACAGGGCCTATTAGTTTTCTATGCAGGAGACAGTTGTTATTGTTTTAAATAAGGGAACTACAATGTAATGTTGTCCTTTGCTGAGCAATAACATATGTTAACTTCCCACCAGAAGGCAAAGTAGCAATGAGAAATTTAGTCTCAGTGCCATATATACTGCATATATATACCAGCCTCAGAACAGAAGTGCTCGCAAACAGCATAAAGGACTGTCTGCCAAAATACTAATACTAGGCCCCAGAGAAGCTGTTCTGCCTTGGAAATGTGCTATAGTGACTCTGCTAAGAGAGATTCTGGCAGAAAATGAACTTTCCTGACAATTGCTCCAGAGAACCACAGCACACGTATCAGGATGCAGGCAACATCTACACAGATGTGCTGTGTAAGCTCTGATGTCCTTTCTGGTTCTCAGCCTCACGGGGCTGCACCTACACCTCACAGCTTGTCATGCTGCTTCCCTTCTGCACAGCTAGTGGAATAGTTTGCTTACGTAAATTTGGCCTCTGAGGCTGAGGTTCTTTGAATGCAGCAAATTTAGGATCTGTCCCTGCAGAGAACCAGAGTCCTGGCTGTATTTGCATTCATATAATGCAGCATTCCAGGGCTCTAATCTTGAGCATATTTATGTGTTTATGTATTTTTGAGCATTTTTACATATTTACAAATGGTCAGAACTTACAGTGTGGGAATCAAATTATGACAGATTTTCACATGCAGGCACAAGGCATATTAAGACAGGGCATTTGAAGGCAAGTTAAGCTGTTTATGCAGACACACATTGTGTATCTTCAGTGACTAAGTTCATGCTCTAAAAAGGAAACTCAGCAAAACTACACAGAATGATACTATTCAATGTGATCCACAATAAGGGTCTGAAGTCTTTGCTTTGCCTGGCATCTTTATTCAGCTACTGCTTCCCATCTCTGAGCTTCCTAAAAAGAATTAGGGGAGGCAATTTCTTCATGTGCTCGCATTTTGGATTCTCAGCACAGGGCTTTCAGCAGTAATATCGGGTGGGCTAATGTCAAGGAACACAAATTTTATTGTACTTCTGACCTTAGGGACTAAAAGATTTTTCAGCTTATATGCACTGTACTTAGACTGATTTCAACACGAGTCAGATACCAGCAAGGAAGCAGGCATAGAAACAGTTCTCAGTCAATTCTCTGTTAGCTAAGGGGCTGTTCTTTATGGTTGAAGGGAAGTGCCGCCTAGCAGGGCAGCAGGTGTGGGGTGACTGTGCGAACAGCAAAAATAATACCTGTTCAGTCTGAAGCAAGGAAAGGGCAGAGGCAAATGCGTGCAGAAGGGCACCAGATGCAGCCAGGAAGCATTGTTCGTGCATCTGTCACCCAGCAAAAAATGAAGCATGTTCTGCGGGAAGCACAGGGATTAACCTAACACAGGTACACGTGTGCTTGTGTGACTGCTGTGCTGGTGGCAAAAGAGTCAAACAAGCAAAGCCTTAAGTGACAGAGCTTTTGAAAACTGGTACATCTGTAGGCCACAGAGTATCTGTGTAAGGAATTGATTGGAGGAACAGGCATTTTAATAGCTGCATAGTAAGTGCACCTGCTACTACTCAATGTTCAACCAAATAGTATTTTCCAACTATTGATCAAGCACATCCCAGAGCTGCTGAGGAGCTGTTTTTCAATAATGCCAGATGATGTGTGTGACTGCTCTTCTCTGTTGTGTTGGACATTTCTGGAACAAGAAGACGTATAAGATGGCCTCTGCTATGCTTGGTTGCAATATTTCCAGCTGGCAAGAACCCACGTTTTATCCAGTACAATTAGATTAATGGTTTGTGCCTTTCTAGTGCTTAAAGCTCTGAGCCATCACACTGAGTTTGTGCCAATAGCTGCATGAAACATCCTGCTGTCTCAGATCCCACTTACTGTTGCACTAATTGTTTTTTCTCTCCCTGCTTGTGCTTTCTCCTAGGGTCTGTTTTGGTAGGTTGAGATCAAGCAGCCTTTTTGTGTGTGGCCAGTATATATTACTGGAACAGAGAGAGGCATAAGTAAGGATAAAAGAGTTTGCCTTGCAGCCATGCTCTGTGCCATAGCTTGTAAACTAGAATAATTTTCATTTTGCCTCTTTGCTTCTGGTATGTCTGTCTGTTTTTTCCACCCAAGAAAAAAAAAAAACAAACATGTTTTTGCGTAGTTCCCTTGCAGAAATTTTGGCATCTGAGAGAGAATTTCTCCTGTCACCTTATGAATCCCACCGAAGCCTGAAATAGAGCAGCAGTTCAGGGCTAGCACAACTCTTTATAAAACTGCCATCAGTAGGCAATGCAACCAAGCAGTTTATCACTGCAGAAACTGGTCTGATGGGGAAGAGCTCATGCTAGATAAATTTTACATTGATTTCAGATAGTGTCCTAGTCGTGAGGGTAACTGAACGTTACAACAATAGATGAAGGGGGCAGCGTGATTGACATCACTTGGAGTCTTTAAGAGGCAGTCTGGATATCTTTCTAAAAGATATTCTTTCAAACTGGCTTTGGCATGAATGGTCCCTTCTGGCCAAGGAATCTGTCCAGAATGTATCATTCATTCAGCTCTTTCCTTCATATGTAACAGGCAGAGTAAGTCCTCAGCATGATCATCATTTGCATAAAGATAATGGTTGTAATAAAAGCCTGTGCTTCAGGGGTTTAGCTGGGTAACCACTGGGGTCAAGAAAGATTTTTTTTTTTCTCCCGCTATACAATTAGCCAGATGTACTCTGGGTTAGTGTTTGCTTAGTTCCTCTGAAGCACTGGAAATTGGCCGTGCCTAGAGACCAGCTCCTCCCTGGTGAACCTCACAGCGGCCCAGGGTTATATTGAGACTCCTCTCTCCAGTACCCAGGGGAAGCAGTTTGCTCATTTGCTCAGACCTCAGAGCATCTCCTGCAGCACGAGAGCGTGGCTAGCTGGGTGTATCTCAGCAAACAATCCCTCATCTCCAAACAATCTCCCAGTACCTGAGAGGCTTTGGAAATGTAACAACCTGCAATAAAGATGAGAGTAACTCCTTTATTTCTAAACTTTGCTGCTTGCAACACCATTTCTGGAGTTGTAAATCCCTTTCTGTGCTCATAACATCATTTGGGGAAGACAATACCAAGAAGTTTCAAGATGGGAATATCTACATTAAATAATCAGTAGTTTCTTATAGCCTTCACCTCTGCTGCATTTGTATAGTAGGTGTAGCTGCCTTCACTCCCCCACCCCAGTCACCCTCAGGCCCTCTGACAGAGGGACTGCAGTTGAGTAAGCCCAGGCACATCAGGGAGAGTCTGCAAGGAGCCCAGGGAGGTGAGTGGCTCCAGCCATTTCCAGATTTCACCTATCTGGAAATGCTTAGGCAGGCTATCTGAAAGAGGCTGTGAAGCAGCCTTGCTGGGAGAAGGATGCAGAGCCTGCTGTGCCCTGGTTGTCCTTGGGAGCATTTTTTTTTGTTGGAGTGGGGAAGGCAGACTGTGAAATTGGGAGAGGAGATCAGAGGTGAAGGTAACCTGCTAGTCTTGTGCTTGCTTTCAGGCATCTAAGCTGTGTGTTAATCCACATTTACAACATGCTTGTGTCAGACTAATTCCTACCTTGTGGGCACTAAGAACTATCTGTATTATGTAGATTCTTAGAGAAATAATAATCTCCAGGCTGTATCTTACCTGTGTGAGTAAATAGGTAAGTATAAAGATGTATACCTAAGGATCTGCAGCAACAGATCCTCAGGCAACACAAAATGGATTTGATCCTTCTTTCCTGACCTCCAGTGATTTTAATGGAGCAGGAGATTTGCCAGGAGGCATTACTGAGATCTGGTTGCTGTGGCAGCTGGATGCTGCATAAAATGTGCAACTGTTCATGTGCTGCAGAGCACTTGGGTTGAGTCATTGGCCTTTTACTACGGTTCCTTTGGCAGTAAAACTTCCATCTTTGTGACAAAGTAGTCACAGTGATTTAATACAAATGTATTTTCTAATACAGGGCTCCTGCAGCTCAGGAATGGGTCCTGATCCTGCAGCGTGATTGTACCTATCTATTTTCATTATTGTAAACAATTGTTTTTAATGGAGCTGCTCACAGGAGTGCATCTGCTGTTAATCTTGTCCGGTGCTGGAAAGTTTTACTTTCAAACATTTTTTTACTCGAAGTGTGACTTCCTGTGGCTATTCTACTGCACAGGTTTGTTGACTATTAATAGACTTTGGACCATAAGCTAATTCTCTTCACTTTGTACACAGTAGCTTTTCTCCTCTTGTTTTGTTAGGAACTTCCACAAAGATGGATGTGAATGCTATTTTTAGTTGTTGAAACCAAGGCTAGAGGAATATACCTACTGTACCTAAATTCACAGAGCGACTCCTTGGCACAGAACAAGATCTTATTTGCAGTCTTCCTTTCTTACAGCTACACAATGGTAACAGAAACAGGAATTATTTTATGTATAACCAAAAATCTGTCTTGTGTAGGGTGGGAAAGCATCAAGTTTCTTAGAACTGAGTGCCATGATATGAATGCCTGCTCTAACGAACTTCCTTTCAAGCCATTCTTTCAGTATTTTCATATGTTCTTATGCTATGTATTTAGGCAGAGTGCTGGTTTTTCACCAGTACTCCTAAGCAGGGCTGGATTTGTCACATTAGACGTTTACAAAGTCTTTCCCCACCCCGGTGTATATTTGTTTTCTTTTTGGCATTCATAGCAGAGCTGCCTTGGAATTTTCAAAATCTAAGTAAACAGTTTTTCAGAAGAAAATCTGCCAAATACTGCTTGTTTTCAACCCTCCTGCAGAGTTCTAGAAATCAATGGAATTTCTTTTCCCTAACGAAGTTCATGAAGTCTAATTGTACTTAGAATTTTTGAATGTTTTTCCAGCTTTTTCTAGCCCCTACTGGACCTTGATTTTTGTGCTATTTGATAATCTTCTTTTTATTTGCAGGGAAAGATAGCACCTGATTTACCCTTAAACCTGCTTTCTCTAGCACTTTGTCACCTTTCAGTGACTCAGGTCTGCAAATTTTTTCCCTTCCTTTTTGAAGGGAACAGGTATTCCAGTTACAAGCCAATTTTCTTATAATCACAGTAACTCAGATACATGTTGATTGTTGGTCCTGTCCTGCATAGAAAAAGTGTTATGTTGTCAGTGACGTGCCAGTGCATGACACCAGGACAAACATTTGCTAATCAGCAGCCAATATGCCAGTTTGGGGATCATAAACTACCTTTTACAAGCCTTACAAAAAATGGGAATTTTAGTTTAGGATATATTGACTGTTAAATATGAAGTGTTACCTTTAAAACAAAATCACAGGTGTTTAGCATTATACCAGTTGTTGCAATTCCTTTCTCTCAAAATATTTAAGTTAGGGTAGAATCTAAAAAGAAAACAATTTACATTTTTCCAAACACTACTATAATTTTCTTTAGTGAATTGTATTAATTTCAAAAATTCTTACCAGAGTTGCTGCTACCACTTTCTGCAAGGTTTGGATTTGATTGTTTGCTCTACTATCTGACTAGTGTTGCAATCATCTGTAAACACAAGGGACATTTAGAGTTAATAAAAAAGAAAATGTTGAAGCTTTGATCAGAGAAGAAGCAGAAGGGAGTGGGTTTTGTTTTTTTAATTTCTTCTTCATGATTTTACAATTTATTAGCACCAGGTTAAACAAGCTAATGGGTTCCAATTACACCAAAATAATTGCAGTGGTTTTTAGAGCCACTATGAAATAACCCCCCCTCCCCTTTGTAACCTTTCATCTTAGTCTCATTCTAATCTGTGGACTGCCCCTTTGCCCTCCTCTTCCACTTCGCCTGAAAAATAAGCAGAAAATACAGTTTACGTTATGCCTGTACACATGCCTAATTTTTTTTAATACATCCCCAGAGGAAAGTGGATAAATAAATATGCATTTTTAATGGTTATAGAGCATTTGTTTAACATTGGCTAACTCCCAATAACTAACAGAAGATTATACACGCAAATCTAATTTTTGTGCTAATTTCAGTCTCTCTTGGGAACCTTGGTGGCTGCCTGCAAACATTTTCCTTGAATCAGCAGTATCAGCAAAGACGCATTATGTTGCTAAAAGTATATAATGTAAAAAGTGAATGAAAAAATGGAAGAAGATTTAGAAAGTAGGAGGAGATGGAAAAGGGAAGTACTATAAAGGGAAGGGCATCTATAAAGACAGAGGGGTCTAAGCCTTTTACAATAGCGGCAGTCTGAAATAACCATGGTTTCTTCTTTGAATCGTGAGAATAGCTATTTTCTTGTTTAAAAGCTTAAAGAGCTATTAAGTTGGGCAAATCACTGGTAAAACAGCTGGAAATGTAAATAGCAATTTAAACAGTCCATTGCCCCTCAATCCAAATGTGGAATGTGCAGATCTACTTCAAAAAAGTTCCTCTGGTTTTATTATATTGTCAAGGGTAAGAGGATTGAGTAGGCACCCTTTTTCCGTGGGCTGAATGGAGACGGTGTGCTTTATTTAGAAAATCCACAATTTTTTTCCTTGCCTCATTTTTCTCCTTTTTTCCCTTTTTTCCCCCTTCCCCTTTTTCTCAATTTCTTTTTCTCTTTTTTTTTCTTTTTTTCTTTTTTTCTTCTTTTTTTTTGCAAGTGAGCAGACGGGTCTCTAATTTTCACACCATTCTCCCTTAGAGACCTCCTTCAATTGCACCATTCTTTCATTATGTGGAACTAATGAAGTGCTCTGCAACCTTTAGGTCTCCAAAGAATCCATTGCTCTAGGAATATAGTCCTTAAATAAAACATGTTTCATTGGCTGACTTCAAAACACTATTATGGGGGGAGGGAGGGGGGATAAATAATTGGCCTGGAATCACTGTGTGAAAAAAGAAGAAATTACATCAGACAATGCTTTTAAATTATAGTTACAGTCAAAGGATACATTCAGCAATGGCAGTTTTGGTTCTTATTCCTAGTAAGTTGCCAAAATTGGAATATAATTTTTTGAAGTCCCAAATAACAAATCTTTTTATGACTATTGTCTTTTCAGTGCCTGTGTTCTATTGAAAACTAACGGGTTTTGTGGTGTAAAAAATAATGCAATGCCAGATCAATAAGACTAATAATTCAGCAGCTGAGTTTGAAGGCTGGCTGCCTTGGGTGTCTTAAGGATAACACCTCACATTTTATATGTTGTTTTTCATCTTCAAAGTATCCACCAAACACTACCTCAGTCATGTGGCTTGTTTATTCAGCCTGCAAAAGCATAGATCTATATTATCCATGATGTATCAGATGCCTTATTCTCCCGTGAATATTTGCGGGTATAAATGCAACTTATTTTCAGTTGCCGTTATGGACCTTGTAGAACACAGCTATTTCAAATTTGTCAAAGTCCCTTCTCTTTCTAAGCAATGTCTGCCCTCTGGCATTTTTAATTGATTTGCGTTTCTTCCCTAAAGCTTTTAATTGGTCTGAGCCCTGTTTTCCTTCCCCTGTCCTAAAACCAGTATCTTAGAACCGAAATGTGCTCTCTCATATCTTCGTCTGCAAAATCTGCTTTTAAATTAAAAAAAAAAAAAAAAAAAAAAAAGAAGGGGAGACAGAGGACAGGGGGAAATAAAGCTATAGTTCAACATAAGATTGCTTGTATATGTCAAGCTTGTATCTGAACCCAGCAAAGAAATGTAAACATTTCAT
Source organism: Nyctibius grandis (assembly GCF_013368605.1). Taxonomy (NCBI): domain Eukaryota; kingdom Metazoa; phylum Chordata; class Aves; order Nyctibiiformes; family Nyctibiidae; genus Nyctibius; species Nyctibius grandis. Next base: position 82,704,645 of record NC_090662.1, read on the forward strand.
TTTTTATTAGTATTCATTTCCTTTAGCATTGCTTAGCTTTTGCTTAATTTTATTTGGTGCTTGATCTAATTTGTAGCATATTGGATTTTGGCTTTGGTAAACTAAAATAACACTATCAGCATGATTATTGTTATAGTACTGGCATGAGAGATTTGCTGGCTTAATTTCAGTGAAAACTAGAACAAACTGTAATGTCTGTCTTTGTCTGTAAAACAATTTATATTTATAGAAACTGTTGTAATCATCTATTTTTGAGCGAAAGGATTTCTTGGAGCATAACTATTCTACAAAATCCAGGACTTACCCCAAATTTCTAGTCTAAAAATAATGTATTTAAGCTCCGTTGAACAGATTAGAAAACAAAACAGTGCTTAATGAACATGGAGCTTTAGTTTTTGGGTGGCTAAGGATAAGTTACAGTCTTTAATTAGCTCCCACTGCATCTTGGTAGGACAGCACACTGCTTTGCAGTACCAAAGACTGTGGAGCAGGATTCAAGAATATGGACTAAGTTTTGCCAAGGTCATTAGTAGCAATGGTTGCCTAATTGTGGACCCTTTCGAGTGGCCTGATTTCAAGCATGTGCAGAGCTCACAGTCACTGCATTAAGCCACTCTGAATTGTATAATGGAGACACCTGAAATCCATTTGAAAGTCTTAACTCTGACTCTATTTCTGGGTTTCCAAACTTCCCATGTGAACCTGAGAAAGTCATTTAACCTCTCTGTATGTTCTTTCCCTTATCTTTACTGGAGAATAATACTCCCCTTTTCTGTGTTATGAGACCTAATTCATGAATATTTATTGATGCCTTTTGTGCAGAAGAGAGTTGTACAATACTGGCCTCATCATAAATAATTTTTGAAATTGCAAATTGGAAACCTGCTGGAGTTTCTATAGGTTGGTATAGGAGTAATTCTTGAGTTGTATCTTGTCAGTTCCTTGTGTGGAGTAACATTTATGTAACTTTGGTACCTAGAGAGAAAATCCATATCGTGTTTTCTTCCCAAAACAGTGTATGCAGTCCCAGGCTGACAAGCCATGGCTGGCAAGCAATGGGAGCACAAAGTGAAGGACGGGTGACTCTGGCTGGCACAGCTGGCAGCACTTGCAATTGTTGCCCAGCCGCTCATGGTATCCTTCCACTAGAGATACAGTTGTGGGCTCTACTATGCCTCGATTGTGTTCAGTTTGAACTAGGACATGCAGTGCAAGCTTCCCACAGGGCTGACACTACTGTTTTGCACTCTGCAGAGTTGTTCATCTTGCCATTTAGGTCTGGCAGGGTTTGCACACCTTTGGAGCGAACTTGAATGCATAACTGAAGGCTGAATAAAGCCAAGAGACGGTTAGTGACCTGCTGTGCCAATTGGACACCCCCAAGGCTATGGGCCCGGACAGGATTCACCCCAGAGTAATGAAGGAACTGTCAAATGAATTTGCCAAACCACTCTCTATTATCTACTGGCAGTCCTGGTTAACTGGAGAAGTTCCAGCTGCCTGGAAATTAGCAAATGTAACGCGCATCTACAAGAAGGGTCAGAAGGATGATCCAGGGAACTATAGGCCTGTCAGCCTGACCTCAGTGCCAGGCAAGGTGATGGAACAGATCATCCTGAGTGCCATTACACGGCACGTGCAGGACAATCGGGGCATCAGGGCCGGCCAACATGGATTCATGAAAGGCAGGTCCTGCTTGACCAACCTGGTCTCCTTCTATGACAAAGTGACCCGCTTAGTAGATGAGGGCAGGGCTGTGGATAGAGTCTATCTAGACTTCAGTAAGGCATTCGACACTGTCTCCCACAGCATCCTCCTGGACAAACTGGCTGCCCAGGGCTTGGATGGGTGGACTCTTCGATGGGTTAAAAACTGGCTGGATGGCCGAGCCCAGAGAGTGGTGGTGAATGGGGCAAAGTCCAACTGGCGGCCGGTCACTAGCGGTGTTCCCCAGGGCTCAGTTCTGGGGCCGGTCCTGTTCAATAGCTTTATAGATGATCTAGACATAGGGATTGAGTGCACCCTCAGTAAATTTGCAGATGACACCAAGCTGGGTGGGAGTGTCGATCTGCTGGAGGGTAGGAAGGCCCTACAGAGGGATCTGGACAGGTTAGATAGATGGGCCGAGACCAACGGCATGAGGTTCAACAAGAACAAGTGCCGGGTCTTACACTTCGTCCACAACAACCCCATGCAGCGCTACAGGCTGGGGGAAGAGTGGTTAGAAAGCGGCCCGGCAGAAAGAGACCTGAGGCTGCTGATCGACAGCCAGCTAAACATGAGGCAGCAGTGTGCCCAGGTGGCCAAGAAGGCCAATGGCATCCTGGCCTCTATTAGGAATAGTGTAGCCAGCCGGTCTAGGGAAGTGATCGTCCCTCTCTACTCGGCACTGGTGAGGCTGCACCTTGAATACTGTGTCCAGTTCTGGGCCCCGCACTTCAAGAAAGATGTTGAGGTGTTGGAGCGAGTCCAGAGGAGGGTGACCAAGCTGGTGAAGGGTCTGGAGGGTCTGACCTACGAGGAATGGCTGAGGGAGTTGGGGTTGTTTAGCCTGGAGAAGAGGAGGCTCAGAGGTGACCTTATTGCAGTCTACAACTACCTGAAGGGAGGTTGTAGTGGAGTGGGAGTTGGCCTTTTCTCCCAGGCAACTAGCGATAGGACAAGAGGACATAGCCTCAAGCTTCGCCAGGGGAGGTTCAGGTTGGACATTAGGAAGAATTTCTTTTCAGAAAGGGTCATTAGACATTGGAACAGGCTGCCCAGGGAGGTGGTGGAGTCACCATCTCTGGATGTGTTTAAGAAAAGACTGGACATGGCACTTAGTGTCATGGTCTAGTTGACATGGTGGTGCCAGGGCAACGGTTGGACTCGATGATCCCAAAGGTCTGTTCCAACCTGATTAATTCTGTGATTCTGTGATTCAGTAGAAAGCTCTACGTTATTCTGAGTTGTTGGGTTGGACGTGCGGGGGTAGAAAGCAGATGAGAATTGAGACCCTGTTTGAACGTTTAATCACATGCTAGCTGAAAACAAAACCTACAGGGAAAGCTGTAGAAGGTGGATATCACTATGTTCAATGTCAGTTCCGTGAACACTTTATGTGTAGATGAAGTTGTCTATTTCTAGGCATAAAGAGAGAAACCTGAGATGCTGTGTTTAAAGCAGGTTCTGAACATCAACAAGGTCTTACATGTGCTATCTGCAGTCCTGGTCTTGACCCATGTAGATATCTACATACACCTAATTTGGCCTTTTTGATGTGCAAGGATTCTTTACATTCACTTGGAAATTGGTGGGACAAGTATTGATTTTGCTTTTCTATAATTCTACTGTAGGTATTTGACTGAAATTAATTCCAAATTATTTTAGATGTGTAGTTAAAGCATGATCAGTTGACGTATGATGAGAACTTACCTGGGAGCACTCAAGCAGTCAGTAGCTTCTGCTTCCTGTATTTTCACTTAGTGATAGTATGCATTTTTTCTGATTTCATGAGCTTTCTGAGCACACATTTTTGAACCAGTCTTACCATCCTGTTCTCTCCTGTAAGCTATTTTCACTGTAATTTAGTATACCTGTGTTAATCCAATCCATCTCTAATGACAGAATAATACTAACAAACTGCAACATTATTAATAGGTCTACACTGTGCATTTCGTATAATTTAAGAAGCGAAGCCGTAAGCATATGAGACCAAATCCTGCTGTCTTTATTCATACAGCTATGCCCATTCAGTTGAACAGGATAATATGCAGGATTAAGGTGAGTGGATTACCCTTTCTATATCAAGGCCTCCTGAGGATGCTGCATTTAATTCTATTTGGTAATCTTCTCTTTTATTTGCCATTTCACACCACCTGAAACTGCAGCTGTCTGTCAGGAATTGAGTTAGTCTGAGCTTCAGCTACCTCATAGGTAGCTTAGTGCACTAAAGCATTGACTCCTCCAGACAGCCCTTAGGGAGAAGATCTCATTTAGCAGAAAATGATAACTGGGTTTTCCAAATGGTTCTGGAATTGTCACTGTATATTTGGATAGGATGATGTATTTTGAAAGCCTCTGCAAGTGTGTAACCGAGCAGGCTGTGCTTTTTAAGGATGAGTAGGCTACTAGGCTACAACTATTCCTGGTTCCTTTAAAGATGATTACTGGGAAAACATGTGAGATAAACATTCTACCATAGAGAAGCAGTAAGCTTTCAGTATACGGGGTTTGGGGCGGGATGTTTATTTTCTATGCTGGAGAGGGATCACTGCTGAGTCCTTCACAGCAGTATTGGGAAAGGGGGCTGGCGTCTGTATGAGCACGGCCTGTGAGCAATGGGCTCCCTGACAGAAACTGGAATTGCACCTGCAGTCAGAATAGGACTCCGAAACATAATCCTGGGACTTGGGGAAAATGTGGTAGAAGGAATGAAGATTTGCTGACCTTTTGTTTTGATAAACTCCCTGCAAACTCAGGTTAGAAGTACTGCAAATATCAACACCCATGGGTGTATAGACTTATGGGGGAGGCATTGGTTGATGTTGTAGAAAAGTCTGAGGCAAAGATTTGAGCTTGGGTATTTTCTGTGATATCTTCTCTGTTGGAAGTTTCTCTTAACCACAATGGTCATGCTAGTTTCGTTCCATCAGATTTGTGTGGTGTGTTGAGAAGCACGGCATGAGTCTACTGAAAACATGCTCTTTGCCAATTGCTGCATAGTTCTATAGGAACTGAATTTTACTTGTATTGTGCCCATTTAAGCACACAACTGTGTTCCTAGGTCTAACTTTTATTTTTCATTTACTTTGGCTAGTCTTTCGAACTAAAAAATGCTCATCTTCCCTGGGTAATGCTCACAATAGTGCTCAGCACCAACATTTTAAGTGTTTGAATATCTAAAAGTGTGAGGAATGCAGCTTATCCTTTCATAAAAGAATCTGCTCAGTCTTCTTAGAAGTTAAACAATATTCTGGTAGTTAAAGAAGCTTCATCCAAGGATTTTAAAGATCCTAGTGTGAGATAAGACAGTCTCTTTTTTTCCTTCTCTCTTAAAAGACACTGAGGAAAATCATGTTCTCCCTGCTTTGAACACTTCTCTGTTCAGATGCACTATTCCGTTTCCACTTCCCCTGGGAAGTGGTTGAAACTTATCTGTGACAATCCTTAACTAATCTGAGCATAGCTAGAGATGGCAACAGAGTTGCTTACTACAGGACTATAGGAGACAGGACCTCGTTTTGAACCTTTGACTGTCTTGTGATGCTGCTCTGCTAGTCATTTCTCATCAGGTGAACCCCACAGTCCTTGTGCTACAGGACTGTAGATCTGCCTTTCCGCTGCCATCTACCTGATACTCGTCTTTCCAGGTGACAGCTGGAGTATTTTATATCCATCAGTCACAGCTGAAGAGGCCTAGACTACAGTCAAAGCAGGGGAGATGCAGGCTCTCTGATCAAAGCCGATCTCAGTTCAGCTGTGTTGGATGAATGGAATAACTGAATTAAAATGTATTTAATTACAGTACAAAGAATTACATGTGTTTATATTTCAATATAGGCAGCTACTTTGGAATAAAACTCTACTTGGTCAACACAGGTTTTGTCTAGGATAAAAGTTGTTCTTGGTAATACAGCAGACTTACTGGATAAAGTCAGGGCTTGATCTAAAGCACCTCTTTAGCAACATACTTCTCGGTTAAGATTAAGCTTATATGGCACTTGGCTCTTGAACTGTGGATCATGTGTAGTAAAGATTGCAGCTAAACAAGAGGATAAGTATATATATATACATTTGCACTAAAATAAGCATATTGGTTTTAGGAAATCTGTATGCAAATCCCCACCACTACATAGCTCCCCACTACATAGATAGCTAGGACTTGGGTTGGTAAAGGGATTGATGCCCTGACCTGGTCCTTGGTCCTCCAGATATTTTTTATGGAAGGGTTCTTTTCACCGTAGTAAATTGAACAGATGCTGCAATACAAAATTATCTAATTCTTAACAGCATTGGACCCTTTCATATTATATCAGTTTAAAGGGAAAGTCTTGAGAATAACTTTGGTAGTGTGGGCCTCCCTGAAGAAAGCAGAATTTTAAATTGGTGCACAAATCTCACTCTAGCCTTCAGTGGCAGGATGGAGGCTGCATTACAGATATTTTTCTTTCCCATCTGCATGAAGGTGCCCTGAGAAACAACCTTAAATTGTTTGTGGAATTGTGGAGTCAGGAAAAATTTTGATTAAAGAACTGTTGAAATTTTCTTAAAGTCTTGTCACTGCTGTTAATGTTTAAGCTGAAACGTTTTGGATTCAGAGAAGGTCCAAAAGAACTAATGCAGGGGTCTTACAGGATCTTACCATGACTTGGCAAGATGTCCTGCCAACTCACCTATGTCTGCAGCTGCTCTGCCAGGCTGCAGTTGAAATTTGCAGCCTCTAGAAATCTTGGGGCTTCTAGGAGTGGGTTTTTTTTTTTTTTGGGGCGGGGGGAGTAGGCAAGGCTCTGAATTGGAACAAAATAAAATTTCACAATATTAAGTCCTCTGTGAAGTGAAATCAGCTTTTTCCTTTGAACTACTGTAGTGGTATGTTCTACAGAGCAGAGGGGACTGCCCATGTGGATTAAAGCCATGTTACTCTCCACATCTGATTTTGAGCTAAGCTGAAGGATAAAGGGACTGTGAGTAGAGGCCGTGGCCCCTTCTCTTTATGTTGCAATATACGATTCTGAGTGTGCTGAGACAGTCTTTGCAGAAGTCTGTATGCAAGAGTAGTCCTGCTGATGAATATGCACATGCTTCAGTATTCCTTGTGTGTTCAGGGCCTTGATTAGACCGTGAAAGTGCACAGATAACTGACTGCAGGTCATGGATAACAGTAAGAAAGGGAACAACAGAAAGTACCTCTGCTTGAGTGCCCTAATCAGGGCTTTGAAGAAGAAATCTGAGCCAGCTGTAGCCATTTTTGAAGGACAAGTTCACTTTAAAAAGACTGATCATAAAATTTCTCCTAAAACAACCCAAAAGCTTTCTCATCTGTTGGGTTACTAGAATTCTTGTTCCTGTCCTGTGCAGTCAGAGGAGTTAATGACTATCCAGGATTTAAGGTTAAAAATGACTGGCCTAGGCCTGAAGTACCCGAGACAGTACTTTCCTCTGAGTTGCTCGACCTTTTTAGACTGTGCAAGCCAGGGTGTTCAAGAGGAAAGCACGTTCTTTGCAACTACAATAATCGGTGAAATTCATTTTGAGAGTAACTGAGCTGCCAATGATAAGAATACAATGGTAAGTAATCTGTACCAGATCAGGAGCCAGAACTTGTACTAGCGTAAAGTCACTGTTTTGAAGGCTTCTGTGGAGGAGTCATTGAGCTAAAATTCTAATCCTACATTGGGCTAAAGTTAGTGGATGGACAAAGAGTAATGGGATCCTGCTCACTTCATCCCCTTTGTAGTCAGGATAGGATTCGATGCTGGCATTTTAGCACCTCCTACGTGTTTCTGTGAAGTCCAGGTAAATACGCTGTGGCTTAGCTTCCGTCAGCTGGTATGTTTTTTGTTTAAATGGGAGGGTGTTCTCACCATCCATTCTCTTTCTCTGTAACATCTACTGGCACAGAAATCTGAATGCTCAGCTACTGTTTCCCTAGTCTTCCTTTTTTTGTTTTGTTTTTTTTTTTTCCTTGATATTTCCCTTCTGCAGCCCTTATGCCTTCACTTCTAAAACCAAACCATTTCAGAATGCTGCTGCCCATCTCCTTGTGAATGCAAAGAGACATCACCACCTCTAAAAGTATTTTGGCAACAGAGTTAACAAACAGGACTTTAAGAAAGGCATCCTTTTCAGCTGTATGTTCCCACAGGTCCTTGTCCTCTTCTTCTACCTGCTGTAGTGTAATCTCATAACAGGTAGTACATACAACCTTGTTCTGTGCAATTTCTCTTGCAGCTTTTATAAGTGTCCTTTATTCATTTTAAGGGAGACTGCTGTAACAGGTCTCCTGCATAATGCAGGTCATGAAGTTTTACCCAGCTCTTTATGCATCAAGTCCTCATTCACCTGTTTGAGATGTAACCTTCATCTTGGCAAAGCATGCCTTTTATCAGGATGAAGTGATGCCAGTAATGGAGGTTCTACTCTACTCTTTGTGATGGTGGTGGTATTTTTCAGCTCTTCATTAATATTACCATCTTTCCCTCTCAGTGGTAACATCCAAGCAGGAAGGAAAAAAAAATTTCCCCCCCCCCTTCAGCTGCTAAAGCATTTTTCTGAATAGAAAGCTGTTCATAAGACAGTTAAGGGGAAAAGCAGCTTATGAATTTGTAGATATGCAACGCTCAATAAGGCGTATCGTGATCCACCATGTTAAAAGATTTACAGGTTTAAGGAAATATTTTTGTATGCGTTTCAATCTCTTTTGGCACCCTGGAAATGAAAGGGGAGGGTCATTTGGATGAAGCAGGTGACATCTTACAGGAAGGTAACATCACAGTAGAAATAGGGAGTAGCTGTCCTCAAGCATGAGTTGATGTCTCTCTTCAAAGTTTGGCACTGACTTACACATTTTTTTGGCCAGAATATCTAAATTTACCAATACTTCCACAAGGTTTCAACCATTGTCTCATTGATGAGACTGAGACAAAATTGACTGTAATCTCACCAAAGCTACAGTATAAATATCCCCTTTTAACTGTTAGAGCAGCTGCTGTGTAATTCCTCACCCCCTCCAAGGGAAAAGAAAAAAATCTCCTCCTCTCAGACACCGAATTTTCTTGTACAAAACTTTCATTATGGATTATAGTGGACTTTTTTTTTCCTCCTCCCAAGAACAAGGACAAATCATTGAAATACTTCAGCTGCATGCTGTTACTGAACTTCTGGGAAATTTAAATGCTGTATTTTCCTGGAAAGAAGTAACATAGCATTGAGCATGCGGTGCTATGCACGTCCATTGCCCTTAGTTTCAAAAGCTTCCCCCAAGTATGTGTAGAAATGCAAAAGAGTCTACATTGCTTTGAAGAGATGGTGTTACATTGTTCCTTTCTTCCTAATAGAAAAGATTTAAATAAAATCTGGAGATACACGGTCCAGGGTTCAAAGTATATATGCTCCCTGCAGAAATTCTGGCACATGCTACAGTTCAGGGAAAGAGAAGAACTTAAGTTAAATAAAAGGATTCTCCTGTCAAGAGTTTATCTGTCTCACTGGCCTCATGAAAGCCCTAACTGGGGAGACAGACAAAATAAGTTTAGTTTGTTATTTTGTCAGATGCTGTATTAATACAGTGATAGGCAGGCCCCGCTACAGTGGGCTTGCCCTGTAAATGGGTGAGATAGGTAGAAGGAAGAAAAAGAAACAGAAACACAGGGGTATAGCAATAATAGGTATAGCAATAATCTGTGATTCTGTGAGATATATATCCCTGCATCCGTTATTCAATAATAGGGAAAAAAACAAAGTTAAACTTTTATAAAAAACCCAGATCATTTAGTATTCTGAAAGCATTAACTCAAGGGAGGAAAGAAAGCCTGAAGACAGACATACCTTCACACTAAACAATAAACTGAAACTGAAAAGTTTGTGCAGCCTGTCCAGTGGCCGTTCTCATTCCTAGCTCTGTCTATAGCTTGTGTTGCCTCCTGAGGCAGCATTGGCCCCTATATACAGGTGTTCATAAATAGCAAACCGGAAAAAGAAATAATTCTGCAGATGCTGTTCTGTCTTCTCGAATATTTTTGGAATGGTGCATGTCTGTGGTAGAAGGCGTTCTGGAGGCAAGGCTACTGTTCTGCAGCCACACTTCTATTGATGCCCTTGGCCTTTCTTCCTGATACACAGGTGTTATGGACCTTCTACTCTGGAAGGAGATCACAGAATCACAGAATGTTAGGGATTGGAAGGGACCTCAAAAGATCATCTAGTCCAATCCCTCTGCCGGAGCAGGATTACCTAGACCATATCACACAGGAACGCATCCAGGCGGGTTTTGAATGTCTCCAGAGAAGGAGACTCCACAACCTCTCTGGGCAGCCTGTTCCAGTGTTCGGTCACCCTCACCGTAAAGAAGTTTTTCCTCATATTTATGCAGAACCTCCTGTGTTCCAGCTTGCACCCATTGCCCCTTGTCCTGTCCAGGGATGTCACTGAGAAGAGCCTGGCTCCATCCTCTTGACACTTGCCCTTTACATATTTATAAACATTAATGAGGTCACCCCTCAGCCTCCTCTTCTCTAAGCTAAAGAGACCCAGCTCCCTCAGCCTCTCCTCATAAGGGAGATGTTCCACTCCCTTAATCATCTTCATGGCTCTGCGCTGGACTCTCTCTAGCAGTTCCCTGTCCTTCTTGAACTGAGGGGCCCAGAACTGGACACAATATTCCAGGTGCGGCCTCACCAGGGCAGAGTAGAGGGGGAGGAGAACCTCTCTTGACCTGCTAACCACACCCCTTCTAATACACCCCAGGATGCCATTGGCCTTCTTGGCCACAAGGGCACACTGCTGGCTCATGGTCATGCTGCTGTCCACTAGGACCCCCAGGTCCCTTTCCCCTACGCTGCTCTCCAACAGGTCTGTCCCCAACTTGTACTCATACCTGGGGTTGTTCTTGCCCAGATGCAGGACTCTACACTTGCCCTTGTTATATTTCATTAAATTTCTCCCCGCCCAACTCTCCAGCCTGTCCAGGTCTCTCTGAATGGCTGCGCAGCCTTCCCGTGTGTCAGCCACTCCTCCCAGTTTTGTGTCATCAGCGAACTTGCTGACAGTGCACTCTATTCCCTCATCCAAGTCATTAATGAATATATTGAATAGAACTGGTCCCAGTACCGACCCTTTATTAGGACTGAGATGGGTCCTAATAAAACATATCTCTATTATTATTAATAATAATAATAATATATAATATTATATTATTATATTATATATAATAATAGTAATAATTTTATTGGAATATTCCCCAAAAGCTGTAAAGACATTGGTATGGAAGAACATTAGAAGCCCATGCAATCCATTAACATGCAAGCTGTTGCTGAAGGCTGCCCAAAGGTGTTCAGGCAGAGCTGAAGTACATTGGTAGAGAGCTTAAACAACAGTGGTGGTTCCCAGGCTAGGCCCCTCCACCTTCAATTCAGGTAGCTCTTGCTTACCCCAGTTACACAGCGCAGATTTATGGTCATGAATCAGGCTTTTAGTTTCCACATTGGAAGCAGCAGCTTGGTCATTACTTCTAATACTAAATTTGTCATGCAAGCATCTGTGCAATTGACATAGAGATGATGTCAGATGATTATAAACAAGCACAGAAGTATAATTACAAGTGTAAAATGTGACAGTCCACAAGGATCCCTTTTCTAAGATGTGGCCCTTAGCAAGGAAAACTGCTGAAAAGACCCAACTGGAAATATTCAGCCTGGCACTGTAGATCGTATTCCTTGTTGTATGTGATGATCCTGACTGAAGGTTCAAGCCCTCCTTTGATAAACACACCATACCATTGTATTTCCTCATACGTTCTGTCAGTCAGGGTCTTGGTTTTAAAAAAAAAAAAAGCAAGCTTGCTAGAAGAGGGACACCTGATATGAAGGATCAATCTTTAGTTTTCAATTGCATGCCACCCTTGGAGTATACAAGGACGTGTATAGATAGCATGATATTTGGATCAAGGTGACTCCCTTTTCTGAGTGCCATACAGCTAGTGTTAGTACTGTACAGATTATAAATGCATAAAATCAGGGAAGATAAAAGGCTTAAGTGTAGTGATTTCTGTGAGAGTAACTTAACAGATGCAGTTAACATGACACAGTACATGCTAGAAAGCAAGTCACCAAGGCAATTGGAGTATTCTGTTGCTTTAGCAAACATTTTTATTACACTGTGACTTTTAAAAAGTGGAGGAAGTTCATTTTTAGACATTTCTAGTGAATTCCTTCATGGAAAATAAACTTTTGGGACACTTTATCCCATGATAAATTGTAGCATGATTTCATGAAATGGAATGACAAGGCTGATTATGAAATATGTTTTAAAAAATCAGTAAGAAGCCTTATTTTCCACGTAGAACAAAACTCATACTTACAAAGTCTTTGAAAATAAGAGCCTTCCCAGAAAGATGGGCATATGGTGTTAACAAGGTAAAGACTTCACCCTATCAGCGGATGTAATTATTGAGATGATGGTCGCTCTGCTACAGCATGCCGTAAAACTCACTAGGTGGAGCTCTAAGGTCCCAGGTAATCCCCTCTGGGGACCTACAGGGTCAAAACGCTCAGTGTATCCATGGGAAGGCTCGAGCGTGGAATTTACAACCGCACCTCAGCGTATTCACACAAAAATAAGGGGCTGGAATTAAAATAATAATACCCCTGCCCCACCCCTAAAGGATTAAGGACAGGAATGCCCAAAGCAGAGGTGTAAACATTCAGAAAGCAAACAGCTTTTGCACCGTGCACTAGTTATTTAGTTTTATGAAGGAAAAAAGATAGTGGCATGTACTTATACTAACCAAGCAGCTGGGCTGAGCAACTTTTCTTACGTTTGCTTCCCATCTCTTCAGGCTTAAAGATACTTAATGGTGCTACTCTCTGGGCAAGCGCATTGTACTGAAGCTTGCATACATTTGGGAGGAACTCGACAAAAAGAGGCATCTGAAGCTATGGCGGGCTGTATTTATTATCTGGATGACAAGTGGATGTCACACAATAGACAGCCTCGGTGAGGAATTAGGAAGACTTAAAACTGAACCTGAAGTAGCAACGCATTTCAGTAGCGGGGGGGGGGTCTATAAAAGAAACAAGGTGTAAAGCGAATAGGGGTGCAAAGTCATATCAAGGGATGTCTGCAAGCTATTTAAGTCCTTCAAAAGGAGCCAGCCTCGAAGACTTCAGGGTCACGAAATTTGGCTTTGAGGGGGCAAATTTCTCATGTTTGGGTTTAAAACCGAAGGATTTTCTCCTTCAGGGTGGTGGTGACAATGACACTCATTAACACGTCTGCAGCAGGGGCAGTTACAGCTTCCCTGATGATTTTGGGGAGAGCGTCTCTGTTGGGCCAGGCCGGGGCTGCACGGGTCACCTGCGGAGCTGCGGTTGCCTCGAGTGCAGCGGGGCTTGGAGGAGCAGGGCTAGGGGAAGGCTGGCCGGGGTGGCCGGCTGGAGAGGGGCAAGCACCTCTGCAGCACACCCTCAAAACGCTGGAGAAATCCAGCGGTGGGCAATGACCCGAGGCAGGTGGGAGAGGCAGCGCCAGGCGTTAGGCGAGGCTAAGAGGAAGGCAAGGGGGACAAAAAAAAAGTTTTCTTTTAGTCTGAGCCCAGGAAGGGGGAAAAATCCCTCTCAGCGGTTGTCAAGGAGATGTGCGGCCGGGTTGGCCGGACTGTCCGCCTGCCTCCAAAGCCCGCGGCTCCGGGGGAGCCATTTCCTCGCGGCTCCCTGCCAGGGGCACGGGGCTGCGTCCCCCAGGGCCGCCCCCAGCCGCACGGGGGCGCCCTCCCGGGGTGGGGGGCTAACGGTCCGCCCGCGCGCCCCGGCCCCTGAGGGGAACAAAGCTCAGCGCTCGCGCAGCTGGGGATGCCCGAGGACGAAGCCCGGTGACGGCCCCAGCGGCTCCCTGCGGGCTTCCTACCTGTGGGGAGGCGTGAGGGGTTGCTGTCGGGGGCGCGGGCATCGCGCCGATAAGCACCGCACGCCTGACTAACAGCCATCTCTCGGGGCGGGGAAGAGTTCAACCGACCGACCGCCAGCCCCCACCCCCGGCAGAGGCGGCGGGACGCAGGGGCAGTCCCGGGGGCGGTGGGGGCGGCCCGGCCCGGCCCGCCCCTCCTCCCCGCCCCAGCGGCCGGCACCGCCCCCGCCGCGGGAGCCCCGGCGAATCAGCGGGGCGCTGTCAGGGCGTCAGCGCCGGCGGCTCCGCGCGGCCGGCCCCGAGCGCGTCCCTTATCGCAGACAGGCACCGGGGGCCGGGGATCGCATCATTATCATGGGCACTGTTTGCTTTTCGCGGCGCTGCTGTTTGCTTTTCGCTCTCGCCTGGGCCGGCAGGTTGGCGGGAGGCAGCGGGGGCGCAGGTAAGAGGGGGCTCCGCCGCCTTCCCCAGGCTCGGGCGGCGCGGAGCCGTGGCCCCGGGGGGACCGTGTTTGTCCGCTCTCCTCTCCCTGGTGTAAGGTGTTGAGGGGGAGGTCACTTCTTGCTGCTAGTAGTGCCGGGGGTGTTGGAAGTTGTGGTGGGGAGGCGTTTTCTCGCGTGTTTGACACTGCCGGAGCCAAGCAAGGGACGTCTGGAGGGAGAGACGGGGAAGAAAAAGTTACTTTCCTTAAGTGCCTACGAGATAAATCTGTGCTGAACCTTAGAGAGTCCGCAGGGGAAGCGTTGGCTGTTACATGTTCACAGGTTTTCCCTGTCTGCCCATTAACCCAAAGACCTGGTGTTGCTACAGCCGCGCTCCTATCTGTTTAATAGCAGTAATGATATTAAGTCTTTGGTCCGGTGTTTAAAAAAAACCTAACCATCAAACAAAAAAAAAAAAACCAAAACCCAAACCCCCGTCTGCCTAGGAATGTTGTATGCCCAGAGTAATTTCTTAAAGATATGTATGCAGTGTCTGAAGTTGTGCTAGAAGAAATCATTTAAGGTGAAGTGGGGGGTGGGGGAATCCCCTTTCTTCAGATACAAGCGTTTAAATGCAACAAAATGAACGAAGTCAGCGTAGAAGTTCTTAAAGTCCAAGAAATGCAATGTGAGATGTGGAGCAGAGCAGGGGCTCATATTTGGTTTTGCCCTTTCATTTGACTCATTGGCATTCACGCCTGACTCCCAGGCATCCTCTGGTTGCTGTGAAATGTCCCCCTTGGCTCAATGCAGTTTGAATTTTTGACGGCATTATAAAGAATCCAGCTGTCACTTTTGCTGATCTTGATGGGAGATGGGTGCCGGTTTAATGAGTCAAAAGTATGAACCAAAAAAAAAAACCCCTCTTTTCTTTTTGTGCTTGACTGGATCTGATCTGGGCAACACCCTTGGACCCCCTAAGCTAATTCACTTAAATCATAGCTAGATCTGAACCGGCCCAGGGGTTAAAATAAATGAATGGACAAGAAAGAAGGAGATTACAGCAGCCCTGCGTTTCTCCAGAAAATCCAACGCTCTGCGTTCTGTTCCCCTCTTTCTTAAAAAAAATAACAACAATACACAGTCCAGGCAATTCTCTTGCTAGGATCCCTGAGGTGCCCTGCGGGGCCGTCCTGGTCTGCACCTCTCAGAGAAGTTCCCTGCTGTGTGCCGTGCCACAATATCTGATTATGCTCCCCTCTCTAAATAGCCCCCTCCTGTCCCCGGTGGCTTTGAAGGATCTGTGTGTTATCACTGGAGCTGGCTGAGTGAGCACTTCTGAAACAATTAGCGTTAGGATTTCAAGCTCACAATAAAACTGTTTTCACTTTAGTGCACCTTTTTGGAGGATCTGTTAATCTAATTGGCATGAAACCAACTGCATGTGTCTCTCGCTGGATGCTCCCCTCCCTCCGCAGCACCCTTCTCTCCTCGGTACCTCCTAAAAATAAAGGGGACGCTGTGCTCCCTCCAGCTCTGCTAGTTGTTCCCCGGCTGCTCACCCGCCCCTCCTGGGCAGAAGGCTCCCCTGCCTGCCTGCCTTTCTCCTCCCGGGAGCCCCAGACGTGGCTCTGGCCTCAAGCGGTGAGGAAATCCCTGTGAGGTGCGTTATTGACGCGGCGGCCGCGGCTGACGGCGGCGGGCGGCCCGGCTCCCCGAGGCAGCGCCGGTCTTCGGCGGCGGCATCGCCTCCCCCGCGGCGACCCCGCCGCAGCCCCTGGCGTAGAGCGCTGCGGGTGACGGGGTGGCCAGGGACCGTCTGTGGGGAGCGCGGGGGGCAGGGCAGGTTAGGCAGGGCTTTAAATGTTCCCATGTTAACAGCACACCCCAACCCTGAATAGGTCGGAGGTTTTCTTTTTCCCCCCGTCTATGTTCACTTCATTAACATTCCCTCGACTACCAAATCTCGACTCACTCTCATACTCCTCCCTCCCCCATCCTCTTTAAATCCAGAGGAGAAAACGAATGCCCGTCACTGAAATGTTTGTAAAGGCTTCCTACCCTGAAAACAAGAAAAGCGGTCTGGGTCCCCCGCTTTCAGAGTCCAGCTCACCAGTAAGGCACCCGCCCGAGCAGGGGCCGGGAAGGCAGCTGCGACTTTTTCCTTCTAAATGAGTTTTAGTCCATGTAGATAATGTTACTGCAGGTTGCTTTTCTCCACGCTAACTTACCGAGTTTCATATGGTCTTCCATTTATTTATTTATTTGCCTCTTAATAAAAAGGATTAATGTGGTTTTGCTGTTCAAATATTTATTTTTCTCATTCCCCCGCCAGACATAGTTTATTTAAACTAGGGTCTTTTTAAATTAAGAAGATCTCTTTGCTAGAACATGCAAATGGGCTTTTTTTCTCCTCTTATAGGTCATTTAAGTCATTTAAACACTCTTGTTTTACTGAGATGCAGGTTTCTAGTACCAGACCTATCAGCAGATGCTAATTTCTAGTATGTCTCATCATTTCCTAATGCAGAAACGTGGGACCGAGTCCCTCCAGCTTGGTGGAGCGGTGCTTATAAGTGACTTTAGGAGAATAACACGTTGGTTTGTTCAGCTATTTAACTTTAGATGTTCCCATTTCCAGGATGACACTCGGAAGGCAGGCAAGCAGCCAGCTCCTTCGAGGGGTGTATCTACCCTTGACGGTTTTCTGTGTCTCAGGTCTCTCTTCTTATCTGTCCCCTTGGGTTTCGTTCTGTGCTTCCAGATGTTGACGAGTGCGCAGAAGCTACGGATGACTGTCACATCGATGCAATTTGCCAAAACACACCAAAATCCTACAAATGCATCTGCAAGCCAGGCTATAAAGGGGAAGGGAAACAATGTGAAGGTAAGGACAGCTCGGCTCCTCTCCTATCTTTCCTGCCCTCCCTTCTCTTATTTGTTTGCTCTTTAAAAGCTTTTGTAAATAGCTGAATTCCTGAAACGATTAATGCAGACTTACAGCTGCTTAACCTCAAATCTCGGTGTTTATTGGCAAGCATCCCCCTGCTGCTTCTGCTAATTGTCCGGCATCACAAACATCGTGTCCGCCAGCCTAGTTTTAAAAATAATTTAAAAAAAAATTTTAAAAGGGGGGGGCCGTTCCCCACCGAGGCGACTCCCGGGTTGGCACCAGCTTGTCCCGGGCAGCGCTGGGCCCGCTGCCGCCGGGGGCTCGAAGCGCCGCGCCGAGCACGTGGGGGGCGCGGCCGCGGGGCCGGGCCGGGCCGGGGCCTCTGCCTGGCTCGGTCTGGCCGCCCGGAGTAGCCGGGGCCGCCGGGCCTGCGGGTGGCCGTCCGTCCCGGCTGCAGGCGTCCGGGGAGGCCTCGTGCCTTCTCCCGCAGCCGGGCCGGCCAGCGGCTCTGCGGGGAGCCGGGCCCGCCTCCCTCCGCCGCAGCCGCGGGGCCGCGCCCGCCCCCGCCGGGCCTGCGGCCTCCCCACCCTGGCCCGGCGCGGTGTTGCGGGCTGTGCCGGTCGCTCTGCTCGGGTCCCTCTGAGGCACCTTACGCCTGGCTGACCTGTGATTTCCAGTCACTCTTCGCACCCAGCGAGAGCCTCATCTCCCCAGGCCAGTTACAGTAGGTGTTTTCTGCATCAAGTCGAACAGGACGCTGGAGTTTGCTTCTGTTTGACACTATGCATGTGTCATGATCATGTATTTTTTAGTCTGGGGAGCACTGTTTTAAAAGGAACTATTTCAGATTATTGTACGTACACAGACTTTAAAAAGTTGTTTTGCTTCTGTATGTCCTTACATCAATCTTTGCAATTGAAAAAGACCTGGCGTGTTTTATTAGGCACTGTGTACACTCATATTTCAGATTTTATGAACTCCGTCTTCTCTATTGAACCTCAGCAGAGACATTGTTCTCTGGTGAAAAGAACAAATATTGTAATCACTGCAGAATGCCTTACAAATAAAAGATGCAAGATTATTTTTTTTTTTCTACTTGTAGATGCTTAGCAGCTATAAAAATTCTCCTTCAAAGTCTCTCTCTTTCTATGACGGACTGAAACTTTTTCAAAATGTATATGGCCAGTCCATTAAAAAGATTAAAGACCTAGAAATGACTTTGCTGAAGTCTACAAAAATTTGAAACCACATATTATTCTCCATGGACTTCCAAAGTGTTTGTTCAAGGGCCCTCATAAAGCATTTTTGTGGTTGTCATTTTTTCTGTCTTGGGCTTAAACTGACAGAGACAAATTCATACTGTCCACCTCTTGGTGCTCTAGTGTCACTGAGCTGCTGCTCATTTGGAAGCCAGATTTTCTTTCTTGCAAACAGAATAATCATTCAGCACCACTTCTTCCTCTATTCATCCCTTCCAGGGAAAGAGCTCTGTGCAGAGAAAATGTACTCAAGGCCACAGCTGTGGAGGTTACAGTGTTCTCAGAATTGATACTACTTCTTATGTTGGTTTTCCACATCAAAAGTTTCCTTAAGCTTTAACTACTTGTATTTTAGCTGTTGTGCTCTGTTTAATGGTAGACTTGGCTGATACTCATGCTTATTTAATATGTGTATTTCTCTTTGGCTGACTTACCTTGGCTCAGTAAAAAAGAGAGCTCAGTAAGTAGTAAAAAATCAGATTTCTCTGTAAAATGATATACAGAATCGTGGAATTTCTGTGGCTGGTGTCAAACTCATATCTTATGGAATTTAGTGTCTGACAAACTTGATAAGTAAAGTAAGCTGAGGTGGACTGCAACACGTTCTGCATGGATGTTAATTGTTCAGCATTAGGTAAATGAATGTAAGGTGTCTAAATCAGGTATTACTATGCATGATATGTAACTTTTTACAATGTTACAGTAACAGTTCTAAAGATTTTGCATCAGCTCTGCATCTTAAGTTTGTAATTAATATCAAACTCTGGGATAAGCAGAAAGCTTGAAATATTTTTGGATGCTTCCTCTCTGGAGCTTATTTTAGATTACTTATGTAGTACCTCTTAATCTGATCCCGAAGTACTTTGAAACTTTGTTCCTGAAGTTATGTACCTTCAGTGGCAGGCAGATATCATTATGTCCTTTTTATAAGTGAGTAAACTCAAAATTATAGAGGTGAAGGAAGGGTCATACAAGTCAGTGGCAGACCTAAGATCTGCCTCGGGTCTGCTGTTCACATAGAGTTGGTTTATTTTGCATCTTGAGGTCAAGCATTCAAAACTACAGAAATAAACAGAGTAACAGTATTGATTGGTATTTAATATTCTGTCACAAGACAACACCAGTAATCAGCCACTAAAAATTTGCTTTTAAGATAAAAGTGACTGTGGTTGTAATAAAAAAGTTGAAATACACCGAATGGTTTTTGTTGTGCCAAAACCAAAGCTGGGTCATTAAACGATTTTGGGTCTTTATGACTGAGCTTTGCTAAATAAGCTTTTTGATCACTGAAACTAGTTACCTGTGAGAAAAGGATGTCTTTTGTACAGATAATGTGCCTCTTTAACTAAGTTTGTAGCAATCTACCTGTATTGCTTCATGTCTAAAGAACACTCGTTATAGCATAACTAACTCCCTTGTAGTGCAGGCTCTCAAGTACAGCCAGATTTTACTAAACAAGCAGAACTGCAATTTATATAGTACAGTGAGCTTAAAGAAATTATACTATATGATCAAATTTATTCTAATAAATTTTAGTGAGCTGTCAGTTTAGGTTATACTGAGGCATTACAATTAATTTAGAAAGGTGTGCATGTTAATTTACTTTAAACATCAGTCTTAAATATTGCTTTCATTCACTTAAAATCCGTTTTTAGAGAAGGGGGTAGAGTATGGGAACTAACATGATTTGGATGATTCTTAAGTTTTATAAAAGCAATGGAGCACATATTTGTACAAATAAGTTCAGTATGTGAATATGTATTTGTGTACTTTTGTGTATTTATTTATAGTTTTTTATTCAAATAAAATTAATAGTTTAAAAAATGGGAACTTTAGGCTATTGCAGTAAATGTGGAGCCCAACCACTTGTGCAGGATTTTGTGCGTATTTTGCTGCTCTGACCTAAAGGGCGGGGAGAAATATGTAAGACACAAACATTCCTTTAAAGACATGTGGACAGTTCTAGAAGCTATTATACTGAAATGAAACATTTTCTTGACAATCTGTTAAATTCCATTAGCGGGGAATTTGTTTCTGAACTTTGCTTTTCTCTCAAAATGTCTTTTGGACTGGGTTTTCCAGAGTTTCTGAGGATTGGGGATGACTTCTCAGTTTGCAGATCTATACTCCTTTTTTTCTTTCTTTTTTTCTGGGTAGCCTTCTTGCCTCAAACAGATGACCTATTTCTTTCCACAGAGCACAGTTGTTTCTCCAGCTAGAAGAGCTGCTCATTCTTCCTGTGTCCTGTCTCCTGCTTCCCTCTGTAGATTTCAGTTTACCTTTTTTTTATAACCAGCTGTCTGCTACACTTTGTCAAGCCATATGGTCAGCAACGCTGTGATGATGTTTCCCTATATCACGTAATATATCAATATCCTTTGACCACAAATTCTCTAGCTGGCATTTTCATAGGACAGAATAATGTGTCCAGCCCAGGTAGTCTTTAAAAAAAAAATTGCTTTCAATTGTCCATTACTATTCAATATACAAAATCTGTTCATTGATAACTGATTCAGTTGTTCTGGCAGGCCTACTATTACCTAGGAAATCTTCCCTCTTGTGATTTTAGTCAGTATCTCAAATGCAGTGGCCTGCATTCAGTTGTAAGCACGCTCTTTCATGTTTCATAGGTCTTGTCCTTACCTTCTTACCCCCATCCTTACTCTGGATGGGGCCAGACTCTTCTCAGTGATGCCCAGCAACAGGATGAGGGGCAATGGGCACAAACTGAAACATGGGAAGTTCCATCTGCATATGAAGAAAAACTTTACTTTAAGGGTGACAGAGCACTGAAACAGGCTGCCCAGAGAGGTGGTGGAGTCTCCTTCTCTGGCGATATTAAAAACCCACCTGGACATGACCCCGTGCAATGTGCTCTAGGTGAACCTGCGTTGGCAGGGGGTTGGACTAGATGATCTCCAGAGGTCCCTTCCAACTCTAACCATTCTGTGATTCTGTGATTCTCTGCTTTGACTTTTGGTCTCCCCATAAGTTGGTATCTCAATAAAATTGTTAGTTGGAAAATTGTGTCAAAGCAATGGAAATTCCAGAGAGTTCAAAAGGATTCCAAGTCCTGAGGTTCCCTAGGCCTTGACAGGGCCTCTGTTGTCACTGATGCCAATGTTGCATGTTTGCTGTTGTAGGGTACTCTGTCATTGAATAGTTTATGAAGGGGTTTAGTTCTCAAACCTAGTTAATTTTTTTTTTTTTGCCTGTGCTGCTTCTCGGGCTATTCGAAACCCTCACGCCATTAATGGTTAAAATAGTCTAACTTCTGGTTGATGTTTATCTGTGCCCATTTTATATCCATTTAGTGTGTTAACTTTATTTTACACTTTTTTTTTTCCCTCAGCTTACTGTTTATCCCCAGTGTGACTATGATTTCAGTGAGTTGCTCAAGCTGTAGTTACTTTTTCTTTTGGATGATATCTGATGTGTAAGACTTTCTCTACAATACGTAGAGGATGTGACTGGGTGGATGTGATTTTTCCTTAAGATATGTTCACTGGGACCTGATGCTTCTGGTCTGCACTTTCCCACACTGAATAAGGTTTTCATCTTGGTGCATTTTATCTACTGTCTTTCATAGTATTTGCATAACTGTTCTTCAGTTCTTTTAATAATTAGTCTCGTACAGTTGTTGTCGTGTTTCTTGGACTCTTTGTACAGAAGGGAAATGCTCACAACTTTCAGCTGTACTTTTTTTTTTAGTTCGTGCTGTGAAACTTCATAATGTTGTTGATGGAGTTCTCGCTGAGGGCAACATACATGTACTATGGCAGAGTCCGCCTTGAGAGGGTGATTTTCAGGTTTTTGCTCATGTTGGAAATCTGTGCTATATCAGCAGCAGTTCTGCTTGACTACTAGTTGAGTAGGCCTGTGCAGTTCTTCTCCCAGGTAACAAGTGATAGGACGAGAGGAAACAGCCTCAAGTTGTGCCAGGGGAGGTTTAGATGGGATATCGGGAACAATTTCTTCACCGAAAGGGTTGTCAAGCATTGGAACAGGCTGCCCAGGGAAATGGTGGAGTCACCATCCCTGGAGGTATTTAAAAGACGTGTAGATGTGGCGCTTAGGGACATGGTTTAGTGGTGGACTTGGCAGTGCTGGGTTAACGGTTGGACTTGATGATCTTAAAGGTCTTTTCCAACCAAAAAGATTCTATGGTTCTATGATGCAAGTTTGTCTTATGTTGATGTACTTGCAGTCCCTTTCCTAATCTAAGTAATGATTCCAGATGAACAGGCAAGTGGTCATGGTAATCTGCAGAGAGGGCTGTTATTCTTGATTACCCGGGTGATAGCACCTCACTGGATTTAAGCGTGATATAATCTCAAAACAATATAAACCATTCCTGCCTCAATCACAGGTATATACATCTCCACAACTGGTTATATTCTGCATGTGTCCATTTGGAAACACAGACTAATTGTCCTTTCTGAACCCCAGTGCTCATCTAAGGGCTGCTTAGCTGAAGGAAGCTTCTGGAAAATGTACAGCCAAACAATTTAGCAAGGCATCTCCTAATCTGGGGCTGGTATGCTGCTCATCGCAACTTCTGCCATAGTTCCTGATATTTGTCTGTGTACAGTGGGTGGAAATCCTCAATATGGTATTTGGAAAAATACTCGCATTGATATACCTAGATGTTGTTACTTCCATTGATGTTCTGTGATGTCTGGCTTTGTCTCTGACATGATCTGTTGCTGCAGACAGAAAAGAACAGAGTACTGTATGGATCATCTCTAAACTGTTAACTAAAAGCCCTTTTCTTATCTAGGAATTCTAATTTTGTGGAAACAACAGGATAGTGAATTTCTTACTTTGGCAAATGTTTGAGACTCTTGGGTCTATCACATGCAATTCTGTCTTCATGCTGCGGGTGCAATAATGTCTCTAAGCCAGAATTTAAACTACTCATGGTGTTTGTGGCAATACACTAAAGTTTAAAATGATAACTCATTGCATTTACAATGAATCAGAAATGGTATAGATAAACCACTCATTATCATCTTCAGTAATTTTGTGGGTGTGAGGCTGAGTTTCTTATGCTTCTTTGTTAGATCTGTTTTTAAAGGATTTGAAACAAATCTTAGCAATTGGAAAAACATAGAAAATATACCTCCTCATCACTCTCATTTGAATAATAATGATTATTTCTCCAGGCTTGACTCAATATTCTTCTTTCAATTTTAATCTTGTTCACCTGTTTTATCTTTTGTTTTCTTAAGAAGCTGGTCTCACTCGTTGGATTTTAATTTTACTGTAGTCATTCGAATATCTGCCGAGTTCTTCTCATACTCTTCAAAAATGAATCTGACTGTTGTGACAGGGCTGCTCTGAATCAATCAATCTGGAAACAGCACAGGACATTTCTGAGTTCTCATTTCCCAGCTCCTGGTCCAGCATCTCACCCTGAAGCCTCCTCTTGTCTGCAGGGATAAGTAAGTACGGGGCTTCTGGATATCTCTTAAATGGAACAGTGATTCCATTTCTTTTAAGAGCTCCATGGTGTCCCATCAATCCAGTCTCAGCAATTCTTTCTTAAGCGGGCCATCTTTATCAATGATGTTGTGTGAGAGTAAATGAACGCTGCTGGGTGTCCTTTCATTTGTGAAACCTGAGCATCTTGATGCTTGCACAACTCTAGTGGGCTCAGGCTTGTGCTGACTGTCTGTCTCTCTCTGCTGAATAACCGTGATGTCACTGAACAAGGCAGCTTAAGTGACTTCTTCCTGATTGATGATTCTTCTAACTGCAATAGAAGGTGAATTCGTTCCCTCAAGAAAGGGTCATCCTCTGAGATCTTGCAAATATTGAATCATTTCAGGCTGAATATTATCATTACTTCCATAGTCTTACTGTTATTGCTTGCAAGAAGGTGCTCTGGGAAGCTGATTTCGTCAAATCGACTAATAATATCTACTAATAATATCCCACTACATATATGTCAGAGGAACAAAGGATTTTCTGATTAGCTCTGTGTTGGTGTGTTAAGTTTTTTCGCCCCTGAAAACACCACAAATATCTACACCGTTTGTCTGCCTGTTCTGAAAAGCTGCAGGAAGATAGTATGTGAACATTTTTCCTGAATATTGTTTCATCCTATGTTCATATCCTATTCTAATTTTGTTATTTTCTGTATAACCATTTGTGACCTGATCTCAGTTTAGTACTTGAGACTTTGAAACTGATCTGATTACTTTTGAACTGATTGTCCAGTAATCCTGAGGTCCATAGTGAATATTAGGTACTGAAGCTGCTGTGCTTTCTAGTTCTACAGTTACAATACCTTAACAGATGGCATTAACGTCATGTGTTGAATTTCGTGTCACCCTCCCATAATGGCTAGGTTCTGGATGAGATCTGTTGCTACAAGTCTGTGGTGCTGGTTTTGTCCTGTTGGCTTGCAGCAGCCCATCTGAGCACAGAGGAGGAGATACTCTGCCACCTCCAAATTTTGTGGTGATTTTTATTTCAGGGTTGAATCTTCCTTCTCAGTTTTATTCACACAGATTATAGCTTTACTGTGGATGAGCCATTGTGCTGATTTCACTGAATGATTTCATTCATTCCAGAATGAAGCAGTACATGTCAAAAAAAGGGGGGAAGGAGAATGTAATCTGGCTTCTTTGATTTGAGCTAGTATCTACCTTTTTTTCCTCTCTCTGTAAATCCTGCTCATTTGCTTGTGTAACTTGATGCATCTTTTTTTGGTTTAGGCTGTTAAAAGTGTTTTACAGAATCCAGTTCTGAGGTCTTCTATATCTGTCCTTTTTTTTTTTTTAATTGTCTAGTATCATTTAATACTCAATTCCCAGCTTGCCAGTTTTCTGAACTATTTCAGGGAATGGAGTTTCTTAGTGGATGGATAAGTAGCAAGCAAGAAAATACTCCTCAGAACATTCTGTAATAAAACAGAATTTTATTACAGCCTAAGTGAATTAACAGCTTGTGATAACTTTCTCTCTTCTTCATGCTTCTCCTGTTCTTTGAATAGGGCTTTTGTTTTGGCCAGGGTTGGGCCTTGATTTTATTTTGTTATTTATTTATTTGTTTATTCTGATTGCTTTATTTTTCTGACTTTGTTCAGCAGTTTATCCAGTAAAACCAGAATATCCCTTAGCTGGGATGACATGGCCTGTTTAATTGCTCACAGTGCCATCAGTCCCCATGTGTCACACACCCAATTGTTTTCTCCTCTCCCTTTTCTTCCCTACCCTGTTCTACCTCTCAGAGCTACTTTCTGGCAGCCCATAATGCTGCTTCAGTGAACAGCTCCCCCGGTGGTCCAGTTTGGAAATCTTCCATTTTTACTTAGAAAAAGAACATTTGCTCCAGCTTCTTTTTTTTTTTTTTCCTTCCCTCCAGAAATGCTTCTTGGATACAAATATCACTATATTTTGCATAAACAAATACCATGCTGCTAGAAATATGGCCTCATTCTTCAGCAGCGTTACATGTAATTTTCAATTTGGAAAAAATATGTTTTTTTCCAAGGACACTTCTCTAAATAGTTGTGATAAGCTCCCTGTCTGCTGGATGGTCTGTGGGTACTCTGGGAACTTACAAATATATGTAAAATTTCATCAGTGTCAACAGTTGCTAAGCTGCAGAACCCAGGGTGGCCTCCTGTGGTGATGTAAACTTGGTATTTAGAAGGAACTTCTCCTTTACCCTAAATATACAGTGTAATTTATCTGCCAGGAAAATTATAATAAAATTAAGGAGCATAAATAGAATGTACTAAGCTCAATATGTAAGAATGTCCTCCTTTTATCTTCATTCTTTATGCATCTGCTGGCACTGCCTGGTTTTCCTTGTTTTCCCACCTGTCACCTTTACTTCTGGTGCAGTCCCCTTTCCTTGCAGTCTTTGTTATGTCATCTTGTATATTCTGCTACTCAGCTGTCTCTTAACCTTGTAATTTCCCTACTGCAAATTCTACTTCTCTTTTTGTCCTCTCCTAGTGTATTTTCACCTCCTTCTTCTTTATTTTATTCAGTTTTCCTTCCCTTGTCCTCTCTCTCAGTGGCTTATTGCAGTTACAGCAGTATTATTCTGAGAGCCAGTGTCCCACAGCAAGACCTCTGGGACTGGAGAGCTGGTAGGTGCAAGCTCTGAGTACCTTTACCAGTCCTTTCCTTTGAGTTCTGTCTTCAAGTCAAAAGCGTTTCCACCAGCTCTCAGAGTTTTCCCTTTTTCTTCCTTTTCCTCCACCTCTTTCCTGACACCCACCACCAGCTCAGAGTTCACCTGTCCCTCAGCATATTCCCTGCTGTTCCCACCCCCGCAGACCCATGGCTCTTTCCTCAGGTGGCCGTCTGGAAAGACATATTTGCATGGCTGTTTAGCATAATTTGTTAGCTGCTGTTTGATTATGGGGACTGTCTTCACGTGTGTTCGTCACACTACCAAAATACATGTTCTTTGTTCTGAGGCTGAACATAAGCTGGTGCATGATGTGGTCAGGGAGCCTCTGGTTGGATGATGGCGGAGGAGCCGGGGAATGTGACCTTTTGCTACTTCCCTAACCTGTGCCCAAATAAACTCCACTAATGTGGCTTTTGTATCCTCTGTGTTTGAGCCAGGTAACATCCACTATGATGCTGTTAGGACACTGTGGAGGTAATGGGAATCATGGATGATGGATACAGTCTCTGTACTTGTGGAAAAGGATGGTGGATATAGTCTCTGTACCCATGGTACGAGTCCAACTGGTTCTAGACCAGGATAGCTGGGAGCCGTAACTACAGGGCAAGTTTGACCAAGCCTCAGGGTAGCCATGGGATGGAGGATGTATGGCAGGAAGTTGTAGGAAAAATGCATGTACAGTCTGGTCGAAAAAGGAGTATTACTCTCTCAATGCACTGATTTAGGAAGTTCCTGTTTGCTTCATCATGCTTTCTTTTTTTTTTTGCACAGGAGCAATTAATGTGGGGCTATACTGTGAAGAATATAACTGAAATAATCCCCCAATAGTGGAAGGGAAAAAAAAAAAAAAGTTTACAGTATGGCCCTATAAGCAGTTCTGCACTGAAAAGGCAATGAACTGGGGCATAGAGGCTGAAACACATGGCAGGGAGAAGGTGGTGGTGGACAAGGTGAATAGATTTCCTAATCTGATTTAGTTTCTGGAGACATTGTATTGTGAAACTACAGCCTAAGGCTGAAAAAACACCAACCAAGAAGGGCATTTTGGAAACTTCATCTACCTAATTTTCAGCAGATACCTGCGAGCTTTTGAATTTATTTGATTGTGGTTTTTTTAATGATTTTTTTAAATGGCTAGGTTTTGTTTGGTGAATTTTCAGCTGTAATTTGGCCAACTTTTTCTGTCCCAAGAAATCTACTGAAAGGTAACTCCCCGCCTCCTTACAGGAAACAAAATCCGAGAGCATTAAATCTCAAGTAATTGGGGGAGTTTTTTTTAAACATAGTAAAGCAGTGAATTTTCCGTATAATCACTTTAGGAAAAAAAGCCAACCTTCTGGGGTTTCTTCTTTGTTTATTTTAGTATGTATATATTTGTTAGAAATTTCAGCTGAAGAAAAGACCTGCTTTAAAGCATATAGCTTGCATGAAAAATTCTAGCCCATACGTAAGTGGCAGAGTTATAAGAAACTGAAGATAGGGTCTGACAGACCCACTTGAAATTCCAAGAGTTTTCTACACATTTAAGATGCTCAGCAAAAGGAATACACTTACATCACAGTCTGAAGAGTTGTTTTGTTCAAATGCCTTAATTCGTCAGAGTACTTGAGCATGTGCTAAATCTTAAGCAGCAGTTACCCTTTAAAGTAAGTTTAAGTGCTTTATTAAATTGAAGATAGTGCCTTATTTTACTTTACAGTGCTCCTTCTCTGGAGCTGTAGAAGATCACAGTTTTTCCTTCAGTGACCAAGGAATAGAAAAAAAGAGATCTGGATCATTTAATAAGCTGATGTAAGACCTTCATCTTGCAGGTGCTTTAAACCTGAACTTAGTGCTTAACACAAGCAGTTTGTTTGGTGCTGTAGGCCCCATAGATGACATAACAAATTCAAGACCATGCTTTCACAACTGCTGCTGATGTTTTACAGTACAGCCACCAAAGACAGAATCAGAAATACAAAATAGATGAAATGACCTTCACATCGTTCTGATTCCTATAATCAATTTGTTAAGCAGATGAGCTGTTATCTCAGAGAATATAATAGCCAATTTTAATTTACCCTCTCAGCTTGAGATTGCTGAACTCTGCATAGCATTGTTCCTGTGCCTTAGTCTGCATGAACCACTGTCAGTCCTTATGTTTAAAAACGCATCATGCTCACAGAACATCAAAAATTTAACTGAGAAAAAAAAAAAGTGATACATAATACTGATTTGGTAATTATTAATGTTCTCGGGGGGAAGGGTGTTGCTGCAGAATGTGCTTCAGAGACCTGAGAATGGGAACCTCTGCAGGAGTAGTTATTTGTTGGACATATCATTGCTGAAAATACTACAGGACATAACTGCTCTGCGTTCTAGCTCTTACTATTGTCAGAGGGAAATTGCACTGAAGTGCCTTTGTTCTGATTTCACTATCTGGAAGCAGAGGCTGCATTCAAAACTTTCAGGCAAGTTGTCTCCCTGTTACAGTGAAAAAGTGGTTGAAGTAAGTGGGTATTTAGTGTGCTGAATGGGGAGCATAGGTAATGCATACCTAATTTTTTTGGCAGCACGTATGTAGGAGAAATTTGATATCTGACTTCATACCTCTAGAGATGTTAGTGTCTTCACTGAGTAGAGCTGTGCCTTTATTCTTTTTGCACTTTTCTGTTTGCTAAACTTTCTTGGAAAATGTTTCTATAAAAACTGTGACTTGGAAACGTGCTTATATTTTTCTCTAACTACAAAGCACCGAAGTCTAACTTTATTTAGAAATTTCAATTTTTCTGTCTAAAGATGAATATGGTCAAAGTTGCTCTTTCCACATCCTTCCCACCATACGCTACTTTTCTCTCACGTAAGGGTACAGTTCAGCTGATCCTTAATACTGGTCTCGGTATACCACACACTGGAAAGGCAGGTGCTCTGAACTGATTGCTCCTGCTTCTGACTGCTATAGGATTTTCCCAGGGACTCTCATAGCGGCTTTGTCTGTGTGGGCACACTGGGGAAGGGCAGTCTCGCTTGGCCTGTGTCGCAGACTCACCCAAAGCCATGAGGCTGCTTCACTAGGGAGGCTAACTGTGAACTATTTGGCTACTAGAGCGGAGCCCTGTGGCTTTTGCTTGACTTGAGTTCCCAGGAAAGCGAATTTACCTCTGTTCAGACGGGAGTGTGTGGAGGTATTCATAGTGCAAGGAATAAGTGAGGGAAGGAGGGCTGCCAGAATTACTCTGACCTGTGACTACTTTGACTTGCAAGAGTGAGGCAGGGAATGAGTATAAGGCAGGAATAGACAACCTCAGCCTGTTTTCCTGAATTAAAAACCTGAAGCTAAAATGGTTTGGATGGGTATGGTCTGTTTCATTAGGTGTAGACTGTTTCGTTATGTGAAAATGGCTGTGGCTTATTCTGTATACCGTTTTACATCTAAGGAGATTATGGCTTCAGAATGGAAGAATTTTTCTATTACAGTTCTCTCAAAAGCTTTAACAATGAAAACAACCCGCTCAAATTGTTGTTCATAGTATGATTAACCATTCCAGTTGACTAGGAAACAACCTTTTTTTTGTGATATGGATAAAATCCGAGGTGTTGTCACTTAAGTTTTATGTTAACAATCACTTCTAAACCTATATAAAAGTAATTTCTCTTCTTTATGCTTCTGGCACTTCACATCCTTTCACTGTTTCTGTTTTGAGATCTTTTTAAAATTCTTTTTCTTGATGGAAGTGTGAGAACTGCATTATAAAAAACAATCAGTTCACTATATCACCTGGTCTCATGAAGCAAAACCCAAAAGCTTTAGCGTTTCTCTGAATAGGGAATACACACAGATCTATTCAGGATAGCAGCAGCAATTGCCTCCATTTTCTAGAATAGCTTATTGATGTAATTTACTTTGAGTTATTACAGGAGTTTCCGATGCACATTTCTGAGTGCTTTCACTGCACTTTGTTGCATAAAGTGAGTGCATATGCGTATATAAATACCTGTGTGTGTGCCCACATTCCTTCAGAAAACCTTTATTATAGTATGTCATTATAACATATTTCAGTATCCTGAGGAATTCCAACTTGCAAATTTGCATGTTAGTCTGTATCTGAGTAGAACAGAGTTACTAGAATACGTTCCTGTACTGCTTATCCTGAAAGGCTTTTAGTCATTACCATTACTATTGATCTTATGATTAGGCACTGGTGGTAATTTTTAGGCGTTTTTAAGACAAGTGTTTTGGTGATCCATATGGAAGGTTAACAGGCAGTTGCTGTAGCCTACTCTGCAATGGGAAGACAACATCAATCCTTATCCTGAGCAGGATTACTTGATATAATTGCCTGAGTTAGTAAGAGGCTAGACTCAAGGGATGGAGGCCTGAAAGGGATGCTTTCTGGAAGGACTAGCATGTTTCTGTTGATGTTGCCATTCATTGAGGAAAGTCCCAGTGTCTGTAATTGTGAAGCCACCTGAATGATCCTGTTTTCACACAGCATATTCTGTAGGTCTTGTGTTTAATGAAAAGGACAGCCTCATGTCTTGGTCACATTATCTGATCTGTATAGGCAAGATTTGTGTGTATGTGAAGAGTCCAGAAAACATATGAGAGGTTTGCCATTTGGGTGTGAGTGTTACAGAGGGTCCTGCTGGGTGAGGGCTCTGCCACAGCTGGGCAGGGATATGTGTGGGTGTGTGTCATGCCCTCGGAAATACGTTTCAAGCTTGCTCAGCTGATTTGGCTTGAACTTGCTAAAATAACTTGATCTCAAAGATGAGACCAAGCATGAAGAATTTCAGTCTTTGAAGAAGCTGTGAAAATGGGAAGTGGAAGGTGAGGTGGGAATGCTTTGAAAGGTGGTTTATGTTAAGTAATACAAACCGTAGTGTACTTTTACCTTTACCTGTCAGAAGTACACACACAACATATGCGCTTAAGACCATTACGCCAATTATGAACACAACTATCAAAAGGGGGCAATATGCTACTGGGAAGTTTACTACATATTTTTATTACTGAACTATATAAAATTAAGGTAGAAAAGCCATAATAGGAGCAAACTTTATACTGATTTATAAAATTAAATAATTTGTATTTATATTTTATTTTTTAAATTATGCACGGTAAGCTGTAACATACAAACATATAACAGTGTTATGTTCCACTAAAAGTCTGTTTTACCAATGGATTCTTCTTTAGTAAACTTTATGATCAACAAGGAAGTATAAAACTTAAGAGAAATACGTGTCTTCTGGTCTGAATTAGTCACTGACATGGTCTTTTCTATTATAGTATTTGAAGCAAGGGGGAGTGCTTTAAATGCTTCAACCCATTTAACCTTAATTGCTCAGTTTTAATAGACATTTGCTAAATAAAGGAACCAAATTATAGCTTGAATTAGGCCTTACTAATCTTAATTAAAAGCTCTACTTTATAATCGGAAACAGCCTATGTTTAAAACAGTAAGCCTTTCTTAAATGGCCTATTTTAAAATGCTGAGACCCTTTTGATAATAATTGTTCAGACTGGATACGGGTAACCATTATTCTCCTTATATTGCACTTAATTAAAAATATCTCCTCCATGTGGTTTTGTGCCTTTTGCTGGTTGTAAAATTGTTTGACTGATGGGGGGTGGGATTACTTTACTTTTCCTGTGGTAATTTGAAAACATATTGCTGCCCTTTGTTTTAAAAGTTTTCTGAGGTCCCAAATTACAAAATTAACACGTGAATTAATACAAATATTAGCTTCCTGCATTTCTCTGTCCTCAAGTGAATGCTTGTCAGTCACTTCAAATAATTGGTGTACTAGGCATATAATTACAACCGTTAATAATACATCCTGTAATTAATTTAGTTTAACATTTAAATTGTGCTCAGACAGTTGATTTTGGGCTTCAGATTGCACTTCTTCCTAAGATCTAACTGCCAGTAAAAATAAAGTCTGTTATATTAGGAGAGAGGCCCTTGCTCTGTCTATTGAGCATTTGGTATGCTGGTAGAGTTTCTGTTCATTTCAGGAGTATCGAAGAGAACAAAGGGTGGATTTTGTCTGCCCAAATATGGATTTCAGTAGTACAGATCAGTACACTTCAGCGGTTCGCCTTGCTTTCACTTTATAGTTGATGGAGAGAAGTAGGAATTTCCTTAATGCAGTTCACCTTGTATTAATGGAGACCAAAATAGGTCAGATAAATCGTGTCCTGAAAATAACAGTCTCCAGAGGCGGGCATCTACAATGTAGGCATGTGAAGTTGGATGAGGTGTGTGTGGGCCAAAGAGCCTGCAGCTGCGAGAGTCAAAGGCCGTTGAAATTAAGGGAAAATATTCTGTACTTAATTGTGCTTTGAATTTAACCAGGACAGAAGGTTTTTAAGCTACAGTATTATCATTTGATCATTATGAAATTCGTCTTCCCAGTCTCAGTTTTACATTTTTTATTCTTTAATTTAAAATAGGTCCCCACCTCTCCAGCACAGGCATATAGTTAAAAAAACAAAACCAATCCCCCACAACTTTATTTTAGGAAAAAGCTGATTTTTTTAAATTGTGTTTTCTTAGAACTCAGCCTTAAGATTTTTCTGGGTGCATCCTACTCAGAAAGCACTGCTAGACCGTGTGATCATACCTTTGTTTAAATTGCATTGCTTTTAATTCCAGTAGCTGAGTAGTCTGCTTGAGTAAGCTAAACACAAATTAAGAGTCCTTTACACTAAGCCTGCTAGACCTTTATGTGCACTTAGAAGTAACTTCTAAGAAAAGTCACTTGTGCCAGTTATGCAGATGGACAGACCTTCTTGAACATCAGTCTCGTTTGCTTAGTTATCAGATCTTTCAATACACCTTAAGCATTTTTTAGAATTTCTCCTTATTGTCCAGTTTGTTGTATGTTCTGTGGTGGTGGAGTATACAAAGACTGTTAAATTATACCCATTACAGGAAGGTAGAATCAGGGCTTTTTACAGTGGGTTCAAAGAATTCTGGTCCTTACCCATGCCACATGCCTCTGTGTATTTACCTTTTAATATCAAAAGTGTGTAAGCTGGCCAGACCAAGTGTGACTAAAGATCGTTCTAGCTTGATGTGCAGTCTCTGACATAGTGGATGCTTAGGGTAGATTATAAAAAATGGGACATGGAAGAATGCAGCTAGAGATTCAGAGACTTCTCGAGCCAAAAGTTTCATTCAAATCACCGTGTTTAATGGCGTCTTCAAACTAGAAATGGAAAATGAGTACATTTGCTTGTACAGGTGTTCTGCAAAGCTCACAGCTGGTAGACAGGTGATTAGCGATGCTTAATATACTGGGAAAGAATTGTATAGGAACAGGTAATCATATACACCTGTCTCTTTTCAGCCTCCCATCTACTGTTGTTTACCACGAGTGTCACATCATGTTTCTCTACATGACCAAACCCTACAAAACCAGATATTAATTTTTGCCTTGGCATCTAACAACATCTTCAGAATGACTGGCCTTCCCGCTTTGCTGAAAATGGGACTTTGTTAAGGAGAGTGTGAATTCAGTTGCGAAAAATGAATAGGTACTTTGAAAAGCTTGATTTGGATGTTTAACCTGACATGGTTACATTGTTAAACTAGGTTCCATGGATAAAGGCCCACAACCCTACTATTTCATTTTGAGCCTTTTACTGAGAGTGAAGTCCTGTATTAATCACGGGTGAGTCAGGCCTTGGTGCCCTGTTTTCAACGGATAACCAAGGATGTTGTAATGTATTCTGTCCTGGACTTCTGTTTATATATCTTAGAAATACTAAGAATATACACCAGATATAACCTTAAAAGAGGGATTGTCTAGAAAGATGGGAAGGAGGAAGGAGAAGCATGGGGAATTCATCAAGAGCATTTCAAACAGTGACTTCTCTAATCTCTAGTTTTATATTGGATGTGCTGTCCAATTTTTTTTAAAAAAAGAACTATTTATTGGGTTGTTAATCAAGTCTTTAGTCAAGTGATTGCTGCATTTTGCTTATCTGTGCCTAATAAAATAACATTGCTGTAAAAGACATCTCATGATAAATCATCTAAATGAGAGTATTGGGAATAACTCTACAGGACTGAACAAATGTTTATATAACTTACCCGCTTTTATCCCTCTACTGTTGGAGAGGGCAGTACAATTAGACTGCCTGGCTTTCTATGAGGTGTTCTGTCAAATGTGTATTATTATTCGAAGACTGCACAGAAGTTGTAGGCCTTCTTTGGTTCTTTCTGCCTAACGTCCTCCCCAACGTAACAAAGAAATATAATTACGTAAAATTACAAAGGAAAATTTCCTCCTATGAATGTGAGCTCTCTTCAATTTTCAGCAAATGCCCATGTTACTGTTTCCATATCTGCGGTTTCATTCTTTTTTCACTGAATAGCATTAATGGTGCTGGAAGCTGTGTATGCTTTCTAGTACAGGATATTTGAATGCTGGAGCAGAAATGTCTAATTTCTTGGCAAAGCTAGTTGATTGCATCTGTTTGCTCCATCTTTCTTTCTTGTCCAAACATAAGATGTGAGCACAGCTTATAATTGAAAATATTTGATAATTTTCAGGTCAGCAATGGTGTTTTTCACATTTGAATTTTAAATTTCATCCTTATTGCTTTTCCTGGATTTTCCTCAGTATGAAATAGGTGTTTGTACAGCCTGCCCTGGCCTCATCTAACCCTCATCCCTGCATGCCAGGCAAAGGAGAGTGTGTAACTTTGCTAGTCCCTGTTCAGAGAGCCCCCGCTCTTGCTTATTTCTCTACTGGCCAAAGAGTCCAGGCAATGTTTTGAAATCTGTAAAGGGTAATGATGGAAAAGCTGATGGGTTCCATGATGATGTTCACTATATGTAGATCTGTGTCTCTGCTGACAATTGTTATACGTTCACAGGCTGCTTACCAATGGTTTTTAGATTTTCTCTATTATTATTTGTCTCTGGTGATAATTAGAGCTCTGGCTCACAAGACCAGTTTCTGCGTGGCTTTTTAGTAGGCTAAGGAGAGCCTACATCATAACTGATGAACTCTGTGAATAAAATTTTAACATTGGCAGAATGGACAGTAGGACAGGGTTCCTGTTTCAGAAATAAAAAGCTTGAATCCAAAAACTTACATTAATGTAATATTTGTTTGAAAATAAAACCCTTTTACATTGATCTCCTACAACAGCACCTAGGGCTTCTTGTTGATACTGGCCAGGGCCATGCTTTCAAAAAGTGGAAAATCCTCAGTCTGTACACTCAAAGTTACATGGCAGGTACTTTACACTTTGTGGAGATAGAATTATTGTTAAGAAGCTGAGAGGCTGTGCCAGGATTCTGAGTTGTGCAGCAAAATTTCCAAATGTTTTGGCATCTTGAAAATAATTCCGCATTTCATGATTGTACTTCTCCCAAATCCACTGATTTCTGATTGAAATAGCTCTTAGAGCTGTGAACTGTTTCAGACAGTGCTTTGTGTGCACTCACATTTAGGGTATTATCTTTATTATCACAGGTTTAATAAGGTTTAGCTTACTGAAAGTTGAGATTCTGAAGCACAATTCTGTGACAAGTTGAATTTGTCATTACAGAAACAAAATGTGACTTGATCATCTTTAACTCTCGCATAATAACAAAATCTGTGGCCTAGTAACTTTTTTACCTTCTATATGGCGCACAAAGCTGAATGGTGGTAGACAAAAATGAGTTTGAGCATTTTGTGAGCCTATCTCAGATTTTAAAGAATTTCCTGTGTATCTTTCATCTAATTCCTATTCAGTTTCGTCTTCTCAGATCTTTTTGAAGCAAATGTGTCAAGCTCATAAAGGAGACGTTTCTCTTAAATGTAAGGTCATCTCAACTAATTTTACTCAGTTTGTTTCCTAAAGGTGCTGAGTACCCACAGCCGTGCAAGGGACTCATAAGAAAAAGGAATACTTACCACTCTCCTGAAAACATAAATTATATACAGATAATGTATCTATATCTAGGCTGGAGCACTGAAGTAATTTTTAAGCAGACTTACTATCAGTGCACAATGCCATAAAAAAGAGAAGGAGAATATGAAATCCCCAGTACTACTTCCTGGATAAGAAAAGTGGAATGTAAAATCACTGTTATTGAAAGTTAAGCAAGATGCTGGTATTAATATGTTACTCTTGCCAAAGTTACTCTGGAGTCTTAATTGCCATGAGGTGCGAGGGACTTTTATTTCATTGAGTTTTAATGAATGATCCATACTCTCGTTTTTCAGTACACTCTATGTGTGTTATAGCTGTCTTACTATCATGTGGACTTTCCTAGTCCAGATAAACACTTCTGTACTTGGAAGAACTGTTTATGGCAAAAATAAATGTAATGATTCTGAAACAAAGAAGGATCTGTGCTTTGAGCATCCAAAAGTTATCCTCTGGTCAGATGCTGTTTAATAGGTAGGAAGTTATTGTCTTCATACTTGTGAAGGACTTGGAGTGGCAGTCCTTACAGGCTGCTCTTTGCTGTTCTCTGCAAACCAAAATGCTAGGAGGCCTTCATTTCACAAAGGATGCTGCTGGGGAACTGTATGAATTTGTCTGCATTTGGGGAACAGGTGACAAAATAATAGGCAGAGCTGGTTTCTTGGGCTTCATAACTGTTAGGTTGAGCATTGTCAGGGGACACAACTCCATGGATCCCTGTGTATCGTGTTTTGAAGCAGCCACACGACTTTAGTAAATGTTGAAGCGAAAGGCAGCCCTGAACAGGTCATTTGAGTATGTGCAATGATTCTCTCATGGCAGTGTACCACAGTGTACGTAACGTGGAGCTGCTCTGCTCATAGATAGGTTAGTTGTATGGTACTCTCATGGGAGTTTTTGTAGGCTGGTAAAATTAATGTCTGATATGTGTCCCATACAAAGTAGGGAGTTTGACCAAGTAATACAGGATGACAGGAAGGTCTACTTTTTACAAATCCTACATGATATACATTACATTATATTTCCCAAGTGGTTAACCAGCACAGCAGAGCAGTTCTCAGCCAGGAGTCTGCAGTAGCCCAAGGACTACTGCTAAAGCATATGTGGAAAAAATAGTTTGAAAAGGTAAGCTTGCTGTCAGAAGACATAAATTTGCTGTACAAGGATTCGCACCTCTGCTGGAAAACATAACAGTTCCTCAGATCGAAGAAGGTTGAAAACCACTGCTGTGTAGCCTCTCATACTGCTTGTGGCCTTAGCTGTCTCAGCCTGAAACCAAAGTAGTGTTAATCTGCCAGGGACTAATGAAGCATGTGCTATATGACATCAAGAAATCTTCCATTTTACAATACGTGAGCTGCCACTGACTCATTCTGCAATGAGCAAGAAGCAATAGCCACGTTCTGTTCTCCCACATGAAGGGACACAGAAAATAAGTTAATGTTTATCCACTGAAAGGTAATAAGGAAATTTATTTCTGAATTGAAGCTTGGGATTTTTTCCTTTTGTCAATGGACAGAAATTTTTAAATGAAATGCAAAGGAAGGTTGGAGGTACACAATCTGAGAATGAGGGAGATGCCTGCAGGGATTGGAAGAAAAAGTGGGTGAATGATGTCTCTATTGATCAGATAGTTTCACTGTTTTAAACCTCTCCCTCAAAGTTTTTAGATGCATATTTCAATCTAAAGACCTAGGAATAACCTCCTGACATGACTTACTGAAACAATAATCATTAGGATGCGTGCACACCAGTTGTGGCAGTAAGGAGCACAAAAATATTCTCCTATTAGATCTCCAAGAACTTGCAAGATTAGATGTGGAATCAAACATTTCCCATTATATTAAAAGAGGGAATTGTGGTGGAAATGGCTGTGATTTAGAAGTGGTGGGGAAAATGCTGTCAAATGTCATGTTTCACATT
Source organism: Nyctibius grandis (assembly GCF_013368605.1). Classification (NCBI taxonomy): domain Eukaryota; kingdom Metazoa; phylum Chordata; class Aves; order Nyctibiiformes; family Nyctibiidae; genus Nyctibius; species Nyctibius grandis. Next base: position 82,742,814 of record NC_090662.1, read on the forward strand.
CATAACAGCTTGTGAACAGGAAATCTCTCTGCTTGAGCTTGTCGGGCATGGCAGCTGCTAAATAAAGACAGACTCTCAAACTGTTATGTGCTCTGCAGGTATCCATCTTTATTTGAGTATCTTGCTTGCAGTTCAAAGAACTTGTAGCCAATCTGTTTAAATATCAATTAAGAAAAATGTCAAACCACAACAAACTCTAATCAAGGGTTCAAGATGTGTAATACAGGATAACAATAATTTTGGTTTTATCTAGAAAAATACTGTATTAACCATGAATGGAGGTGGAGTGGTCCCAAATAAGTTTCCATTGTGCTGGTTGAGATGGCAAATGTCACATAGGCATAATACTCAGGTGTATGAATAGAAAGTATATTTTACCCCAGGGAAAGAACTCTGCTTAATTATTTTTTCCGTGAATGACTGTAGGTGTCCAAAGGTTTTAGACCCCTAAAGGATCCTCTAGGTAAAAAATGCTATGTAAACCTCCTGTTAATGCAGTAGGAAGACTTGTCAATTAAGCAGTCAAAAACTCTGTAAGGTCCTAAATGAAGAGTGTTCGATGTCATTTATTTGATCTCCTCTCCATTCCTGCTCCTGGAGTGTTCTATATGCCACCCTAAAGAGTATTTAGGTGGCTGGCAAATTGCACCAAGTGCACGCAGAATCTCAGCTTTCAATTTCTGTGTTCTTTTTTTATTTTTTTAAGTAATCTTTATTCCCCTGTACTTCAGTGATGATGACTTTCTATTAGCAAAGTACAAGTACACTGAAGCAGTAATACCTGCCTTGAACTGCAGGCACCCTGAAAGAATCATTGAAAGGGGTAGATTCATTTGTCTGTTGTCAGTTTGATTGGCATATCAATGTCCAGCCATTAAAAATGTTCTTCTAGCTCTTTGAACCAGGAGTTTAAGGAAGCAGGGAAATGTACAGGATAAAGAACAGAGGCAGGAAACTGAGGAGAAGGGAAGGTGAATTTAAGAAAAAAAATACAAGGAAGGGATTCTCCAGAGACCATGTTTCTTATCCACGAATGAAGAATGTGATGGTCATTCACCAAAAATGTAAAATACAATCATTCAGCTACTGCAGAAAGTTTGGATTTTCACCATTTATTGCCTTGTTTTATTTAACAATATGTGAGCTGGGTTAGCTGAATTCCGCTTACAGCATTGGGTACTTGACACTGTCCAGCCACTGAAGTCTTTAAATGTGACTGTAATTCTCCCTTTGTATAATAAACAACATTTGAAGATCATTAACTAAAACTTGCAAAATAACAAATACTAAACACACCTACTTTTTCTACAGCCCATAAACTCAGAAGTTCATGTACTCCATTGCCTCCTCAGAGAAGGACTTGTGTGTCTGAAAGCTTGTCTGTTTTTTCCTGAGCAGTGAAGATGACTCTTGTAAGGCCATCCTTACTCTGTACGACTTGACAATTTGATTCGTGCTTGCTGCAATCAGTGTAATAATAGGAAACAAATTGAGGCACAGGACAAAATAAGGATCTGCAATAGGTGTCTCTGTGCTTTCCCTAAAATTAGGAGATAATAATTGTGGTCAGAGAAAAAAATATTCGACAAATAGAAAGGAAAAAAGCCCCATCCTACAGCCAGTAATAAATGGGATGATGTCTCATCTGCCTTTCAAATGCATCCTAAATGTTTTTAGGAAAGATAGTTCTAAATATGAAGCTGTTGACGCTTTAAAAATGTATGTGCTGTTTAACTAGCTGGACATACCTCTATGTAGTTTGGTTTGTATTCCATTCCCCCCCCCGCCCCTTTTTACAGACAAGTACTTTACTTTAACAAGATACAAAGCATGATGAACTTTGTGCTCAGCCGTCACAGAAGAAAAGGAAACAAATAAAACTGCTACGGAGTACTTGATGTTTTCTGGAAACTGTATGAAATGGCTAGCAGAAAAATGCCCCAACAATACCACAGATTGCATCCAAATCATCTCCACTAAGTTGGCATGGCATTTTCACTTTATTACTGTTTTTATACTGGAAAACAGGGGTTTGTGACATTTTTGAAGGAAGTTGTAAAATTGATTTTTTTTTTCTTTGTGGATGCACTAATGGGAAAAACATTGAAGGGACAGTACCCATAGTGGAAAGGCTCTTGAGGGATTTACACTGAAAAACTCTCATGGTAAACAACCTACTGTACCTGTTCTTTTTCCTTTCTCCACTGAGAAACATCAGGCCGCTTTTCCTGATTTTGCCCTGTTTCCAGCCTGCTCACCCTTGACCTTGGCTCTCAGAGTAGTCCTAATGGCTATCGAATTTTACAGTTTTCTTGAGCACAAGCATCTTGAAAACATCATGACAACTTGAAAGCCATAAAAACTGCACTGTGTGTTCCTCTTTGATTCATTAGATCGTAACATTTCCAAGGTCACAGCATCTAAAGAATAAAGATGTTAATATTTATGAGTCAAAAAATAAAGTATCTCAAGAAGAACCAGATGTAACAAATGATAGATTTTAATTTGTTTTCTCTCATACAAAAAGTCACTTACAAAGCTTTTCATGAGAAGGGATTTTCAGAAATGGACTTCACTCTGAGTTGAAGGTCAAGGTTTCGTTTGGAGGAGAAAAAAAATGAGTTAATCTTGATATGTCAGTATTTTCTTCCTAAAATTTGGACTTGGAGAAGATACCGAATTCTGCTATCACAAAACTCACAGAGGGAAGGGATATTTCAGCAGGTCAGGTTGAATGGAATTGATAACATTTTCCCAGCTGATTCTTCGTACATCTGGCTGGGTCAACTCTTGCAAATTTTAAGAGCAGGGCTGAGCGGACTTCAAATAATTTTGAACATGTAGAAGTGTGCTGATGCTAAACTCCTCTTGAGAATCTAATCATTTCAGTATTCTTGCTCGGGTTGAATGCTTTCCAGAGAGCTGAAATTTTGGCGATTTTGGCCTGCACTTAACCAAAATGGTCTTTAACCTACGTGTGAGCTTTTTTTCCTGGCCTTTAGATCTGGAGCTGGTTCCCTTCTTAAAGAAAGTGCAACTTGATGTGAGAAATACAAATGCCTTAGGTACAGGTTATCCAGTGTGTGTGTATAACTGCTGAAAGTATAAATGTAGAATCTGCCAAAGAAACAGAGTATATATAAATATTCCCATGTGGTTTTTATTTATTTTAATGGATTTTACAGTCCCCAAATCCAGTAATTGAAAAGAATAAGATGTTGATCTGATTATGATCCAGGACTGGAACTTGTTTGTATTCTTGTCAACATGCGTGTTACTTCATTTCTGCCTGCTTCCTTAAAAGTAAAGTAACAGTATTGATGCTACAGTGCTGCTTGTTCTGAATTGGAAGTGGGAACAAGAAATTTAAGTGCTGATCCCATCTCGCATATCTTTTTACTGTGAGTCCCGGGAAACATGTCTTCCTGGCTCCATGAAGCCAGTGGCAAAAATGCCTCTTGACTTTTGTAGGATTGGGTTTTCACCTCAGAGCGAAAGGTGAAAAACCTTCAATGACCTTTGGATATTACAAGGTCACTTCTTTCACAACCGTCCGAGATCAAGGTTGCATAAAACTATCCAGTGATGAAGACAGCTCTGTTTGTACTGTAGCTCTATTCTTAATTGTGTAGTATTTGGAACCTAGGATGGGACTTTTCTCCTATATTTTTCTCTGGAAATGAGGATAGTGCATTAGTCCTAGGAGGAACAGTGACCAAAACTCAGTAAAGAATCACTAAAAATTTTTGAAAGCTTTTAAGAGAGAAGCCATAAAAGTGCAAAACATTACCACATGGAAATGTGTGTTCCAGCATTTTGCAGTGTCCTTTGCTGCATACCAGTTCTGGATAAGCAGGCAACATGCTGCAATTGTAGAACTGTAGTATGACTTTTTTAGCAGAAGATGACTGACAATAGAGAATTCCACAAGTGGTATGTTTTGTCCTCTGTAGGGGGCTAGCAGCAACCTCTAATGGAGCTGGAAGGTAAAAACATAATTTCTTTGCTGGCAGGTTTGTAAGGACAATGTTATTTACTGTCTCCATAATGCCTCTTTGGCAGTATTTTTTTAAAGCAGCTAGATAAATAGATAAAGATGAACACCAAAATATTTTTCTCTTCAGATACTGAATAAATATGTGGATTTATCCATCAAGATACACTTACAAAGAATTTATTATTTATTTTTCTAGCTATTTTATGGATCCAGCTCCTTTAGGAAATATTCCACATCTGCATAATATACCTATGTGCTAAGTTTTGTTTGTTGTTCTCTAAATTAGAAGAAATTGATGTGGGCAGACAGCTTCCTTTGGCTATTTATTTTAAAATGTCCAAGCACATAAATTATTCCTTTCAAAGTCAATTGAAATTTGTGCTTACTAAATTAACTCCAGATCTTTCCCTTACATTAGTAGTCAAGAAATACTTTAAAATGAACACAGATTTTACCCAATCCTACTCCTGTTTTGAACATCTTCTGGTCCATTGTGAGTGTTGGGATCTGTGGCCCTGACAGATGCCAAGATAAAAGTTGTGCCAATGCAAACTTTCCCATTTTCTATAGAAATCTGTGGAATGCAACACCAAAAGCTGAATTTGGCTCATTGACTTTCAGGCCTCAGCCGTTCTTCCTTTTGCATGTTAATAGCCATAATGTTTCTGTGACAGTTTAGCTGTGACACTGATCCAAAGTTCATCAGCTCCATGCAAACATTTGCTTTGATTTCAGTAGCTTTGCCCATAATGATCTGTATCTGTGCTGACAAATAAATTTTGTTATATGTGTTGTAATGATTTTTGGACATTCAGGAACTTAAGGAATGGCAACTGGTGTAATGAAGAGTGGGAATGGATTTTGCTGGAGGTAGATGTACTTTCCTGGCATAAAGTCTATGCCACTTTCTAGCAAAGATTGTTAGTGCTTGAAAAAGATGGTTAGCATGCAGCAGATTTCATGACACTACTGAAAATGTTTAGACAAAATGGGAACTAGCATTTTCCTCACTCAGTTTTAAAGTTTGATTTGTCTTTTGGACATTAGTTACTGCATGCTGATGTCTCTTTTCTGCTGAAACAGATGAAATACTGTGATACTGGAAGCTGAAGGTATCAATTCTTGTTTTATTTTGAACATTTCTTAGTCAAGTTGTTTGTGTTCCTGGAAGAGTTGCTTCTCTGCAGGGTGGCCTTGTGAGACTTCTGAGAGTGCCATCCCTTTGTTGCAGACTACACAGATGAAACAAATTTCTGTGATAATGTCAGTTTCAGCTTTAATAATGAAAGAATAATCAACCCCAATCTGTATAAGGCAGATACAGGTCCCCCCAGACTAAAAAGAATTAGGTCACTTAAAGGAGACAACTTCAAATTCTTTTCCTATAACTGAAATACAGTGATTGTAAATTACAGCACTCCTCACAGTAACAAATGCTTGGATTTTCTCAGATACTTGTCTAAGTTTTTAAAAAAAGTTCTTAGATGCTTATATAATAATTGCAGTCTCATACAGTATGTGCTCTTTAAGTTACACCACTGCTCATTGGAGAGGACAACAGCAGAGCATGGCAGTGCTGTGTTCCCTAGGGTTGCTGAAAGAGAGTTATTTCCAGGCTGTAACAAAAAAGATTCACCTCTGCTTTCCAGAAGGAATTATGATGTAGTTTCCAAGCTTCTTTCACCTTGCCAAATAGCTGAACCACTACAGTTATTAGTACGCCCAAGTAAGCAAGCTTCTTTTTGTCTCTTTTTTTTCTGATGATTTTGTCCTTTAAAACTTTTGAAACAAGCAGTGGATTTTTGAGATTTCCCAAACCAGTTCCAGAAAGAGATGATCAAAACTACCTTACCAACAGCTGAGGATGTGGTTGTATACATCCAGCTCTGGCATTAAGAGTTGCTGTCTCATTTGAACACAGTAAGCCCAAAGAGGTTTTTGGCAAACTATGTCATTATTATAAGCAGCCCTGCGCCTTCTTGATCATTTTGGTGCATTTAATTTTATTCCAGGGCTCCTGCAATCGCTGCAATTGTAATGCCATATGAAATTAATTCCTCTTAGAGAGGAAATTGCAATACTTTTTAAAGGTGTTTTCTTCACCGGGCACCTCAAGAGTTGCCTGTCTGCACAGAGTTTACTGGAGTGAAAACTGTAAATATTTTGGCAGCGTAGATAAAACTTCAGATTTCCCATTGCGAGCTAGATTGCAGTAAACCTTGCTAATTCAACAGTATATGCACTGCATCCAGCACAGCAATTTCATGGTTGGATGATGGGGGTTGGACCTAGATGGTCTTTAAAGGTCCCTTCCAACCCAAACCAGTCTGTGATGGCAACATTTCTGTTTCTCTGGTTTCATTTTTGTGTTATGGTAATTCCTTCATGGTAAAAGACAATATTAAGTGATCAAACACTAAAAATGTTAAGGATAGTTGAAGCTACAAAATTAGTAGGAAGAGTTAACTTTCTGAATTAGAGGTGTTTGGAGCCAAGAGTCTGGTTAACACCCAATTCTATCAATTACAAGAAAAAAAGAATAATAGGATATGACCTAACCAAAAGGAAACCAACATAGCTGGCCCCTGCAGATTTTGAGTTTTACAATAGATAAAATTAAGAGCAAGCCTGCAGGTTTTATGTGTTTGAATGTACTCTTATTGCTTTTATCACTATATTAAGCTTACTAAGGAAGCCATATCCTGCCATGTCAGCTGTAATATTCTGCCTGTAAATTATAGTTGTTCAGCATTTTCACTGAGGCATTCTTTAAAGAATGTCCTCCTCCAGGTATATGAGAAGAGAAGATGGGGTGGCGTTCACATTGTTTGCAGGCATGTTGTCTGCTTTTCTCTTGATGCAGCCGGAGCTTGAAAAAAGTTCAACATTTGAACTTCGCAGGCTTTGTGCATGCTTTTGGTGGGGTTTGTTTGTTTGTTTTTGTCTTAAGATTGGTGAATTTAACACTTTATTTTTTTATCCCCTTGGTGTTTTACTAGCAATACTGGAGATAGAAATTCCAGTCAGTCTGCCAGGTGAAGTCTCTTAAATAGCCGTGTGGTTTTGGGGTGGAAAGAAACACCAAAAAACCCACAGCATGGCTCTTAAAAATAGGTAGAATGTTTGGCTCCACTCCTAGTTTTGTTACAGCTCTTGGGATGCAAAAAGGAGAAGTAATCTTCTAATCCTTTTGCAAAACGTAACTGGAACTCCTTGAGAGAGAGAGGTGAAAAGAATCTGTTCCTTTTGTTGTTTTTTCTGGTTTATGTATCTGTTAGATTACCCTTTCTGGAACTTAAGTATTTGTATTACGTCAGCACCGTGTACTGCTAATCACAGTCAGCTTTTTAGAAATGAGTATTATATAAAGGATAGACATTCCAAAGGCTTCACATTTCTTTGATTTTTGTCCCTTTTGAAGGCTCTCCCATCGCTTATTTAAAGAAATAGTCCTATTTGATTCATCGTTTGAAAAAAGGGAATGAATTGATCAGCACTTGGCAGTCTGATGCTGAGTAGCATAACAACTGATAACACTTTCTTCTGAATTCCCTCTTCTGAAGAAACTTGGTGCTGGATAAAAATTAAGAACAAATCTTAAAATGAAGTTACCATTTTTCCTTAGTGTCCTGAAGGAACACCCAACGCACCTAGCATCAAAATCATGTTACGTGCTTTTTGATTATTGACTTGGCCTGTTAAAACATGGCATTACTGTAGAGCTCTGGTTTTGTCCCTGTAGCCTGAAAATGATAGGAAGTTTCTGGAAATATTAATGAATGGTTATGGAAGCTGCAAATATCTTCTAAGTGGAAACCTCACTGGAATGCTTTGGCAGTATGCACCCAGGCACACTGGGCTGCAAATAAAGGAGAGCGGCTTCTCAGGGACTTTGCACTACCATGCTGCAGGTGTGTTCGGAATGAGCCCAATAAGCAGTAATTGACTTGCTGGTTGTTTTTTTCAGGAAAAATCACAGACGTATCTTTTTGTTGTCATATTGGACTCCAGAAGGTAGAGCACATCCACAGGCTGTGCTGACTCGGCACTTGTACAACTAATGGATGGAAATTGTTAGTAAAGGATGGGAACTTTCTGAAACAGAGCAGTGGTTGCAAGACTAGGAAGTTTACCTTTAAGCAGCAGGTCATGTTTTTGTTAGGAAGATCCTTTCTCCAGCTTCTTATTTTTACCATATTTGTGATGCTGAATGCTGATTTACAAAAAAGCTAACTGGTTTTGCAGATGAAGTCAAATTTGTAATTCCCATTTAAAGCTGCTGAGGAGATTGTAGAAGGAGAGCTTCAGAGCTATTGGAGGGAACTGGATGGAGACCTCGGCTATTCTGAGTTTAAGGCAGGTTTCGGGGAGGGGCAGAACTGGGGGCAAAGGCTTGCAAAAACACTTGGGAGGAGCCTGTCCCTGTTCTAACATATCAAACTTCTCAGAGGATTGTGCAAGGAGGGATGAAGCTAGCCAAACTCAATCCAAGGGCCAGAAATGCTGAAAGCATTGAGTGACGTGAATCTGAGGTGGCTTTTCAGAAGAATCTGGTTTTACCAAACTACTGTACCATCTTGGGATTGCGTCTGGGTATGATACCAGGTAGCGAAGCTTTTCCTGGAGTACTTTTAGAAGTTAAAAAAAAAGACAAAAAAGAAAAAAGAAAAATAAAAGGCTGTGTGAACATGAACCTAATACAGAAATATTTCAACCACCTCTGCAATGAAAGGCACGTTTGGAATGTACAGCCAGGATAGCTCTGATGTACTAACAGGTAATTTTCTAAAAAGATGACTTTATCTGTTTATCATGCACTGTCTAACTTAGGGACAGTAGCTGGGGCTTTTGGTCTAGAGCACCACAGATTTAGAGCTGATAGTTACCAAGCCATGAGGCTGTCTATAATTATTTGTGTATTTTTAGTTGGTTGATGTGCACCACTGAATGATTCACAGCGGTGACTGTGGTGCTGACGCTCCACGTATAAGCTAAGATACAATCTGTTAAAAGCAGAAAGTTTGCACTGTCTGGAATGAGTGAAGAAGTGATTTTTGTATGAGGGAGGGAAGATCATAACAGGATTGTTTGTAGTTAAAGCAGAATGCATCTCTCTTATCATTCATGGTACTCTTTCAGATACAGGCCAGTGTACAAAAGATAATTAAAAATAATTGTAGCATACCTTCTAAGTATAAATCATTGGACTTGTTGTTGTTGTTGCCGTACGTGAACTAATACAGAAAATGATAGTAGGGCTTATTTTGTGGGGGAAGGGGGAGAGACAGACAAAACTGTGCCAAGTTATCAATAGTAACTTCATAGAGCTCTGTGGACTGTGACAGCTATTTCAGAAATGGTGTTTTTCAAGGTTTATTGTACAGAGCTACAGCCTTATGTATTGTCAGGAATATACCAGATCTTGCTTGTTCTGAGAAAACAATTTTTTGTTAAACAAGGCATACTTTTCTCATCTTGTGCCGTATGAACAGCATGTTTCAGATACTTGTTTGTTACTACAAAGCAAAGGTTAAACTCATTGTCTGCTTGATTATTTTAAAGACAAAAACCAGAAACTACATGTTAAATATAAAAAAATGTACCGAAATCAGATGTTTATTTTTAATTTTTGACAACATATCATTGTTTGCTGTGATGATACTACAATTATTTTGGGAAGGATTGTTCTAGACATTGACTTGCTGCTTTTCAGTCATATATGATCCTGATATATTCAGTCAGTAATTCCCTGAGACATCTGTTGGATGAAATATACAATATGAGTATATAGAAAGATTAGGAACATGCATATATGCAAAGATCATGCTTGATTGGAGAAATTTTTCTGTATTCTTAGTATTCTCTTCTTACAAAAGCTTCTTTTTCCCCTTCTTGTGTTTTAGATATTGACGAGTGTGAGAATGACTTCTACAATGGGGGTTGTGTCCATGAGTGTATCAACATTCCAGGCAACTACAGATGTACATGCTATGATGGGTTCATGTTAGCCCATGATGGCCACAACTGTCTTGGTAAGTAGTGAATGCTGGCAAGAAAGTTTCATTTCATGGCTGTGGTAAGAAGTCCTGATCTGTTTCCTGCATTTTGTCATCTGGTGTGTTTTCAGTAAAGACTTGATCCAGATCACACTGAATAAGTTCAAACCTGTCCATTGACTCCAGTGTGGTTTAGACCGGACCCTTAAAGTTGGCACTCTCAATCCTAACATCCTCAAATCAGTTTGCCCATCTTCAACATTGCTAACTGCCCCACCCCCCACCACCCTACCTCCAAAACCTGTGCTGGATGTTTGGGTTTCTTTTTTAAGGAAAGTAATCTGTCCCATCCACTTAAATATATTTTGCCTGTTTCTTCTAACTTTTGTAATTCCAGTCATACCTTTAAAGCTCCCACCCCCTTTTTTCCCTTTTAGGGTAACATAGTTCTAGGCTATGCTGTATGAACATGAATTACAGAATGTTATAAAAGTGCAAGTGTGATTGATAAAGGAATACTTGGACAATAAAACAGGGCAAAGAAACAGTTATCAGTAATAGCTGTTTACAAAGGGGAGGGGCACGGCCATGTACAGAGCAGGATCTTCATTGCTTCAGCAGTCTGAGGATTTTGGGATCTGTTGTTTTTTTTATTCACGTCCATTGCTCTGGTTTAAGTAGGCTGGGTTTATCCTATAAGCTAAAAAAGTATATGTTTTGTTTTGAAATTGCTTCACACCAATTACCTGGAAATGAACTTTGACTGTTATATCCAGTTTTCAATACCTGCTTACTTGGTAGTCATTTTAGCTAAATCCTAGTGCTTAGGGACTATCTTTCTCACTGTTCCCCATATAAATGCAATGACCAGTGTTTGGTACAGTCCCAAATTCATTGCAAGGGTATGTTTATAAAACAGTGTGGAAAAGAGGTATTTTTTCTGTGTCATACAGCACCTTTACTTTGGTAAAAACTGAGATTCTTCGCAATAAATTCAAAGAAATCAGGTGGTGAATCAGAAATAATAAAGTCCAGTAACACCAGTCTGCACTCACTGAAGCTATGGAACAACTAGAATTTCTGAGCAAGGATTTGGTTAGCCTTTCAGTAGATGTGTTTCCTACTGGGTTCATTTTCAAACTGAGTAATATTTGTTCAGATGGATTATATATCCTGACCATTGACAGGCTTTTGACTCAAACTTCCAAATTTCATTTGTTATAGGACAGACTAAATAGATTTATTTGCCTCAACCTGAGGTGGTCAGATGATTAATTGTGCAAAAGCTATTTCTTATACAAAGAGCAGCCAGATATTCATTTAAAAAAGAAAGAAAAACTTTATACTAATGTTCATAAATATCTCTTGATAAAACAGGACACAAACATAATAAAATAGTTCAACTATTTGGAATTCAAATAACTGCAGTTACGTTGTTTCAAACAGCTTGCTATTTTCAGCTTTGTTTCCAAATGATTCCCATAGTAGTAGGGAAAAGTAGGTTAGCAAGTATCAACAGCGAAAGGAGTGACCTGATAAAGGATGAACCCTTCAGGAGATCTGTGGGATTTGTTTGGACCCCTGCTGTCTGTGGTGTTGCTCTCTGGTCATGAAACATACAGGCTGGATCTACAGAGATAGACAAGTTTTTAGTTTTCTTTTCATTAATTTCTATTTAGCCACTTTTTTTTTGGGGGGGAGGGGGAAAGGGGCTACAATAATATAGGCCATTGTGCTGAACAGGTGGCTACGGTTGAAAGTATTGAGCCAAAGTTTGCCAAGAGATCTTTCAGGTTTTTCAGAATCAGTGTCTGCCCATACTCATGGTCTGCTCTGAGCTGACTTTCTGTCTTACCCCAAAAATGTCAGGAACCATGTTGCTTCTAGGAAAGGTTCAGTGAACAGATGAGTGGGAATAATAGCAAAGGGCTCCCTGTCTCGCAGTGTGCAACTTTAGGACACTAAAAGAGGTCACAGTTGCCTTTCTAATTTTGAGACCACGGATGGGGGAAGTTTCTGTTCCTCAAATGCAGATTGAGTATTTGCAACTAGTGAATAGTCTTTGATAAGTCTCAGTAAAATAACTGCTTTTACTTAGAGGCACTGAAAAGGGAATCAAGACACATTCCTCTTTCTCCCTTCTTTAAAATCTGGGTGAGTTTGCTGGGGATGAAAGTGTCTGGTTGTAAGGTCTCAGACTGAAGTTTTTGATCCTGACGGTGGCCATGCAAATCTTGCTCTGACTGCCTGTTGTGTGCCAGCTCAGATTTGGGACACCATTGCTAGAAAAGAGAGAACTTCATTTTTGTGTCATCATTTTGTCCCTAGCTGGCTGATGGCATTATCAGTTATACTGACTGCTGCGATAGCCTGTTTGTGCCCATTAGCACAGTATCAGTTTTGAGAAGGGGGGACGCTAGTCTTTTCCCTTCTGGAGGAGTTGTGTTTCCCGTCACTTATGCTACCTGAAATGTGTAAATGCAGTTGGCTGTTTTTTAAGAGGATACAGTGAGGTCTCAAGTCAAAACCAAACCTTGTATTTGCACATGATTAAATTAGTATTTCTGTAACCTTTTGGAAAATTTTCCCAGCATGTAAAACTTGGTTAATTTATTCCAAATGTAGATATTTTTTTTCCCCATGAGGAAATAGGCATTGAAAGGAATTAAAGTTTTGATGAGTCCACTGGATTGCACCTTTTCTCACTTTTTGAGAAACCACTTGTTTTTCATGGGTTATAAGGAGACAAAGGACTCTTCATAAGATTAGTGAGAATGTTTTTCACCTTTCAACGCATTCTTTAACTGATTCCACCACCCCACCCCACCTCCTGCCCCAACCTCTATAGGACTTTACAGAACTGACAGAATGAAGATTGCTAGTTAGGTACTGTATCATATATTCTATGTATCAAGTTTATGTTCCTCTTAGAAAGGGCATGTAATGTTTGATCAATATGCTGAAATTAGGTCTGTATACACGTTAAGTAGGACTGTAGTGGATCTTGTATAGAATTATGTCATTTCCATAGCATTTGTAGATGAGCCTATAAAACTTGCAGTAGGTTGATTTTAAAAACCTTGCCTGAATCATCTTCTTATACAGCACCATGGATCATGTATGTGCCTGGATAGAAGGTTTTCCGGGAGTGATCCAACATCAGACTACACTATTCCTACTTCTCCCCCATCCTTTGGCCTTCTAGGCATTAGTGTTGAGGTCCATTTTGTCAGCACGTGGGGAGCCAGGCAGCAAGAACTCTGAGGGGGCAATTTGACTTCCTAAAAGTAGGAGTCTCATGCGAGTGAGGACACCCTGGAGCTGGCAGATGTGATGTGAGATCTGCAGGAGTAGATCTGAAGTGTGAGATGGAGGCTAGGTGGGAATTGGCTACCCAGGGAGGTGGTGGAGTCACCATCCCTGGAGGTGTTTAAGAAAAGGCTAGATGTGGCACTTAGTGCCATGGTCTAGTTGACACAGTGGTGTTAGGTCAAAGGTTGGACTCGATGATCCCAGAGGTCTCTTCCAACCTAGTCGATTCTGTGATATAAAGAATCTAACATGGCATCCGACTCCAATGTTTAGACAGCTGAATTTCTCTCTCGGTGACTTGGGCTGCATTTTATCATGCACACATCACCAGAAATCTTTGTCTAATGATTTTAGATAGAAGGCCTAGAGACGATACCTCATGATAGCTCACTGATAGCCCTGTAGGCCATCTAGGAACCTCTAGGAAACAGGTTATAATGGACAAGACAGTTACATCAGGATTTCTGTGTCTCTTGCTCGACTGAAAACTATGGAAAATCTTAAGCCATCTCTTCTTGACAGGGTTTACATTCGTTTTTAAACCTTCACTGGATGTCCTTCTAGTAACGTCAGTATAGCACGATGATTACAATCTTCTTTATAAATAATGAACTTGGAGTGTTCACAAACTAATTAGATCAGATGCAGCTGACAGGTTAAGTTTTTTTTCCTGAGTTCTTGTTTCAACATTTCTCTCTTTCTAATCAAGTGAAATTTCTTATTTATTTATTTGTTGGGAGGAGGTGTTTGGTTAAGAATTCATGGCTAAAATTTGTACTGGAAAATGTCCAAAACTGTCCTCAGGGGAACTCGACTGGCTTTCTATTTGACATTTTTATTGAGGAATTTCTCAAATATAACATGAAATGACACCACAGGGAATTCAAACTATGATGAGATCCTTGCCTGGCTAAAAATAATTTATTTTAGCACTGTAATCACTTGAAATATCAGTAGTTCTTTCTCAAAATTGCTCCAAATTCTGCTCAGTGGATGCAAGACTAATATTTGGTCTCATGCAACAGGTTTTCTTTATCCTTCATTTGAAACCAGTCATGAAATATATTTTCCCCTCTCATATATGAAATACCAGTCAGGGTTTTTTTATAAGCAGTTAGCTCACTGGTCCAGATGTCTTTTCCTGTTCAATCATTTTTTCTCCATGATCTTAATGATAAATTTATTTTTCCTTCTTTGTGTCTTTCACATGTTGAGGCATGCTATCAATTTTTGTTCTCTCCTGCATTTAGGAGAGATTATGGCATAACTGATCATACTTCCTATTAGTGCCAAACACTTTACCCATCTCATTTGTAGTAAATCAGAATCTGTTCCCAGATACCTGGTAAAATCTGTGAATCTTTGCTACAGAGTATCAGTGGATAAGACTTATGCTTTTAAAACTGATTAATCAAAACATACTCCCTGCTCTGATTCAGCACGACGTTTAAAGGTGTTCCTAATTTGCCTAGTTTTTTTTTACTTTCTTGGTTTAATATTAAGTACAAAGACTGGACTTTTGCATATGTGTAAGTGCATTCTTGATTGGAGGCCTCTTTGGCAGTTGGGCATACTTGTACTCTGTCTTCGCGTCCTCTTGAAGGCTTTCAGTAAGGCAGATAGAGGAGAGAGATTGAGCCTGGTGTTGTAAGCCTGGGAGTTGTGCGAAGTGAGATACACGATGGATGGGGATGCCATAGAGGAGGCCTGAATATTTGTTTTCCTTTTCAGTGAGAATTTCAGGGGAACTTGGCATAGCTGCCACTATCGCAGCTCCAGAATGTACCCAGAATGTAAAAGAGAATTTCCCAGGTTTTTTAGTTTACTTTCAAGCTATTAGGGTAGGAATTATATCGAAAGAAACTCTCTGCTCCTTCAGCAGTGGTAAGGCTTCAGCTGGTGGAGGACTGTTCAGTTTAGAGCATTGCACTTGGATGAAGCCAAAGAGAGCAGTGAGAATGAGTGATCTAGAAAATATAGAATATCTCGAGTTGGAAGGGACCCATAAGGATCATGAAGTCTAACATAGCTAATGCCAGAAGAATGAAAGAAAAGGTATAGTTTTCTTCTAGGGAAGAGAAGATGAAAAAGAAGACATGGTAGTCATCAAATCCAAAAAAGGCTGCTGCAAAGAATTAGATTTTTGCTGTTTTGTTTTTGTATCCCTGCAGAAGTGAATGACGTAATGCAATAGTATTTGGTTACTCCACTTGGGAAATTCAGAGAGTGTTGAATTATTTTTCATTTCTCCTGAAGGACTCTCATGTGGAGTACCATTATCTTACATTAATCTCTCTCCTACTGTATAAAAATGTAAGCTTCCTGGGAGAGTATTATGTGCTGTGTTGGTCTGACGCATCACCAGAGAAGAGAGTTCTGAAGCGTATTATGGATTACTAAACCTTGGGATTAATCCAGGAAAAGCTTGCTAGAAACCTTGCTGAAAGCAGTTCTTGCTGGTATTCCTGCCTAAGTCCTACAAAATTATTCAGCATCTGAAAATAGGCAGTGGAAGAGAGTGCTGTAACTGTTCAGATCAGAAAGCAGAGCACCTTGCATCGCATAATCTCCTTGCCAAAGGGCTCACATATCAGCTGATATTCGAGCTGTTCCAAACCCTCTGAAATTCAGCCTATCTCTGATCAGAATGTGAAAAAATGGGAATGAAGAGTGTGCAAGAAAAATATGTAGCAACAAAAGCTGACAGTCATTGGTTCTTACCTGGGAAAACCATGTAATACCTCCTCCACATTCTGCTCTTCTGTCCTTTTTTCCTGGAGACAGACTTTTGTGTACATATAGTTAGGGAATTCTTCCTAAAAATCAACACCACTCATTGTTTTCTGTTTCTCAAACCAAATCTGGGTGTGAAAAATATTTCAGGTTAAAGAATGGAATTGCATGGAGTGATTATTTTCTTTTGCTTATCTATTCAGATATAAATATGGATAGCTATGAAGTGCTACTCACCTCTTTCTGTTTTGTGTGGGTGTTGTTTTATTTTCTCCTTAGCTCTGATTTGTGATAGTCCCTTTTTAATAGGGAGTAAGCATTGCTTTTTTGCAAAAGCACTTCTTGCTTTCAGGTTGCACTCATCTTAACTCTTCTTTCTCCTAAAGATTAGCATAGGTTTCATGAAGTCCTCTGCTCTTTATAATTTCTCTAATTAGTAAGTGTGCTCAAGAAGGTTGTAAACTCTTCTCAGAAACCAACAAAAAAGATACAAAGGAGCATGGAGAAAAAATTTATCGTAATGTATTCAGAGGTGTATTTATTTTATTTATAAGTTTTTTTCTGTGGTATTAATTGCTGTGATATAGGAACATACATGAACACCTTGTAAATACTAATAGATTTGTCCTCAGAAAATCCTGTAAGGAAAAGAAGTATAATTTTCATTGTTTTATAGATGAGGAACTAGGGCAAACAGATTAAGCTGCTTCTCAGTCTTCGCACAGGATGTCTGCAGCATAGCCGAGAATAGAATCCTTACCCTTCTGAATCACTGCTTACACACTCTTATTTTGAATATTCTGTGTAACTTTGGTTTCTCTTACAGAAAAGTAACAATTAATAAATTTGAACATCTATAATATGATACCTCAATTAATTCTCTTGTATGTCAGACCTCCTGAAAATAACTGTAGAAGCAGGTTTTGATGATCCAGTATAGTTTATGGTTCTTCAGCAGTTAATCCTGTGTCTGATTGAGAAGAGTCCTGGGAAGCAGAGTGAACTTCTGATTATAAATCAAGCCAGAAATGCAATTACTAGCATGCGTTATAGATTCTATGGAGCTCTCTGCAAGAGCTGAATGTTCAGTGTGGTAGACAAAAACACAAGCACAGTGTCAGCTGTGCATCAGTCCATGGGACCTGATGAGGTGCATCCACGGGTCCTGAGGGAACTGGAGGATGAAGTTGCTAAGCCGCTATCCATCCTTTTTGAGAAGTTGTGGCAGTCCGGTGAAGTTCCCACTGACTGGAAAAGGGGAAACATAACCCCCATCTTCAAGAAGGGGAAAAAGGAAGACCCGGGGAACTACAGACCAGTCAGTCTCACCTCTCTGCCTGGCAAGATCATCATGGAGCAGATCCTCTTGGAAACTATACTGAGGCACATGAAAATCAAGGAGGTGATTGGTGACAGCCAACATGGCTTCACCAAGGGCAAATCATGCCTGACAAATTTGGTGGCCTTCTGTGACGGGGTTACAGCACTGGTGGATAGGGGAAGAGCAACTGATGTCATCTACCTGGACTTGTGCAAAACATTTGACACTGTCCCACACGACATCCGTGTCTCTAAATTGGAGAGAGATGGACTTGACGGATGGACCACTCGGTGGATAAAGAATTGGCTAGATGGTCACCCTCAAAGAGTTACGGTCAATGGCTCAATGTCCAAGTGGACA
The DNA here is from genome assembly GCF_013368605.1 of Nyctibius grandis. Lineage (NCBI taxonomy): Eukaryota > Metazoa > Chordata > Aves > Nyctibiiformes > Nyctibiidae > Nyctibius > Nyctibius grandis. The sequence goes on from NC_090662.1 coordinate 82,760,533, forward strand.
CCAGTGACGAGTGGTGTTCCTCGGGGGTCGGTATTGGGTCCGGTCTTGTTTAACATCTTTGTCAGCGACATGGTCAGTGGGATTGAGTGCGCCCTCAGCAAGTTTACTGACGACACCAAGCTGTGTGGTATGGTCGACACGCTGGAGGGAAGGGATGCCATCCAGAGGGACCTTGACAGGCTTGATTGCTGGGCCTGTGCAAACCGCATGAAGTTCAACAAGGCCAAGTGCAAGGTCCTGCATGTGAGTCAGGGCAATCCCAAGCACAAATACAGGCTGGGCGGAGAATGGATTGAGAGCAGCCCTGAAGAGAAGGACTTGGGGGTGATGGTTGATGAGAAGCTCAACATGAGCTGGTAGTGTGCGCTTGCAGCCCAGAAGGCCAACCATATCCTGGGCTGCATCAAAAGAAGCGTGGCTAGCAGGTTGAGGGAGGTGATACTGCCCCTTTACTCTGCTCTCGTGAGACCCCACCTAGAGTACTGCATCCAGCTCTGGGGCCCCCAACATAAGAAGGACATGGAGCTGTTGGAAAGAGTCCAGAGGAGGGCCACGAAGATGATCAGAGGGCTGGAGCACCTCTCCTATGAAGACAGGCTGGGAGAGTTGGGGCTCTTCAGCCTGGAGAAGAGAAGGCTCCAGGGAGACCTCATAGCAGCCTTCCAGTATCTGAAGGGGGCCTACAGGAAAGCAGGAGAGGGGCTTTTTACAAGGACAAGTAGTGATAGGACGAGGGGGAACGGTTTTAAACTGAAAGAGGGTAGATTTAGATTAGATATTAGGAAGAAATTCTTTACTGTGAGGGTAGTGAGACACTGGAACAGGTTGCCCAGAGAAGTTGTGGATGCCCCCTCCCTGGCAGTGTTTAAGGCCAGGTTGGATGAGGCTTTGAGCAACCTGGTCTAGTGGAAAGGTGTCCCTGCCTGTGGCAGGGGGGTTGGAACTAGGGTATCTTTAAGGTCCCTTCCAACCCAAACCATTCTATGATTCTATGAATTCAGTAGCAAAGAATTGAGTAGCAAAGTCCTGGTTGTGTCCACAATCTTGAAGGTGTGCTTTGGGCAGAAGGCCTGATTTTCCAGCCTGAAAGGTGGACATTAGTGTTTTATTTATCTGTTCTCAGATGCTATTTTGCATTTCTTGACAAAGTGACTAAGTCATGTGGAAGCCCCTGTGGGAAAGGAGAGGTACCACTCCCCGGAGCAACTGAACCTGCTCCAGGAGTGGTACTAGTCTGCCAGCTCTGGTAGGTGGAGCAGAGCAACAATCACATTTGGGAGCCTGCAGCTAAAGGAGAAACTTCTAAGACAAACCAGGAGTGGATGGTCACAGGCCTCCTAGTAACATCTCCCTGTTATAAAATGGGCTTTGGGATCCCAAATCAGTATAAAAATTAGGTTAGGATCTAAACCCAAGTTCCTGTCTTGCTGTGCTCCTTTAAAATCTGTTGGCTTATTTTAAGAGAGGAGAGGTTTTAACCCAGGCATGGAGGCTTAATTCCTGACTGGGTAGTAGTAATCTACAATCTGACTCAGATGACAAAAAGAACATTATTAGGTATTCATGTGTATGTTGTATATCACATCATATCGTTTATCCTCTTTCAGTGAATGTTCCAGCGCTCTATGTTTTTCTTTCAAAACAAATCCAAAACAGTTGGACCCAAAATCTACTTATCTACCTATTCCTACTCTTCTGTTTATCTGAATGTATACACTGGGATGGGGAGCTATGGCCTAATCTGCCTATGAACATGAAGTGGGAGGAGAGTTGCAAGCGTATGAGAAATCATTTCTAAAGCTCCCAGATGTAAAATGTCAAGAAGTGGTACGTAGCTCATTTAGGCTTGCATAATCACTGGTATGATTAGAGACCAATGTCTTCCTTTTATTATAGCTTTGTTTTTCTTCTTCTCCAGACAGCTGTGCACAACGTGTTGCTTACTTGGACTCCAAATGAATGCTTCTATTACTGATGTTTATTTTTCTTTATGTTTCACAACAGTTCAAATAGATTTTATTTTTTTTAATGTGAACATTTTTAATATAGAAGTAATCAGCTTTTGGAAAGTTGTTTTTAGTTTCAAAAAAAAAGTATTTTAACGAGAAGCTGAAAAAAGGTCCATTTTCTTGGCTATCTTCCAGTTTTTCTTGCCCTTCTTTCCTGATTCCAGGAGACTATTAGGTGAGCCGACAGTTAAGTGTTGTCCTCCTCTAGCACATCAGCAGAGCCTCTAATAATATTGTTAGTCATAAACTCTCTTCCAGATTTTCGTGGTTGCTAATCTTAAGCTCCTTGGCAGACAGAGGAGGGTTGAATAAACCCAATAGCCTTCTTTTCATAACTCTTCATTTTTATTAAAACACATGTAAAATTATGGTGTTTTTGTAGAGAAAGCTATTAATCCAAATCTTGAAGCTCATACTCATTTCCAGTGATTGCAGTGAGACTTTTGCTTGAGCAGAACTTCAGGACTTGGCAGCTGGTTTATGTCTTTTAAGAGAAGGAGGCCAGACTCCCAAATCGGGGCTCAGTGGTTGAGTAGTGGGGATCTGTTCTAAATGTGAGGGGCCTAGGCACAAGATGGGGCCCTATATAATATATATTTACAGACAGGATGAAAAGTGTTGAAATGCAAGTTTTAACAATACATATATCTGTATGTTTTAAACCTTTATGTGTTCTGTATTTCTGCAAACGATGATGGACAGTGATTGGGTCCTTGGAGCACAGTAAGAACCTTGGGATTAGAAGGCCCCTGCAAATGGGGGCCCAGAGGTATTAAGCTACTGAACCTCCCCCAGACAAGCTGCAGTGGGTGCATGCACAAGAATCCACGCTGCAAATTGCACAACCAACTGAATTTTAGTGACGAATGCATTCTTCCAGGATGAAAAACTTGAGTGCATTTTTTAAAGTTCTTTGTTTTTCAGATGCAAGCCTAAATGACAAAGAGAGTTACTTTCTGATATGTTTCTTCAGTGAAATGATTTTTACTCTATTACTGTTTTCAGATTTTTTTGGAGTCCTGCTTGGTCTGTACATTAGATGAATGATAACAGCTGTGATTCATCACAGCAATTTGAAGTATCCAGTCTTTGTGGTACAGTGGCATGCATCAGATTTTATAACATGTACTACTACTCTGCAATGTCTTCCGCTAACTGATGACCAGGTGCTGAGCAAATACGAATAGCTAGGATGATAAGTAAATGTTCTATAGAGAATTCTGTATTAGATGTTTGCATACAACTTCTGTATATGTGGGTTCACTTTTGTTACTTCATTGCCCGCATCTTGTGAGAGTCTTAATGGTGCAAGTGGTAGCAGACAATCGTAGAAATAAGTAATCCCTCTCTTTTGAGATGGGATTATAATATGTTAGTTCTGATGATCTTCCTCTTCTAAGCCTCAGATTTAGTTTGATGGCATCTGGTAACGGTAGAAATTTCCAGACTCTGAGCCACTGCAGCCTCCTCTCTGCATGGCAGGTTCCGTGATGGACAGATGAGAATTGTTATCGTAATGTTTGCATACAAATTTGAGAAACATTTAACAACCAAGAAGTCAAGCCCTACATTTCTATAAAGCTTATGAAGCCCTCAAATTAAGAATCACTTACTTTGATTCTTAGGCTGTGCTTCAGCTGATGGAGTGTAAATGTCTGCATACAAGCCATCTATCTGTACTCAACGTTGGAGTCACTAGAGAGAAATAGGTATTTTGTGTGTGTGTGTGTGACTGCCTTCACCGTCAGTGGTTGGACTCAATGATCTTAAAGGTCCTTTCCAACCAAAACTATTTTATGATTCTATGATCCTAAAGTATATATTTACTGTAGCTCAGATGAACTGCTGCCTGTTTTTTCATGGGTGCAGTCCCATGGACTTCAGTTAATCAACATCTTTGAAAATAGGATTGTTGCTATCAGAAGTTTGGAGCCCAAAATTGGAGAGTAATTTTGAAAATACATCCATGTTCACTCTGGATATCCAATGAAAATATGGAATTCTGATTGTGATTGACAGAAAGGCCTCCGATATCCAGCCCTCTCTGAAGCTAGGATCTGAACGCGCTGCTTTTTTTATCCTACTTTTTCTATTTCTGTATCTGAAAGTTTCCCCTTTCAAAAGTACTCTAATGTTTAGTCACCCCACATTAATCTTTTGAGTTCAAATGAGATATAACTTTCTTTACATGGTAATTTGCCCTGTTTGCTTCCTTAAGCCAATGTGATCTGAGAAGTACCAAAACAAGTGAGAGTATAAATCAGCGTAGGCCCAGGTTTTTTGTTAGGTATGGGGAAATAATCAAAAGTGTGGAGTAAATCTTGGTCGCTGTCAACTATGAAGTTAGATTCTCAGACTGTCATAATAAATTAAGAAACTGGGAGCTATGTGACAGCAGCATCAATCTCAGTCTCTTGTTTCTGCAAGTCTTCTTGTTGTCTGAGTCTTTTTTTTTTTTTTTTTAAATACTTAGTCCCTGGAGGAGGTAATCAATCACAGTAAAGATTTCTCTACGTGGAACACTCAGGAAAGTAAAGAATAATCAGCTTGAGTGTGAAGTTAATATGTATAAGTTAAATCAGTTAAATACCATATGGATGCTCTTATTTGATCTGATATGGCTGTAGATGGCTGTGTCTTAGTTCAGCAGAGTCAGAGTTTTATTCTGCATCCTTACTGCTTTGTATTGTTTGTGTTAATTTCGTATCTTTTGTTAATTCATCTTAACTTTCTCATAATAGCAGATTTCTAAGCGAGTGTGACCTATATTGATGTATATCTTAAGAGCAGAACTATAAAATATATTAAACTAACCAACGATTTGGGAGCCACATTGTGTTTAGCTCTTACTTAAAGCAAGGGAGAACATGTATTCACCTGAGGGTGCAGGATTTCAGCCTATAATGGGTGTGTTTACGAGCCAGATGTGTATGACATTCAAGCCTTCCCTCATGGAAAGGTGTCTTTGTCAATCCTAGACGTCCTAGTTAAAACACTGAATTCATATGGATAACAAAAAGACATCAGACAAAGTGGAGAGCAGTGAAGTCATCCAGTCTCTGATTTCAAGTATAGTCACTGTCATTATACTATGCTTAGAATGCAATCAGTTCTTGGCAGTGTTGATTTATGATAAACAGTATGATTTATACAGTCAAGAAATTGCCATCAAAAAGAATAGCTGCTGCATAATTGCTTACTGTATTAGAAAATGAAACAAAACTCTTTTCCAGTATGGATGGATACCAGATGAAAGGGTGGTAGTGAATTTCCTTGTTAAGTAGATTCCAAGGTCTCGGCTTTCTGTAGTGCCCTGCTTTTGCTGTCTAATACTTTCCATTAATTTCTGCATCTTGACGTTAACCTTTTGACTTCAGTGTGCAATGTGCAAACTTAAAAAGTTTCAATCAGACTACAGGATCAATCTAGAGGATTATTTTTACTGCTTCCGTTACCTTCTGCAGACTTTATTCCAGATCTTTCGTATCTCAAAATATTCCCTGTGTACACATTCTTTACTGGAATTGTATCAGAGCACAAGATGTAGTTTTGCATAAAAGAGAGGCAGGAAGGAACATGGACTAGTTGATGGTACCATACTTTAATATGACTTTGTGATTACTGTAGCTAACATCTAAATAATAATAATTACTCATTAATTAAAAAGTAATTAAAAAGTCACTGGACATACTTTACAAGAATGCTTATTTAGAGAACTTGGAAAGTTTAGGATTAAAGCAAAATTTATGATTAAGAGGCCTTATGGGATATGGAAAGAAATGTTTGGAAACAATTGAAATATACTTTGTTAAATAAATAAGACCGGAGTGGACATACGGTGTTGTGCTGTAGAACAGGAACAGAAGTGAGAAAAAGCTTTTCCACTCCATCATAACAGAAGAAAATTCATAGAATCATAGAATGGTTTGGGTTGGAAGGAACCCTAAAGATCATCTAGTTCCACCTCCCTGCCATGGGCAGAGAAACCTTCCACTAGACCAGGTTGCTCAAAGCCCCATCCAACCTGGCCTTGAACACTGCCAGGGAGGGGGCATCCACAACTTCTCTGGGCAACCTGTTCCAGTGTCTCACCACCCTCACAGTAAAGAATTTCTTCCTAATATCTAATCTAAATCTACCCTCTTTCAGTTTAAAACCATTCCCCCTCATCCTATCGCTACATGCCCATGTAAAAAGTCCCTCTCTGGCTTTCCTGTAGGCCCCCTTCAGATACTGGAAGGCTGCTATGAGGTCTCCCTGGAGCCTTCTCCAGGCTGAAGAGCCCCAACTCTCTCAGCCTGTCTTCATAGGAGAGGTGCTCCAGCCCTCTGATCATCTTTGTGGCCCTCCTCTGGACTCACTCCAACAGGTCCATGTCCTTCTTATGTTGGGGGCCCCAGAGCTGGACACAGAGCTCTAACTGAAGAGAAAGTTGCTACAGCAATGAGTATTAGATTATAGTACAGCCTCTTCAGCAGAGTGGTCATAGCTTAGTTAAAACAGAATAGAAGTAGAATTGAAGAATTCAAAAGAATGGGAAGATATATTTGCTGAATTTATTTAGATGGCAGTGTTACGGACATTCCTCAACAAGAGCTGGGCATCCAGAGTTCTGGGAGCCTCTAGCTTTGTGTACTCTAGGTCATATGGTAGTGTGCATACTTCCATGGGTTTTATTCCTGTCATAAGAAGAGTTGTGCAGCGAGGACAAGATTTCTGTTGCAAGACCTCACAAGCTGGCTTTACTTTGAAAGTTGTGAATCTAAAATTGTATAGTTCTTCACAGGGGAAAAAAGTGGGGTTTATTTGTTGTAGGGTACGCCATACAGTTTTTAATGCTAATTTTTTTCTTGTGTTAGCTATTTTATCAGACAACATACTACACAGCGAAAACTCATAGGTGAAATTTTTTATAATTCTTTTTGATTAAATAAGCTTGAATGGGAAGGAACTACATTTTTCTACAAGATTTTTGTCTCCTACAGAGTTTCTCCAACGTAATGTGTTTCTGAGTATACAAGCAACTTGAAATTGAGGTGATCTATTTTTGTGTATCTGAATCAACAAAAAAAATCCCTGAAGTGATTTTTTTCAAGTATTCCTAGCGTGTCTCTATCATGACCAATACAGGCTGAGAAGTTTTCTACTACTGATAACTTATACTGTTATATTAAAGTACCAGAATAATATTTTCCAGTTACATATTAGCAAATAAAGAGTAGCAATATTTCAGTATTACCTTCTGAAAAATAGTTATTGCAATTCAGTATCATGAGTATATATATTGGTATGTTTAGACTTAACTGGGGAGCTTGAATGATATCCTTTGAAAAAGTTGTGAAACTTTAATTATTTCAGTTGTTTCTTTTCAAGGCATAACTAAGAAACTGCTTCTGAAATTAGTCAGAGACGCAATAAAAATTACTAATATGACAGCAAAGAATGGGTTCCAGATCCCACTAGTGATTTATAGTGACGGGCTTGGAGCTGCACTTACAGGACAGGGAGCCAGATTTTGTCGTGAGACTTACGAATCATTTAGGGCTTGGTGATATAAGCTGCTAAGCACCCCAGTCCCAGTGCGTCAGAACTTTTACGTGCACACCAGATATGAGTCATGATATCCGCTGACTATACAAGTGCAGCTTTTTCTTTAATAGGCCTGAGACTGACTATATGCCACCGAGTGAGTGTTATTCAGTACTTTGAAAAACCTCTGAAACATCTTAGGGAAGTCTAAGAGATTTGATTTTACTCACTTTAAAAATAACTGGAAGAACTCCTCCTAACTATAAATTCAGTATCGATTAGGCTCTGAAGGGACCACAGGCTCAGGCTGTTAACGACTGCATTTTGAAAGAACGTGAAAACTCATTCTTGTGCTCTGAAATGACATGAATATCCTGGGTGTGGACTGAGTTTTGCTTTGAGTCTTTGAATTCGAAATCAGAACTCAAAGAAGAACTCTAGGAAACTGAGCTCCAAATAAAAAGATTCCAACTAGTGTTCACTTTGTAATTTCACACCGGCTACATGTCTGAGAGGGACTTCAGGGACTTCAAGTTGCAGAATGTCAGTGGACGGTCAGTCCATTTACCTTAACATGTAAATACTTTTCCCTCTGACTTAAGATTCTGTACAACCAACATCAGAGATCTTAGAGTAAAAGGTAAGACAGCTTTTAGTGGAATAAGTTGCCCATAGAAAGCTCTGCATGATTCCTGTCACTGACAGATTAACTCGTGCATGAAACACAAGGTTTTCTCTCATGTATGTGTATTTAACCTATCTGATGCAACTGCAAACCGAGCAGATGTGTTAACTTCATATATTGGACGCTGATAACAGAAGACCATGATTCTGAAGTACTTTGATTTTAGAAAAAATGCACACTGTTATATAGCTGTGTTAGAAATTTATTTATGTGTTCCCAGGTGCTAGTGAAAAGAATATACAGCTCTGGTGAATTTCATGGGGAAGGTGGGGAGGAGGCGGTTGTTTGTTCTGATTTATTTTGGGTTATTTGTTTGTTTATTTTGGCTTTACACTACTATGCCAGCTCCAAGCTTATTAAATTCATCCCTTCTTTACATAGTTATGACGTTCCTTAAGTCAGGTTTTTTGACCACTGTTGCTTTTCATTGATAATTCCCAGCACTCTTACTAATCAAGGCAATGCTGATCTCTGTAAGAGATGCGTGTGGCTGATGGTGTTCATCTGTTGAGTTGCATGGCACTAACACAATTCACTGCAGCTTACACGTACTAATGGGCGGCTACTGCTTAGCTGGTGCACAGGTGTCCAGCTGTTTTCTAAGGATGTTTTCATAAAAAACAGGTAGTCAAAACAAACCAACCAGCCAATCCAGCTTGTACTGTGTAACACAGCACAACTGGGTTGAGTGGTAAGCCAGTATTGCCGTTCCATATTAAAAAAGAAATGAATGTTTACTGTAAGATCTTGAATATCTTTCAGGTATTTCTGTGGAGAGAAATCGCAGAAAATATTTGTTCTAAATACTGCTTTTTGTGTTACTCACGTTTAGGAGTGTGGAAATGCTGAACTAGTTTCCCCAGTGGCATAAATGCCCATTTGCCCAGACATTTTTTGCCAAATGAAGCATTAATTCACTGAAAATGTACCCACTGAAGCTATTCAGAGACTGAGGTTGCATTTACAAAATACTTTTCACCAATGGAGACGCTTTCAGGAAAATTTAATTGTTTTGATATGACCTACAGGAGCAATTTCAGCACTTCCAAAACATTTTCAGCATTTTCCTGTTTCCCAAAAGTTTAATGCATAGATACGTGCCTAACTAAGCCAGTGTTTCGCAATTCCTGATAGAGTTCTCTTTTCAGTGTGTTGAAGGCTGTGCTTCAGACTCTCCTGTTTCTTCCACTTTTCATGGACCTCAAATATTATCGATATCAAAAGTGAGAATCGATATCGATATCAAAAGTGAGAATGACTTCATAGCCTACTGGATGCTGCAATGCTTAGTTTAAAATATCTCATCTGAATCTAGGGAGTCCCCTAACTGTGTGATAGATAACAAAGAAAATAACGAATCTAGCCATTTCCTTGGCTTTTATTACCAGAGCTCAGGAACAAAATGCTTCATGTTGTATAGATCTGGAAAATGTTACCAACTTGAAATGAAAATCTTGTTTCATTTTTCATGTTAAGTTATATGCTTTGTTTGACCTACAGCAAAATATTTTTCATTTTTGTAAGAAAAAATAAAAACAAAAAAACATGCAGTTTTGAGTTAACTCAAACTAGATTTTTCTGATCCTGGCAGGGTCTATAAGTAGATGTAAAAGGAAGCAGGTATAAGCAGTAGATGCCTTGGAAGAAAGATATAGAATACTGCTTCAGTTGAGCCTGCAACAGTTAATGATGCTCCAGACAAAGCCCAGTGGTAAGACAAAGTAAGGGACGTTATGATGATAGTCTGGATAATTTACTCAACTTGTCCCAAATTTTTCCTTCAGTTGATCAGAACTGCTGCTTGTTTGCATCTTTAATTAACTTCCCTCCTTCTGGTTTATGGAGGATTGTTAATCCAGCATTGCAACTTGGAGTGCCCTATATGCAGCTACACGTCAGTGGGAACCGCAAGTTTATTGCTAATGCAGCTGGGGCTGTCCAAGCCTCACAGTAAGAGCCTCATGCCAAGCTGGAGGCTGCTGGCATTCCCTAGACAGTGGCACTGTAGATGAAAAGAAGCAGGATCAAATTCATACCAAATTGTTTTAAAGCCATGTATCAGAAGAATGGGTAATATTAAAAAATAATTGATTGGGGACTTCGGTGTGTTTAGGCACTGTTGTCAGGAGGCCATCACGTATATGTGTCTGTCTAAAAAATAACATGATTACCAAGTGAAAGGATAGAAGCTACAACTAACGTCATTTAAGGGGCTTGGTTGTTTATTTTGAAAATGCTAAAAGCTGTGAAAAGGGTTTTGGTGTCTTAAAAGGATAGACAGTGGTGCCCAGTTGTTTAAGAAAGGAATAAACAAGTGACGTCAAGAGACCTGAACTCAATGCAACATTCGTGCAATGTCCGTGGGGCTGTTTACTTCAGCTCAGCAAATGGGCAGGCATCATGTGCAGCAGAGATGAGCTGCATTAAGTGAATATTTCCTATGCTATACATAGCAAAGAAGTCTGTTGCAGCCGCATTTACACTGTGTTTGTGTAGTGTGCAACTTCAGGAATTCCACCGTGTGTCACAAAATAGCTACAGAAAAAAGATTTTAAGCATTCCTTTTCAAGTTGCGCACATCTATAACTGTGCAGACAAACAAGAAGCCTAGGCAGTGAGTGTTGAGGTGACAGGTGACTGCAGCCCATTAAGAGGTGGGATTCTCTGGGACAGATCATGGGTATCATTTTAGGTGTTTTATCCTTGTACGTAAGAAAAGAGTAGTTCGAGGGATCAATTCATTGTTCATTTTAGAATTATTTTAGTATTCATCATCCAAGAGCATCCTTGTGATTAGTACTTCATGTTTCTCTTCTGTAAAATGTGCTTTATTTTTCAGGGAAAGGTAATTTTTCACACTTTTTGGTTTTTTTTAATGTCTACTTCACTAAACATTCACTGCTGTAGGATCTGGTTTTTTGCAAGCGGATCTTTTCTCAGCAAGGGCTCTAGTGAAGATTTCTGCAGCTGTGGTAGTGAATGAAGTACTGGATTTAAGGGTGTGGTGTTCTTTTTCGTTTTCTTCACCATATTTTTCAATTTCTGAAAGGGGACAAAAAGCAGAATTCTGGCCTTATGTGCAAATAGGAGAAAATTTGGGCCACGCTTTTGAATTCTTTGTGAAGTCAGATTTCAGATCTCCTGGAGACAGGAATGCTGTGTACGTAGGTAGAGGTGTCTTTCTTCTAATATTTCCCTTTGTATGCTCATATAAAGTTGGTCTAAGAAAGATGGTTTAGCAGTTATTACAATTAGCAATGATTGCTGTTTCCATGTCCCCCTCAGCTGATGCAATGTATCACCCTCCCTACCTTGACAGCATGTCACTACTTGTATGACCATTCCAGCAGGAACACCTGCCTACAACCTCTAATCTGATACCACTTGCTTCACTCCTACATGCCAGATTTACTCTTTGGGTTTCCACAGCTATCTTGAAATCAGATCTTCCAAGACACCCACTCCAATAGAGCATCATGGTACTTGGAGGGAATGGAATGGAGAAGTGAGAAGAATATGTGCCAAATGTTGCTGTCATTAAGGTTAACTTCTATAAATGAGTTTTTGTTTTTTTAAAACTTTTTGTTTTAAACATGATCTACTGTGAAGTAATTCGAGTTGTCTCTTTAATTATGATATTCGTGTATTGCTGTGCTTCAGGGCTCAAAATAGATGAGGTAGACAGTACGAGGCTGAGGGGGATTTTTAAGATCAAGAAAGATGCAGAAAAGGCAAGTAGGGAATGAATATTTACTGTTTCTCACAATAATGGGATTAGGGGGCATTCATTCAGACTATGAAGCAGCATGTTTGAAATAAACAAAAGAATGTCTTTTTTTATGTAACCCATAATTAAATTGCACAAGTAATTGCCCCATCATGTTGGGTTCAGAAGAGATTAAACAAATTCATACAGGAAAGATCCAGCAGTGACAATGGTCTAGCAAGTGATTTGGGAAGGTTAATAGCTACATGAATGCTGAAAGCTGGGAGAGCATGCCAGCAATGGTTCTGTCCCATCTCTACAGTCTTCTCCTGAGTATCAGCTACAGGGCAGTGTCAAAGAGAGCATGCTGGGCTAGATGTTCTTTTTTTGTAAGAATAACTATGACTATACTAAATCCAGGAATGTGATTTTTTTTTTTAATGAGACTTTCAGCCAGCTTTCTGACTAGAAATATTCAGAGTATAATGATTTTAAAATTCCAGAATCAGGCACTCATATTTTCTAAGTTTGCTAATCATTTCTCTTACAAATACAAGATATCCTCAGTGGTGTTTTGTTACTGACATTTGAGGAAAGTCTGCAGTATTACTATCTCTCTATCACGATGTTCTGCACTGGTAAAATAGGCATCTTAGAGAAATCTTCCAAAAGTTTCAAAGAGTAGCTTAGAGAAAAACTAGCACGATCAGCTTCCTGGATCACAAGTCAGAGTCACAGAATCAAAAGTCCTGTTTTCAGAAGTCTCCGAAGAACCTTAATGCTATACTAAGTGAATTGCACTGTGGCCCCCAAATGCCACAGTGGAGGCTTTGAGGATGAGATTCAGGTTTCTTCGGGGCTTAAGTGCTTATGAAAATGCTGGCATGAAAGAAAAATGTCAGAAGGAAGGAAGAGAAGATCATGGGAGGAAGTGGACAGTGGACATACTGTTCTGGACATTTACTCTGTGTAGTGTTTCCACTTTTATATCTTCCTGCTTGTGGTTTTGGTTTCAGGTACCCTTAGCAGACCTTTCTTTCTCAATGGTATCCAAACAGGACACTTGATCAGAATAGTTTCTTTAGGCCAAATACTGCAGGAAGCTTTGAGCCAGATCAGGGTGAAATACCAGTGGAGCTAGTTTTAAAACTTCATCAGATAAATTAAATGAGAAACTGAAAGCATTTGTTTATTTAATAAATAAAACATCCATCTTTATCAACTGTAATGTTTCCTACCCTTTGATACTGTTCCACACTACCGATCTCTAGAGGACCTTGTCTTAACAAAATACAAAACACAAGTTTGATTATGTGAAGGCAGTGGGCCAAAAAGCTAGAGGTCTTATGCAAATTTGCAAATTCAGATATGCATTAATTTGCATAATACTTCTGATAGATAGATATATCTATATATGTATGTATGTATACATGCATCCATTATCTCTCCTTCTCTTTTGAAAGATAATTCTCCTTTCCCAGCCTCTCCCTGAGCTGGCTCTTCCCTTATTCCTGGTTGTCCTTGATGATGACTGGCCAATTTGAAGTCCAGGCCCTCATCCCCCTGGAAACTTAGATTTGTCACTCTGGTCTAAACTCTGTGTAAGCAATTCGAGCACTTGTGCTGATGGTCATCTTAGCTATTTATTTGTGCTGGTAATGAGTAGTTAAAGGCTGTGGAAACTGAGTTATTTCTAGATGCTTCCATCAGGGATTATCTTTGGTAGATGTAATCACAGGACTGTTCTTTGTGATGAGTGTTACAGAGAATGGCTTAAGGACATATATTCACTTTCCCCTAGTTTTTCCTCCTCTTTTTGAGGATGAGGGTTGGAGCAGCCATGTGAGATAACTATCTGAGCTCAGCTCAGGTGAGAACCTTTTTCCATCTTTTTGTGAGTTCAGATTGTGTTGGGTTGCTGAAACCTTGCTCCAGCTTCCACCCTGGGATCATCAGTAGGATTTTGAGGCTCAGCTCTCCCATAAGCAGTGGATAATGTACTCTAGGAATCAGCACACTGTCAGGTGGTGAGGCCAAGCTGGATGAAAGAACTTTTGCCAGGTAAGGAGCCTAGGAAATGGATTTGAGTTTCCATACGCCAGTTTAAAAGAAGGGAGACCTGCACCTGCTGCCTTGGGGCTGCCGTCCTCAGGGAGACAACCCTGGTCCTGGGTAAGATGACCAGTGGTCGCTGATTTTGTGCAAAAGGTTGCCAAGGAAGACATGTCTGTTTGCTCTAAAAAAAATAACTCCTTTTTATAAAGAGTAGAGTAATAAAGAAAGTGAGCTTTGTATTTGTGCTCAATAAATTTAAAAGTTTTTAAAATGGGTTTAGTTGGGGCTTAGAGTAGATGTTTGAGTGAAGAGATTTTACACCATAAGTGACTTTTTTTCCTGTATCTAGAGTTAGGCCCTGGGGTGCAGCTCTCCAGCAGGTGTAAACTGTCATACAGAGTGGCAACAGCTAAAGCTCCTGAGGATCCACCCTCAGTTTTTCAAAACAGTCAACAGCCCAGTTTGACATGTAGAGCCTCCAAAAATGGAGCCAAAAGAGCTTTACTGAAAACCTGGCTACTTATTTTGGCATTTATGTGGAACTTAATCTCTAGAAAATCTGGTCCAAAATGCAATCTCACATACGCTGCATTACCAATGTTTACACGTTCAGCTGGGTAACTTGAGCTGCATTGAACAAGAGTTGCACAAACAATGAAAGAAAGAAAAAGCCCCTTTGGCAGCTATTTCATTTGTAAGCTTTGTAAGCTTTCAGATATGTGAAGGAATTATTCTGCCAGATCTACCAGAGTTTGAGCTCTTTGGAGTCAATGGAGTTCTCTCTTCTAACTTCAGAAGACTTTTTTACCCCATTCTCTAAACTGGCTTACTAATAGGCTGATCATAACGTGACTTTATTGGAAAGAAAGTTTACCAAGTAAATAATTGAGTAAATATTTTCTGGGCAGCCATGTCCAACAGATTGCTTGGTTTGGTACTATAAGCAGTACTGCCTTTTAAGACTGCAGTAATACAGAGTGCTCCAAAAAACCTGACCCTAGTAGGATTGAGGCCTGAGAAGAGAAAATGTTAATCCTACACTACCAGGCCAAGATTTATTGGAAGGCATGTAGTATGGAGATAGAGATATAGTTGTCCTAGATCCCAGCTGCTCCCTTTCTTCAGCTCCCTCTCTTCATAAATGCATATTAAAATAATTTTGAGGCAAGTAACTGAAAACAATTAGAAGAAATTCCTCATGGTAAGACTTTTTAAAGAGTTTAAATTGTAATAACTTTTATTCCAGCATATGGATTTAGGGCTTGGTGATAAATTGAGCTCTTTACGGAAGTGGTAAATCACCAGCATTTGCTATCAAAAACAGAAAAAAATGTTTTTAAATCATTGCATTTGTTTCAGATTATTCATTAGAGCTGGAAGGCAACTGTTCAAGTTGCTTTGTGATACCATAAACAGAAAGCTGGCAAGGCCGCATACTTTATAGCAAAATTTTGGGGTTTGTACATGTACCACCTGAGACTTTTTCCTTCAGTAAGTGTTCAACTAATCTTCCAGAGAGGAGGATCTAGATTCCAGTGTACTGTTTTGAAGGAACAAGTTTGAGTTGGCAGTAACAGGGCAGCAAGGCGTGCTGACTCACAGAGGAAGGGTCTCACAAAGTTGTCTTTCCTTTCTCACAGACTTATCTTTCGTTCTTATACTGCAGTAGGCAAGGGAAGTCTTCACTTCTTTTCCTATGCCCTCCCAAACTGCTCTGATGGGGTTATCAAAAGGTTCAAACCCCCAAACTGCTCTGATGGGGTTATCAAAAAGTTCAAACCTGGAAGAGAGTAAGAACTGAGGATTGGGAGGATTTTGATACAGAAGATTTGAGGCAATAGTACTTAACATTTCCTGGTGAATAAAAAAAGGAGAATGACTGTCTACACGCTTGCACTGTAGTTCAAGAAAGGAGGAGACTGCCTGGTTTCCCTGGGTACTGCTGTAATTACCCTAGAGCTTTTTTTCTCTGTGAGAGAGAGCTACAATTTATGTCCTATGAACTGCAGGCAGCGCACCAGCACGAAGAGCAATAGCAGGCTTAGCCGAGCAAGCTACTGGAACTAGACGGTGTTCCTGCGTTAGTTACCGGCTGAGTTTCTCCAGCATTTCAGAGCTTCCTGGCCTTGCCTGCAAGAGTACTGGCAAAAGCAGCTTGGTTTTATCTTAGTGTATTGTGGTCAGTCCTGGAGGAATTAATTTCTGCAGGAGCTGTGACAGCTCCTCTGAGGGTTTGAATGTTGTAGATCATTCAGCTTTGTTGTGTTTTTTCCCCCTCCAAAAATAAAACGAAAGCAAAACACACACCAACTGATTTGCTGACATGTTGGCACATACTGTGAAATAACTAACTGGTTGCAGAGTCTCCATAAAAAAGGAAAGCATGAATTTTTCAGGTGGCAGGTTGCTTTTATCCAAAGGAAAAAAACAGAAAATGGATATGATATACCTTTTATGAGCAAAACAAGAGAGTTGCAAGGTTGAATGTGGGTCAGATATCTTTTAGTGGCAGTGGTTTCCCAATGCTGAAACATACGTCTCTGTTACACAACAGCATAGAAACTTTTATGCCAAAGAGAGGTGATGGGGGGTAGGCAGGGACCCTCAAAACAGCCAGTAGCTAATGCTGCCTTTGTGGTTTTATATATTTGCCTATTAAAATGACAATACAGACAT
Organism: Nyctibius grandis; assembly: GCF_013368605.1. NCBI lineage: Eukaryota > Metazoa > Chordata > Aves > Nyctibiiformes > Nyctibiidae > Nyctibius > Nyctibius grandis. The sequence goes on from NC_090662.1 coordinate 82,777,193, forward strand.
GGAACATTTAGATTTAAGAAGCGTTCTTTTCATTAAACAACATTAAACAAACTAAAAAAGTAGGGGGTTATGACTCCAGTAATTGAAACATGCTGTTCTGTTCAAGACCAGAACTCTATAAAGACTCTTTTCACCCAGTAATGCCCTTTGTGTTTGCCTGCTACCCCTGCTAGAAATTACTGTAGGCCTGAAGTATGTCTTTCCAAGTGGAGTGGGAATGACAGAGTGCAACACCACACTTGGCAGATGGGGTCACAGCCTTTTTAGGACGTTAACATTCATTGTGCTTTGGAAATGAATTTGCAGCTCAGAATGCATGGAGACTTAGCTGGGCTCCCCTCCCCACTGTTTTTTTATGTTTTTTTTATGTTTTTTTTATGTTTTTTTTATGTTAACTTTAAACCTAGGATGCAGAAAAAAGAATTAGATGGGTTGATTTGGATTAACTCTGATGGGGTTCGGGTAGTTTTCATTAGTTTAATTTACAGTGTGCCTTTTTGTGGATTCCTTGCTCTTCTAGATGTATATTCTGAATCTGTACATTATCTTGCATTTCTTTTTTCCTTCTCTCTTCTAGATGTTGATGAGTGTCAGGATAACAATGGAGGGTGCCAGCAGATTTGTGTAAATACTATGGGCAGCTATGAATGTCAGTGCAAAGAGGGCTTTTTTCTGAGTGATAACCAGCATACCTGCATTCATCGCTCCATTGGTAAGTTTTCAGTGTGTTAATATTGCTCTTTAGAATAACTGTGTTCAATCAGAAATGCAGAAACTGGGAGTATTTCTTTTATCCCCAGAGGTCCCAAAGTCATTTCACTGGTTAGTTGAAATTGATTGATTCCTGTGCTACCAGACTTGTAGCAGAGCCATAAATAAGACAGAGGAAAAGGCTTTAGTTTGACATAGAAATTATACTTGGTTCAAACAGCAGGCTCTTCGCTCAGGCGGAGGCAGATTTTCAAATGGCAGCTTTCTGCTTCTGAGTTTCCAAGACTTAAAAATTTCTCGTCTGTTTATTGTATAATAGTTCACCTGTCGTCCACCTTAGAGAGTGTGGTATCTTAAATCAAAATGAATAGCTTGTTGCTTCTGAAAGTTATACAGGTTATGGGTTTTTGCCAGTCATGTGACTCATGACATCAGTCCTTGCAGACTGATGATGGCTGATACTATATTGACACAGCATTTTTCTTTGGTTCAGTACCCTGTCGAGGGTGGACTGGAAAACTGCTGCTCTGTTGCCTGTGCACTAGCAGTAGAAATAAGGAATCCCTGCAAAATTGTGATCCTTGTCTGCTGCTGATTTTGACTAGAATAAGCAGCTCTCCCTTTTCTATACATGTCAGACATGGAAGACAAGTTTGAGTGGAAAGGGACAAAAGAAAACAGTATAGCTATAAATCTTTGCAATTAAGTGGACTCTTTATGTGTTCATTCAGACTTCTGGTGACCCTGGCAGCAATGGGAATATATGCTAGCAAACTCATTTACCAGTAGGCAATACAGAATGACAAAGTAGCAGGATGAGTCTGGTGATCAACAGTGTAAGCACGCTGTAAATTTCAACAAGCTACACAAATGGTTCTGAACTATTTTAAGTCACTGAAATTAATCAGAAAATCCTACTCAAACATAGAGTATGAATTTAGTGACTCTGTTGACAAGAAAGCAAAACATTGTAGCATCTCAGAAATGTAAATTTATTTCTGGCACTGTGTGTCTGCTTACACGGAATTGTAAAGACAAGTAGTAATTTTGATTTTCAGAAATGTGAATCTCCAGAATATATTCACAGGTCCACTTTTTAGCATGATTGTTAAGTTTTAAGCCATTGAGGTATTTCAATTATGACAAGAACATACAATTAAGCTCCGTCAACCACTGCATTTTAAAGGTTGTTATCTAATAGGTTTTTAGCCATTCTTTTCAACACAAATTGTTCAAATTTCTGTCCAGCATAAAGTAACCCTGACACAAAGATATCCAACAGAGCAAGGAATAGTAGCTGGAGGCTTAATGAAAACCACTTGCAGAGTATTGTGATACAATCATTATTTCAATTTGCACATTATAAAAATTCCCAGCTGTAATAAAAGAGAATTTAGTTATCTGAGATGGAAACTAATGAAATAAATGAAAAATGAGACTCTAAAGACAAAAGTTTCTTCTAAGGAATAGATTTATTGAGGGAAAAGGGTAAGTTTTCATGGCAAAGAGGATTCCTAGTTTGCCAGAAGGACTGGGGGACTGGATTTGAAGGTTGACTGCTGTATGCACAAAATAAATATGCATGGGAATAATAGATTTGTGTTAACTTATTTACAAAGAAAATGTCATGTAAGCCATGAAAGTTTAATTTGAAGCAACGTCTTCAAATTATTTTACATCTGAAAGAAACAAGCAACCCACCAAAGAGACCAATGGTGATTGCAAAGTGTTTTATGAACAAATGATTTGTAGCTTCTCAAAAATAAAGTGCCAATTTACAATAACAGCAAACATTACACTGTAGTGCCGTGATCCCCCAGACAAATACATTGCGTGAGTATGCTGGAGGAAGGAAGTGAAATGAAATGATCTGTTTCAGTTGTCAGAGGTGACTGAACTGCAAATAGTAAACATGCATGGTGAGAAAGTAAATGGCTTTTTTAATATCTGTGTTTACTCACTTTCATCTGTCTCACTTGTAAGCGCCGCTACAGCAGCTGTTGGAATGCAAAAATACGCATCAACATATTTAGCCAGAATTGTGCCTAGGGCTAGATTGTGTCTATACCTCTGTTGGTAAACAAGGCTGAAGTGGACAAAGGCACACCACACAGCTAACATTGCAATCCAAACACAAAGGCGCTGACTTGCCAAAGCCCTTTAGCAAGCTTGTTGACTTTGAGCATAATAAGATCCATTAATTGCAGTGGGATTACTTTTCTGTCTCTGAAAAATGCATGTGCAGTCACAGAGTCTTGGTGTCCTTGACATTACCTTAAGTCTTTTCAAGGACTCAGCTAGTTTAAAACAATCAGCTACAAGGTTCTTCATGCAGTTCACTACCACCTTTTCCCTCCTGTTTTCAAATGCCTTGGGAAAAAGGGAGTAGCATTGCAAGGTGCTTAGGACGTACTTGGAGTTGGGATGAGGTCGGAATGGAGGGACCAGTGTCAAGCCTAAGCAATGCCCTGTCTGCAGGCCCAGGTTACCTGCCTTGGCCATCAGCAAGGTTGGTCCTGATCACATGCTCTGAGCTTATCAGCACATTCAAGTGATGTGGTAGTTTCAGAGTTGAAAAAGGGCATTGGATAGTCTCTTGGGGGTTGAGCAGAGGAAGGAATATGTCCCTTTTTGCACTAACCAGCCAAGGGAAAGTTGTCTTCTGGTGTGAGGCACCCTCCTTAAAATTGTCGTCTGCTGTGTGAATTTCCTCAGCTTCCAGAGATGCGCTGTGCTTGTCCCAATGTTTTGGGGGTGTATTGTACCACGGTGCTCCTACCCACAAGCTGTGGTTAAAAGCCACGCTGGAGTTCGTAGTGGGGGCTTTTAATATCATCCTTGTGTCCCAAATGACATGTTTGCTTGCCGTTTAGAAGTGTTCTTATTATTTCCTGTGGACGAAAAGGATTAATGATCCACAGAGAAATATGAATTTTATACCAATGGGAGGCCAGGCTGACATTAAAGTCAGGGCAAACCCTGATTTCCCAGTATTTGCTTTATTTCACTGTCTTCATTATAGGCCTGCTGATTTCTTCTGTTTAGTCTCAGTATCTTTTGGGAGGATATTATGCCCAGCACAACTTACCTCATTTATTTTTGCATAAAACTTAATTTCCCTTTCCTGAGTCCGATTTCAGGGCTAGTTTACTCACAATAATGATGACAACAACAGAGAGAGAGAATTGGAGGGAGAACGGATTGTAAAAGATAGGGAGAACTTAACAGTTGTTTATCTTAGTATATCTTAATTGCAATAATAGGTGTGAACACTGTGAATTATACCAGAGACATGTTTGTGTTTGTTTCCTCATGTCTTAAAAAGAAACGAGAATAAAACAGCTGTTACTGTATCATCTCCAGCTCCAGAGGGAGCATGTGTTTAATAAATGTGGAGATTAGTATCATAAACTACAGCTGTGACTGAGTCAGGTGAGTGGGTTACGGCACGTTTTCCCTTAATTTGATGGTAAGCCAAAAGCCCCAATTCAGCAAAGCCTCTGGGCCCATCCTTAAAGTTCTAGTGATATCAAAGTTGGTTAAAAATCTGAATTGGGCCTAAAAAGCATCAAAATAGACAGAGTTTAGCTGTACGCCTGTAACTCTGCTCAAGTTCAGAATGATCAGAATGAAGGGTACGGTATGTCCCGTTTGCATTACAACTATAAAAGATACTGTTGTCAGGAGCCCTGGCTACAAACTGCCTCGCCAACTAAAATTCTCAGCTGAAGCGGTATAGAAAGCCATTGCTGTCCCACCTCCAGAGGGTAAGTCTTCTAAAGCACAAAGGGTGTTTGCTTACAAGCCAGATACTTCAGGAGTTCTGTGCCTAGGAAGGCTTACACCATTTTAATTTCCATCCCCTGAATGTCTACCTAAAGCATAGTTATATTAATGGTCTTGTATCTGCTAATCATTCACTGCCAATGTTTTTATACAGCTAGTGCCAAGTAGACTAAAAAGGCAGGTGCAATTAGGAGTGGTAATTGTAAGAGGAGACAAGAAGAGGTGGAGAAGTACCAGGCTACAGAAGGCTGGAAATTATGATGGTCTGGTCAAACAGTGGAAAAGCTTTTTACACGGTTGTCACCGTCATTTTCAAGCTTGTTAAAAAAACATTTGGCAAGGAAATGCTTTTTCACTTCCCCTTATCCCATTAGCCTTATTTTCTTAGCAGCATTAGGGAGTTTGACATACAGTCCAACTACCACAATTTAGCAAATTACTGTGCTACAAACAGAGTCTCAAAACCAACTTGTCTCTTCCTGCACTAAAAGTGTAACAGTTTAGTCCCAGAGGAAAGAGAAACATGCTAAGCCAGGTTGTCTTGCATTTGTCATGGGCTCAGTGGGCTTATGAAGTGGCTTACCATGCTTGTGCTAATACATAGTAACTTGTTAAAGTTGATTATATGTTTAAACCCTTGTTAATTTTGCAGTAGTAGCATAGGAGTCCTTCAGTCATCTGACCTCAAACTACCAAGTTTCTTTTTGTTCTGAGGATTATCAGGGATATCACCAGGCAACTCCCCAACCTGGTGAAGGCCACAGACTACTACCCCCTGCTCATCTTCCAGACAGGTGGGGAAGCAGCTGCATCCCGTAGTCTGAGGGGAATGAAGAAAGACTACAAGGCCCTAGGACGGTTGGTGAAAGAGTCTGGGGCGCAAGTTGTTTTCTCCTCCCTCCTTCCATTTTCAGGTGATGACGTGGGATGGAACAGTAGGATTCTCTCTATTAACGCCTGGCTACGAGACTGGTGCTACAGGCAGGGCTTTGGGTTCTTTGATAATGGCTGGTTTTATAAGGCAACAGGCGTGACAGTGATACATGGGAAAGGTTTATGTCGTAGGGGCAAAAGGGTTCTGGGACAGGAATTAGCAGGGCTCATTCGGAGAGCTTTAAACTAGATTCGAAGGGGGATGGGGTGGTAGCTGGGCTTGCACCACTGGGGCAATGCTCTAGTGTTGAGGTAGACCAGGAGGCTCCCTATCCCCCTGGGGTGAAGTCAGGGGGTGAATCTGGGATGAAATCGGTGTGCCCAGCTCGCTCCCTGAAATGCCTGTACACCAATGCACGCAGCATGGGGAATAAGCAGGAGGAGTTAGAAATCCATGTTCGGTCGGGGGGCTATGATCTAGTGGCAATTACAGAGACTTGGTGGGACGCCTCGCATGACTGGAATGTGGTCATGGATGGCTATGTCCTGTTCAGGAAAGACAGGCCGCTAAGGAGAGGTGGTGGAGTTGCTCTTTATGTGAGTGAGCAGCTAGATTGTATTGAGTTCTGTCCAGAGGCAGATCAGGAGCGAGTTGAGAGTTTGTGGGTGCGAATTAAGGGGCAGGCTGGCAGGGGTGATACTGTTGTGGGTGTCTATTACAGGCCACCGGATCAGGATGAGGAGGGTGATGAGGCCTTCTACAGGCAGCTGAGAGCAGTCTCGCAATTACAGGGCCTGGTTGTTGTGGGGGATTTCAACTACCCTGATATTTGCTGGGAGGCCTACTCAGCCAGCCATCCCCAGTCCAGGAGGTTCCTCCAGTGCATTGATGCTAACTTTCTGATGCAAATGGTGGATGAGCCAACTAGGAGAGGAGCGCTGCTGGATCTGATCCTCACTAACAAAGAGGGTCTGGTTGAAGAGGTGAAGGTTGAGGGCAGCCTTGGTTGTAGCGACCATGAGATGGTAGAGTTCAGGATCTCATGTGGCAGGAACAGAATAGCTAGCAGAATCACAACCCTGAACTTCAGGAGGGCCAACTTTGGCCTTTTTAAGCAATTGCTAGGGGAAATCCCATGGGACAGGGTACTAGAAGGTAAGGGGGCCCAAGATAGTTGGTTAGCGTTCAAGGACTGCTTCTTCCGAGCTCAAGATCAGAGCATCCCAACAAGTAGGAAGTCCAGGAAGGGGACCAAGAGACCTGCATGGTTGAACAGGGAACTGCTGGGCAAACTCAAGTGGAAGAAGAAGGTGTACAGATCGTGGAAGGAGGGGCTGGCCACTTGGGAGGAATATAAGTCTGTTGTCAGAGGATGTAGGGAGGCAACTAGGAAAGCTAAGGCCTCCTTGGAATTAAACCTTGCAAGAGAGGTCAAGGACAACAGAAAGGGCTTCTTCAAATACATTGCAGGTAAAGCCAACACTAGAGGCAATGTAGGCCCACTGATGAATGAGGTGGGGGTCCTGGAGACAGAGGATAAAAAGAAGGCGGAGTTACTGAATGCCTTCTTTGCCTCTGTCTATACTGTTGGAGGCTGTCCTGAGGAGCCCTGGACCCCTGCGGCCTCAGAAGAAGTCAGGATAGAGGAGGAATCTGTCTTGGTTGATGAGGGCTGGGTCAGGGACCAATTAAGCAACCTGGATGTCCATAAATCCATGGGCCCTGATGGGATGCACCCGCGGGTGCTGAGGGAGCTGGCGGAAGTCATCGCTAGGCCACTCTCCATCATCTTTGCTAAGTCGTGGGCAATGGGAGAGGTGCCTGAGGACTGGAGGAAAGCGAATGTCACTCCAGTCTTCAAAAAGGGCAGGAAGGAGGACCCGGGTAACTATAGACCGGTCAGCCTCACCTCCATCCCCGGAAAGGTGATGGAGCAACTTGTCCTTGGTGCTGTCTCTAGGCACATCAAGGATAGGGGAATCATTAGGGGCACTCAGCATGGCTTCACCAACGGGAAGTCTTGCTCAACCAACTTGATAGCCTTTTATGAGGATGTTACCCGGTGGATAGATGATGGTAAAGCTGTGGATGTGGTCTATCTCGATTTCAGTAAAGCGTTTGACACGGTCTCCCACAGCATCCTTGCAGCTAAACTGGGGAAGTGTGGTCTGGATGATCGGGTAGTGAGGTGGATTGTAAACTGGCTGAAGGAAAGAAGCCAGAGAGTAGTGGTCAGCGGGACAGAGTCCAGTTGGAGGTCTGTGTCTAGCGGAGTCCCGCAAGGGTCGGTTCTGGGACCAGTTCTATTCAATATATTCATTAATGACTTGGATGAGGGATTAGAGTGCGCTGTCAGCAAGTTCGCTGATGACACAAAACTGGGAGGAGTGGCTGACACACCGGAAGGCTGCGCAGCCATTCAGAGAGACCTGGACAGGCTGGAGAGTTGGGCGGGGAGAAATTTAATGAAATATAACAAGGGCAAGTGTAGAGTCCTGCATCTGGGCAAGAATAACCCCATGTACCAGTACAAGTTGGGGACAGAGCTGTTGGAGACCAGCGTAGGGGAAAGGGACCTGGGGGTCCTAGTGGACAGCAGCATGACCATGAGCCAGCAGTGTGCCCTTGTGGCCAAGAAGGCCAATGGCATCCTGGGGTGTATTAGAAGGGGTGTGGTCAGCAGGTCAAGAGAGGTTCTCCTCCCCCTCTACTCTGCCCTGGTGAGGCCGCATCTGGAGTATTGTGTCCAGTTCTGGGCCCCTCAGTTCAAGAAGGACAGGGAACTGCTAGAGAGAGTCCAGCGCAGAGCCACGAAGATGATTAAGGGGGTGGAACATCTCCCTTATGAGGAGAGGCTGAGGGAGCTGGGTCTCTTTAGCTTAGAGAAGAGGAGACTGAGGGGTGACCTCATTAATGTTTATAAATATGTAAAGGGCAAGTGTCAAGAGGATGGAGCCAGGCTCTTCTCAGTGACATCCCTTGACAGGACAAGGGGCAATGGGTGCAAGCTGGAGCACAGGAGGTTCCACTTAAATTTGAGGAAAAACTTCTTTACTGTAAGGGTGACCGAACACTGGAACAGGCTGCCCAGAGAGGTTGTGGAGTCTCCTTCTCTGGAGACATTCAAAACCCGCCTGGACGCGTTCCTGTGTGATATGGTCTAGGCAATCCTGCCCCGGCAGGGGGATTGGACTAGATGATCTTTCGAGGTCCCTTCCAATCCCTAACATTCTGTGATTCTGTGATTCTGTGATTATAAAACCACCTTTGTTTAATTTTTTCATTCCTGCTTTCCATGATTTATTTTTATTCCTTACCTCTTTTCTTAGTTCAATGCAATTTTATAGTGATAGAATAATGTGTTAGGACTCCCTGAGAGGAAGCGTGATCCCCAGTCAGTGCAGCAAAGGTTACAGGTTGGGATTCTGGACTTTATTCCCATCTCTGGTGCTGATGCCGTGTGGGACTTTGGGCAAGAAGGTTATTGTGACTCAGAATTTCTGCAAAGCACTTTAGAGGACAGAGGTGCTTTTTCTACAGAAAGCATAATAATCTATTCATATTTAGATTAGTGTGGAAGGGTGACTTTAAATAATTAAGTGTTGCCAGCACTGTTCCAGACTTTATGAAGTACAAGGTTTCTCATCTCAACTATGAAAGCTCTTTCATGATGATGTAACTGGTTAAATTACTCCATTACTCGAACATACTTTGCCATAGCTACCCCAAGTACAGGCATCCCATTCACTGGAGCAGAACAGTCCTATTTGTCTTTTTAAATTGGAATCCTAATATGATTGTAAAGTAGAGGAATAGATGTAAAGTAAATTTTAAGGAAATCAATTCATGTGCTTTTAGATAACATAATAAGAAAACCTTTCAGGCAGCACAGGTTTTATCTGGACAAACATACTGTGATCTTGGAAGCTTTTTCCTAGAACTGCACGTAGTATGACCTAAGTGTAATAGAAACCTGTCTGTTTATACACTCCCATGATACATTTTGAATAAATAGTTCAATTGATTATCTTTCACAGCATATAGGACACAGAATGTATCCAGGAAAAAAGGCTTAATAAAACTTTTTAAATCTCATTGTGACCTGGTAGAAGTGTGTAACCTTTTGAAACTCTGTATAACCCACAAAAATTGCTGTACTTCAGTTTCAGGGATTCTTGTTCCCTCCAGCAGCCTGTGTGAAGGGCACCTCACATTTTCTCTCTCCAGTTCTCTGGAATGGAAGGAGTTTGTCTGGAAGGAAATTTGTCTGGAAGGAAAATGCAACAGGTGAAAACACCTGGTATAAGTAAAAAATAATCTCTGTTAGGCCTGATCTCCCTCCTCTCATAGATCGGTGATTTGTCATGATTAGGACTAGTAAAGTTACACTGGTGTAAAACAAGTTTAAATGAAATCTGCCTTAAGTTCAGCTGTGAGGGGAAGCAGTAATTGTATAATCGTAAAAACAATATTAAGTGAAAGTTTAGGACTAGATGTGAGAGTAAGTAGTCTCATAGAATCGTAGAACAGCCCATGTTGGAAGGGACCTCGACAGATCATCTGGTCCAACCTTTTGTGGGAAAGGGAGCCTAGATGAGATTATCGAGTGCCCTGTCTAGTTGCATCTTGAAAACCAACAGCAATGGGGACTCTACGGTGTCCCTGGGGAGGTTGTTCCAGTGAATGATTGTTCTAATTGTAAAAAATTTCTTTCTTATGTCAAGATAAACCTCTCCCAGTGCAACTTGTACCCATTGCCCATTGTCTTCTCCATGTGGCTCCTTGTGAAAAGAGAGCTTCCATCTTCTTTGTAGATGCCCTTTAAGTACTATCCAAATAAAACTAAGTCTATCCAAATAAAACTGCAAAAGCAGGGTTTTAAGTATCAAAATTGTCAGTAGTTTTTTGCTGTTGTTTTTTTTCCCCTCAGCTTTTTCACATTAAGGCCTTCAATGAATGTCAGCTTAAATGGTGACTGCTTAGGATGTCATAGAATTGGAGGCAAAGGCATGTAACTTTTGGCTTGCAAAAATTTTAAATGCATCTGAAACCAGAGGCTGCAATCTTCCTTTTATAGGTAAGAAAACTGAGGTGTAAATATTACCGTATTATCTCAAGCTCTCGTGACTGTGTCTGAACTGCAGGATAGATTCAGTGCATTAGAGCAGCTGCAGTCTTGTTCCTCAGAACAGTCCAGATGGAAACCAGGATATAAGGAAATGATATAGGATATGAAATCAAGTTAGAGTTTCGGTATATCCCAAGTTGCAGCATTAAATACAGCCAAGTAGAGTTGATTGCAAGCCCTCATTGATTTCCTAGGGACCAATTCAGACCCATATCATACTTGTACTCAACAAAATATGATTAAGTCTCTACATATTATACCCTAGTTTTATAGCTACTTGCCTTCTGAAGGAAGAATAGTGTGCTTCAAAATTTTCTGGGACTTTGAATTAGGTTTAATTCAGAAAGAAAACCAAGTTTTGTTGCGTAATCAAAACCCTCTGCTGCTTTGCTTCAGCTGAGATTGAATGCACAAGTAAATCAGCTGGTTAGCAGGATGCAATGATGGTGAGTTCATTGAAACTCAAAGGAGAAATCTCCCAACACTCAGGAACAATAGCAGATTGCCAGATTTTGCCAAAATCTGGGATTGAATTTTCTAAGAGTGTTGTGTAGAAGCTGTCCTGTAACAGGTCCCAGATTTAAGTGTACTGATCAGAACAGACATAAGTATTTCAAAAATAAAAAAGAAAGAAAATAATACTAAAAAAATTAAAGCCTAGATGTACTAGAAAACATCAACTGCTAAGTAATCTAGAGGTCACTTGTGTAACTTGCATATAGTGCCTGAACAGTAGTAAAAGTAGATGCACAGTTGAATATGACTGAGTGATAAACTAGGACGTGCAGATAATTTCTCAGTGAGCCAGAACTTGAAATAGTTTAATGGTACGGTAGTTGTTTCTGCATGGCTCCATTGCCAATGCCTTTTGGTATGGAAAGGATGAAACTAAAGGGGAAAAAGATGTGTGTAAGACATAATGAAGCTGGAGATGCAAAGAAGTGTGTCTTGGAAAGAGCAGCTGTTTGAAACACTCTGCAGCAGCATGACAGCCATCCAGCTTGCCAGGGAGAGCAGGGAATCTGTAAGTCAGATCAAAAATCTCTCCACACCTATGTGACAGAAAGTGCAGCGAACAGTCTGTAGCTCAGGAACTGACTGACGGGCAGTGCTGACAAGATGGGAAAGCTATACGCACGAATGGGAAAACACACTGGAAAGTACTACATTAAAAAAAAATTAGAGAAAATATGCAAAAGGGGCTTTCACACTCAATCATTCAATAGCGTTGGAAGTGAACCAATATTCTGTTCATACTGTCTGCTCTGGATATAGCAGGATTATACTAAATAAAAGAACTGACATGTTTTTTAAAGGCCTCTAGCATCCAGTTGACTGAAACATCAGGTGAGAAAGATCTGGGAAGAATATTAAGCCAGAGTATACTGGAAAAAAGCTTGCATTCATACATGCACACAACAAATGGACTCTGTTTTAAGTATACCATACGTTGTATTTGTCATGATATGTCTCTCATACCATCAGGGATACAATGATGAATTCAGGGCCTGCTCTGAACACTGTGTAAAGATGCTCAGCATCTTTCGGACCTACTGTAGTCACTATGGGTCTTTCTGTGTATGTCTCGTATTTTTCACTATGCAGAGAAATCAGCCACAGACCACGTTGCAGGCACTGTTCCTCTTTTCTGCTATTGATGACAAATCTCAGAGATGTGATCCAGCAGGAACTCTCTAGAGGCTGATACCGCAATGTGTTTTGGGCTATAAAACAGTAGGAATTCAAGATAAGAATGCCAAATACCTGTTCGCATATACCGTTACCCTCCTGTATATGGTATGCATACTGTGCACTTAATGAGTTGTATTAATTATTCAATTCCATGTAATTATGTTTGAGGTTGCTCTGAGCTATTCTGAAATAATTCAGGAGTTAATGGAAATAAGAAGGAGAAGGCTTGTATTTAATAGCTGTGTATATTTTCAAGCTTAAGAATACTTGCATACTCTGTTAAGCTTTATATCTTAGAAGTATCTGGGTCGTGAAATTGTTGGGTTTGTTACTGTTCTTGATGGTATTTTGATTATTTTGTACTTGAGCACCAGTCAAGAATGGGGCCAGATTGTGCGAGACCTCATACAAACTGGGAAAGTTTACAGCCTAAGTAAACAAGGCAAACATAGGGCAGAGGACAGCACAAGATACATAGTCACTGTGAATGCTTTCATGGTAGAAACGTCATACTAGCACCATGAGATATTTTTAAGAGGAGGCACAAAGGAAGAAGGGAGTGAGACAAGGGTATGTCAGGTAAACAGAAAGTAAGAGAAGGAGGGAGAGAGAAAGCCAGACAAGTGGGAATGAGGTGAAGTGGAGGAGAATAGGTTGAAGAAGAAGTGTGTGAAACAGTTAGCACAAGGCAAAATCTATACTTCTTCTCTGTCTCCTTAATTCCCTGGCACACTAATGCAATTTCTTTTCAGTGTCCTCTCCCTCACTGTTTTCTTTCCATTTAGCTAACTCCTCTCCTGTATAAACCATGGTATGGTCATGGTACAGTCAAACTGCAGCAATGTCTTTGAAAACTAATTTTTTTCTCAGTGGAATGTGTCATGTGCTGAGATTGCAAGCCAACCTGCAATCATGCGCAAGTGGTCGGGGTGATACCCTTGCAAGGGTTCAACTCCTTTGCTTCTCCCAGGAGTCAAGAAATGCAGAAACAGGCATTAAGTATAACAGGGAGACAAGCATCGTGTGCTGTTGGAGTTACTCTCTGTTCTGTGTTTGCCATTGATAAAAGCATTGAGCTTGTGCAGTGAATCAGTTTACCTGCTTTTTGTGCATGATGCATAGTGTGATTGCTGAGAAGCTGCAAATAAATCTTTCTTCTCTTGTTCCAACATAAAGCATTTGCCTTTAAGTAAAAGCAACAGCACTTTTGTCCCTCTTTGATATGGAGTACCTCCTTTAAAAGTTCTCTGTGTTTATAGCTGACTAAATCACTGCACAAGCAATGTAAGCCAATAGTATCCAGTTCGGTGTGCTGCAAGCGTTGTGTTACATTGGTGATTTACCAGAGTTGGCAGGTTTTCTCCCTACAGTTAACACGGGCTGAGGATAATATAAGAGCTGCTATTTTCAATCCGTATCAAACTGCAAAGTACTAGACAGGCCAAAACTAAGCCTCCTAAGCCTCCTTACTCAAACATTAATTTTTGACAGAAATTCACGTGATCGGTGTTGGCATTTCAGTATTTAGTGTAATGAGAATTGGTTATTTAAACTGACATTTGTTTGGAATGCTACAAATGCTGAGATGGGGAAGCAGTGATGTGAATCATTCTTATGCTGTGCATTTCTCGTTCTGCCTGCTTCAGAAGTGAACTTCTAGTTATTTGCTTTTCTAATTACTAATTCACTAGAGGATGTCACAGGAGTCTACAAAAACTACCTCAGGACTCTAAACCCGCTCTGAAATAGGAGCTATTATGAAATATGCTGTAAGTTATAGATATGGGAGGCAGAAAAGTTAAGTAATTTGCCTAGAGTTATACAGGAAGGCTGTAGAAATCCCAAGAGTTTTCCAGAAAAGCTGTGAAGGAATCACTTGACAGAGCATGCTGTTTAATTGATCCTATGTTGATTTCACCAAATCTGTTTTGTAAAACTGAGTATCTGTTTTTATGTATGCTTCTACTAGGAACAGAATGCAGATACCCTGAGCCCCATTCTTTTGGTCTGTTAATTAATTCTCTTCTGTCATCCCTGGTGCACTTTAACATCAGTGATTGATGAATTACATGTACATGTTTAGAGATCAAAGTGTAGCACAGGGAGCCGGGTGGATAACAGTGCATTTTGCAAATCCTGTCCTCTCCCGCCTTTCCTCCCTACACTTTTTGTTCTGTTTGTTCTCTATTGGCTCACTGTTGTAAATTGAACAATTTCTGATGGTGCCAGGCAGCTTGACTTCTTACTGAAATTCAGGATGCCTGATGACGCTCTTCACTGTGCCCTTGTACTGGGAAGGCAGCCAAGTTGACACTGGGAATGTGTAGGTTCTGAAAAGTGAGGTGGAATGCAACTGCCTGAACAGGTCAACCAAGTGCTGTCAACATTATTTTTGAAAGAAGTGTATTTTTCCACTAAGCCAAATTTTGTTCTCTGAAGTAGCTGCTTTTCCTGGAATAATAATAATTATATATATTAAAAAAAAAAAAAAACAAAAACAAACAGAAAAAAGCAAACATCAAAACTCTGAAACATTTAGACCTGGAGGTATTGTCCTTGGCGCTGTATGGTAGTGGTGGTTAAGCAGCCTTGTCTGCCTTCATAGGCAGCTGTTGTGTTGCACCATAGCATGAATGTCCATGAAGCCCGTTCGTTGAGAGGAGAGACCGGGCACTTAGTACAAGAAATAGCTCAAACACAAAGCCTGATTTGCTGGGTGAAGGAGCATATTCCAGGTAGTGTTTCTGAATCACCTGTTTCCTTTCACAGGTGAAATATTTCAGTGTTGGGGGAGCCAGACGAAATAAAAAAAGGGTCCTGCCAGCTCTGCGAAGGGCAGCATTCAAGCTGTGCTTGAGGTGAGACTGGCCTACCCTGCCCTTATGGACAGCTGCATGTCTGCATGCTCTTCTCCAGTACTGTGTTTCTGCTCCTCGCTCTCCAGACAAAATGGTTTCAGAACTCCCTCTAAGCTTCCCAGGAAAAGCTATTGTTTGGCCTAAGTGCTTCCTTAATGGACATTTAATTACTCTGCTCTAATTGGCATCTGAAAAACATATCATTCAAAGAAAAAAGCCTGTAATAAGCTATTTTAAACCAGGATTTGGTGAGCAATACTTTCTTAGCCTAATCTGTATCTCTCTCTTGAATCCTGAATAGTATGTTTACCTGAAGATTTATTTTGAAAAGGCTTTCTGTGTAGATCTCAACATGACTTTTTAGCGTTTGGCTAAGTTGCCATTTGTCTTCAGCTGGCATTAGTTGAAAATACCTTGTGCTGTTCAATCTTCCAGGAATTCACAGAAAGAGATAGTGAGCTGTCATTCCTGTGCTATCTCTCAGAGAAGCTGACCGCTTATCAGCCAAACGAACTCTGAATTAATCTGGAGGATTACCTGTCAGGAGCTCACTGAAATGCTCCATGAAACAGTCCCATGGTAGAGGAAAATGCCAGAAAAACAATAAAATCAAACAACATTGGTGGTAGTTCTCAGTAGTTAGATCCTTTAAAAGTAGAACCTTGCTGGGAACAGGAAAGCCCCTTTGTGTTTTTTATGTTGTTCTCATTAGTTTCATGCATAAGGGACATTAGGTGGCTAACAGAATTTTCCTGTTGTCGAGACTGTGGATATGTTTTTCAACCCGGCTCTGAGGCTTTCTAGACCTAGTGTAAATGGTGCCAGTTCTGAGTGTCCATCAAATTCACTTCTTGTTATTAGCTATCAAGTGCCCAAACCCAGAATGCAAATATATCTCCAAGTGCTCAAAGTTTATTTGTGTGTCACTTGGTTAAATATTTTATGGGGTTGTTTTGTTTCTTCGTTTCCTCTAAAAACACCCGTAAAGGCCTCATTTTCTCCTAGTGTTTGTTATGACTCACTTAATGGAGATACTTCTGTGCTAAGCCATACTAAGTTGAGCTATCTCAAAAGCAACATTGTGGTCAGAAGTGTGGCTGTGTTGAATGACATCCCATTTTTCCTGTTCCATAATTATTCTCTCCTTGGACTTCCACAGTCTATTTACAGGCAGAAACAGGATTGCCTTGCTTTCCAATATGACTTAATATCAGGAAAAACACTGCCATTTTTTTCTGCTTACCTTGACCACCAACAAATATTGCCCAAATTAAAATCCATATTCAGTGTTTAGCTGATGCTTTTCATCAAAGTATAGAAATCAAATAGAGCTGCTTATCAAGAATTCTGCTTTTCTGTGTTCAACCTTGCACAGCAATATTGACTGCACTCTGTTTACTGCCTCAGAGCCTTGTTGACCTCTTGCAAACAGCTCATGGCTTCCGCAGGATTTTCTTCACCTTTCTTTTCTTAGCTCGTTAAAACCAGGGATGGCTACAAGCCAGTTATGCTGCTAGCAGATGTCATACTCGTTTCCATATGCAGCTCTGCCAATGTATCTTCATCTTCATTCATCCTATCCTTTTACCTCCTTGCTCTTTTTAAAAAAATGGCATATCTGTTAGGTGTATACATGGTGACTAGGATGAAATAATATAGCTTTGTTAGACCATTAAATCTGTAGAGGCTAAAGACTGCTCCAGTCACAGCTGTAGCGTTTTTTTTGAAGTGGAGATGAGGTGCAAGTCTGATCAAACTGGTTCAGAAGTCCACAAACTCCCAGCAGTTTTAGTAGGATTTGAACTGGCGTCACGAGACTGTGAACATCTGCCAACAACAGAGACTGAATCAGAAGGTGATGCAAATTATGATTATTTCTTTGGGTTACACCAAAGAACACAGGTAATGAAAGTTGTGAATAACTGTACTACCATCGTAAACGTTTCACTTTCTGTGGAAGACCTTAGCAAACCATTTCACTAATCTATAGGACAGAAGTGTCTCTAGGACCTGCGCAGAGCTTTGAGAGAGGGTAAAAAGTGCCAGAAAGAAACCAATGGGTGATAAGAGGATTAAAGGCAGTTCAGCACTGAAGAATATGCTTACATATATTACATAGTCTACTGATCCCAAACGCTACTAGTGATTGTTATTGCAGTAAGAAGTTGGTATGCACCGTAGCAGAACAATAAACAGGTGCTGAGATAGTCACTTTGGCACACAAGACAGCCTGTTAGTTTTAAGATGAAGAAACTATTCTGCAGTGACAAATAAGCATCAATGCACAGAAAAAGAGCAATGATATGAGAGCAACAGACTGGCTTGTGTACACACTAGCTGTTTCTCACCCTGAATGTGCCAGCAGAGCATATAGACTTCCGAGAGAAGCAGGTTCTTCCACTTTCACACTGCTATTGCCCTACTGCCCTACTTCTTTCATTTCTGAAGTACAACTTGCAGATTAGGCTTCCACTCATTGTGTTGGTGATAGCATTTGGTCTTAAATGGCTAATAACATAGGGCTGCTATTTCAGGTGCCTCCACATGAAATCTGATGCTGAGTGTGCCAGAAAAAAATTAACCATTTGTGACAGGAATGGGATCGAATTTGCTGTTGTGTGGAAAATGTGTTTGCGTACATGCCCACTGTGTGTCTGTGTTTGGTGCTGGTTTTAGCATTTGAACAGAGAAGCAAGAGGATTATTTTGGTGAATGTAAATACTAATGACAGTAAAAGGAGAAATTGTAACTGTGCTTTAAAATGGTCCTCTTGGTAATATTCTCGCTTGTATAATAAAGGATTTTGTTGCCTAAGGTTACTGGAAAATGTTTTTTGAATGCCTTAATGGTGCCGTCTGAGCAAATCTCGATAGCAGGTAACTTTTCTCAAATGGCAATATATTCATCATCTCCATTCCACACCCATCTTTCCCCAGCACCTCTCACTTTTCCCCTGACCTAGACCCTGCAATGTCGCCTTCCAGACTGTGAATCACTCATCTCTCTCCCTCGTGCCCCCACCGAATGTTATCATCACGCTGGCTTGAACCCTGACATTTGATTTGTGTAAGCTAGGATTGCTGTGTGTCTCAGGCTGACATTTTATTCAGATTCCTTCTCTGAGGAAAACTCGGGGAAAACAGAGCAACATATTCCATTTCCACACAATGACAAACTGTCTTCCCATAAAAGCAAACCCAGTAAAAAGTTTGGAAGTTTTTTCATAGCTAAATGGCCCTTTTGTATTGCAGATATGCTGGACTCTAACAATGCTTAGAAAACAATATATAATACCACCAATGTATGTGTATTTAAAATTTGTATATACAAATACATATGCATTTTGTAAATACATTTTCCTAAGCTGTCCTTGAATGTGACTGCTGTGACCCCACTCCTTGCTTGCTATACCCAAGGGAGGCAGCATTGATTTTATTCTCTGGGTTTTGTAGGTTTTTCTGAAAGCAAGGGAGAGGCTTGTGCCTACATTGCGTTTTACTTTAATGTATGGTCAGGCTTTCAGGCCTTTGTTGTTGGGACTATTCATGTGCTTAAGTGTTTTGCTGGATTGGAGCCACAGAGCAGTTAATGAATTAGTGCACATACCAGGGTATAGCATTCTATTTCTTCTTTCCAGACAGTTTGTATTTCCAGCATTTGTATAGGATATAGGGTGACCAGCAGCCTGTGTTCTTTATTTATGAAATTGCATGTAAAAATGTCTTCTCAGTATTTGTGCAGTGCCTTCTGATAGATGAACTATCTTCCCCTTTTCTTCCCATCCAAACTCCGTTCCCTAAAGAAAAATCATATGTGGTGGCCATTGTTGCCATACTTTCTTCTCTTCTGTGAAAGTGGCGATGACTGAATGTATTTTCCTCTTGGTATGTCCCAGACAGTGTTAGAAACAGAATTTAGCTGCCAAATAATTAGAGAGATAGTAGCAACAGGTATTCAACGCAAGCTGACAGAAGCTTCTCTGAAAGCATTTGCCTAATTCTGTGCTTCCAGCTCGGAGTATGGGAGAGTGGTTGTGCATCTCTTTGGCAAATTTCTCCTTTGGAATAAAATTTTGACAGTGGCATTTGAACTGGGAAAACACATGTTTGTACACAACTTATTAGGCAGCAGATGAGTTCTCCTTTTGCTAAATTATTTGTGATCTTCTATATTGATGCAAATTGACCAGGCGAGCTGAGTATCTCCACTTTTCCACTGGCACTGCTTTGTGTGGCACATGCTGCCAGTCACCAGCCCGTTCGTGTTACGGCTATGTCAGGTCCTGGTTTCCACTTTTGATTAATATTTTGTGGCTTTCTCAAAGCAAGGTCGAGCTCCAATATACCCAATAGCACCAGAGTTCCACCTTGCAGGAAGCAGTGCTGCTGACTGCACCTTATCTTGCGTATTGACATTATTATCTGACCTGTTAGAGGTTTTTCTGTCCTGCATCGTGATGCTCTCTTTAATGCTTGATTGCATTAACTTGGAATTCCTATGTGGACTAGTAGGCCATCAGTAATTTTAAGGCACTGGTATGTATTGTTTTCTCACAGTGCTGCTTCTGAGGTAGTTACCTGTTTTTTAATAGAGTACCTTTCATCCTCAAGTATCCCAGGGTGCTTTACAGATGTGATCCTAGGAAGTGCCATTACCTCTGATGGAAGTGCTTGAAGACGTGGACAGTATGAGATGTACGTACAGCATGCTCTGGGCTTCACTGGAAGTAAACTGTAATACTCCCAGTAGTGATGAACACTAGAATCAAGTGAACCAAAGGAGGAGCTAGGGATTGTTCTCCCTTCACCATCTCCCTGAAGAACAACTGGAACTCATCAAGTAAGAGAGGATAGGGACAGGTGGAGGCAAGAGCTTGATGTTATATAGAGTGGATGTGCTAACAAGCAACCAGGGTCAAAGAGTGAACAGCAGATGGAATCATTCCTTGAAGAGGGCAAGCTCTGTCATAGAGAGAAATAAGGAAACAGGGGTTTATAGAGAAAGCAAAGTTGCAAGTGGAGGTAGAGAGGAAAACTGGAGTGGTAACTTGCAAGGGATGTTATGACAGAAGAAAGCTGGCAATGCAGTAGCTGTTGGCCAACATTACATTGAGTTGGGAGTTGGATTTGATGATCCTTATGTGTCCCTTCCAACTCAAGATATTCTATGATTAAAGGAGTTAACAAGAAAACCAACACATACAGGGAGGACACCTCAAGAGGATGTAACTAGATTGGGGTCAGAGAACGGCAGAAGAAAACAGGATGAGTGATGTTAAAGAGGTAGGAGGGAAGAGGAAGAATTCCAGATCCTTGCTTGGAAGTCTCCCTTGCGTTACCTTCCCTTTCCTTACATAAGAGGAGGGAAGTAGTTCAGCCACCTCTGTGGGTTAGCGTACCCTTTTTTCCATACCCAGTGACTCTGAACAGAAGCCCCACTGAGATGGGGCAATGAACAGACAGGTTCTGGGGAGGATATTTCACACTTATTTAGGCAGTTGGTCAACAGACCCTCCATTGTGCTAGAAGATACTTTAAAGAAAGTACATGCAGTTTTTGTATTGCCAGGGACCTGCAAGATGCATCAGATTACTGTAGTGAGCTCTCGTACCTTCACTGGGATATAGGAGTTACTTATACCCTGGAAAGTTAGGAGAAAACTCTTGGGATCCTTTCTGCCCCTGTTATGTTCATCAGCTTGTATATAGCAATACAACCTGACTTTCATTTGGTGAGAGGGGAAGGGGATGAGTAGTTCAAAATTCTTCTTTTAAATTGCTGTAAACAGCAAGTAGTTAGTGGCAACTGTGTTGTATTGTATACAATACAGTGCTGTGTGTTTGTTTATCCACTGAAAAGTAAGTGGCAAGTGTGAAAGGAAACATATCTGGGCACAGTAAAATATATCTGTACTTGTAGACAGTGTATTGTTACATGCTGATTCATAAAAGTGTATATCACAGCAATTTCATTCTAAGAATCCTGGAGTCTTCTGAAGATGTATTGATATTAAGCATGCAAAGAATAGGTGCTGATGTTTTGAGGTAGAGAGGAATTATTCTCTAACACATTGTAAGCACGATAAAATATTTATACAATCATTAAACACTCTGCATTGAATCAGTCATTTGCTAAGCTAATTCTCACTCCTTACAATGTTAGCAACAGGCCTCAGTTGACAATATCATTGCAACCAACACAGATCCCAGGCTAACACTGTTGTTGCCGTTTTGTTTTGCGTCTCTGATTACAAGTAAATGAATTCACTCTCAGATACTATGAGGGAGAAGGACTTATTCGTGCTTTCAAACTCTATGGATAAAGCATAGTCATGCTGCCTTCAACTCTTCCTGCTAGGTGAATGCAGTGACTGTGTGTAGCACCCTCCTGTGGTGCCTTGTGGCTTTTACTTCTGCTTTCATTTTCGTCTCTGCTCTGTCTTTACCAAAATTAGTGTCTTGATACTGATTCACAAGTTGTAGCCAAGACTGAGGACAGAAAATGAACCATAATGAGCAGTTCATTTGATACTGTCAGCTTTCCTCATGGGTCTTAGTCTTATTTCTGAATACTACATCTTTTCCCAATTCTGCCTGCCATCAGATGTTGAAAAATATATTATTGCTTCAGTCTTCTTGTTTCTAAAAGTGTTTAGTATAATGTTAAGAAGGTATTTGAAAGAAGGACAAATATTATGAAAAGGTAGGTGTAGTGTGAATAAGTACCCTTCATCACACCTCTCAAAATTCCTCATTCTTATTTGCTGGTAGCATCCCTTTTACTCCATTTCTGACCTCTTGTCTGAGCAAGAAATTGTTGGTCATGCTGAAATTAGTTTAAAGACTTCATATGGGAACGTTCATCTGAATGATCTCTTTCTACAGTTTACTTCAAGAGTTGAACTTATATTTCCAGGGTGTAGATCAAGCAGCATTAGTCTGCTGTGATGCTGTTCCTTTCCATATATGCTACTGTATCCTAATCATCTTAATATAAAACACTGCAATACTAATATGCATCGTCAATAGCAGTTATTTCTATCTCATATTGTTTGTTTGTGTTCTCATCTTTTCTCAAGAAGCATGTACAGGATCTCATAATTCATTTCCCCTTCTTCCATTCACCTCCAGGAATGGTGTGTCTCTGTCATAAACCAACTTAACCTTTCTCAGGGATAATTACACCTCAGTGAAGAAGTGGGTTTTTAGCTGGGGCATTCACAGTAGGGATTTTTTAATTCCTTTCAAGATGATGAGAAACTGAGTGTAGCAGTCATTTAAGATAAGAAACAAGAATTTGATGACACTTCAGTGGCAAGCCAGTGTAGAAAATGGAGGGGACATCTCATGTGCCTAATCTAGGTAATGCACTGATGTTTTTTGTAGTGTAGCACTAGCATTTCCTAAGCACTGAAGGTTTTGAGACTGGGTGTATCACCTTGCTGTGGTCCCACTGAAAGAGGATAATGTCATGAACAACTGAAGCCAGGCTTAGTGGCCAGTCTCCTTTTTAGCCAGAAGGTGTAGAACTAATTGTGAACTTTGCTGTGTTAGGGTTTACTTGGCAAGGAGTGCAAGAGCCTTCTTCAGGTAGGGAGACAACTTACCAATTAACATTCAACCAAAAGAGACTGCAGAATGTCTGCAAGCTGATCAAAATACAGTCCTGTGTCCAACTGCATAATTTGCTGTGGTTCAGCTTTAGTCACACTTTTGCACGGTGATACTTTTACATTGACAGCTGAAATACAATAGTGATAGAACAGACTGCTTCCGTTGTAAGGAACTACTCATCAATGGATTTCTAAAACAAGGGATTAATTTTCAGATTATGCTTTGTAGCTCTATGTTGAAGCTATTGGTTCCTTCAGGTAAAGAGTGACTTTTTTTTTTGAATGAATGAATAAAGGTCTGCTACCTCCATAATAAAACAGACACTATTCCATATGGGTTCCAAAATCAGGTTGAACGGATATGTTTCAGACTCTTGTTGTCTGTTAAAGAATATTGCTCATTTTGTATGACATTAAATTGCTGTTATGTGTCACTGTAGAAACAAGAATGGTTAGGTGAGTGATGGGAGAAAGGCTGATAGAAAAGCACTAATTAAATACTGTTTTGCAAAGCCTTCATTGAAATTCATAGCTTGGTACCTTTGGGGACTTGAAAGTAGGGGAGATGGAAAGATTTCAATTAAAAAGGTATTTGTATGGTTCTTTGTGAAGCCAATCATTGCCTTTTTAATATAAAGCATTTAAGTATCTGTCTAATACGCTTTACAAGCATCAAACATCGTGCCTTGATACAATGAGTGTTTTAGAGCAAGGCATTTCAAAATAAATACCTCTCAGAGCAAGGTATTTCAAAATAAAATAAAAATCCCATAGACCTAAGATGTTATTCAGTTCAAGGCTGTGGGTTTTTTTTTCTTTAGCAGAAATGCAATCTTAAGTAATTTATCTATTGATTGACTGATTAGAAAATTTGAAAGGAAAAATATACTTCCAAAAAGAAGTACAGTTCCTTAATAACTAATTTAGTTATTTGTGTTTAGCTACAGTTGTAGTTGCCGTTTACAGTTTTTTAATATATACAATGATCCTTTTATTCTTAAAACGCTTTTAGATTTTTTTCTCCCAGGGACTTCTGCAGCATGTCACCTCATTGAATTGTTGTCTGAAAAACATCAGTGAACAAATAACAGGAATATAGCAATATATGGCTAGAAAAGACCACCAGGGCCGTCAGCTGAAGTCCGTTGCAAGAGATACATAGTTCAAAAAGGTTTAGAGAACATCTATTCCAGATGCAACTAAATACCACGAGCCACAAAACGCTTGTCAGAAAAACAAACTCAAAAATTGTAGTAGAACCCCGAAAGCCACAACTATGATTTACCACGGTAAGAAAAAGAAAAAATCCAAGCCGTTGCCAGTTCACTAGATCCTTGAAGTCATGGGGAACTTAAATAAAATTCCCAGATAACCGTAGTGTTCTGTGCCCAGTTATAAAAGACAGATCCAGAATGATCGCTGTTGAACTGACCTGCAGTAAGATTCCTCTTGTCCCTAAATCTCATGGTCAGAATATGAAGAGAGTGTACCAATAAACAAATACTGGCAGGTGCTTTGAATAGCTATTGTAACAGCAATAAAACCTACCCAGTCTAAATGCTATTCTTCGTCTTCTTACCAAATCACAAGCTCTGTCTCACTCCTATATATCCAAGCAAAGCCAGGAGTTTTATAGCATGCCTTAGAGAATCCCTAGAATCAAGTCAGTGTAGATAGTTTCAGGGCAAAGTGCCTGAGCAGAGTGGAGCTAAGGCAATTTTGCAGAGAGATGCAGTCATTTGGGTCTCATTAGATCTCATGCAACACTTGAAACTGTATGTTGAAGCCACAAGGTTTCACCCTATGAATCTCTAGAGCATTGGCCTCAATTGAACAGGATTTCTTGGCAGGAGCACTAATGGCAGTATATTAGGTCAGTGCCCTTTCAAGGGAAAATTACTCATGAATTTAATCTTCTTCACTTTATCTGGGTTTGTGTGGGGCATCTATGATGACACTTGAACCCTTAACTGCTGCATCGTTGAAAGCAGCAGAGCAATTAACAAGCTTTATGGGAAAGACAAATACCAAAAGACTGGTCATTCTGGTAAGATAAATTCTACTTCCTTTATGGATACAGAATAACCAAGGAGGATGTAACGGAATGTCTTGTTTGAATTAATGCTTTTATCTAATACTGCCCCCCTCCCCCCAATTTCTGCTCATCAGTTCCTTTTTCAGAAGTTGCCTTAACTTTTTGTTTGATCCAGGAGCTTATCTAGTGAAGCACTCTGCTGATTTTGTTTCTGCAGATTTCTTATGTAGAACTGCTCAGGTTGTGTCCATAAAGAAACTTCATTATGGTTCTGTTATCAAGAAGAGTGATTCAAGAGTTAGAAGACAACTGTGGTTTGGGACCTGTTGTCTCATGGTCAGTGAAACACTTTGTCCTTACCCATGCACACACGCTACCACAATTACCCCTGCTACTTCTGTCTCCTATATGACCTTGACCCCAACCACACCCCTCCTGTGTCTCTGATCTCCTATGAAGACAGAAGCCATGTATGCTGTGGTGGGTTCTCAGCTGTGCTTTTGTCAGTAAGTCCTGTTTTTTTCCTGCGTGCTGACTGACTAGGTGGTGTGCCAGGTGAAGCGGGTAGCTCTTGCGCTAATGTTGCAGCCTTTCCCAGCTGGCCATCCAGTCTGGTTCTCTCCTCCCTATTTAGTTGCCAATTTTCACAAAGCTTGTAGGAATGGAATTATCTTTGATACCTCTACCCTCTAGCTAAGTGAGTTGGGATTGCCCAGTGGATTCAAAAGTGACTAAGTGGAAGGACTGACAGATGGATAGACAGCACAGTTGTACGAGCATCATTTCCTTGTAAACAACAATAATAACAAATATCCATTAAATAATAGTAACAAATTGTGCCAATAGTAACAAGTAATAAAAGTAAATATCAGTTCATTTATTTGGTAACTATAACTGCATTTTATTTTAAAGTAATGGCTACTTGAAAAGTTCAGATGTCTAGGCTTGCATTTTTCAGTTCTGAGATTTTCTTAATTTTCTTTTTAAAAAATTCTGTACATGACATGAGTAAAAATGTATACTCCTAAAATGTCTTGTAATTTTTGACCATCCGCGCTTAACAATTATGGCTGCTCTACTTAGGTTTAAACATAGTAAAAACATAGTCTGCCAATGGCAAAGCTTTTGCATTTTACACTTTGAAAAAGCACGTAACTATCACTTAGGTGATGAATATTTCAGCAGAGGAGCTGCATTGAACAAGATGATGCTATTTTCTTTTTATACCACTAAGATTCTTAAAAGACTTACTTCACTGTGATAATTGCAATACAAGTGGTGAAAATCTCTGATATAATGCATTTGTTTTGTGGATGGTACTATGGCCAAAAAATACATTTAGGCAGCATTACTGAAGTGCTTGTGGAAACTAGTATTAATTTGTACTACAGTAGCTTTTAAGTCAGGATCTATTGTGTTAACTGCTCTACACTCTATACAGAAAGAGAGACGGAGAGGTTGAGGCTCTCCCTTGCTATTCAGATAGACAAAAGATGTGTATCCCTACTTTACAGGCAGGGAAGCATGGTATTCAGCTGGCCTCCCTAGGGAGAGAATGCTGCCGCCTGATTTCTAGCCCACTAGATTTCTAGCCTTCACTACTGGTGTCGGGCAAGATTTCACAGACAAACTGTTCATTAATTGAAAAATCATGTTTACGTAATCTGGAATGATGAGCAAATTCACAGAGATATCAGAAAACTTACTCAGAGAAACAATATTTTGAAATGAAGTACACATACATTTCATTTAGATTTTAGGGAGAAAATACCTGAAATAGTTGCAGATTAAAAAATTATTTTGATTGTTTTTAAATGAAACTGTTGATGCTTCATTTTGCCAAGAAAAATGCAAAAATTAGCTGCTAAACCTAAATGAAACAAAAACCGGAAGTGTTTCAGGCTTGATGCACAAAGCCACCCCCCTTATGGGTATGAGGGAAAGAGGTTCTCCAAAGCTTCAGTGTTCAGGCTCAAGTTAGCGACAGGAATGACTATAAACTCTAACCAAGAAGTGATTCAGCGCACCTGAGTTTAGGAGCTGAGGCTCTCTGTGGAGAGCAGAAAGCACCTCCAGAAGGCCACACTGGTATTACATGCAGCAAGGAGGAGGATTTGTTCCACCAGTATTAAGGATATAAGCAGAATGCATAGATGTGTAAAATGTATAGCATGCGTGTAATATTTGTCTCAGTGGCAATTAAACCCACACTAAGTAAATTGAAAAGAAATTTTCCTTTTAAATTCTGAAATAAAACTCCATTGCACCCCACATTTTATTTTATGTGGTAAAAATTGTTTAAAGTTATTTAAAACTCTTGCAACTTAGTCTTTTAAAAAAAAAAAATTGCCAGTATTTTCCAATATACATACCTAACTTTGTGTTCTGTATTATGAGTCTGGTCCACCCTTACTGATCTAGAAAAGTTGTCTTGTGTTCAGTCAGAAAGCTGTTGGGTAAAAGTAAAGGGGAGTCAAATATGCAAGTGTGTGAGTTGGTGCTTACTTGCCAGTTTATTTCTGGGAATTAGGAGCAGAAAGGCTAAAAAGGAGAGTGCTTAAGAAATGTCTCATCTGCCTCATGAGTAAAATAATTTCTTCATTATCCAGGAAAAGCATGGAATGGAATAATCTGTTAGTAATGGAAAAAACACAAGAGTATGTAGGCCATAGGGAACATGCTAGAGGGACTCCTCTTAGATATTAAGAACAGCAGTACTTGTTCAGAGTATGGGTCTGTCTTGCCTGGTATCCTGTCTCCAGTAGAAGCCATAAGTATCTAGGGAAGAGAAGCAGGGCAGGTGCATGTGATGCTTCCTGGCACTGTTTCCAGCTTGGGGGAACTTCCTAAGCCTGGTGTGGTTTGTCTGCTTTGTAGCCATTAGTGGATCTCTGCTACACATGCTCTTCTTGTCTACCCTTGAATCCATATAGGCCTGCTGCCTCTTGTTGGAAGAACTGCCGCCTCCTGTTTATCTCATCCTGGCTCCTGCTCCCTCCATTTGGTGGCCTCTTGATCCCAAGGTGCGAGAGAAAGAGAACTGTTGGTTTGTACGCACTCTCGCACATTCATTCATGATATTGTAGACCTGTACGGTACCTCCTCACTCTAATGCTGCTGCATACATCTGGTCCAGCCTTGGCATGTACAGCCGTTGACTGGCACAGGTAAACCAACCTGGATCCCAGCAGCAGCTGCAGAGCCATGCAGATGTGCACCCCACTTTGACAGTTGTACTGGGAGCCAAGGAAGTTGCTTCACCAGGTCCTCCAGGCTCCAGTGAGCTGCTTGGGCTGCCCTATGCATTCACGCCGTGTTGTGCACAAGCCCATAAACCCTTCCAGAGCAATCACAAGTTCAGTACAGACTCATGAGTACCACTGCAGAAGTTACAGTCAATCTTATTAACAACCTAGCATGCAAAGATGAGCAGATTACTTCTGATGGAAGATGACCTTGTGAGCATACAATACTACACGATTTTGCAGTTAGCCCAGTCTGACCTGAATTTATCAGCAGCTTAGTTAATCCTCAACCTGGAAATATAGCCAACAGTGAAATAGGGCCAGTTATTTTATTTGCATGTGACACCATTTGCCACCCATATCTAACCAGTGATTTACTGGTTATCAGAATGCAGTAAGGTTTTGCTACTAGCTATGGGTTTGGAGTAGGGGGTCCATGTAACTAAGGGAAGGTGAGGCCCATTGGGTACTTTTTTGGTTGGGGTTTTTCTTTCAGTAGTTGAATTTATTTTTTTCCTCAGGAGGTGAAATCTATAGTTTAAACTTTCCAGCATGTATAAACCAGCCCAAATTTATTATAATGAGTAAAAGTGGATGTTTCTTCCTAATTCTGATTCCACCTTTGTCAGCAGTGAATCCAAAACAATGTAGATTCATGCTGATGTCCATCAGAGAGCCATGAGAAATAGTGTGAGTCTGCTTGCTTGAAGATTACATGGTATTCTGTGTTTGAAAAAGTACTAAGGGAAACATACACAAAATATGAAGCATTCAAGAGATTTCTGAATAATTAACAGCCAGGACTTGTTTAGCAAAAACGTCAAATATGTTTCAAAGTAAATATTGAATGTAGCTGAAAAAAATCTATGACTGTATTTCCCTCTCTCCAAACAGACTAATTGACATAAAGTTCTGTTTCATATGGGTGGCTTACTGTTAAGAATTATTATTTTTGTTGCACTTGACAGTACAAAAAGGTCACTTTTTTTCCCTTCTCTTAAAAGATACAGTCATGGTTTCTGCCCAGTTATGGCTAACCAGGCAGACATAACGCTTTGGTCCTTTCTGCTGCCTTTGTGGCTGGTAATTCTTCCTTCCTGTTTCATACTAGGCTGCCTAACAATTCCATATCTGATATTATGGTCTTACTTTCAGTATAAGTACACCGTTTTCTGCAGTGTACTCTACAGTTCTGTTGCTTTCCTGAGACATTAAGTGGATACAGGTGTGGGGTGAGGCAAGAGGAAACAATTAGACTAAGTATCAAAGCGCCAGCTCTATACTGATAGGACGTGGAAAATACAAGTAGCAGAACTTGTTAACTGTGTCAGGATGTCTGAATAACAGGGAAAATGGAAATATGTTGTTAAAAATGCCACGTTGGTGTGTTGTTCACTCCTTTGTTTGAATTACAGAAATAACTTTCAGTTATCCTTTTACTAAGTCATTGGTTTAGGTCCAATCTTGCAAACTTTTAGAAGCATACTTACTTTTACTCCATAAAGATAATTTAATGGGATATCAATATGATTCTATGGTGAAAAGAAAATGGAGACATGTTCTGACTGTAGTAGTGGCTTGTGTTCTAGATAGTATTAAGACCTCTGTCATGCACCTAATCACTTCTGAAGAAAGGAACTATAGAAGTGATCTGAAAAATAAAAAAAGAAAATTTGTCATTTTCTTTTCTTTTTTTTTAGAGAATCCCATCTGAACTGTATATTTCTGAGCAAATAAAAAAAGTTACAGGATTAATCCAACACTACTGATATCAGTGCATCTTTATGTTGAATTTAGCTGGATTATACACATAACCACCGAGTTTTTTGTTTAGTTTCCAAGAGCGTTTCTATTCATGCTATTCTACCGGAGGCTGTTGTTATGTTGCTTGCTGTACAAATTCCTGTCATACGGTTTAGTTAGGTGTAACAGGTTACGATGCACGTGCTTCCTAAAGGAACAGATATTGTCACAAATCATATAGATAAACCATTTTTTGCAAATAACTCACTTTTTCATACCACCTGATTCTTTCCCCTTCTAGTGATATCACGAAACGAGCCTGTGCTTCACAAATGTCGGCAGTGATATTAACTTCTAAGTACAGGAGGAATGAGTCTCATAAAACAGGACTATGTTCTCAGCTGACATTTTGGAGTGGCAGGTGTGTTCCTACAGGAGATGTAATGGCTGTAATGGAAGTAAACCCTTCACCCTTCTGAACAGTGGAAAATTTCTGTTTCTATGCACACCTAAGGAAGAATAAATTAAAGGCTCTATTGGAGAGTGACACAAATACTGTTTGTCTAATGCAGGCCTTTTGACACAATCTCTTACTGAACAGTTTTGCCAACAGCTTCAACAAAAGCAGGACGGGGCTTCAGGTTGGAGACATTTAAATTTCTGCTTTTCAGAAGTGACAAGTGTACCTGTAAGTATGATTGGCTACAGCCTGGCATTAAATGGGCCGATTTTCAGAAGGAGAATGCTTAGTAATTTCTGAAAATCAAACTCCTTAAGCAGAAAACAATTAGGTTCTGAAATACTGACACATCCATTTCTGAAAGCTGGCCTAAATAAAAAAGGAGCTGATAAGTCACTGTCTCAGTCAATGGAGATATTTCTACTTATTACTAATGGATGTTGCATCAGATTCAACGAGCCTACTGCAGGTGAATTCTAACATCAAGAAAATGCATTTCATGTCATAAAAGGAATAGGGAATATTTGTGTTTAAAAGAGTAGGTGATGCAAGTATATAAAGGTCCAAACTATTTTCTAGTGCTCTCTGACCTTTCCTCCTAATTTTTATTATGCAATTTTCAAGGCTATTAGGTGTGACTCAGCTTGCTTTTCCCTTCCTTTGCAACCACCTTCCAATCACAAAAATAAGCTGAAGTGGATAACAGCTCTGGCCTTTTGCTCCCAGCACTCTATTTCTACTACAGTGTGTTGTTTTAGTGGAATGACTTAGGTGGTCTCAGTTCAGATCCCAGTTGACTGTAGACCATATTATAAAACCACTGTGTACAGATTCAGTGGAATTGGCAGCCTTTGCTTGAAATTAATCCAGGGCCAAACAAGCATAAAGAATGAATTATTTCTTGCTTCTAGAGAGGGTCTCTTTAGGTCAGGGTTGAAAGCATTGGCAGGCCAGTGTAGGGAAGCTTCCACTCCAGCTGCCTGCATTGAAATTAGACTGTCGCTAAATAGAGGACTACAGTTTTCAGGACTGACAACTCCTTAACCTTCGTTAGCACAAATATTTGCTCAGGAGTTTATGAATGTTGTATTTTCAATGCCTACTGTTGTATTTCATTCCTAGAATGCTACTCTTCAGGACAAAATCTTAGGGAGTTGTCTTTCTGTAATGGACATGCAGCAGCATGAGCAAGGTGTACAAGATTCTTCAGTTTTCCAAGATAAGTTCCTGTAAATTTCTCAAAGCATTTCCTCTTGTCTATGGGTGTTGGATTATATGGTAAAGAGGTAGCATGAATTTTTCCTTTATAAAATAAACAGGAGGCCCACAGGGACTCATAACCTGACTTCAAAAAACTGCTTTCTTAAGCCACTCCTTATGGCAAACTAGGAATCCCTGGAGAGCTGGGTTAGTCTGTGGTCTTGGCAGGGCTTTCTTCTAGCCCACCAGGTCTGGTGCAAGCACAGGTAGTCCTAGGCATAACTAACTCTGATTTTAATGAAAAAGATTTATGTGGTCATAAAGGAAAAGTTTCCCAGTGAGCCAGTTCTGTACATGGCTAAATACCTAGCCACATATTCAAATAGAAATAGTGTCTTTTTTTTAATATTCTTCCAGCACATAAACAATAGAAGTGACTTTGGATAAAACTCTTTCCACAGCGTACATTCACTTGCCGAAGTTTCTCATCAGATCCGTGTAGATTTGACCTAGTATTTGGAATGGATTAAAGAAAAAAATTGGAAGTTAATATCCCACAAATAGATAAGACATAGAAAGAATGCCTCTCCCCCAAAACAGGATTTCATTTTTGGGTAATAGCTCTTCATATTTCCTGGTTGTGAATCCAGTGCAGCATCAGGGATAGGGAAGTGTGGATCTAATGCTTAAGTTAGGATGATCAGTTGCAAATATCTTTTTTTTTCACACCTGGGTATCTCTTCTAACTCTGACTTTCATCACCCTACAAGCAGAGCTTAACCATAGGCAAGGGGCACTTGAGCTCTCCCTTGATGACAGCTGCTTTGACAGATTTCCAGGCATCTGAGGGCCATGCCCTAGCTCACAGAAACAGGAGCTGACTGGAGTCAGATGCCGAAACTCTCTTCATCCTTTTTCTAAGCAAAATACAGGGAGGATTTAAAATAGCATCAACAGTGAAAACTTAATTATATTGAAATTCCAACAAATTTTGACATTAGCTTAAAGCTGAGGATTTACCCACACTATGGAGGACTTCACTGTGTGTTGCAGATGTCTTGTTAGAACAGTAAGGCAGTCATAGCTGGGATCATCGAACAGCATAAGAAAGGTAGGGATTTTTGGAAGAGACAGTATTTTTTCAGACTTACTTGATAGACGTGGAAAGCCTGGCAAGCTTTGAGCATGTAAAATCTTCAGGTCTGGAATAGAAACAAGAATGTTCAAAAGTAAATATGACCTGAGCACAATTGTTCCATGTTTGACTAGATGCACTGAGGGAAACATTGGCCGTAGTGAGCAGGGGAAGAAAGGGTGATAAGGTGGTTATCTACAGTGGGAGAAAAGAGAGAGATTGGTAATTGTTCTTCAGGAGATACTGTTTCAGTATCTCCTCCCTGCAGATAACTTGGTTTATTTTGTTAATTAATTTTTTTTAATAAAAGCACATTGCTAAGGTGGCAAAAGTAAAAGTGATAAATACCACCAGCATGAACTCAGCAGTAATTGCATAAAAAATTACTGACAATTTTGTTATAAAAATACTCAGAATTAATTTTTAAATGTTTTTAAAAGCCATTTAACTAAGCAGAATGTGGTTCATAATTGCTGTGCTAAGAAATAGGTACCTTTAACAAAGCAAAATCCAACAATGCAAGACCCAATCTAACTTTGAAGCTTTGAGCAAATGATCTTTAAAGGCATCTTCCAACCTAAATTATTCAATAGTTTTATGACAGCAAGATATAATTGGTGTTCTGATCATATGATGATAAACATATAGGTAGGGAGGTGGGGAGGTGTGTAAAATGGTTGAGCTAGAAGAGTGTTCTCTGGATCTATGTTGCAATTGTAACCCTAGGAGTACCTCAAAACGAATGTATAACCAAGTCAGAATAATGTGCTGTGCTTCTCCGTCCATATTTGTCTCTTTTTGGAGAAGTCCAGCACTGATCTGGGGGGTGAAAAAAGATGTCAAAACTTTTTAAAAATTGTTTAAAGACACCTAGCTTATGTAAGTGCTTCTAAAATTGCCCCTGAGTGAACATGGATAAAAATTGTCTCTGGCTGCATGACACTGAAACTGTTCACCAATGACCTTGAAGCTCAAATCTCTTATTCAGGAATTAGGGTAAATTTCTTTACAAACTCTTGCAGTGGACTCACCACATACAGTGATCACTTCTTAGTTCAGGAGGGGATACAAGGAGAGAAGGTATTCTGTGTATGCATTCCCCTTCTTTGCATTCCCAGACTAGGCTACTATGTGATGTTCTTTTCTATTCCCTTTCAATAATTTTATTTTATTTACAAAGCAAATTCTAAAATTGCATATAAATTAGTTTGAAACTCTCCACATTTGGCTTTTCTTTTTGAAGACTGCACAGCCTGTGCCTTAGATGCTGCATCTCAGAGAGCCATTCCTATCTCCTTTAAATCCAGAGGCAGTGAGTCAGTCATAACCATTTTCCAGCCTTTCCAGTGTTAGCTGAAAGATGGGGATGTTACAAGCATGTCATACTGTGACAAGGGCTTATTAGGACAAAGAAGAAAAGACGTACATCTTACATAAGAACGCGTAGAGATATATAAGTATATTCGGTCTATAGTGCAGCTTTATGCACGATGTTTTTTTTGCTTGATCAACATTATGTGAAATATGTTCATTTCAGGTCCACCTTCAGAAATCTTTTTTTTTTGAAGATCTGCAATCAAAACATCTTATTTTATTATTTGAATATCTGTTTCAGTAAGACTTGCACATGTCAGTAAAGCATTGCACAAGTACCATGAGCTCCGCATGGCAACAGAATCTCTTAATTTTCACAGAATCACGGAATAGTTGAGGTTGGAAGGCAGCTCTGGAGATCATCTAGTCCACCCCTTTGCTCAAAGCAGGATCAGCTAGAGTAAGTTGTTCAGGGTTGTGTCCAGTCAGGTTCTGAATATCTGCAAGGTTGAAGACTGCACATCCTGTCTGGGCAACCTGTGCCGGTGTTTGATCATCCCCACAGTAAAAATGGTGTCTCTTATGTTTCAGTGGAATTTTCTATATTTCAGTTTGTGCCCATTGTCTCTTGTCCTGTCACTAGGCACCACTGAGAAGACTCTGGCTCCGTCGTCTTTACTTCCTCCTATCAGGTGTTTATACACATTTGTAAGATCCCCCTGAGCCTTCTGTTCTTGAGGCTGAATGATCCCAGCTGCCTTAGCTTCTCCTTATATGTCAAATGCTCCAACCCCTTAATCATATTCATAGCTCTTCACTGGCCTCACTCCTCCATGTTGAGCACTAGATGCATAAGCAAAGAATAAACAGCCTTCAAATTTACAAGATTTTTCCTTCAAAATACTATCTCCAGGCTAAAAGAATCACTGCCATGTCCTGAAAGCAAATTCACATGGGCTTGGATGGGCCAATGTTTGGAAGGACACCTCCAGAAATTGTATGAAATAATTAGCAGAAAAGCCATTTGGACTTTCAGATCTAGAACTGGCTGCTTACAAAATTATAACGTGCTTTGTGTTTACTAACATTTTGTGAACAAATGTGTACTACTCCAGTATTTCAAGTTAAGCCTAGGAAGTAGAACTGTTTCCATGGCCTTTTTTCTCTACACTTTATAATTTTGTTGCTGAAAACCATTGTTTTTCATTTCTGGTAGGCAGATCTTTTTAAATGGTTAAAAGAAAAACTTATATTATTTTTAGACCAAAATATACTATTATTCTTTGAAAAAAGTTTAGATAGATGTTTTTGATCATCTTTGCTAAACTCATTGGCAGGGATTCTTTCCCTGGTTATAGATTATGGGTACTGAGAGGAAGTTGATCTTGGTTGGATTCAGTGGCCCAGCTGTAATCCAGTAGTGGTAACGATTAGTAGAAGTACTTTATCAGACCTCAAGTGCTGCGGTAGCACAAAAGAGGAGGCTTAGTCTATCCAGTAGTTACAGCTCAGAGCCTTCATTCATAAAGAATAAGCTATTTGATTAAATCCAATTTTTCTGTCCGCATGTATACGCTCCATTAAAAGTCATATCTTCATGATTTACATTACCATGATGACTAGCAGTGGTGGGTCTGTTCCTGGATCTGTGTTGCTAGGCCCATTCATTCAGGCAGTGAGCAAGTACAGATCTGAAGCAAATATCTTTCTATCTAAATAGGCAGAAGAGATTGAAGAGGGAAGCAGAGGCATGGGAGTTTAAGTGGATTTCCTTCAGGGATTGCAAGAGAAGAGGCTTCCTGAGTTGTGTTCCTGTACTCAGTACAGTAGAACAGCCTTTGAGGGCATAACTTTTTCATCTGCAGGTTTTTTTTTTATTGGCAGCTGTTCACAGTTTCTTCATATTTAAAATGGATTTCTGATTAAAAGCACGAATCATGCAAGAAATAAGTTTTCCATGAGTGGGCAAATGCATTTCTGTGTGAATTCTTACTCACATACACTGAAAATATTTATTTTCATAAATAATGTGTAATCACAGCTTAAAATTTGCTCTTTCAGCAAATGCTTTTGCCAGCAAATTATTTGTGTGAAATTCATTGAAAAGCATGTTCATGGGGCATTAGGAAAAGAAAAAGTATCTATTGCATTCTAACTCAGGTCTCCAATCATATGGAATTTTATTGCTCAGAACCAACATCTGTGTAGACCATACTGGTGATGAGTCGTGGTAAGTACCGCACGATGTAATAGTAGGGTTTAGCCCTGAAAAATACCATCAAATTATATAACTATCTCATCTTTAAACCATAGACCAGATACATGGTAAATACTCAGAGATCAAATTGAGAATAATTATCAGCTGAGCTGCAAGGACATGTAATTATTGTGAAGCCCTACCTATGATATTTACTGGTGTAGTTACCCCATGAGTCAAATACCCTTCAGGACTCTGTACTCATTCTCTCAGTGTAAAGTAATACCATTAGTTTTTGACATGGTTTTTCTTCCAGAATTCTTCTATTTGTTGAGTTTTCAGCTCATGTTTCCCATTGCATCCTTATTGCAGCCGCCCAAAGGTAGGGTTCAGGCCACTTGTCACACAGGAGGGTCCTGAGAGAAGGGTCAAAAACCTTTTAGGCCATCTGTCTTCCTGGTCCTCCTCTTCCTTCAACATGCAGGTAGTTTTAATCATTTTTTTCTCTAGTATCATATGCTTCCAGACTGCAGTCCCTGTGGACAACATAGCCAGTTGAGCCAGCAAACCTGACACCCTCAGTACTACACTTCCAGCTTTCATTAGTAAGTTTGCACATGGCAGCTCAGAAAGAGAGCCTACTTGTTATAATAAAGTGCAGTGGCTAAAAACTGAAGAAAGGTTCTACATACCTCCAAAATGAAAACCAGAATTTTAAGAGATAGTTGATACCTGTATTTCTTTGTACTTGCATAGACTGACATGAACATATAAAGGCGAGGCATGACCATGACATAAATGGCCGCCAATGATACTGGTGGCAGGGAAGGCAGAGAATAGTAGAATGAAAGTACTTAAAAGTTTGGGAGGAAACATTGATAGATTCTCTAGATGTAGTCATTGCACTTTCTGGGTGAAATAGATTTGTCAGCTTTTCTGCTCCGTTTTGTAATTTGTAGGTCTAGGTGCTAAGTCTTTTGCTAATCTGCTTTTTGTTCCACTCTGCCAGCATGTTACACGTAGAACAGTTTCATCAGAAGTAGTCTTGACATCTTTGTTCCCTTTGCTGTGATTCAGACCTTCTCAGAACCAGCAGGTTTTGTCAGTGTTATACTTTGCACGAGACAGGAATATCATAGTTTAACTGAAGTTGAACACAGTAATCTAGACGCTGGACAGTATTTTTTTAAAAAACTATGTTCCTTTGAAAGCAAAGAATGTTTTTGTTGGTTGCCATGTGCTAGACTGTTGTCTTAGACAGACATATGCACACAGATCCACATGCACTCTTTTTCTAGTCTCTTAGTCATATGACTGCTCAGTAATATTTTCTCATAATTTGTTTATGATGTTCAAGTCTTTATTTGCAGTATTAGAAGAGTATTAGAAGACATGGACCTGTAGGAGCAGGTCCAGAAGAGGGCCACAAAATTGATCAGAGGGATGGAACACCTCTCCTGTGAAGAAAGGCTGAGAGAGTTGGGGCTGTTCATCCTGGAGAAGAGAAGGCTCCAGGCAGACCATATTACAGCCTTTCCATACTTAGAGGGGGCTTATAAGAAAGATGGGGACAGACCTTTTTAGGAGGGCCTGTTGCAATAGGACAAGGGGTAATGGTTTTAAACTGAAAGAGGGTAAATTCAGATTAGATATAAGGAAGAAATCTTTTACAATGAGGGTGGTGAAACACTGGAACAGGTTGCCCAGAGAGGTGGTAGCTGCCCCATCCCTGGAAACAATGAAGATCAGGTTGGACAGGGCTCTGAGCAACCTGATCTAGTTGAAGATGTCCCTGCCCATGGCAGGGGCATGGGAACTAGATGACCTTTAAAGGTCCCTTCCAACTCAACCCATTCTATGATTCTATGAAGAGCTGATTGGGTCATTTCCGCTTTTTGCCACAGACCGTATGAGTCTAACCAGGAGACAGACTGCCTTCCTTCTCACTCGTGACAGCCAATAGAAGTGGCTTGCTTTATTTTATCCAAAATGGCTATACTGATTCTATTTTCTCTTTCATCTGTCCGTGGAGTCAGAATTAAAGAGGTCTGTGATGCTGAAGCAGTTTTTGCGTGTGAGACGTAAAACTGACATGATAGCTGGCTGTTATCCAGTGTAGTGAACGTATTTAATCATCTTTCTAAAAACATTCATCTGACATTATGCTGGAAAAATTGTAGTTCACCAACAAACTCTTTAAGAGATTAAGGTAATCAAGGGATAGTCACATTGTCTCTGTGCATTTAATGTCACATGTCCAAGAGAGAATCTGACTTCTAGGGGAGTTTATTTCTCTCCCTTGACCATGCAGGGAGAATACAGAGACTGAGTTCCTACTTTAGACAGAAACTATTTGAGATGGAATGTAAAAATACACACTTCCCACTGTCACATCCCTTAGTTTCTTCAGAGTTAGTACTATAATCTAAGCAGTCTCAAATGTGGGTTTACTGTTTGTTCATGTAAGATGCAGTTGGTTTAGAGATTTCTGGGAAGCAG
The DNA here is from genome assembly GCF_013368605.1 of Nyctibius grandis. Taxonomy (NCBI): domain Eukaryota; kingdom Metazoa; phylum Chordata; class Aves; order Nyctibiiformes; family Nyctibiidae; genus Nyctibius; species Nyctibius grandis. The sequence goes on from NC_090662.1 coordinate 82,815,681, forward strand.
TATTTTTGCTATGAGAAGTAGCATTTAAAATCGCTGACTTAACTGGCTCACTAGGAGAACAATGCTATTTAATTTTCTTCAAACTTCTTTATTATCTTTGGAAGACTTTTGAAGATACTGAAAACAGGCATAATTATCAAGAATCAGTCTCAATAATCATAGAAAACTCAGGCTAAATTAAGTATATTTCCTATTTTGGGTTTTCTCTTTGGCACTGTTCCTATAACACTGATTCTTCATGTCACTGCATGGCATAGAATGCACATTAATTTATCCTTACTCCTAGAAAATGAAATTTAGCACTTGAGGCCTTTGACCTTGTGTGAGAGGGTGAGAAATTACTTAACTTCTTCAGTTTTTAACAGAAAAGTTGTCATAGAACCAAAGAAGTTGTCAGTATTAAACTAAATGTATTACTTTCCATTGATAACAGATCTGCCCACAACTTGTTTCTCTTAAAAAGGTACCTATGCAGAGGTCATGGTTAAAAAATAAGCTTTCACAATTTGTGCTAAATAAGCCATGTGAGGTTATCACAATCCCTGTTACATAGTTTTCAGTGACAGTAATAATGGTAATTTATACAGTGTGACAATAAGTTAATCCATTGTATCATTCACATAGAAGCAAAAGCTGCTGTATACATTCTGCAAGTAGATAGTATGTTTAGATTGCATCATCTTAGAAGAAGGAACCTGTATAATTTTCTGTCAAAACAGGCAGTTTCATTTAGAAGTCCTTTCATACACTTTCCTCAGGGACAACTTCTAGGATGGCTTGTGATCAATGACCGCAAAATTATTTTCTGAACAGTTTCATTTTTGTTCTGAAATTAGCGGCTTGGGACTCGTAGTGCAACCGAGTCAATTACAGTTTTCTTTTCTGTTCAAATGGAGACCCCTTCCTAGCTACTCCTTTAATAAGAAAATAAGATGGTGGTTCTGTGCTGACTAAAAAGATTGCCAGTGATTATTGCGTTGTACTACAGCTTTTGGATCTGAAAGCTCTTGCAACATCACAAATTCCAAGTAAAGAGCAATGACTCTTCTAAATTATCAATCTTCGATTACTCAATGTTTCATTAAAAAAACCCCTGTCTTGTAGGTCTGTAAGTGCAAATGTAATCTTAGAAAAACACATTAGTGCAAGGCCTCTTACAAAGTGCTATTTATTTATAAGATTATACGTTTTTACCTAACATTAGTCTGATTCCTTATTATTTCTTAAGCCGTTGACATTAATAAAACGTGCATGGAAGAGAGAAGACCTGGAAGTCAAGAGTCAGGGTCAAAAATAACATAGCAACCCCCTCAGTACTTACAAAATCTCAGAATTACCATCATGGAGAAAAAAAAGTGGCTGCCAAGAGGGTTTCACAACAGCAGATGGAAGGAAAATCTCTCCTTTTGCTTATGCCATGAAGTTGAAGATGAAAACTCAGTAGCATCAGTATGGAGCAGCAGTGTTATAAATAATGTAAAATGGCTTCCTAGTGCTGGGAAACTCACTGTTGTTAAACTGGGATAGTACAAATCCTAGTTACAGAGATGTGCCAGACCTATAAATTTGTGTGTCAGACTTGTGAAGGCGAGGTCATGAAAGCAGCTTCACAGAAGAATTGTAGGCATAGGGAAAGGAGAAGGGCTTCCTGTAGCATCTCTGAGGGGCTTAGGGGATGCTGTCCCAGTTTTGCTTTCTGGCACTCACCACTTGGCCTATCTTCTTCATTCTTTTTGGCAGAACAAGTTCTGCACAGAAAGGGAGAGTAGCTCTTCCAATTGAGTAAACACGCACATCCAAAAGTAGTGTTGTGTTCTCTTCCTTGGCTGGCCAAGTAAGGTAGCTGGAGTTGGTTGTGCATGTGTTGGGTCCAGTTCAGATTATGGTACCCTGTAATTTTTAAGGATGTGGATTACCATCAAAGTAGATTTTTAAATTTGAAGTCAGGCCTAAGTGCATGTTCTTTGTCTCCTTTATTGTTTCAATGAGTGTAGGAAAAAGCACATCAGTGATACCCAAAAACAACATACAACATCTATTAAAATAGCATACAACCCACACCCTGTGGCAACTTTCCAGGTCCACAAATTATTCTAAATTGTGGTAATAACCCAGCTAATTATAGCTTTTTTTTTTTTTTTTGTAAAATAAGAAGCGTATTGTTAAACACACAAAGAACTTAACTTCATAAGCACTCAAGAATGCTAAGCTCATCCAGTATAGCACCTGCAGACTGAAACTGCTGTTTGTATCACAGATTAAGGGTTGGCCCAGTACTTTGCTTCTGAACATACAGAGTTTCCACTGTTACGCTTTCCTGGATATTGATAATGATGGTCCTTATGCCAATGGCAGAGAGGAATGCTCATAATGTTTCTTTGGTCTGATGTCATCCCACAAGCAGTCTGGTTATACAGAGCTGTGGTGAGAAAAATTGTAGTAGATGAAATCAAGTCTTCCCACAAAACTCTATTAGAGATGCTGAAAAACATACATATTCTGAAGCCAAGAACTTCAGTGGCATGCAAGCAATTGTCATATAATGTCATTGAGGAACATGGAATAAAACTGAGTGGCACAACTGTTTCTGGTAAGCCTGAAGGCTGTATTCATTGACTCCCTCTGTCTGCCATCCTTTCCATTCATTTCTCCATTATCCCACTTTTTCCCTGTTATTTTTTTCCTGCTATTCTAGGTCCAAGGAATTTAACTTTGCAGTCTGTTCAGCACACTGCCTTCTCTATTCCGTATCCACACTACATCACTTCCAGGACTTCATCAGAAACAGCTTTGCTTTCCTTCCCTTTATGTGACTTCCCTTTCCTTCTCCAGCATGGGGCTGTGACCTTCTCTCCTGATTGCTTATATGCTGTGTGCCAGCATTATTACTCATGTCCTCTACAGGCCTCTGTCCAAATCCTCTGACTCAGTGGCAATGACCGATTGACCCTTCCTTTCTGTCTAGCCTCCTTCATCTCCTTATTTTACCTCTTCCCCAGGACCCATCTCTCATCTGCTTTCTCCATCTGAGCAATGCCCAAGCACTCAACAGCTTTCATTTTTCTCTCAGCCAAGGATCTGTCAAGTTCCTTAGCAAAGGTGTGTCACAAAAAGTCTACCCTGTTGCCTACATGGTGATAAAAGCACAGCTGTAAGACATACTTGCTAGCTTTTATTGTGGAGGTTGTGGCCAGAAATATGTCGCTGAAGTTTTTCAATGCTATCTTTGAGAACATTTAAAAAAATCTTTTGTGTCTTAAGTGTAGGGGAAATGCACCCATTCAAGTAGAAATGGTGGTGATGTAGAGGTGGATGCATTCATGCAGAGGCCATGAAGACAACTGAAATTTTAATTGTGATACGGCATGATGTAGTTTGCTTTTTTGTGATAGTTTGCCTTTTGCCACAGTAGAAGTCTTATTAATTCTAAATAGCCACAAAGGCATGCTTCTGGGTTCATCTTCAGGTTTCCATTCCGCAAACATCCCTAAAATGGAAAGAATCTCTCTTTTGAGAAGCATCATTAGTATTCAGAATATGTTAGCACAGGGATGTTTAAATTTTGTCATCATTCCTTCTGCTTTTACATGATCAAGTGGAGGAAATTCCATCTGAGGATTCAGGAGAAAGGAAAAGAGAATGATTTAGCTGATGTCTGATTATTGTAAGGAATTTAATTTTCTTTTTAATTACTGATAAAAGAGAATAATATTGTGAGCAGTGTCATATCTTTTCAAAATGTCTCATCCTAGAAGCTTTTTCTCTCTTCGGAATAAAAATTAAAGAAGATTTTCTCAAAAGATCTGTGCAAGAATGTGTTCACATTGAAGTGACCCTTATGTATTGCACACATTCTGAGGTAACCTATAAGCAATTAAAATTACTAAGTGTCCTTCCAGTCACAGAGTCCAACAGAGTTAAGAAACTGTTGCTTAACAAAACACATGTACACTTACTCCATAAATTAAGCATATAAACTTCCAATGGCATTTAAAGTATCTGAGAGGAGTTCAAGAGACTCTCACCAATTCATCAAAACCATTGGTTTGTTTTGTTGACAGCCATGCATGGGTGTTGATCCGAGGGACCGGTAAACTGGGAATTGCTGTTCAGCTTTCAGCCTCTTGAGTCCAGCTAGGAAATTACAAAAGTAGACATTCTCTTTCCAAGTCTCGGGTAAACCAGAAGGGAAGGGAATCATAACATTTCCTTCCAAGAATTTGTCTTTTATTCCTTTGGCTTCAAAGATAAAGGGTAGTGTTCGGATGCTGAGAAACAGATTTCACTAATTTTTGTTTTCTAGGGAATTTGGTGAATAGCCCCTCAGATAAGCTGAGTTAGTCCATTAGCTGCCCTGTTAAAGCCTTTCAACAGAGCTTTCTAAACAATTGTTAAATGTGTTGAAATCTAGACAGAATGTGGAAGCTTTTTTTCCATGAAACAGAACCCAGTCAGCGTTAGCATTTAAACTGAATTTGAATAGTGGAGTACTTTGAAACATTGCAGAGGCTCTAAAACAGAAAGGAAATAATTTGTTCTCGCCATCTCCATATGTTGTTCGTCTTTACTGGCTCACAATTCCTTTAGGATTTCCACAGTAACAAGTGGAGAGCTGAAGGAGCTATCCAAAATGAGCAACCGTTATCTCTCACTTTAAAGGTGGAGAGACAGAAGCAGTGAGAAATCAAAGGACAATGCAAGACAATAACATGTTCAGGAAAAGAATTCAAACATCTTGAATTCCCTTTCCTAACTGGCTCTGACTTTCTGTTGTAAATGCGCCGCATGGTTAAGTTGTTATCTTTTACTCGTAGACCATTCTTGTTCAGCTAAAGAGTTTGGAATTGCATCATCTTAATAAATTCATTTTACTTCTTTAAACAAGATTAAAGTTTTCTGCTATGTATCTTTGCTGTCATTAACCCTAACAGCCTTTTGGTCTAACTCTGTAGGACATATGTGTCTGAGCTTATCAACTCCTATTCTCATCTCCAACTCACATGCTCCAAAAACCTTTAAAATTTGTCACTCCCTTCTTCCTTTCCTCCACATTTTTCTCTTACTTATGTTCCTTTTACTGCATAGAGACAAGGAGAAGGAAGCAGGAGATTTTCCCATCATCATCTTCAGCCTCTGACCTTAGTATACGTGTGTAAGGAAAGGCCCAAAAGATATAAACAAGCCATTGCACAACAGGTTGACCTTCACTTTGTGTAGAAAACATCAAGCAGCACATTCAGAGCTCCCATTTGCATGTCACCCATCAGAGTCAGGACAAAAGTGTAATGTTTCAGAAGGACTCCCTAATTATATGTCACACGACTCTTAAAAGTTCCTGCAAACCTTGCTTTGGTAAAGGTGCCATTATTTATGAACTGACTTTGTGTAGAAAATGTATCTACCATTTTCGCTTTGGCCTTTGAGGTTTTAAACTTAACAGTGTTTTACAACTGTTTGGTAACACATCTCGTGTTGAAATCCTGTTTTCCCCCGTTCATACAGAATCAGAATAGCTTCCTGTTATTATGCTATTTAAAAAGCCAAACTTTCCCACCACAGACAATTTTAACCTTCTGGCTTGAAAAGTATATTGATTCTGTCACTAATCTAGTTGCTTTTGGTATGAGTCTTTTAGGTGAATGTGCAGAGTTCTTTAAATTTAATTGCAGCAGATGTTTCTTTGGGTTTTCTCTCTCCCATTTCACTCTGGATTTTAGTTGTTTTTCCTTGGAAAGGTACATGAAAGGGAAATCCTTGTATAGTCAAATGTTTGTTTTACCATCTAAAGCTTGCAAAGGGTCCTTAGCCTGGGCTGATTTCTTCTTGAAGAGCTGTAATTATTCATGGAAAGAAAAAAAAAAAGCCTTTGTCACTAATAGGCTTCTTGGTGCTTCTTGTAACAGTCTTTATTATTCCTTTCTACATAATTTTCTATTGATGAGGTGAAAAAAAGGCTTCCTCTGCTGTTGAGAGAGAAAAGGTAATTGTTCTTTTTTCACATTTACCAATGCTTGTTGCGTTCCTTATGTGTTTAAAGGACAAGGATGCAGAAAATGATGTTATTGATGGCATCACCATGGCAACAGTTCTTTGGAGTAACACATTCTGGCATTGTTATTCTGCACACACAAAAAAGGGGGGACTTTCTTTTAAGCACAAACAGATTGTGCCCCTTTTAAATGCACCCATGAACTTTGCTTTTCTGAAGATTTACAGACTGGTTTGGGGCAGAAAGGATTCTGACATCATTTACCTCTCTGTGTACATCACATTATGGTGTTAAAAAAAAAAAACACTTTGAAAAAGCCAATGGTTTAAAGAGACACAGTATGGGAAGGATACATAAACATTTCTTTGATCAGAAAGACAAAAACAACTTGAAAGAATTTTTAAATTTATGAGCTCTAGTACCAGACCCACTAAATAATCAATCAAGAGACAGAGGAGAATGGAGGAGCCAAACACTCTGAGCTTATTAAAGTAGCTATTTAGTTATGACAATACTCCAGATAACTTAGCTTTTACCCCAGCCACTACACACATCTTAAAACATTTTGATAGGAAGTTGAATTACCCATGCACAAGGCAGTTTGCAAACATGTATTTTGCCTTTCATACTCAATCTTCCATTGTCCTCAGGTATTGACAGTCTTGCTAGAATAACATTTTGGAAGTGATAGCATTTTCTAAGGCATAGTATCATTTCATTCTTTCTTAACTCCGCTGCAGTTCTGGGTTGGATTACTTTATTTCTCTGATACTCATCAGTGAAAAATTTATGTTTTTATAAAGAAAAAGGAGGTCCTGCTTGACCATCCTGGTCTCCTTCTATGACAAAGTGACCCGCTTAGTAGATGAGGGCAGGGCTGTGGATGTAGTCTATCTAGACTTCAGTAAGGCATTCGACACTGTCACCCACAGCATCCTCCTAGACAAACTGGCTGCCCAGGGCTTGGATAGGTGGACTCTTCGATGGGTTAAAAACTGGCTGGATGGCCAAGCCCAGAGAGTGGTGGAGAATGGGGCAAAGTCCAACTGGTGTCCGGTCACTAGCGGTGTTCCCCAGGGCTCAGTTCTGGGGCCGGTGCTGTTCAATATCTTTATAGATGATCTGGACATAGGGATTGAGTGCACCCTCAGCAAATTTGCAGATGACACCAAGCTGGGTGGGAGTGTCGATCTGCTGGAGGGTAGGAAGGCCCTACAGAGGGATCTGGACAGGTTAGATAGATGGGCCGAGACCAACGGCATGAGGTTCAACAAGAACAAGTGCCGGGTCTTACACTTCGGCCACAAAAACCCCATGCAGCTCTACAGGCTGGGGGAAGAGTGGTTAGAAAGCGTCCCGGTGGAAAGAGACCTGGGGGTGCTGATTGACAGCCAGCTAAACATGAGCCAGCAGTGTGCCCAGGTGGCCAAGAAGGCCAATGGCATCCTGGCCTCTATTAGGAATAGAGTAGCCAGCCGGTCTAGAGAAGTGATCGTCCCTCTCTACTCGGCACTGGTGAGGCTGCACCTTGAATACTGTGTCCAGTTTTGGGCCCCGCACTTCAAGAAAGATGTTGAGGTGTTGGAGTGAGTCCAGAGGAGGGTGACCAAGCTGGTGAAGGGTCTGGAGGGTCTGACCTACGAGGAACGGCTGAGGGAGCTGGGGTTGTTTAGCCTAGAGAAGAGGAGGCTCAGAGGTGGCCTTATTGCAGTCTACAACTACCTGAAGGGAGGTTGTAGTGAAGTGGGAGTTGTCCTCTTCTCCCGGGCAACTAGCGATAGGACAAGAGGACATAGCCTCAAGCTTCGCCAGGGGAGGTTCAGGTTGGACATTAGGAAGAATTTCTTTTCAGAAAGGGTCATTAGACATTGGAACGGGCTGCCCAGGGAGGTGGTGGAGTCACCATCTCTGGATGTGTTTAAGAAAAGACTGGACATGGCACTTAGTGCCATGGTCTAGTTGACATGGTGTTGTCAGGGCAATGGTTGGACTCGATGATCCCAGAGATCTCTTCCAACATGGTTGATTCTGTTGATTCTGAATGTATTGAAATTGGGAACAAGTCTGAAATCCATTCTGCACTCTGTGATGCTGTTTCTGCCACCCTGCTGTATACCTTCCAGTTTGACTTCCCCAAGGGACAAACCGGGTCCTGCACACCAGTAGTGCTTGGAAGTGGGCTGTACAAACCTTGAGGTTTGAACCCAAGAGAGCTTTGCACCTAAAAAGAACTTGTGTTTTGTGCAAACATAGTACTTAAGTATATCCACAGCCTCATTTTTGAGAGAAACTGTAGTTGACTCAATGGCTCCAAAAATATTCTTAAAATTTTGGATCCAGGTTGTATATGATTTTTCAGAAAGTCACCACAGCTGAGGGAAATCAGCTGTTTGGTTGTTGGACAGTAACTTAGACCATTGGATTTTTCTACTGTCAAAGTGTTGATGGAAATGTGAAGCTCTGGGGACTGTAGCACAGCTACATATGGAAGTTGCTTCACATTCAGCTTTCTAGAGCTGAAGCGACTCCCAAAAAATTGAACAGGAGGCTAGAAATGCTACTGCTTTATCCCTTTGAGAGACATGACCACCTTTGTGCTACATGGTCTTTTCTGCACGGGGGCAAGTCTATGGATTCCTTAACATCATGGTCAGTGTTTTATTTTGTAAGGAACAAAATAACAGAATGAGCTTTGAATCTTGGTCATGTTTAGCCCTACAAAAATGATAGGCCTGATGTAAGATAATCATTTGGTCTGTGTTCCATATTTACCTGTAGAGCAGTGTATAGTCTTCATTTATTGCACAACATATTTTGGGATTTAAATGGGTTATATATGCATTAGTACATGTAGTATTATATATAATATTCATAATAGTTATAAATTAGTTCATATATAATGATACATATCTCTATAATAGTATATAATATGTACCACTAAATATAATATCATGTATCATTTTGGTAATTAGTCCTACAGTGTATTTTCTGTTTATGTAAAAACAAAATACGACAAAATCTATTGCATATATGAAACTTTTTCCAGCCATTGGCACTTAGAAATGCCTTTACGTGTTGTGTTCCTGGTAATAAAATAATCTTACTAAAATAGCAAAATTAGTATCAGATTTCTTCAGACAATGTTGTCTGATTCGAGGTTTATTATACCTTAGAAAGGTAGTGCCTGTAAGTCGAGGCCACAGAGACTGTTACTTCCCTGAAAAAGAATTTGAGAGTTGTGAGAATATTCCCAATGCAGAATAGGTACTGCTGAGGTCATTCTTCCACTTGGAGTTTGAAAGTAAACCCTCACACACATCCAGGGCCCTTCATAATCGGGTGGTTCCATGCGGAATGAAGTGTCTTAGTTAAAGCTTAATAGGAACCCAAAAGAAGAATCTGTTTCATCCTGCTGCTTTGCAAGGTTTGTTAACTACACAGCTTTCTAAAATAACAGTTGGAAAGTAAACCTGCTAAATATCTCTTCTTGCTTCCAAAGGTGCTGATCAAGCAGATATTCATTTTATGTTTAATTACATGATGTTGCAAGAAGTTACGAAATTTTCCTGGAAAGAGTTTGGGATGTGAAGGAGTTCCTGCAAAGCAAATTATTGTTGAAATATTTACTGTTATTCTATTTAAATATATGCTTCTTCTCTGAAAAAGTGCCCTAGAAATACTTACTTTTAAAATATTTCATTAGAAATATTACTTTCTGGAAACCAAGGCTGTCTCACGTCAGCTGTGCAGATTTCAGAAGGAGGGAAAAAATACAAGATTTTAGGATTCTTTTTATAATCCCATCATCCCATCTCTTGCCTTATCTTTTCACAGATGATACTATGATGATTTAAACTTTGGTTAGACCCTGTTCAAAACCTTCTCATGAAACACTTATGAAAAGCCATGTTTTCAATTAAATTATTTATTTATATTTGTGGAAAATGTCTTTTTCCGAGATTATTTTAAGTCTTTTTATTGGAGGACTAAAAACTTTGCAACATCTTTTTGAGAGGTTTCACTTGGTAGGAGGTGGAGAATTTTTATTTAAGTACCAAGTATTCCTGTGACGAGGGAGGGAAAAGACATTTTCTTGCCATTGTCTGGTCTAATGCTCTACAATTTTCCCATGTTATTAATAGGTACTTTTTATCCCTAGAGAGAACCTTTTAGAAAAGAGTGAGCCAGGTTTTCATCTCTCTAGGACACTATGAGGCCCAAAGGCCTGGTATTTTCAAAAATAACCTGGGAGTTTCTCATTTTTGCAACAGCTTGAGACTTTTTTGTAGTTACTGAACTCCTGCCCATTGGAGGGTACTTCAGCATGCCTTGATGATGTTGTCATTTTCTAGCTCTGCTGTAGCAGCACATCTCTGGGAGCTAGGATATCAGAACTACTCAAGGTTTATTAGCTCCCATCAAGGCACCAAGAAATATGAGAGCAGGGGTGAAGACTGAAATGGAGAAAGCTCATTTCTCAGCTATGTCTCCTGCATGGCCTTGTCTGCCCTCAAGGTCACCTCTGTCTGCCAACGGACTTTGTGTGGCAGTGACTCCCCAAAAATCAACCTTTTGTTTTGCTTTGCTTTACTGTTTAAGGACTTGCGATTTAAAGATGAAGCAAAATTAAAAGCAGATTGTAGTAGTGTTGACTGTGTTTTGTTTTGCTTTCCTTTCTTGTCCTTATCTGTCTCTTCTCCTGCCATTTATTTCCCTTTATGTGAAATCAGTGGTAATGTCAGGTGCCAAGTAGATACTGGTAGAGACTGACAGCCTTGGTTCTGCCAGAGCAGGAGCAACACACATTCCGTGGGCTATGTTCCTGAATTTTCTTTAAGATAAACCATATCTATGTGTGAGAAGGTAACGGAGACTATTGGGTGGGGTTTCAGTGGGCACCGGCTTCTATTAGTAGCTCTGCAATGTGGGAAACAGACTGAGATTGGCAAACTTCTTTCATGTGATCCACCAAAAAACCATCACACAATCACAAGTCGGTCACAACCAACCTGGACTGGATTTCAGCCAGTCTTTCTTGTTCTCTGTTCTTGGTCCCACAGGAATTGCTGACATTTTCTGGAAATTTTTGAATCTATTTCCTTTCCTTACCTGCACAGTTCTTCTGCTAAATTAAACTTGGTCCATTCACTCCCATCATTCATTTAATCTTTCTATCCTCTTTTCTGAAATTACAGTACCTTTGCAGAATTGCAAATCTTTGCTTTTACTGCTGACAGAATGAAGTTATATTTCTGACACATGCCTATTTCTAAATCTTAAGACAAAATCCCTGTTCATTGCTGGATGACACATGCGGTTTTCTGGCTGCCACTCAGAGCAGGAACATCTTGTCAGAGATCAGACTGCAAGCCTGCCTGCTGAAGATGCTGTCCCTAAGAACCTTTTATATCCAAACTGAAAACACATGTAATTGCTAAACAAACTTGAATTTGTTTATTTTGTAATATACCAGCAGCTGTTTTCTTGTATGATGTCCAGGATTTCTCCAGCCAACCTGCTTAATAGCGTAGAATTCTGTTTCCTTGGGTCAGTTTGCCTGCTTTATTTGTTTTCTTTTCTTTTCAACCTCTGTTGTGTGAGTTGTAGTCACTGAAACAACTGTATTTTCCTGAAGCTTTAGGCAGAACCAAGCAACTTATTTCAGGAATAAAGACGGAAATAAACTCTTGTGTTCATTCAGTTAAGAATATGAAAAACATTAGACCATGACATAGATTATTACATTTCCAGGATACTTAGTGCAAGGTTTCTCACTTAGCTCTAGTGGTCTGTTCGTAGATGGATGCTTTGTACACATGGCGTTGTGATCAGCTGAGGAAGGCTAGCTCCCTCAACCATTTAGTTTTATCCTCTGTTTTCTTGCTGAAGAGAGCAAATCTTGGTGGTTTTTTTTTTTATCCTCATCTAAGGAGATTCTCTGTTTTGAGATAAGAGCATCTTAGGCTCTCACTGGGGAGACGAGCTCACCCAGACATTCTTCGCATCCCAGAATCAGGCCCTTATTAGTGAGCCAGAAATGTCCAGAGGATCTGATGCAACTGTGCAGCGTAAAGGTGAAGGTCAGATCCAGGCTGTTGGAAAGCAATCCGTCAGCTTCAATGGAGCTAAGATCTAACCGTATGTATTTCTTGACTATAATTGGTTTTTTTAGCCAAATGTTGATTTGCATCACTCTTGTGAAGCATACAAGATGCTGGAGTTAGAAGGCCAAAGCAGGGACACTCACAGGTGTAGATGGGGAACTGCTTTCCACAAGCCAGCCAAAAAGTTAACAGTATGCTTTTTTTGGATAGTCAACCATCTAACTGCATTTATGTGACCAAAATTTACGTGCATAATGTAACATTTGTCTGAAACAGCCATCTTGCACTTTCACTAACATCATGTTCCTGTCTCCATCAGAAACTTAGTGTGTTTTGTTTGGCCTCCGTTCCTAACAGAGTAAAACAGAAACTCTGGGAGACGAGTTATCTCTGTCAGACTTCTAAATTGCTTGATCATTGACCAGTGTGTTTTATTGTAGCACTGTATTTTCTCACATGAATTTTTAAAACTAAAACAAAACAAACAAAAAAATCCTACTATGTTAATGGTTTAGTAAGCAACTAAAATGAGACTGCTTGTTTCCTCTTGTATTCTTTCCTCACTCTGCTGCTGAAGATATGTTCCCTTCTTTCTAGCACCAGGCATTGAGAGAATGACCATAAGTGACAATCAGGCGATCTAAAGACTTTATATTTCATGCTACATTCTGTTTCTTACTTTACAGTTATTATAATTACAATATATTTCATATTATATTTTGCTATGATATATAATACATACTGATACAGTTGAACTCTACCATTCCTTAAATTAGCAGTTCTCTAAAAAAGAAAAGTCCTGAAAGTCCTGAATACCACCAGTAACAGCTTCGTAGCACAATATGGATCCCCGACCCAAGCAGAAGTAATTATCCCCTATAACTAAGATCAATGAAGAGAAACTAACCACAACAATTGCTTGTTGTTTGTGTTATAAAGATTTATGCTTTGCTTTACATACAGGTTATGTTCATAAAAAGTGCGTAAAACAGTTTATAAATAATTAAACTCTATGGCTTATCTGAGTCCAGCAATTCAATGACTTGCATATAATTTATGTTTAATGTCTTTTAACTCTTCTAGAAGTTACTAGAACAGAAGCATATAAAATTATGTGATGTATGAATTTCGTAAATCATGTCTACAACTTTTTTAATGTTTTTTTTATAAGATTAATTTTTTTGCTAAATAAGGGTGCAACTGTAGTAAGAGATTTCACCATGTAGCTAGCACTAAAATTAGCTCAACAAAAAAGAGAATCCAATTATGTAGTTCTGGGGATTGAGTATAAGTGATGCACATGCTACTGTGCATGTCAGTGTGTATGCATGGGTTAAGTTTAAGATTTCTTGTATGTTCTTGCCACATTCGACCACGTATACTCTGACAATATTCTAAAAGTTATTACTATACTATATCTTTGGTGCAATTTAGTCTTTTTTAGATTGTGTTTGGAATCAGCATGTTTATTTGGAAGTTATGAAAAACAGCAGCAAAATAAATACAGAGTAAGTGAAATTATGACAATGTAGAGGATAATGTAAGCATATATGATGAACCATAGAGTAAAATAATTGCTAGAGGTCTTAATTAAGATGAGAACAGGCAGCGTTAATGAAAAATAAAGGCTGATCAGTATGTTAGTTGTCACAGTCAGCCTGATTTAAGCACTTTCAGAGCCATTGAGCTGAAAACATTTTTAGAGCATAACACAATGGAGAGGTCATTGTATCAGACTGAACATTTTGCAGAACAGCACTATTAAGAGATTTGTGGTAACTAGATGGCAGACTGGATTAATGTAGTAGACTCACACTCAAATCTCTCCTAGTCCAGAAACAAAAATGGATGTGGATGGTAGGTCATGTAACAATGTCTGCCACTCTCCCGTGAACAATCTTTTGTAACTGAAAGTCAGAAAGAATCCAGGAATGCAATAGGAGAGAGTTTCTTAAGTCATATTTAAAATACTGAGAGAGGATTTAATTTTAGATTAGTGTTTTCCTTTCTTAAGTGACATTTCTCTTCCTGTTTATAATATATTTTCCATTGGACTCTGTTTTGCTGTCTTTTTGTAAAGTGAATTTGCTGAGAATGTGTCTGTGTTTGAAAGGTTTATTTTACTGTCTGCCAGCACTGCCGAAGAGAACATGCACCCATTTTTGTGCTAGGCCTTAGAGACTACCTTGAGTAGAAGCATATTAAATTAAGATACTGCTTTTATTAACAGTTAACATGAAAAACATAGAACCTTTCAATGCTGGACATTTTAGTGTCATGATGATAAAGTAAGGATTTTTTGGGATACAGACTTCTCCTTTGTCAACATTTAGTCTTTCCCTTGATTTGGGAACTATGGTTTGTCACTTGCCCCATAGTCACATCAGTTCTAGAAGCTGGGACACACAGATCACTGCAAAAATCAAGAGAAGCAGCTAGGAACAACTCCTTTTGTTCAAAACCAGAGTGATGCACTCGCACACACGACAGGAAAGAGAGGAGGGCCACACGGCTGTGTCGTAAAAGATGTAGGTCTGCAAATACTTTCTAGTTAAGGCTCAGGTGGAAGATCCGTTGCCTGATATTTTGCCCAGGCCATGAAACGTACTGAAGTAAAACTGCTGTGGGCATAATTCTGTACTGTCTTGGGAAAGGCCTAGAATAATTCCATCGGCGTTTCCTGTCTCTTCCCTCATTCTGCATTACGTTGGTCAGCTCTGGGAAGGTGAAGCACAGGGCACTCCTCCGGATGCTGGGGCCCTTCTGCTGAGTTGGGGCTTATGGTGATTAAGAGAAAAACTTCAAACACATTTAAATGAGCAGCAGAATCCCACCCAATTTTTCCATGATCGTGTGTTTTACCTGAATGACTAAGTTTTCCACTCATCTCTACAAATCATAGAATTGTAGAGTCATAGAATGTTTTTTGTTGGAAGGGACATTAAAGATCATCTGGTTCCAAAATCAAGCTGTTTGGCCTTGATTGTGCCAGTTACCCCCAGAAGGAACACAGCCTTTTTGCTGGAGCTGTGCTCTGCCTGTCCCTGGGGAGAGAAGCCTTCTGGCTGCTTGCACATGGCAGCGCCAGTGGGTCTGGAAGCACGCTGCCCGCCTCCCTTTTGGGTTGCCCTTTGTCCTGGGGCACTGAGATGCTTAAAAAACATCCCCCCTTAACATCGGGGGAATTTTTTCCAAGCTGTTATTCACACTTTTGGCTCCTTATGTAAAAAGCATGTGCACATTAGGTAGCTGCTAAACATTAACTAAAATAAGGCAAAACTGTTTCTCAGGAGGTGATAGTGAGGTGACAACTTGGACATTTTACTACTCCTGTGATAGCAAGAGTGGTGTGCAGCCAGCAGACCAGTTGTTTTACTACCAGCAGTGCACTTCATCGAGTTCCAGTATATGAAAATACATGTGAGGTGTTTTATGTATTTCTAGTTCATTTTAGAGTCTCGACCACATCTGCTAAAGAGAACACTGAACGAAGTCATTTTAGGAGTATTTTTCTCTCCCATTTATATGCATTTGTATAGCAAACGAACTAGTATTAGGAAGGTATTTAGCATATTTTTGTATTTTTAGTGTGATTTATATGCTATATCATAAAAAGTTCAATGTTGTCTGAACAGTCAGCTTTCAAAAAAGTAAATCTTATCTATCAACAATGATTCATAAATCATTTGTGTATGTAGATTGATACAGAAGACATCTGGCCAAATATGCTATTTGCTGAAAAATTAAAATTTGGAATGATTAAAACTATTTGCAAATTGACACAAATTTGGTTTAGATTACATTTTTAAACCAGCCAAAATATTTATTTGCTGCGTTTTTATTTAAGTAATTTTTCAGGACAAAACAAAATTTTGTTCAGGAACTTTTCGTAATTTAATTCTTAGGGATTTTGAGAAATACTAGAATATAAATGAGAAGTTTCATTGTGGATGAGTCCCTGCTCTTGACTGAAAAATAATGGTCTTTCATTTCACTAGAAAAACTTAAATTTTCTGAAAAAATGGTTTTCATGCTTAGGAGATTTCTATGGTGTTCTTTTCCGGCTAAACATAGAACTGAAACAGTTCTTCTACAGCTCCAACTACCTGATGCATACAATAACTGAAATGGTTAATGCAGTAACTGAAATATTCTGGTCTATACACACAAATACCAGCATAAAATTCTGCTTTGTCTTTCACTTTTGTTTCAGAATGTAATAATTCTGATCTTTGATTTCTCATGCTGTTTTTAGCAGTGCACAATTTCTGTCTTCCCAAGTGATTTTAACAGTGGCAGATATTCAGTGTCTGTAAGTAAACACTGAAAATCACTTGCTTCATTACGCTTCTGGGCCATTAAATATCTTCTTTCATCTGTCTAATTCCTCTCTTCTCATTGCCTCAGCAGTGTGACTCAATCAGGCATGTGTTATCTTTCCCAGATCCTTTTCTGAACATAGCGTAGTGCACAGGAATGCAGTTTGTCAAACACATTGTGTCTGAAATCCTTTGTTGGGAGAAGTGGAGAGAAAGAGATTATAAAATGCCTCAGAACCTTCAATAAGGCTGTTCCCAGGTTTTTTATATCTGTTCAACCAAACAAAACATTCATACCTCACTTCGATGTATAGGGTGGTATAGTATAGTGTGTGTTACACCTTCCAATAGCATCTGTTGTCCAGGCTGCAGTTTACAGAGAATAACTTATTTTGTGCTTTGGCAAGTTTTTAGACTCATCCAGGCTAACACAGAGGGGAATTTAGAAGAGAGAAATGTATCCGTTGTCTATAATGTTGGTTTTCATAGACTGTGAGATTTAAGATGCTGATATTTTTTGTAGGAGAGCTGAACAGAAGTACCCACTTGGACTGGTGATGCCTGTTTTCATTGCTCTGATAATATAAACCTTTCTGATGTAAAGTTGAGCAGCACAAGTAACTTCTGAAGCTCTTAGCTTCTGTCAACCTGAGGAAACCTCTGACTGACTTTCTGTAGCATTTCCTCCTCGGAATTTTGTACACAAGGTTTCTTAGTAGCTGTCTTATCGCTAATCCTTTTATTTGTGTTCAATTAAAAACTATTCTGTATGCAGAGAAACTTTTGCTCAGATTCATCATAAAGCCTTGACACTTGGTTTCAAGTATTTGATAGCGTGAGGTGCTCAGCCTAAAGGCAGCGTGTGTAGATGCTGGAGGTAGCAGGTACATTCGTGTAGCTTCTCTGAGAATAAAAAGGGAGGGCAGTGACCATTTTCACCTTTGGAAGCAAAAACTTTGCAACAGCCCTGAAAAAAACATTTATTTACAATATGTCATCACTGTAGGTTTAACTAACATTTTACACTGGAGTTGTTTTGAGAAATTAGCCTAAAATGGGTAGGAGTAGCCATATTACAAAGTGACAAATGAGCTGCTGAGTCCGCACTGATGTTGCACGCACCAGTGTTTTGGAGAATACATGCTGTTTTCACAGTAGTAAGCTGAGTTACACTGTGAATTCTCTGTCAGTGTACTCTGAATTTGTTTCTCCTTTCCAAGTCAGATGTGCAAGCGGAAGTCTGGGAAGGCTTTGTAATGCAAATCTATCTAACCTTCGTTCACACAAGGAATGCTAGATGCTGACCCATAAGGACTGAGTTCAAGATTTCTGTGAATATGTGGGATTTGAATTAACTTGGTAATGAAAGCCTCTAAGAGCATAAGGCGCATTCAGTATCTAAATCACTTACGTGGTTTAGAAAGCTAAAATTGGCCCTATGATGATTAAGAGAAAGCTGGCTGATACTGCTCCTTGGCATAAACATTAACAGGAATCCACCCATGACACTTAGACATTTGTTGAACGGCTGGTATGCTTTGTTTAATATAGTCAAGGAGAAAAGTGGTAGTAGGTTTGTTGGAGATTGGCTGTGCTTATGAGGGGTGACACAGGTAATTGAGATGGTGATAGCGAAGACACAGATCCAAGCAAAAATGCTCAGATATAATCTTTGGTAGATTTTGTGTGTTAGAGAATATAAAGCACATTAACAGGCAAATAAAAATGCACCAGACAGTAACAACCATTACATTTATACATGGGAAAAACAGCACTGAGCTCAGTTATTGAACTCTGATAATCACCTGTGGGACAGACAGTTTCCTGGAGTATCCTTTGAATCCATTATATTTTAATGAAAGATTAGAATATGGATATGGAAGAGGGAAATCACAAGTCCTGGGTTTCTAGATGCAGCAGAGACACCCTATATTCCACAGTATTACTTGTTGTATTTGCCCCAGAGGAGGTTTGTCCTTTATTACACTGTTTTGTTGATTGTATACCTCTTTTCAGCTGCGTTCTTTTGCCTTGTGGCACACAGTCCAGATGCAAAATAAAAATTACAACTAAAATTACTGGAGGACTGGATGTGTATAATTATTTTGTAATTTTATTTTGGTACTAATATTTTCCATTTTTCTTTATTTTTTTTTTTACAGAGGGTATGAACTGTATGAATAAAGATCATGGGTGTGCACACATCTGCCGGGAGACGCCCAAAGGTGGGGTTGCCTGTGAATGTAGGCCTGGCTTTGAACTTGCCAAAAACCAGAAGGACTGCAAATGTAGGTAGATGAAGATTAAATTTCAAATGCCCCCAATGTCTTATTTTCTTCATTGTTGTTGTTTTCCAGAAGCCAAGAAATCAACTTTCTTTTGGCCAAAGGTGATTTGTAATTCTAATAATTGTTTTTTTCTGTAGAAGGTGTACTTGGGGATGGATAAGAGGAATTGAGTAACAGAACGTTGGCAGTGAATCTGTTAGCAAAATCGTATCAACTTTTTTACCTTCCTATGAATGCAGAAAAGTGAGGGATCAGTTTAATCCAGGCTTTCCTTGTAAAGCAAAACAAATAAAGTATAGAGGATTCTGGCTTGCAATATTTTGAAGGTCCACAATGATTAATGCATCAATAAATCTACGAATGCGTTTAATGATAAATCCACTAGAATTATCAAATTAAGAGTGTTAATTCATCTTTTTTAAAAGGGTAGAAATGTTTGCTCTAGTCCTGATTCCACTGCACACAGGCTACTTTTCTTGTTATTACTTGGAAAACATGCAGCTGTATCATATATGTACTGTTCTTCAAAGAAGAACCCTGAATGATGTATTTTCAAAGCTGGGATGCTGAAGATATAGTCATTAGCCCACAAAATTGGAAATTGTTCTGTGTAGGTTAAAATAATTGACTCTCTGTAATTCAACATCGTCATGTGAAAGCTTCCAAATCACATAGGGGTCTTTCTGATGGCTTCAGTGAGTGTTAGATCTGACTCCAATAGCTTGCTTTCCTGCTTGGTATCTTTGTGAGAGACAAAAAAAAAAAAGGTGCAATAAACCAACATAAAACATGTTTTGTGCTTTGCATAGGGACAGTAGTTTTGTGATAGCCTTTCTTCCACTTCAACTTTTTTCTTCCTGAGATCCCCACTGTATAAACACACTTAGATTATATTGGTTCCCAAATACAAAGTCAAAAGAATCACTTTTGAATATCATCAGGAAATGCCACAGGATATTGTACAGCCTGATTGCTTCTCAGTGTTAGGCTACACAAAGCCAAAGGCAAAAGCAGAGAGAAAAAATTGCCTTTATGGTAATTTTCATTCTCAATGTTTATTAGAAGTGAGCACTGCATGCTGTTAATTGCAGCGCAACATCAGCTACATTGGTAAAGTGGGAGAGGATGTTTATGTATGTTGTTTATTATTTGTTTCCACAAATTTGTACATTCCTTAGGAATTACATTATCCTTTTTCATAGTGAGATGGTGCAGGAGAATTAGGGCCTTTTCTAGAACAGTATTTCTAAATGTCTCAAGGTTTAACAGAGTTAAAAACTTGAATTAATTCTGTGCCCTGTGGTGTTCAAATTGTAGTTGGAAATATAATGAACTTTTGCTGACAGACCTCTAAGTAGCGATGCTGAGTTTTTCAAGGCTACAGAGATTGCTGCAGAATACACCGACCCCTAAACCCACATGTTCCAGAGTCTTACTTAAAACAACTGTACTTCTAGCCTGTCCAAACGCAAAGAAGTATAAAGCTGTAGCCAGATAGCCTGGGACAATAGTTGTGAGATTACAGCAGGCTATTTATAAAGGTCTAGTTCTGAAACCAAATCTTGACTTCTAGAAAAAACTTTTTCACGGCTAACTGTTTCAGTGGAATTGGTTTAAATCTTGAGCTACAGCTTTGCAAGTACTGAGTAGAGCTGTGTTGAAAAGCTGAAAAAGAGACACTTGCCCCTTGTCAGCCTGGACTGGTTCTGTAGTCCTGTATACCGGGGACTGGTAGGATCTGATATACCCTGAGTACATCCCTGTATCCCTCTCAAGTATTCTGATTTATCTTGGTCCCTCGAGGAGACTATGCCTTTCAGGGTTTGTCAGAGCTTGCTTCTCTGTTTGTTTTATGTGAACCTGTGGCAGAGAACCAGTACCTCACTAGGTGAATTTTTATCAGCCAGTTTGCAATTGAATCAGAATACTGGGTGGGGTTTTCAGACGTTTTGGCCCAAGTCCACTAGTAATGAGACGTGTGTTCCTCAAAGGAAAAAAAGATGTTAAAATAAGTTAGAAAGCATAAAAAGTTAGAGGGAGGCTCCCTGCTTTTTATGCATGCATTACCAGATTGTCATTACATCCTAATTACACGATAACGTATCACCTGACCATATCATCACATGCTAATAAGGCGGTCACTATTGGTGTCTTGCTTCATTCAGTGTCCATGATGGTCAGTGCTCATTAAACAGGTTTTTGTTCAATAGCTTCCTCTCTATAATTCAGTGTCATGGCTTGCCTGCTGCACAATATTTAAACCCTATAACATAAAATTTTTAATTTCCTCATGGATTTTCCCACGATACTCATTACCGTAATATCGAAGTGCTTTGTAGGCATTGGTAATGTATTTTCAAAACATTCTTGTCAAGTTAAAAAGTACTGTTTTGCCTGTCTTACAGATGGGAAATGAATATAAAGATGTTAATGTCAAAGTCATTTAGTAGTGATAGGTAATTAACAAGAACCACCCAGCACCCTGCTCAGCATTTATAGCACTTTAGTATGATCAAAGCCAGGCTCCCAATGGCTCCAGCTGTAGTTGCAAATGCCATGGAGAAAGGAATACAATATTAGTAACCTGTAATAGATGCGATTCAAGTGACTTGCCAGGTCCTAAGTAGAAATTCCATGGCAGGGGCAGAAACAGATTAGAGTGTTTTAGGGCTCTATTAACTGTCTGAACAAGACCATCCTTTCTTGACAGTCCCTTTCTGATTTACTACTCATTCTGCAGCAAATGAGAAAAGATTCTCCAGCTGTTTCCACAGGCTTGACTTTCCTCAGCTCCACTGTGCATTGAATAAAACAGGAGTGTTTTCTGCATTTGTCATTAAGGATGGTTATCACGATACAATAAGTCTATGTACCAGAACTCTGGGATTTTGTAGCTTTTGAGTTCTTAATATTGCTATCTTAATGGTCTGTTAGCGTGAATTTTAAACATGCAACTTCTCAGTTGAAAAAAAAAAGTCTTGCCCACCATGCTAGGAAAACACAGAAGCATTAAGGCTCGAAGGGACCTCAAGAGGTCATCTAGAAATACACCAAGCAGAGTCATACAGATCTATACATAATTCCTCAGAAGAGCTGCATCCTTTACATCCAAAGCAGCAGTAAACTACCATCTTCTGTGTACACGAGAAGAGGAATATGCTTTGTCAGTGATTTTCATAGATACTTGCTGGCAGCAGAAAGAAGTGACTTACGAATAGTGAATTCAGTTCCAGATTACAGTGGAATAACAGGGGAAATAACCTCCTCTTTCTATATCTGTATCCATGATAGATTTTAAGATCCTGCTTCTGAGCATGATTGCATTAGAAATTTTTTATAAACTGAAGATCTTTTCCCCAAACATGAACAAACCAAGACATTTTTTCTTAATCTCATTGTTAGCTGGATCAGTTTAGTTGCAACTTGAAAAAGTAAGAGGAAACCTAAAGCAGATACACATACCTGCAAGTTTCAGCCTAAAAGAAATAATTCTGGCAGTTATAAAAAAGTGAAAGCTGAATCTTTTAATGAAAAATGCTGGATAACCTTAACTACAGCTATTTCTATCTGCCCCCTCCGATAGTAATGATTTAAGTGAGCAGGAGGCCTAGTGCTAAGTAATTCTAAAAATCCTGTCTGGTATGTTTACAATAAAATGCCGTCCCACCTACACCAAGTGGAGCTTTTCAGCTTCTGCTGACAGTGTTCTCATGCAGCTATTTGCTGTCAGTACAAAGATCTCCAGAATGTGAAAAAGTAAGGCCATACTAGAATAAATAATGCAAGCAATGTTGCATGCAGAGCTTTATCACATAGAAAGAGATGCCCATATATTTATATAAATTATATATTTAATGGCAAATTTAGTTAAAAAACAGTGCAATTTTTAATTTCTCTGGAATTACAATGTGCTGGTTCGAACTATTGCAGAAAGCCATCTTACAAAAACAAAAGATCTGACTTGTTGCAAATTCTGTGGCATCTGAGCAATAATATATCTCAATCTACATGCGGACAAGATCAGGACATCGTCATCTTAGGGGACTTTTTGGGTTAGTGGGCACTAAATGATAGATTTAATATTTGGCCATATGTTTCCCAATACTCCTTGTCATGGGCATGTCAGATGGAAGAGACCAGAAAAAGGATTATATGAAAGTTCAGAGAAGCACTGAAAGCAGGATTTAGCCTGTGGAGTGAGGCTGAATTTTGGTATTTTTATCTTCTGGGGGTTTTAGCATGGAACATCAATATCATTATTTAGTGGTATAAGTACATTAAAATCCTTTTTGTTTTTTAAGATGTCATTCCTCTTCCAGAAAGTTGTTTCTTATCTTTCATCATCAAAATGTCATTTCAAGACTAGTCCATATATCTCTATGGATGTAAGCACTGGCCCACGTGCAAAGCTGTGTCTCAGGAATGCTTAGCCCAGCCAAACTGAATAGATGCTGCTGCTTACAACATAGGCAGGTGGACAGTTAGGGAGATTCTGCCATGCTGCCAGCCTGCAGGCCCTGAAAGGTGGCTGGCCAGTTCAAGAACCTGAGCATTATAGTTAATGAAAAGAATTAATCTTGTTTGAAGACTATTTGAAGCACTGATGTCAGGGCTTTGGCTCAGAATGCCCCGTAGCTCTTCATTCATTGTAGAAACAATGTTGGGAGGACAGACTGGTAACTTGGCCACAAGCATTAGACACCTTACATAGATGGTTTGCATCTTTGTAGGGCTTGTGTGCTGATCCTACTCATGTTTGTAGCCAACACGAACAAAGCCTTCTCTATGAGATGCTAGTTTTAGCCAGTTGTACAGGGTGTTTCTTCCACTGAGGGAAAGAGCCCAGCACTTTGATTGCATTTAAGACATGCACAAATGCTAAAGCAGTGTCAAAAGCAATGGTTTTACTCTGGTTTTAAATCTGCTGTGAGTGGATAAGTATATCCGAGTTCTAACAGATACATGTATGTTCTCCTTTGGTAAAAAATAAAAAATAAAAATTACTTACTCTTTTCCATCCCTTTTATGATAACATGATTTATAATATTTGAAAGTGATGTGTCTATCAGAAGTTACCATTTTGCCTCTTTTTGTTTGCCTTTTTAATGTCGCAGACTCTGAATGAGCACGCAGTCTTTTGCATAGCTGTAGAATCCAAAGCTATCAGAAATAATTTTTAGAAGAACACTCTGAGATTTCTCATTAATTTTGCTTTAATACTTTCTGACAAAAATGGAGTAGATCTGGATGTACCTTTGCTTTTAAATAATTTTGGTTTTCTTCCTCTAAGAAAGAGAAACTTCTCACTGTGTCAGTGTCACAGAATTAAGGCTGGGAGGAAACTGAAATGACATATTTTACAACTGGGTTTTGTACCAGTTTCACCTGCAGAGCTGTCAGGCTCCAGAATTTTGTCTCAAGTTGCTTAAAATAAATAAATAAATAACTTGTAGTCTAGACAGAAATTTGAATCCTTCAAAAACATGATTTACTAATATTTGTAAGAGACAGGAAAAGGAACTGACCTACATCTGTGTTCATTGACTGGGTAGAACAGGAACCAGTAACTTTAGTATACAGGGAAACTATAAGTGTGTGATTCTGCAGGATTTACTATAAAACCCATCAGTCTAGTGTGATTTTTCATACAGGGTCAAGAAGGAGGGGAGGATAAGTAGATGGCAATTACCTTATCCTGGATTAGCTCTGCCAGTGCTTGTCCAGTACCGTGGATATTGCAAGCAGCTGCCTTCTGTACCACTTATGGCCCCTGCTCGATCACATCCCAGACACAGCTGGCCAGAGGAGAGCTCATGTTTGCGGTCAGGCTGCAGTCAGCTGATTCAAACAACCTCAGTCTGTTCCTCTAGCTCTGAGCTAAGCTGCAAATCAGTATTTCTCTACCTACCTGCAGATTAAGCAAGAAGTTACTGTTGCGCACATAATGTGGCGTAGAGAGGGAGCCATAAGAAAAAGATTAATCCCAAAAAATTGCAAATCAAAGAATGGGCAAAAAAAGAGAGGTGAATAAGGACAGGCATAGTGTTGAGCAAGGAAATTATTTTTCAGCATTACTGCATCAAAAAGGTGGGAGGTTTAAGAATGGAGAATTGACATAAAATTTTAATTTGTTTGGTTTGCGTCAAAAATAAAAGCTAAATTGTTATTGTGCATTGAAGGAAATGAAATGTTGCTTCCATTTGATGCAAAGCCCAATGGTTTGCTTTATGTATTTTTTCACAAAAAGAAATTAATAGTTAGGTTATAAAACTGGAGAAGGAGAAAGAATGTCTGAGGGTGGTTGTATCTTAGGTGTCTTTTTAAATGTGGTTCCTTGGAAGTTTAGGATTCTTGTGACTTGGAGTATGTGAGTTCAATTCCCTCCTCTGTCTGGTGGGACTAAACCCACAATTCCCATTTTCCAGCCTAGTACCCAAACTGTCAAGCTCCAATAAGGGAATATGGATCGGGCTGCTCTCCAGCTTTCTCATTGGCATTCTTTCCAAGTGGATAGGACAGTGATATTCCTGGGAGGAGAGGTGGGAACACAGGCAGGCCCTCTTCTTGCGGGTTGTTCTTACCACTAGGCCATGAGACTATTCCCTCTCTATCTCTGAACAACACAAGGATTTTATTCAAAGTGTACAATGTGAAGGACCAAGGATGCTTGCACCTGTAGTGGCCTCTGGTGTGTACTCACTTGGGAGATGGACAGTTCCTGCTGTGATCTTTGCCAGACTTCAGGAACTGCGGGAGTAAACTTGTGGTTCGCACACTGGCAGGAGGTTATAATGGGAATTCTGTTGGGTATGCTGTGGTGGGTCTCCCTCAGTTGCTTCCCTTAGAATTGTTCCATTTTAAGCAAAATACTTAAGTGATTACTGAGAGTGGCATGACTATTCAGCACTGGGATACTCACACCAGAGGTGGGATATTTCAGTTCTAGTTACTGTGACTGAAAATTCCAGTCTACTCCGTTTTAAGAAGCTAGCGTTAAAGCAGAGTCACTGAGGTCAGCGGGAAATTATATGAGTTTAGCCCTATTGGATTAGATAGAACCTCAGTTTAGATTTAGATACATGATTTTAAAATCCTGTTAACCGTTATCTTAGTTTTACTGTATATTGCAGTTTGCTACCCTGATCCTTTCTGCTAAGACCGATGTGAGGAAGTTCCTTCTGATTAGTAGGAGTCAGTATTTAAATTACTGTAGTCAGTATTTAGATTACTGTAACATTTCAAAACATTGAAGTCCTCTGAAATGATCAGTATGATATAACCGAATAATGGTATATTGGATTTCCCCTGTATCTGTCAGTATATATATACCAATAAAGAACCTGGTCCAATTACAAATTAATTATTGTTTCAGAGAAGAAAAGAAAAAAAAAAACAACTTGTTTCCTGTTTTATTTTTAAACATTCTTCTACTCTAGGAGGACTAGTACTTGAAATAATAGACTTCAAGACTTACATGGTTCTATTCTTGCTGTTTGGTCTCTGCTTCCTCCACTTATAAAGTGAAGGGGACGGAAAAGAGAAATAGTGTCTATAGACTTGAAAATATATGTCTGTGTTAGTAGACTGCTCATTTCTTCATGCCATATACATCATGGACATGAAGCATGTAGCTTTTAGGAAGAGATGGAATTGGCTAACCACTCATACTAAAATTATGAATACAAATAGACTGGGGAAAAAGTAGCACATGCTTCTTTTTTTCTCTTTTTTACTTCACTGCATGGATTGAGGGTAGGGC
Source organism: Nyctibius grandis (assembly GCF_013368605.1). Lineage (NCBI taxonomy): Eukaryota > Metazoa > Chordata > Aves > Nyctibiiformes > Nyctibiidae > Nyctibius > Nyctibius grandis. The sequence continues at coordinate 82,842,140 of NC_090662.1, forward strand.
GTGAGACAGGAGGCTAAGATAAGGGGCGTCAGAAAGAATAAGAAACGCAAATAACTGCAAATACAAATGTCATGTTGCCTTATGTCTTGGTTTGTTACTGCTCTTCTGTATTCTGAACGGCTCTCAAGACTAATTGGTTTCATTGTCATTTTATTTATATATGCATATATACACATTCATTTGGGGCTTAACTAGTAACCTGTAACTATGGGAATGGAGGCTGCCAGCACACCTGTGATGACACAGATACTGGTCCTGTGTGTGGTTGTCATCAGAAGTATGCCCTACATTCAGATGGCCGAACCTGCATTGGTAAGTACTTTTCTGCAGCGCATTTTATTTTGTATTCCTTATAGAATATATATGTGTACATATGTATGTGTGTGTGTATGTGTGTGTGTGTTTGTATTTCACAGGCGTTTAGGACCATTGCTGAGAGAAGTGTATAACAGCAGTTCCTGGCCGTAGTAGCTAAGGTCACGCTGTACAGAGAGAGAAGCCTTTGTGCATGTTTTGTCAAAATGTTTGTTAATGAAGTATCCCTTTGTTACTTCTTTGTAACTTCTATTTCTTTTCATAACTCTAATAATTTTTGAAGTTGAAAGGTGCAGAACATTTGTAACTATTAATGAAAGTTCAGCCCTTCCGTTCACTTTCATGAGTTAAGACTTCCTTGCATAAGCAAGGTGAGGAAAATTATCCTCTTTTCAAAGCTGTTACCGGGCAAAATTAATCATCATGGTGTGCTTTCTTCCCTGTTGTATGTCTTATGATTCTGAAAATTACAGCATTTGTAGTGAATAAGCTTTCACTCAGATTATCAGTAGGAAAAAGCCATTCAAGAGATGGAGCATCTTGGGAGATGCTATGCAAACATTTATGATTATAAAATACATTATTTGCTTAACACTATTTCTTTCCACTCTGCTTTTTTTAAAAAATAAAAAAAAGATATTTTTGCATACTGCAAGTTAAAATTTGGAAATTCTTATTCACAGGTCAGAACCTAAAATCCATAATGGTTTTCATTAGCATTGTGGTCATGTTGACTTTTTTTGTTTAATTTCAAATTCTTACAAATTCCTAGTAATTTCCTGAGGTTAAAAAAACATGGATGCATATTTATCAGCTTTTCTCTGCTTTATCAATACTGCAAGACAGAGCACTAGAAACCCATGGAAATCTGTCAGTTATCTTTAGTGATCCCTTCGTCAGATCCATGGCATAAAAGTGGCTGCCCAGAGCCTCACTCACTTCTGATGGGTGTGATTACACAAATTGTGTGGTAGGGTGAGCACTGTGTTGGCAGAGGTAGAGCTGAACAAGGTGCAGCACTGTATACACAAGCTATGTCTCAGCTTATGGGATCTCTCAGCTAGTACTTTTGATTAACACAGAGGGCTCCGTCGTACAGTCCCTCTGTTTAAATAACCCTCCCTGAAGCCTGTGGCAGTTCCAGATGCAGAGGATTTGCAAGAGCGAGGACCTTGAGAGTAGGTTTTATTGAATGGATAATTGATCTTCTATTTCTTAGGGTTCACTGATATCCTCGGATTGTTTTATTTTGTCCAGCATGTAAAAATGATTTTAAAAGCTGTGTACACTGCACTTGTTTTTTACTTTTTTTTCCATTTTTTGTGATGTAATACATACAACTCCATGTTACGTTCCTTGGTCTTGTGATGTAAGTCACATATTACTGCCTATGCTGATTTTCTTCCCTCTAAGTAGTTCTTTCTCTTAGAATACTTTTAAATTTTTTAATTTATTTTTACATTTTTATTCCTGCTTTCTGGTGATGGTTCCTGATTGCCTGTCTTGTCTGATAACTGACGTTCATTAATTATTTACAGAGCAAAATTTAAAAAAACTCAAACAAAAGCCTCTATTGCAGCCTGATCCCATCTAGAACTTGTTAAAAACAAAACAAAATAACTTCTTGTTACCACTCAACCATGTAGTGTTGCCACAAACAAAACCTGCCAGCCTCCTCCTCCTCCTCACTTCAGCGATTCCAGTGTTTGCTGTCTTCAGTGGTGTATATATTCCAGGCATCACTGCAAGAATGCAAACTTCTGCAATGCCAGATAAATACTTGTTGACCCTTTGTCTAACATATTTTGTCTTCGTTTGCTTGACTTATCCTTTTATTTTATTTTTTTATGTTTGCTGCATGTGAAAGTCCCCACTTGCATTTTGTTTTTTGTTTTCCTAATAAGCATTTCCCTCTCTGTATAAATCATTTTATTTACCCAGCTGCTGCTTCTCCATTGCTCTCCTATATCAGAAATCTTTATTTTTATTTCACTTACTGATCATCTCTTCCCATACTTGTGACTGTTTCTGTGTATTTCTAATGAAGCATAACCAAACTAAAGTCCTCATTCTGCTGTATGAAACTCTTACATGTAAGATATCAGAGACTACCTCGTAAAATGACCTTTGCTGACGTCATCTTGCTCACTGCATGCTTACAAAATTACTAAATCCTGTTCTTGCAACATCTTTCCTAGCATTGAATGTTTAGCTAGTAGTGTTTCATAGACAAGCAGGCAACCAGCACTGCCCAAATTGATCTTTTTTTGTGTTTGTTTGGTTTGTTGTTTGTTTATTTTTGTTGGTTTTGTTTAATTTGCATGCTGCTGTTTGGTTTCTCCTCACAATGTGTCAATGTGTATGAGACTATGGTGCATCCGTGCCCATCCATCACCGGACTCTTCTAGCTCTCTCTCTGTGTCTCAGTCTTCTGCCTGCCACCTTCAGATCCTGGTGCCACCATTAGCCTGAATCACTTTACAGTTTGTCTGTGGTAGTTTGTTTACCTAGCATCCTTGAATTTTAGTTTTCATCATTAACACCTCTCTGGGGCACTCATGTTAGCTGTCTTGTTCTCCAGTAGGAATCCAGCTTCCTGTATGTGGTTAATTACTTCGTAGTTCACCATTCTTCCTCCTCCCCCTCTTTATTCCTCCTTTCCCCAAACAGCCTTTAATTTTTTCCTGGGCTCTCAAAGGGAATTAACTCTCTAACGGGGATTAGTGCTTTCATGCCTTGCTTCTTGGCTTTGGCTGTGCCATGCCAAGAAACTGTCTTAGGCAGCGGAAAATTGGGCTTGTGATTAACCAACTGCTCCATGTTTGTCCCTTACTTGTGTTTTAGAGAAGGATGAGGCTGCAATTGAGAGTTCTGAGTACAATGCCACGTCAGTAGCTGATGTGGACAAGCGGGTGAAACGGCGGCTACTTATGGGTAACACTTTTCTTCCACTTCCTTTGTTGTGCTCTCACTTTTGTCTGTATGTGTGTGGGGGGGAGGTTCTCTTTTGGTCTCATTTGGTCCCTTTGGTTTTGGTTTGGTTTGTTGTTTTTTAACCTGACTTCATCTGTGTGGACAGGTCACCAATTTTGTTAAGTTCTCATCTGTTGTACTACTTCATTTCTTGTTTTTAAACTTTTTTTCCTAATGCTGCAGCTTTAATGTTCAATTTCTTCTGCATAGAAAGAAGCTTTTGCTATTAACCTTACTTACCTTACGCAAGCTACTTCTTACATGTGATTTGTGTGTGTGTGTATGTGTTGCTGTAGGATTCCTGAAAAATCTCATGTTGCAGACCTGCCTATTGACTTAGAAGTGGATGATGATGATGATATAAAACAATGTTCTATGACATATGTGGTGTTAAATGAACAACTGTATTTGCCTACTTAAAATTTGCAGTACTTTTGATTGAAATGTAAATATTATGACTGGAAATTCATTTATTTCCTTTGTGCAGCTATGTTAGTAACCACTGAAAGATCTTTCCCTAGTGACTAGTGAGCTTCCTTATGTTCTTCTTTCAAGACTGAAGCATGGCTTGTTTCTCTGTGTTGTTGGAGCCTGAGAGTGGAAGGGATGAGGAAGTGCATTGAACAATGAGGATAATTTTATTTAGCGTCTGTTCTCAGTTAACCCATTGAGCACCCGTGTCCTTGTCTTCTTCATGTTACGTTTATGGCCGTTAGCGAGAATGACCTTTTGGGAACAGAAAGGCTAGAGTGGCTGGACCTCTGCCAGACTCTTTTCGTGTGACAAAGAGCACAGGGTAGGACGGACTGCTGAATGATGCTGGCGGTTTGGAGGTTTTCAGGTGGTTTATTACTCTGTATTTTCCATTCTGATGCCCTACTCACCACATATAATTAATTCCACTAGGTTTCAAACATAGTGAGCATTGGTGAGATGTACCCAATGAACTGTTTACAAGACAGGAGTTCTTCTCCCCCAGAAGAGATTCTGGCAGGACAGGATTCTGCTCTCTTCCCTACTGGTCACTATTTCATTTCTTAAAACCATTAAGTCTGTTGCAGACTCTGTCCTGCTAGCCCTTGGCAAGCTGTAAGCATCCACACCTATCTAGAAGGACCACCTCTAGGAGACCAGAAGCCTCACTTTGAATATTTAGCTGATTGCTGGGTAATAGTTGCAGTAGGTGACAATATTTATAAAATTTCGTTTTCATTTGTATCTTGTCACTCATCACAAATCATCTGCTTAACCGTAGGCCAGCATACAACCACTGTGTGGGAAATGGCCTGGTGTTACAACTCTGAAATGGTATTAGATGATAATATTGAGGTAAAATATTTTCCCTCGTGTGAAAATCTGGGCATATATTCTGTATATTTACGTTATCTATGATTGTTAATTTGCAATTAGTTTTCAGACCTAGCAAGTGACCCATACCAATTTATTGTTGAATAATGCACTGTTTAAATTAATTTAAGCTAACAAAAGCTATGAAGCATCTCATCTTCCTTTCTAAAGATGCTATTAACACTTTTAGCTGTAATTTCAGTAAGACCCATAGTCTCACGGGAAGTCAGGAAAAACAATGTGCAAAGGGCCTCTAGACCACTGGAAAATCCAATCTTCTAGGTCTAATTGGTGAGTTTGCCCAGCCACTAACAGTATGTACAATATGATTTAGAGGGACTGAGCAGCATAGAGCACTGCATTGCTGCCTCACCCTCTGATAAAACTAGTTATCCAACCTGAAAATGAGCTCACACTGTTTATAGAAGTCCAGGCAAAGAGAATTAAAAAGTTGCAATTAGCAACAAGCTGCTTAGTTGCACCAGGTCTGCAAGTTCCAAACTGAACATAGAATCTAGAAATAGGTTTAGGGAGAGAGTTAAAAATCCAGTTTGCAAAATACATTGTTTAAATCTTCAGTACCTCCTGTATTAGCAGGTATCGGCCAAGAGCTGAGAGTTTCTGGACATGCTGTGTTTGAACAACTGATTCCTTAGAAAAACATTAACTAGACCTGAAAAGAAATTTAATTAGTAAGTGAGATCTGACTGAGTGGCTTATTACCTAGGGGCTTTTCTACTTGTTTATTTCTACTGATTTCTGATGCTCAGAAAATCCACAATTTATTTTTTGAGTGGAGTCTTACTACATTTCAAAAGTGTAGTGACCTTTCCATGAAATATGATGTGTCTTCAGATGCTTCCTAAACAGCTGTTTTAGAAAGTACTGGAAGGATCCTCAGGAAACTTTGTTACCAGCTTTTGTAAATGGACTGTGATTTTTGACCCTCCTGCAGGCAGTCTTGGGAGAGTAGGAAAAGTAGATGACTTCATGTAATTTTAGCAGTCTGATGAAAGATGCTTTCACTTGCAAGCCCTGAGACGATAATTTCTAGTCCCCTGTCATTTGCTGCATGCTATTAAAATGACTATGATCTTTATAACCCTTAATATCAGCCAAGGCTAAGAATAAGCTTGCATAAGATTACTTTAGGAGAACAGGACTGCTGTCAGACATGGCTGCCTACGCCACTCATTTTGCTACAGCAAGACTGGCTGCCTCTGTAGCTGCAACTGACTCTTACAGGGGTCTGTGTCCTAGTCATGGTGTGGTCCTGTGACTTGTGGCTAAATCTTAAATAGAGAAAAGTAGATAAATACACTTCTTTCCTTCCTGTTAGATGCATTTTTATCTAGATCTTATGGGGCAGACAAGAAACCAGTCTTCTCTGATGATCTACAAGAAACCTTCCTTTAGAGCCATTCAGTGATTCCTAGGAATTTTCATCCAAATTTTTCATAATGTTTGGAAAAGCCCCAAGGGCTTCCAGCTGTCCTTTATCTCCCCTGTTCAGAGAAAAACACTTGGATTCAGAGTAAAAAGTGCTCTCATTAAAGAGATGGCACTGAACAACTTTTCACTGATCAGTGAAGGTTGCACCATATTGCTGTTCATACAGCTCATTTACATTTTCTTCACTTCCCCCTGGGCCATTGCCATTGTAGAGTGGAAAGGGGTGCAGCCTTAACTGTACTCCAGGTGGGCTTCTGGTGAGGTTCTGCCATCTGCCAGAGTTCTGTGGTGGGTGCTATAAACTGGACATTGAGCCATGTATGTTCTGTAGATTAGGAAGGGAAGTGCACATTCATCCTTCAGAAGCGCACACGTCCAAGCACTTAAAACCAGAGCCTTACCATTATCTGTAAGGTACATTTACATCCATCTTGTTACAGAACACCTTGCACTTACTATAAATCAGTAGGGCACAACCAATGTCTTCAGGTCTTCTTCAACATCTGGTATAGTTTATCTTGCAGTTAGCTGAGCACTGCCTTCAGCTCTCAAAATTATGTTCAAGTCTCTGTTTTGTATAGTACAACACAATTTTTTCTGAAAATACATTGAGTATATTTTTTAGGAGCAGTCACAGAGACCTCCCTACTTTCCTTTACCTTCTTTTCCTTGAGAACCTGTTTGCCAGGACTGTTTTTCCTGTCGTAGCATCACGGCATGAGACTGCCCTACCCAATTAGAGGAGTGTGCTAATGCATTTCACATATTGTTCAGTCTAAATCCAGCATCAGTTTGAAGCACAGTATATCATGCCCTGCCTGCCTGGATGAAAGCCATTCTAGTGTGGGCACACAATTTTAGAAGTACCAAATTTCCACTCAATCCTACTAATACACATAGTCTCAAAATATTTTGTCCAGTGCCACATCTTCAGCAATGGAAGTTGCTTTTATTCATGTATCCAGTTTCCAAATCTCTTTTTGCTATTGCAGCCCTGGATAGAATTCATAAGTCCAGTGGCCCCACAGTCTACAACTGTAAAAATGAGTCATCAGGTAGTCTAGTGCTTTATAATTATATGTTGTAAATTATCAGGTCTCACTGGCTTAGTGTTACTCTCTTCTTGGGCACTGTCTTTCGCTGGAAAAGGCTACAGGGTTTTTATAGAGCAATTGGCTGTTGATATCCTGAAGCTTTCTTTTACATAGAACTTGATACTGTGGACACAAAAATAGATTTTATAGCATCAGTTATGCCATTGGGCTGCATCATTACAAATAAGTCAACTGCTTACAAAGATGTGACAGGCAGCTGAAAACTTCCTCTTTGAGGAACCGGAACTGCAGAACTGTCTGGTCTTAAGACTCAAGAAGTCCTCATCTCCTAATCAAAGATAATGCTTTGCTCTTTGGCTACTCTTCACGTCAACTCTTAGAACCAAGAAATTTTATGATTTATTTTTTAAATTGCCCGTAAAAGTGCCGTCACTTACTACATTGTCATCATCACAGGCCTTACTAGACTGCATGAATCCTTAAGGTGCTTTAGGCAACACAACAGTGATGTTCTGTCCAGGGTGTTTCTTAGATCTTATCCTCTGATCAGCACTTTTTGAAGAGGTGGGCCTGACCCATTTCTCACCATGTTTCATTTCCCTCTCTGTACTCTTTAGTAGTCAAATGGATCAGGTTCATCTGGGCTTGAACTCAAGTGACTTCAGAACAACTACAAAGGCTACGTTTCTCTCCTTTACCTTCAATCCACCTTTTCCTTTCTTTCCAGAGATCACTGTTGTAAGAATTCACTTCGGCAATCAAATGTTCTTCCTCTCGCCCCAGAAGATATAAAGTTGGTCCCTTCTTGTCTCAAGAAGAGAATTTTACAAAGTTCTTTTCAGTATAGCAAAGGGCAACAGAACATTGAGCCCATCTTGAAGTTAAGGAAGCACAGTAATTTCCCTTGCATGTTTAAGGCCAGGATAATGGTGCAAATGGTAGTAATACCATCACTACAAGTGTCTTCAGAAACACAGACTCTACACTGAAATTCTCTCCTTCACAAGATCTGTTCAACTCATTGTATGTCAGGGCAGCTTAAGGTTTTGCCATTATACACTGACTTCTTGGGTCATCAATAAGGCTATTTGCAGCCCACCACAGATACAGGAATGTAGTTCTCTTCCCTTCCCTTGAAGCTGGCTCCCGAGATCCCTACAAATTATTTTACTGTCAATTGAAGTGGTTGTATAAACCGTAAAGTGCATTGAAACTGTCCTGGACTTTGTTACTGCTAAAGTTTACCTCTGCCTAGATTGTTTCTGTAGCGTAGGAAGCACTTCAAGTCATTTGGAAAATCACACCAAGGACCAGCTTTGCCAGGCTGGGATATATTATATGTGTACCTGTATTACATTCCACCCCTGATTTCCTAAGGGTGGCTTACAGGCAGGGCTTTGGTCTGTCTATATTCATGGCCCATAACCAACAATTACAGTAGTATTTTTCACTAGTTCTGTATTTTCCCTTGTTGCAGCAAGAGTCATTTGACTTCTGCAGATTGCTCCCCTTCCATGTTTAGTAGTCTTCTAGCCATTTATAATGAGCACCCAGCTACCTGCCTGGAGAGCTAAGTGTGCCATCCACTGAGACCATTTCCTCTCCACAGCAATCACTCGAGATGTGAGCTGTGGAAATTGCAATTTGGGCATTTCTCCCATGGATTATGGGAGAGAATGCCACTGCATGTTTTATGGGACAGAATCATCTCTTTTTTTTGCCTTAACGAGGGCTTGCTCTGGAAAGCATACTTCCACTATCAGTTCAGCTCCAAGGATCTCAAACATTGCAGCAGATAGCCAGAACCAGCGCAGACTAGTAGATGATCACAAGTACAGGTCCTGCTTCGGCCTCTTTCGCAACATGCCAGTACTCCTTTCCCTGGGTGCTGGTCAGGTCTTTCATCCAGTCTTGTGCCTCTTGAAGGTACCTAGAAACATCAGCCAATATAACTGTGTTTATCCTGTCCTGGCCAAAGCTATTTTGATTTCATAAGATTTTTAGCCTGGTACCTACAATGGATTTTAATGAGCTTAAAAAAAAATGCAATTTGAGCTTATGGTCATGACTTACTGCCTTTGCAGCAAAGGCAAACATTTTATCATCTGTTACATCAAATATATCAGTCAGAGAGATTTACAACTTTATAGCTGATACTTCTTATGTCAGATTTACCCATTTGAACCTAAAGTGGTATCCAGCTTTATATATCTTGAGTCATCTGAGCTTAATAATCAACCATATGGTATTTTTTCCTAAACCACAATTATCTAAGGATTAGGCTATCCTGTTCACTCTGGACATCAAGCATGCTTTGACTTTTATTTGACTGGGAGCAGATCCTTTAGGAGCACCCCTCAACCTGATTGCCTCAGTGGCAGGAAGGTACCTAGTTATAGCTGTTTCCATCCCAGATTATCGCTGCAGGTAGCAGATTGTGTCAGGCCCGATTGCTAATGGGCAGAGGCAGAACCATCAGCTATGAGCTGAACATAGTCCCCAGGAGTTGAAGGCAGAAAAGCCATCTGAAGCACTATCCTTGCTCTGCAGTTGCCCCACACAGAGGGTTTCAGGCCATTATGCAGCTCTTAGCAGATCAGTCCTCTGCATTCCTTGTTTCTGATGAATCAAGATCCTCCTTCAGGTAGCTTCCATTAAATAGGGACTACAGAGTGCACACACCCAGTGTGTGAACTCCATATTGATAATCATGGGGATAAACAAAGTCACTTACTTGAGATGCATTGTCCATAGGCACATTCCTATGGTCAGCCACCCTTCTTCCCTTCTTTCTCCTAGTCCAGATGGAAATTCTTGGGATTCCAGAGCTGAGAAGAACTGGTGGTATGGGACTGTGTGGTATTAAGGCTAAAAAATCTCAGGTCTTGTAAGGATCTATGCCCTGTATGAACATGCATGTGAATAACAGATAAAAACCTTCTAATTTCTCTAGTATGTAGTCTTCTTTTTACTTACTGCCTCTCCGTATGACACATTGCAAATTTGAGGGTTATAGTCTTTTCTACTGAAGACGACAAGCTTGCTAGAACAGCAAGGGGGTGTTACGGCTTATGTTTTTTTGAATCATAGAGTAACTGTTCTTGTGGACATTGTGCCTACCTGACCCAAGCTTTTGCCTCCAGTCTGGTGTTTTGTTTGTTAGGAATTTCAAGACTTAATCTCTTTGAATCGCTGTTTTCTTTGCAGCAGAGACATACAGCTCTTTCTTGATTACAGGAAAATGGAATCCACAAAGTTAACTAGAATTACCAGAGTCTCATAATTAAAGTGATTTTCTCCTGCCATGTGGAAAATAACGTCATATCAATATGCAAACCTTCCTTGGTCATTCTTTCAGTCATTCAAAGATCTCTCCTCTGGCTGTTCACTGGGAATAATTTCTCCAAAGTCAAACCTCTGTCTTGAGTTACTATATAAAACACACAATGGTTGTGTAGCTCATATGGAAATCCACGATTTTCTGGATTTCAGGTCTCTGTAGTGGAGCCATATTTAGCTCCTTTGCAGCTCAGGAAGGAGCTATAGAACTGTAGAACTTACTGAAGCCATGCCTTCTTTACCTAAAAAATCCTTTAATCTGATGAGAGTTTTCTGGCAAAAGCCTTTGTTTTTTCTTGAAAGTAAGTTTTGTGGGAAGACTCAGGTTTTCACAGTGCTTTTGCCTGGAATGATCTTCAGAAAGGGGGAGACAGAATGTACACAGTAGTCTCGTTAGAACATTCATTCGAAATGTGAGAAAATTATACTGAAGACCCTTTCATGGTGATTTGCCACCCATGTTCAAGGGTGTAAGGATAGACTTAACTCATTACTGCCTCATGAAGGTGCTCTATCCTTGGGACCAGTGTTGATAACTGATAGCCTGATAAGGGCTTGGGATTTTTCAGTTTCAATAAACATAAAAGAATAGAAAATGGGACCTGTGTTTCTAACATGGCATGTAATGCCCTCACTACCAAGCCATTGGAATAAAGAGTGTTAGGAGCTCTGATTTTCCATTAGAAAATTTCCAAAAGTCTTAGGTTGTTTTATTCGAATGTGAATTAAAAATGGATTCTGCAGTCTTCATTTTTGGTTCTCTTTCAAAATGGAATGAGAGTTTCTAGGTGATCCTACTCCCAGTGTTCTGTCTTGAAGATCAGGGAGATGGACAAGCTAGTGTTTGTTTTCAAGTGTTCTTCCAAAGCAATTAACTTCTATTGTAGTTACAGCCTACCGAGGGTCACTTTAAGCTAGGAGCACCTTTTCAGTATGTACTTCTGTTCCTAGCTTTGTTGTACTGCTTCCTAGGACTCTTTCAAATTACTTAAAATATGTCTTTATTTCTCTGTCTTTTATCTGACTTAGAAATGCTCACTGTTAGAAAGCCAAGTGTGCTGCTCTGTATCCATCTGAATCTTTTTGTCCTTTAATCAATTAAGCATTTAAAACATATTATTGACAGGCGTATTGCCAGGAGGATCTCTAACCCAGTTACTAACTGTGAAACCAAGACCTCACTTTAACTCTTTCTGTCAGTTCTGCCTTGCTATATGAAATCATAGAAAACAGGGGGAAGGAATCCCTGTGGTCATTCATGCATTCTATCTCTCCCAAGGGCAGATTCTTTCATCTTAAGTTATTGTCACTTTTATTCATTGAGTTTGTGAATGGTGTGCTATTTCCTGTAAAAGTCCCTTTTTTTCATTTCTTTGCTGATGATAAAGACTCTGACCTTATCAGAATTCATACCAATACCTTCCATTGTTTTGCTTTTCCATTTTAAATGAAAGGATTTGTCCAAGGTCAGGAGATAATGCTCCTTAGCAATGTTCGGAGTATTTCAGTTTTTCTTAAATGCAGCTTCTCTATTTAGAAAAAGCGCCACAATCACAACTAATAGTGCTGTTTTTAAGGGATCGGACTGGACTCATCCGGTGCTTATAAAACACCTGATCCAATCTGTCAAGTGACATTCCCTAAATATGTAATGTTCCCTGAAGAGGAATTGAACTTTTCTGAAATGAGAGCTGCGGGATTCATGATTCAGTGCAAGATTCACCTAGACGTTTCTTCACACATTCCGTATGTGGCAGTGCAGAATTCTCATCCTATTTTCATGCAAATAAAATTCTACCAATCATGAAATTGCAAGGAAATGAGGAGACAAGCATAACGGAGTGAAGAATTCCACATCCTGCAAGTTACCCTTTCTGTCTCACCTTTTTCATTCCCTGAATATGAAGCTCTTTCAGTTTCTCCTTCATCTATTCACAGCTATTTGTTTCTTTTATTATACTCTTCTGAATGCTCTTTCTCTATCCTTTCAGCATCACAGAGCATAATTTCCATGAGAATAACATAGTTCTCACTTAACTGAAAATTCAAATATTTTAGTTGTGTGTTTAGTTTCTCATTGTGCTTGTTGTCCATTGGGTCCCTCCTTGTACCCTGATGTCATGCCATATACTGCATGTACTGCTGCTTGCAGTAAAATTCTTTTATGGATCGCAGCAGCAGTCTTACCATGTGTTCTCTGTCTCATTGCATTCTTATTCATACTGCATATTCGCTCTTACTTAAAGGCAAGCTCATCTGTATAATCAACAGAATTTTTTTTTTTTAAATTGCCTTTCCTGAGTTAAGTTTTAATCTCTTCCAAGTTTCAGGCTTTCAGAATTTGTGTGGCTTTGGTCAGAATTTGAGTGGGATTTTGAGGGGTTTTTTAGTCCAATTAGATAGTTTTTGTTGTTAGGCATGGTCATGCAGTTCACCTGCATACAGCAGTGATACCACTAGTGGTAAAATTATTTCTGTAAGATTATCCTATATAACATAAATGTTAAGAAGAAGAGCATACTATGCAAAAACCCAGTATACCTGGAATTCAGAAAGAGCTGTGTTTGGTGGAGATTGTGCTGTGATACCAACCTGAAGGAAACATGAGATGTTGGCACAGGCTACCTTTGAGCCAGACTGAGCAAAGAGTGTTTTCGGATGTGAGAGGAGATGAGATACAAGTTATGGGCTAATTTGATTCCAGATACTTTTTTTGTATTAAAATGAATGAGTTCAACATTCTTTAAGATGAGGGAGCCAGTACCACTCAGCTGAGCAGCATCTGACCCTCCCATAGAACTGCTCTAATAACTTATCATCATCACTGTTTCATAACTGTAACTTAATAGTAGCTGGCACAATGGAGTCCTGGTGTTGGTCCTTATGAGGGCTCTAAAATGCTACAGTAATGCAAAGAATCATGACAGGTGATGACAATTAATCATTTAAGATAAATCTACAGATGTGACCAAACCTAATCTTTTATTACCTACCTTTGCTGCAAAAAGTCCTTTTCCTCTGCACAAGGCCTTAAGACAGGAGGTCAGTCTAACCTTCCTCTCTGATTCAGAGGAGATGGCAATCATTAGCTATACAGAATTTTTTCATTTCATTTCTTCCAAGAACAACTTTTTCTGTGGAAGAAGGTGCCATTGACTGTCCCTCTCATGCTTTTCCTAAGAGATAGATGACCAAGATAGCAGCTGCTGCAAGACTTCCTTCAATATAGGTGATGACTAGTGGCTTCCCTCTCCATTTTCTCTCGAGGCTATAAATGATTTCATTTGTTTTCACTGCAGCTGGCCACTTCTGGTCTTCTGTTAAGGCTTCTTTGCATGTTTATATGCACGTTACTGAAAACAGTTCTTTCAGTTACAGTTGTTCTCTGCTCTTTCCAGTCATGATGAAGAGCTGGAAAACAAATAGGACTTCTGGATCCTGTTGACTGCAGATTGCCATGCTGGGTAACAGAAAAGATCAGTGAATCACTTCTCCGTATCTCCAAAGGAAACACCTTGATGCTAGATGGCTTGGTTTTGCTTTTATACCTTGTGGCTGAAAGGCTCTTCATGGTAGAACCGCGTGTTGATCAAAAGGAAGTGACACTGATCACTAGTGCAATATTTCTGTACTTTTTATACATTCTGGGCATAACATGAAATTAAGATCATCCTCCTTCATGCAAAGATCCACACAGCACTTGTCTGTCTTCTGTCTTGCTCAGGGTACAGCAGCACAGGTCAACACAGTAGAAATACACTACAGTGACTGGTATCTCAGTGGCATGCATAATGGCACAATGACTGCAAAATGGCATTTGTGCTTTTAGATAGGAATAGCACAAGCTAAAGTTATATTCAATATCTTTTCCCGAGGGCTCTTTGTGACTGCCACCTTTCTCACCCTTCTTATATGATGGGCAGGATTACACCTTTACAGTGCAAAGAGGGTGCTTGCCTCCTCTGAAATTACCTTCTTGCCTACCACCCAAATAAGCTTATTTTGGTTTAGATCTTCTTAAAAAATACGATTGATCACTTTGTCACTTGTCCATTTCATTCCTTATACCCATGTAGAGCATCTTTAGGTTTTTTAAATCTTTTTGTCTTTTAAGAGAATAATTTGAATATTTATGTTGTCTTAAGCAAATTTTTATCCCACTGAACAGTATATCAAATGGTTTACCAGGTTGACTGAGACTGGGAAAGCAGAGTTTTGCATATAGGTGCAGGTATATGCACACATTCCAGAGTTTATGGGATTAATTTTTTAAGTAGAACATAATTAGAGCCAATCCAAAATGAGTGACCTTTGTTAAGACAAAACAGAGACACCAACCTGTCTGTTATATAATGCTTTTTCATATTAATCCTGTTGCATATTATGCTAATCTAAAGGAATTTAAGAGTGGATAGAAAAGATGAAATTCTCTTATCCCTGTAAAAAGCTACATTTACAGAGGAATAAATACTATCAGGGCAAAAAGTAAATTAAGATTGGGGAGTGTCAAGTCTTGCTTTTAATTTTGGTACTATTGGTAGCAATAAAAACAATGATATTTTATATTTACAGAGCATGTGTGCCAATGAATTTCAAAAGATCTCATGAGTGTAGGAAGCACTGCATCTATTTTATGTGAGGAGACTAGTATATCATGAAATTTCTTGTGAGCTCCAGCACAAGTAATTTGCCAAGTGTGACATAGCAGCTTATGGTCCAACTTTCCGAACATGAGCATTTCCTATTGGAAATATTGTAGAATCATAGAATATCTCAATTTGGAAGGGATCCGTAAGGATCATCAAGTCCAACTCCCTGCTCCTCGCAGGAGTACCTAAAACTAGACCATATGACCAAGAGCATCATCCAGACACTCCTTGAACTCTGACAGGCTTGGTGCCATGACCACTTCCCTGGGGAGTCTGTTCCAGTGACCGACCACCCTCTCAGTGAAGAACCTTTTCCTAATGTCCAATCTGACCTTCCTCTGACGCAGCTCATTCCATTTCCTCTTGTCCCATCGCTGATCACCAGAGAGAGGAGACCAGCACCCCGCCTCCGCTACTCCCCCTTGAGGAAGTTGCGGACTGCGAAGGGGTCACCCCTCAGCCTTCTCTTCTCCAAGCTGAACAAGCCCAGTGACCTCAGCCACTTCTCATAAGTCTTGCCCTCAAGGTCTTTCACCATCTTAGTCGTTCTCCTCTGGACACACTCTTAACAGTTTGATGTCCTTCTTATATTGAGGCACCCAAAACTGCACACAGTATTTGAGGTGGGGCCACACCAGTGCAGTGTAGAGTGGAACAATCATCTCCCTTGACTGGCTAGCTATGCTGTGCTTGATGCACCCCAGGCCACGGTTGACCCTTTTGGCTGCCAGGGCATACAATTGACTCAAATTCAACTTGCCATCAATCCAAACCCCCAGATCTCTTTCCACAGGGCTGCTCTCCAGCTTCTCATCCCCCAGTTTGTACATATAACCAGGATTACCCCATCCCCGGTGCAGAATCTGGCACTTGCTCTTGTTAATTTCCATATGGTTGGTGGTTGCCCAGATCTCTCTGTAACGCCTCTCTACCCAGGAGGGACTCCACAGCTCCTCCTAATTTAGTATCATTGCTGATACTAGACGTATCAGATATGTATCGGCAATATGTATCAGCAATATGAATGTATCAGATTCTAAAGAGATCTTGAGCTTGAATAGGATACTGAGTAGACATGAACTGTGGCCTTGAATTTGACATGTTCCTTGCTGTGTTTATGGTACTTCCCTTCTCCCTCTTGATCTTCTGCTTGTGCTCATACTAATACAAGCCAGGATGTTGTTGGCCTTCTTTGCCTTAAGGAAACACTGCTGACTTGAATGAACTTGTCCACAGGGGACCCCAGGTTTTTCTTCAGAACTGCTTTCTAGACAGTCAATTCTAAGCCTGTTCTGTTGTATGGGATTATTCCATACCATATTCAGCAGTTGAGTTTGCCTTCATTGAAGCTCACAATGTTCCCTTCAGGACATTTTTTCCAACCTCTTAAGGCCTCTCTGAATAGCAGCCAGGCTCTGTGGTGTATTTACCACTCCCCCAGTTTGGTATCATCCACAAATTTGCAGAAAATGCCGTCCATCCCATAGCCTAGGTTGCTGGTAGAGACATTAGGCAGTATTGGCCCTAATGTCATTAGCTAAGCCTGAGGGATAGCTCTAGTGACAGACTGCCAGTTGGACTTTGTACCAGTGATCGAATCCTTTTGAGTCCAGCTGTCCAGCCAGTTTTCCATTCCTTGTATTATCCACTTATCCAGTCTGTCTCTCAGCACTGTGGCCATAAGGATACTATGGAAGACCACGTCAAAGCACTTGCTAAACTTAAGGTGAAAGACATCCACAGCTCTCCCCTTGTCCACATTGTAAGTCATATCATTGTAGAAGGCAATCGGGTTAATCAGGCATGATGTGCCCTCAGTAAGTCAGTGCTGGCCATTCCCAGTCATCTTCTTGTCTTCATGTGCTTGCAAATGGCTTCCAGGACGTTTTGCTCCGTAAACTTACAGGGGTCTGATGCGAGGCTGGCTAGTCAGTATTTCCCCAGATCCCCCCTCTTGTCTTTCTTTATGTTTACCTTGTCCAGTCATTAGGAACCCTACCCTGTCCTCATGACTTATCAAAGATTATAGAGAGTGATCTCACTAAAACATATATTACTGTATGATCTTCAGATTTATCCCTTCTAGTCCCATAGACCTATATAAGTTTGTTCTGCTTTGCACCATATCTCAGTTCCTAAAACATTGTTTTGGATCTTGGTTCAAATTGACCCAGGCCGCCAAAGTGAATAATAAAGATTCCAATATTCACCTGATTTTGAGCAATACCCTTAAAATCACATCATGTTCTTTTGATCATGGAGATAAAATGAAGTCACAAAAATTAGAGGCAGATTTTGGAGACACGTCTTCACGGCAGTTTTTCAATGGCTTTATGAAATAATTGGCCACTTCCAAAAACCAGATTTGAATAGAAGCTTACATTTTGAATGATTATGTTTACCTAGTTCATAAAAGCTGAAATTTAGGTTTTCAGAAATGTTCCCAAACCATATCACAGAATCACAGAATGGTTAGGGTTGAAAGGGATCTCTCGAGATCATCTAGTCCAACCCCCTGCTAAAGCAGGTTCACCTAGAGCAGGTTGCACGGGGTTGCTTCCAGGTGGGTTTTGAAATCTCCAGAGAAGGAAACTCCACAACCTCTCTGGGCAGCCTGTTCCAGTGCTCTGTCACCCTCAAAGAAGTTTTTCTTCATATTCAGATGGAACTTCCCATGTTTCAGTTTGTGCCCATTGCGACTTGTCCTGTTGCTGGCCGCCACTGAGAAGAGTCTGGCCCCATCCTCGTGACAGGTACCCCTAAGGTATTTGTAAGCATTGAGAAAATCCCCCCTCAGTCTTCTCTTCTCCAGGCTAAACAGACCCAGCTGTCTCAGCCATTCCTTGTAAGAGAGATGTTCCAACCCTCTGGTAATCAGTTTCAGGCATTTAAGAGCATTCAAAGCCAAATAAATCCTGTCTGGTGTCAGTCTTCTTTTTAAGAAAGTGGCCAGGCTTTATCGCCACCTGGTAGAGATTCTGCTTTAGTTCAAATACTTCAGAACTAGAACCTGGAGAACTGATCTTTCACCGCTAAACCCTTGCAGACGCTGAAGTGATGTATTGAAGGACTGAATACTCATATAACTTCAGCTGGTCACTTAGTCAACATCCCTGATCCAGTGCTGAAGGACTGACAGCTCAAGCTTGTGCTTTTTAATAGGATATTTTAATATCTAGAAGCAGTGCATATCCCATAGTGCAATGGACTAGTGTTAAAACAATAAATATCCTAACTCAGTAAGCCATAGGTACAGCATGTTGGTAAAGATTTTGGTTACTTCTTGTCTATAGATCCAGGGAGCAGATACATGAGAGATTGTTCCAGGATTAGGAGTTTACAGTGCAAAAACACAATGTGAGCTGTCCTCGACTGCTTGATGTAAATAGATGTCCTTTTCTTTAGATCCCTATTTCTGTCTGAGTTTTCTGGTGGGAATTCAATAAGGATGTAAGTGGGGCTGCAAATGTCACTTTAAATTCACAGTAAAGTCTAACAGTTTCAAATGATGAGCTTTATCACTGCTTTAATTGCATCTTCCACTTCTTTTTCTGCTCCCTCATCAGAACAAAAAACATCAGAAACGTGTCAAGAAGTCTGAAACAAACAAACAAAAAGAGTAATAAATGTGCTGATGTTGCCTTTTACAGAGAAAAAAAAAACGGTGGAAAATGGTCTGTAGGATCAATATCACCATGAAGATCTGATCCAAAATTTGAACATCCATTCTTTCCCTTCCACATACGTATATCCAATGCGATAGCTTGGAAATAAGTAATGTGCTTCTGCTCTTTATTTGAGAGCTAAAACTTGTATTTGCATTTCAAATGTGTACCAAAGTTTGACAGTGGTGAGGTGAAGAATGAGTTGAAGTCATTTCTGCCAGAAACACACATGGTAACGCGCTTCGGTTCACGTTGTATATAGACCTCAGCTATTCTTACTTGATGTAGCTCATAATACCTCTTTCCCACATTCTGCTGTTCGTGTTCGCTTTCTTTTACCAATGTTTTCTCACGACCTTGAGTTTAAGGAATTTCATCAATACATCTGTCCGATTATCCAAAATGTTAGAGGTACTGTCAGATGTCCTCTTGTTCACTTGGATCTTCATTCTGTTAGAGTTCATCGTGTACTGAAGTCAGAGTCACCAGGGAAGTTGAAGGGTATTTATCCTTTTTGGTTTGTTTTACTAAATCTCTGTGAAAATAAAAAAAAGCTGGCTTGATTCCCTCTATTTATACATAGAAATAACTCTTGTTCACTGAATGACCTTTACCCTATAGATCCAGTCATCCATGCCATGGGAAGAAAAAATTGTTGTGTCTATTCATTTTCACTGGATGTCATCCAGAAAGCAGAAATATTACTGCTTATGTTCATCTCGTGTTGATGAACTGCAATAAAGGACTCTTCATATGCCATATTTAATCTGCTAACGTAAGATTTACTGCTCTTTGCAGTGCCATGCCAAACGTACATCTTCAGCACTTTTACTGTTTTTTAACCTTAACTCTTTACTCCTGGCAAATCATCCTACCATTAAACTGTACCCAGGTAAAAAAGTTTTAAATGATCTGAAAACTTTTCCCTTCTCTGAAACATAAAAACATTTGATATGTTGGCCTATGAGGACACACACACACACGTTCATATACAAATGGAAATGCCAGCATTGTCATTTACAGAAGAATTCTTCAAGCAGCAGTGTCAGCCTCTAGGTCTATAAAATAGTCCTTCCCAGGGGAGTAAATGAAAATCAGAACCATATTACTTAAAGAGTTAGGTTCAGGTCCTGCAAGTCATACCTAAGGTGAGCAAGAACGCCGTCTGAAAATAAGGAGTTGCAGACTCAGCTCCATTTTCAGAAAGATGTTCCAGAAAACATGTCAATCCATTTGTTAGCTGTGCTGGCTGGCAGTTATATGCAAATCCATTTGTATACTGATTGCTTTTTCTACATGATGTTATCACGTAGCACACATGGCATAAAAAATTTAAATTTTATCTAGTAGAGCATGTGTGAATGTATATGAACAGCAGAGTTCTGTCCCATGCTGT
Source organism: Nyctibius grandis (assembly GCF_013368605.1). Classification (NCBI taxonomy): domain Eukaryota; kingdom Metazoa; phylum Chordata; class Aves; order Nyctibiiformes; family Nyctibiidae; genus Nyctibius; species Nyctibius grandis. Next base: position 82,862,331 of record NC_090662.1, read on the forward strand.
TAATGCATGTGTGCCCCAACCCCGTGCTTTCAGTTTGTTCATAAGTGCCAGCAGGTTATTCCACAACTGATGTAGAGGTCTGTGCCAATGCAAAAGAAAAAAAAAACAGTTACCCTTTTTTTCTCTTATTTTGAAGCAGTGAAGTCCCCCCGAAGGGCCGGTCTAAGTTCACCTTGAGGGCATTAGCAGAGGCTACTTTAAAATAAAAATCTTTTGGTACTAGCCAATTGAAAGATAAAGCCTTTTCTGTTCTGTGTAAATAATTTTTGATCAATGTACTGTTCTAAGGCAATCCCAATTAGCATATCCTATAGCTTATTGTCAGACCCTGTCCACAGGGTACAATTGTGACACAAACTGTGAATATTCAGCAATAGGAGTCTGTAAATCTGAGTAGGTAATGACAAAGCCTCTTTAGGGAAAGCCAGAACGAGGTGAGCTGAGTAGAATAATGGCAGTCTTGGGGAGCAGGGGGGTATTTTAATTTAATCAAAGCCAGAGCAACTGAAAAAGATACCGTTAAAAGGACTTGCTCACTGAAGTAAATACTTTTCAGATAAATGCACAGTTCAAACTGACATGCTAAATTGGCATCCTTACATCCACTCTATTCTCTGGATCAAAGCAAAGTTAATCATTTCACTTGCCTTTTATCTATTTTATGGATGTGTGTGTGGGTATGTGTGCGTATGTATGTGTACGGTGTGCGCATGTGCACACACGAGTAACAGAAAATAATGGCAATGAGGGAGGGGTTTTTGCTTTTTCTGTAATGAAGTTGAAGATTTTTTTTTAATGTAGTGGTACCTAATAGTCATTGCCCACTGTTGTGAAAGCTCAGAAGTATTGCAGCTTTCTCTTGCCTGTGTTTGCCCAGCCACCCTTCTACATACTACAAGCACTGGGAAATTTCAATGACACAGCTTGGAATGGGTTCAGTGACCTCAATTATGCCCTCCCACCCACTCCAAACTCCTTTCAATTTGCAAAAAAGCTTTAAGTGGACAAAACCCAGATGCCTTTTCCTTGTAGTTCAGTAAGAACAGATTGGGCATGTAGATTCTTGTCAAAGTGATATATGTAGTTCATTTTCCATTAACTCTTTCTTAACTAAGGATTTTAAATTCTCAGTTCCAAGTCTAGCACTCTGCTTTGCTTTCTACTGCTTTTTAAAGTTCATTATGCCTACAACATCATTTAAAAAATGAACCTTAAAAAGCCTTGGCTAGACATTGACTGATACGAAACAGACTGAATGTTTGGTTCTGCTTTTAAAGGCAATCACTTTTTTTTCTTTTTAAACTTGTTTCATATGTAATAACCCATCCTATTGTCTAAGACAGTTCAAAAGCACTAACTAAATATAATAAATAAAAACACTAGTTTGGGGGGAGAAAGAAATAATGACTTGTGGAAATGATTTACCAGTCAAAACCAGTACATGGGCCCTGATGACCTTGAGAGCTTGCTTCAATTGGCTTGCTTAAACTTAGATTGCTTTCATAATGTTGTAATATTGCCCCAAAGAGTCGGTGCCTCTCCCCTCCCCCAGAACATTTCATTACACTCCCTTTCTCCCTCTCTCTCTCTCTCTCTTTCTCTTTCATTCTGCAGAAACATGTGCTGTCAATAATGGAGGCTGTGATCGGACTTGCAAGGATACCGCGACAGGGGTACGATGCAGTTGCCCAGTTGGATTTACCCTGCAGCCTGATGGGAAAACGTGCAAAGGTCAGCTTCTGTTTGCTTTGCAATGCATCATTTGCCTTCAGCGGTTCCAGTACAAGATGTAAATATTCAGTTATTTAATCAATACTTTTAAGTTAAGGCAATACTGGCATAGTGATTGCAATTGAGTTCATTAGCTTTCTCCTTCCATAATTTTTCTGTATTTACCTATTTCAGTCATTTTTCTCTCTATTTATTAGAGGGTTTTATTACTGCAAAGAAATGAGACACAGAGGTCAAACTGTTTCAAACGGACCAGAGATTTAGAGGAACAACTCTGGGCTGCAAAAAGCTTTCAGCTTCAAAGGATAGTCTGATACCCTTGTAAAACTTCAGTCATCTAATGGTGTCTGAATTTATCTATTCAAAAAGTGAGTTAAAATTCTCAACCAGTACTTTGTTACCTGCAGATAATCAGCTGGTTATTACTAAATGAAGCCGAGGAAAAGATGCAGAGGTATTGCTCAAAAAAACCCAGACAATTGTCCATTTCTGCCCCTTCAAAACATAAGCAGCCAGCTACAAAGGAAAAGCAAAACAGCATTTACTAGCACACAGGTCTAAACCATTCCGCTGATGCTCAGATCTTACTGTTCCAAAGGCAGCACAAGAATGCTGGCATTTTGTCCTTCATGAGTGTGTTAAAACTGAGATCAGGGGACGAGAGAACAGAAAAGAGCATCTGATATCACTGTCAAAATCTGTTCTCAGTTGAGGAGACAGGGGCAGTTTTCTAATATCTGTGCAGAATCACACTTACTGGCACTGTGCGCGTGAGTAGATTTGTATCCATGTTAGTAGGACCAGGCCCTCCATCAAACATCTTCCCATCTTCCTATGTATTTCTGTTGAGCTCCATTGCAAGAGACTTGTTGATGGACATCCAGGAGGACATTACATATATTGTTGTCACAGAGAATACTTTTTTATCACTCAGTGATTTAGCATAAGTTGACCTAACTTGCTGAGAAACTATTGGGACTTTTTTCCTTCAAAGTAACCAGAAATGTCAGAATATCTTCAGTCCAGGGCTTGATGTTACTTAAAATAGTAAAACCCACAAAAATAAACAGAAAATGTGTGGTTTCCTCTTGCTTCAGGCTGAAAAATCCCAGTGCTTGGGCATGATCCTGTTAGTATTTATAGAAATAACAGTCCATTTGCCTGTTTATTTGAAAATAAAACATTTAAGCTGCCATTGCACACAATGTTAATAGTTAAGGGTGAGCACACATCAAAAATCAGTCATTTTAGTTCAAGCCACATAAAAATAAATCTTCATTTTTACAGGCAGACTAGCTAAGCCATAGCAGAGCAGTAACAGTGATTCCACCGAGTGCTTAAAAAGGAAGCATTTTAATACTGTAACATACATCTAGACTTGATCGTAATGTTTATTATTGAAACTGAGTCATGAAAAAAAAGATTAATTCTAAATTTAGAAGTTTGGTCACAGAACTAATATGAAACAATATTTATATAATAATCAAGTCTATAATTAGTGCTACACACAAAATTAAATATTCAACTGATCCTCAAACCAAATACCCTAGCTCTAAGCTCTTTCACATTTTTTCTTTTCCCCTTTTTTGTGAGAAGAAAATATAAGAGACAGAATCTGTATTTTTATGATGCTGCAGATTCTTTCTTACTTTCTTAAAATAAGCAGCAACTGGAAATGAACTCACATGGTTTAACAAACCAACCAGGTCATTTCTTTTTAACCTTTACTGACATTTTAGGAAATACTCTTCATCATAAAATGCTAAAATATATGGTTTGCATTTAATTTAACTGTCATTAATAATATTTATCTAATGTATTGCACTGTGAGATTTCTGGGCTAGATTCTGCTTCGCTGAGCCTAAAGTAACTTCCCATTTAGATCTGTGCACAAAGCTTCCTGCACTTAAACTGACCAGTGAAGCTTCTTCTGTAGCTTTCACGGGCAGCCCTTAGTCAAGACTGCTCTCTAAGATTTACATCTTCTGAGTGCAAAAGTGAGCATTTTGATGGAGTGACACTGATGCCTTCTCAGCTCCTCTTACTTATAGGTAAAGCCTGGAAAAGGCTGGGGTGGGGAAATTCAGTGTGCACATATTCTTTCCTCTGAGTTCTGTAGGAAACAAAAGAAATGAGTGATCAGCTCCAGTTTTCTCCTTTGTTTTTTTTACTCTTTACTCTCTTTGATTTGGCTGGCCTACAATTTCTTATATACACAGTTCATTTTTCCCTCTAGCTGTATCATTACATCTGTGTGAAAAGAGCAATTGGATACCCTTTAAAGCATCTTCAAGGATCATGCAGCTGTCACATCCTGTCTTTCTTGGGCAGAGTTTTCAAGTCCATCAAGTGTCACAGCATCTCCAAGTGAGGTTTTTTCATAGAACCATCATTTTAAGAGAGTTTATATTTCTAAATACGGGAGAAAGATATGCCATTATCTATTAAAGGAAAGTAGAGAGACAGGGCATGTAAGAAAAGCTGAGAGAAATTGGAGGGATAATTAATATGCTAACTGAAAAATGCAATTGTGGGTTGAGCAAAATAATTAATATGTTTAGGTTGAAATTAGCAAATAATGTTGACCAAAAAGAATGTTTTTATTGGAAAGTCTACGATTTTTCAGTCCATTTTGGCATCTTCCTCTCTAAGACATTTTACATAGTGCAGCTACTCTTTGAAATTATGTAGTTGCTTAGATTCAAGAGGCTTAAATAAGACGCAAAGAAACATCTGAACTTTCGAGTACTCCGAGGTGGACATTGTGTAATTTATTAATCTGTAACTCTAGCTCACTTGTAGTTGATTTCCTCAATAGTGCACTTTTACCATACTGGTATTTTATGGAAATCTATTGCCACTTTTCTTCCTTATTTTTTACAAGGGAATCAGGTAAATTAAAGAACATTTTTATTTTTAAATTAATGAAATAAATAAAAATATTATGTTTCTAAATAGCAAAAATTCCTTGATGCTTCTGTTCAAAAATCAGGACTTGTCTGTTTTAGGCATTGTATAGACATATAATAGGAAAAAGAGTTTACTCTCAAAAATGTTCACAGGTTTTTGTTTAGTAGTTTGGAATTTCATTAACTGTTTAGTATAGAAAAAAGTCAAGTATACATACAAAAGGAAAGGCAATTTTTAAAGAAAGAGTATATGCAAACATCCTTTATTTGCCAAAAGATGGCAAATAAACCATATTAAATGTAACTAATTGTTCTACACTTTGTTTGCAAGATCATATTTCATGTTCTATAGTTCTGTCATAAAAGCTGGGATGGATTCAAATCACAGAGTACAGAACTGAGTCAGGAATGAAACTGTGGTGTTTTTCCTGTCCCTTTCCCAATGTATGAGAGAATGGAGGGTGCAAGAAAGCAATTTCCAAGTAATACAAGGGACCTACCTTCAGCAGTTTTGCATGCTAACCTCTTCCACAGGCTCAGTGGGAAATGAGAGTCCATTGCACCTCACAGAATCAAGCTCCTTTTGTTAATGGAGACCGCAGTCTGGTTTATATCAAATGTCAATAAAATAGGAAAACAAATTGTTGTGAGGAAAGTTTTAATATGGAATATGTACAAGTAGCTGCATAGCCCGTAGGAAGACTACTGTAGTGGAAGATTGTTGTGGTTTCTGGAAGCTGAAAAAATCTTTTTTATCTCTGATTCTTTCTCCCTTACATATACTACTCACCTGATCTTGTAGTGAAATAAGAGCAAAAGTGCTGTCTGTGGTCTTGATGCTGAGTTCATTTGATGCTGTCAATTATTGTGCTACACGTGTCAAAACAGTGTAGTTCACTTCCTTAAATGCCTACCAAGTCATCCCACAGAAGTCAGCTAATGCAGACTGAAAGGGAGTCGGAGGATTAAAAGACGTAGTGGCCCAGGATGCTTATTGCTCATTGCCTCCTACCCACTTTTTAATATCCCCTATATTGTGCTTATCAGGGGTTCTGTGGTCCCTAGCTCACTTGCTTGTTGGTTTCTGTGCATCCTTCCTGCTGAGTACCCTTTTCATGCATTCAGCTGTAATCTGCCCTCAGTGAGAAGATTCATCAATTTAGCATTTTAATTATATTAAATACAACTTAAATAGCTGATAAAGCAGGAGACTTTTTTGCAAAAAACTTACAAGGTTCAAGGAGTGAAGTCAGACTAGATTAGACTTAGCACAGATTTCTGACGATTGCTTAAATCCAGCTGCCAAACTGGATCAAACAATAAAGGGCTCGTCTACCTGAGGGCAGCTACAGAAGGATGGGAGAGAAGCTGAGCAAGGGAGCATTCTTCATCCTTAGAGTAGAAAAGGACTGAGAATGACTGCAAAAGACACCTGAGAGAGACAGGGGCTTTCTTTGTAGGTTCTCTAAGAAGTGAATTAGAGCAAGAGGAAGGGCCACAGGCTTCTGGCATGGTGTAAAACATAAGACCGTGTGTCTGATGTGCTCCATCTCTGCCTTGGGGATTTAACAAAGAAACTGTGCCCCTGAGGCACTCTTGTGCCCCAGAATAATGTAGCTTCCCAGCACTGTACACATAGACATAGAGGAACTGTGCACGGTGTAGCACTTGCTGAACTCCTTGAGTCAAATGGCAGAGCAAATATCATTTTTAAGCAGGAGAAGAGAAGCATAACTGGATTTCTAAGGTTTATGGAGCAAAAGCCGCATCTCAAATATGGCTTTTCCATAAACATCTATAAAGTACCACCTAACTTTGCAGTGCCTCAATAGATGTTTTGTAATAGCAAGATGTGTATTATTTTGTTTAGCCAGCTTTCTATTTTGCATCATTTTCACAGGTAAGCTTGACAGTGGGATTTTGGGGAGGTAGATACTCAGCTGGGCTAGAATGTCAGTGGTTTTAGTAGCAATATGATGTTACATTGATAATCTGCCACCAGCTGTGACTAAATACAGCAGTATTAATTCACATGCGCAAATAGATCTTTGCCAAGCCCAGGTGATCTTGTGGACGTGTATTTAGGAGACAGAAAGGTCCTTGCACATCTCCACCTAGAGATGGGGCATTTTATTTACTGTGTAACACTAAGTAAGCCCTTCTTAGCCCTCTGGCATATTGTTTAACTAGAGCAGTGTTACGCTGGGGTTATGTGACTGGATGCTGTTTAGGCAAACATTTCTTCTTCCTGCTGTCTCATTGTCATGGTTACCCAGCAATGTGGTGTGCTCTCTTACTTCCTTCAAACTGGCCCCCATCCTTTTGCATTCAGATGCAGCAAAGAAATGTGGCACTTACATGCTGAAATAGTTGACTGTTCTGCAGTGGGAGCATCAGAAATGCCTTAGCATTGAATGGTTTGTCCACTAACTAAACTCTGTAACCTTCCTTATCATTAAGCAATCTAGAAAAGAAGAGTGGGAGCATAGAAACTAATGAACAATTTCAGTCAAAGGACCGAATCAAAGTTTATTGAAATAAAAGAGAATTTTTGCATTGGCTTTGTTAGGTTGACATAGTAATTGCTCTTTTTTTATCTTTCTTAATTGCAGCCTATTACAGCTGGAAAATTAATTTAAAAATTTTTTTTGATACAAAAAAGTGAAACCCTGGAAGTGAATTAAATTTTGAAAATGGAATTGTTTCTGTGAGGAAAGAATTTGTTGCAGAATGAGTTTCAATGAAGCGAAATATGTCATGTTTTGTTAAATACGAACTGAAAGGTTTCATTAAATTAAATGTTTAAAATTAATGGTTGACATCAGTTTGGTATGAGAATATGACTCAGATGTTGAAGGCTTTCCTCTCTTTTCATTCAGAACACACTAACACTAAGTGAAAAGCTCACAATGAACAGTTTAGCTGGCCAGTTTGGCTTCATTTCCTGGCTACAGAATATCTGTGAACAGTTATGATTTCCTCCATCATTCCATTAGTCAAAATTACTTAAAATTTTGTTTAGGTTTTTTCTCTAAATTGGATTAAATTGACTAAAGCTTTTAGAATTGCATCTTGTCAGTCCCGATAAATTCATATGAAAGTGAAAATGTTTCCTCTTTTTTTAGAAAGGAACACCAGAAGGAGTTGCAGGTTCTTTTTTTTTTTTTGATTATTAGTAAGATGCAGTTGTTAATCTGGTCCATCAACTATTAGCTTGCTTCAGTTATGATACTACCTTTGTTTGACTGTGATTGATTGGATAAGTTTCAGAGCATTGTATTTTTTGCACTGGTTGCCTAAATGGGGAAGTTTTTGCCGTGGGAGTAGTTACCTATGATGAACTCAGGTTTTGTTTAGTTAATATCCCTGACTCAACTTGGCTTTTGTTTTTACATGCCAGTAAAATTTTGCCACTAAAATATATCCCTGTGCAAGATAATCTCTGTAAAATATATGCATCAGTCAAGTTTACACCAAGGCAGACAGAACTTAAGTGGCATACACAACCACACTTTTCACATCATACAAGTATCTCAATGACTTTAGAATCAAGTCTATATGTTTGGAGCAGGTCTTCTGAACTAAGATTTGTCTCACCTGAGAGGCAGATGCAAGAAAGGCACAAATGAATTCAAGTGAATGAACTTTTTGTATTTTTTTTTTGGGGGCACTGTTCTAGTTTTCTTCCTTAGCTATAAAGAGACCTCCTTGAAAGCAGTCACCCAAATGCCAAGTTTTCCTCCTTTAGATTGCCACAGAAAATTCTTAGGTTTCCATTTAAGCGAGACCATCATTTTACCAAAGGTATACGTGACTTTTTCATGAATGCATAAGAAGCATTAGAGAAGACATCACTAAAATAGCATGCTGAAAGGTAACCTAAGTTCCTTGCTGAAGTGTGTTACTTCATTTGAAGGTGCACAGCCACAGAATTTAGATATGTAGCTTCTGCATAACTTTGAGGAACATATTGCATTAGAATCACTAAGATACTGTGCTATAAAGCTGGAATTATGTTCCCTGTTGAATTCATTCACATACATCAGCATTTTAAATTACAAGGAATTTAAATGATCTCCTCAAGAGTTTAAACTTCTAGAGGTTACTTATAGAGGGAAATCTGTTCATAGCTGCCTGAATACTCTTACTTCAGATCCACGGGCTACTTTCGGTGCATCTCCCATTAGCAGTATCCTTTAGTGTGATATCTGTGATACTCCACACAGTGAAAAGAATATTGGTGCCTGCTCTACCTTACATGGCGTCCTCCACATTAGATGCATATAGTTTTTGAGGAACATAAGCATTATGAGCTATTAGCCATTAGCCATAATAAGCCATTAGCATTTTCCAGTTCTCTCTCAAAAAAAAGGGAGAAAACATACATGCAAATGATGTGAAAAAAATAAACTCGAATGAAGTAAGTTGCTGTCAGTCATCACCTCCACTGCAGTCAGAGTGCTGCGGTACCAGCAAATGTCAGCATAAATGTCAGTCACAAGATTACAAGCAGCAGTGGGTTTTTTGAAGAGGACGTCTGGCAAAGCCAGAAAGGGCAGAGACCTGCTTGTCTTATTCCCTTTTCTTCTGATTACATTTCCCTTGATAATTGCAGCAGCTGAAATGGCCATCTACTTCTGTGGCATATCTTTTAGATTATTTGTGTAATTAATAGAGCAGTTGTACTCTTAATACTGGTTCATACCATTGCTGCTTGATGCTAGAGTAATTTGGTGTACAGCACATTAAATTTTGTTAACATTCTGCTGATAAGGTACCTTATATTCATAGTTTGCTTTGGAAAGTAACATGTGGAAAATGGTCCCTTAGCCACTCAGTCAGAGGTACAGTGATGACTAGTGAGAGGAGCTTTTCATTTAAGCTAATAAGTAGCTTCTCTTTGCCTGCTGCACATAAATAAAGTTATCATCTGGGTTGGATTGCTCTGGGATATCCCAGAGCGATAGTATGCATGCTGTTTAGAGTCTGTCAAAAGTAACTAAGGGAAAGACAGGATTAGTCTCAGTAGGCTTTAATTTACTATTTTGGTATCTCCACTGGGAAAAAATGCAAAACTTTGCAAATAGAAACAGATTGAGATACACTGAGTGCTTAGACCCTCTATGAAGAAGCTGACCTAAGCAGATAGAACGTTTTAACCATGATTCCTGGGAGTGGCAAGTGATACAAGGTTTTTAGGTGATCGGCCAGATACACTTCAGGCTTTTTAGGGAAAATTTCTGAGACATTTCAGAAAATTGAATGCTTGTGGGATTTCAAGTCAAGAACCTCAGAAAAAAAGCATGAAAATTACTATTTCATTTTTTAAACTGAGGTTGTCATCTTCAGGCCTTTGTATAGGCTGCACCTTCTGTGACTCTTCCTTTGATCCCCAAGGCCTATATTGCCCCTGCCATGGATACCGAACTAGAATGCCTGTCCTCTCTCCTATGCATCAGCTCTCATGGTCATCGACTTTCATTTTCGATCTTGTGCGTTTTACTTCTATCAGGAATCCCACAGTGTCCCATTTTTTAGAATATGGTCAGAAGAATAGGTGTCCCCAAGGAAAAATAAGAACATCAGCCTTGATAATTCCTGATGGGATTAGAAGTTTTACATCATATGGCTAAACTACCTCCTATTTGCACAAGCTTAATGGTATGTGCATTGGGAAATAACATGGACCAGCTGGCACCCTCTGAACTCATAGCTTATCACAATAACATGCCCACAAGCACATGTAAATAGTCTAATCCCAGCCTATAGGGTATCCACTTTACTTGCCTTGAAAATATATGTGAACTGGATTACCCATTCCACTTCCCTTCAGAGTCTGACCAGTGAGGAATAAAGTGACTCTTCTTGATCTCAACAATAGAAACAAAATATAAGAAAAAAGTGGATGTTAATACAGTGGTGCAAAGAGGCGTGTGTTTCTCTGACTTGTGAAAGTCAATGCAGCACAAAATTCCAGTTCCTCTCTGGTTTCCTTCTACCTTCTGTGTCACTCCCTCAGAAAAACATCCTATTCCAGAGGAATCAGACTTCTTTGATTTTTATCAGCAGCAGTCAGTAGCCTGTTTGTCAAAGCCAGTTCACAAGCTGTCTGGAGTCAGGGAGTAGAATTTTAGAAGTTAGTTATTAAAGTATGTATTGTCTTTTAACAACCCTTAAGTGTTTACTGAAGTGGTTTATTTTGAGCCATTCTTTCTCCCTGATGTCTTTCTCTCTACTTCTCATCAACTTAAACCAAGAATAAACTTCCCAATAGTCAAATCAAGATCTACTTTTCATAATTCATTATAGAGCAACTCTACTTCCATCAGACCCCTTACATGACTCTGCTTTCAAGCTATAAGAACTTACCAGTGTTTGTAACCAGAAGTAAGTGCATGTTCAAATACAGACACCATTTGAGTTTTCTTCTCTGTACATGTAAGCAAAGAGCTATCATAAAATAAAAGAGATCAGATACAATCACAAGCCACTATACCCATGAATCAAAACAAAAAATACCTTTGCCCTCTCCATGACGAACACAAGGCAAATACAAATCTTGTGGCTGAGGTCCATCTTTTATCCTAAAACCAAGAAAAAAAATTAAATACAAAAACCTCTTACATGTTTACATGCCTAAATTGTATGACACAGAATGGAGAATGGACAGAGGAATGTCTTTGCCTTGCATGAGAAGTCAGCACCTAAATAAATTCATGAACATGAGACTGATGTGAAGGATGATGGTAATGAAAACGTGGGTCCTCCTGTAACTAGACTAGTGCTTTTAGGAAGAACAAAAATATATATATATTTTCTATATATGTGATGCACAGATTAAATGTGCAATTAAATGTTCAATTAAAATAGCTGTATTTTCTTTAAAATGTCTTCTGAAAAACAAATACTGACCATTTTCCAGTGCTTCTGCATAGTTAAAGCATCATAAAATCACATGCCGTTTCAGGAAGCAAACGGATATCTTCTTCGTAAAGGCAGATTTGTTTAAATCTGAAACTGCTCAAGTGATTTATGGAAGCCAACAGATTGTCTGGGTAGCTGTTGCAGCAGCAGCAAAGGATCTCCCTCCCTGTCTCTTCCCCTTCCTAATACCCCTCTTCTTCTGACAAAACCCATATGATTAAGAAAATAGAGGTATTTGCCCCAAAGAGGTGAACAAAGGCAGACAGCGGGTGATTTAGGACTATGAAACAATAGATGCAGCTGCCTAACCAAAGAAAAAAAGTAACTAAAACAACATTAAATGAGAGGAAAATGAGGAGTTTTGTCATGAAAACAGTGGTCCTGTTCGGTGCTTGAGTACTGGCAAGAGTTTCTGAGAACACACACTTTGTAATCTCTTTGGGAAAGCGCCGAGAAGATTGTGTTATTGTGCAACCCAGTAAATGCTTCTACAGCGAATTCTTTGGCATAAGAATCAACCATATGCATCGACTATGCTGCAGAGATAACAGGTAGACTTGTAGTTGGTGAAACAAGAAGATGTAAAGGAAATTTTCTAAATTTACTTGATAGGAGTGACAAATGGAAGACTAAAGCCAAAAGGGAATATTAAATAACAGAGGCAGTTTTGAGGTTATTTTCATTTTGGTAGGACTTGAGCAAGATGCAAGATCATCTGCATCCAAAAAAAACCTCATGAAGATCAGGATAGAGAGAGGGAAGACTGAGTAACTGATGGAAGACCAATGGTCAAGTTCAGTGTATCAAGAGAGCTGCTTGTTTTGGAAGAGATGGATAAGACTAGGAAATCAGACCAGAGCACAAGCTCCCAGGTAGCTACAAAAACATCTTCAAAGTAGCTACCTAAATGTGGATTAAAGAAGCAAACATTAAGGCCTGTCTATGATAGCCTTATTGCTGAGGCCACAGTCATTTTATGTGATTACATCGATGTTGTATCCAGTCTCAAGGCGAAGAACAGATATCAACCCAATGTGAGGAAAATAGTAACAGCATCTGGCAGGCAGCTGCAGCAGCTCAGTAGAAAGCTCTGTGTCATGTCCAGTGAGGGGGCTGTAGTCATCTGCCCTGGAAACAACTTTTTCAAGGCTTAATAAGACTCAGAATTAGGATTCTATTTTTTCCCCCACTTTTTTAAAGAAAAGAGGGAGTTGGCTGTTGTCAGTGCAGAGTTAATATGGCATGTGATAAGATGACAGAGCATCTGACTGAGGGGCAGAGGGAGCCACAGAGAGAGGAGAAGGGTCAGCAGAGTTGGTGGTAAAACCGTAGGCAGTGGGGGAGATGTTGCAGAGACAGAAAGATGTTGGTCCCCAGCAGAAAATGTGTGGGATTTAGGGGAGGAAAAGATAGAAAACTCTTGGTGGTAGGTGGCTGCAAGTGGTCAGAAGCCTAGGGAGGGGATCAGAAAAGTGAGCAATTGGACAGTGACTGATGGGTATGTGTGTTGACTGGGCATCAGAACAGTGAATTTTAGATATATAGACATAATTTGATCCAGACTTTCTAAGAGAGAATTGAAGTTCCAGGCCACAGTGAGGAAAAATGAAATTATAAACCCATGGGATTTAAAAAAATGAGAGGAAATGCAAATTTGAGATACCAATACAGGTGAAATTTGTCAGAAGAAAATGGAATGGAAGACAGAAGAAAAAAGAAGAGAGGGTGGAGAGCAGAATCCAAGAAATAAAACTGTGGATAACATCTGCTTTCTAACTGGTGCTGCAAATTTATCTACTCCAGAATATGTGTGAAACTTTCACTGCCCCTTCCCTATTTTTGAGGGGATTGCCTTTTTTTTTTTTAGGTTAAAGACATACAATTCATTTGTCTGCTGTAGACTTGCTCATGACAGACAAATATAATATAACAGATTATCTTCCATTAAAAAATTGCAGACTTGCTTCAGCTGCCATGTAACGCATTCAGTTTCATTCCCTCCCGAGGGTTCCGTTTATCCCCACAAAATAAATTCATGTGCACTACGTTAGGGTTTTTTCATGACTAGGCAATATCCCTGTTCCATGGAAACTTGCAGTTGTTATTTGTCTTAGTGAACCTCCCCTTTGAAAATGCCAAATCCTTTAAATTAATGCTTGGGAGGGTCATATTTTGCATTTCAGTTGTTGAAAAGACCTTGCATTTATTCAACAATATAAAGCTCCCTGAGGATCAGCAACCACAGTTTATTATGTAAAAGTGTGCTGTGCTTTCTGTAATTTGGGGGTTGACTACTCACATAATCATAGCTACCAACATTCAAAACTTACAGTATTTTTTTCATTCTTCTATTATTGCTTTTTTCATCATAAAATACAGTTTTGTTTTTTATATGCCTAGATCCTGCTCTCAGTGAAGTATTTGTCTTCCCAGGTACAGAACTGATCCCTGGTTGGTTGAAGTAATGTCTTCAAAAAGTTTTGGAGGGTTAATTTTTGGTCACCTGCCAATTTTCTTTGATTCATTATCAGCTACAAGGCATTTAAATTATCATGGGCTAATTGCATTCAGCTGTCCTTTTCAGCAGGAGTAGCTTTATCATAAGCAAGCTACCATAGTTTCAATGAGATTTTAGAGAGAGCATCAGTATCTTCAGCTGTCCCTAATACCAGTTTTATTTTTAAATTTTATTTCATTAAATCAAACACAGTTTTTAGAAGTAAACTGAGATTCTTGGAAATAAGCACACAACTTTCCTGAGCAGATGATAGCAATTCCAAGGGAAAAAATCAAAACAACTATGAGTAAAGGTAAATTGAGTTAATATGCTGAGTCTAGGGGTTCTTGTTTCATGGTCCAATAGTGCACATCTTGCTCACTTGCCGCTGTGCTCTTCATTGAGATTACACGGAAAAATTGTATACTGTAAGAGCAAGGCCTTGTTCTTTAGTGAGACCTAATACAGAGAAGATGCCCAGGTATGTCAGCTCCGCAGTTTTGTCTAATTTATACCTTAGGAGACACTGAACTAACGCCTTTACTGTTGCCATTGTGTGTAATCTTCAGCAACTTCTGTCATGAAAAAACCCTAACGTAGTACACATAGAATTATTATGGTCATAGTGGCTATGTGACTAATTAAGGTAGATAAGTAGTCAGCCCAATGTATTTACACAATTCTGTACCACCATTTTACCCTCAGCCTCCAGGTCCCCATATACTTACATGGTCATTGTTACTATCTGAGTTTCCCAGAGTCTGATGTACTGTACTTACCACATGCTTTGTAAAACAGAGACATGTTAATTTGTTGTCCTCAAATACAGATGGGAGTCTTAAATGCATGCTTATTTCTCCCTCTCCAGTGTTTTATAAAAAAGCATTTTGATTGATAAAATGTTACAGTAGGAGGAAAACTAACTTTATTTTCTGGGATTCCTATTGCCTTTTTTTTTGGTGGGGGGTGCGGAGGGGGGGTAGTTTTTGCATTTAGCTCAGCCTAAACAGGAAAACACTCTATCAATCTATTTCTTTATGTCTCCAGTCCACTTCACATTCTGCTGTCACAGCCTAAGACAGCTTGCACTGTTTGGGTTTGTAGCATTGCACTAACATGTTTTTAAGTTTAATAAGAATTCAGTGTTCAGCAAAAATTTTAAATGAGAAGCCTTTCTTTTCACATTAGATTTAGTAAATCCCTTCCCTTTCACAAATGAGAAATCAGGGCCTAAACTATTCTGACAGCATTTCTAAGTTTTTCACTTTCGAAGCTTTTTGTGCTTTATAAATCTAATTAACTGTAATAAGAAAATAATAGGACATAATGTTTGTTTTACAAGGTGATTGATCTCTTGGCAGCCTGGCAGACTCTTTCATTGATTGGTTGGTGGATAATGTCAGAGTGGATATGTCCTGGAGGAGAATAGCTGACACCTAAATCCATATGTGACAGATTACCATCTGGGTTGGAGGACAGGTTTCTTCATGAAATTGCAAAGATAACAGGTGAAAATGGAGAAAGTGACATGAGGGAAATGTGTTGAAACCTGCCTCAACCTTTCGATGCTCTAAGAGCATTTACACAAAGCTCTCTATTTTGTGGGCAGCCTGTTTTCAGGATGAGGGAGATTAAAATTTAATTA
Source organism: Nyctibius grandis (assembly GCF_013368605.1). Lineage (NCBI taxonomy): Eukaryota > Metazoa > Chordata > Aves > Nyctibiiformes > Nyctibiidae > Nyctibius > Nyctibius grandis. Next base: position 82,878,037 of record NC_090662.1, read on the forward strand.
CACTCATTCCTGTCTGCCCAGTCGAGTTTTAATTCTGTTAATTAGGAAAATGCCTTGCCCCACAACCTAGCCATAAAGCTAATTAAACAGAGAACGTTCATTTGCTACTTAGTGGAACTTAGTTCAGTAATGATTATCATACATTACAGTTAATTAGCACTGTGCGAGGGAAAATGAGGATGTCGCTGAAGTGCAAAACTCAAATTAGAGGTGCTATAATATATGCCTTATTTCATTTGGTAGCTATCTGATGCAGGGAAGTTACACACTATCCTACCTGCCTCAGTTTCACATTTGTTAAAGGAGAATTAATTAAACTTATCTCTCCTGCAGAAGTCTTGTGTAGGTTTAATGTAATGAAGCTGATAAGATGCTGGCCTTTGAAATCCTCAAGTAGAAGACACCACGTAAATAGGATTATTCCTCCCTGAAACATGCAAAGCATGGTAGACGCAATGAGCTATGCACTGACAGGTAGGGTGGTGGAACAACACATGTACTTCATAAAGTAAAGATGGCTGTACAGTTCTGCACATATTCACAAAATCTTCTGGGGCAAAACACTACCAGCATGGAACATGCTGCTGTATCAAACCATTCAGAAGCCCAGACCACAAATTAAAAACACCTGTAATTTGACTTAAAAATGTTCATAGTAAATGACACTGATTCATAATGCTTTTTTTAATTATAGTAATCCATTTTAAAGTATTGGTCCTGAAAATACCAAGTTATATTTACCAATACCCCATTATACAGGTGAAGTAAAGCAGAGGAGTGTTACAACTTGCCCAAACTGCCAGATAAACCCATTGTAAAACTGGGACTAGGACTTCTAACTCCCTGTAAACTACCAGACAACAGCCAGCTTGATGTTTTCTGGAGGGAACAGCAGAACCTAAGTTGTACTTTGATTTAGATTTTCTCACAGTGGCACTGAATCCAATGAGTCTGAGGATATGAAATTATCTTTATACCTTAATAAAATATCCCTGGCATGCATTATTTAAGACACTGTGGAAAATGTTATTTATAGCATTGCAAGTGTAGCCTGACAGGTTGCTTACATTAATCACAAGTTACTTAATATATTTCAAGTTTTATTGCAAATTGACTGGCAAATATTAAAATAATTGCAATCTGAGTATTGGTGGCTTTGGTAATATTTGTAATGTAGAGCAACATGTAGAAAAACATGTAAAACAACACGTGTTTTGTGCAAGCCTGTGCTGATTGACATGCTAAACAAGGCAGTCTCTTGGGTTGTGCACTGGGCTTGGATTCAAGTGTGGATGAGTTTGTTTGTTTGTCTGTGCCTCTATTTCGCCCCCTCTGATATAGGGTTAGAAAGTTTTGTGGCTGCTTTATAAAGTGCTTTGTGGTCTGCATGCATCAGGGAACTAATACCTGTGTCAACAAGGCAACACTAGTTATAAGGTTTAGGGGACAGTGGTGATTTGTAGAAGTATGAAAAAAGAGAAGGAAAGAAAAGCAAAGAAAAATTATGAAAGCAGGGAATAAGGAGAACTAGCACGCTAGCCCACTTTGCAGAAAATATGCCTATGTTGAAGTCCACTGTTTGCTGGTAATAGCATTATTAATCCTAACATGCTGTCATTAATAAAAACAAGAAGGGTATGAAGTTTCCATAATCATTTTAGGTTGATCTGGGGGTATATTATTTTCCTGGAGCTAGGTAGCATTTTAAATCTGCAAAGGATTAGACAGACAAATCAGTTCAAATATTTGCTCAGCCATTGAAAGGAGAAGCCTCACTTCCACCTGTGATGAGACTTTGGAAATCTCCATATCCATCATTGTTCAACAGCTAAGGGAAGATTGCATGTTGATTACCCTTTCGGTTGCCTTTAAGCAGCTTATGTGAAATGTTAAATTCTAAGTTGCCTAAAATCCCTACTTTTTAATTTGTTCTCTGACTTGTGTGCAGCAAGGCAAATCTTTGTGAGTTTATATGCACACATGCGCACATGCGCCCACACACCCCCCCTGATCAGAACCAGGTCCTTCCAAATATGAATTATGCTGAGCAGAGCTTAAAAAGATACAAGTGGAACAGGAGCAGTTGTTCCCATTAATCTTCATAAGGACATGAAAAGAAAAATAACGGACTGCTTCTTTTCATCTAGTCAAATTGTGGCTATGCAACTTATCACAAAGCATCTGAGTTTCTGTTCCTTTATTTAAAGCTGAAAAGTTTTATTTAAAGCTGATTCCACTGCCTCCCTCAGAGCAGTATTCTGAGATCCTCAGAAAACTTAAGATAATCACTTACTTCAGAAATATTTTATTTATTCCTCCTTCTTTCTTCTAAAATTATTACCCCTTCCATTCTTCTGAAATCAGCTTTTGAGTGTCCAAAAGAATATGGAGAGCTTTGTGAAATAACTACAAAGAAAGAGCATTTTAAAAGAGTACTTGGATCTGTGTACCAAAACTGTGGCTTACTAGCAAATGCCACAAGGCTCTAGGGTCACATAAGCAGATCCAGAGAGTGGCCGTGCTTGACTTCACCACAGTGTCTGTCTTGATGCCAGGCCTTTGCTCATGGGATTTGCTGCAAGCCTGGGCTTGCGTTTAACAACGCACATAGAGATGACAGCGAATCACAGAAGCTGGAGTGGAACTTCTCCTCTATTTGTGAATAGCAAGATGAGCCAGGGTTTCTTTCTGGATTCAGACAGGCCTACAGCTTTTGTGATGGTGTTGCTGAGTTCCATCTCCAAACTAATATTTATGATTGGTTTTTTCCCCCAAATGTTACAACTTTAAAGAAGGTTTTAGCTACCTTTGTGCAAATCATGTTTGCTTTTGTTTGTTTTTAATTGCATGGGGGGAGGGGAATGAACCATTTTCAGGGCTAATGGGAGGTTTGAGTGCTTAGTTGCCTGTAACGCCATATCTTCACCTGACATTTTTGACTAGTAAATTTTAATGCTTCTGTGGTTTTTCATTGGCCTGTATTTTCCATATCTGCATGTGTCCCATTTGTGCTGGGCACATCAGTTGGTATTTGTAGCAGATCAGCTGCTTGTATGAGCAAGGCATCATTTAACAGTACTGACTTACTGCATTAAGAGAAATCCTTTGGGATTTCATTGCTAATGCACTGAAAACCCATCAGACCTCCTAGTCTGAAATGACCAGCACAGTGTCTGAACACTGATCATCAGGGCATTTTACATACAACCCCCTGTGGAGAAATACAGTTCTTTATATACTTTCTCATTCCTGAGGATACAGGGAAGCAGAGCAGGGAAAGCTCAAACAGGGAAACTTTGAGCCATTCTTCTGCAACCAGCGTCATCAGTTGAAAAGGAGCCACTTGAGAACGATGTTTGAAGACATCAGGTTTATGACTCCTCTACAGACAGTCCCAATAATAGTATGGGGAGATATGACTAAGTAATTTCAAAGCTAGTAGAGATACCATGATGGGTTTCCACTGTGTTTTCTTTCCCTACATGATAGGCAGACATGCATACTCTCTGTGAAGTTCACAACAGGCACTTGACAAAGTTGGGTACCAGTCAGGGTAAAGATAAATGGGGCCTCACCTTCTCACACAGTGGAATCATTTATTTTCACATGGCCCATAACATGATTTATTTATAGCTATGGAAAGAAAAATAGTGGGGATATAGACTTGGTGCAATTTCTATCAGCCAGTTAGACATGATACGGTTGAATACTGCTCTCTTTCAAGTGAAATGCAGCAATGCACTGCTCTCCATAGAGTGAAATAATTTTTACATGCCTTGTCAGTCTCGCTATGGCCGTGGAAAGAAATACAGTGAAAGCAGAGACATTGGCGCTGTTTGTGTTATTTAGAATGTTTTTGCAGCTAACAGTTTTGACCTCTATTCTGTTTTGATGGTCCTGGTTTCAAAAGGCCACATCATGTTTTCCAGCTAGAAGAAAAGAATAAATACTTTCTTTTCCTGTGGACTCTCCCAGGTTTTACCCAGATCCTGGTTCAGGATTATTCCAAAGAATTGCTGGTGTAAAACTGATATGCTGCATTGTCAGTGGAATTACAATGATTAACAGCTTCAAATCTACCCTCTGAGGCCAGGGGGGTTTCATTTTTGTCCCTTACGGTTTTCAGAGACCCTGAAAAGAAAGTTAGTGAGACTGGAATTTGGAATTTAACATGTGAAATCTAGGGGCCATCGTTTAAAACATCAATCCTTACTTCAGAATGGTGTTTGACAGGCTGCAACTAATTTCTGCTTCAAGCAGTCTCAGTCAGCAGAGTAGCCCAAAGGTCATGTTATTCTTATCATAGGTAAAAGAGATCTTCTTCATGATGGATGACTACTCGGTGTGTTTATGATACATAATATATTAGTAATTTTAATTCACAATTCCATTTGTCCAACAGTTTTGTCAGGGCAAGCTAAACTATAGTTAGGTACACCTGTGCTGTGCAAAAGGATGGGACTGTTGTGGCAATCCATCGCAAGATCTGCAACACAGTCCCAGTTGCACATACTGGAACTGGGAGGAATCACTTCTACAAATGGAAATGCCAGCCTGCAGGAACTGGGCCAACAAGTCTTCTGTTTTCACTGCTGATCTTGACCTGTGCTGGTGATCACAGCTGAAATCCAATGGGTTGCTGCCTTCAGTCTCATGGCATTATATAGAGCAACCTTCAGTGTGTTCTTTGCCAGATTTATCAGGTTGGGAGCCTAAGGTTATCTGTTCTTGGCTAGCCTGATCACCAAAACTGGAGGACCATAGACAACAAACACGACTCCTGGTTTCAGATCACTTTGAGAGCTTTGTTACCTGAGACACAAAGATTTGAGCTGGCTTTGTGCAAAGCACTCAGGGTGTAATAGCACCACAGCTACTACCTACCTTTTTACCCTCATGCTTTTAATAGGACTGAATACAAAAGCCACTCTTCTGCAGAACCAGACACAAATGTAGTAAGCAATAGTATTAGTTCAGAGGCTCTCAGAGCACATTTGCTTTCTCTTTGCCACAAATGCAACTCATAAGCAAACCTTTAAAACAATATACATTGTTCTTGCTTATTTGAGTAGTATGTCCTCCTGAGCATATTTCTGTCAATGTCAATGCAGCAAAGTGCCATTTAGAAAAGAGGGCTAAATTTGCCTCTCAGCTTTTAGAATTTCAAGATTTAGCTCCACACTCCTCTTGGTGCAGTTTATATTTTACATGCAGAAATGTGGTAAGAGCCATTCTACTATCCTATGTCGGTAATCCTGTGTTTTCATAAACGAATTAATGACATCCACTAAAAGTCATCCTAAATTCAAATAATTTTTAAATGCACCCTTCATGCACCAGCATCGTGCTGTCTTTGATAAATTTCCATCTCCACATATAGCTCTTTTGGCACCTAGAGTTTGCTTTTTAAATGGCCAGCTGTTACCTCAAAGTTTCGAAGCTTTTATAGCAAGAAGCTTTTCAGTAGGAAACATCACTCTCCACTCAGTTTTCTGAAAGATCTTGTTTTCACTTCCAGAAGTGGGCAGCCAAGGCTCTATGACATATTACTTCTTCACTGTATATATCCCTAAAGAAATCTATTTTTGTCACTGTTCTTCTCCTGAAAAAAAAAAAACCCTACTTTTTTCTTTTTCAAATAAACATGAATCCATGGTTTTATAAGTGGGGGAGGATGGAAAGATGCCCTGTATTTCAAATGAGGTTCTGTGACCTATTATATACTTATTGCACAAGCTTTTATGGGATGAAAAAGGGACTGGTCGTTCCAGTTCTTCAACACCTTTGGGAGAAGATACAAGGTGGAGGAAGTAGAAACACCAGTCTGAAATTTAGAACAGAGGTCTTATCAAGTTCATCAATGCGCTTTGTAATCATTATTTAAAGTACTAACCATTGATCCCATCCTCCATACACATATAAGGCTTTCAAATAAAGGTAATAGATGCTCTGCCTTCAGAACAACTGAAGAAGCAACATTTCACTTGCACTCACAGTTGCTCTTCTATTACACCAAATCAAAAAAGTTACGCACATGAAGAAGGATATTCAGTGGCACTGTGTTCATAATGGACAAACCAGCATATAATGCTAACTCCAAACAAATGTATCCCTACATTTGTTTATGTAGGCCTAATGGAAGTATTTTTTCAGAATTCAAATATATTTTACTTCATGTTTGTTGTTGTTTCAATTTTTCATGTGTTCTTGGGTTTTGATAGTTCCTATATAACATAAGGGCTTCATGTCTCACACAGGCTGAAGTCTTCTGTCAGGCAGACCACTACATCTACAAAGAAGCTCCCCCGAATGTTCTGTAACGTCAGAGTGCCTCAGCTTGGGTCATCTGGTGGTTCCAGTTCTGAGAGAAATACCTCTGTCTCCAGAACAATTCAGCCCATAGCTCTTTTGTAAGCCTTGCGAGGAAGGTTTGGGAAGGGATACATCTGACCAGCCTGATTCCTAACAGGGACAGCAGCCTCCTTGGGGATCTGAGTAAACTCTGATACTCCTTCCCTGAACTACTGAATTGCTGTCATGAACTAAATTTTTTCCCTTTCATTCTTTGCAGACATTGATGAGTGCTTGGTCAACAATGGTGGCTGTGACCATTTCTGCCGAAACACGGTTGGCAGCTTTGAATGCAGCTGCCAGAAAGGCTATAAACTACTCACAGATGAACGGACCTGCCAAGGTAATACTTCATTTATTTTTACTCTTTGTGTAACGAATATGTTATTTTCAGTGGATTTTTCTTTTTTTGCGATTAAGTCAGGTTTTGATCGTACTGTCATAGGAAGTGAAGTTAGAAAAGACCTACCAGATTTCCATTTTCTGATGTGGGGCTAGAAGATTTTTGGAAGTGTCTTGTTTCAACATTTTTAATAGTAGGAATGCCAGTGTCCTGATGAAGTGGGAAAATGCAGGTAGTGTAGTGGAATAGGCTCAGGCAAAGAGGCATATGTTCAAATCCTCTAATTCGCTATGATCTTAATGGGACAGAGGCTTATCGTATTTACACCGGGGTAATTTAGAGTACCTTGTTGGAATAGAGCGGTTGCAACACTTAAACTGTAAAAAAGTGTCTAATTTGTGAGCTCACCTTTGCCTGACAGAATCTGTTTATGGAGGGATAATGGAGGTGTTTTGTGAGAATTCAAATTATGTATATTTTATATCATTTGCTGTGTGTGTCATGATTTGTTATCTAAGTCACATGATGTTATATATTCTATGACTAAGTGCATAATCATTTCCAACTTAAGTATTAACCACGTACCTTTGGAGAAATGACACTGTAAGCATTTGAGCTCCGTAACTTTACTGTTTAAAAGCCTCCTAAGAAAAGGCTAGAAAGATGAGCACACATCTGTAGAGAGAGAAGGGAAAGGAGGACATATTCAATTAAAATTTTGTGCAGGAATTGCCTTTTTATTGATACATAATTATTTGCATGGGTTGTGAACATGTAGAAGTTATGAAGTCCAAAACAGCGTTAGTATTTTAGATCTTCTTTGTTCATCAACAAAAGAGAAACCAATGTCATTCAAAAAATTTTCCATTGCATCTCATCGGTACTCCCATCATCTGAGAAGCCTACTCCACCCTGACTGTGTGATTAGACACAAAGGAGTCAGTGAAGGTTGGTTTCAAGCTGGGACAGGATGGGAAGAGCTGAGAGTGGCACAGTTAGTGCCACATGACTAGGCAGAAATAACGTTGTAGGATCATGTCAGACAAGGGTAAGTTGTCAGGTTTTGATGTACCTGCTAAAAATAGGGACAAAATGTTAAAAAGAAACATTCCCTTCATGATGTATTTAGAGATAGTTAGGAGTACTTTCTGGTTCATGAATTGTTGTGACATGCTCTCACTGCGGTATCAGTCAGAGGTTTCACCACTGAAGTCATTGTAATTACACCAGTGAAAAACTCGAGAAAAGTCAAGCCCTGCATTCTTGTTAGACAAGAGCTGGTGCAAAAATTATTTGTTCATTAATCAAAGTATTAGTAATAGGCTTTGAAAGCTACCTATAAATAATCAGATCTCTATCGTGATAATGGGAAACTAGAAGCAGCTCTGTAAATGTTGTTGCTGAGTTTTGTTTCTTCGTGTGCCTGGGCTACTGAATGAGTGAGTCGCTGGTAATAGTACATATCATGCAAGCAACGAAGCAGTAGCTGATCTTCTCCTCTCCCTCGTGTGATCAGACATGGAAATATAAACGTGATCTGGCCATCCTACTTTTTCCATTGTCAGTGAGCAAGTGCAGGCACGCTGTCTGCCTCTACATGGTACTTTGATTCGTCAACTGTAGCTTATCTGTTGCTGTAACAGATAGATTAGTTTAAGCCCAGAGAATTTTTGGGCTGGAGAAGTTCCTCCAGTCCCAGAAATGCTGGTTCTTCATACTGTGAAACAGGGAGGACAAAGTTATTTCCTGTTTGAAGTCTGAGGTATTTGGGCCTCAGAGACTGATTGCAGCAAACATGGTATGGTGCCTACTTTGTGGAAGGAGCACTGTGATAATTTAGTTCCTGTCTGGTGCTTAAGGTGATAATTGGTGACTCATGCAGTCAGTAGGCCTGCTAATAAAGAAAGAAGGAAAGTGAATGTAGATCAAGAGATCACTGATGTATGAATCACCTGTACTTGGCTTCTTTCTCTGCAAAGAGAATATAGTTAGTGGAAGTGGTTATAGTTATTAGTCTGACAGAAAAATGTGGTTTGGGGTTAGTGACTCTGCTGGAATATAAATCATCCGTGGGTTATATTTGGTAACAGCCAGTCAACACTGATGATAGAACATTACAGAGAGATTCAGGGCAATTTATTTTGTGCATATTAGCCTTTCCAATACGTGAAATAGAAAAGTCTAATTTGTATTTATAAAAGATGCTGTTGTTCATGTTACATCTGTTGGTTTGATTCGCAATAGAGTTTCTATGACTTATGATCTTGCTGTCAACATTGCCTTTCTCCTCTGGTTTTCATTTTTAAAATAAAGATTTCTTTCAGTTACGAATCAACACGTTTGCCAAATACTCATTTAGGACCTTAGAAGTCTACATTGTTTGGGGCTGAGCCCTATTTAGTTCAGGTGGCCTCCCTAGTGTATAAGGAGTTCATCTCCAAGTGAGTTCATCACTAACATCAAGGAACAGATTCTGCTAACCCTAGGCAAAATGCCTATGGAAACAGCTGGTAAGGTTGCCCTTTTATGACCTGCAGAATCCCTGGATAAGTCTATGACTGTATCTGATTCACAGGAAAGAATCAGTGAAGAAGAATAAAGCCACAGAGATACAGTTCATGTTAGCAACATTTTTCAAACTGTTGAAAAATGCAAGTAAGCTGTTGCTGCGTAACTTTCTTCATATGATCATTAACTTCAGCACAAGGCAATTTTACATATTTCAATAAAAAGGTTCCTTCATATTCCCTGTGAAATTCTGAGGTTGTCCCACCTCACCTCATTTCCTTTATATTCTTTCATTGTAGACCTCAGAGGCAACTTTAGGATTGCAGGGAAATTGTATCAAAGTCTCGGACTTTGTTCTGGTTGTTTGCAGAGCTCCCACCCCATCGTACCAAATGCCTTATGCACATTCATTCTCGCTGTGAAGAGGAAAGTATTTCTCTCTCAGTTTTTCAGGCAGCAAGGGTGAAGCAGCTTGCCTAAGAGCACACATATGAATGCCTGGACAGGCTGGACAGGTTAGATAGATGGGCCGAGACCAATGGCATGAGGTTCAACAAGAACAAGTGCCGTGTCTTACACTTTGGCCACAACCCCATGCAGCGCTACAGGCTGGGGGAAGAGTGGTTAGAAAGCGGCCCGGTGGAAAGAGACCTGGGGGTGCAGATTGGCATCCAGCTAAACATGAGCCAGCAGTGTGCCCAGGTGGCCAAGAAGGCCAATGGCATCCTGGCCTCTATTAGGAATAGTGTAGCCAGCCGGTCTAGGGAAGTGATCGTCCCTCTCTACTCGGCACTGGTGAGGCCACACCTTGAGTACTGTGTTCAGTTCTGGGCCCCGCACTTCAAGAAAGATGTTGAGGTGTTGGAGCGAGTCCAGAGGAGGGCGACCAAGCTGGTGAAGGGTCTGGAGGGTCTGACCTACGAGGAACAGCTGAGGGAGCTGCGGTTGTTTAGCCTGGAGGAGGCTCCGAGGTGACCTTATTGCAGTCTACAACTACCTGAAGGGAGGTTGTAGCAGAGTGGGAGTTGGCCTCTTCTCCCAGGCAACTAGCGATACGACAAGAGGACACAGCCTCAAGCTTCGCCAGGGGAGGTTCAGGTTGGACATTAGGAAGAATTTCTTTTCAGAAAGGGTCATTAGACATTGGAATGGGCTGCCCAGGGAGGTGGTGGAGTCACCATCTCTGGATGTGTTTAAGAAAAGACTGGACATGGCACTTAGTGCCATGGTCTAGTTGACATGGTGTTGTCAGGGCAATGGTTGGACCCGATGATCCCAGAGATCTCTTCCAACCTGATTGATTCTGTGATTCTGTGAGAATAAACCTCCAGTTTTTGTGAATCTGCTCTCTGTGAATCTGCCCATTACAATAAACTTTTTTCCTCCTGTGTTTCTGCTCGTACCCTGATACAAAAATTCATCAGTTTTCAGGAACTCTGAAGCTTGCTGCTCGCTTGGTGCCACTAGCTAGCCACCCTGCATGTAGAGGGCTTGTGTGAGAAGCCCTTGCCTTTGTAAAGGGCATTAAAATGTTCTGCATTTGTCTGTTTACCGCTGAACCATTTTTAGCCCTGGCTGCAAAGAAAACCATTGTCAATCACAGATTACTTCTGCTAGGGAGTGGTTCTCACGCTGTGGCTCCTTGTTAGACAAGGAGAATGTGGGGGTTTCCCTTCCTTTCCCCTCCCCTGCATTCCAGCCATTTAAAAGGAAACTTATTTGTAACCCAGAAGGTGAAGAATCCACATTGCCCTGCCAGTGATATTGTGGAGACTGATAATGCTTTCCCAGAGCCTCTCTTTTCATGCAAACGTAAAAATAGGGTTTTTTCTCCTTTGACGGTGAAATCACTGTATGACAATACCAAACCCATCTATTGTGTATTATTTTAACAGATCCCTTAAGTCTAAGGTATTGTAAATTCTTTGATACAGGAAGAAATGGTTGGATCTGCTTGTGTAAATGTAGCAAAAGAGGCCTGCATCTCCTTTAAACATATAATACAAATAACATAGCTATATTTATAGCAAGGAGAGCTTGTGTTTGTAACCTTCGTAGTGATTAACAGCAGGACAACAACTCAGATTAGTTTTAGAATCACATCAGCAACGAAACAGCAAGCAGGACTGTTTAAAGCTGCAATGAATATGTGTAAGCGCAGACATAATTTCCTTAATCCTCAGCCAATATGAGTTTTAAAGCTAGTTAACTTAATTGCTTATTCTGTTTCTGTTTGTTGTGCAGTGATCTCAAAAAAAATTCAACAAGAAACAGTCTCTCTGCTCCACTCAAGTTCAAGCTTCATTAAGCACCCAGAAAAATGTGTGAAATCGTAGCATAAATATTTTTCTCTTCCTGCTGTAGGAATTGCCTTTTGCAAAGCAAGACAAGGAGAGACAGCACACACATTTGTCGTAGCTCTCTCCAGGGTGTAGTAGAGTTGGAAAGATGAGTTACATTCAGAAAAAAAGTGCTTTTGCTGGTAACATCCAGTCATCAACATGTAATACTTCGGCCTGCTAAATCTACACTCTAACCCTTTGCCCCTCTCCACCTCTGTCCAAAATAGAGCCAAATCCTCCTGCACTGAGGATTTTAAACTTTTGCAGGGGGCAGTTCAAGGCATTTGCATCATTCTAGTCCACTTACAGCCTCCAAAGCAGGCTTAAGTGGGGCTTGATGATTGCTAGATCTCACAGACATGATGTTCAGCCTTAATGAAGTCTGCGCAAGTAGCCTTTTCACCAACCAGTTGATACAGCCACTGTAAAGGAGATGATTGTCCACCAGGCAAAAGTACCTCTGGGGCATGTGGGATACCTGCATGGGCCATCTGGCATTTTTGCGGCTTCTTTAAGGCCACATGTTCGCACACAGTAGGTGATGCCATTTTTTATTTGCTTTGATGTATTGCCTGTTTGACTATTGGTTATTCTTTACTACCTTCCTAGAGATTTTAAACAAATGAAATTGACTTCTTTGTAACTAGGCACTGCAATACAGGGCCTCATAGTCTGCTGTTGGTAGTGCTGGTGTCTGTTCAAAGGAAATTCAGTGATGCAGGTTTATATAACAGGAAATTCCAAACAGAATTTGCCCCTAGCTTCATGATATATTGAATTTTCCCTCTAGTGATTTTCTGTGGGCACATGTTGCTAGACGTTTGGGGGTTTTTAACACTACAAAGCTATCCCATAGAAATAGGTGATTTGAGGTATTTTTTTCCTCTCATTAGAAAAGAAAGACATGAGCATATCCACTATAATATTTGTGTATTTGGACTTTTCTTTCTCTCTTTTAAAACAAATGTGTTTCTTATATGTCCCACTGTATCCCCCCTTCCTCTCTCCTTAGCTTCACTTCCAGACAAGTGTTCCTCAAAAACTTGATGCTCATGGAGTGGAGCAACTGGAAGTAATGGCTAGAGCCAAGGATACTGTGAGCAGATATTGAGGCAGTTTTCTTAGTAACTCTGACAGCATATTGCAATGCTGACCTGCAAAACACCTCAAACCTCCCAACTCTTGTCATCCACAACTGGTTTTTACTTATGATCTGAAATAACATTGGAACCCAGCATCAAGCCTTCTGTGTTAACCCACTGCACCACAGAACCATAATCCATGCAGTCCTAAAATAATACTGTTAGATGAGAGACTGACCTTTGTTTACTGCCAAATAGGTCTTTATTCCAGAGAATTTGATGTGATTAGACCTAGCTGACCCTATTATCAATCTGTCGGTAGAGGGATGCTTTACACAGGGCTCCCAGTGCATAATTGTCAAGAAAAGCCTTCTTTCATTCCAGAATGAGAGAAAGAAAAATAGCACCTTGAAAAATACACTAACTGTCTACGATCCAAGAATCCTACAGGCCGGGTCTTGAAACATTGCCATATTAGCTGGATATGTAATACGCTCTCATAACATCCACCTTGTCACCTATTTGTACAAAACATGCACTATTAGCCTTCCAAGGGCAAGATTTGAATCTCCCAGCATGGTATCTCCATTTTGAAAATGGGTATGAAGTGAGGGATTAATCATAGAGGGAAGGACAGATAGAAAGTGTTTGTGGGAATTATTTTTGGCCTAAAGAAGCCCACAAAGATTAGCTACAAAGATCTCACTATACTCTTCTGTATAGAACCATTGATGATAAATATGGCTGTATAGGACCAGTTTAATCCCAAGTAAATCAGTGCATCCACACAGGCAGCACTGAATCACCAGACATCTTTGACATAGAGTGACCAAATTAAAAAATAAAACAGGGACCAAAAAGGTTTGCACCCTTGGGTTACATGACAGTGACCTACCACCCACATTTGATCATGTAACCCCATAAAGCAACTGGCTTGTCCCAGTCACATAACCTGATGAAGGTCTCAGGATGAGGATACACCCCTTGCATTGATTTACATAGGACACAGTCACCCATCTTAGATTACCTACCTAAATGCATGGGTAGAGGTCAGGGCTGGAGCATCTGTCTCTCTCTATCTTTCATTGCATTGTGAAAGCAGAGAACAGGGAGAATCCCATGTCCTATGTCCCAGGTTTAAAATCCTGAGGAAATTCCTTGGAATAGCAGGACAGGGGAATTTTATGTCATGATTCTCTAAACTATCTTTTTACCTTACTGCTACTCCCCCAACTCTTCTCGCACTGACATATAGCTGAGTATACCCTAGTGCTGTCCCAGGGCAGTGAGCTGTGAGAAATGTTAAATGGGCACAGCTGCACCATGCAGCAGTAAAGAGACTGATTAAACCCTTCAGCTAATCTGTATCAGTGCTAGAACTGATGTTTCATATAAGTTAGTTTAAAAGACAACAGGTGAGGCCCGGACCCCTCAGATTCAATGCATTGACATTACGGTTTGGCCAGCTTTCCAGTGAAAAATATTGGAAAGTTTTATTGTTGGCCCACCTCCTTTCCTTTTCTCCCTCATTAAATAAATAAAAGAAGCAAATGTTCAATAAAAGTAACATTATTTAGCCTTCCCCTTCTTTCTGGAGTGATGATAACATACATCTTCACAGCCAGGTGAGACGGTATAAAGAGGACACCAGCAGGAATTTTACTGCTTGGTGTGGGGTTTTTTCTTAATATTTAAAATACATTCTTACCTGAACCCACACAAAGCTCTCACTGAGGTTGTTACCCTCATGGTCAGGACTGAACTGTAGCGGGTAGAGAGTGGTAGGGAGGGAGGAGTGGAGCTCCCAGAGAGCATTTGCTGTCTGGGGTGAGGAGCAAGCAGGCTTACAAGTCTCCTTGCTGACTTTTGCCCGAGTTTGCATGGGTGTTTGCTGTAAGTTTGAGGTCTTCAGCAGTCAGAGAAAATATCCAGGGCTTCATTTTGCTCTCACTTATATCAGGGAGAAGGCTGCTGTACTCAGCAGAGTTAGAGTGCTGTCACACTAAGGGAACCTTACTATCTTACACCATTTGAACAGGGTGAGTCAGTGCCAGTGTGGGGGTGATTAATGAGAGAGAGAGGGATGGAGGAAGTCAGGCTATTCCCCTATCAATCAACTCATTTGTGTGATACATATGAAGGAGAGTGATTTTGCCTTGATGCACTCAGACACTCATCCATATCAGATAGGTGTGCTGTAAGATATAAAATACATTGACTTGATATAGGCTGATTTTCAGCCAGTCCAGCTCAGTCTGGTCCAGTATGTTTAATTGTTTGGACACTCAATATATAAACAACAGTGCTGGTTCAGCTGCCAGTGTAGCTCAAGAACCAGTGAGAATCAGTGGTGCACTGGAGGAGTTACTCGGAGCTGCTTGTGGAAATCAGACTAGCTTGCAGAAAGAAATTTCAGGATGATTTCCCTGTCACTGATGATGTTCATTCCCTGTGCAGATTTTCTCTAAGGCATTCTGTGTCACTGAGCCTTACAAAAATGCCTTGCTTATGACAAGCACCACATTGCTTCTAGCATCAGATTAAAAAAATACTCCTCTGGGAGCAACATGTTACACTGTCAATAAAAGGAACACTTCTCAAACCCTTTCTGTTACACATGGTGCTTACTCGTAGTGTCAGTGAGATTGTCAATAGTGGTACAATCTGCCTCTGTGAGAAAAAAAGGGTTGCAAGATCATACCCAGAAACAATAAATGCCCCAGGCATGAAGGAAAAACAGCTCTAGCCAATACAAGTTTGTTTGCCAAGTGATAGTATCTCCTGTGTTGGTTGTAGCAATTAAGTCTGCTGAAATATGAAAACAAATACGTCCCTCCCACCTCCAGTTCTCCTCTCTGTAGCACAGTGTTATCGTAAGTTAAAGGCAAATTTTCTTTGGTTGCTGCTCCTTGGAAGGAATATTAAACCTCACAATCTAGGCTTTAAATCAGTTTCTGATAGGATGAGACCTAATGTGGGGAGGGCAGATGGGAGAGATTATTCCACCTCTATTTTCCCATGAAGCTTCTGACACAGGCTACTGTTGGAAGTAAGGTACTAGAGTAGTTTGGCCTCAGGTCTCATTCGGTATGGTAGGTCTTATATTCCTATGTTAAATATACTGCTATCAAATAGCTTTTTACAGCTGTCTGGCCCCCTCCCCTTGGTGAAGTGTGTGGGAAGCCAAGCAAAACGTTCCATTAGTGTTTAGAAGGAGAATTCGAGATATGTTTTGCAGTTGATGCTGTAGGATTTATGATGTGTATAGTGCAGAAATGATTTTACTGGACTTAAATCATGTTATGTATTAATGAATTACCAGGATATGAGTCAGCCTTGGAATAGTTTGAGCAGGAAGGTAGCATTCTTCTACAAACAATAATCTGTTGATAAATAGTGCAGAAAGCCATAATTCAATAGGAATTGTTTTTAAAGAGAACCAGAGAAAGACTATATGTATATATATTCTCCACTATTGCAGTGGTGCACATTGAGATAATGCCATATTACTGCATTCAATCGTTTAATCACCTTGATTAAGGTCAGATATCCTTTACACTAAGTGCTATACAGAATTGCAATAAAGTGAGAACCCTATCCCAAATGTTCAGAAGAGTTTCATTTTCCTGTGCTAGCATCTACCCTTCTGGGCCTTTTTAAAGTGCCCTGTTTCATTTATTTTGTTCTAGTGATAATAAAACTCTAACCTATTGAAACAAAGGAGTGTGATTTTCTTCCAGTGGCCATGCTATGAACTGCTACTACTTATTTTGATAACTTGGAGATGAGGCCTTAGTTAGGATAGGTGAGATGAAAACAAAAATCTAAGCTCAAGTATTAAGAGGCAGTGGAATGGAGGAGTATATTCTGGGGTTTTGCTAGGTGGAGTTTTTTTGATGCATATTTCCAAAACATTTCTGTTGGTGTTTTCCGAGGGATACCTGCCATTTCTCGACTCCACAGAGGCCAGCCTTTCTGGGCAGAGTTTTGAAACAAGCCTTTGAAGCAGAGTCAGAGAACAGCAATTCTTGTGTATATTCAGTGGCCACTGACTTCAGCAAGAGCTTGAAGTAAGCTGGGAATGCAGAGTCAGGTCCACAGGAGGTGAAGGGAAGTGCTGCATTTGAGCTTTCAGTTGAAAACTGAAACTGTGTTGTTGTACTTGCTCCTTCAGCACCATCAAATAACACTAGACACATTTTCACCCAGACTAGTCTTTTGTTCCTTCAAGAAGTCTCACTAGCAGCTCCTACTAAAGGGTGATGGAGACAAACACCCTTAGCAAAGAGACCTATTTCCTCTTTTCAGAAATACATCTAAAAATTAAATGTATTGCAGGATATTTTGCAGTCTACAACTACCTGAAGGGAGGTTGTAGTGAAGTGGGAGTCGGCCTCTTCTCCCAGGCAACTAGCGATAGGACAAGAGGACACAGCCTCAAGCTTCACCAGGGGAGGTTCAGGTTGGACATTAGGAAGAATTTCTTTTCAGAAAGGGTCATTAGACATTGGAATGGGCTGCCCAGGGAGGTGGTGGAGTCACCATCTCTGGATGTGTTTAAGAAAAGACTGGACATGGCACTTAGTGCCATGGTCTAGTTGACATGGTGTTGTCAGGGCAATGGTTGGACTCGATGATCCCAGAGGTCTCTTCCAACCTGATTGATTCTGTGATTCTGTGATAGAGGGAATATTCGTTGCTTGATACAGAGAGGGTAAAGCCTTTCTTATGTTGCCTCATCAGGCTGTTATGCTGCTCTTCCAGAGTTGCT
Source organism: Nyctibius grandis (assembly GCF_013368605.1). Taxonomy (NCBI): domain Eukaryota; kingdom Metazoa; phylum Chordata; class Aves; order Nyctibiiformes; family Nyctibiidae; genus Nyctibius; species Nyctibius grandis. The sequence continues at coordinate 82,895,434 of NC_090662.1, forward strand.
TTGTAAATAGTGGCATGAGCAGAGTGCAGACTACTAAACATGTTTATGTTTGTAGGAAACAAATAAACCTGCCTGAGGTTTCTTTTAATGCACTTCTACTCTTGATATATGGCTTCTCCTACCCCAAGCGCTTGAAGTAGTAGCACAGTTTATTGCCATAATAGCAGTAGATAACTCAACTTGCCTTTCCTTTGGAAAATGATTGAATTTGGAAAAGGATACATGTTTACTTATAAAATCTTGGCAATGTTTTGATGAAAGTACTTTGTTTTCTCAAAAAAATGTTGAGAAAGTACTGACTTTAATTGCATTTTAGATTGTCCTAGCAAAACAATGGTAAGAGGATAAACATAATAGGAGCCAAAGCCAATTGCCTCCTACTGGGTTCCTCAGATTATAATAGAGGAGCCCGAACACAACAAAGCCCTCATGTAACAGAGACGGCTGGGAGGGGTGAGAAAGAGCTAGGACAGGTAAGCATAGACCCAAGAGCAAGGGTAATATCTGAGAAGTCTACAGACAGTCTACACATTGACACAACTTCAGTTTCCAATTTCAAGATCTTCATCACACAGAAACTTAGCCTTTTGCCTTTCTTGTCTCTCTCTCTTTCACCTCATATTCCAGCAGATTCAGCTGTCAAAGCTTGGAGGCCCTTGTGTTGCCACTAAGTGATTGTGCCCAATTGTCACATGTAGGAATACCCATACAAGCAAGTTGGCTCAAAAGGATCTTTATTTTCATACCATAAATAATTCTGTTTCAAAATCTTGTGTCAAACACAATCTGTACATAATTTGGGAAGCAAACAAAGGGAATGTCAGAGATGCGTTGGGGATGGTGGTTCCCCACATCTGCAGAGCAGTGCATTTGTTAGCATGTGTGTGCTCTTTTCATGTAACAATGAATATGTGATTGCACAGACTGTACCAAAGTGCTTGTACAGGGCACTGAGAAGAGCTGTCGTCCCGAGAGCTATACATCCCGATGCCCACAGTGCTACAACTTTGTTGGTGCTAGCATATGTAACAGATTTGACTTACCACAAATAACCATCGACTGTAGTTGCACTTTCATTCTCCAGGCTAAGCTTTCGGAGGTACAGTTTTAAGACAGGCTCATTTATCACAGCTATGTTGATGTTCCTCTGATTTGCTATCACTGAAAGGCTGGAAATGCATTTAGACTTTCTTTGGCACATGTCCTTTCACCAAGCAGTTCCAGCCCTTCCTGATCCAATAGGGGGTAGATTTTGTAGCTCTTAGGAAAAACTGTGATCTGACAAAGTGACTAGCTCAACTCATTTTGTATTGGTGTTAAAAGTAATAGGTTCTAAAAATGAACAATACTGTTAAACGTACTTATGCTTTTTTTTATACTATTAGCTTTGGTTGTATTTAGAAGATAGCGGTGCTTTACTCAGGTTCACATCCCTATAGTGCATTTTTAAATCTTTTAAAAACCCTTTAGAAGTCCTTTTAAAAATTGTTATTCTCAAGGATAACAATAATGAGAAAAAGTAATATGAGAGCAACTGCCATGAGCTTATGGTGAGGCTAAGTATGACGAGCTTGATAGCGAAAACCACTAATGACTTGAAATCTTCCTTTCCAAATGCCTTTGTAAAACACCCCCCTTGGCTCCCTTCATGTCTGTGACCTTGGGCAGACTTATTAATTTTATACCATTGTGTGTAGTTATTAGTAGTTTTTTTTCATGTTCCATAAGAGATGCAGCAAACTTTCTCACCTGCAAAAATAATTCCTTTATTTTTTAAACTTCTCTATTTGAAAGTATCTACTACAGAGCTGTCTCTGATTGGCAAGTCTCTCTGCAAACCCTCTGGGGAGACTCCACTAGCTGAGGGCTCTGCTCTCTCTGCCCCCTTCCCCTGCTGAGGGTAGATGTGAAACCCTCAAGTTTCTTCTCTTGGAGTACATGAATACTCAATGTGAGGGTGTCCAGGGGGTGTCTGTACAGAGGGGATGTACAGAGGGTGCCACGTGGCCAGATGTGTAGGTACCTTAGAGTGCAGGCTCACAAGAGGTGATCCATCCTCAGCCACAGCACAGATCTGTGGCCTCCCCAGCTCCAGAAGCTCACACACCTTGTGCAGCTGGTCATTAAATTGAACACCAGGTTGACTAAGGTTGTCAAGTGATTTCACAAATGGGGAGAAGCCATGGCAGGGTTGGTTGAAATATGGTCAGAGGCATCAGGGAGCATTAGGCTAGGGAGAGTTCTGGATGTGTTTCCTGATGTGAAGGACAGGGTGAAGTGTCTGCACAGACAAAACAGGCTTAGCTCATTAGATATGAAATATACTGCTGCCTGCCACTCAGAAAGCCTCAGGACCCAGCATCAGTTTTCTCATTCCTCTCTCTGCTAGGACAGCTGACCAAATTCAGAATTGCTGAGCAGTTCATCTCAGCTGAAGAAACGGAGGAAGAGGGAAGCTTGGTTTGGCACTTCCGAGGTTGGGCACCTTTTTCTCCTCAGCAGTCCCATGGGCAAAACCTGCCATGGCTGTTCTCCAGCTCTCCTTGCAGTGCCGAGATTTAGCAAGCGGTTTTGCACAACCATGTTTAAAATATTGGAAGATATTATTATCTGCCAGAAAGGGAATTTATCAGGTAATCCTCTACCATTATTCTGTTTTCTAGTTTGGTTCTGCTTACGAAAAAAAAAGAAGGTAGTGGGGTCCTTCATAATGCTGCAGGGAAAAATGTTGGAAACCTTTTTCTTTGCCCAAAAGCAAAGAAATAATAATGTAATAATAATGGTGGTGATGATGATGTATTTCATTATAGAAATGTAAAAAACCTTGGGCCAAATCCCACCAACTGTAGTCAAAGATACCCCCAAAGACCCCAAAGTTAGCTGCCAATTTTTGCCTGGCTGAAATTGCCAAATTCTGCAGTTTCCTTCCAAAACCATAAATCTTCCCAGCCCCTCAGGCAAAGCTTTTGGTGATCCAAAAGCAAGCAAATAGTTCTGTGGCTGATGAATGAGGCAGAACAAAACCGTACTTGCTGACTGGGAGCAGAATTGGCTCTGCAGCACTGACAGGAAGAGGAATGTATGGTGGTCAGTTGACTTGGCACATGCATTAAGGGGAACACATAGGGAATAGGTATTTACTGCATTAAGATGTTGTTCCGCAGCCCCATTTCTGCAGACTCTGAGGAAGCCCTGAGGGAAGCTTGTGGAAGAGAATGAGCTTGCAGACTCTGTGTGGAAGAAAATTAAATAGGGAATTTTTGCAAGAAACTGAAAAGAGATGGGAAAATTAATTTGTTGGTACGTGAGATCACATAAAACTCCCTTGGAAGAGTTCCTAAAGAATGGATTGTATTTACTCTGGAGAGGGAGCAAACAGTTTAAGGCTACAATTTTATTGTGAAGTCTCATTTTTTACCTGCTTTCCTTCTGTTTTCAAATCCCAGAGATAGCACAGTGGTTCCCAGAAAGTGCAACTGGTCTCTTTTGATAGGGTCTGATAGCAGAGATAAAGAAAACGAGCTGCCATTTACCTTTAAAGACTCTCCCAAATGTACTGTCTTGTTCTTCAGCAGTTCCCCTTGCTAGGTAAACAGTGGGAAACCAGTTGCTCTCATGTTAATGAAGGTGATGAGTTTGCTGGGTTGAGAGTTGTCCCCTTGGTGCATAGCATCAAAGAAGGATCTGACTACTGCAGTTCCTCTGATGACTGAAGGGACCAATGAAAGATTACTGTCTTCTGAACTTAGCTGCTCCAGTGATACGAATTAATAGAGGCAGCCAGCCAGCCCAAGGGAGCTACTTAGTTGGTATCCTGTTTTCTTGTGTGTAACCTCGGACCCAATAAAATAATATGAGAAATGTATCAAGAGGTTCCTGCTGATTCCTAGAAGGATCAGATATGCCTTACACTTACACCCTTATTTGAAGAGAAATTTTTCAGCCTCTACCAAATTTAGCAATTAAAAAAGGATCACACCAATTTGAACTCTAAAAATTAGGCTGATGGAGAAGACTGAGAGATCAGTCCAAGAAAACACCTAGACAATCCTTTCTGGAACAGAGGTGCTTTTGGAGGTTACCAAGCAAAATGCTAGAGGCTGCTTAAGTGCAGGAGATCAGACTAAATGAATATGGTCATCTTGCTGGCATTAAATACATTCATTCTATCAAAATAAACATCTAGTTTGTATCCACACTGCTAGGACTTGGAAGACATCATTCAACTTTGGTTATGTATCACAAGTGTGAGAACACACAGAGAAAGGAGAAATCAGTGGTGCCCAGATATTCCTTAGAGCAAAATAAGAGTACCTAAAATCATCAGACCATAATGATAAACAGAGAGACAACTGTGGCTCTCTAAACTGCACTCACACCAGAGCTATAGAGTGTTGATGCTGCACTTAGTACTGTATAAAGACAGAGAAAGACATGGCCTCTCTTAAGAGTGATCAGCAGTTTGACAGCCTCAAGAACAGAGATATCAGGTTATTGAACTTACTATGGGTACAGGTGGGCTGGGAGGAAGATGAAGACAAGTTGTTTCCAGGATCTCCATATACTGATTAAAAACATACAGGCATAAAAGGATACTGAGGCCGGGAGGCAGAACTAGGTAGATGATAACACGAGTGGTCCTTAGTACAGCTATGGATTGGAAGGGATAGGATTCCCACTCCAGGTGTTGCATACCATGCTGGAATAAGCAAGTGGAAACTGTGGACTAGTTGCATCTTCCAGGGCATTTGGCTGTTTGGCAGAGCATTTCTTGCTTAGCCAGCCTGCACGAGCTGGCAGGTTCAAGGTCCGTGGAGACCCTACTGCTGTGGCAGAAGCTCAGGCTGCCAAGTAGCTTGCAAGGAAGCAGCCACTTCAGTGTGTTGAACCCAGAGTAATGTGTCATAATGACTGAAGTCTGTGTTAAGCCACTGCTGTGGTACAAAGTGTTGCCCTGTGGAGCAGCAAGTACCTTCTGTGGGTTGCAGAGCAGAAGCTAACTTGACGCAAATTCCTCCAGTGGGAATGTGACTGGAGGCATATCTTTATGACCCTGATGCCACTGCAGGTCATCGTTGATTTCCGTGGCTCCCATGTGGACCGAGACATAGACCTGCTTATAGCATTACTGCCTGAATCTGTTGCTAGAGATCAGAGACTGTTTGGTATGAGTGAATCAAGGGTACAATTAAACGCTTTGTCTGATCTGGGGAAACTAGATTAGCTCTAATTTGCTACAAGCAAATTTCTGTTCCTTAACTGAACCATGGCAGCTTGTTTAAGTAATGTATGGAACAGTGGTCTTACCTATGTGAGGGGGTAGGAACCAAAGATTCTGCAGAATTTATCACTGACTCCTACTGTGTGCCTATCCCTGAGTAACAGTCATTTCATTTTGTACTGCTAAATCCTTTAAATACTTCTGTGGGATGCTTACATAATAAGTCACAGGTTTCTAATTGTTTATTGCCCCTGTCTCGAGTATATTTTGCTGTTTTCTTTTGCAGTTTATATACATTTATTTGTTTTACTACCACTTTGCATTCTAAGAACAAATCATCTCTAATAAAAAGCACATTTCCTTGCGAGCAGAATCCATTTCCTTCAGAAGTCTTTCATTCCCTGATTAGCGTGTTACATTTGGTCTTCACTAATCACATAGTTAACTGCGAGCAATAAAGTTCTTAAATAAATAAATGCTCTGGTCCAAGTCAAAGTTAGCCGTAATGGACAGTTTCCCACTTAAATTTCTGAAATACAAGACATGACTGTGCTACTTAGGCACTTACATTCATGTTAAAACTATAGCAATCAATGCCAGATCTGGTTTTTCTGCAGGTCATTAGGATGTTATTAACAAGTAAGTCTCAGCAACAAGTTGACTTGATTGCAAGTCAGTAATGCAGTGGGAAGGCTAAATGGGTGTGGTTTTTCAATTACTTTTAAAGGTTTGGGGTTATGGCCTTTTTTCTTTTTCCCCTTTGTGTTAGCCCACTCCAGAAGCACTCAGTGGGAAGGTAATGAAGTAGAAGGTTTGTATATTACTACATCTCTCCGTGCTTCCTCTTCATTGGTTTTATTATTGTAGACTTTGAAACATAAGGAGAGGTTAGCTATAAGCTATTCCTTCTGGTCGGTGCTGGGTATGTATTAGAGAGTTATGTTCTCAGATGGAGGATTCATTTTTACTAACTGTGAATAGGGGTAAGTCACTGTGGATCACAAAACGTGAGATGTGGTGGAAACCCCATCATATCACTGCTGTAGCAAAATAATATCTTCCCCAATACTGAATTTAAACCAGCATTTGTTGGAGAACATAGCTTGAATCATGACTCCCTATGGTCCAGCAACCACTCAGATTAAGATATGTGGTTTCCCTAATGTCTGTCAAATACTGTTGGAAACCACGCTGGCTAGGCTGTAAGGTGAACAACATTACATGGGTGGTATCGGTTCCCTGCAGAAATCGAAGGAGGAGGGGAAGACAGAAAATAACTTTCAGCCAAAATACATATAAAAAAGCATTAGTGTTTATTTTAAAAACATCATGTAACACTTCTTTAGAGTTTCTATGTATATGTGCTTAATGAATGAGAAAAAGGAAAGACTCTGTTTCTCAGAGGAGCCAATGACTTGGAAACTGAGAAATGTGAACACAAAATGTTCAGACTAGCCTTGAGTTTGACTTGTATGCATGATCAGTTGAGTGGGGTACCTCACACTGAGTGCGCGTTTGGCTTGGGGGTTAAAAATAAACCAAGGGTGTGTGAGACAGATGAAATAAGACTATGTATTGTGGACTTTTGCATTAGGAGAATGGGGCCATGTTAGGAGATAACCCCACTGTACTGAGGGGTGGCTTTGCTGTCCACGATGCGGTGGGACACCTGGGCCATTGCTTCTGACCTGGTGGTCAAACACTACTAATGCATGAATCTGAAAACCACAGATTCCTTGCTGTGTATGTTCTTCACAGCATCCTGGGTGGCAATTATGAGATATATATAAATTTTTGCTGCCATAATGAAGGTATACTTAAGCTAACTGGGAGGATTGGGAGTGTATGGAGGCATGACTGTGCTAGCTCCTCAAAGTATTACTGTAATATTGTGATCATTTTTGGCTGAAGTGATCTATCAGAATTCAAGGTGTTATGAGTCGCTTCTACTGATGAAGGAATTGATAGTAGAGACAGATATTTCATTTTCTTTTTATTTCACTTTCTATTTCTAAGCAAAAAGTATTTATTTTCTATTTTATCTCTATTTGAAATAGCATATGTAAATTTAATGTATGTATTTTGCGTATATGCAGTGATCTAGTATATACTTCATGTCTTACCTCACTGAACACAGACAAATCAAATATAAGATGGGTCCTTTGCTTACAGTGTCCAGAATCATGACAGTCTGCAGTCTGTCCCAAATCCCTGTTATAGCTTTTATTGGTTGTCTTTGAGACCCTCCGCTCTTGTTCTCTGTAACACAATAGCACCATCGAACATCAGCGATCTCCCTCCCATTGCCACCTTTATTTTTGGACCATGTGAAAAATACTTCAAGCAGGATGACCAGACTCTTATTCAAACATCATATGTGGCCTGTGTTTTGGAAGGAGGCTCCAAATTTCATAAATTAACCTAGTTGCTTAATGTATGTCTCAGAGAAAAGCTGTTGTGATGACCATTAGTTTTCTCTAACCAATCTCTTCACTTATTAATACTAACAAACAAAATGATATTACAGGAGAAAGAAAGGGGGAAATCATTACTTTTGCAGTAAATTTTTAATGTGAGATTGGGCAAACTGGGCATTGAATTGTTCAGTTCTATAACCACAATCCCCAAATCACGCGTGTACCTCTGTGCAAGTGAATTTTGCATGTGTACATTCTGTCAGGGAGTCAGAGCAGTTTGTACATCAGTTTGCAGTCCTCAAAACATCTCTAAATCCAGTCCTATTTACCAGCCTCACCTGTATGTGTTTAGTGTTGAGCTGCTTGCTTGCAATGCTCATGCTTTTTGGAAATGTCCTGCATTACACTTTAATTTCTTGATCATTGGTTTCTTTTAGTTACTCTGAAATTTATTTTAGAGAAGAAAGCAATGACAATCAAGAATACAGGGGACTGCATTTGAGGACTGGAAACAGAGTAGAGAAAGGAGCCTTTCACTTCAGAGCTGCTGGTTGGAATCCAGCTCAGTTTCAGACTTGGCAAAAGTCATTCCTGTGTGATGGCTTCTTGGTGCCCTGCACTCTACATCCACAAATGAGTCAGCGTCCACATCACACAAACCACCAGAACGATTAGTGCTACTGTAATTGGGAGTCAACTGGCAGCATCAGTGGAAAGGGCAGGGACTTGAATGAGCACGGAAAGTGAGCTGCTTTCTTCCCTGCTCCCTCAGGTCACCTTTGAGACACCTCTGTGTGAGGAAACTTAGAAGAAATTTGATCTGTGTTAGCTTCTGGAGATAGATGGAAGGCTTTACTTTCCAGTGCTGACGATCTGACACCCACTAACAAACATTATATTCAAGAAAAATAAAGATCGTTGTGTGATCGTTTAATGTGTGAAAGCATGAATTAAAAAAAAAATGCTAAGTATGATTGAAAAATCAACAATAAAATCCACATGCTGACTTGAAATAATAGGAACAGAGCCAAACAAATATTATCAAGCATGACCACTGTGGGCAACAATTGCTTCCCTCAAAAACACAGGGAAATCCTGCTCTTTTATTAAACTATTGAACAATTTTTTCGAGTTGAATCCCTTTAGGTGAAAATAAAAGAGTGCTTCCAGTGTTCAAACATTATCTTTGGAGATGAGAACGTGGATTGATAGAAGAGATGTTGGACTTTATTCAGCCTGAGATGATGCCTGGATGTCATGGAAACAGCGCCTGGAAGGAGACCTCTCAGTAGCACAGGACACCATAAAGAGGGTGCCTTTAGAGAAGGCTGGGACTGCCAGGGTGCATGTGAATCAGTGGTGGAGGTTGGAAGGGATCTCTGGAGGTCGTCTGCTCCAGCCTCTGAACTTGGCGCTTCCACTGGGTCGTCTGCTGTGAAGTAGGGGGGTGCTCATCTTAGCATTTATATGCTGTCATTAGTAATCCTAAAATAACCTGCCTTTGGCAGGAAAGTGATTGCGTACTACCAGAGATGAATTTAGCCCCATAGTTCCTGTAAGCTTCAAACAGCTAGGCTGTGAAGACATCTCTTAATATGCTGAAATGTCACAATCGCATATGCTGATTACAGTGGTGAATGTGATATGAATTTTTGACTAAGTGAAAGTAAAAAGAATGTGTTTGATGTCCAATAAGTGCATTAGCAAATCTGAAATGTTCTGAGACAACTTGGACTATTTGTGAATTCATGCCAAAATCAACTAAGAATAGAATAGGAACTTCAACCTCAAGTTGAAGTTTTCCACTGCAGTTCCTCAAAAACAAAACATTTTGACTTTTCATGTTAAAACAGTTCAAAAACTTCATTTAAATAACTTTAAATTGTTTAAAGAGTGCCTCAGACCCAGAAAGTTCATTTCTCGGTATTTATTTTGGTGTGTGGGAGCGGGGAAATTCAGAGCAACCCAATACAAAATGTATATGTGTTTGTGTACGTGTGTTTGGGGAGGAAGTTAACCACAAAACTGAAGGAGAAATTATTTGCTGTCAGTTCTCTAGCTGTAACCTGCCACATCTCTGCTTTTGTATTTTTGGGCTTCTCTTCAGTAGATACACCAGATTGTCTCCTCTGTGCAAACAGCACTACACAAGATTTAGATGCCTACGTTCATTCCCAGTTGTGTGGTAAGCAGGATTTGAAACCTAGAGCTGTGAAGGTGAAAACCAGGTGTGATTCCCTGCTCCTCAGTCTCTTAGGAGATATACCTGTATCCTGAGGGTGGTGGGAAATAAGCACATCCTTTCAGGGTAAATATGGAGAAGTATTATGCAGCACCACAAAGGTGTGAGGGCCAGCTTCAAAGTTTCTGGTAGCCAGGGGATAACAGCACCCAGAACACAGATTTCAGAGTTGTTTTTTTTTTAAAAAAAAGGTGCAAGAGGATTTCAGCATCCTGTATCACACCACCGGTTTCTTTTAGTGAAGAGTATGTGGTGCATATTTTTCCCTTTTCTATGAGCAGTGCTGAATTCCTCAGGGGACTGGTGATTCTGCAGAAAGCTGGGTCCCTCGGGCAGTGCCTAGCCCTGCCCTCCACAGGCAGGGAGGAGAGGGGGCCAATGGACTTCTTGTTAAGTAAGGAAAAATCTGTGCAGAGGCTTTCCGCGTTCGATCAGCCAAAGCAAGATGTTGAATTCAGCAGAGGCTGAATTTATGAGAACAGCAGCAGGAGGTGGGATGAGGGGTTTAAATGGTGAAAAAAGCTTTTAACAGCCATCTTTGTATTATACTAAAAGTGTTTGTTTCAGCGTCTCTGCCAGCCAGTATAAGCAATATAAGTTTATGAGTAGCTGATATTTGGTGTAATAGAAATGCCTTTGTCCATCGTGAGTGCCTGTTACTTGGCAAGCAGATGACTGGTCATATTATTAGGCAGACTGTTGTTTCCATGGGCAAAGAGGGGTATGCATCCTGCTTAATGCGAGGAAAAACCGGTAAAGGCCTAAGCCATAATACGTAACAACACACAGCAGTATGTGTGAAAGCAATGCATAAACCCCATTGACTAAACTAGTACAGGATAAGATCGCTATTGAGAAATATGAAATTATTTTTGAAAAAGAGCTTTCCATGGTAAGTCAGAGGCCAGAAAATGAAATACTTCTGTAAATTTCCTGCAATACCATACAGCGAACAAAGTTACACATGAATGAAACCATGATGTATGATTTGGCTTCTTATGCATTAAAAATCCTTTAAAACTATAACTGCAGTGTTCGTTCCCAAATGATTTTACTTTATATATTTATTTAGAGAAAAATGAAACAGTTCGCGATTTATGTGTATTCAAAAGCTGCATGTTTCCAAGACTATAAAGGAAACCTTAAAAAGAAATTACTTTCAGAACTCAAATAATGGTATTTTAAAATGCATAGGAAAATGCATTAAAAATGAAATAGATGTAAAAAAGATGAAATCTCAGTTGTCTGTTTCTTTATTACTTAATCGGAACAAGTTATTGTGATGCACACATAAAACCGGATAGCATAGATTTTTGGTCATCGTGTATTTCATTTTATGTTGTGCATTTACCCAAACAGTTGCTTTTCACATTGTGATTTCTCTTTTGTATGAATGTTTTGAAACGCTTAAAATTGGAGAGCGTATAAAATATAGCTGTTTACAACATTCTCAATTTGTGCATAAATTCTCACACAGATTTTGGGTTTGTGTACACATACACAAAATCTTAATTTTATATTTCTTGAAGTTAAATATTTGCATTTACAATAGCATGATGAGACCTAGAATGTTTTATTAAACTTCAAAACTATATAAATAATACTTGAATATAGGAATTGGGTAGCACATCCTTAAGTATTTGTGAATTTTCAGATTTTTTCAAGCACCCACACCTTTCTAAGCATGTAGAATATGAAGGTCCAAGTTATATATAAGCAACTCTAGAAAATGTGCAAGCTATTAAAGGAATACTATTCCATTCATTTATACCTCAGAAATATTAAAGGAATGCAATTTTTGTTGAAATTACCACTCTTAAATAATGCCATTGTATTAATTTCTCTGACCTTTTAACAGAAAAAAATAATCACTGAAGAGGATTCTAGGAAAACCAATTGTCTGAGGATAAAGTTCACTCGAAAGTGCCGTTATTTTGCAAACATTGCTATGTAAAGTACCTTTAATGTAATGGTTTTCAGCACATCCACTCTGTGATGGCTGCTGTCAAATAAACCTTTATGTCACCCTGCTCAGCAAAACCTTTGTACTATCTTTGAAACAATGTGCTGTTAATTGCTTTCTTCATAGGCTGCTGGATGGAAGACACTATGTAAATAAGGGTTTCACAATTAGTGAGCAGTGATAATTAGAGATGCCTGACTTTTTTTAAGGGGAAGAGGTCAAATTTTCTTCAACTAGGTAGAATGTGGACTTTGGACTGAGATTTCCTGTGTCTTAGGTGCAGCCCGTCCATTCCTTACACTGGCTTATTCTCAGGCACTATTTTGCTTATGCCCCTTGTAGCTGTGCAACTGTCTGTACAGTCTTGCGTAGGCAGAGCAGAAGTCTGCGAGAGATTCCCTGTCCTGGTGGGTAAGACGTCAGAGGAGTGATCAGTGAAAGAAGGAATTATTTGGTTCAACCCAAAACTTTTTTCCACTGTGCCATGAACCCCCCAAAACCTTAACACCCCCACAGCCCTGCTGGGAAAATATGATCAGAAGTTAAAGGTTGCCATCTAATGGTGAAGATGTAGTCTTCATGTTTTTTCTTAAATTCTCTTTTCTTACCTTTCTCCATGTACCTGCAAGTTCTTTCTTTATAAGGCATTAGAGCAAAGAGACTGATGTTTTAATCAAATTTTACCTGGAGTGATATCTGCTAGTTTATCAGTAACAAGATTTTGCAACTGAATGTGAAAATCCAGCCGTTCAGTTTAACTGAATTCTAATTTCTTAATGCTTTTTCTATGAATTCAGATATAGATGAATGTTCCTTCGAAAGGACCTGTGATCACACCTGCATCAACTACCCTGGAAGCTTTGAATGTCTCTGCCACAAAGGCTACACCTTGTACGGACTGACGCACTGTGGAGGTTTGGAAACTGAGTTTTGCTTATCTGTTTCCTTGTTTGCTTTGTGAACTGTTTACTGAACCACACATTCTTTTAGCTGAATATTTTAGAACTGAAAAAGATAAACCAATAAAGTTAAAATAAAGCTAAAATGGCGCAAGCTGGGTGTGACTAAAATTTCAGCATCTTAAATTTGCTGAAGCATTCCCAGAAGAACAAAAACAAAAACCAACCTTCTTGCATTTTTTTGATGGTGCTATATAGCAGCCTCAGTATAGATGAGAAGTCTGCAGCTGTGACACTTGCATCCACTGCTGTGTGGATGCAGCCGTTCTTCCACAAACATCACAAAGCAGCCTCCTGGCTGGGGTTCATCTCACTGTACAGGGTAAGCTTCCTTCCAGAGTTTACAAGTGCAGAGTACCAATTGGTACCTCTACAGGAGTGAGGTTAGTCACAATTGTATTTACAGAAGGAAGGCTTCAAATGATGGGCAACAAAAGAGAACAGGAGAAGGATGTCGGTTTTACAAAGTTTACACATTTTGGCTCTGTTGGTATTTGTCCTTACCTGACTGTGACATAAACTGCCTGTGAAACTCATAACAGAAGGCTGTGGGGTACCTTCTTCCCATCTTCTGTGGAGCTACTTCAGCTCTTCAACCTTTTTGGCATAAGTGGAAAGAATTGATGCTGTAATGTTTGGTTATCCAGGAGAGGGGTATTTTTAAGTGCATTGTAGGGCAGTATTACCACAATGACCAAATTAGAGGTTCAACTTCTACTTGATCAAGGCAGGAGAATTTCAGAGCACTCAATTTAAGTCCACTGTTTGCCAGGGGTGTCACAGTAAAAGACTGCCTGCCACCAGCCTGGCTAACACCCCCAGGTATCGCTGTGGTCTCCTGCCTGAACATTTAATAAGTGGGTTAGAATTATGGAATGGTTTGGGATGGAAGGAACCTTAAAGATCATCCAGTTCCAACCCCCCTGCCACAGGCAGGGACACCTTTCCACTAGACCAGGTTGCTCAAAGCCCCATCCAACCTGGCATTGAATACTGCCACGGAGGGGCCATCCACAGCTTCTCTGGGCAACCTGTACCAGTGTCTCACTACCCTCACAGTAAAGAACTTCTTCCTAATATCTAATCTAAATCTACCCTTTTTCAGTTTAAAACCATTCCCCCTCATCCTGTCACTACTTGCCCTTGTAAAAAGCCCCTCTCCCGCTTTCCTGTAGGCCCCCTTCAGGTACTGGAAGGCTGCTATAAAGTCTCCCTGGAGCCTTCTGTTCTCCAGGCTGAACAGCCCCAACTCTCTCAGCCTCTCTTCATAGGAGAGGTGCTTCAGCACTCTGATCATCTTCGTGGCCCTCCTCTGGACTCGCTCCAACAGCTAGGTTTTGATCGTGTTCAGAACACTGGTCAAAGGAGAGCAAAGGGGGTTTTTGAGGGATTTATTAAGTGTATTAGGTCAGAGTGATGCTTTTAACCAATTAAGTCAGCATTACACAAACAAAAGTGAAAAGAGAAAATTATAATAAAACCTGAAAGCCCTGAATCTAAATTACTTGTTAGAAAATACTGACACAAAAGAAACTCTCCATGCTATTTTTAAATGTAAAACTAAATGGTTTTGTTTAGTTAAAAGACGGTTAATAGTTAATTATTTAATTATTCAAATTATTCAAGATACAAACCAAGTAAAGCTTGCATCATACTATAAATAAAGTCCTGACTTTAAACCCACAAAACCCATTTAGGCCAGGTTCTGATCTGAGTCAGACTTAGCCCAGGGAAAGCATGCTAGAGGAATTGCTGAGAACAGTGTTGGCCCCTAACGACTCTTATTTTGTGGAGCAAGCATTGTGGTACATATTAAATGCAACAGTTATCCTCTATGTATTCCTAAGTTAATCGTGCTACAGACTGGAGCCAAAAAGATACTGTTAAAGGCTCATGTTGTTTCCATTCCGCTGTGATTCAGTTTGTGCCATGCAAACTGACGTAACAGAAACAGGTGCCAGCCCCTCACTTGTCCCAGTGCTGAGTTCACCTGATTTCATAGGGTTAATGTGAGACACTGCTAATGATATCACTGCCTGGCTTCTCTTTGGGAGAGGGTGTAGGAGGTGTACATTAGTATCGCTTGTATAGAGCAGGATAGGTAACAAATGAATTCACTGTATAGTAGAGGCAGGCAGGAAGAGAACTAGGAGTGTGTCTAAGGAAAGAGTTTGCAAAAAGACTCCACTTGAGGGCAGTTCTGAAAGCAAAATCAGAGTCTGAAAGTTTTGAGGACCTGTGTGGGGTGTGGAGAGACTGATCTTCAGTTTCACTGTTAATTCCTTAATGACTTTATTTATGTATTAGTTTAGAGAAATCCTCAAAGTTTGGGGTTCAGCCTCCATCTTTAAATAATCTTCAGCCTCAGTTCAGCTTCAGTCTTTTAAATAAGACTGAAGTAGGACCAAAGCTCTTAACTGGAAATACTCAGTGCTGAACTTCGGGCAAAAACATAACCTCATCCAAACCGCCTGTTTTTTTCTATAATGGGCAGATCCAAAATCACAGCTCTGAATCCAGACTTGCCAGGCCTTGAGCTTTGCTGCTCAAGCCTATCATTAGTTTTAGTCAGCCCCTGGAGAGTAAAGTTTACAATGGAACAAATAACTCACCATGGCTGCCATCCATGGGGCACTGAGCAGAAGTCAAAACTAGAGAGAAATAATGAGAACCTTCAAAAAAATTTGGTGTAAGCTCACTTCTTAATAAGCTTTCTCTCCATCTTGCTTCCCCTCTACTAGTAATTAATAAACCATGTGGCAATGTCCTTGTTCTGGGCCTTCCATGCTGAGGGGAAACCTTTGTTGTTCTCTCTGGGATCCTTTTCATGACATCTCTTGTAATAAAAATCATGTATCGTAAGGGGCTCTTTTAGAAGGACAATGCTAATGCTTACACCACGTGTTTATGTAAAGCCCTACCTGCAGTATATATTGGCTCGTTAAATGACCTTAGGAAAGTCAGTAGAATCTGCAGGACTATTCAATGCCTTTGGGAATTTGGCTCCTTCTTCAGGAGCTTGATTCTGGGCTGAGGTACTTGACGGCAAGAGCTCATGTTTGAACAGTTCAGCCAGAGCTTAGTGGCAGGAGCACCGTGGATTAAGTGAGTGTTTTGAAGTACGGGTTAGCAAGCAGATCCCACTGTTGCACTCATCAGAAGCCTGGCTACTACGTACAAAATTTCCCAGAAAAGGTTTTTTCTGGAACTCTCTCTCCCTCGTCGGTTTTTGGAACTGCTGACCCAAGACCTTCAGGAGTCCTGACTCTGACTCAAAAATCATAACGTTTTCTAGAAACACGTCTGATGTATTAGGGTGTCTGTCTTGGTTTCTTTTATGCATGTACTCCACGTTTTTCTAGATTTTTGCTTAGCCACACAGGCATCAGAAAAAGAAAGCCATTTCTGGATTCCAGCAGCTGCCCCAGTAAATACTCTCATGTTCCCATCAAGTGCCCCAAGATGCCAGAGTTTGACTTGGCTAATATGTATAGGCCTGCATTTCTTAATCAGTGCAGGGCCTAAGTGTGTGCTTGAGCCCAGTCCCTCATCAGACCCTCCTTCTACCTGTACCACACCTTCAGACGGGGACACTGAGCTCCAAAACTGGTGCCTGGGGAGAACTGGCTTGAACTCAGACTGTGTTCCTACAAACCGTATGGATTCACACAGTGCCAAGCACACGGCAGTCGGAGCTCAAACCTGTGCTCAGGCATGGTTTGGAAAGGCAGTTAGACACTCAGTCTGTGAGCCTTTATGGCCAGACCTCCCTTAGAAACACATTAAGTGATAGTTTTCCTTCTAGAGTTACATTTTGAGGCCCATCATTAGGCCAGAGTATTAGCAGGTCAGTATATCTTGCGTTGATTTGGTGCTATTCTAGCTCATTTGAGCATATGTCAAATGGCACAACCTATGTGCCTTGTAAAAGTCTATTACAGTAACGCTACTGTTTTAGCAAGCAGGTAGGTTGCTGCGTCCAAAGGGCAGAAACCAGTTGTTGAGGTTACTGCAGTGCCTAAACTAACGGGGCTGTGGTTCATAACAAGGGCTTTTAGGTTATGGCTGTACCAGTTAAAGAGTCTGGAGCAGCCATGCGCAACTGATGGTTCACTAGTGCCATATGACAATTGTGGCCTGTGCCATCTAGCGTCCCAGATGTGCCTGAGCATGATCCAGAGGTGCGCACATGGCAGCACAACTCCTGTTGAGCACGATGGACAAACGTCCTTTCTGGTGGTGGGAGGAGAGGAGAGATCGGCCATGTCAGCACAAGCATATCAACGCTGATTGCATAAACTAAAAAGGTTATACCTCATATTGACTAAATACTTTTCTAATGTATCTAAAGTTGAAAGATATTATGTGGAATATCGGTGATAACATATCCAGTAATTGCTTTGCCTTCTTGCAAGCTTTTACCTTTCATTTTTATTTGAGGAGTAGAAGACCAAACAAACTACACTTCAGCTACTATATAGCTTCCCCCTTCATCTGAATCATTTCTAAAAGCAAACTCTGTGAATCACTATGGAGAATTTATCTCCCTGTTATGCAAAAGTGATCTAATCTCACAGAAGTTTATGCCTTTGACATTTTTCCATGTAATGCAATATACATTATTGTCCAGATGCTGCAGAGACTTTTGAGCATGTTTTGTATCTTGTGAGTACTTCCAAGGATTTCATTGTAACTAGTCCTGGCAAGTAAATTGTATCATATGCATAAGTCTGTGAAAAAGTAGGAGCTATACATGTGTCTAAGGACAAATACATACAATATGCACTAAAATTGTTTGATATGAGTATTGCCTGCATTTATACATATTTATATAGACTTAAATATAAGAGATATAAAAACATACCTTATGTGCCTAGTATCTTAATGCACAGTGTATATGTGTACCTGTAGTTAATACTCTTCTCAACTTTAATTACATTTCAGATATTGATGAATGCAGCATCAGCAATGGTAGCTGCGACTATGGGTGCCTTAATACAATGGGGAGCTATGAGTGTGTCTGTCCACCTGGAAAGAAACTGCACTGGAATAAAAAGGACTGCGTTGGTAAGTGTGGGAGACTGACTCAGAGGTGACTGTGGTGATGCTCCTGTTCTCCAGGAGGGTGGAAAAGCCCGTGGTTTTGTCTGAGGGATACTGCATTTTCACAATAGAGATCCCCAAATTCATTTTATAAACTCAGATAAAACCTGATCCTATGGGGGTCCATAGGCTAGGATATAACTGCAGGTGGATTAGAGAATCGGCAATATGCTGGATTTTGTTTCTGCTGAATTATTTTTTTTTAATTTTACAATTCCATTCACACAAATCTAAGTCTTATTATTTTATGGTTTATTTATGTATTATATATTTATATATATATTATTTATAGTTTTGTCTTTTATTTGTCCTTTGACCCTCTCTATGACCTCAGCTATAATTCTATTTCCCTCTAAGGCTAATTTAGGTATCTGGGTTAATATCTACATTCACAGCACCATACCCCAATTTTTCAAGTTATCTCCAAAGGTGTGCTGCTTAATATGAAGTACTGACACTAGCCATGTCAGAAGTCTTAACTGTAATGAGCAGAAATCCTGAGATCACTAAAATTATGGCACTTACTGTTAGTGCCACTTACTTTGTGGCAGATCTGAATTTTTGTATCCTTTAAGTAGATGACTTCTTTTTTCTGGGGTCTCATTTGAAGCACAGCAAATCTTGGCCATGGCAAAGTATTTTCTGGGAGATTTTAATTCTGTTTTCATGTTTTTAATGGGAATGGCATTTAATGGGAAAGACCTTAGGTCTTTCATAGTCAAATTTAGGTTGTGGGGATTTTGTTTGTGGGTTGGTTTTTTTTAACCACAAATAACTTCTCATAAATGCATTTGGGGCTGATGCCTAACACCTAACTGGGAGCATGACAGAACAAGAAAGGGGGGGACCTTACTTCAGGAAATCTCTGCACATATTGAGGGAAGGCACTATAGTCTGCAGTAGAGAACATTGCACTGGCCTCTTGCATGATCACGCAATTGTGGCATTTTTTCACTTACATGGATAAAGCAGTATGGAAAGCACTTTGTAACCAAGGTGGGGCGGTGTGAGGGGGTGAGTATCTCAAGTTAGGTTTCAGCCTTTGCCACAGACTTTCTTCTTAACCACAATTAAGTACCTCATTTTTCCCTCTTACCTTTATATATATTACCTGCTATATAGAGAAGTAAGAACTATAGGAGTAAGAAATGGTTAACTCTGGGTTTTTTTTAGTTATCTACTAGGTCTCTCTTGCAATGTACCAGTTAGTCCTCTGGAAAGGAGTTTGTAAGTTAACAGCAGGGACTAAAATTTTTGGAGGTCTGATATATAGTTAGATCACGGAAGTTTTGTGCTATATTCCCTCTCAGCCTACTAAGAATGCTGTTCCCATGGTAAGAGGCTGTATTGAAAATATTGTCCTCGTTGTAAATTTCTCTTCATTATTTGTAATACTCAGTTGGAAGATGGAAAATAGAACACCCTTCTCTGTTGACATTCACTGGTTTATTTGATGAATTTTATGAGGCTTAAAATGAGTGTCATCTCCCTGCTGACCACCTGCCTTTATGTGGTGGGACTATCCATCTCCATCCCAGCATGTCCTGCCTCACCTCTGTCTAGCTGGGAAGTTTCCTACTTCCAGAAGCTTGAGCATGGAGCTGAAATTAAAAAGTCTGTAAGAGCTGGAGTGAGCAGTGGAAAATACCATTTTAGCCATCATCTAAATAAACACATCTTTGCGAGGGTGACTCCTGTGCGTGGTGTGGTAGTTGGCCTGTTAAACCAGAGAGCTCTGCCTCCAAAAGGGGGGATAGGACATCTCAGGTCATTAGTATTACCTGTTGTTTCTGTGATCAAGTTGTGCACACTGAATTGTGCTCATAATTAGAGAGACAGCTGCCTTTCAGAGTGCAGATCTGGAACCAGAACAGTCCCAAAGTAAAGGACAGGAGGGAAAGACCCATCTAGAGTTTAGGTCTAAAATATGAAGGAGTTTCATTTTCAAGTTCAAGCTCAAGATCCAGACACTCTCCTCCTAATATGTTCTTATTTCAGAAATGCTTGGGCCTGTGAATTTGCTTTGTTGCTACTTCTACCTTTCCTCACTGCTATATGCAAGTGGATGCACAGGGGGCAGTGTTTGATTTTTTTTTCCATTTCTCTTTTTTTTTTTCTCCTCAGAGATGGTGAAATGTCTTCCGAATGCCAAACCAGCTCCCAAGGCTCAGCTAGTGTGTAGTAAGACAGGAGGCATAGAGAGCTGCTTCCTGTCATGCCCGTCCAATACTCTCTTCGTTCCAGGTTCGTACAAAGTATTTGTCCTCCTAAGTTTAGAATGTGACTTCAGTATTTTTCTCTGCTGATGTATTCAAGATTCTTGCATTGTTTTTGTTATGGGCAACTGTAAATGAGCAAAAACATAATTACAAATTAAACTGGACCAGACATGCACATCACTAGATACAAGAAGAGCGGATTGTCAGTTATGTTAGAGGTTTGGCCCTTCGTCGTTTGATTTGAGGTGTCATTTGGGGGGGAGGGGTGGAAATTCTAACAAAAACCTGAGAGATACACCTACTTTAACCAGGATGGTGGAAAAGAAAAATTTTAATATATTGAATTGTTATGTCAAAAGTGGGGGGAAAAATGAACAGTTGATTTCAGTGAATTCCTGCTAATTTTTAGTAACATGTTTTTCAATATGAGTAGAGTCCCCTGTGCACGTGCAGGCATCAGCTTAAAATGATGGACTCTGCATCACGGCCTGAAATACCCTGTAACTGTGTGACTGAGCAGGAGCAGAAACGACTCCCAAAGTGGAGGGTTCCCCTGAGACAAACTCAGCTTAGCGAGCACACTGTGAGGCCGGGGCAGGAGAGGAGGAGTGGGACATGCTGGGCAATTTAATGCTGCGGCTGCTACAGCACATGATCGAGCTCCCACAGCAGCCAGCGTAGCATAAAACTTCCATCAGCTGAGCCAGTGGAGCAAAGGATGACATAGCAACAGCTTTAAACCTGTCTTACTGCCTCGTACAAAATGGATCCAACTAAATCTGTCTCAGGAGGCTGTATGGGAAAAACATCTCTCTATATTAGTTGCTGGCAATTGCTGGTTTTTAATACATTTTGTTGATAATAGTTCACCTGAGTGTTATTTATAGAAACTCAGTCATTGTCGTTTGTAGAAACTCAGCCATCTCATCTTCCCCCCACCTTTTTTTTAATCATTTGCTACAGGTAATTTTCATCTACACAGTTTTGCAGGGCAGGTGGGGCAGGGGTTTGCTATTACTTTTTCGTATACGCTCTGGTTCTGACACAGGATTATTTTCCACAAGAGTGTCTACTTTTCATGTTAGTCCTGGCATTATATGCAGTAGAGCTGTTCACACTTTATTTTCAGTTTAGCAGAGATTACTGGCACCATGCATTTATCTAATTTGTATGCACCAATGCACAGTTTTATCTGTGCAGTATGTAAACCCTGTTACGGTTCTAAGTATGTTATTTTTTTGTTTCTGCCAATAAGTTCTGCCAGAGTCTGAAGCTAAAATTATTACTAAAGTACGTGGTTTATTTTTTAAATTATAGAGATGATCAAAGCACAAGGACTCTGCCACAGACAAGCACAAAATATTTTATACCTGTGCACCATGGAATTATTTACAGCAAACCTCCTGCCGAATTGTTTATAAAATATAACATTTCAGTGCTGGAAGAAACAAAACTTGTAGTCAACACTGTGAAGCAGTAGCCTTTGGTAAACTATTTCAGCCATTAAAATCCAAGTTCAGCACTTAAGATGTCTCCTTATTTAGCAGTATAAATAAGTTTGTTCAAGCATCGAGCATTAATGCTGGGGGTGACGAGGGGAGCAGATGTTTTGTGAGGCTGTTGCCACATGTGCTGACTCTGCGTTCTGCCCCGCAGATTCGGAGAACAGCTACACGTTGAGCTGTGGCGTTCCTGTCCAGCAAGGCAAGGCTCAGCAGAAACGCAACGTGACCCTGCCCAGCTGCGCAGGTAGGTGCTCACCTGCTCGCCCAGGCCTTGGCATCTAGGAGGTACGTGATGAGGTCCCCCAGACCATTTGGGAGTTACAAGACATACAGCTCTCAAGTTACACAAGGCCAGAATTAAGGTAGCCTGTATTTCATCATGGGCACACTTGCTTTTCTGCAGCCTCTCCTTGAGGGCTGGAGTGTGCTTAGCTGCCCTCTAGTGTGGCGTTGTGTTGGTAGGTCACTATAGGAGCAGTGGAGGTTTGAGATATATTCAATAAGGACAAATATTTACAATACTTTACTTTCCATAGTCCAGCAAGGCAATAGTGAGCATATAAAAATGGCATTTCTTCCCAGACTTGGAAGTGAGACAGAGGGGCCCATCAGTAGCACAAAAGCAGAAGGCTACGGTGGGTCCCAGCCCTCATCTGCAAAGTCCTTCCCTAGGAGCACAGATCCTCCTACTGGGGATTCCCAATAAAAAGATTATGAGACTCTTAGGAGCACATACTGTGTTTCATTCATCTTGTTCTCAGAAATGGCTGGATTATTTTTGCAGAGACATTTCAAAATGTGTCCTAAAGCTGATAGCATAAAAAAAAGCTCAGCTCAAAATGGCTGAAGTCCAGCAAAATTAGAAGCAGCTGAAACAGCATCCAGCAGTGGGAAGTGTCAGCCCACTTTACGTATCATTACCTGCTGCACTTCTCTCCAATTTGACGGTTCTCTAACCACATATTTCTTATATATGTAGAATGCGTTAGGAGGTACGATGCTGTGCAGTGAGGTAACATGGCAGCAGATGTGGCTGCCTGTGGCACAGGGGTAGGTCCTGGTTGGGCAAGGCCCTCCCAAAGAAAGAGGGACCCACGTTGTGGCATTTACCTGTGACCACCCTCCACCTGCTCCAGGTCCCATGGGTAGCCCGCAGCGGCTGGCAGGTGATGGCCCAGGCTCAGCCTTTTCCACCATGGACTCTGTGAGGAAGTCAGCCAGCAGCTACATTTTCTAAGCAGTGCATGGCTGTATAACAGCCTTTAAAGTCATGAGGCATAACTGGCTTGGATGTAAAGCTGAAGAATAAAGCTTGCAAGCCATAGACCACAGTCAAATAAAGATGTTTCCTTTGGGTGGTTTTCAACTGCCAACAACGTAGCTCCACTAAATTAATCTTATTCCTGGTTGGCATTAGCAAAAGCAGAACTACAGCCAAATAATATGGGAAGTCACAGACAGAGAGTCAAGAAAAAAAAGGTAGGCATTAACCTTTTTCATAGTAAGAGACAAATTCACCCAAATTCCACCAAGATGTGCAGGCGTGCTGGAAGGGAAGTGTATGTGCAGAACATGTGCAATACTAGCAAATTCATTGATCTTTGTGTGCTCAAGAGTAAGTGCTTATGCAAAAAAATGAGCTTATGGAAATGGATCCTCTTGTACAAGGTGTATAACTCTTGGACTGTCTCTCTTCTGTGTCACAAGGAGACTTTTGAATCTGTTTCTAAAAATAACTTTCAGACTTGATTTCATCTGCTTCCCAAATGATAACTTTTTTACTTTACATCAACAGATTCATTAGCCCCTCCAATCAAGCAGAAAGCTCGTTTTAAAATTAAAGATGCAAAGTGTCATTTACGGCCTCGCAGCAAAGAAAAAACAAAAGATTCTGGGAAGCAAGCTGGTTTAGGTATGTGGTTTCTTCTAACATGTAAACAGCATTCTAACTTTTTTTTGTTTGTCTGCTTGTTTGCATACCTTGTTTTCACACTGCAGACAGGAAAAAAGTAATAGTTTTCATGTTTGGACCTGACTTTAAGTTCAGTCCAAGGTTCACACTCTGTCTGAGCAGTGCCTTGGGTTTGGATTTGACAGTGATAAAAAGTCACCAGTTGCTTTAAAAAATCTTTGTTCAAAGGTACGTGAGTTTGGAATTAAGGTGATCCTTTTTCTGGCATTGGTAATGGCAGAAATATCCTGAGACAAAACGCTATGACCAATGCAAAGTTACATGAAACAATGTCAGTTTGGTTTAGTTTTCCTAAATTAGGTTTATAAAAGAAAACAAAAGCTATTATTTATTTGTTTTATGCTGAATTAGTATCCCATTGCAGCAGCAAAGACAACCCAAGTGGGAAAGTTATAATCAAAATCTGATGTTGCACAGCCTTAGATCTTTTGTTATGGAGGGAGTAGTTATGATGTTAGAAAAAATATTTAGAAGATTTAGACATAATTATCAAAAATCTGAAATTTAAAAAAAAAATCGTGTCAGGCTGAATTAAAGTAATCAAATGTTTTTAAAACTCATTGTGACTAGGTATGGGGTTCTATTATTGTTAGTTTTGAACATCACTTTTAAAGTTGAACTAAAAAGAGATTTTAAAAGTGATATGTATTTAACAGATCTTCATTACTTTTATTTCTTGTCCTCCATCTCCTTGATATGATGACAGGGGCAATTAAAGCATGTTTGGGTGTTATTGCTGTGCATTACCACAGCTTAAAATATTATTTAATATTAACTGTAAATTTTCAAATTTTAATACACAGTATTGGTGTAATTGCAACAGTTCATATTGTTGCTTAAAGTAACTTAGCAGCTTACAGCAAGCTTCCAAGTATTGGCTTAAAACAAGTCTCAGTTGTCAAGATGCTTACCTTGTCCTTACGTATTGTCTTCTTTTAATAAGATGTGATTATCAGACTCATTTTTAAAGTCATAGAAGTTGGGTTTTTTGGTCCATACAGTCACCATAGGAATGTATTTCTTGGATGCATTTCCTTGTCCTTTGCTTTGCTTTGTGTTTGTTATGTCATCTGAACTTCTGGGTCTAACAGTAAGATTATATCATACAACCACACACTTGGAATGAAATCCTTCTGGTGGCTTGAGTGCTAGAAATTTCTGCCTAACCTGGAAGGTCCGTTGCCTATAACAAAAAAGGATGTTTTTCACATCAGTTTCTTTGTATAGGGAGAGAATGCTTATGGGATTGAGTCCCAACAGACGGTAGCCTTTCTCCTCAGTGGTTACACATAATTGACGAGGGCATTCAGTTCCTCTGGCTTGTGATAGGATGAGAGGAAACGCCCTCAAGTTGTGCCAGGGGAGGTTTAGGTTGGATATCAGGAAAACTTTCTTCACCAAAAGGGTTGTCAAGCATTGGAACAGGCTGCCCAGGGAAGTGGTGGAGTCACCATCCCTGGAAGCATTTAAAAGACGTGTAGATGTGGTGCTTAGGGATATGGTTTAGTGGTGGACTTGGCAAGGCTAGGTTAACGGTTGAGCTTGATGATCTTAAGGGTCTTTTCCAACATAAATGATTCTATGGTTCTATGGTTTCCCCTCAGATAAAGCCTTCCAATATATTTTCATAACCTCCCAATAAAAGGCTTCTAAAACCTTTGCTATCTGGTGATTGTCATTGCTGAAAGAGATGGAATACCAGCTGCTAGTTTCTAGAGGCCCATACAATTATGCTTTAGTCCCAGGCCTGCCGCTCTCATGAATTTATGAAAATTGACTCTCTTGCTTTTTTTAACCATCAGATGACTGTATATAGTGTTGCTGATCTTAACTAATTTCTGTAAAGCTCTTTCTAATCCTTATGCAGAAAAGAGACAGGAAATTATAGGCATTAGAGGTACAACTGTGCAGCTTAGCATCACCACACTGTATTTTTGCCTCCTGCATTCACTAGCAAAATGAGCAAACCCAAAGTTGCACTGAGAAGGAGGTGTCTAACAACGCATGTGAAATGTTACAAAGCCTGTCACTGCGTTCATGATAACCCAGCTGAGATATCGCTTATTAGCCTGTCACTTGCTACTTTGCTACTTGATTTCTTTTTTATGTTGCTTCTCTTATGCAAAGGAGGTCAATTCCCTTGTACAGACAACTGCCAGGTGACCTTTGTGAATCTCAAGTGCGATTCCTCCAAGAAAAAACGCCGGGGCCGCAAGTCGCCATCAAAAGAAGTGTCCCATATCACTGCAGAGTTTGAAGTGGAGATGAAGTCAGAAGAAGTCTCAGGTTTGTGAAAGATCTCTCTGCAGAGCGAAATCAGAATTCAGTTCCTCAGTGTGTTGTTAGCATCTCTTTGATGCTATTTCATGAAGCTGCCATGCAAACCTTTTAGCGCAAGCCTCGTTCAACAGCCTTTCCAAACGCAAAGTTTCAGAGATTTAATTGAAAGGAATCAGGTATGAAATTAAGCCAAAGGAACAAAGATTGAACCTGCAGCAAAATTCCTTCAAAGCCTCAAGTTAAGTCATGTACTTTAATTTAGTCTGATTTCTTTAAACAGCAGAAGTGCTAATTGATGCACAGAGAACGTAAGGATTAGATAGAAGTTCTGCAACAACGATGATAAAAATATCCTCCAAAATGTAAGTTGCTGAAACTTCAGTCTGAGAATCAAACATTTTTATCACACATTTGGTAAATTCATGTTTTCATAACACACTTCGGGAAGAAGAAGAAGAAGAATTGCTTCAGGTTATTCATGAGATGGAATATTATGCTATAAAATCCAGCCAAAGAAAATGCGGGCTGAATTCTATAAACATGTCAGTCCTCAAAGGCAGGTTTCTTAACCCATGAAGGGCACCTCACTAGCCAAGTGATTCAAACAGTAATCGTGCCAGAAAGCACCTTTCTTTGTGTCACTTGTATTTTGGTCAGGAAACTGGGGAGAATTCCTAATCAACTGAGTAAAGCATGGGCAGAGAAAATTCAGAAACATTAGTGGTGGCACACTGAATGCATATCTGGAAATACAACACAGTGGGAAATTCACCATTCCTCTAGCAGTGCACAAAGCACCAGTCACTGCTACTATGTACAACAGAGTACAGCATTCTTGCAGAGTGCCAGCTTGATTTTGCTGGCTAGATTGATGCTTTCTGCAGCCCTTTCCCTGTGCACTCAGTATAACCAGCTTTCTTAATGTTAGAGATAAGATATCAGCACTCAGTGTGCACTTACAGGCTTTGGAATTGAATTTGATGGACCTCAGTGTACTGTCTTCTGGCCTGATTTTGAATACAGTGAGCTGCTTCTACAATTTACATGGAGGAGACGGTGAAGCAAACAGAGGTGTCCTAGTGCAACGCAGGCTAAGGTTTTTGTTAAGCACCTCTTTTTAAACATGAATCTCAATTGCTTCTAGTTTTCTTATCATTTCCCATCTAGACACCTGTAACATTGACTGTGTTCGGAAAAGGATGGAGCAGAAGCTGCAAACTGCAATCAAAACATTGAGGAAATCTATTAATAAACAGCAATTTTACATTCAGTTTTCTGGGACAGAATATGAAGTGGCTCAGAAGCCAGCTAAAGCTACTGAAGGGCATGAAGGTTGCAGTACAGGGCAAGTGCTGCAGGATGGAAAATGTGGTAAGTCACAACAACTCTGTTCAGCCATATCCCCAAAAACAAACACTCCAAAATTAGCTTGTCCCTAATGAGCCAGGCAGGAAATCTATGAGATAACAGACAATTTAGATCAATATTATGCAGCATATGTGCATGGGCGACTGCTGGTTCATAAGACTTCGAAGGGAGTTCATTAAATGATTGCAGGAAAACAAGAGCAGCATATATATGCATACATTCCCATGCTGTCAGCTGGTATGTATCAAGGCCTGCCGCAGGGCAATGTTGACAATTATTTCCCAGTTGCTCCCAGCATCTTATGAAAACATAATTACAATTCTATAAAACAATAAAATGGTGTTTGCCTAGATGCTGTGTATTTAGTTTTGTATCACCTCTCTCACTCTCCTCACCACCAAATAATCTGTGACCCATGGATATATTTATATTTAACACTGAAGAAGTCCAATAAAAAAAAATCTATAGAAATCATTTTAACTTTATTTAAAATACCTAATTTCTTTAAGGCTTTTCACGGGTTATCAGGCTCTAGTGCTTTATGGGGGTCAAGGCGCTAGCGCAAACCTGTTAATGGGAGTCCTCAGCACTGCAATTTTTCTAATTACTTGGAGTCATCTTTTCAAAATCAGCATATCTATTTTTCCAGCTTCCTTTAGACACCAAATGATTTACAAGCAAAAAGAAATAGTTATGTGCAAATCTGATAGGTGCCTCTAATGAGTTGGTTCAGAGGCAGTTTTCATCACGTAGGAACAGTGATTTAGAAACTGTACTGAAAGGCTGTTGCTATTAGTGTCTAGAAACCCATACATTTTAACTACCTGTATCCAGCAGAGAAAAACGTTTAATGCTGTTATATACCTTGTTGCAGCAAGAAAAGCATGTGGACTCATATCTATATTTAAAATGCCTTCCAGTTGGGGTATTTGAGTGTCAAGAAACATAAAATATTACATGGGATACATTGCGCTCAGAGAAATCTCGAGAACTGATCTCAGGAGACAGACTTTTTGTAGTAGTCTTCCATAAAACCAACACATAAATGCACCTAGTGTAAACTAAAAATTCACATCGCTTCCCACACGTTATGCATCACTGCCTTAATTAAACTGCAATATAATGTTTTAAGACTGCATCAGCTTTATTAACAACATATGTCTGATAAATGCTTCAGTGCAGTACAATGCCATTTAATGGCTTAAAGAGTAGCAGAAGGACCTCACCCTGATGTAAATTGACCTAGACCGCACTGGACGTGGGCCTTTTTACATCAGGTGAGGATCCTGGACCAACATACACAAAACATATGCTACTATAATACTGGGGCCAAAGTCTAAATGTTTGATATAAAGGCAAATGACGTGATAAAAATGAAAGTCCTTATACAGATTCCCCTTTTATTTTCTCAGTTACCTGCAGCACGGGCACCTTTTATAGCGGAGAACATAATCAATGCATTCCTTGCTCACCAGGAACATACCAAGACACCGAAGGTCAACTTACCTGTGAGCCTTGCCCAAGTAACGATGGACAGGGACTAGCGGGTGCCCGGAATGTGTCAGAATGTGGAGGCAAGTGTAATTTTATTATAAAAGGATTGGGTGTTGCCACACAGTCTGTGAGGCATGGAGGCTAAAAGAGGGGAGAGCCTTCCACACTTCTGTCTTGTAAAGGTAACAGAAGAAATCTCTGTGCACTTACAAGCAATACACAAAATGTTTTGGCTTGTTCCATCCGCTGACATTGCTGACAAGAAGATGGGACCTGCTGCTGCAATGTGAGTTATGGTATGGAAATGAGCAAGCCAAGCAAAGCACTTTGCTTCAAGTCAGGTATGGAATCTGGACATACCTCGACTTGTAAGGATTTATCGGGTATATTGTGAGCCAAAGGGATGGATTACTTTGGACTGGTATTGGTGAGTCTAATGAACCTGCTGATTTAATGTTTTGCATGAGATGCAGTTTACCTGGTCTAATCGGCAGCAATCGTAATTTTGAGATAGTTATGCTGCAGGGATCTGTAACCTGGACTCAGAGCTAATGATTGCAAGTTTCAGCGCTGCATGAATTCACTGTAGCTTTTGACAAGTGATGAGGCATCTCTGACTCAACTTCATGATATATAAATTCACAGAATCACAGAATCACAGAATGTTAGGGATTGGAAGGGACCTCGAAAGATCATCTAGTCCAATCCCCCTGCCGGGGCAGGATTGCCTAGACCATATCACACAGGAACGCATCCAGGCGGGTTTTGAATGTCTCCAGAGAAGGAGACTCCACAACCTCTCTGGGCAGCCTGTTCCAGTGTTCAGTCACCCTCACCGTAAAGAAGTTTTTCCTCATATTTAAGTGGAACCTCCTGTGTTCCAGCTTGCACCCATTGCCCCTTGTCCTGTCAATGGATGTCACTGAGAAGAGCCTGGCTCCATCCTCATGACACTTGCCCTTTACATATTTATAAACATTAATGAGGTCACCCCTCAGTCTCCTCTTCTCCAAGATAAAGAGACTGAGCTCCCTCAGCCTCTCCTCATAAGGGAGATGTTCCAC
This sequence comes from Nyctibius grandis, assembly GCF_013368605.1. NCBI lineage: Eukaryota > Metazoa > Chordata > Aves > Nyctibiiformes > Nyctibiidae > Nyctibius > Nyctibius grandis. Next base: position 82,925,241 of record NC_090662.1, read on the forward strand.
CCCCTTAATCATCTTCATGGCTCTGCGCTGGACTCTCTCTAGCAGTTCCCTGTCCTTCTTGAACTGAGGGGCCCAGAACTGGACACAATACTCCAGATGCGGCCTCACCAGGGCAGAGTAGAGGGGGAGGAGAACCTCTCTTGACCTGCTGACCACACCCCTTCTAATACACCCCAGGATGCCATTGGCCTTCTTGGCCACAAGGGCACACTGCTGGCTCATGGTCATCCTGTTGTCCACTAGGACCCCCAGGTCCCTTTCCCCTACGCTGCTCTCCAACAGGTCTGCCCCCAACTTGTACTGGTACATGGGGTTGTTCTTGCCCAGATGCAGGACTCTACACTTGCCCTTGTTATATTTCATTAAATTTCTCCCCGCCCAACTCTCCAGCCTGTCCAGGTCTCTCTGAATGGCTGCGCAGCCTTCCGGCACGTCAGCCACTCCTCCCAGTTTTGTGTCATCAGCGAACTTGCTGACAGCGCACTCTAATCCCTCATCCAAGTCATTAATGAATATATTGAATAGAACTGGTCCCAGTACCGACCCTTGCGGGACTCCGCTAGACACAGACCTCCAACTGGACTCTGTCCCATTGACCACCACTCTCTGGCTTCTTTCCTTCAGCCAGTTCACAATCCACCTCACTACCCGATCATCCAGACCACACTTCCCCAGTTTAGCTGCGAGGATGCTGTGGGAGACCGTGTCAAACGCTTTACTGAAATCGAGATAGACCACATCCACAGCTTTACCATCATCTATCCACCGGGTAACATCCTCATAAAAGGCTATCAAGTTGGTTGAGCATGACTTCCCGTTGGTGAAGCCATGCTGAGTGCCCCTAATGATCCCCCTATCCTTGATGTGCCTAGAGACAGCACCAAGAACAACTTGCTCCATCACCTTTCCAGGGATGGAGGTGAGGCTGACCGGTCTATAGTTACCCGGGTCCTCCTTCTTGCCCTTTTTGAAGACTGGAGTGACATTCGCTTTCCTCCAGTCCTCAGGCACCTCTCCCGTTGCCCACGACTTAGCAAAGATGATGGAGAGTGGCCTAGCAATGACTTCCGCCAGCTCCCTCAGCACCCGCGGGTGCATCCCATCAGGGCCCATGGATTTATGGACGTCCAGGTTGCTTAATTGGTCCCTGACCCAGCCCTCATCAACCAAGACAGATTCCTCCTCTATCCTGACTTCTTCTGAGGCCTCAGGGGTCCGGGGCTCCTCAGGACAGCCTCCAACAGTATAGACAGAGGCAAAGAAGGCATTCAGTAACTCCGCCTTCTTTTTATCCTCTGTCTCCAGGACCCCCACCTCATTCATCAGTGGGCCTACATTGCCTCTAGTGTTGGCTTTACCTGCAATGTATTTGAAGAAGCCCTTTCTGTTGTCCTTGACCTCTCTTGCAAGGTTTAATTCCAAGGAGGCCTTAGCTTTCCTAGTTGCCTCCCTACATCCTCTGACAACAGACTTATATTCCTCCCAAGTGGCCAGCCCCTCCTTCCATGATCTGTACACCCTCTTCTTCCACTTGAGTTTGCCCAGCAGTTCCCTGTTCAACCATGCAGGTCTCCTGGTACCCTTCCTTGACTTCCTACCTGTTGGGATGCTCTGATCTTGAGCTCGGAAGAAGCAGTCCTTGAATGCTAACCAACTATCTTGGGCCCCCTTACCTTCTAGTACCCTGTCCCATGGGATTTCCCCTAGCAATTGCTTGAAAAGGCCAAAGTTGGCCCTCCTGAAGTTCAGGGTTGTGATTCTGCTAGCTATTCTGTTCCTGCCACATGAGATCCTGAACTCTACCATCTCATGGTCACTACAACCAAGGCTGCCCTCAACCTTCACCTCTTCAACCAGACCCTCCTTGTTAGTGAGGATAAGATCCAGCAGCACTCCTCGCCTAGTTGGCTCATCCACCATTTGCATCAGAAAGTTATCATCAACGCACTGGAGGAACCTCCTGGACTGGGGATGGCTGGCTGAGTAGGCCTCCCAGCAAATATCAGGGTAGTTGAAATCCCCTATGACAACCAGGCCCTGTAATTGCGAGACTGCTCTCAGCTGCCTGTAGAAGGCCTCATCACCTTCCTCATCCTGATCCGGTGGCCTGTAATAGACACCCACAACAGTATCACCCCTGCCAGCCTGCCCCTTAATTCGCACCCACAAACTCTCAACTCGCTCCTGATCCGCCCCTGGACAGAACAAATTAGATGATAATGATGATAATACCTGGTTCAGAAGAGAGCTGGGAAGTTCAGTTTGTTAATGCTTCTACTATAACTTGATCAAGATAAGGTTTTAAGACACAACTGTTAATTATTTTCTTTACCTTATTTCATTACAGATGAGCAAAATCTACTTTATAGCAGATACGTTATTTGACTTTGAAAGAAATCTGTTCTATCTGCTATGCAAGTTCTAACTTTAAAACTCATGCATGTAATTTACATTAATGCTTTCTTCAAGGATCTCTAGAGTGAACACGCAATGAATGACACTTGAGAAACTGCTGCTTTTTCCCCATCCGCTGAATAAAAGATAACTCTAGTGTCTCCAGTCCAAACATATGGTAGCTTTTGCTGATGTACTGTGTGAAGGAAGTATCACAGAAAAATTCTCGAAATGCCTGTGCATCTTTGTTCTGTTGATTTATATTTATCCAAAATCCAACAGGAATAGATTATCAAAATAAAATGTGCGTTTATGAAGGCTGAATATAGTATACAGACCAAAGCAGCACAGCAACTAGAGGAAACAGACTTTTGTTTCCAGGCTTGCATTTGAATTATTGTTCTACACAACAAAAAGAAACCCTTCTGATTATTTATGCAGAGCGGATCCGTCTTAAAACGTTTGTTGTCAGATCACAACGGTCTGCTTTTCTGCTCAACTCTCCCCTTTTCTCTTTCTCTGAAAGTGGCAAGAAAGAATATGCTCTGGACTTCATAAACCTCCCTGTCAAAGATTTTCTCAAAATCAGTATCTCTCCATAAAATGTTTCAGCGTATGTAATGAAACAGTGTATTTTGGTGAACACAGATTTTGTCAGAAATGTACTCACCACCTGTAATCAATAGTATTTTTGCATCATATCTTCTGGAGCAGTAATGCCTGTGTAGTAACAAATAAGCTATGACCAAAATCCTCACCCCTGCAGGTGAGGCACATACAAGTACGTAAGAGATTTTTAAGTGGCTATTGCGTAGAACTCTTATGTTGTAGCTGCAAGTGAGTAAGATGCTGCGATACTTAAGGTACATGCCATCCATGTAGGTACAAGGCCAAAACACAATTAGGAAACCCAGTCATTTGGAGCATTTCTCAGGGAAATCACCTCAGATTTATTTTGTTGGCAATTTCAATATAGAAGGCAAAAAGGGAGCAACTTAGTTTATTCTTATATACAGGTAAGGACTGAGACATGTTAGTGCTGAAACCATTGGATATTTAGCAGTATTAAAACCCAACTGCATCTCTCCTGTAAAAGCTATGTTTCACAAGTACTTAATTTTCACACTAAAATCCAGATCCAAATCCACTCTTGATTAACTGCCTTCATGTTAAAGTCCAGTGACCAGTTAGACCAGACCAGATGGATCAGTTTTGCTACAAAAAAAATAGCAGAATTGCCTTCAAATTAGTAATATCATAATATTTCTCAGAGGTCTGTGTCACAACAGCCAGCTTGTACAGTCATACTCCAGCCAGCTGGGATGGAAGCGCAACTAAATCCCATAGATCCTGGTCCCACAGGTGTCCATAGGAGTTGGACTTTTGTGGGGACAGAACTTGAACTTTGCTTTCACTCAGGAGCTCTAGTTCATCCGAAGTGCCAAGTACCCAAGATGCTGGATGCACCCAACATTTCCCAGCAAGTATCAGGGTTCTTAAGAGACCCCAGCCCCACCTAGAGCTCTCAAAACTTGCATGTTTTCAAGCCAGTTGTTTCTGCCTACTGTTCAGTTGTTAGGGAAGCTAAATTATAAAGTATTGGGATTAGGCAACCTCAGGGAACACCTAACATCTCAAAGTGCTGGTCTCACAGGCTGGCGTAGTGTGAAGGTACGCATTAATGCCATAATCTTGAAAAACTTGACATCCTGATTCTCGGGTAGGTTGTCAAGGAGTAAAGTACTCCAGCTAGCAAGAACCAAGCCAAACAAACACCTATCAGGAAATGCCTGGAGAGCAAGTTTTGAAACTACCTTGTATCTGTCAGTAGACTCATTTACAAAGTGCTTTGCTTTACACAAATCACCATTTTCTGGCAGGAGAGCTTCTGACAAACACTAGTTTTCACAGCTACCTGGAAAGTTGCTGGTGTCAGCTGTTCTCACAAACAGGGTGCTGGACTGGTCCCATCCAGTCTGGTAAATCCCATGATCTACTGTTTCCATATCTGTAAAATGGAGATATAAAAGAACAATTACTGGCTTCATAGATATGATGCAAAGATTCATTTTTTCATGCAAAGCGCTTTGAAATTCTCAGATGAAAGACTTGGTGAAAGTACAAAGTATTCTAACAACATCTTAATAGAGCCCTTGCTAAACAAAAACAAACAGAAACAGAGGTAGCAAAGAGCTTATTAAGAAACTAATTGTATTTATGGCATTGTTTTTAGGAAGCAGTTACAGGAACAATACCAAATCATCAGATAAGATTAGAATTTGATCTGCATCTGTCTTGATGTTATGTGTTTAAGTTAAAGGAAGCATCGCTAACTACTAGTGGGTTTTATACTTTGTCCAGCGAAGTCAGCTTACTAATACAGGTGATAATTCTAACTAATACAGATGATAATTCTTGATTTCTAGGGCAGTGTTCTCCTGGGCACTATTCTTCAGATGGTTTTAAACCTTGTAGAGTCTGTCCTCTTGGTACATACCAGCCTGAACCAGGAAGAACTCTCTGCTTTCCATGTGGCGGTGGGCTTGTGACCAAGTACGAAGGTGCTGTTTCCTTTCAAGACTGTGAAACCAAAGGTGAATTTCAAATCTTTCCACAATTCATATTCCTGCTGCTTGCCATTTTGTTTGAAAGTTTCAATGTTAAGGGGCTTTGAAAGGCCCCAAAACAAACATACTCACTGCATGTAGAAACACGGTGTGTGATTAAATTAAATGGTCAGGAAACGTGTAACCTAGGAATGATCTCCTGAGGCTGCAGAGCCTGAACAGGCGTTACGGTTTTCTTTGGAATTTGCCACAGGCAGGTACAGAGTCAGCGCTGCAACTGGTAAGTGAATCAGCCTCACTGCATGGTAAGAAGTAAGACAAACTTGCATTGGACGATGCTTTAGCCTTCATGTCCTGTATATTTTTATTTACCAAGTTAGAAGAACTAAACACTACAGAAATTATATGAAGGATTGATTATTAGTGGGCTAGGCAGAAACTGTAAGCGTGCAATACGTTGTGTGTTCCACAATGTCAACTTCCAGTGCAAATGCTGAAGGAGGAATCTGCCCAAATGCATTTTGGTTTAGTTACTAGAATGACATGCTGGCCCTGGCAAACAGACACTAATGGAAACCTCTCTCCTGCGGTTGTGAAAGGCATTTTTATTGTTGAGGCAGATATGTATCAGCTTCCATTTATTACAAACTCATTGGAAACCACAGTATTAAATACAGTGAGAGACATACGTAGCACATGTTACTAGTTTGTAAGGGTTTCTAGTCTCTGAAATGTAATTCTAGTTAGAAGGTCCTCTGTAAAGGGGAAATACAGGGAGCTACTGTCTTTTTTGCCTTTTATGGCCTAACAAGTATGTTGCAGAACAGGGATCATGAGGTATGTCCAGGGTAAAGTTCTCTCTGCACTGAAGTTTGCTACTTTCTGAAAACAATACACCTCATACCTTACAGTTCATTGTTCTCCCGGACACTACTACAACTCCACAACACACAGATGTATCCGATGCCCTGTGGGAACATACCAGCCTGAGTTTGGTCAAAACTACTGCATCACCTGCCCTGGGAACACAAGTACAGATTTTGATGGCTCCACTAATGTCACGCACTGCAAAAGTAAGTTGCATTTATATTAGTTGTGAGATTAAGCGTATCTTTGGATCTGAACTGCAACTTGAAGGTTCCATCTGTCAGGCTGGACTTCAATTCTGTATTTCTGAGTTACCATATATCTACTGCCGTAGGGAATAGTAAAAATTGGGAAAACAATGAGAAAAAAGAACTGGAAAAGTACCACTTGATGCATATCATTGTTTTAGCATTAATGTAGTTTGGCAGAGTGCCAGCTACATGTTAAAACACCAGGGCTTTTGGTTTCCCAGGTCCTTTAAGTTGTCTTGCAGTGATGCATGTTCCTCCGTGTCTCTGTATGTTACGACCTGGTCGCAACTAGTTCATAAATCCCTTGGAGTAAATTAAGGTGAAACGACACCAAATAACTGGTATGAAATTAAGAACAATTTATTAATACAGGGAAAGTTGCATGGTTGTAAGTGTCTTGGGTTTCTAAAGGCATTGAGAAAAGAGAGAAAAGGGAAAAGGAAAGAGAAAGAGGATAGAGACTATGAGAGAGAGGAAAAGAGAGATCACCACCCTTGGATCCAGCGATGTAAGTTGTCTGTAGAGTTGGTAAGTTGCTTGCAGAGTTGCTCCTCCGGTAAATCGCTTGCAGGATCGGTCCTCAGGTGGCGGGCGGGAGCGCGCGCCAGCATCCCAAGTGAGAAGGTCATTTGCATGCGAGATAGGAGAGGGTGGTAACATCCCTCTTGTCTCCCCCCCTCTGCTCGCTTCCCATGCTAATTGGGACGCCTACGCTTTGTAGTCTTCGATTGTTCTCGAAATGAGTCCGTGGTCCCCCAAGGGGTGCCTCGTGGTCGTGATCCCCTAGTTGTGGTGTCCGCTGTATGACCCCGCTTCTGCACAAGCGTGGCTGAGGCCTTGCAAAGTTGTTGCACATGTAGGCTGGCCCCAAGGAAAAGATACCATCCTGCCTCCGCAGGATTTATCTCTTCCTTCAGCCAGAGTTGTAAATCACAACAATTAAGGCACAGCAGGGGTATTGTTCTATTCCCAAGGCCCTTATCTCTTGCCAGACTTGCAGGCCTCTGTAGTACACATACCCTCCTCCAGCCAGAGTTGTCAAACAAGTTGTTTAAGGCATACAAACTCTGTCCGTCACACTGTAGAGCACAATATCTTCTATCAGAGTAACTGCCATTTTATAATCATTATAAAATACTAGGAGATATGGTCATGCATACTGCAGTTGCCAGGTAATTGCTCATGACAGCGAAATCTTCTCATTGGCTTTTTTGCAGTACTCGGCCTTCTATCTTCAATTACCATTTTAAATATCCCCAGTTATTCCCGTGTAGTTTTATTTGATCTTTTGTGAAAGACTGATTCTTTAAGGCATGAAATTTTCTTCTTACCTACCATGCTAATTTATGGGAATGTCTCTACCATAGTTAGGTAATGTCATCTAAACTAAATGTGCAAGTCTATAGTAAGTTTTTATTCTGATTATGTGCTATGTATCTTTGAAGCCCTTCATCATTTCTAATGTAATTTGAGTAAATTAGATGTTTGTAAGGAATGTGAAAGAGTTTGTTGATTTTCCATAAAATAAAAACATCCTTGGCATGTTGCTGTCTTAGATACTCTGTTTTCAAGCCAATTTCTGACCTTGCATAATCTTTGAGGCTTGGATTAAGCAAAATATTTAAACATATATCTAGTTTTATGTGGGTGAGTAGGCCTGGAGAGATCAAGCTTAAGTGACTTAGTGAATCAGGCTTCTGTGGCAAATTCAATAGGATTTTTGAAAGCTCAAAAAGTAAAACTGATCCATCAGTGGAGATTCTTTATTAACTGGTTTAATCTCAAATAAAGCAAAGCAGATCTGTAACCAAAATAATGTTGCCTATTAGCATCGTCACACTCGTTCAGCTAAATCAGGTTAAAAACCAAGTGAAGTTACACCAAAATACCTTCTGCATGTCAGCATGGTCTCAGTAGCGACCACTGTGTGAGTACCTCCACAACGGCATCATGTTTACTTACCTGTGTTCGTTTCTTAATCAAATGTTAAAGCAGCCTGAATGCAGCGTTGAATCAGTTCATACACCAGAGATTAAAGTTTTGCAAATCAGTTGGAGGAGCCCTGCAGATCGAGTATTCCTTTAAAGGCTTTCCATGCTAAACAAAGAGGCAGCTGGAGAATGTATGCATTTCTAAAGTTACAAGGAGTTTAGACTTGATCTTGACAGATCTGGAAAAACACCTGAAATTAGCTAATCAGCTAACACAAATGCTAATTTATGTTTCTCCACAGACCAGCACTGTGGAGGAGAACTTGGAGATTATACTGGCTACATTGAATCGCCCAACTATCCCGGAGACTACCCAGCTAATGTTGAATGCATTTGGAATATAAATCCACCCCCAAAGAGGAGAATACTCATCGTAGTACCTGAGATATTTCTCCCAATTGAAGATGAATGCGGTGATGTTTTAGTAATGAGAAAAAGCGGTAAGTTGCCAGACGGGGGTTGTAGAAATATTTATTGCAAACTGACTGAGTGGAAAGTTCATATTGAAGGGACGACTGTCTTCATCTATCTGGTGTTTCTAAAAGGCTTGTTGAATGAACTGGCACAGCAAGTTAAAACGGAACACTGTAACAATAAAAATTAACAGAGTGATATTAATTATTCAAGTATCTTGGCTGAATCACAAAGCAGTTAATGGGCTTCTGTCTGGCCCAATTATCACATGGGATAAATCACTGCCACTCTAGAAGTCAGCAAAGATACACCAAGTTATATTGGGAGAGCTATCTCCTGTCATCTAAACAAATTGTGCTCTCACTTGTCCTTTGCAAGTATATATACGCTGCAGTTATTGCTAAATCTGGGCAGTGACACAGGTTGGTCCACCTCACACCCTCAAGAAATCCAAAGTTTTCCCAATTTTATGTGGAGTGGGGGTTGCGTTGTGTCTTTGATTATGAAGTTAATCAACAGCTTCTGAAGTTAAGACACCAATGAGGTGCACTTCTCCTTCGGTCCTATGTAGCACCCGGCTTCCGGTGATCTGAGAAGCGCTAAACCCAAAAGGCAATTGTTTTTATGGAGCTTTGTTTAAAACAGCATATTTTACTTGCTAAAACAGTGTATTTTATTTGCTAAAACAATTTTCACAACTTTTTATCCTTGAGGGCTTGTGTTGACATCTCTGTATATCAGAAGAAACCTGCTTACTATAGATGGAAGGAAATTATATCTGTGCAGATCAGTTTTTTAAAAGCAAAACACTTACTGTAGCAGAACAAATCAGTTGTCCTTCTAATCCCAAGCTGTGGTTCCAACAGTAAGTAAAGCTAGGCACATCAGGGAAAAGTTTGACTTCCACTTCAGTACCAATAACAGTACTAAAACAACAGCAACACTGGAAAATTAAGGCAGTTTTTCAGAGCTGTTACTTGTAATCACTGTGCTTGGCATCAGAAGAGTAGATCTACCAAATATTTACTGTAGTTCATGTAAGGTCAGCTGCTAACGTTACTGTGGAAAAACTGATAGCAGTTATAGTTAAATCCACTTTTTTGCACTTCAAGAATCCAGATCCCATTCAGTTCAAAAGGTCTCTTTTTGCTAACATTGGTGAAAGTTGAATCAGCCCTAGCAAGTGGAGATTTTAGGTTACACTTGTTATTTTCCCTAAGTATCCTGTGACTCTGGAGTGGTTTTTTTTTAACTAGTTAAGAAGCTATTTTTTTTTCTTTTGTTTGAAATTAATTTCAACTTAGAGGAGCCTCATGATACATTCATAATGATTTGACGACATCGTGCACTCTCCATCTGTTACTTACATTAGGGGCAAATGGGAGCCTTTCTGGTTCCCAGCTATTAGCTCTGTTTCAGTATAGATAAATGAGATTTTCTTTTCAAACCTACAACCGGGTGTTTTGCACTGGGAGGTGCTACTCCATTATGATCCCAGTAAGAAAGGCACTGAGACTCTGTAAGGTATCATTTAAAATGCTATTTATTGGAGCTATCATAAGGAGAGAATAGTATAGATAATCTTACATCCCTTTGATGGTGGGAATGATAGGCGGTGTAGCATCGAATGGGCCTCCAACCCTCATGCAGCATGCTGGGCAGACCCTGTCGGTAGAAAAGATTCTGCCCTTTTCAGTCACTCGAGCTATTACAGGATTTTCTTACAAGGAAACAACTCTAGCTATCATTTATGCTGCCAAACAGAAAGAACATTCTCATGAGCGCTTCTTGCCACACTTTTAGATAAAGGCGAGGCCACGCAGTAGCATAATCACCGGTACCGAGTGGGAGCTGCCTGCAAGTTCCTCTCGTTACAGCAAGCTGGCTGAGGTTATCCTGCAGCCATGGGATCTGTGCAGCACAACACAGGCCTGAAGGGCCACGCTGGACGCGCAGCACAGCACAGGCCTGGCCGTACCCAGGTTAACTGCTCAGTGGATGGCTAACTCCTCGGTGTGCAATGGTCTGTTGGTCAGAATCACTACACCAGGCTGTTACATTCTGTTAAGTGGTTTATTGCTCTCAGATGAACTCCCCAAACTGGGCAGATAGGAGCTGATTACCACGTCCGCCTGGGGTGCCGCTGACTTGTTCTTACCTGTCTGGGCCCAGCATATGGGAACCCTGGAATTCAATGCTAGAGTAGTACACAAAATAAGTAATATTGATAGTAATTTTATAAAAGTCAAAAATTATCTCTGGCACCTCGCTGTCTACCTAAGCTTCTTGCAGTGGGACAGAGGGGTTCCCATTTCCTTTGTGGAAAACTTTACTTCTCCTTAAAGACAGATAAAGACTACACCCCTTCTATCAGAAAACACTTCTGCTCTCAGGAATACGTCAGCTGAGAAGTGCGTTGTCGATTTGACATTTTTGACCTCTAGATCAGGAAGGGTGCAAAAAGTTACTTTATAAAGAACATTCATTTATTTAACCTTTTTCCTAGCTTCTCCTACCTCAATTACTACGTATGAAACATGTCAGACTTACGAGAGACCTATTGCATTTACCTCAAGATCGAGGAAGCTCTGGATTCAGTTCAAGTCAAATGAAGGCAACAGTGGCAAAGGATTTCAGGTCCCCTATGTGACTTACGATGGTGAGAATGGGATTGTTTTCCATCTTTGTGTAATATTTGAATTACAGAAAATTGTCCTTTAGAATCTCTCTTACACTTAGTACAGGGAGAGAAGAATGAGGAAAAACTTTGATGTAACTCATTTTTAGTCCAGTGAGTTACTTTAAAACCAGTTGCAAAGACTTTGAAATAATACCTGATTTTATTTGTATTACTTTTTCTAATACTTCAAGGATGGACAGCAAGTTACACAAGATTTTTTAAACTTAATCCCTATCCCACTGAATTCAATGAAACTCCTTTTAATTGGCATTTATCATATGCATAATAGAATACCATTAATTGCTGTGCATTTTAAGAAGCCCCTTCATCAAGTCCTACTGGTAACCCACACATTTTTGATAATTGCAAATTAATAAAATCACAAGTCCAACAGAGAAAAACAATGACGCAAAAAGAAATATCCTTTCAGTAACCACTTTCATAAATCTACATTTTAAAACAGCCTGGCTTGTCATATAAGTTATGCATTGAGCTGTACAGTTTGGACGTTGGGATGATTTCTGTTTTAACAAAACAAAGACTTTTATGTGATACCTTTGGCAGCTGTTAGTCCATCTCTTTTCTAAACACTAGCACAACTTTGCAAATGATGAGAAAAATCTCTCTTAAGCTGGTGATTCAGGAATCAAAATGAGAGCTGTTCTCAGGGCAGAAAACGAGCATCTGTTCCTGACTGTGCTGCTGACTTCACATGTAACCTTTGACAGTTATTTCATATCCCTGGTCCTGTTTCTTCATCTCTAGAGTGCAGATAATAAAGCATTATTATCTGGAGGGAGCAGTTTTCTGGGGCTAAGTTACTATGTATATGGATAATTCAAAATTACTGTTCTAAAGCAGTACAGAATTTTAATGTGATTAGATTAGACTACAGCAGCTTGAGAGACACTAACTAATAAACTGGATACTAAATTTCTCAGCTCTGTCTTGAAGAGGAGGTCTAGTGAATGTCTGGCTGTTATCCTCCCAAAAGATGTCACAAACAGTCACACAACTGATCTTTATTTTGCAGAGGATTACCAACAACTAATAGAAGATATTGTTCGGGATGGGCGATTATATGCATCAGAAAATCATCAAGAAATTCTAAAGGTAAGAAAATTCTGCTTTATCTGAGGCTAACCAAGAATTCCTTTCCCTAAATATTTCCCCAAGATAGTTCTCATTACCCTGATAGAGTCATAACATTTAAACCTCAAGTGTGATCTCAAATTAAATTCTCTGTCTTCTGAGGTTTATGCTGGTATTTGGAGCAGCACAAAATCAGTAGCTCAGCTGGGCTGAGCACGTGCATACGTCCTTTGCTGAATCAGGAACTAAATGAAATGTATGCTAACATGATTGTATGTTAGAGAAATCAATCAGCCAAGAATGAAGGACCTATTGTTTGAAGAGCCTTCTTCAGCCTCAGTCTGGCATGTGCTTAAATGAGTCATTAAGTTAGAATTTCCTGTGCATTATAAAATGTATTTACCTAAATCACTCTCCTGCCTCAACAAGATATAACCATAATGAAGCATTGTAAGCTGTCCATGAAATGGTTTTCCAAAGGCACAAGCAACACATTGGAGAGAATTGTGCAGGAAGGCTGCTGGGCTGCCACCTATAACAACTAACTAATTAAAACTGAAAAAAGGCTGTTCAGAAGGCAAAATTCAGCCGTGTAAATGTACGGCTTGGAAGGACAGGAACTGATGACCAGCCAGCCTCCCTGGCCATCCCTGCCCCAGCCCTGCCAGTATTCTCTCACTAGAGCTTTGAGGTCGCTCAGGTCTTAACTCCAGTGTATATGGTCGGGCACAGTCTCCATTGAGGCTCTGAATCGAGGCTTTGCCAAGGTACAGGAGAAGGACCTTAAAGAGCTCAGCATCACTGAAGACCAGACTTCTCTCTTGTTTGGGGAGGGAAGGCCTTGGACAACAGCGTGAAACAGGCTGGAAGGGCAGTCAGAGGCAGTTTGCAATTTAACGCCTGACTTCTGCAGCTGGTTTGTGGTTAACCCAGCTGCTACCCTCTCCGTTCAGGACCTTCCAGGAACGCTAATTGCAAAAAAACGTCCAGCACAGTAGAAAGATAAAACTCCACAGCAACATGGAGCAGTTGCCTTACACTGCTTTACCCAGAATCAAGTTTTGTAAAAAAAAACCTGATTGTTGTTTGTTAATTTTGAAAGCTGTACAGAAACTAAATCCAAACCCTGTTTTTATCTAATATATATGTTGTCTCCCATAGGACAAGAAACTGATTAAAGCTCTCTTTGATGTACTGGCACACCCACAAAACTATTTCAAGTACACAGCACAAGAGTCAAAAGAGATGTTTCCCAGATCATTTATAAAGCTGCTGCGATCAAAAGTTTCCAGATTTCTACGACCATACAAATAGTCTAGTGGTATTCAGTTTTGGGTTACTTTGCATTCCTGTCAAATATCGTCTTTCCTCCATAGTAGAAACATTTGCTAATTTGAAGGCTCTTTTTTGCAGTCTTTATTTTCAATTGTATATTTAAGAATACCTATAATGTTTTATAATCATTAAAAGCCAATGTTTTGGATGGGATTTTTACTACAAAAAAAATTGTGCATCTCTTGAGTGCATCTAGTTGAAGATCCAAATTTGTCTCTGCACTAGTGTGTCTTCACTTTCCATTTGTAATTACATTATGTAGACAATACTCTTTCTAGCTTTTTATTTTTCATCAAAAATAATTTTTGTCAAAGCAAAGAAGGAATCTGTTCAAATCTGATTAAACTACCTGCAGATAAATTCTGTTGTAGAAAGAAGTATGTAGTATAAATAATGTTTGGATTTTGAATTGCACTTGAAGTTTATATTTGAATTGTTAGAAGAAAACAAAACAATCTAAATTTTGTTATTTCTCATTTGTTACTTAGTGGAACCTCTGTCCAAGTAGAAATCAAAAGGGAAAAAAAGGAAAAAAAAACAACCAAACTGAAACAGATGTATAATTTTGTTTTATGAATTCCATGAGATTGAGTCCCATGCCCTGATGTCCTAATGTTTTTATCTGTCCTCTTCTAAACTTCTTCAGAGGTTTTCCACTGTCATTTACTTCACTGAAACACGTTTAGCTCTGGATTTCTGTACATGAGTTGGTCCCTTTGAAGGGATTTACAATAGGATAGGTGAGAAATGAACAACCACACCAGTAGTAGTCTTGTTTTTCTTTCTGTTAATAGAGCAACTAATTAAGTACAATATATAAATATATAAATATATACTTCTATTTGTGGGTACATTAGTAATGTTATCTTTAGTTACTGTAAATATTATTCATGCTTAAATCTTTACTCCCACATACCCTATTTACTCATATCTATTTGTAACTTTGCTTAGATGATTAAATGACTTCTCCAAGTGCTTGTCACTTCCGTTAACACCAAACCTGGAGCCTGCTGGAGTTTTAGAATACTGGATAATAGTTACTCTGAGACAATCTCTTTCAACGTACATTATTTCAGGAAAAATAACATGTGTTAAGATGCAACTGCTGTCCAGTAAAGGGTTGGCTGTTGCCTCTTCATTGGGCGCCCCTCACATGCAGACCAACAGTTACCCCTGAGGACGACACACGTGAGAGGAGCTCACCAAGGAGGAATTTTTGTTGGACCTGCCATCTCTAAAACACTGGGAACATACCTGTGCCCTGGGCCCATACTCTGAGGGGGGTGAGGGGGTGAACAGGACACAGTTTTGCACTTAAGTTGGAGGGCAGGCCCTGCCATCTTCAGAGACCTGGCACTCCCTTTTCTCACGAATTTGCAACCACAGTGCCCATCAGCCATGGGGACTGTATGGTCTGCAAGAAAGCATGAGCCTCATGGTCAGGCCTCCCTCACAGAGCAACAGGTACTGGTGGGTTGAGATTATGATAAATCCTGTGTTTCCTGCTGTTTGCTGGCAGAGGAGCTAATTTCAGTGAGAGAGTAGATTTTTTTTTATTAGTATTTCAGCCTCTTTACTTTTAAGTCCCTTCCTCTTGTATATCATGTTCCCTTTTGATCCTACAAATTTATTACATGGAGAAATTAACTATCATGCCAGCATCCTTTCACAAAAAGATTAATGTACAGTTTTGCTTCGCTGAATTTTTTTTGCATATCTACCCTGTAGTTTAACATACCCTTGGATGCTCTCAAAGACGTACATTAAGGGTGGTTATGGTTAACTTCTTACACGTTTTTTTTGTCTTTGAACATGTACTGCTTAAATTTACAAAGTTGTTTTCTGTTGGCTAGAAGTGGTTGAATATTCCATTTCTAAGAGACACCTTAAGTATTCTGTTGAGTTTTTCTACTTAGCCATCATGTAATTTTGCTTGCCTTCTTTCCTTTTCTGTTGAAGAGTATAATTTTTTTTCCTTCTGTGCCGGAACAGTTTCAACTTAGGCTCTAACAATTCTTTTTTCACTTACAGATCTTAGGTCTTTGATGAGCTTTCTCTTTAATATGTACATATTTATATATTAACCCTCGTTTCAAAATGTAACATCCCCATAAAAGTCCTTTTTTAAAGGCTGTTAAACCTAGCTTTTTTTGAGGATGTTGAAACTACTTTTACTAAATATTCAGTATGGGTTACTAAAGGTGGACATTCAAAGGAGAACATATCATCGGTCCTAGATTCAGTTGCCGCCTGGAACAAAAAAAGTGTTACATGTATTTTTTTTCCTTAACAGGAGTTATTTCTAGAAAAAAAATAAACCTTAAAAAAGAAAAAATCTTTTTAGGTACTTAGTTGTGTATAGCTAAAAAGCTACTTCAGCCAAACAGTATTTCAAAGTCTGATAGGTTACCCAGAATGATTAGAATGGGTCAGGATTGCAGCCATCCTACTGAAAGATACGAAGGAAAAGATGTGAAAGATATGGAGAAAAATAACTTCCTCATTTACTGAACGATTTACAGCGATCTTTAGTATTTCACACTTCAGTAAGCAAACTTTGGAACCTGATGCTGTGCAGTGAGTTTCGTAAAATCCTTGCTAAAATTTTTGCTTGTAACAACCCACATGTTTGGACAGAATACCACTGTATGACACTGGTGCCAAGCAGGACAAGCCCAGAACAGGGCTGAAAGTAATTGCCTTACGAGTCCAAAAACCCCTGGCAGCACCGTAAAGTTTTCCAGGTTCTTAGTGCCAGATAGCGACCATGAGAGGAATGTGTCCTGGTTGTGAGCACTGTTAGTGGGACCTTGGTACAGCTGTGAGAGGTGAATACAGGAGCATATAGCTGCATTTAGCTCTGGTACAACTCACCCTGACTTAGAACGACATTAGACAAAACAAGGGTTTTGTCTAGTTCATCCTGACAGACAACCTGAGAGCATGTGTTAGCTCACGTTCCCCGGAGCCACGTCAGGGCGTGGACTCCACAGTCAGGACAGAGCGCTTGGGGACTTCTGTGGCAAATGCAGACTTTGTGTTGCTGAAAGCAGTGAAAGAAAGAGAATAATTTGGCCTTCAAATGTATAGCGTGAAATGCGTCTGAATATACAGGGGTTTCATATGTGAATATATTTAGCAAATGAGTCAGGTTTGAATGCAGCTCTGCATAGAAATGCCCTTGGATGTGCAAATTTCTGATGAAATAAGTAATGACAAGTGGTATATAGGACTGTCTGAACCGATTCCAGCTGATTTGTAAAACAGCACAGGATTATTACATTGGCTTTAAAAGTTAAAAATGATTTGACTTTCATACTAGATTTATAGCTACAGAAACTGGCAGTCACCAAATAAAAGGTGAGCTCAGCTCTTCATTTGTTCATGCAGGTGTAGGATGTCTTCACTGTCAGAAGTCAGGCAACATATTGCTACTATACAATAACAGTACAACAAGGAATGTCGTCTTCCATGGAGAAGACCTAGACACATTTGGGAATCAAAAAACACAAGGAGAAATATGGCCGCCTTTAAGAAAACCAGCTTCATGAAATGAATCAATACAAAATTTTGGCTTTTACCCTAAACGTGAAATATTGCGTTTAAACATATTCAATAAATACAGCCCTGTATCTGTTCTTAGAGAATTACACGTTGTATGGAGGATAGGGGCAACAACATGTTTATGCGTTATTACAGGAAGGCTGAAGAAGTGTCCATTTGTGATAGCCTGATTCCACATCACAAACTAAGCTTTTTACTTTCAATTTGCAAATGCCTGTGTGCTGAAAAGCTGCACCTGTAGCACTTACTGTTTTAAGCCTCTCCTCCTGCTTTAAATACTGCACTTATTTTTAGTGAGGTGGTGGTGATTCATCCCTAAACATTCTCATGTGCCACCAAATCACTGCCTGCATACCTGCCGCAGTCCAGGAGACTGCAACCATCAGAAGTTGCTAATCAAGCCCTAAGTCATGCTATGAAAGTGCTTGTTAGTGATTGCTGTGGGCAAGGTGCGCGTGTGTGTCGTTTGAGTACAGGAAGCATTGGGATTTGGTGTTCAATAGATTGCCACCTGCATCTTGCCTGCAACAGCAAGATTTATTCTGCCTGAAGATTTAGCTCACTGGAACTGGATTTAAAGCCACTGAAGTCTTCTTTCAGCCTGTTTTCTTGCCCTGTCTTCCTTCCTCCATCATACATTAGATTTTTTACCTAAAGACCACCTTTTCAAAAGAAATTTATTTCCTCATTGTGCCTCCCCCATAGAACAAAGTTAAATCACAGCGTGTTACAACTACTGATGATTTAGGCTGATCTTTCCTACACATCAGCTTCATACTAGGGTAAGCTTACTTAAAAGTAAGCAAGCTTACTTAAAACTAGGTTACCTAGTAAGCTAGGTTTAGTTTAGTTTTAGACTAGCTTAAATAAATACAGGCTTGGTCGCAGTTTTCAGAGTCCGCATTCTGAGTTGTCAGCTGGTTTTGAAAGAGCACAGCTCACCTGTGGTCCTCTGTCTGTAAGCAGAACGCGAGGATGATGCCACATGAACGAGAAGCATGCTTACATGTATTAAACATTCAAAGAGGAAAGTCAAACTCCACCCCACGCCCCTTTGTAAGCGTGCCCAACAGATTAAAATTTATCAGGTCAGTCTTATGTATAAACAAACCAGTTTTAATCTTGCGGATAACAAGTTACGAACATCAGGAGCAAAAGTAGTGGTATGATTCTTATACAGCAACTGCTGATGGGCCTTGGCCAGCAAAACCTAACTGCTCTGTGACAGTTCCCATGTCTGGACTCCAAATACCTTTGAGTGCTCTTAAAAAAGAAGCTGAAGAAAAATCTTCAACAACTGAATCCAGTGGCAAATTTCTCAGCCACCTCAGGGGTCTGGATTTTCCCTTTTCTAATGCTGGGAATGAGCAACACCCACAGTTACTTGTCTCTCTGTCATGAGTTCAAGTAGTTGCATTTTTTTCATCATTTAAAACCACTGATTGATTCGAATGGTAGTAACTGTAGAAGTTCTCTAGACTCTCAATACTGTGAGACTTTAATGAAATCGTTTTCTAGGATGAGAGACTGTTGTAAGCACTTGGGGGCTGGGGGAAGAGATTTTTTGTCTCCCATAAGAATTTATGGAAGAAGGGAAATTTCTGTAAGGTAATATAAACTTATTCCTAAGTACAGGACTTGGATTTAGAGAGAAGTCTCATGTTTTATCATAACGTTTTTCATCTGAATAGAAACAGACTGGGAAATAAACTCTTCACGTCAAAAACCTGTTATCTAAGTATCCGAATATATACAATTCCAGTTTGTTATTTCATTTATTTATTCTGTTTCATCACTAAGCTTTTAATCTATAAAATTAATATGTAATATACAAGAGTAAAATGTACAGAAGTACCATTAGATGTAATAATTTAAACCATCTGTATTCAGGAAGGGGAGATAACAATTTTAAAGATACACAAACAATTGCAATTCAATTTTAGCTGAATTTCTCAATATCTAGGAAAAAAGTGGCTTTGCTTAATTAAACTTTATTTTAATGATTGTGAAAATATCTTTTTTAGAGTTTGTTTTTGTTACTTTTATAATTAAAATTATTTTGTAAATATTGTTTTCTATGTTTTATACCTTAGAAAGGCCGTTAATTTGCATTGACAGCAGCAGATACTCAACACAGTGATTAAAAAGGTGCTTCAGGAGACTGGGGTGGATGTGGTCAGTAGTCAGATTCATCCTTCCACATCACTGCTCCTGTTATTTCTGCAGTCTCACTGGCGTCATAGGAAGAGTTTTCTGGGACAGTTTAACCTGCTAGTTTTCATAGAGTTCACTCTCAAGTGTCATTCTGAAGTGCTTACCATCTTCATAACATATAAAAGATATATATTTTAAAGTTAGTGCTAGTTCTTCTTCCATTGTTATGATAACAAACAACAACCAAATTCAGAAATAAAAGGGAATTCAAAAGATTACGCCCAAATATAGTATAAAGACAAGGAAAGGTATGGTATCTCTGTGCACTTACGTAGCAGTGGAAGTGATAAAACCTGATATTGGATGGGATCATAGAGCCTTTTTTAGGCCAAACTGCCACTGAGGTCAGTGGTAGTTTCACCTGCATAAAGTTCACTATGATCATGTCCATCATCTCTTAAGCAGGAATTTCTGGTAGACTAGATTTCGGGGGGTGATACCTGTATGTGTAACATTGGTTTCTGTACCAATTTGCTCTGTGTAAATCAGTGGGCACGAGTGACATTTTGAACTAATCCCTTGTGGATGCTGCTGGGACTTCTAAGCTTTATTACCAATGTAAATTATGTACAAACAGCTATTTCCATATGAAATGTACCTGATAGTTTAGAGCAAAGATAGTGAATAACTGTACAAAATTTGATACTTAGAAAATAAAATACAGTGGTTGAAGCTTTACCAATATTTTAACAATGCTGTCAGATTTGTAGTAGAAAATTGTTGTTGTAAATGTACCTTATAAGAAAATACATTTCCTTTTGCCTCTGTATATTAATAGCTTTGATTTCTATGTCAAAGCTCAAAACGAAGCATGTAATAAAACTTTTTTGTTAAAATCACTTTCATAATAAATGTAAAATGGAATGGATACATCTGCCTGCCATTTATTTGTGTACATGGAAAAGGCTCCACACACCAGTGTAATGTGGACAGGAATCAGAAGAGAATTTCTCTTTTTTGATAGCATTCACACATGTCAGTCTGGTTTTCATCTTTAGGCAACAGAGAGCTTTTGCTTTCTTATCGAACAACTGGAGTTTGTGAGTGCTGGGAACACTGAGTTAAGTTCCTTCCATATACACTTCAAGGAGAATTTTTCAGAGCAAGAAGAAATCCTGGCTACAGGAAAGCACCACATCACCAGCATCCCTCCAGGACCTTTAACCATTTCTTAAAATAACTCTGGCGTTACTATGTGTGTATCATGCAGGTGCCCTTTCCCTCTATTGAGAAACTGCCTCAAAGAAAGAAAGGAAGAGAAAGGAAGTTCTCTTCCACTGGTGGCCAGATGGGCTATTCCACCACAAGCTGCCGAGAAGACTGGTGACTTCCAAACTCACCTGCTGCTTGTCCCACTGAGGACTAGGTTGAGAGAAAACTACGCTTGCACCCAAAACAATGATTTAAAGAGAGATCAAAAGTGTGCTTTCCCCCTCTAGCCCAGCTGTAGAAAAAGTGTATTTGCCCAGGCCCTCCTTGCTGCTGAATTTTATGATGATAGTTAACACTTTTGCAGTCCAAGATTACAAAGCATCAGTGGCTCAAGTGAAACTCCTGATGCTGGTAATGATGAAAATGGATGATGACAGGCTGACAGAAAATAGACTCTCTGAGGTGACATCAATAGCTCAGATCAGATTTAAATCATTTTTTGCAGTTTAAGAAGTGCAAGTTGCCATTAAGGGTACACAGCACGCTGGACCAGACAGAAAGCACGATGTGATTAATTCCATTGATAACACCTGATACCAGGTTTGCCACGCAGCAGTGCTTGTTAGGAGACGAGCACGGCCCGTGGAGCATTGTAAACGGTACAGCAGCCACCGACTGTAGAACAGACGGGAGACCTCACATGCCAGCATGGTGCGTGGTATTCTGCTGATACTCTCATGGAAGCAGTTTATCTTGTTAGGAAAAAGCATTTATCATACGACAGTATGCTCCACTGATTTTATATATGTTGTAAATGATATAAATACTGTCAGTATGACTGGTGACTATTGGTGTCACTGACAGGTTTGAAAGGCGTAAAGAGAGAGACAGCTCCGTTCTGACTGGCTGCAAAAAATAAATTACTGCCTTTTTCAGCTAGTAGCAATCCACTGAGGTAATAGGGGCAGTTACCCTCATTACACTCCAAGGAGATAGAGCATCACTTTTATCAGACTACAGACGGTGCCATATGAGACGGCGCCCAGCTGTCTTTATAGCTTCACAGCTTTAAAGGAGTAACAGGAAAAGTCAGCTCCTATCAAAGACAGAGAAAAGCTGAACTCAAAAGTTCCTAAAGGTCATTGGAAGTCAAATTAATTACTAGTAATGAAGTACTGCGCATAAGGGCAAAAGCCGATGAAAGTTCAGCAGCTGTGACAATGCACACTGGAGTACAAGATTCTAGTTTACTGAAACAGGCATTGCCTGGTGAGAGTCGCAGAGGGATCCATTCTCATTTCAGATCTTTCCATGAATTCCCTCATTTTTGCTCACAAGACATAATGGCCTGATGAACAGCACTCTGGCGTGACCCAGCAGGTAAGCGAAGGCACACTGGGCATAGATTTATTTTTCTCTTTGTTCAGCCATCAACATTGACAGACTCCTGGTGTCACAGAAGGGGTCTGTCCTGTACAATCATCATAAATGGCTATTTTTGCCTCTTAAAAATTACATCCAAATGGGCAGTCCCCTGTGAATCGCTGACAACAGGTCTCCAAATCTTCATGTAAGTTGCAAACCAGACATAATTCCCAGAGCATTTTTAGGAGACATTCCCCTGCCCGGGTGCATTTTCTTTCTCCTTCCGTTTTATGTAGCCATGCTTGAACTCCTGTAGCACACAAAGCTAACAATGGGCTGCAGTCTGCTTTCTGCTGCCCATGAGTGCACCTTGCTGCTGCTGTTGCTGCCTTGTGCCCCAATAAATTTCCTTCTATCATGTTGCTAGGCAGGCAACATAAACATGCATGCGCTTGCTCTAGGTAGCCATGGACTAGTTTTGCTACAAAATGTTTCTATGTATAAAACATAAATCAAGAGAAGTATTGTAAGTGCCCATCTCTGCATTTTTTCCAATATAGTATTTATTTAGGAGTCAGCACTATTACCAGCCACGGCTTTTTTATGATCATTTGAGGAGACACCTCACTGACTAGCCCTGGAGAGCCACCTGTCAGCATCCTGAGCCACTCCAGCACAAAGGTGACACACGTACCAGTTGTCACCTCTGCTGTGCACCTGCTGACGCACGGTGAGAGACACTACACTCCAACAGCGTTTCTTAATGTGTAGAATAACATCACCTCCAGCTCACTTGCATTGTGTATATAACAGTATTCCTATGTAATGGTCATATTTTTATAAAAGCAATACATTAGACAACATGCTGTGTATGCCTAAACACACAGGAAAGGGAAGAACAGGGATCTGCCTTTCTGAAGACACCCAAGCAGTTTGTGACAAACTGCAGTGCTGACTGTGGAGGTGTGGCAGGATGCCTTGGGACTAAGGGCAGCTGGTTGGATTGCCTATATGGATGTGACATGAGGTGAAGATCCTTGGAGCTGCCTGGCAAGCTGGTTTTCCATATTGTAACCCCAGTATGAGGGCAGCCTCCCTCCACCCCAGTTCTGTGTGAGCAGTGAGAGAGCATCTTTGAAATTAAAACACTTGCACTTGTCAGTGTGTGTTATGTCAGCGCATAACACAAATGAAGTAAATATGATTCTTGGGGATACAATGAGTAAAAGTATTGTTTGTGCCGGACAATTTGTTTGGCTTATTACCCTTAAGACACTGATCTCTTGTCAGACTTTTAGGCCAGAGACTGAGTCCAAGCTGCTAAGATCATTCATCCACTGGCATGCTGCCCTCCATGGCTCTTTTTCTCCAGGGCTTTTTCCAAACTCCACACTCACATGAGCACTCACCCCAAGGTCAAAACATGGGTTGCCCTCCTCACTCAGGTACCGATCCAGCCACACAACAGGACAGTGTAGCCCCACTGTCATATGGTAGCCAGGGTACAGGAAAGAGACTTCATATAAGGCCCTTGATGGACTCCAGCTGACAGGTGGGTGTTGCAAATTTAACTAAATTTGGTGTTTTATCTTTCTCTCCTCCTTCTGTCAGTGGTTCAGCTTCTAGCCATGGCATATGCAGAAATCTTTTCTACAGCTGTACATGCAGCATTTGTGTGTGGCTACATGCTGGGACATCACTGCAGTTCAAAGCTCTGATTTGATGACCTCGCTGTCTGAGCCTTATGTGGCTTGTCACAGAGTCACGCTCTCAGCCTCACAGCTGGTTGCTGTCACTGCCTCTGCACAGGTTCCCTGCCAGGTGAGTGCAAAACATAGTCAATGCTGTTCTGGGGATTCTTGCAGTTAGAGGGATGCAGTACCTTCCCAAAAATATACCTATCCATGAAAGCAGGTAAGCAAAGCTACACACAATCACTGCTATTTTGATGCAGAAGAATACATTCTGCATTCTTGTAACAGCATCTATGAGATTTTAGGCTCTCAGATACAGCTATGAAAGTATTTACAGCAATGATGTTCCTCTCATCTAAGCCCCCATCTCAGCTTTCCATGCTTAGAAGTGGTAGTTTTACTGTTGAGAAAGCTGTTTATTTGCAAGCAAATGGCTTCTGTGGTAACATATTACAGCATTTATTGTAAAATGCACCAGAAATATGTCCCCTCATCTCCTTTTTATTATTATGTTAAGGGTGTCTTCTGCCCCTTACATCCCTACCTCTCTTCCGGAGAAGGTTTCCATGACATGCTGCCAAAGAGGAAGCTTCTAACGTGAAACAACAGGAAAATTAAGTGGGGAATGCACATTCGATCTATTGCGATCAGATAGATAGCCATAAACATTTGGAATAAAGCCAGAAATTGCCAGACTCACAGAACTTTATAAAACTGTAGTTGCATGTGTTGCGGGCAAATGCTGCTTCACATATGCTAACTCATGCTAAATTCTGCTAGAGGGCAGGAACTAAATGAGGTAACGGGTGGATAAGTCACCAGGACTGCTGTGACAGAGAGACACAACGGCTGCATGGGTTGGTCCCCTACAGATAGTGCCACAAGGCTAAATCCTCTTATTTCAGACTGAGGTAGTGCTAGTAAGCTCTGCCTTGCTGAGAATTTTTTGCATTCCCTGTAAATACCTATGTAAAGTAACCCATTAACAAGCACTTCATCTGAGTAAGGACTGCGTTGTTCAGGCACTGTAAATTAGTCACTCTTCCTAAGAAAACAATCAGAATAATATACTGTGGTAACTTTTTCTTTACAAAGATTATCC
Organism: Nyctibius grandis; assembly: GCF_013368605.1. Taxonomy (NCBI): domain Eukaryota; kingdom Metazoa; phylum Chordata; class Aves; order Nyctibiiformes; family Nyctibiidae; genus Nyctibius; species Nyctibius grandis. Next base: position 82,949,923 of record NC_090662.1, read on the forward strand.
ACAAATACCTGCTTTCACAATGAGAGGCTGACAGTGGTATCTCTGGTCTATGGCTCTGGCATCATAGGTGATCTATGCCACAGAGTAGGAACGACTGCAGCTGGCAGCTGAAGTGGTGACGGAGAGTGATGAGTGCTGGACTCCACTCTCTGCTCCGGGAATTACTCCTGTTGTGGAAAACCAGCAAAAAAGTGGGGTAGGCTGCCAAGGACAGCAGCTGAGTTAGACCCTGTTAGGTAACCTTTAGACAAAGTCAGGGAATAGCCCACAACAGTTGCTTCTGTGCCTCAGGGTCTTACCTACTCTTAACCCCAGTGATTCTGACTGTGTTTTATTACTACTCGGAGTTTATCAGCAGCAGCATAGCCTGCTCCCAGACCTGCAAACTCACCCAAACAGCCTGGAACCACAGATGGCTGGCCAGTGGCCAGAACTCCTACCCAAAGTGAGGTGGAAGCAAGCACTGAGAATGCACCTGCCCATACTTGGCGAGAACATGAATTATGTAAATCTCATGTTGGAGCAGGATCACGTTCCCCTTGCCTCTGGACAGGGCATAATCAGTGTGGCTCTACTGAACAAAGAAATGAAAATACATCCCACTTTTCTTACTTGGTCTGTCTAGGGAAAAATTGACTTTCTTAAGTAACTAAAAAGTTTTACTTAACTATAAAATTATTATTATATACTTTCGGGGAACTTTCTTATTTTTATATAAGTTATCTGGCAAAAAAGTAAACAAACAACCAGTTCAAATTAGCAGTAGTAAACACTCCCAACTTGAGACAACATTTGGTGTAGTGAGCAAAATCTATGCAAAAAAACATGTCGTGTAACTTGATATACTCGACATAGCCTGTGAAGAACCGTATCACGTTGTGTACATATATAATATGCCATCAGGTGTTGAGTCTATGGCAAAGACAGAAATGAGGGAAGGGTGGCACTGGGAACCTCTTTGGCAAGCAGGATCGCTGTGAGGACTGGTAAGTGACATAGTCTCCACATTTTATAATACTAGTGCAAGATCCCCACCATAGCCATTCTCTTTTTCCAAATAACAATATTAGCAAAAACATCCTCAAACTCAGAGTACCATAGCAGGAACCCAGTCAAGGAACACTGGAAATACAACTATTTTGATCTTCAGCAGTTTAATCAGGTAGGTCTCCTTAGCGACATCCTAGTAAAGCCTTTATGCTGGGGAAGTGTGGGAACACAGCACGTGGTGAGGCAGACACAGTCTCAGGCAAAGAGGAAGATTTGCCTGTGTTCACTATTCAGATATGCAACCTGCAGATTGTGCTAGATCCTCAACTGCAGAACGGTGATGTATAGTTACAGCACGTAGGCATCGTTTTTAATCTCTTTGTGTGCTCTCTGTGCCTGGTCAAGCTATTGCAGCACTTTAATTTACAGACCCTTCACCTGATAACTCTGTGATTACGCAGAGAGAGGGATTGCTGGTCTGGGTGATTATATAGGACACCAGTCCAGCGACACTAGACAGGGCAGCAAGCAAAGAGGTATTTCTTGAACATGGCATTCACATATATTCTCCACTGGCTGTGTTCCATGAATTTGAGGCTTTCTTGACCAGCTACTGACCCTAAATTCCTATTTCTAGAACCTGCCTTTTATTTCCAGGGTTGTAGGACACCTCTCTCAGCATGGTGCCAGCTGAAGTCAGACTCTGGCTTGATTTGTGGATAGGCTGGCTAGAAAATTAGTTTCCACAGCCCCTGGAGCAGACAATCCAGAGAGGAAGCAATGGAGGCGCTCCCAGCAGCAGCAACAGCTCTCCGCTAGCCGTAACAGCAGGCACAGCAAAGCCTGGCCTGCACTCGGAGCAGCCTCCGGTGTCAGACACATTGCTTCGCTCTTGTTCTGTAACCATACCTGACTTGAGGCCAAAGCTATCAGTAATGTTTAGGGACCCTCAGGTTAAACTCGTTTAGGCTATTCCCTACAAAATATGAGAAGTAATGGATTTTCTTAGAAATGTCTTCCGAACAACCCAAGAAAAATAATGGGAAGCCACCTCCCTCCTACAGGCGCCTGCAAAGAACACACATCCCTCTTACACTGACAGATATTTAAGAGAAGCCTAATGTTAAAATTAACTTTCAAAGTTTTTAAGAAAAAAGCTTTAATTTAAAAAATGACTGTTTTGCACCGTTTGTGGTGCCAGCTTTTCCTCTGCAAAACTCAAAGCATTTCCCGTGGCTATGGCCAGCAGTTAGCCCCTCTCATGCCTCACACCCCACCTGTAACCCAGTTCAGAGGCTGCGAGAGGTTCCTGAAAACCTCCTTCACCGCGACACGCCGGGAAACTCAAAAATCTTGCGGTCAGCACCGTGCCACGGACGCGTATTTTTTTTTTATTATGTGATTTTATTAATGCTTAAGGGCAGGAGAAGAGCAAAGCACAAGCAGAACCCACACCTGCTCTGCAGACTAGAGCCCCCTCACACCCCTTTTCCTTAGCGGTGGCTGCTAAACCCACTGCGTCCTCCCCTGACCCGAGCTACCGCCCATAACGGCCCCTCAGCGCGGCGAAGCCCCGCCCCTGGCACCGCGCGCGCACCTCCCTCCCTCCCTCCCTCTCAGGGGCCGCTCCCACCCGGCATGCACCGGGCGCTGCGGCGGGGCGGGCGGCGGGGGAGCGGCGGTGCTCGGCCATGTCGGGAGACGGTGAGGAGGAGGAGGATCTGTCGGCCTTCGTGGCCTTGCACGGGGCTGCTCTCCGCGCATCGAAGGTCCCGGCGCGTTACTGGGAGAGCTTGTGCCGCAAGCTGCGTGGCGAGGTGGGTGGCCGCGGGCCGTTGCCGGGGGGGAGCGGTGCTGAGGGAAGCCCTTTCGGCGGGAAGCACCTCGCGGGGGGCCCCCCGCCCCCGGCCCCGCGCGGTGTTTCCCGACGAAAGAGCTTCCCTCAGTGAAGAAGACAGTGGCGCGGCGTGGGGTCCCCGCTCCTCGCTTCCCCAGATGGGTGTGGAGGGGATGGTGGGGGGCAAGCTCTCAAGCGAGCCGTGGTGGGGAGCGGGTCCCCCCTTTTCCAGCCGGAGTGAAGAAGAGAGCCAAGAGGTTGCTCAGCAGGGGAGGGTGGGAAAAGCTCCGTGCCCGCTGTGTTAGCGAAGCTGCAGCTTGGGACCGTAAAGGAGATGAGGTGTATCGTGCGTATCTGATTTCCTCTTGTTGTCAGCGTAAAGCTTGAAAGTGTTTGGGGATCCTGGTAACTGGAGACGCAATATGGAGAGAGGTGATGAATAGGTCCTAAAGCTTTCAGGCGTTTTTGCCAAAGCAGAATTTAGAGAAGCAACGGTGGTAGTAGTAAAGTCAGGACGTTGTCTTATGTTAATGTATTATGGTTTGGGTTGGCTTTTATCTGATCTTACTTTTTTCTCCTGTCTGTCTTCACTCCCGCACTGGTCTACCCTGTTCTCAATCGTTTATAACTGTGCAGAGCTAACTCGTCTTGTGTATGCATGAGTTCCCTGTCTCAGGCTGTTTTCTGGAGCGTTTTTGTCCCATTGATTTACTCATTTATTCCTGATCTGAGTAAAAGCCTTTCAGCGCTTGCAGAGAAGGGGGATGGTGGTAGAAGAACGTTCTGGCGATGGTTAAAACAATAACAATGCAAGGACTGCTTTTTAGAGCATGTCAGAGCGGTGGTGCTGTGTGACTTTTTATCAGGCCAAATTTTGGGCACGTTTTAAGCCTTTGTAAAATCACCGCTCATAGATGCAATGACATAATTTGGGGACATTGCCCTTTGTGAGCCGTTTTTAATTCCCCTGTTGTAGCCCTGCCCAAGCAGCATACAGACCATCCCTTTGCAGGGGCTGGGTATGTTTCATCTGAAGCTGACATCAGGAGTTTCTGGACCTGACCCTGAACTAAAGGGAGTGTAGGGGCACAGGCGCACTCCAGGATGGAGAATCTCTTTTTGCCCATGTTTTTAGCAACCATCTGCTTGCTCCGTGGAGCTTTGCGGTGAGAAAGGGAAGAGAAACAAAGTTAAGAAAAGGAGTTGTTTTGGACAAAGAGCTTGTAAAGGCTCGAGTTGCATTTAGAAATTTTTTTCATTTTACACATACACAGCCAGCCTCAGGGGTGAGGAAAGCTCTCCTGGATTTGTTGGAGTAAAGGAACAAGGAACTGAGGCAGGAAGGAGACACAACCCAAAAGTAGTTGTCTGGAGACTTGAGTGTGCTCCAGGGAGTCTGGAGGAGTCTACCTGGAGAAGGAAATAAGAATGAGGTGAACTTTCAGTCCTGGGGGGAGAAAGAGATCTGATGGGAACCTCAAGGTGTGGGGAGAAAAGGGAACTAGCGGTGGGGTGCGAGAGGGCACGATGAGCGGTGGAGAAGCAAGTGAGATGGGATGAGAAGCTTGAGCAGGAAGTATAGGACAGTGGGGAAAGAGAGGGCACTGTAGTTTAACACATGTTTACAAGTAAACTAATTTCTAATTACTTGAACGCTTCTTTTACCCATCTCAGCTTTAAAGTTGAGACAGAAGGGAAGCATAGCAAGTCATGATATAATCTGAGTGTTTATAGCACATACAGTCAGGAAGGGTCTGTATGTGTTCCTGCTGCTTTCTAACTGTTGTGTATCTGGTACTGTTAATAATGGGAATATGTCTGTATTACAGAGAAAATATATCTACATTAACTCAAGCATATGCCCAGTCACAAACTTCCTGTTGTATTATTCCTCTCTCAACAAGCATACATGCAAGTGACTCGGAGCAGGGAATATCTACTGCTCTGCTTAAATAGGAAGGTATGACAAGGGATGTACTGGAACAGGATGAAATAGAAGGCAGTATAAAGCTGGTAGGGAAACCTGAAGTTGCAAGCTATTGCATTGCCATGTGCCAGTATTACGAAGCTGGAGGTAGCTGGCAAACTTTGGAATTCTACTGTGACATAACGCAGGCTTAAGATTTGTGTCCTGTGGCTGAAATCCTTGAATGTTACCAACTTTGAGGGGGGTATTGTGAAATTTAGAATGTAAAAGAATAGAGTGAGGAGACCC